>NC_140592.1:508000800-509209550 GCF_964204655.1 Triturus cristatus | reverse complement strand
TCCCACCCATATCCACCAGTGACCCAAATATACAATTTCTTCATCACCACCATCCTTAGTTATACATGAGTGATCCCAGCCCATTCAGCTAATGTAGCCTCCATTATCTGAACCAAGTGACCCCAGCCATGCCCAGTTCCAATTGCATTTATCAGTGCCCTCAAGCTGGCCATCATTGGCACACAATGTGCGGCTTCTTTTGCAACACTTACCTCGTCCACATGTTTCAACATGCTGTTCCAAGACCTCTATTCAGATATCACTGCCCCTCCAACCGAGGTTCCACTTCTAAGAGCACCACACCCTTCTCCATGTCCCTCCTCACCAGTGGCCTCCAAATACCGTGCCACAGAAATACTGTCTCCAATGTTATTGCCTCTTATGCACCCTCTCCATGCCCTGCTTCCATTACAGAACATAGTGTCCCCCGTCATTCGCTCCCTCCGTTCCCTTCTTAAAACTGCTCATTGGCCACTGCCAGCCCATATTTGACCCTCTTTAGGCGTCACTCAGCCTAGTTGCCTTCTCACATGCTTTTAGGTTCAGTAGATTAAATCTCAATGGCCCCTTCAAATACACCCACCCCATGTGGAAGGCTACAGCCCCAACCGCATTCTCTACAGGACTCATAGTGCACCCTCTCTTTGAGCCCTAGATGCCTTCTCTCCGTGTTTGCCACATATCAGCTTTCTGTGCCACCAGGTGTCTCTTCTCTGTGCACCAACACACCTCTCCTGAAGTCACCACAAGTTAAAATTAATCCATGTGCTTCCTACCCAAACAGCACTTTCAGGTACCCCAGACCCACAGTACACAGATACAGTTGCCTTCTTTGACTGATCCCAGATTTTACCTTCAGGCTACTGCGTCTCTCAGTGCCTCTTGGCTGCCCTTGGGTCCCACAAGGATTCCTGGTGAACAACTTCTTTATGCAACTCTAGGTCGATTCATGGTTCCAAGTGCTATCAGGCCCTGCCCCAATGTCATTATTATTCCTCCAGGTACAGACAGGCAGTGTTTAATTTGAGCAGGTGGTTGCCGGTGGGGGGAACCAGCACTTATTTTTGGGGACTGGCATATATTTTTCCGCATCAGATATTTCCCGAGTGAAAGAGAGGGAACAACACACATATCGGAAAGACAGAGGAAGAGAAAGAAGGCAAAAACCGTCACAGAGGGAGGAAAGCAGGAACTTAAAAGAGCGAGAAAAAGGTGCAGCGTGTGTCTGGTAGTGGATTAAAGACTACCGGCCTTGGTATGTGGCACTCTGACGTTATTGCTCCTGCCACCGGCTTCTGAGCAGTTTCGGTACCTGGCACTCTTTATTTCACAACTTAAGCTCTGTCAGCTAATGGCGTGTTCTCAAAGTCGCCTCTGAGTAACACCAGGCACACTGCACGTAAACCACACATAGCTTTTTTACGTGCCTCCTTTGCCGCCCCCTCCTTTGTGCCTCGGATGCTCCATTTTGTGACCCTCTTAGCCTCCTCAGCTCACAACACTGTGTGATTCCCAAACGGCCTCCTTTAATCACTAGTGGTCCAGACTTCCCATTCCACAGGTAAACGGTCCCTTTTGCACCCTTTGGACCTACGCCTCCTCCAGCCTCAGTAAAAACCCCTTCAAGAGCCCCCTTTTACTCTCTTGAAGTGCTCATGGAACCCTGGGAACGTTTTCGTTCTGTGGCCACTTTTGATGCCCACTCTCCCTGTAGTTCAGGTTTCCCTCTTGGGCAAAGTTGGAGTGAAAATTTTTGGCAGAACATGTGACCCTCCAGTTTCCTCCGTCACTTTTCTAGGACCCTTACACCTGTATATCCCAATATGCGTCTCCTTTGAGGGTAGCAATACCCGGTTAACTTCTTTACCTGGTCTGAGCTCCTGTATCTATGTAGTCTCTCCCCCGTCAAATGTTTTCAGGCACTGTGCTTCCCTGTCTGGCTGCTACCTCTGAGTCACTGATTCCCCCCTAGATTGGCTCTCTCCTCCAAAGGCTGTCTGTAGGTGGCATACAGTTCCTATCTCTCCCTACCTGCTCCAGAAGCTTCTCTGATTGGCCCAATACAACTTCGTTCCTTAAGTTCAGCCTTTCTCTAGCTCCTAATTGACACCATCTCTATGCCCACAGCAAGAACTGTCCCCTCTAAGTGCTCTCAGTGCTCTAACCCTCGGTAATCAGTGCTTTAAATAAAATAAAAAAAATAAGTGCAGGTACTCACCAAATAGAGTGGTGGACTAGGGGGCGGGTCTTTGGTGGCGGGGCTATGGGCAGTGCAAAGGGATCCGGCCAGGGGCACACATTTAATGTGATTGAGATTTAATTGGTGAGCAGATGTGCATAATGATACAAAAGCATTTCTGGTATATTTTGATTATTCCATTTCCCATACACGTACAAAAGGGTACATTTAATATTAAATTGAAGTGGGCTTCTCGTGGTGCAACACCTAGATCACATATGACTTGCACAAGATATTTTACTTAACATTTTTTGGAAAGGTTTAACTATGGTTAACCCTCTTATCTCATTGCCACTTAGCAGACATCACCCAGCCCCTCCTAGTCAGCACAGCTTTGCCTCAAAGCTGATCTGCACTGAAAAGAGAGTGGCCTTGCACTAGCTACAAGTGCACCCTTTCACATGAGCATCATGGGCAGTGTGTGGTATTACAAGGCTTGTTGGGCTTCAAACTATGTATCTGCAGTGCTGGACACTGCACACAACACTCACTCATGCAAGAACATGCACAGAGACATTCGTGCACGCACCCAGGGCATTTAGTACATGTGTTTTAGAAGCGCGTACATTAGCTGCAGCCCACATTACTAAACCTTGATTCCCATCAGCGGTGCCACAGCGTCACTGTCGCCACCTTCCTTCTCACTCTGGCTCCACACAAGTGCTGTCTTACTCTGCTATGCCAGAAGGAAGCCTTCTCTTCGATTTTCCAAGAGTCAGGAGATATGCCTGTGAGCAGGCCCTGCTCACACACCTACTGTGCTATTGACTCCACAGAGCCTGAGTGGACACTGTATCAGTAATCACAGTGTGACTCCGCCACCTCCCAAACTTCCTTTCAGCTCTGAATGAATGCCTACGGGCCGCCGCTCAATTAACACATTGTAACGGGAGATTAGCACTCGATCAGAGTGCCTCACGAAAACTGACCCACCCGTTGTCAGCTGTGATGCGCTTCTTTTTGTTAATGCCAATTTCACTGAGCTTGGTTTATGGCCCCATGAGTACTGGTACTCTCTTTGGACAAAGAGAAGTTCTGGTACTAAAGTGCCAGAAATTTAGAAGTGCCGGTACTCCGTACCGGGGAGTATAGACCCATTTAAAGCACTGTCTGTAATGACACATTGTGCCTCTGGACCACTATGGCCTAACATCTAGCCACCCTTTCCCCTCCGTGCCTAGAGACCCCTCTCCATTCTTCAACCCATTTGTATAAAGTGTCAGAGGCACTTCCCTTGTGCCCACTGATTACCCCGAGGTACATTTTCCACTGTGTTTTGGGTGTCCCTTTTCTCGCCAAAAACATTTGCTTCCTTCCTCCGCGATCTAAGTGTCCATTTGTATATTCTTCCGATTCAACTGTCTACACAAAGCCTCATTAGAAGACAGTACTCATTTTTCATGAAGCCTAACCTCCATCTGTGCTTTATCTCTCCATTTGTAGGTAGCAGCCTACCCAAGAGTGCAGCAATCTGGTTTGCTAATGACATGTTGGGGACATTCGGAAAGGTTTCCCTAGGAATACATCATGCTCATTGCTTACCATAGGCTTTGTATTTTGTAACTGACATCTGCTTGTTTTCTATTTGTTGGCTTCATTTGTTTTAGCCTGTCCAGCTTGAGTTCTTCCTTTCCATGGCTCATACCCTATTTACTGTATTCTTCCTCCAGTACTTGCTGTCTGTAAACAGGCCTTTAACACGTGTTCTTATCTTGTCATTGTTGCTGTGCATTCAGTGACAGAGATCAAATGTCAGGCTCTGAAGTCAGAGAAAGAAAAGCAGACAACTTTGCTCCCCTGGAATACAAAATGATAGAATTAATGTGATAACCATGATTGCTGCTGCTAGGGGTGTGGTGGAGGAAGGCTGAACAATGTAATTCTTTTCCTAGCATTCAACAAAATGTAATATCAGTGAATGAACTGTGCAGATATTTCAGAATATGTCAGAGTTAAAAAAGCACAAACGAAGCACATTTTTAATAATTCTGAAGCGTGGTGGAAACAGGTATTTTAATACAATCAAAACAAATCAATACACTAGGTGATGACATTTCCACAAATTATCTTTTGTGCGCTGAATACTTTTATCAGTAAAACTGTATGTCTGTGCAAATATAACGGTCATTTCAATTGAAGATGTTTTGCCTGTAATGGCAGTACACTACAGCACAATGCATACTTCACTTTATCCCATTCCATGCCACTCTATTCTGCACCACCTCACACCACTGCAGTCTACTCTGCACCACTCCACACTACAGCACTCCACCTGTTCCACTGCATTCTACTTAGGACCACTCCACCCTACCCCCTTAACTCTGACTCCCTACTCTACACCCCTCTATGCCAATGTACTCTACTCCACTACTCTAATATGCACCGCTGCACTCTTAGCCCCTGAACTCTACACCACTCTGTGCCACTCCACTCTATGCCACTCTACTCTGCGACAATGCACTCTATGCTAATGCACTCTACTCTGTACCGCTCACTCTACACCAGTGCACCCTTTGCCAGTCCACTCTGTGCCACGCTAAGCTATTCAGCACTCTACGCCACCCTACTCTAAGCCACTGTTCTCTACCGTGCACCACTCCACTCTACAGCAATCTACTCTGTGTCACTATACTTGGCGCCACTACAATTTACACCACTACACTCTGCACCACTGCACTCTACTCTGCTTCACTGCACTCTACGCCAATTTACTCATATCTGCACTCTACACCCCTGTACTCTACTCCTATCTACTTTGCACCACTGCACTCTAACACCACTATACTCTACTCTGCAACAATTAGCACCACTGCAATATATACCACTGCACTCAACGCCATTCTACCCTATGCCACTCTATTCTACTCTGCACCTCTACACCCCTGCTCTCTAGGCCACTCTATTCTTCCCCACTCTAAGCCACTGCATTCTTTGCCAATGCACTCTCTGCCACTGTACTACACGCCATTGCACTCTGCAACAGTCTACTCTGCAACACTGCACACTCTACCCCTGAACACTATGCCACACTAATCTACATCACTGCACCACTCTACTTTATGCCACTCTATGCCAATGTGCTCTATGCCACTATACTTTGCATCACTCCACTCGACACCACTGCACTACACCCTACACCACTCCACCACTCTATGCCACTTCCCTCTAAGCCACAATACTCTGAAGCGCTGCACTCTCTGCCACTGACCTCTGCCACTCTTTTCTGCACCACTGCACTCTAAGCCACTCTAATCTACTCTACTCTGCACCACAGCACTCTATAACACTGCACTTTACACCACTGCACTCTACTCTGAAACAATCTACTCTACACCACTGCACTCTAAACCACGCTATTCCACTCTGCGCCATTCCACTGTTTGCCACTGCAATCTAAGACGCATCACTATGCTCCACTCCACTCTATTGTATGCTGTTGCACTCTATCCCACTGCACTCACCATCAGTGCACAATGTGATTTGTCTAAGGGGAGAAGAGTACTTTATTAATAAACAGAAAGGGGGCAGCCTTGCGGGCGTGGGTAGAAGTGGTGCACAGAAACTCTTATCCATGAGATAATACGCTAGTAATCTAGGCATTGCCGAAAGAATGCCCAAGGCTGATGGAAAATCAGAGAAATTGCAGCTGTTAGGGGGAGAAGTGAGGCGAAAATAAATAAACCTGCAGCATTGTGGATGCATGCACCGCGCCTACCTTTGGGAGTCCATCCAGTCTCTGAAGCAGAGTCTAGCAGTGGTGCACACAGGCCAGTCTACCCTACACCTCTGCACTCCACGCCACTTAACTTTACTTTGAAACAATCTACTCTTCGCCACTGTACTCTATCCCACTGCACTCCTGCCACTACAATCTACTCTGCACTCCTCTTTTCTACGTCACTGCCCTCTATGCCAATACACTCTTCACCACTTTACCCAAATCCAATGCACTCTGTGCCACTTCACTCTACACCAATCTACTCTGCACCACTGTACTTTATGCCTCTTGACTCTGGGCTGCTCTACTTCACTCTACTCTACAACACTCTACTCAACTCTATGCCACTCTATAACACTGCTCAATGCTATGACGCTCTACGTCCCTCTTTGACACTCCATGCCACTTTACTCCACTTTATTCTGACACACTATTCCACTCCACAACTTTACACCATTGCACTCTGCCAGTCCACTCCACTCTATGCCTCTCTAAAATTCTCTGCTCCACTCAATGGCATTCAACTCACCTACACTACACTACACTACTCTATGCTATTCCACTCTGACAATCTACTCCAATCTACACCACTCTATTCTACTCCACTCTTCTCAACCCACTCTATGCCACTCCACTCTGCTTTACACCACTTTATGGCACTCTACTCTGACACTCTAGTCCACTCTACTCTATTACACTCTACACCCTTCCATTCTACAACACTCTACTCCCTTCACAATCTTCTGCAACACTCTTCGACACTCAACGCCACTCAACTCTACTCTAAACACTCTAAACCACTCCACGGCACTCCTTAACACTCCAACCTACTCCACTTTACAACACTCAATGTTTCTCTCCTTTACCTCAATACCTTTTAGCCACGCTGAACAGCAGCAACACTGGTATACAACATCGCTAAAACATATTAGCAAAGCCAATAGCTCTTGCATAGACATGACCTATTAGCTGTACCAATGCTTGTTTTATTTTGCCTGCTTTACATTGCTGCTCATCACTTTAACTCAGAAAGTTTATTGATTCACTCCCACATTGCATTCTTGCTTGTTAAGCTGGCGTGAATTTTTTCAGGAGGAAAGCAATTAAGGAAGAGTGACAGAGGAAATTGGAAAAGCATATAACCCATCACCGTCTCAGAGCGCAGCCAACCTTAAAAAGGGGAGCGAAACAGATAGTTCTGGTCAATCACAGATGGAACAATTACAGTCTTGACTGCACTGCCTGAAGCAGATCGTAGTCTGGATCCTGATTAGAGTGGAGAAAATGCATAATGGGGGCTGCGTATGTGGCTACAACGCGGGGGCGGGGGCTTGACAAGTAAATCGTAAGTGAAAGTTAACTACAGAGCTCATAGTCACTTGTGTCCATGGGAAGTCATATCAGAACTTTGGCTTGTGTTATTCTATGGGCATGGTAGCACAAAAAATAGTAATCATACATCAGGTCAAGCAGTTGTGGAATGCATTTCGGTTGTGGGGGGTGTAGGACAGGGGCGGCTCCTCCATGTGGGTGGAGGAGCGTCGCCCCACTGCTTTCTCGCAGTGCAAGAAGGAGAAACATAAAATGGTATTTTAAATACCATTTTATGTTTCTGCTTCTCGCACTGCAAGAAAGCAGAAGGCAAAGTTTGGTTGGTGGCGGGCGGTCCTGCTCGAGGGCGGGGGAGGAATGGCTTGCCCACTGTTGTGGGCGCTGACTGTTTGGTCGGCCCCAGGCCAACCAAACCAGTCATACGCACTCTGCATTTTCTCTATGTAGGCTGCATGCAGCCTACATAGAGAAAATGACCTCCCCATAGACGCCTGTGTGGTCGGCCTCCCAGCCAATTGGCTTAGGGGTGGGCAAGGAGGCTGCCTGCGGCTGCATCCTCTTCTAGAGAGGACGACGCAGACCGAAGATTTATTTTTACAATTAAAGCCCCCCGTGCGACCTCCTCCCCGCGCTCCCCTGCCCTTTCAACCGCAAGTCATACCGACCGCGACTGGCATAGGGTTGTTTTTTAGGTCGAAGCTTACTGTCTGGTTTACTTACGATGACTGTGGGTATTCTGAAAGCTTCCCTAGGTATGCATTTCGCCCATTGCTCACTATTGACTTTATGGTTTGTAGCTGACATTTGCTTGTTTTCTATTTGCTTGTTTGTTTTATGTTGTCTAGCTCGAGTTCATCCCCCATGAGCATTTCTTATTTACCTGTATTCTTCTGAGTACCCGCTTTCTGTAAACAGGCCTTTAAATCTTGTTTTGCATTCAAAGACAGAGGTCAAATGTCAGGCTCTGTATTCCACGGGAGCTCTGTGTTTACGTATGTAACAATCCTTCTTGCTGAGTACCCACATGAAAGGACAGGATGTAGGATGTTATTTTTTCTAGCACACACCAAAAATCAACTGATGCTTAACGGATCTCTTAAATCTCTCCCTCTGCCCTCCTGCTAATGAGCTGAGCTCGAGCAGGGGAAGGTAGAACAATAAGTTTCATGTCACAGGGAAACGTGACCACCTTCCAGACAGGACTTAGTGTATTGGGTTGGGGGTGCCTTCTAGCACCACAAGACTGCTTTGATGGGCACATTTGGTGCCCTCTTTGCATACTCTGGTTTGAGCCAGCTCATGAACCCTTTGTGCCCGCTCTGGTGCAAAACTGGACAAAGGACAAGGGAGTACCTGTTATGACTGCCAGGTACGTTCCACAGGAGCGTCAGGAACCTGAAGAAGAGTCCTCAATCTTTCCCTACGGTCTTCCGACTCTATCAGACTCTAGAGTAACGGATGACACGTCAGGGGAAAACAGGGAAACAAAACAAGGATAGGCGGGAAGAAAAGCAGGTTGTGTAGATGGACCACTTCAGGGATAATGGCGGGAATTGCCCAGCTGCAAAATAAAAGATGATATTATACTTTGTCTTATCTTGCAACCCCAATGTCAGAACAACCCCCCTCTATGGCACCTACCACGGCTAGGGATCACACTAGTAGTCTAGGAGGGTGATGGATTTGTCTCAAATGCTCCCCTACAATAGAAGACTGTGAGTTAGGTAAGTAAAGTAAGTATGTAACACAACAAAACACTTAGAAAACAAAAGGCACACCCCATAGGTATCCAGGAGAACTATGAATTATGCAGAATAGTATCCTCCCACTGTTTCGCAATACAGAGAGGAGCTTACTTGTTCTTCTAGGGGGGTAGGGAGTTCATCTGCCAAGGAATCCAATCAGGCAAATTATTTCTACATTCACTATAAACAGCAATATGTAAAATAAGGCAGCGCAATGCGCTGTTATCGTGATCCTGGTGTTATACGCCGTCACCTGAATGTAGAACAGTGGTCCACGCCAGTCTCCCGCAAGTAAAGTAAGAAAAAAGGTCTGTAGTGTGAAGACGAGATAACCTCTCTCGACGACGGAATGCCAATACACAGCCAAGACACGGGATCTACTCTGGCCGTTTGGGGCAAAGCACCAGTACAGGGAACACTTGCAGGGGACACAGTACAGGCTTCCAAGGGCACAACCTGCGGTAAAACTCTGGGAAAGAGACGGGCCAAATTAGGCAGAGTACTGGTACAGGAAATGCTGTAGGGTAACGTATACCAGTCCCACTAAGGAAACGAAGAGGCAGGAGGAAAAAGACAGCCGCTTAAAAGAACACGGCAACGAACACACCAAACAGAGAACACCGCCGCCAAACACTCGTCAGTTACTAAAGTGACGACAACGGAAGCAGGAACTACCAAGGCGGAAGTCAGGCACAAACGACAGGGACAGAAATGCCGCTCGGAGCAAGAACGCTAAGCAGCGTTTGCTTGCACCTACGTCCCTTAAATACTAAGAGCGGTTGGGGGCAGGACCACGGGGCATGACAGTACCCTCCTCTCTGTCCAGCCCCTCCTCTGGGAGGGACCCCCGAGTCGTTAGAACCCTTTCCCTAGGGTACTAAAGTGCTCCCCTATGGGTGGATCCTTAGAATCGTCATGGAACAAGACTCATCTCTGAAACCAAGACGCTCTTCAAACGTCTGGACACTTGGACTTCGACTGGAACAGAGACTGCATCAAGGAAGACTCCTGTTGTTCCTGGTGTTGTTGTTCTTCAAGCCTTCTGGGTCGTCTGTGTCTGTCCTTCATCCAGGTTCTCCAGAAGGCCTGTGGGCATCAACCACATCCAAAGTAATCTCCCTTGGAGTGACGGAGTCACTCCCCTGCATATACAGGCACCACAATGAAGCTAACCAGTCTGTTGCTCCTGTCGTCCTTCGGACTTCCCAAGGCCCAAGAACACAGGTGGTGGTTCTCCAGCTCTCTAGAGGCCTGGCCTGTCTTCTCTGCAATTTTGAAGACTTCGTCGCTTGTCGAAGCTGTTGGGACCTAACTCCTGTGCACCGTGTTGTTGGCTCCACACTCCATAGATCTTCGGGCTACAAGAAGCTCCAGCACCTCATCCTTCAAAGATCAGCGTCCTCACTGCATCCTCTGCACCATGGGCCTCCATCTTTGGTGGACTACCTGAGGTCCTCCTGCGACTCCTGTGCCTTCATCTTGTGGGTCCTGTCAGAGGTCTTCCTTTGTTTCAGCGGGCTCCCCTGCTTGATCGGGGGCCTGCACTAGCTCTCCTGCACTTGGTGAGTCCCTTGGACCTTGCTGGTCCCAACGTTTGTATCTTTTGACTTACCACACCAGTTGTGGCTAAAAAGGCTTGTTGGTGCTCCTGTCAGACACCGACCACCTAGACACTGACATCCGACGTGGGACAGCTAGTGCATGGCCCTGGTCTTCCTCAGCATCACCTGGTCCTCACAGCTGCAGCGACAAGGTCGTTGTCCTTACTCCTGAACCTCCAGACATTGGTGGGCATTGTGCCTCTGTGTCACCTGGTCACCTTCGAGTGGCCTAGACTCTGTCTTCTCTGCTTGCAGGTTCTCCTCTTTAAGAATCCACCCTTGGATTCCACCGGACTCCTTCCCAGCTATCTCTGGATCTTGGGGAGAGGAGTTGGCCTAACGGCTAGGGTGGTCGACCTCAAATCTGGAGAACTGGGTCAGAGTCGGCAATGACGCTGAACATCCTGTGATTCTGGGCAAATCACTTAATCTACCCGTGCCTAACAAAAAAATGAATGTGTCCTCATTTAATGCAACTGATGCTATGTAAAGCGCGCTGATACACGATTCAGGTCGAGTTCGCACTATATAAAACTTTGGAAAATAAACAAAATAAAACAAATCTCCAGAGTCATCTTCTTCGAAGTCTTCTATTGTCGTCTACGCCACGCTAGGTTCCAACATCACTTCACCCTGGGGCATCCATGGGCGGGGTGGCTCTCCAACCTTCCATCTTCCAAAGGCTTTCTTCGAGGTCCTCTAGGAAGGGTCTTTCTTCTTCAATACTGCAACAGTAACTTCTCCATTGACTTCCATTGGCATGTGAATGTGTTTCCACTCTGCACACCGTCTTCGTGGGGTTCCTGGGTACTTACCTTAGATGATTCCTTGTGTCCCCAGCTCCCCTGAGTCTTCAGGTCCAAGTTCCATTCTCCTTAGCAGTTCACATTCCACTTTCTTAGTAAATGGTAGAGACCAATGTATATTTGTGCTATTTATCTGATTATTTTGAAGTATTCTTGTGTGTATTGTTGATATCTCCGGGCAGGAGATATACCAATTTGTTAGTGATTGTGTTACATAATAAATAGTTTTCATCTAATCTACACTGTCGATTCAATGTGGTAAAACAAACTGCTTTACACTTCAAGAAAAGCCTGAAGGCTGTTCTCCACAGCTACCACTTTGAGACCTTTCTATGGTTATCAAAGACCACTAAGATCACCATTAGGGTCGCCTGGGTTAGTGCAATATGCATCACTCCTTAGAGTGAGCACCATATACTAAGTCAGCCTCCTATACTACCCGCACGACCCTACTCCAGTTTATCCCATTCCACTTCAATCTACCACATGCCATTCTACCCCACCCAACCAATCCCACTTCAACCTACCCCACTCCATTCTACCCTATTCTAATCCATTCAGTCTACCCCACTCCAATCTACCCACTCCACTCTAATACACACCATTCCACTCCAGTCTGCCCTAATACATCCACTCCACTCTTCCCCAGTCTGCCTCACTCCACTCCTATCTACCCCAATCCCTTCTGTCTTTCCCAAGCTACTCCACCCCACCCCACTCTAATCTCCAATCCACTCTAATCTATCCAACACCACTCCAATCTGCCCCACTCCAGTCTACCCAATCTGCCCAACTCCAATCTAGCACAATCTACCCCATGCTAATCTACCACAAACTACACCACTCAATTCCAATCTACCCCACTACACCCCACTGTACACTACTCCAATTTACCCTAATCTACCAACCTCCACTCTACCCCTATCTACCCCCCACTCCAACTAACCCTGGGCGTAGTTTGCGTAGTAGCGCTATGCGTAGCTACGCGAAGTGCACTTTGCACTATGCACAGCTACGTGAACTGCGTAGTGCGGTTGGGAAATGCTGTTCACACTGATTGCACAGTGCAGGATGCTTGTCTGCACTGTGAAATCATTGCAAAGGGCATCTTGCACAGTGCAAGTGGTCGTTTTCTGCAGCTCGAGAAGATTTGTATTCAAGCGGCAGCTTTCTTAACGCGGACTGGTAGTTTCTCATCGCAAGCGGTCGCGAGCATACGCGACCACTTGCAATGAGAAACCTGACCTTCCCGCATTGAGAATCTCGCCGGGAGGTTTATTTTCCACGCTCGCGATCGTTACTTGATGTTGCTGATCACGAACGTGGAAAAAGTCTCGCCGGGATGTTGATTTTGCTTGCTCGCGGTTGCAAACTTGACTTTGAGGACCGTGAGCAAGCAAAAAATGCCCGCTACTCGTTTTTGCACTGTGCTATGTGCAATTTGCGTAGTGCGTAGTACCGCAAACTATGCACGCTCCGCGAGCGTAGCTTAGTGCTATGCCCAGGGTTAACTCCAACCGACTAATCTCCACTCAAATCTTCTCCACTCAAATCTACCCCCACTCCAATCAACCCTACTCCAATATACCCCACTCCACATCTACCCCACTTCAATCTGCCCTGCTCCAATCTACTCCACTCCAATCTACTCCACTTCAGTCTACCCCATTCCAATCTACACCACTCAACTCCAATCTATCCTACTCTACTCCACTATAATCTACCCCACTCCAGTCTACCTCACTCTAACCCAATCTACCCCTTTACAATCTACCCCACTTCAATCTACTCCACTCCAATCTACTCCAATCTATCCCACTCCACCCACTCTACCCTACTCCAATCTACCCCACTCTAACCTACTTCAATTTATCCCACTCCGTTCTACCCTACTCCCTCACTCCAATCTACCTCACTCTATTCCACTATAATCTGCCTGAATCTGCCGCACTCCAGTCTACCCTACTCCAATCTACCCCACTCCAACCTACCCCAATTTATCCTACACTGTTCTACCCCACTCCCTCACTCTAATCTACCTCACTTCACTCCAATCTACACCACTCTATTCCACTATAATCTACCTGCATCTGCCGCACTCCAGTCTACCTCACAACAATCTACTCTAATCCACCCACTCCATATCTACCCCACTTCAATGTACTCCACTCCAATCTATCCCACTCAACTCCACTACTCTACTCCCGTCTCCCTCACTCTACCCCAATCTACCCCACTAAAATCTACCCAGTTTGACTCCACTCCACTTTACCCATATCAACTCCACTCTATCCCAGTCTACCCCATTCCTAGCAACTCCAATGTGCCCCATTCCCATCCACCCCAATCTGAACAACAGCCATATTGGTGTACAACATGGCTGAAACACATTGCCAATAGCTCTAGCATAGGTGAGACATATTGACTTTGCAAATGCGTGTTTATTCTCTTAATAAAAGGCATAATGGGTGCATGGTGAGTGAGAGTTTTTTTCTTGCCCTGATTGACTATGCTGCAACTATCTACAATTATCACTGACAAAAACATGCTGATAAGACTCCCTTGCTTTCAAGGAAATTAGTGACCTGACAAACATACCTCAAGATTTGATGCTTGGATTTATTACTAGTAATGCTCATTACTCTGCTTAACCTGCCTCATGTCACTGCTCATATCGTGAGTTTTGGCCATTTTCTTGATGGTTAATCAATCTTAGTGGGCACAGGGGATACTGGGCTGCTCCCCCTGGCATGCACTTTAGTACCCCTTGTGCTGCCTTGCCACCCATTGTCTAGACAACCAAGATGGCATCAACAGGAATTTAAAGTAGACAAATCTCTAAGAGCCCTGTTTACTTTCTGTAGATTCCGCATTCTGCCCTTCCCCTAACCCTCAACAGGAAGTAGAAAGTGGTTGACAAACTAAAGGCAGGGCTAGGAGTCAACAATCTGATGTTGAGGGCCAAAGGGTCTGTAATGCCACGTCCGCCACCTCTGACATTCTGGCAAAATTATGTCCATGAAGAAGTTTTAAAATCCCGGAAACCATACAGGAAAACATTTCCCCTTGCGTAGGCTTACCTGCCTTTTGGAAGCACCATAATCAGAATGCTTTGAGCATTTCCGGTTAGTTCTCCATGGTCACCCGCCAACAAGACTGTGGTCCTTTTGGTTGCCATAGGAGGGGGTTGCACATGGATTAGAAAAACTTGATGGAGTTAGGAGAATCAGACAAATGAACATTGCTTATTAGTAACCCTGTTGTCGGGGGGCCCGGTGGGACTGTCTTTCTCCCCCTCCTTTTGTGGGTATGAGACAATGGCCCGGTTTGAGGTTGTTTTTGCCAACACAGGATAGTCAGGGTCTTCTCTTCTTGGTACACACAGTCCTCTATCAGTCTCTTGGTTGGTCCTCGGGGGTTGTTTCTCTATGTTCTAGTGGTTTCTGCTCTCGTGTTGTGGCACTCGAAAGGGGGTAGGCAAGGAACAAGGTAAACAAAAGAAAGAAAGAAAACTTTAGGCTGCTGCCTTTTTACACGACATTGGGTAGGGGTAAGTGCACCTTCACCAGTGTCCCTAAACGTGAAGTGCCTATGTGGGGGATTATTTCTGTGCAGTTGGCGGTGTGGCCCTTACTCCTGCCCACCAGCCCCTCAATAAAAAGCTGGCACTTGCCTTAGTCCACGGCCCTTGGGCCGTGGTATGGTGAGATCCCTCCTCCTCAATCCCTCTCAGAGTGCCGGTCTCGCTCGCGGTGCTCAAAGAATGTTTCTCCATTATTTGGCGTTCTTCCGCCTCTCCTCCTTGGTCCGAGAGTCCAGGGTCGTGTTCCCCGCTGGGACACCTTCCCTCCTCCTTGATAGAGTTGTCCTCCCCCATCTCTCTCTCTCCACGTTTTCTTCCTCCATTCCTCCACTCGCGCCGTTTTCCTCACTTCCTGGACCTTTACTCTCCCTCGTGGGCAGGACTTCCTTGCGTTGACCAAGAAAGTCTATTCCGCCACCACTGCTTCCTGTCTGGGATTACTCTGCGGCCCTGTTGGAAATCTCACCACACTCCCAACCGAGTGAGGCTTGCTTGGGTGATCCATCACATTGCCTTCCCCCTGGTAATGGACGTATGGGCCATTCTGAAACAGGACACCGTGATAGGAAGTCCACATTGGTCTGCAGTTTCCCAGGTATGTGCATAGTGCTGAACAAACCCAAACATTACCTCCTCATCCATTCATTTTCTCGGTCCATGCTTCATGAGGATATACCACAACGGTTTGGTTCTCTGTAGATCCTGTGGATGAACAATAGAACCTGCTACCATTTCGAGAAGTGTGCTCCAACCTCTGATGCCATATATATTAACTGGAAAGATCTGTAATAGGACCAGGGAGGAGGACTCAAATGTAGATATGTAATCTTCCCCTGACCCAAACGCCTGCTGCTAACCAGCAGTGGAACCAAAAAAGAGGAAGCATAGATTTGCAGCTGCCCTCTAGAGGTTCTGAGATGTTACTATCTTTTTAAAGTCCACTCAGTCAAGCCCTTCAGCCCATGACCTGAATAAAATTGATTTGCTCCATGTATTTTGTACGGAAAATATGATGTTCAACTACATGAAGCATTTTGGTGCCTTTTTTATTATTAGTATTATTTTAGTCAAAGTAATATTTGCAGCATTTATGAAAAATTGTTTGCGAAAGATCAAACGGCAGACCAAGGCCAAGCACATCCAGTACATATGTACTCTTAATTTGTATATTGGTGCAGTCTTTTCTCACACCCGCCGTCCAAGGGTGTCAAACAGGAGCCAAATTTGAAAGAAAAAACCGAAGGTGCACTCGATCCGAAGTCAAAAAAATGATGTAGTCGATTATTCCATGATTAGATCCTTTTATTCAGTAAATCTTTTAAAACTGGCACACAGCCAACGCGTTTCGTTCCCGATTTTTTGCCAGAGGGAACTTCGTCAGGTCAAGAGTTGCGTGTATTAATCATATGCTCTATGTTGTAGCAATGTCATAAAACCTCCCCCTCTGTTGAATGAATAGAATTTTTTACTATTCCTAGATAAGGCGTGCAATAGCAAATTCCAATAGATTAAATGGTATCCAAGTTAAGGTATTGTTCGTCCATCAGC
Organism: Triturus cristatus; assembly: GCF_964204655.1. NCBI lineage: Eukaryota > Metazoa > Chordata > Amphibia > Caudata > Salamandridae > Triturus > Triturus cristatus. Next base: position 509,192,978 of record NC_140592.1, on the reverse strand, counting down.
AGTATAATGACGTATTATGACGACCCGTCGTGAAGTATCTATCATAATACGTCATTATACTGCTGATGGACGAACAAAACCTTAACTTGGATACCATTTAATCTATTGGAATTTGCTATTGCACACCTTATCTAGGAATAGTAAGAAATTGTATTCATTCAACAGAGAGGAAGGTTTTATGACATTGCTACATAGAGCATATGATTAATACATGTGACTCTTGAGCCCTGACTAAGTTCCCTCTGGCAAAAAATCGGGAACGAAACGCGTTGGCTGTGTGCCAGTTTTAAAAGATTTAAGTCTGAATAAATGGATCTAATCATGGAATAATAGACTACATCATTTTTTTTTACTTCGGATCGAGTGCACCTTCCGTTTTTTCTTTCAAATTTATGAGAAATTGTACCTTTTAAAGCTTACTTGGCCAATGACATTTCAGTACATCATAATGGAATTTAATATAACATTACAGAGGTTTGGAGAGGATCCAGGAGGCACATTTGGGATTAATGTGCTTTAAGCACTTTAGGTCTTTAATGTAGGTGATAATTCAATAGAATTTAAATTAAAGTTTATAGGGAGAGAGGCGAACATTGAAGGAAGTCCTTTAGTGAATTGATTAAAGGTGTTTGAGTTGATAGTTATTTCATTTGCATTTGATCAAAAGCATCAGTTAAAACTTAAAGAATTATAAAAGCATCTTTCGGCAGATAAGCACAGAAGCACATGTATAGGTGTGTCCCTATCATACTTTATCGGCAGGCTTTTCTGAAGGGACTATAGAAAATTAGACCTTCTTTGGGCAGCCAACAGTCTGAAATGTATCATGATACATGGAAGACCACTGTGGAGCCTGAGATTGACCCACTGGAGCATGTGGCCTGCTTTGGGGACACTAGTACCTTGTTTTGGGGGATCGCAGAGTAGCAGCAAGGTATCAAATCCCTGCCAGTGTGCGCTGTTTACACAGATTGGATCCTGGACTAATCTCTACTAAGCCCTTTCTCTCTCTTTGCTGTTGTCTCAATGATGCTTCCTTTTGGCTATTGAAGGTCACCCATATTTCAGGGACATTAAGGCATGGCTTTTATATGTTGCAGACACCTTCCATAGGCTGTCATGCGTCACCTATGAGGCAGCTAACCTTGCTTTAAAAGACATGCATATGTTGGGCCGTTAGGGAGACCCCACTTTCTGCATTGTGACTGTAGAAAGAATGGAAGCCTGCTATCTACACTGGAAATTGAAAACGTTCACTTATAGGGTCTCCTTGGCCTGTTAGGAGGGACAGACACAAGACGTCTGGTTCAGCAGTCAATAGCCCCAGTAAAACCTGTTTTTAAAAACACTTTTTGTTTTTTACAAAATCTTCCATGTGTTTACAAACACCAGGAGAGTTTAAACTTGGACATACAACTTCGAAAAGCAGATCCCCAAACAGACAGCTGCACTGATGAAAAGCTTATCTAAAGTCAGTACATAATCTACAAATTAAAAAAACCACGAGACATCACTATGCTCAACAAATCGTTGTAGCTGCTCTTCCAACCATACAGCTCTTCAAAACCGGCAACGATGAAATCCTGCCAGTATTTTGAAAAATATAAAACACTCATAAGAACTGAGAGTGCTAGCCCCTTCTCTGAAATTACTGCTGGCCTTGAATCTTACTTCCTCTCAAATGCAAGAAATGGTACCTTCACAGTACTTTCTCCACCAATTTAGCCTACCTTGAGCATAACATCCAAACGGTGCCCATCCAACCTATTGACAGATAAAGAAAAATTTGATATAATCAAAAACATATAGGTGACTTTCTTACCAGTGGAGCCTTGTCCCCTAAAAACTTTCAAAATAGTCTGACTCAAATCCTCAGCAACGCAGTCATGATAGCAAATAGAGATAATCAACTCCTCACTATCAACTGGTGAATTCTCAAATGACTTGAACACATTTTACATAAAATCTGTGCTAAAGAAACAAAGACTTGGCCAGGATGACCCAGCAAAATATAGATCAATAGGCCATGATTCCTTCTTAAGTAAACTTATTTAAAAAGCAGCTTTTCTCAGATCTCAATCTTCATCGAACAAAAGCTGACTGCCGTCAGACAAACTGGAGTGCAACTTGGAAGAAGTACAGAATTTATAACTAATCCCAAACTGGGTAGGAAGTATGTTGATAGTAATGGAGTGGCTGCTTTGCTGCTACTCAACCTGTCATCGACAGGGTTGACTACTAACTACTAGCCCAAACGCTATTTGAGACTAGGATATAGGACACAGCCTCAACTTGATAAAATCACTCCTTAATGATAGGTCCACTGTTCAATAGGTGTCTCTCTCTAGCATCAATATCCTTCTACTTTTCAGCATCTATCTTGCCCTTGTTCATAACCTCATTAATTAATTCATTCTCAACTGCAAAACTACACAATGATACTTAGAACTTCCTGTAACGGGAACAACCCTCTGAAGTCACAACTTGAGGTCACAGCCCATGCCTATGGGCTATGGTAACATGGGTCCTAGAAAATAATCGTAAAAACAGGTTTGCAAAAACATAAATCTACACCAGTGGATCCTTGAAAAGCCATAAACTTCTATCCTTCAGCGCTAGGAAGTGAGACAACCGGCAACCACCTCAATTAAAGTGACAACTTTTATCTGGTCCTGGACTCCAACCTCCCTTCACTCTCACGGCACCAAACTAATTGCTGATTCATTGTATGTGATGGGAATTCTACAAAATAAGTTCCACCCCCATGTAATTCTCGCTTTCACAGGCCTGTATGAAGAGATATCCTCCACCAAAAGATATCATCATGAAAATATCAACAACCAAAATACCAGCTTCAGGTACATATGGTGTAAGGTACAAGAATACCCACTACAAAAATATCGTAAACCAAAATCTCGACATTGCATCGATGAGTATATGTAGTTAAATGTAATCAACTTTATTGTAATTTTTTTTACAAATGGATTCAAATTTAAAAGTAATGCATTAAAAAAAACGAATTGACATAAAAATATGAATAATAATTTATTAACTTTTACCAAATGTAATTCAGGATACTTGAAATAAATGTAACAATATAAAATGTGAAATTTGTCAATGACAGTATATTTTTTTTTATTTGAACATTGGAATGTTGGGAGCTCCATTGAAGACAATGAAATGGCTCCGGGCTTAAAATGGCTGGTATAAGCCTTCTGCTCCAACATTCCAATGTTTTGCTTTGTATTTCTCCCTTTTCAATATAGAACATTCTACCCTCAGTGGGTGGAATATTCTAATAGCCTTATAGCCCTTTTGCCTTGGCTATACTAGTTAGTAAAGGCCCTTTCCCATGTTAACTCACCAGCTTCCAACTCTGGTTCAGAGCCTTTAACAACTGGTATAGACCTTGGCAGCAGGCCATAAGGCTATATTAAATAATAAATCCCAGTGTGAACAATTAAAATATTAATATTTATTAATAATTCTGAAAACATTTAAAAATGTTCTATTTATTAAAGCTGAACAAATATATTTCATAAATATGTAACAAAAATTATATTTATAAATACTAACTCACATTGCACAGATATAGAAAATGATTTAAGAAACATAATACAAATAACTAAAATCAATCATTTTAAAAATAAATGCTTTAAAATCAAATATCCTTAAAATATCTCATCAATGTATCCAGAATGAAGTACAAAATAGTAACTGTAATTCAAAAACATGAAACTAACCACAAAACAATTCATATGCACTATTGCAAACACTGGGGGATAATACATACATTGGAGGGAAGGACGTCATATTTACTAATTTAACTCCATTTTAACAAATGTTGGAAAAAGAGAATCTATTGGTGAACGTCAGGTTTACTGATCTAAATACAGTCTAAGAAACATTAGGTAAAGTACATACAGTGGGAGTTTGGTGTAAAATTTCTACTGTAACTCTAGTCTAACAAATGCTAGGATAAGTGCATACATTACAGGTTGGTGGTATCAGATTTACTATTCTAACTCCACTCTAACAACCACTGGAGAAAGGGCATATTAAGGAGGGTCACATTCACTCCACCCAAATAATATGAGAAAACATTAAAAATGATTTGAGATATTAAATGATTTTTTTAAACCTAGAAAGCATAAAAAAATGTTTCATTTCGAAAAACAAATATTTTTTAAATTTAGTTAAACTTAAATTTAACAGAATTATTAAAACTATTGAAATGTAAAAAAAAATAAAAACGATCCCTTAATTGTGACTCCTGGAGAGAGTTAGCTGACATATGACCCTAATTTCTGCAAGAGTAAATGAGGGCCAGGAAAAATTGGAGCTGTCTGGCTGCCCAGTCTGTATATGTAAATAGGCAACCTGCCAATTATTTGCTTCTCCTGTCCGACTGCGGGTTTTGTTTTTTAGGAGTATTACACTCCTAACCTTGGGGGTGTGGGAGAAGCTTCACACTCTCCTGGTACCTGGGTACACCTGAAAGAAGCAAACAACAATCCTCTTGCACTTGTTAAAGGAGGGGCTGTGGGTGGGAAGGGGGTCAAGCAAGAATTCCCCTTCCCCTAGACAAACAGAGATGCACAGGGCAAACAACCTCTCTTTGGGCAAGGTGGTGGATGGGAGTAAGGGGCAAACACTCACTTCTGCTCTCCGACAAGGAAGGGAGGTTTACAGGTCAAGTATCACCTCCTTCCTCCCCTGGGCAAGGCAGAAGATGCACAGAAAAAACAAAAACTCCTTCCCACCCTTAGGCATAGTTGGAGGGTGTATGGAACAAATCAAATGCCTCTACCCTTGGGAAAGGTGAGGGAAGGTCATCACAGTTCTCCACAGCCAATTTTGAAAGCTGGGGGGAGATTATGTTTACACAGCAGTCCTTTGGCAAGTCTTCCTGCGGTTCCTTGTCGTGTTATATGAGCCAAAGAGAGATCTGGGTTAATTGCAGAATACCAGTCAGCACTCCCTCTGTTTGTTTTTTTAATTGATGTTTTTAATCCTCTCGATGATTATAAACATCAGGATATGGTGTTTTAGCCTGTAAAATACACCATGTGCCTTGTTTCATATTGTCTGACTCGTGTAGACTGATATTTGAGTCTAAAACAACCAATTTCTATTGTCTTCCTTCAATCTGTGACCATCTTGATGATTACAGTCAAAAGAGGAGACAATGAGAGGACTGGCCTCAGGTGGGTCATTGTGCCTTTCTTAGACACTGGCAAGAGTAAGGTATTGACTGCACTCTGTTTGTACTGATACCCTGGGAACTCTTGGATGCACTGGGAACATCTCAAATTACATCCACAAATAGATGGGTAGTGCACCTATTTCTTCATGTATTGGAGTTTCCCCCTTGTTTTCCTCAGTAATTATGAGCACATCAGACCTGCCAAAATTTACTGGGGACAAATTGTGAAGTGATGGGGATGGCAGTGCGGCAAATACTACATTTTTCACTATCCTTTCTCTGCACAAGCTCCTCTTTGCGCATGTCCACATACTCTGTAGACTTAGGCCAAATGGTCTTAGGTCATTTCTTTAGCTTCCTTGACATACACACACTGCTTCACGGATTTTACTAGTTCATATACTAATGATACTTGTACCTTCGTTTGGGCAGCCATACGTGATCTCATTAGTGACTTCATTGATGCCATTTGAGACATCAGTGACGTTATGGATGATGTAATTTAAGATATGTGTGACGTTGTGTCAGGGCACGAGTAGCACATTGCAGGGGAGCATGTTATGGTTTGTATAGCACGCAATGTTACTGCCATATTCCAGTGATGTTCAGGTTTTGTTTTGCAACCATACCTTTATTCAATAAACACAATATAGATACTTATATAGAGACAGGCATTTGGATCACATAAAATTGGTATCTCAATATATGCTGAAGACATTCTCTTATTTGTTAGGGAACCTAAGAAGAATCTCACCCCTGTTATAGAAGAGGTAACAAACACTGTTTGGTAGCATATCGGGTTTGCATATAAATTGATCGAAGTGGCTGATGCTCGCATTGATCAGATATACGACAAACACCTATCTGCAGATTCTGCTGAAATGACAATTAAAACCTATGAGATGCCTTACTGTTCAGGATCTCTGGGGCAAGACTGTCATACACAGAAAACGATTTGGGCGGTGTATGACCTCTGTCACTCAGCTAGTAAAGAGATGGATTAAATTGCCGCTGTCCATGGTGGGTAAATGCTCATTAATAAAAATGACTTCTATGTTGTTTTCACAATATGCCAGTTCCTGCCTTATTTGACCAGTTACGATTGTTGATGCTGCATCTGGCAGGGGCAAGTCGCCAACCTACAATAGCCCGGCATAATTGATTTTGCCTTATTATGAGAGAGGCTTTGAAGCCTCCAATTTCAGGATCTACTATTTAGTAGCTCAGGCCCAATTTGTGCATTGTTGGTACCACAACACGAGACAGCCCCCACACCGAACTCAAGAGGCAGGCCTTGCGGCTTCTCCTTTGAGTACATTCATAATGAAAGCACCCCGGCGCCACGCCAACGAGATCCACACGCTAGACTGTACCACCTGGGCTTGGATCAGCCCAGAGATATTAACAAACAGTGTGACACTATATTCACTGCACCTCCCACTGGCCAACAATCTCAGATTGCCAATGATGGGGAAAATGGGGTAGTTGCACAGCTACGCCCAGAAGCATTCCATAACATGTGCAAACGTTTTGTTTAAATGCGCATTTTAAAACTTCTGAGGAATATGTGGTAGGAAATAACACTACATCTATGGACACTGACATACCAGAGATTACACTGAAGCAGCATACTCCACAATGCCATCTGAACCCCCTGAACGTGGTTTGCTTTACACTCAAATACATCCATAGGGCATACTATGCACCTCTCTATATGCTGAGCCTTGGGATGTCTGACAGTGTGAGCTGCTGGAGATGAAGCGCCTACAACACTGATTTGGTACACTTCTCCTGGGCCTGCCCTGAAACCTTCAGACTTCCTAAGAACAATGACCATAACACATTCGGCTATAACTCAGCTGTTGGCCGTTTTGGGATAGAAGAAGGACGTCCCCAAACACTACAATAAATGTATGATTGGCTAACTTCTGGGCAAATGCATAGTGACTTTACACTAAGCCTGGGCAAAGCACTACGCTACGCTCGCGTAGTTTGCGAAGTTCGCGCTACTTCGCACTACGCGAACTGCACGTAGCACAGTGCGAACACGTGTAGCGTAGTGTTGCGTAGTGCTGCGGTCATTTTTTGCTTGCTCGCGGTCCTCAACGTCAAGTTGGCGACCGCGAGCAAGCAAAATGACATCCCGGCGAGACTTTTTCCTTGTTCGCGATCAGCAACTTCAAGTTGGCGATCGCGAGCATGGAAAATAAACCTCCCGGCGAGATTCCCAACCCGAGGAGGTCAGGTTTCTCATTGCGAGTGGTGGCGTATGCTCGCGACCGCTCGCGATGAGAAACCACCAGTTCGCGTTGAGAAAGCTGAAGCTCGAGTAAAAATCTACTCGAGCAGCAGAAAACTACAGCTCGCACTGTGCAAGATGCCATTTTCAATGATTGCACAGTGCCGTTTGCTTGTCCGCACTGTGCAATCATTGAAAACGACATCTGGCACAGTGCGAACAAGGTACTACGCAGTTCGCGAAGTGCTACGCGTAGCTCGCGTAGTGCGAACTTCACTTTGCGTAGCTTCGCGAAGTGCTACTTCGCGAACTACGCCCAGCCCTACACTCGCACAACAACACTGTCCTGAGCTATAAAGGCCAGCTTTAATATTTAAGCACCTGTAGTCAGCCTACGGAAAAAAATTAGGGGCTGATCAATTTGATCTTTTATGAAATAGACTATTAATGTGATTTTAACCAAACCAAATGATCTCAACTGTTTAAACATTTTATAACGTGCATGCACTTTACGTAACTCACTTATAAATGTAGATAGTGACGAGAGACCCTTTTAAATATGGAAATGATCCCATGATGGATCTGTACTTAACATCCTACATTGTACATCCAATGTTACTATCAAAATTGACAGACTATGTAACAAGTATGTTTTATTGTAATAGTATTGTTATGATCTTCTATCGTTCTTTGAACTGAAATAAAGATGAAAATGATATAAGGTGCTGCATCTTCCTCCTTCTCGTCCACGAGGCATTTGTCTCATATGTTGCACTATGTATGCTGTGGTTTCATATGCATGATATATTTGACATGCTGACTGCACTATTTTGTTACATTAATAGCTGATAAAATAAGCAATTATAATCTCTGTAATTTATACTGTGACGCTGTTAGTGCCATGATGGCCCACCATAAATTATATTGCCATATGTAGAAAAGTGAAAATAAAAGTTTTAAGGAAGATATATGGTTAGATATTTAATATTCGACATATAATTAGTAAGAATTTGTCATATTACTGGTCCTGAGCAATGCCAGTTACTCAAGAGGGAGTTACTATATCCAACAGGCTGCACTCTAAACCCATGAAAAAACATAGAAGTGAGAAAAGGAACTAGCAACATTGTTTCCCTGTACCCTTCCACTAAGCTTACATAATTCATTAGTTGTAGCTTTTTGATTGCATTGTCTGAGATTGAATGAAATTCCATTTGTACAGCAGGGCAGCTGCTTCTGGGGCAGCATCCCAGAGCTAAGCAATAAGTGACCTCTACACAAAACCAGAAAGTTCCTGGAGAGAACGGTTTTCAAACTCTTATTTTCAAACATAACTTCCAAGATGATAATTTTTTTCAGCACCATCAGGAACTCCTTCCTCAATTTTGCTGCCAGCAGAGACAAGGAGCGACCACCCCTCCGGACTTTGCGGACTATTGGAATATATAACAGTCCCAGATTTGAGGAACACAGAGCTCTGGCCGGTATGTACTCTCTAAATCAACTTCTAAGGTAGAGGCCCTTTTTTATGGATCGCTCTGAACGTCATCGGTAAGGCTTGAAGTTGATCATTTAGTTTTCTGACAGTCAGTGAAGTTGTTTCATATCCGGGACAATGGCCTGCCTTCTCGGATGATTAAGAATTAGACGAGCAGTAGCATTTTGGACCACCTGTAATTTGATAAAACCGGTGGGGATCCCTAGATGTAGAGAGTTGGCAAACTCTAATCTAGAGGTCATCAGAGCATGCACAATCATTTTTTGCAAATTGACTGGCAGGAATTGTAAGGTCTTTTTTAAGGATTTGTGAATGACGAAGCAGAATGCTGCAGTGGCCTGGCTATTGGGGTTCGAAAGAAAGATCGTGATCCAATTTTAACACCAGGTTTCTCACCACAGTGGAGGGATCTGGGGGTACCCCTACATCCTTTGTCCACCAACTCTGTAATTCGAGTAGAGAGAAGCTGCCAAAAAAGAGTAGCTCCAACTTATCAGAGTCAAGCTTTAGACAGCTCAACTGCATTTATCCAGCCACAGCGGATAGATATCCTTGGAACTTTTGTACTACAGTAGTGTCAATTTGGTGAACGGAAAGCAGTAGTAGAGTGTCATCAGCATATGACAAAATATATAAGCCCCAAGGTTCACTCACTTTGGCCAGTGTTGCCATGTATATATTTAACAATGTGGGACTAAGGGCATAAACTTGTGGGACATCATATCTCAATTCCTTATAGTTGAAGTGTTAGTGGGAAGATGTACAGCCTGAGCACAATAAGACAATCAAGATTTTAACCATTGCCTTGCCGGATCCTCCACTCCGACTGCCTCTTAAAGCTCCAGCAAAATAGGACAGGACACAGTGTTGAATGCCGCGGCAAGAACTTAAAGGAATAACTGGTCTAAGTTAGTTTGTATTTACTCTTAGACCTCCAATAAGGCAACCTCGGTAGTGAACCCTGCACAGAAGCCAGAGTTGGTCACATGACGCATCTGGCTCTCCTCGATAAAACGGGACATTCACCAGTTTATTCACCACCTTCTCCAGCATTTTTGTAAGGGGTGGTAAGAGGGGGGATTGAGGAGTTGTTAGGCTTCTTCAATAAAGCCAGGACTCGTCTTTTCTTCCAACTAACGGGCACAGTCCCGAACTCCAATGAATGATTGAAAAAGGCATTACTAGCTAGTAAAATGATTAAGGATACTCATTTGAGGATCCATAGAGGACAAGAGTCAATGAGGTAGCTTGAACTACAGTTAAGAATAGCCAATTCTGAGCCAGCCAAAGAAATATAGTCAAAAGCATTAAGTTGTTGGACTCCCCCCTACTAGGACTTTGACAATTAAGGTCTGGAGTCGTAGATCCATTCAGGTGGTCAACATTCTTGTAAATGTCTTCCACCTTCTCATAAAAGTACTCTGACATATTTTAGCATAAGAGTTGCGATAGAGTGACCTTTTCTTAACATGAACCAAGGGATAAGAAAGCGCAAACAATCTTAAAGATTTCCATTGGTGTGTTGCCTGCTTTGTGTATTTGCCTTGAGAAACCCTCAGACTGCGCTTTCCCATAGCCTTTTCTGAAACTTTCCAGGCCTCTTTATAAATCTTTTCGCTTCCGTGTCATAGCGGTTCCTCCATTTTCTTTCCAACTGTTTGCAGTGGAGTTTTAGATTAATTGTGACACTTTAACAGGTAAGAGTAGATTTATTTCTCTTAATCTTTCTAGCAGATTATATGTACTTACTGTCTCCATTATGTGTAGAAAATTGACTTGTATCTCCTAAATCTGCCTGCTCGCGGCAACCCCCATTAGACAACGCCACTATTGATACCCCTTGCAGTCATTTTGTCGACTGAACATGCTGAAGAGCTATTTTAAGAGGCTTTTTTTGTAGCTGTTTTAATAGCCTTACATCTTCCATAAAAAGCAGTGAGCTAATGTGAACTACCCACGCTCTCGTGGTGTCATTCTGGGCGCAGGTTCTGAGCAATTAACCTTAATTACAAAATTAAGAGTGGCTACAATTTGCAAAACTTTGAGCCAAGACATAAGGAGTCATCATAAAATCTGTATTCGGACGAACAGAGCAGCCACAATAGAGCAGCGTACAATACAGTAACACGTATATAAATGACATATAAATCCATAAAACAGATGAAAATACAGGATAAAAACAAAATTATAAATGTGATGTCCGCTATGTACATGCTGGTGTCAGTCAGGTCTCGAGTGTCTAGATGCCAGTGCTGCCCGTAAAACTATCGATACAGCAGATAAAACACGTTCACTAGGGAGCAGTTGTAAGAACAAAAGGGCAGAATTCAAAGACCTCAACAATGGCAACAGAAACCTGTTTCTGGGCCAGCTGTCTTAATTGCAAAACATAACTAAATGTAAAGTGTCCTGTGGATGCCTATTGTTGCAACTGTAGTGCACCCATCCCTCAGGAGTGGCCAGTAAGTGGCGAATGTGATTAAAACAAAACCTGGCCAAAACAAATTGAGCAGCACTATTAGTAGCCTGCACCGAATATTGTTCCATGCCCTGAGAAGACTTTAACAACATGTCTCTTCACTAATGGTTTCGACATTTGTGCCCCTTCATGATGTGTCGAAGTCTGCTAAAAAAAATAAGGCCTTAACTCCCTGTAAGTCACGTGGTCTCCGAGCATGGGGAGTCAAATAAGCATCAGTTCTACCTAGGGCTGTGAGTGTGGACTTAATGTAAGCAGTCCATGGGATTCTAGATGCACTGTCCACTGCCATGCAGTCAGAGAGGATCAATCTGTTTATCTTGAGTTCCTGTCTGATCCAGATTTTTACAGAGCTAAATAGAGGGCTATGGGCCAATACGTAGGCAAGGAGTTTAACTTCAAGTTCCGCATGTGCAGACCAAGCCGGTGTGCCTTTTGGTACCTGGAACAGATGCCTTTCTGCTGTTTGGATGAAGTCAGTATTAACATAACCCCATACCTTGCTCTCATAGTGGACCTTCAAGAACTCTTCACCATATAGACTTTAAGCAAGACTTGCAGAGACCAGGGACCCAAACTAAGCGCAAAGGAAACCAAAGCCCCAGTTGTTTTAATGAGTGCTGCTCTTTTCTCTAGAAGAGTATGCAAGCTATTCTTGGCATCAAAAAGTACCCCAAAAAAGTTAAAAGCTGAAACTTTACCCATAGTGTACTGGCCCAGCTTAAAATTCATGGAACTGGTTGACATTGGGCCTAGCATTATACCATTAGATTTCAGAACGTTAACGGCAAGGTCCAAGCTTTCCATGTAAGCAGCACATTTATCAATGAGCGTCTACAGCCCCCTGGATGTGCAGGGCATCAAGACCGTGTCATTGGTGTATAACAACACCAGAAGCGGCCTTGAGCCCACTTTGGGGCAGTCAACCTGGGCTTTGAGAACGGCCTCCTCCAGCTTGTTGACGTATAGGGTGAACAAAAAAGGTGCAAGGATGCCCCCCTGCCGAACCCCCCCATTCTGGGGAAAAAGGACTTGGTAGTGCCATTATCATTAGGTAAGCGTACTGAAGCGGAGGTGTTCATATGTAAATCTTCCTACAACACCACTATGTTGGGCTCCACTCCTAATTCTATCAACAAGGCCCACAATTTGGCTTGGTTGACCCTATCAAAAGGGGACATAAGATCCATAAAAGCCAAATGTAAGCTCTCTGGACAGGCAACGGTATACTTATTCATAATTAAAAAAAGGTTCAAACATTGTTTAGATGTTGACTGCCCTGGCCTAAAACTGTACTGGACATCCGTCAGAATGCCATTAGCATCAGACCAATCCATCAACTTATTAAGTCTAACCCTCCCAAGGATCTTTACAACCATGTCAATGAAAGAGATAGGGAAGTTGCATTGTGCGTTGTTGTTGTCCCCCTCCTTAAACACTGGTACTATCACCGTGGACTACCAACCATGTGGCACACCCCACAACGAGCAGCAGCATTTGGTACTTGGGTCAGAAGTGGGACCCATAACTCAACATCCATGCACAACAGGTCTGGGGGAACTGCCTCTGGACTGTGTGCTTTATGTCTATTAAGGGTGTTACTACCTAGAGTAACCTCTTCCAGGGTAAAAACCATGGGAGCAAGCCCCGTCACTTTCTCCAACCCTTTCCTCCTCTGCTATCCCTCCAAAGTTGTAGACCCCTGAAAAGTGGTCCATCCACTGTTGTTCAGATATGTGGGTGCAAATAGCTTGTCCATACCAATCTGAAAAGAGGGGTTTATTTGCTACCTTTCAGAAAAGAGAGGAGTCCCTGGTTTCACTGGCTTGAATTAACTCCTCCCAAGCTTGGGCCTAGAGACTAGCCTTGTGTTTATGTACTGCCAGCTTATAAGCTTGGCTGCCAGCCGCTACCTGTACCCTGTCTCTGGGGGCCTGTTTCAGAGCTAACTTCAATAACCGCAAGTGCATAGAACATTTCCTATCAAACCCTTTTGTATCTTGGCTGCTTCCTTGGGTTAAGGGGGAGGTCAGCAATTTCTTAGCCACGTTTGCAATATCTCCAAAGGCAAGCCAAATATCCCTATCGGGGGTGGCTACCTTGATCCGCACGGGTGAGCCCACTACTGCTCCCATACCCTTGTGTGGGCGGTGTCCCTATAGCTTTCTAAGACAAGAGGGTTATGATTGCTTAAGGGGCTCTGGTTCATATCAAAATTAACAATATGCAAAAATAAGGGGGCTAAAATAAAGATCAAGTCTATAATGGAGGTGCAGCGACTCCCCTTAAACACAGGAGCAACACTATGATTGGGTGAACTAACCAACTTTTCCAATGCAAATCCTAAGCTATGAGAGGCTAAAATCTCACTCAGTTCTTTACCTTCTTTGGAATGAACAGAGTGAAGCCCCTCAAGTAGCATGTACCTGATATCAACTGACAGTAATGGACATTCACAGAGGTGGCAGTTAAAATCCCCAACTAGCACAGTCATCCTTCGACTCAGCCCCCCACCCGATTCTCGCTGTACATTCAGGACCACTCTCAAGCTGTGGAGACTCGGGACTCCATCTGGGTGTGCTTTATCATTATAAAAATTTATCAAAAGTAAAGTGGGGGCTCCTGCGGGCGATATCTTCAGCCCCTGCAATACACTCGAGTTCTTATCCAGATTAACCAGCTGTCCGCACAATTCTACTCCCAAGAAGATAATCATGCCCCCTTTTGCCCTGCCAGAGGTTGCAGGCAGCAGAGGCAGGAAATATGTCTTATTGCCCTCGAGAAAGAACCTTTTGTTCACCTCCCATGTTTCCTGCAAACAAATGATCTGGAAAGATGTTACAAACTTGACCCAAGTAGGATTGGAAAAATTAGTGGAAAGCCCTGAGATGTTCCAAGGCACAATCCTCGGGGCCCTTGGATTCTGAACTGGGAAAGCCGGGTCTAAAGTACCGAGAACATGAACTACAGAAGGTGACAGAGTAACTTCCAAGCCTAAGTTAAGTTTAGAAGTTGGGGGTGGGGGAGTAATAGGAGCCAGTCAGTCACACAATTCAAGTATCCTCAAAGGGGCAAAACGATTCGACAAATAAGGCCACCAGGGCTGCCCTGTCCTTAGTCAAATGCTGCCACAACCACTATAGATACCAATTTAGGCATCCAACTCTCTCTGGTTTATAGAAAACCCATAAGGGGAGAGCAACAATGCTCTGCCATTCAGGGGTTCTATAGGGGAGATAGGGACGCAAGGATATGGGACACCGTCCCTGAGTTACTAAAATTGACCATCACACAATCCCCAGACCAGATCTTACAACCTCGACCCACCCAGCTGACTCTGTGGGCCATAATGATAGCATCAGGGATACATCTTTCTCCCGGAATATGCTGCAAAAACCAATGGTTCACTTTGTTCTTTAGCACAGGATACATCTAGGTGGAGGAGCTTGATTAGTGGGGAACGTTCCCCAGAACAACATAAGGGGTCACCCAGGAGGCAGATCAAGAGTTTCCAGTGTACACAGGGCCTAAATGAGGCCGTAGAGCAATTGGGGCACACTGAGACAGGGGTGCTGCTGGCCTGGCCCCGTGGTAGGATCCCCACTACCTCTCCCAGGCTTTGGAGGAGCCCATTGTTGGGCAAGGGCACCCTGAAGATGCATAACGTAACCTGGGGCATGAAATTCCGTCTTGACTTGAACATGGGTGGGGTACTGCTTAGCCTGGGCACCTACGCCTCGGATGAGTGAGATGAAATTTCCAAAATTCTAGCTTCAAATAAAATGTACCTAGCCAGTATAGGTTCTAATTTGGCCGACAACGCCTTCGTGTCTGTTAATTAAGGCCAGACTGCATATACAGTCCGCGAAGTGACAAGATTCCCTGGATCCAAACTTTGCTCCATGTTACTCGAGTTGTGGGATGGGCATGTAGAGTGAAAAGGAGTTGGGTCCAAGAGAGGGGATGTCAACCCTTCACCAGTCAATGGGTTAGTAGTTGTAACAGGATAACCAAGCACCCCAACACTCTCACGCCTCTTACCATCCCCTTCACCCCTACCACTTGAAACCTCCTCCCTCCTAGGAGTCACCCCAGGTGGGAAGTGGCTTGAGTTAGAATACAGGGGACTTCCATTAGTTAGTGATAGCCTTCGTTCCACAACTTCAATTCCCTTAGAGACTACTGAGACAGCTCTGGTCAAAAATCCCTCCCTAGTGGCAACTTGTGGGCTCATTGGGGGCGGAGATGCTTAAGAAGCAGTGGGTTTCCTTTTACCCATGGTTAGTACTCAAAGGGCACCTAATTAGACCAGGAAACAACCATAGAGCACAACAAGCCTGCAAGTCTCGGGCCAACTCCCTCTATTGCGAGGATACTTGTCCAAGGTGCCACTAGTCTATCACTTGGAGCCTCCAAACCATCAGTCCACCATTCCCAATGAGCCAAATCCTGCTAGGAAAGCAGAGGGGAGAAACCAAAGGGGGTGGCCCGCCTCGCCCCTTCTTCCCGATGACTGGTGCAGGATGGTCGCGTCCTTAGCCTGGGCTTTGCCGCATCCCGCGCCGTGGTAGACCACGCCGTGGTAGACCACGACCACTTTATAAGCATTGACCGTAAATGCTTCTAAGTGACTGTAGCTCAATGCAACTTGACAAATGTAGCTTTGCAAAAAAGAACCAAGACGAGGCATGTCTTGGAACAAGCTCCTCTTCTCCAGGCAGGGGGGCTGGGATCTGAAGTCCGTAGGTTGCATCAGTAATGTGTCCCTACTCCCCAACACACGGCATCTCGTGCCCCAGTAGACCATGAGGCACTTTATGCGCGTCGGTGTCTGCGGCAGTGGGATGAGGCCGGGAACAAGCCCCCCCTCTCCAGGCAGTGGGGGCTAGGATCTGAAGTCCATAGGATGCAGCAGTATGTGTCCTAAACACACTGCATCCATGACATAAGGAATAGAGTTAAGTGTTGAGGCCTTCATTCTATAGGAGAAGGCTCAACCTTGAGGTTGTTTCGAATGCCTTGAAGACACTGTGTCTACCTGCCCGTTAAGATAGGATCTGACCCCTAATTTGGACTCCACATAAGCCTCCACCAGAGATCAACACCTGAGCACCTTTGTTGCAAGACATAAAGAGGACGTTTACTCAAAAACAATTTAAACTGAGAAATGATTTGAATGTGCACTGTGCAAAAGAAATTAATAAATGCAACTGGATAGCATACCATACATCTGTATACATCCATAAGAAGTAGGCGGTAGAAGATGCTACCCCTGGTTTGCCATCTAGTAACCCCTGCCTCCCCTTGATATATCTTGTCCCAACATTCAACAAGTCATCGCTAGCAAGAGAAAACCCTTTATTTATACAGTTTTAGCGATCCTACTGGGTATCAGAGCACTTTAGAGATGTCCAGGTAAGAAGAAACTGGTGGATCAAACAACAAACATACTTACAAACAGTACATAGTGGTGCAGCTCTCCAAGGTGGAGGCAGGGACCACCTCAAGGTCCAAGCTAACAAATCAATAAATCATAGATCATAACAGGTGAGTAATACCCATGGGTGTAGACACTGGATAATATCAGTGAAAGGTTGTGGGTTCTAGAGCAGAAACCTATTCATCAGAAGCACTTTGACTTCTTTTTGGAATGATACAGTTGAGGGGTCCATGTTTATTTTCCCTTGCTTCCAGTCCTCACTCTTTACCTAACCCCTCAAAAGCAATTAACGAGGGCCTGAGTTTGGGACAAGGAGCCGACCCTATGATGCCAAAATTGAGTCAAAGAGTACATGATCTCACTTCCACTACCCCAGGCATTTTGATGAATTGGCATCTGTGTATCCATCCCATGCACTATGGAAACTCTTGTTTTGAATGCTGTCATTAAAACATGATAAAAACATCCAGATCTTGAGTTTATTCCTGATGGCAGAGACCTAGAAAGGGAGAACTTGGCATGTCTGCAAAAGGGCAATCCAAATTTTAGAGGCTCCTTAAGAGCCTTAACTTGGGGAGCTCGAAAGAGTACCTTCCCCAGGTCATAATCGACATTGCTTCCAGTCCTGGACTTTTGAGTGATTCCCAGTTGCATTCTGGATGTTGTAGACTCGTTTAGCTTCTACTGATTTAATTCAACCAACACCCATGAAATCAGTGATTGATTTGTTGCCACCTTCTCCTATCTAGACTAGAGGGATGGGCAAAGGAGAATAACATCTTAATCCAGTCCCAATATGGATTCCAGCAGGGAAGGGGCACTGTGGATCAATGCTTGAATATAGCATTGACCATAGAAAAGTATACTAGAATGAAGGATGGGAAAATCTTCATGGCATTCATGGACCTTAGTGCTGCATTTAATTGCGTGGTCCATGATGAGCTATGGAATATAATGGAGATGATGGGGGTAGACTCAGCTATATTAAATTTTATCAGGCAGTCGTGTGTAAATGCGACTGCATCAGTGCGCTACACCAAAAACGGAGACTGCACATGTTCCTTTAAAATCTCCAAGGGAGTAAGGCAGGGATGTGTATTGGCCCCATTTCTCTTCTTCATATATACGAATGGAGTTGAGGAAGCACTCACCATGGCCACACGGGATGCCCCTCTTTTTGAAAATCAAATGCTACCTATACTGGCTTATGCGGATGACGCGGTGCTAATTGCTAGAACAGGCCTTGTCACATTCATGGATTCACTTTATTTGAAAGTGAACCAAACAAAGTCTTTTATAATAGCAACCAGGACAACAAAAAGAGAAAAAATCCTGCAATTCTATGCAGAAGCGTAAAAAATAGAGGTAGTGGATTCTTTCCCCTATTTGGGGATTGTTTTCAATAAAGACCTGACATGGGCTAAACTGATGGAAGGGAGAAAGATGGTTATGGAGAGGGGTATTATTGCTGTAAAATCTTTTGCTAGAAAACCGGGTGCTAAACCCCTATTACCTATAAAAAATATCTATCGGGCAAGAGTAAAGTCAGCAGTGACCTATGGAGCCGGCGTCTGGGGTGTGGTGGTACCAACACCACTACAAACGATTGAAAATTAATTCTTTAAATCTATAGTGGGCCTCCCTTCATCTATTGCAAATAGTATCCTACATACGGAACTAGGTCTGCCCTATATTTCAGATTACATACAACTAGCCCCACTCCTACTTTGGCACTCAATTTGGAGAAGAGATACAGTGCCACTTACTCAATCAATAATAAGGAGCTGCTTAACCATGGATAAGTGGAAAAGGTCTAGGTGGCTTAGTTATGTAGAGATAGGCTTAAGGGAGATTGGCCTTCATGAATTATTTAAAGATCCATTGACCTGTAAGAAGGTCTCCAAGCAGAAGGTCGCCAACTCGTTCCTGCTAATGTCTGAGTACAAGCGTAGAGAACAGAAACAAGAGAAACACACCGTCTGTATAAACAACCTCAATCCGCCATTGATAGAAGGGGGCGTTCTCTTACTTAGTGATTGTAAATTGGACCCAACACAGATTTATTTTATTTAGGTTCCGCACTAACTTGATCCCTCTCATGCTAGGCTATCCGGGGAAAAACATATAATAATTCTGAGCCTAGTGTGTGCCCTTGTGATAATTTGTCATCTCAAACTGAATTGCATCTAGTTTTATTCTGCAGGCTATATAAGAATGAAAGAAATGATTACTTAAAACCAATTTTAAAGAAAGGGAATTTTAAGCAGTGTCGGGTGGCACTCTACTTTTTAAAATCATTACCTGACCCTTTGGTTTGCTACTCAGTAACGTCATTCTTATGGGCCTGTATGAGGAAGAGGAAGAGTATCGCGTGTACATGAAATTATTTCTTTTTAAAGATTTTAACGCATTTATGTTTTTTATGCTAGAATCATTGTTGAAATATCTGTAATTTGGATCAGTGACTTAATATATAGAGACAAAATATCGACTTGACAAAATATTGACGCCAAAATATAGAAACCAACAATATCGACCACCAATACTTAATTAAAAAAAATACTAAAATATCGAACCCACCATATCGACTAAAACAAAATCGTTTCTAGCATTATCGAAAAACAAAATATCGAAATTATCGAAATTCATACAATTAAAGAACAAATAACCATTATATCGAATATCAAAATATAGACAGACAACAATATCGATACAATAATAAAATCTATTAAATATAAAGCACTTTATCACATATATATTCACATAAAACATACATTTTAACAAAATAAACATACACAGTACAATTAATAAATATAAATAGATATTTTATATACACATTAACACCAAAATATATAATATTTACTAATATCACTTAAAAACTAAAATAAATAAATACTTTACACAAATAAATTACAAAATATATAACATTTAATTCATTATAAATCACATTTCAACACAAAAATATACTTTAAAAAAATTACAACGACTTAATTAGCATCTTCCATATATGGAAACAAAAAAAAAATTCAAACTGAACACAACAAATAAAAATCTAGCAGTAACAAAAAGGGCCAATCACAGAAACTAACTAATTAATTAAACAGCATAAAAGCCAAAAAAAATGTTCTCTTTTCCACTTCAACATTACAAGAAAACAGAAGAGGAAGCGCTACCAGATTATTTCCTGATAACATTCACTTTTGAAAGAAAACTTTAAACTACAACAAGTAAGGAAATAATCATTTGTAAAACTTTAATACTGCTTAAAAAGTCCTTAAAAATGCATCTAAATTATAATAAACTAAAATATACTTTCATTTATTTATATCTCTACTACAGATTCCTCCAGCCACAAGAATAATTATCTACAACAACTAAGAAAATAAAGCTAATCAAAAAGTAAGTATATAAAATAACTACTTTAAAGAAAACCAATAATGAAACAAATTAAAACAAACCCTTTCCCAATTGCCCTATCACCTACAACGAATGCTTCAAAATATCTTAACATGTTTTCTTATTATATCAACTGATACACCTTCTCCATACCAAAAATAACAGCTACCAAACATCAAAAGAAAATTCTTTTCAACATCTAATTCAACATTGTAAGTATATTTCAACAAATGTATAGTTTCTAACTAAATAATGTACTGCATTACATTAACTTAATTATATCTACATTTTCTTTAGCACTAAACACAACACCATGACTGAAGGTGCAGAATTCATAGTATTACAAAAGGGAAAAATGCTCCTATGTTACATGGGTTATGTATATACGCAGGGAAAACAGAAATATTTAAAAGTCTTCTGGAAATGTAGCAAGTACTATGCTAAAAAATGCTACGGAAGAGCCATAACTCAAGAAACTACTGTGATATCTGTCAATGAGCACAACCACCCCCCAAATATTACTGAAATTGAAATTAGAGGAGCTTTAGAAAATATCAAAGCAAGCAAGCAGTAGCACAGACAAACCCACTAGTGAGATATCAAAAGAAAAGCAACTGAAAATACCCCAACATGCATCTGGACAATTACCATCCATTGATGCATTAAAAAAAATTATAATAAGATATAAAGGAAAACAACAACTACCATGCCTATCCCTAGAACTTTCCAAGAAGTAAACATCCCACCAGAACTAAGCATTACCCATAACAAAGGGCCATTTATTTTCTTTAACAATAACAACAGTGAAAAACGTATAATAATGTTTGCCACTGCAAATAACTCAATAAAACTCCAACAATGCAACACCTGGAAGATAGATGTCACATTTAAAATATGCCCAAAGCCATTTTATCAACTGTACACAGTACATGCTATATACCAAAATACTAATATTCCCTTCATCTTCTGTTTACTCCCAAATAAAACTCAAAGTACCTATCTAGAAATTCTCAACAATCAATCAGACTA
Organism: Triturus cristatus; assembly: GCF_964204655.1. Lineage (NCBI taxonomy): Eukaryota > Metazoa > Chordata > Amphibia > Caudata > Salamandridae > Triturus > Triturus cristatus. Next base: position 509,171,691 of record NC_140592.1, on the reverse strand, counting down.
CGTCAAAAAGCTACCGTAAATGAGATTCTCAAAATTAAAGATCTCCATGGAGTCTCTAAAACCTCTAAAGAAGACATACTTGCCGCCTTCAACGAATTTTATCAATTGCTCTATCATCAATCGGATAGTGTTTCGGATTTCGATATAAAACAATATCTTGATAAGATCCAAACTACAGGAATGTCACCAGAACATGCGGAGTGTCTCAGTACCCCAGTTACTTGGGACGAGATTGAACTCGCTATTACTGGCCTGGCGACTGGGAAAGCTATGGGCCCTGACTCTATTCCTCTAGAATTTTATCGAGTATTTAGAGGAATTTTAAAACCAGAACTAATGAAGATTTTTTCTTCAGCTTTCGCTGGCAATCCACCTCCCTCATGGTCCATTGCAACCATTGTAATTTTTTAAAAAAAAGGTAAGAATAGCGAAGAATTAGGCTCATATCGCCCTATCTCCCTGATTCCCACCGATAGTAAAATTTATTCAAAGATATTAGCTAACAGACTGAACTCATTGATGCCTACTCTTGTCTCTATAAGACAACATGATTTTATTTTGAAAAGAGACACTACAGATCATGTTAAAAAAATAATTGCCTTATTAGACTGGGCTCAGACATCTGAATCTCCTGTTGCGGTGGCCCTGTTGGACGCAGAAAAAGCGTTCGACAGGGTCTCCTGGGAGTTTCTTTGGTCCACCATGCTCTGGATGGGCTTCCCTATTTCATATATTAATGCCGTCAAAGCCCTCTATGTCCAACCTAAAGCTACCATCAGATTAACCAATTCTGTCTCGAAGGGCTTTCCGATAACAAGAGGGACTAAACAAGGTTGTCCTTGTTCTCCCTTGTTGTTCGCCCTTTATCTAGAACCGTATCTTCGTAATTTATCCCTCGCGATAGATATCATACCCGTTAAAATCAACACCAATTCATTTAAAATTTTTGCCTATGCAGACGATGTCGCCGTCACCACTGTGGATATTAGTCGTGCATTACCAAAAATTATATCTCTGGCAGAAGAATTTGGCTCGCTATCCGGCTACAAATTAAATGTCGCCAAAACCCAACTGATCCACTCTGGTTTTGGCCGACCTAAAGAAATGGTCTTCGATTTGGAAGCCCAATATCTGGGGATAACAATATCATCCAAAGTGGATGATATTGTACGCGTAAATATCGAGCCCGTTTTGAATTCATCTAATAAAACCTTAGAGAGACTTAATAACCTCCATTTCTCTCTTTTTGGCCGCGTTAATATCATTAAAATGTTAATTTTACTAAAATTTCTGTATTTATTTCGCACCATACCGCTTCTGTTTCCGGCACATTATTTCACAAGAATTGATAGAATGATTTCTAGATTCTTGTGGGGGTATCACCGCTCTCGTCATGCGTTAAAATGGTGTTTCTTGCCAAGGCTGAAAGGGGGGTGGGGTGTACCTAATTTTCATCTGTACTATTGGTTCATTTGTCTAAGATCTATGAGGGCACTTCTCTTCGTGGATACTATTACCGAGGAATCTATTTATCCTTCAGTTTATAAATTACTTCTAGGTAAGGCCGCCCCACAATGCTTAGTCAAAATTATTGAACCCAGTTACTATAAAAAGACCAAGTTTAAGATTATTTTAGCATGTTTTACAATTTGGCGACAATTTAGGAATAAAATTTTATGCCTAGCTGAAATTACTTATTATTCTCCAATCATTAATAACCCTGCCCTGCCTCTGATCTTTCATGATCAAACTATCAGAATTTGGTTTCTTTCTGGAATACAGACTCTAGGTGATTTATATGAAAAAGCTCAATTTCTCTCATTCTCGGCTCTCCGCGCTAAATATTGCTTACCGCAGCATCACTTCTTCAAGTATCTCCAGATTCGTAGCTTTTTAGAATCAAAAGGACTTCTTATTAACTCATGCATGCACCGTCATAAGATCTTAGAAACTACTAAGAAAACAAAAAAAATAGGCTCAATCTATCAAATGATTATTAATCACTCCGAAGATGATTTACTCTCTGTAGAGAGCAAATGGCAAAGGAGGCTAGATATACCAAATGTTGATATAGGCAGATCCATCGAAATATCCATGAAGGTACTTTTCAATGGGTCCCTACAAAGCCAGCATTACATGTCTGTTTTCGATCTCTATTATTCCCCCGCTAAGCTCGCCAGGTGGAAGGTCGGCGGTGATTCTAGATGCAATCGCTGTAATGAGGTGGATGCGGACTCTATCCATATGTTTTTTTTTTTCTTTTTTTTAAAACCTTTATTGACATTTCAACCAAAGACAAGTATGGGCCTACAACCCCCGGGGCCGGCCGCTAAGCAGTCAGAGTAACAAAAAGCAAATTTTAATCACAGGCAGCACCTCGGGGAGCAGAAGTTCCATGCTAATATACTCTTGACCACTGAACAGCCCAAGTAGGAGACCAGGATACAAAAGGTTTTCATTTTATAATAAGAAATAGAAGGATCAGGTGCCAAACAATTTCCCAGCAGCGAAAAATGGCAGGCAGAATAGTATACGTCAACAATAAACAGCAATCTATCAAGTCAATGGCGCTGAAACAGGAGGTTCAGGATGTGGAGGAATATCACGGCCATTTGCGCCTGCAGTCCCCTGCCCTAAGACCCAGAAAACACCACGGAAATTGAGGCACACATGAAAAAGCAGTGATTGACAGCGAAGGAGACCTACCGTGCTGATCCCAGAAAAGAAAGACAAGGAAGAATAAGAGAAGAAAAAGGAGGCCATGGAAAAAAATTAAAAGACTAAAGAATCCCCTCCCCCAACCCCCCACCCTGCACCTCTGCAGATGAGTACGGCCCCCCCCCCCCCAGCAGTGTGCCTGTCGCCCCGGAACCAGACCCGAAATATAGAAGAAACAGAGAAAAAGGAGTAAGAAAGGAAACCCCACCAGACGGGGGGGTAGAGAGAGTATTAATAAACTGGAGGAGGGCCTTCAAAACATGCCCCCGGCTTCTCCCTCCCGCACAATATGTTTTCCCCCAAAGCAAACAGTAAACAACACAAAATCGACCATGTCAAAGAAAAATGGGGAGCATTATGCACCTATCACACCATTAGTTATGCCATGAGAGCACGCAACCCCTGTGCCCGCCCGCCTATAAGATGACAACCTCTGAAGGATCGGCCTTATCCTTGGCCACTCTTTGCGAATCTACCCATGCATACCCATCGACCCAGTGCCATGTCCAATGTTACAAGGAAGAAGAGCGTCCAAAAAAGACCAGGGAGCGACACACACATGTAGGGTGGACGTCTCTGAATACCAACACAGTCAGCATTTTGGAGGATGATCTTTCCCAGTACTGCCCCAGGATCTGCACTGCACACAAGGTCCAGGAAGGCAGAATCAGCAAGAGCAGGCGACCGCTGCTTGAATATGGCCTGGTTCGCCGGAGGCTGCGCGTGGGACAAAGCCACCACCCCCCGCTCAAATCCAAAACCTCCGGAACAGACCAGACCCACAGCCAGCCGATCACACGTTGGCACATTATCCGGAGTTTCCAGCGTTTCCCTATTCACAGGGGCGGCCACGACACTGTCCTCCTGTGTGGAGTGTAGCAAGTCCCTGTGTACCTGGGGGCAGGCAGATCGCAACTGTTCCGACGCTGACGCCATACCGTCGAGCTTTCTCCCCAATACCCAGGCGCCGTGAACCAAGGTGGAATGAAGGGCACCGAGAGCTCCGAGAAGGTCACCGTACCCCAGCACAGCTCCCGGCGCTCGCCCCGCCACGCTCCTCTTAGTCACACACGCCCAATCTTGCTGAGATCCAGTGTACAGGATGATAGACTCCATCCTATCAAGATGGCCGCCGGGTAGGTCCACCCCAGATTGGGACCGGGACCCAGGCACAAGCACCTCAAGTTCCATGTCACTGGAAACAGGGTTCCGGGGGCAAGCAAAAATATGTATCCGGTGTGTGGTCACGGGTAGCAGTCATCCCCACCACGGACCAGCGCCCGCGAAAATCCAGGAGCAGCCCGCGAAAATCGGGACGAGTTACGGGCAGCATCCGGGCCGCTCACCGGCGAAGGCTCAGGCAATTACCGGGGAATCCCGGAATTGCCACCTCGGGCATGCACTCGTTCCGCTACGCTTAGTGGTAGGAATGACCACGGCGAAATTCAGGCCAATATTCGCACCGCTCCGGTACTCCGACTCCACCCAGTCACCAAAGGCCGCTGTTGTTGAACTGCCGCCCGGCCATGTTGTCCACCCGAGGTCCCGGCTCCAGGGTTGCACAGGCCGCAAACTTCAAATGAAAATTTCTCCGGCGGTACCGCCGCCAGAAACTTCAGAATCACACGATCGGATGCCGCTCTCAGTCACCAACACAGGCATATAGCGCAGGCTAAGGATCACATGCAGGATATCTGTGCGGGATGTGGAGGTTCACGGAGCCGGGAGCCTACGCTGCCGTCCCGATCGCCATCTTGGCTCCTCCCCCATATGTTTTTTAAATGTGAAAAACGACTCCGTTATATCACAGATATCGAATTCTTTATTAATAATAATCTACGGATTCTCGTAAAACTTTCTCCTGAGTTGGTAATTTTTGGTGTCCAAGCAGATCAATTTGGGAAAAGACCTTTTCCTGAAGAAGCATTTTTGTTTATCTGTATGTCCGTTTTCCGTTTTTGTATCACTTCTCGGTGGATTGATAATGAACCTCCGACCTTTCATCATTGGCAATGCAAGTTAATCTCCATCTATCATATAGAATTGGCTATGTATAAGCTTAAGGGGAAAAGGAAAAAAAAACAAGGTCTGAAAATTTGGGACCCAGTCACTAAATGGATCTAAGGGATCTATTTTATTTCCTTTATGTACCATTGTTTTCCTTAAATTTACTTATATTACGCTTGCTTTTTGTTATACTGCTCATTGCCCGACTGTTTGTTGTAAATAAAAATTTTAAATAAATAAATAAAAAATAAAAAAAATTGAAATTCTCAACAAAATAAAAACAGAAAATCCAAATTACTTGCCACATAAAATAATATTGGATTTTGAAGTAGCCATGATTAACGCAATTTTAAAAACATACCCCCATACAGCTATACAAGGATGCTATTATCATTTTAATCAGTGCCAGTAGTGATATCTCCAAAAGTCAACACTGAGAGGTCGATTCCGATCCGGGTCGGACAGCTCTCCGAGAGCTGTTCGTAGCCTTACCTTGCGACCGACCCGTACCCAGAGCCGGTCCGTCCTGTTGATGAAGTACGATGCGAATAACTGCCAAACACCTGACCGTCACGTAGGCTGTGATTCAAGCTTCATTATCCGTCCGAGCCGTAACTCCTAACGCCGAACCGGGTTGCCCGGAAGCAGTATCCATGGCAGTTTCCTCCCTGACAAGTGCGATGCGTACTTCCTACGTGCCGGACGGGTTGCCACGTATGGCACGTCACAGCATCCAGAAAAGAAGCATATCTGCTACGATTCGTGCCAGAACTCAATCCACGGCTATGAGACGGACCTGCTTGCAACGGGTACGAGACGGAGCAACAAGCAGCATGTACGAGACGAACACATCATGAATCCCATCGCGCAGGTCATACCAGTACTCTACATCTATGACTGGATCAGGAACAGACGTGGACGGCGCAGACGGTAAGTCTAACACCTACCACACAAACAAACGACACGTACCCGCTAAATGGCACACACACACAGGGGATCCATATCCTGGCTACTAACAGGCCACCATAGGGGTTGTATGGCGAGCACCACTACCACCCCCACCCATAGGGCTCATGTTGCCCATCACCACTGCCACCCCCACCCATAGGGCTTATGTTGCCCATCACTACTGCCACCCCCACCCATAGGGGACCTGTTGCCCAGCACTACTGCCACCCCCCCTCATAGGGGACCCGTTGCCCAGCACTACTGCCACCCCTAACCCTAGGGACTATGTTGCCCAGCACTACTGCCACCCCCACCCCTAGGGACTATGTTGCCCATCACTAATGCCACCTCCACTTATAGGATGTGTGATGCGCCACACATCCATCATACACCAACATCATGTAAGTCAGCAAAATACATCCCCCCTAACATCATGACAACAGTGTGTAGTCTGTGACCAATGCCCACAACAGTGATCATGACTTCGAACATACAATGTAACTACCATCACATGTGTGACCAAAAAATGAGTGTGGCCTACACAAGGCAAGCATCACTAGCACTGTGGCAATGTAAAAATAACACCCCCTCACTGTGTAGAACAAAAGTTAAGTGTGGGGTTCCAAACTGCAGCAGATGTTGAGCATTGTGGTGATGTGGTCTAAAACCCCCCTCATCACAGTGACCAAAAGGTGAGTGTCATCATGGACAAAGCTGCAAATGCCAAACAGCATGTATGATTCCTGGTCCCAACACATGAAACACTTTTGGGCCAAAGTAGGGGTTGTGTCCCATACCCACAGAGATGTGGTGAGGCTAACAGTGCTGTGATAACCTAATATACTCCCGGCCATGTGCAAACAAGCACCACCCATGGGGGCTGACAATGCATACAGTGTACAATGACACAAAAGCAGAAGTGACCATCACAAAGCATACACACATCTCGAAAATAGACACACTAATCAAAACAACCTGTGTATTCTGTAGGTGTCAGGTCACAAACTCCCATTCCATGCCAGCAATAGCACCTAACAACCAGGATGAATGTGCAGAATGATGTGATATGACTCACAGGGACAGCAGGAAAAATCACAAAAATAACATCCCGACAATGGCCCACAACCGCAATACCAATGCACTGGTGCAGATGCACAAACACAAACAGGCAACCTCACACTGCACATCTGACACAACATGTGTGTGTGTGTGTCTCAGTATCCCCAGGCAACTACACAACACATGAGGGGGACTGAAACACAGTGAGACAGATGTGGACATACAAAAGTAACCCATCAATGGGCCCCCCCCTTAGTGGGCAGACAGGCATTGTGAGATGAGAGGGAGCACAACAGACACATGTGACACAAGCTGGAATGAACACAAACTAACACAGCAAGAGACTGACACACAACAGCACTACCCCCAGGGACCAGACATTGGGGTGACACAAGCATGCATGACACCTCCACTGTGCTGACAAAGGTAGATGTCGTACAGACTGAGAAACCCAGACATGTGTCCTGTGCCACAAACGTACATCACACCTACACAAACACACATGACTCAGCATGGCCCGTCATCCATGGACAAACGGGAGCTAGGGGCACATCCTTGCAAACATTTACATCAGTCCACCCTCAACACCACACACCCTGAACTGCACCAATGTGCATCTGTGAAGCCCGCATGGACAGGTGAAATTCCACATGCACCCATGACAAACACAGTAATGTTGGGAGGAACTAAGGTGCACAGAATCATCACACAAGGACAGTGTACAACCCTGGTGAATGACAGACATACTGCCAAGTATGCGGTACATGGCCATGACGTCAAAGCTCACGTAACCTGCGGAATACCTGCCACAGTCCCAGGACAATGCAGAAGCCAAGGAGAACCACAAGGCACACATGGTGTTACCTGCGAACATTGTAGCCCTGAACCAGACAAGTGGGAGCAGTCACACACACATACACATGTCTCAAACACTGAAAGGTACCACCTAGGGAAAACTACATGATTTTGCAAACAAACAAGTGCCTTAGGGACCCCTGACTGTGTCCCATCTGCGTCTGACAACATCATCACCACTCAGACCTGACAAATCCCAATGATGAAACACCAATTAACAGTAGTGTGTCATGCACCTACACATTTGGTAGCCCATGGCAAAGTTGTGGGATGAACACAGTAACACAGCAAGCATCAACAACAGGAACATATCAAGGGAACACTGCCTGTGTATGAAAAGTGATGTGGACACACACACACACGCTCACACAACACACACCATGGGCCCAAGCAATGTCACAGAACAACACACTTACTTGAGGGGACTCAACTCCTGTGGAAGCTCAGCTGTGCCAAACATAGTCCCAGCAGGTCTCAGTCATGTCAGCAGAACACTTGGTCAGTCAGCCATCAGCTACCACACAATGAAGCCTCTGGTCACAACAGCCTGGGTACGGGAGTCTCCCTTAAGTCATCTGCACATTCTCAACACATATGTCCAGCAAGTTGCACAGAGGACCCAGTTACTCCTACACCAATGATGCCCACATCTGTAGGTCCAGTGGAGATGCGCCCAAAGTCAGGGAAATAGACACATTGGACAATGGGAAGCACATCATATGTGACTGTGTGCAAGCCACAGATGTGACCATGCAAATGAAATGTTAACAGAGATGTTCACAAATTGTTCACCATGACACACCCAGTTAGCTGCAAAGGATGACTTGGATACCGACCAGAATAGGATACATATCTCATGGACCACATGGAGTACCTCACATCAACACCTCAGTATTCAAAATTTGAAATCCAGCATTACAACTGCAAGGTCATGGTAAACATCATCAACATAATGTACAGCTAAATCAAATTCACAAGGCTAAAGAAAAAAGCTTTATTCAGCAGATGAAAAATTAAACGTCCGTTAAAAACAATGGCCAATGGTCAGTCCATTATCAAATGACAAGAAGTGAACTTGGGTGACAACTGTCACATGTTGCTTGCCTGCACTGCTAAGGACAGGGGACATCCCCTCATACATGGGGGCAGGCCAGGCACCGCAGGGATAGGATCAGGGCGCAGCAGAAGGAGACAGTGAAGGGGTGGTGGATGCAGGAGAGTCACTGGCAACTGCCGTGGAGCTGACTGAAGTAGTGGATGCAGTCACAACTGTGGGGCACAAGTCAGATGGGGTGGGTGCCAGCACAACTTCAGTGGGCAAGTCAGATGGAGTGGATTGGGTCCCCACTGCAGTGCCCAAGTCAGACGGTGTGGTCGTGGACTCCGCTGCAGTGCCTTACTCAATGTCAGCAGAATGGGGTTCAGGTGAGGTCGGCAGGACAGAGAGGGGGGACACGGTCCCCACATCAGTGGCACTAACCGTCTACCGGGGGTGGAAGAGCACGTGGTAGGGGGGAGGGCATCAGCATTTTGGGCATGGTGTATCTGTGGGTGGGGGAACCTGGTGCAGGGTGTGGCGGGGGAACCTCTGGAGTGGTGGCCTGGGGGATGGAGGACTGAGACTTTGCCGTGGAGCTGCGGGGCGGAGCGGGGTCTTGCTCTTCGGGCTCCGGGGTTACTTGCGGGTGGGGGCCTCAGTCTGACTGCGCCTGGGGGAGGGTGTCCGGGTGTGAGGGGCACTCCCCTCTGTGAGTGGGGACTTCCTCTTCCCCTTGTAAGATGGATCTGCTGGGTCGGTGGGGAAGAGGCCAAGGTCACAGAGGAAGAGCTTCTGTGGAGATGGGGTTGGAGGTGAGGTAAGGGAAGGGAAGGGGGCTGGGAGGGAGAGGTATCGGAAGACTGCGGAGTGGTTGTGGATAACTGTGTGTGTCTGCAAACCATCCCCTGTGAGTGTGGTATCAGTCCCCTGCGCTTGCTTGTGTGCACGTCTAGCCCTTGGTTTGGGTGTTTGTGTGCTGCCCGTGTCTGTGGGTTTGTGTGAATGTGCAGGTGTTTTCGTGCTTGGGACAGGTAGGGTGCTAGGAATCGTTGGTGGTGCAGGGGTAGGAGGGGTGCGGGACTGTTGGCGGAGGGACACTGCTGCCGTCAGGGAGGAGTCCACGGACTGATTGGTCCTCTGTAGGGCAGACATGCCCGATGAAATGCCCTCCATGAACGACACCAGTTGCGTCAACAGACTGGTGTGTGCATGGAGGACACTCAGCATTGATGTCTGCCCTACATGGATCTGTCTAAGTAAGTCCACAGACTCCTCACTAAGGGCAGCAGGGGACACAGGGGCAGGGTGTGCAGTGCCTGGCACAAAGGAGACATGCTCCCGGACACGGGAGCCTCCACGGACCTCTGGGATGGGAGCCGATGGGAGGGTGGTGATGGTGGTGGTGGGGCGGTGGTGGGGACAGCCTCACTAGCTGGGGTTTGGTGGCTGCTGACACCCGCCTCCACAAGGGAGTCATACTCCAAACTGCTGTGGCCCTCAGCTGGGTTGGATGGTGCTGAGGACGCCTCGGTGTGGCTGCACTCGCCCTCCGTGCCACTGGGTCCCCTGACTCCTCTCCTTCTGTCCCAGTCAGGCTCTGTGGCTCCTCCTGGTCCATGGAGCTGTCCCCTCCTGTGGCCGTGGCCGTGGATGTATCTGGATAGAAATAGGAAGAAAGAGAACAACATCAGTCACCTTCACTGACTGTACACACTACAGTGAGTACATCACATCACAGGGCAAGGCCTGGCATCATCAGCTGAACACTGCTCAAAGTGCTCACACTGTTTAGAATAAGCCAATTAACCGTCTCACCATCAACCATGGCACACATATCCCTCCTGGACTTGCACCCTTATGTCTGTTGCATGTTGGATGCTAATACCCCAATGTGCCGACATGCACCACCCACACATTTTTTGGACATGCAAGTAAACATGTAGGAGTATGTCACTATACACACAGCACATCTCTTGCCACTGACTCAGTACAGGTGTCCGGATGAAGGGATGGCCAGAGACTCATTTCACATGCATGTGATGCATGCCAGCAACACACATTATTATGTTCTCATGTCCTGATAGTCAATGCCACAATGGGGTGCATGGAGCACACTTGAACACAATGCAGGATCACTCATAGCAAGTTAAGTGCATGGCACTGGAATGCCTGGAAAGTCAGTCAACACTGTCTCCTGTCACAGGGGCAGGGCATCCAGACAACAACAGTATGCACTGTGTCCCAATCATAGCTCAGGGGTAAAGCAAAATCTGCAGCTGACAAGTGTACTTGCCCATCCCCTTCAAACAACATATCCCAGACCCAGAAGACCCCTCATCATTCAAATCCGACATATCAGTCTCTGCGAACACAACTCCCTGTACATCAGCACATCACAGTCTGCTGTGCATGTAACCCAGCTGCCTGGAGTGCACAGTTGCATACACTATTGTGCGCTGTCAAATGATCACACACCTATATGTCCCACAGGTCTTGTCTCTCATAGTCACATCTCAGATGTCCTGCTGACCCTCAAAATCATGGACACCCCAGTTGTACGAAACAGGAAGTCATACCACAATGACACAGAGGCAGACACCTGAAGGCACATGTCACTAAGCACAACCTGTAAGTTGATACACAGGAGTGGGATTACAAAGTGTTTCTAAATGTCCTTGAGTAGGCATGACGGCCCAGGTCTACGTGAAACAGTGTGTGGCCCTGGACAAGTGTCAGGTGGCTAAGCAAGTGTGACATACTTTATATACGTACTCCTGAGGCCCACAAATTGGAGTCCCCTGCTGCATAGGTTTGTTTGAAATACCCTAGCCACATGTGGCGACTCAGACCAGCAATTCGAACACATATCAAGGGCACACACAGAACACATGTCAGATCTCATGCATTGGGTAAACAATTGACCCACCCATGAAGCACACAACAGAGTCACGGGAACAGATGCTGTCCGGAAGCTGAAGCATAGTTGACTGCAGGGACACAGTGCCCAAGTGACACAAGCAACAGACTGTAGGGGCCAACCCTGTGGATCAGATGAGGAGGGTGCATCACACAATTGAGGGACCTGAGTATCGGACTACAAGACCTATGTAATGTGGAAGTGTGACCAGACCAAAAGACTGCAATTAGCATGTCAGCCATAGTACACAGATTAGGCATGGACTTGCTGCTGTCTGGCCTTCAGCTGCCTATCCAGGTCCGTGAAGACCTCCAGTATCCTGAGCATGTGGGGGGTCAGGGTCCGGTGTCCGCCCCTCCTGCGAGGAGGCGACAGCTTCAGCTGGACCCTTGCGATCCTCCGGGTCCAGCCCCGAAGGTCCTGCCACCTCTTCTGGCAGTTGCGGATCCGGCGCTTGTAGACCCCACCGAACAAACTGCCCGGGCAAGGTTCAGCCATATCGCCTGCTTCTGGTGGGCATCAACCTGTGAGGATGACAAAGTTAAAAGTACATTAACACACATGCCCCATAGTTGTGCTGCACACATTTGGATATACATGTCATCATCACAAAGGGAAATGACTGACACAGGTAGTGTACCCATGGAAAAGGACAAATGACCTGCATGTCTGACATGTTAACAATGCCTGGGAAGTTTAAGCTTGCACAAATGCACTTTAGCTGCAAAACACCTGTTCATTACATGTACCTACACACTTTGGGGATGAAAGTACTCAGTGAGTATGCTTGCCACTGGTGTACACACTGCTAGTACTGCTAGTCAGACAACATGCACAATTAGGAAGGCAGTGGACTGCACACTCACCTGCTCCCCTGGTTTCCCCATACAGCTTGCTGTACTGTGGAAGAAGCCCGACCAGCAGGGCTTGGTTCTCCTCCTCAGTGAAGGCTGGGGCCCTCTCCAGAGTACGTGCCATAGCAGTAGCCAGAGGATGCAGGGACAGCAGCAGTGGTAGCAGGGATATGGTCCAGTACCATGTAGTGCAGGCAAGTGAGCTTCCTGGAGTCCAGCCAGCCTTATATATGTGCTGCAGAGGCAGACTCTGTGCCATGTGTCCCCAGTGATAGGTCCAACACGGTTGCATTCTATGAATCTGGCCAATCCATGGAAATATACGACTCGTACACGTCTTCCAAATCGTTCAAATCTTCACCTTCATAAAACCCTAGGAACTGCAACATTGTTGTAAGCATCCAACTGAATTTCCAGCGCACAACTCGTACAAGTTTTGAATCTGCATCCGTCTCCATGACAGTCCAGAGCCAATGGGTGCGCACGGCTTGATCAACTGACTGTACAACGCGTATTTTGAAAATACACATGCACCCGTCTCCATACGATCCAATGGCCAAGGCGTACGCCTGTCTCGGAACATGCCTGCCTGACGCGCATGCATGATAGTCACCCGCGTCGGACCTCATTGCAGTCAATGGCAAAGCGTACGCATTGCTCGGTCATGTGTCGTGCAATGCGTACGCATTGTCACCCGCGTCGGACCTCATTGCAGTCAATGGCAAAGCGTACGCACGGCTCTGTCATGAACCGGGCAATGCGTACGCATTGTCTCCCGCGTCGAACCTCATTGCAGTCAATGGCAAAGCGTACGCACTGCTCGGTCATGAACCGTGCAATGCGAACGCATTGTCTCCCGCGTCGGACCTCATTGCAGTCAATGGCAAAGCGTACGCACAGCTCGGTCATGAACCGTGCAATGCGTACGCATTGTCACCTGCGTCGGAGCTCATTGGTGTGACTATTTGACGGCTTCAACACAAAATTACTTGCCAGGGACACATGTGCACACCTACCAGACTACAGCATTGGCCACACAGTGTCCCATGGCATGTAAGGCTGAATTCCCTGTGTGTTGGGGGGGCAACATTTGGTCTGTTGTGTGGCACTTTTGTTCAGCCACTCCCAGGCTGTGCACGTGTTCATGGGGGCAGAATCCTTTGTGTGTTGTGCACATTACCACTGTGATGTGCAACTGTACAGTTATGGCCATGAGCCATGGACACAGTTGCAGGTTGGATATGTTTAGGACATGTCACATAAAGCCAGAGCCCTGGGGGTGATGGCATGTACCTCACAGTGAGACCTGTAGCCACAATTCTGATGTGTACCCACAGTCTGTGTGCATGTTGTGTCTCAGATGTGGATGATCAAATGTGCCCAATGGGAGACAGTCTCCACATCCATGTGGTATGTGCAGCAACCTTGATGGTGTGTGTGTGTCTAAGAGACGTACATGTAGGGCCTGCAGAGACAACAGTGACCACTACCTGTGGGACTCACGCTTGCCTTGTGGCGTGTACGTGATACGGCATGTCATGCCAGGGTCGATGTGGCAATACAGGGACCCTGGGTATCTGCATGGCAAAGCTCTGTGATGCCTGGGAGACATCAGGCCTCACTTGTCACTGTGGTGTGTGTTTGTAACGTAACAGCAGTACATAGGTAGGGTGACACAGCCCAATGATTGGCCATTGCACTACATGGGACTTATGTGGACATGTGGAATTGAGATGTGAGGTGATGGTCATGCAGGTGACATATGTGTCCATGCCCAACAGCACACACCTCTGTACACTGTGTAATGTCATGATGCATATGTGATATTTAGCCTGGTCATGGCCACATGGGTGGATGAACCGACAATCTTCCTTTGTGCATCTCTGTTCTGCAGGGCACCAGCTGTCCATCGACCGTTCCCAGACCTTGAAACCATGTAGGAACGTGACTGCATCCGACGGTACCGCTTCACCAGGCCACTGATTGAGGAGTTGGTGGAGCAGTTGGTGCCACATCTGCTACTTGGCCGGACATACCCTACAGCACTGACCCCAGAGGTGAAGGTGATGGCAGCCCTACACTTCTTTGCTACAGGTACCTTCCAGTAAACTGTGGATACTGCTGGTGGTATGTCACAAATTATGTTTTGTCGCGTGCTACGCAATGTCTTGGAGGGGATGTTGCATTTCCTTGACCTGTACATCAAGTTCCCTAGCCCAGCTCAACTCCATGAAATAAAGGATGCCTTTTATGCACTGGGGAGGATGCCAAACGTCATCGGATCTATTGATGGGACACATGTGGCCCTGATACCAACACAGGCACATGAGCAGGCATACCGGAACAGGAAACATTTCCACTCGATCAATGCTCTGGTGGTATGTCTTGCAGACATGTGTATCACACGTGTGTGCACCGTTCCCCAGTTCTGCGCACAATGCCTACATAATGAGGAGTAGTTGCATTGCAATGCTGATGTCACAGAGGCCAGACTAGCGTGCCTGGCTTGTCGGTGTGTACTGACTGTTTACCATTGTGTGTGTTTGGCAATGTTGTATTCGCACTCCTAAAAAACTCAGGTAATTGTTCAATTATTTGTGTGTAGGTGATTCTGGATACCCCAACATGCCGTGGTTGCGGACACCCCTCAGGAACCCTGTGACACCAGCCGAGATGCGCTACAATGAGGCACATGGTCGGAGCAGGAGGGTGATTGAGCGGACATTTGGCCTCCTGAAAAACCGCTTTCGCTGCCTGGACAAGACCAGAGGGGCCCTCCCATATGACCCTGCAAAGGTGTGCAAAATTATCCTTGTATGCTGCATGCTACACAACATGGCAGTGCGGAACAAGGTGCCTCTCATCCAGGATGACGATGACCATCCTCTGCCACCTGTGGAGGATCCCGGCCTGGGCCACGATGCCAGTGATGATGAAGATGAGTGACGTCCACACACAGCTCATCAACAACTTCTTCACCGGAATGTGAGTTTACAGGGTTGTTATGTCAATGTATGGAGTTAGCCTGAAATGTGTTGTGGCTGCTCGGTTGCTGTCTGAGTGTATCTGTGTGCCACTTGACTGAATGCGTGCAGTGATGTGTCCATTCAGGTGATCTGTACTCCACAATAGGGTAGCACTGCTAACTTGTTTCTGTGTAGGTTTCTTGTGACATGTTTTGTGCATGTGTATTGCATTTCCCTCCTGTTTTGCTGTGCTTTTGACTGTGTCTTGTGTCTGTGCTTCCCAGGGTACTTTGCCTGTTGTTTGGTTAACACTGACCCCCAACACCCAGAATCCAACACCAGTGTGAGAGTAGTCAATTGCCATCAAGTGATGTGTCACACACCCCTGGACTTAAATTCTCAGACACTCTGTGACCGTGTGTCCACCGTAACGTACAATTGCCTTGCAACTATTTTAGAATAAACATTTTGCTGATGTGTAATGAACCTGTGCTATGCTTTGTTAGGTGCGTTGTCGGTCTTCCCACATCTGAGTGACATTTGCTTACCTCACCTGTGGACTTGTTACCACTGACTGTGGATAGGTGTTGTGTCTGTGCATACCAATGTGTTTCAGGTCAACATCATTGTGTGGGATGAGTAACATGGCCATGGTGAGTATGTGTTGTGTTGCCATAGTGGTGTGTCTCCTTCACATGTGTCACATCACCATGACTCACCTAACGGTGGTCACATTGTTGTAGTATTTGGCATGCACTGTGTTTTTTAGCAGATCAACATCTCCACGACACATGACAAGGTGGAATCACAACAGAGGCAAGTATGGTGTACTGGTGAGTTTATTTTCGAACATGTGTGAGGAAAGTGCACAGGATGGTGGGTGCTGTACATTGGGTTTTGAATCCAAAGTTCACAGTTGAGTTGGGAGTGTTGGTAGATGAAATGTCCAGAGTAAAGTCCACAGTCATCTGCTACATTGGACCAACATGAACCCTCCATGTCATGTGGACGAGTTGTGTGCGATTGGACAAGGTGAACGGGTTGCGCACAAAGAACATTGTACAGAACAGGTTTAGAGGCCCTGGGGGATGTGCAGGGACATCTGCGTCTCACATGTCCTTCTTCGGATGACCCCTCTTTTTCTTGGGTGGGGGATCCTCAGGTGCAGGCCTCTGCGGTGCAGGGGACTCTCCGCCAGAGTCCTCCTCCCTACCTGTGGCACTGGCAGATGGTGTGGCAATAGATGTTGTGGCCACACAGGGAGGTGTGGACACGTTTGTGGTGATCTGGCGGAGGCATTGAAGTATGTCCCGATGCACCGCAGTAAGGGCATCCCACTTTGCCTCCATGCGGGCATGGTGGGCAGCCTGCTCCTATTGTATGTCCTTGAGGATTCCCACTACCTGGCCAAATCCTCCGGTGCTATCCTGGTACGCATCTATGATGCGTGCCAGTTGGGGTTCATCATGCAGTCCAGACCCCTCTGCAAGGCGCGCCCTCTGCCTCCCACCCCTCCCAGCACCACTATCCACACGGGCAGGACCTGCGGCGACATGCACAGGTGACACTGGGACCCCTTGGGTGGTGTTCTGGTGGTATTGGCTGCAGCTTACGGGGGGTCCTGTGTCCCTGTGCTGTGGGTGTTCTGTGGCCTTGGTCTGTCCGTGTTGGCGGGGGTGCCCTGTCTGTTTCCAGATGCTGGAGGCATGGGTACAGGGGGTGCAGATGTTGGTGCTGCTGGTGCTGCATGATGACTCGCACCGGAGTTGCCAGGTTGTTCTTCATCATCCGAAGAGGACAGAGACAGAGTCAAACCAGAGAGCTGAGTGTCCACCAGAGTCTGGGACTGGGAATCCTCTTCATTTGGTGCTGTGTCCCCAGCACCACCTGTGTTTGCAAGAGACACACAATGTAAGTTATGTTTCTACAGGCATCAATGGTTCACAAACATGACATTTTCTACTGTACGAACGGATGCCTGCCTGTAAACTGCTTTGTTCTGGGTTGTCACGGACAGAGATTGATATTGTTGTTGCCCAATTCCCAGCATGGCCTTGAGCTCCCCACAACAGAGCCCAGTGTCAGACATCTTGACAGTCCCTTCCCTCTCCCTGTGAGGTGAGCATGGTTCAGTGTGAGCTTGCTGGGCCATGTGGGGGGCTGGGGATTGTCTGTGACTACACCCCCTTCCCAGCATGCCCATACTTCCTACCTCTAGACTCTGCTTCCCTGTGAGGGGCTGTAACACCAATGGCAAGATGACGGACTGTGAAATCCTGGTGTTTGTTTGGCTCCAAGTCCAAAGAGAGCCCCTGTGCTTCACACACCAGTACCCAGTACGGGGTATCTTTTGCTGATATTTCACTGAGGTGTGGGTCAATGCATTCTACCCGGTGAGTTGTGTGGAGTTTGTGTTGAGGGGGTGGGGTCTCCACATGCTGGTAAGTATGGTCAGAGCTGTCAGTCCTCCTTCCCACCCGGCCAGACATCCCACCATGAAACGTGCTTCCATTGGAGGGCGTGCAAGTTGTCTTTCAGGATGTCAGTCTGTGGTGGCCTGCTTCTGATTTGCACACAACACCTACCATGGCCTTGTGCTCCCCAAAGCAGGACCCTGTCAGTGTCAGCTATCTTGTCAGTCATTTTCCACTCCCTGTGATGTGGGCATGTTTCAGAGAGGTCTTGATGGGCCAATTTTGAGGGGGAGCATTATCTGTGACTACAAACCCCATCATGCTTTTGGATACACTCACTTCATCTGCATACCCACTATTCCTCCCTGTCAGTCAGCTGCACTGTGAGGTAGTGTGTTTGTGTTGGCAAACTGTCTGACAATGTTTATTTGGATTTGTGCCACTGGCTTGCTCTATTTGTTGTTAGGTTTGTACATGTCATGAAACAGCTCCAAGTCACTATGAGATAGCAGGTATTGTGTTTGTCTGACTAGCATACACATCTCGGGATGATTATCTATCGTGGCTTTGCTTACGGTGCATGGTTTCACTGTCCCCTTGCCACACAATATTGAGTATGTTGGTTGTGTACTCACCAGGCTCTGGAATGTCTGTTAGACCATGGACGCTCTCTGGTGGTAGGATGTCCCGCACCGTTTCCTCCCAGGTCCTGAAGTAGACTGGTTTGGCAGGAGGGCCCCCGCCGGTGCGCTGACCCAAGGCGTGATCTTTCTCGATGAATTTCTTGATGCTCCTGTGCACGTCATACCACCTGTTCTGGATATTGTCCTTTGTGCGCAATGTTGGTGCTTGTGCGTTCACCTTGTCCACAATCCTCGCCCACATCTTGGTTTTCTGTGAGATGGGGATCCTTTGAACCACTGTACCAAAAAAATGTGGCTCTACTCTGATGATCTCGTCTACCAGCACTTCTAACTCACTATCTGTGAACTTTGGATTCTTCTTTGGAGGCATGGTGATGGGTGGTGGTGGTGAGTGATGTGTGTGTGAGGGTGCAAGTGAGGGTGGATTAGTGTTGGTTTAGCTAGCTGTATGTGTGAGTGCTTTTGGTGAGGTGCTAATGGTGTGTGAGTTGTGTGATGGGTGAGTTGTGAGTGTGTCTGTGGTTGCTGTGTGATGGCGTTTGCTGCTGGCTGTGTCTCCTATTTGCAAAGGATCATGGTAGTGATTGATGTCCTTTATATAGGTGCAATTGTGGGTGTGTCTTTGTCCAAGTTATTTTTTGGGGACATTTATTGGATTTGTCATTGCTTGTTTGGTCCTTTTTTTGTCTTTTTTCCTTTGGGTTTTCTAGGCATGAAGGAGACGTTCTTCTGACCGAGACGGACGCTGATGTTGGCTCGTGCGGGCTTCTCCGCCTCGTTCATGCTGACTTTCTTCTGTGTTTCATATGCGTCGGTCACGGAGATCTCTATTACTTGTGGGCCCTGCTTTCTGTGCGTGTCGGTCATGCGGCTTGGGCTAAGTGCGAGTCGGTCTGTGTTTACACGCATTGCATCGTACTGCACGGATCGGACATCGCGGGTACGTGTCGGTCGGGTTCATTCCGGGTTCGTGTCGGTCGGTGCAACTCGCGTCGGTTTTCCGGCCGGATCACTATTTTCCCGACGGCTCGGTCGTGTGGCTTGTATTCTGTACGTGTCGGTTGTAATTCACGCGTGTTGCATTGTACTGCACGGGTCGTACGGTGCCGGTCCGTGTCTTTCGGTCTCCGGTCCGGGTCCGTGTCGGTCGGTACGTTTTGTGGCCGGAATCGGCCCCTGAGTGTGGAATACGTAACAGATAGCACCTTAGTATACCAAATAAAAAAACGTATGGCTCTAGCCTATGTGTCTGTGACTGACGCAGTAGAACACTATAACCTACTAATAGAGAGTCCATACTATAAAAAAAATGAGGCGAAGTTAAGCACACTACTTGATTACTTCGAGGACACATGGGTAGGGAGACTACACCGATCAGGTCACAGAAGATTACCAAAGTTCCACATTCCATGGTGGAACGTGTACCTTAGTACCCTAAACAAGGAAGCCAAAAGTAACAACGCCGTTGAAGGATGGCATAATGCCTTACAGGCAACAACAGGCAGAGGTACACCCACACACCAAAAATTACTAGAATATATCCAAAAGGAGCAAAGTTACCAAGAACTACGGATGCAACAATCCATTACACTAATTGGACCAAAACTAACTAAACAAACAAATAAAATGTATGTGCTTTTACAAAGCCAAGTCAGACTCTATCCTACAACTAAAGGCTTAGAATACTTATCCCTAATCGCAAAAAGCCTCCTTTAATTCTAACCTAAACATTAAATAAAACATTTTCATCTAAAACACAACATATGCATATCTAAAATATTTTCATATTTTATAAAACATTATTAATATACAATTGATAAAATACAAAATAAATATTGACAAAATAATAATATTTTACAAAATATAACACATATTAAAATAGAAATAAATTACATTTCCCTCCCACATACCATTTAAAAAATTACTTACAGTTGTCGAAAGCTAACTGAACACAACTTCTAGGTCCATCCAGATGTCGATTTCTCCAAAATAACTTAAAATAAAATGCCAAAAAAATGCAAAGATATCCAAAAACAATTCCTCTTTCGATAAATCAAATTGGCAAATCCCATCAAAAACCCAAAAATGTAGAAAAGGTAAAAAACGCTCCATGAAAACGTGAAAAAGTTAAGAGTGTGTTAAATAAATGTTAGTTTACAAAACTAATACTCACCTCTTAAAAAAAACAAATGCAAACTTCTCCAAAATCCGACGTCGTCAAAATACTTTTAATAACATTTAAAAACAATACACATAAATCTATCTACATATACTACACTCGAAACACCAGGCCACAAACACCGAACCTACTCAAAAATAAACATAACGTAACATACACCTAAATTAAACCAAAAACACAACTACCTAACTCTAAATACACTACAGACCACCTAACTACATCCAAATTAAATTAAAACTTAGTTTAAACAAAAACAAGTCTTACCTGGCTCCAAGTGACACAGCTCCCAACCGCGATCTGCTCCCCGTAGAAATAACCCAAAATGACAGTAAGCGGTTAGAAAAGTAGTCCCCCTAAACAAAAATGGCTGAATAAATATAAATGTGAAACTTAAATATAATAACAAATGCAGTAAACTTACCGAAATGTTAACAAATATATTTTCTAAAAATGTAAAAAATGTTTATAAATTAATAAAAACTATTGTAAGACTTTTACAACATTGTGAATTAATAATAATAAATAATATAACACATATATTCATTATTATAAATACATTGTATTACTGACTCAACATTTCATATATATGAATAACATATATCAACATGTTAAATAAATACAAACCTTTACACAAAAAACATACAAACTTAAATGTAATTATTAGTATTATTAATAAAAATATATTAATACTATTAATACAAAATGTGTTCTGTATATATAAAAAATGTACTATTAAATACAATTGTTTTGTTAAATGCAAGTACATTAAAATGCAATATTCCTTTTACAACAATAATGAAAATGTAATTATTAATATTAATAATACACAAATTAATAACACATTTATAGTGTATATATGTAAAAATGTTCTGTAAACATATGAAAATATGTTTTCTAAAATACAAGAATATGAAAATGCAATATTCTGTTCACCAGTGTTTTTATGTTACATTAAAAATGTAAAACATGGAAAACTTGACTGTTAATGTACCAATATTATTTTGTATTAAACATATGATTCTCACAAACATAAAAAAACAAATTTGTTACCAATTATCTACACATGTATTACTAAACATAACAATGTATAAATTATATATGTATACAAATATATATTGTAAACATTGTGATATGTATCAAAAATTTTATAAAAAATAAATGTAAAAATGTTCAACATATGTCTTCATCATTATATGATTTACCTAATAAAAAATAATTATTTCAACTATCTATATCCTAATAAAAATAAAAACTTTGTTCATCATATTTCAATGTCTGATTATTTCACAATATTTCTACTTTTATTAACTGTTCATAATAAACACAAGCATTCACCAAAAATACTATCACACATCAATAATAAATACCCCCAAAAATGTATTAATTATCTAAAAAAAATATAAATAAAAAATAATGTACTATTCCCACTCCAGTCAGTAATAAATCAGGGAAGGTGCTGGATAGTAAATAAATATACATTAATATTCCCACTCCAGTCAGTATTAAATAATGGAAGATGCTGGATAGTAAATAAATATAATGGGCTCTGCTTTATTGCCTGGACCCTCTTTTGCGTCCTTGATACAAAAGACAGTGGTCCTAAATTCATTATTGATACACGAGAGCAAAAGGCTCTTACTTAGTTGAATGATTTACTAGGTCATGAGCTGAGCAGGAAAGGAGATTTTGAGTAGCTCACAATATTCAATATAACATTTCAATATAAAAAGCAACATCCAAATTATAGATCACCGGATATTTACTTCATTTCTTGGCAATTTAATTTTCAAATTCATATAGTATTCAACTCAGGGTTGCTCCAGAGGGAACGTGTCTACAGCAAAAGTGCTAAAGGGTGAGTGAGTGAGGAAAAGAGTGATAGAACATAGTAACAATAAAAATTCTTTAGATTCACAAAAGAGGAAGACGGTCGTAATTCACCGTCACAAACAAAACATGGTCACGTTCAAAATTTACAACAATACATGTTATATAGTTGAATAAAAAAGACCAATTAATCGTCTGGCATGGAAAAGGATTGCGTGTCCCAGGTAGTAGAAGGGGCGTCGACGTTTCGACCCGTCTAAGGGGCCTTGGGGGAAGTTTGGACCTTGCCCATGCGGGTCTTCATCAGGACCAGAAGGGCATCCTGAGTGCCTCCTAGATGAAGTCTTGTGCCTAAGAAAATTAAAAACAGAGGGGGTGATCAGGATGTTGGACTAAAATGCATTTTATTATTTAAGAGAAGGGCATACAAGCCGGCTTACCTGAAAATTTCAGGGGCCCTAATTATTAGGGGCGCACAAGGTGCTAGTTCCAGACGTCCCTCGTGGTGTAAGGGTTGAATGTCTGAAAAAGTTATTGTGGTGAATCACTTATCAAATTTAAGTAAGTCAGAATGGTTACGAGGAGGTATAACAATCAATACCTGGGTTCTTCATACAACGTATGTGAGTCTCTTGGGATGATCAGTTTCAAAGACGAACTGTCAATAAATGAAAGAGAGCATTAACTTAACGAATTCGGAAAACATCCTGGGCGAAGGACCCAACGATGTCCAGGGATTTACCTTAAGCCGATTTAATCGGTTGTGGAAGCCTCTCAACGCGCTGGTTGCTGACTCCGCGCTCAACCGCGAGGACATCGGTTACCGAAGCAACCGGCAGCGTGATGATAAAGGTACGCGAAAGAAAGAGTTGAAAGACTCAAATGCGGTGCGGCCAAACAATTGCGATTCAGATGGCACTTGCTTGTCACCTGATGCAATGATGCGTAAGTGTCACCCAATATGACCAAGAATTATGTATCGTCACATGTCATAATTTAGGGGGTATATACTGGCTAAGTTATGTACTATAAAACGGGGGATGTGTACTATCCTCCAGTGGGGTAACAAAATCGCATATCAGGAAGATCAACATAACGCGTATTGCATGTATTAGTACAACTGATAATTCTTATACATTACAAACATTAAAGACAAAAACATACATTTTGAAAAATATTAAAATAAAATAAACCATTTCATCCAATTACCCAAAGGTAACCAAATCCGTAGTCATGCATCAAAGGAGCGATCTACCCATGAGCTACCGTGGTGTGAAGGTAGTAACCACACAATGTTCAGACAAAACATACTGGAACCCAGTTGGAGTTCCAGGATCATGTATGAATGAGCAGTTAATGCAGTAGGAGAGAACAGTCAGACATTTTTATGTTTACAAAGGGCGACAGGGCACGGACTAACATAGATATATTATCTATTGTTGATAATGGCAATCTGTTTGCTAATTTCCTCAAATGTGTTCAAGCCTCTCGTGATCGTATCTAAGGAATGTATCCACCTACATTCTCATTTATTGAGTATGTCGGTGAAGTCACCACCTCTGGGGTTGGGCTTTACTTTTTCAATGACCCACCACCTCAGACTTTCCGCATTGTGTTCGGAATTCTAAAAATGCTCCACCAGGGGAGCACCCAGTGTCTTGCAACGAATGCAATTTCAGTGCTGCAGAATCCGGTACTTCACTTTCTGAATGGTTTGACCCACATACATAAAGTCACACGGGCAAACAATCGCATAGATCACTCCTGATGTATTACAGTTGCTGTGTTCATTAAGTATATGTGTCTGGTGGTTGTGGGTAAATTCATTAATGTTTCTAGTCAAAGGGCAAGCTTTGCATGAACCACATTTGTGGTGTCCCCTGACTGCCGGGATCCCCCATAGAGTGGTCTGGGCTGGAGTCCAGGAGGTGGGTAAAAGAGATTTCACCAAATGATCCCTTATGTTTTTACCTTTTTTAAAGGCATGAAGTGGAGTTGGTATATTCCCCAGTTCATCAGCCACTAGGTGCCAATGTTGATTAATGGCCTTTTTGATGGTGTTGAATGTGGTGACACATACCAAACGTTCCTCTTTAGATTTTTCACTTGATTTGGGAGTCAAAAGGAATTCTCTATGACTATGCCAGGCACGTTTACGTGCTTTTTTCAAGAGTCTAATAGGGTAACCCCGATCGATTAGTCTGGCGAGAAGGCCCGCTGATTCATTGAAGAAATCTTCCTTTTTAGAACAATTCCTCCGCAACCTCAGGAATTGTCCAAAAGGTAGATTATCCCTAAGGTTGCGGGGATGATGACTTGAATATCGTAATAAGGTATTACGTTCGCTGCTCTTCCTATATAGGCTAGTGTATAATTTGCCAGACTCCGATTTTATCGTGATATCAAGGAAGTTGATGACTTCTCTATTGTAATCGATGGTGAATTGTATATCTGTTGAGCATGTATTCAACCATAGATGGAATTGCTGGAGATCCTCCTCTCTGCCTTGCCAGATAATCACCACATCGTTGATGTACCGACGCCACAATTCTATACAATCCCCATATGGATTCAATTCACCGAGTGGTGTTCAAACTCAGTCATATAAATGATAGCCAGATTTGGGGCAAAGCTTTCCCCCATCGCTACACCTTTGGTTTGAATAAAAAATTGACCCAGGAAGGTAAAGTAATTTTTAGTCATGGCAATTTCAAGTAATGCAATAATGAATTCAGTAGGGACTAGATGTGGTGCGGGTCTGGTATTGAGGGCTAATTCCATACATCTAAGTTCTGCCTGTTGAGAGATGTTGGTGTAAAGGGCAGTTATATCCATGGTCGCAAGTAAATGAGTTTCGGGGTCAAAAGGGTATTCATCCACTAGTTGTATGGTTTGCATCGTGTCCCTTAAATAAGTGGTAGTGTTCTCAGCGATGGGTTTAAGGAACACGTCAATATATTTGCACAATGGTTCCAAAATAGAACCACAACCCGAGACTATTGGCCTCCCTGGAGGATCTTGCATCCGTTTGTGTATTTTTGGGAGGGTGTAGATTGTGGGCAGTCTGGGGTGTTTATTGTTCAAGTATTCATGTTCCAATTTGCTCAAGTAACCATCATCTAAGGCCCCTCTTGTGACTGAGCTTATGAGCTTCCTTATATCTTGTGTGGGGTCTTTACACAATTTGCAATAATTACCCTCCACAGTAAGCTGTGACAATATCTCTTTCTTTTAGTCCTCTACATTTTGTACAACAATTGCGCCACCCTTATCCGCGGGTCTGATCACAATATTGGGGTTCCCTTTTAAAGATTCTAGAGCAGCACGCTCTTGTTTACTTACATTGTACTTGACATATTGTCGCTTAGACAATATGTTATCAATGTCTCTCATAACAACTTGTTCATATGCCAAAAGTTTGTGCGGCATGAGGTGGGCTGGAGGATTAAATTTAGACGGTGGTCTAAATCCACTGCCTGAGAAGACCGGATTGAAAGGTGTTTTTAGAAAATAGTGTTTCAAGCGGATTTTACGAAAGAAGTGGTGTAATTCAACTTTCAGATTGAAATTATTAGGCATGCTGGTCGGGACAAAGGACAAACCTCTCTCAAGAATTCCCTGCTCATTAGGTGTCAGTGTGTAATCAGACAGATTAACTACGGGGTTATCAGATTTGTATACTACCATCTGTAGTGTTGTCGTCGTGTCTGAATTTCCCCATGTGGCTCTTGCTGGAAGTGTGCCTGTTTCCGTGTTTGACCTCTCCCTTGGTTCCATGTCTGACCTCTGTTTCCCCTGGGCCTGCCCCAGGGGCGGCCTCGTCCTCGTTGGCCCCACCATGGTTCCTCCGCTAAAAAAGGCTGCTGGTTCTGCTGGTTTGGTCCCACCGTAGGAGCCACTGCACTAGGACCTTGGCGTTCTGTGTCACTCTCTGAGCTGCTCCCCAAGGAAGAACCCGAGAAGGTGGTGTACCTCCTAAATCCACTCCTGCCTCTGCTCGCGAATGTTCCTTGTTGTTCCCTTATGTAGTAACATTCCTGATGAAATTAGCAAACAGGTTGCCATTATCAACAATAGATAATATATCTATGTTAGTCCGTGCCCTGTCGCGCTTTGTAAACATAAATATGTCTGACTGTTCTCTCCTACTGCATTAACTGCTCATTCATACATGATCCTGGAACTCCAACTGGGTTCCAGTATGTTTTGTCTGAACATTGTGTGGTTACTACCTTCACACCAGGGTAGCTCATGGGTAGATCGCTCCTTTGATGCATGACTACGGATTTGGTTACCTTTAGGTAATTGGATGAAATGGTTTATTTTATTTTAAAATGTATGTTTTTGTCTTTAATGTTTGTAATGTATAAGAATTATCAGTTGTACTGATACATGCAATACGCGTTATGTTGACCTTCCTGATATGCGAATTAGTTACCCCACTGGAGGATAGTACACATCCCCCGTTTTATAGTACATAACTTAGCCAGTATATACCCCCTAAATTATGACATGTGACCATACATAATTCTTGGTCATATTGGGTGACACTTACGCATCATTGCATCAGGTGACAAGCAAGTGCCATCTGAATCGTAATCGTTTGGCCGCACAGCATTTGAGTCTTTCAACTCTTTCTTTCGCGTACCTTTATCATCACGCTGCCGGTTGCTTCGGTAACCGACGTCCTCGCGGTTGAGCGCGGAGTCAGGAACCAGCGCGTTGAGAGGCTTCCATAACCGATTAACTCGGCTTAAGGTAAATCCCTGGACATCTTTGGGTCCTTCGCCCAGGATGTTTTCCGAATTCGTTAAGTTAATGCTCTCTTTCATTTATTGACAGTTCGTCTTTGAAACTGATCATCCCAAGAGACTCACATTCGTTGTCTGAATAACCCAGGTATTGATTGTTATACCTCCTCGTAACCATTCTGACATTGGAGGCGAGACTTACTTAAATTTGATAAGTGATTCACTACAATAACTTTTTCAGACATTCAACCCTTACACCACGAGGGACGCCTGGAACTAGCACCTTGTGCGCCCCTAATAATTAGGGCCCCTGAAATTTTCAGGTAAGCCGCCTTGTATGCCCTTCTCTTAAATAATAAAATGCATTTTAGTCCAACATCCTGATCACCCCCTCTGTTTTTAATTTTCTTAGGCACAAGACTTCATCTAGGAGTCAATCAGGTTGCCCTTCTGGTCCTGATGAAGACCCGCATGGGCAAGGTCCAAACTTCCCCTAAGGCCCCTTAGACGGGTCGAAACGTCGACGCCCCTTCTACTACCTGGGACACGCAATCCTTTTCCGTGCCAGACGATTAATTGGTCTTTTTTCTTCAACTATATAACATGTATTGTTGTAAATTGTGAACGTGACCAGGTTTTGTTTGTGAAGGTGAATTACGACCGTCTTCCTCTTTTGTGAATCTAAAGAATTTTTATTGTTACTATGTTCTATCACTCTTTTCCTCACTCACTCACCCTTTAGCACTTTTGCTGTATGCCCGTTCCCTCTGGAGCAACCCTGAGTTGAATACTATATGAAATTGAAAATTAAATTGCCAAAAAATGAAGTAAATATCTGGTGATCTATAATTTGGATGTTGCTTTTTATATTGAAATGTTATATTGAATATTGTGAGCCACTCAAAATCTCCTTTCCTGCTCAGCTCATGACCTAGTAAATCATTCAACTAAGTAAGAGCCTTTTGCTCTCGTGTATCAATAATTAATTCAGGACCACTGTCTTTTGTATCAAGATTACACCCAGGTCCTTAATTTACTGAGCTACCCCATTTTTGTAATGGCTCCTTTGTGTCCTGGCGTGGCGCTGTGCGGTTGTGGCCGCATCCTGGTGGGTCCTTCGGCACCTTCTCCTGCCGACGGTTTTCTTCCCGGACTTGTTTCGCCTGTGTTGGGGCCTGTGTGGGGTCCTGTGACTCCGGGTTTGCCAGCTTCCTGTTGGTTTGGGGTGGCCTTGGGCTGTGCCTCCTTGGCTTTGTGGCTGTGATGTCGTTTTAGGCCTGCTCTGTGGTGTGTTTTGCTGGGCGTTCCTGGTTCTATTATCCTCGCTCGCTCCTTGCTTCCCCGGGCTTTGTTCCCGGTGTGTGTCTGTTTTGGTGCCTTCCCGCCCCTCTCTGGTTGGGGTGCGGTTCTGTGGTGCTCCTGCTCCTGTGGGGTCCTCCTTCCTGGCAGCGGGTTGTCTGGGGTTTTCCTGCTGCTTGTCCCTCTGCTTCTTTGCGGCTTCCGCTGTAGCGGTTTCCTCTGTTTCTTTTTCCGGCCTTTTGTGTGGTCCGGTGGCGGTGTGCTGGGGGTCCTCTGTTCCTCCCTGCCCTTTGCTTTGGCCTTGGCGCTGCGAGGGCTCCTTCCGGGGTTTGGTTGGGCCTGCGGGTCCTCCTGCGTCAACGGGTTGCTTGGCCTTGGTCCTGGCTTCCTGGCTCCTTTAGGCGTTTGTTGCCTTGGTTTGTGCTGTTTTCTTGGCTCCTCTCCGGTGGGGCTGGGGTTGGGCGGTGTGGCTGGGGTTGGGCCTTGGGGCCTTTTGGTCTGGGTGCTGTGCGCCCTGGGACGTTTCTTTTTCGGCTGCTCCTGGCCTTGCTGCATGCTTGGCCTGAGTGTGGGTTGCTGAGCGGTCCTCTGCCGTGTTGGTGCCTGTTTTTGTCTGCCCTCTGTGGTCCGGTGGGTTCCTGCCTGGTTGTTTCCTGGTTTGGGGGCTGATGGGTGTTCCCGGTTGCTCTGGCCTTCTTTCCTGCCCTGTTCTCCCTCCCTTTTGGGGTTGGGGGTTTTCTGGGAGCTGTGGCCGGTGGCTCTGTCCCCGCCCTTATTGGGCTTGTTTGTTGTTGGTTTCCGATCTTGCTGGCCTCTCCTTGCTGGTCGGCTGGTTCTTTCTGGGGGCGTCTCTGGCCTGTGGTCTTTGGGTTGGCCTCCTCTTCCCTGTTGTTCTGGGTTTGGTGGCCTTCCCGTTTGAGCTGGTGGCCTTCCCGGTGGAGTTTTTTTTGGCCTCCTGGGGTTTTCGGCTTTCTCCTTGCCTGTCTTTCTGTTTGGTTGGGGTCTTGCTCCTGTTCGGACCCTGCTCTAGGCTCTCTGGGGCCGGGTCATTCATTTTGGTGGGGTGGGCCGGTTTCTGGCCTGTGCTCTCCTCCTTCCTTGTTGGTCTGGGTGCTTGTGCCTGCGCTCTGTTGGCCGGTCTTGGCATCTTTCTTTGGCCTTCTTCGGGGCGGTCGTGGTTTGCTCTGTGTCTTTGTGGCTGGTGTGTCCTGTGTGCCTTCCCGGTGGTTCTGGGCTGGGCGGCGTTGTCCGGTGGGTTGCTTGGCCGTGTCCTTTGGGTCTTGGTTCTGGTTGCCCTATCTCCGGTTTCTCTGGTTGACGGCCTACTTGTTGGGGCTCTAGCCTTCTGTTTTTTGGGTTGTCTCCGGTCCTGTTCTGGGTTTCGGACCAGTTATTTCCTGCGGTTCCCTTTTCCTCCTTCTCAGTACTCCCTTGGGTTGCTGCTTTGGTTGAGGTTTCCTGGGTGTGCTTGTGGGTGCGGAAGGCCGGTTTTCTGCTTTGGTATTCTCCAATATGTAAATGAATGGGACGAGGACATAAGGAACCTGGGGGTAATGTCCTATTACTTACCGGTAATCTTCATTACTCCAGGTCCCGTTGTCCTCGTCCCATTCATGCGCCCCTCCCTCCCGGGCGGCCGGCCTTCCTGTCTGGGCTTGGTTGTGCAGACGGGATGCTGGGTAAGTACTGCTTATGTACTCCTGGTGGGAGGGGCAGTATTAGGGTTCCAGCATGCCTCTGCTTTTTTTTCTGTCGGGAGATGGTTATCTCCAATATGTAAATGAATGGGACGAGGACAACGGGACCTGGAGTAATGAAGATTACCGGTAAGTAATAGAACATTTCAACTCCAGTCAGTATTAATTCAGGGAAGCTGCTGTATAGTAAATAAATATAATTTACTATTCCAACTCCAGTCAGTATTAAATCAGGAAAGGTGCTGGATAGTAAATAAATATAATGTACTATTCCAACTCCAGTCAGTATTAATTCAGGGAAGCTGCTGGATAGTAAATAAATATAATTTACTATTCCAACTCCAGTCAGTATTAAATCAGGAAAGTTGCTGGATAGTAAATAAATATAATTTACTATTCCAACTCCAGTCAGTATTAAATAGGGAAGGTGCAGGATAGTAAATATAATTTACTATTCTAGCTTGTCAGTATTACATCGGGGAAGGTGCTAGATAGTAAATAAACATTTTGTACTATTCCCACCCCAGTCAGTAATAAATCAGGGAAGGTGCTGGATAGTAAATAAATATAATTTACTGTTCCAACTCCAGTCAGTATTAAATAAGGGAATGTTCTGGATAGTAAATAAATATAATTTACTATTCCAACTCCAGTCAGTGTTAAATGAGGGAAGGTGCTGGATAGTAAATAAATATAATTTACTTCTCCAACTCCAGTCAGAATTAAATCAGAGAAGTTGCTGGATAGTAATAAAATATAATTATTTATTGTTTTTAAATTAAATATTGTTTAAAAATGTATATATCAATTTACACTTAATTTACTCTCAATTCTTTTTATTTTTTAAATATCCGCTTCTTAATTTAAAATGTTACATGTAGAAGCTGTACATTTTACATTTTTCAATAATATTTATTCTCTCAAAATAAATATGTATTTTAATTTATACATTTTTAATTATTTAACATTTAAAATATTTTCTTTTGTAATTTTTCATTTAATCTCTAAAACTTTAATTATTAATTAAGATTTGAACAATTTTTTAATTTTGGAAATACTGCCCACCTTTATACCCTTACAACAGAACATACCACTCCTAAAATGTATATAACAATATTTATTACGTAACATTTTTAACAAATATTACATCACAAACTACAAATAATTATACAAAATAAAATTCAACATTTTAAATTAATATTAAATTTTTTCAATTTAAAACATTATAAACTCATTTTTTAAATTTCATTACAATTTATATACTCAACAAAAATTAAATATTATCAACATATTATTAATTTCTATACTTTATCCCTTATCCCCTAATAACCCAACATCCCGCTTCTAAAATGTATATAACAAATATATATTTTTTTATTTAAAAATTAAAAATATATCATTAAAATGTAGTTACTCTAAAAAAAAAAATTGTATTAACATATTAGTAATTTCTATATTTTTAAAACACTCCCCACCCTTATCCCCTAATAACTCAACATCCCACTCCTAAAATGTATATAACCAATAAATTTTTTATAAATTAAAAAAATTAATCTCATAAATATTTATTTACTCTCAACAAAAAAAGTGTATTAACATATTATTATTTTCTATATTTTTAACACTCCCCACCCTTATCCCCTAATACCCAACATCCCACTCCTAAAATTTATATAACAAATATTTATGTAAAAAAATTTTAAACAATTATTTATACTCTTTTTTACATTATTAATATTACATTCATAACATTTAGATATTTAAAAAATTCGATATTTTTAACATTCTGTATTATAATTTTCGATATTACTTACCTTTACAAAATAACTATATTTTGTCATCACGATATTTTGTACTCGATATTTTAACATTCGATATTTAAAAATAAATCTTTTTTTTAGATATTTTGACATTCGATATACTAAAAATAGATATTTTGGTACATTCGATATTAAAAATTCGATATTATGTCATATCGATATTTTAACTTCAATATTAAGTCCGTTCACCCTGTAATTTTCATAAACAAAAATGTTTACAATTTTATGATGATGTATGTACTTGTACTGCTATGATCATTTTTAACTTGATCGAATAAAGTAAAGAAATGAAATGATTGATTTGTTGGCGAAAAGGCCAGGACTGAAGACAGTGTCCCTAATAACTTGGAGTCGAGTGGCCTCCCTAGAGCAGATGGACCAAGAAAGGTCCCAACAAAGGGGCAGATTCCGATTCGGGTCAGAAAGCACTCCGACCGAGTCGGATCCGGAGTGTTTTCCGACTGAGCCGGACCCCTACAGTCCGACCGAGCGAGTAAGATGCGCACGTATGCTGTCGGACATGGTTCTGTCGGACACCCATAGAAGTCAATGGGAGCCGGTCGTAGGACGCGTACATGGGTTCCCATTGACTGAATGGGTACGTCTCGAACAAGTGCGCCACCTACAGTGGGTACGCGTCGGTGCCATCCGCACCGTACATGCCTGTGTTGGGGAAACCTATGGGCGAGTCGTATGGCTGCGGGTGTCGGGGGGGGGGGGGTCCGACGCAGACCCCTGAAGTCCGACTCCGGGAGCTTTTGCGAGCCGGACACTCGGGCTCGCACAGGCTGTCCGACGCGTGCATCGTACTGGCTCGGTCGTGAATCGTATCCATTGCACGTGATCCAGCGCAATACTGGAAAATGGGGAATAACATTTACCGATGCCCTCCCTGCGTCGCAGACACGATGTCACACTAGCTCATTCACACACACAGTCATTGGTGGGGCCCATAACACCAACACTCATACGTTTCTCTCACGAGTCTGCACACACAGGAGGGATGAGTAATTCATGCTCTGGACATGTGGGGGGGGTACCTTATTACCTATAGGAAAAATATTTACATTCAATACATTATGTACATCTACATCTGTAGAATCCTGTCAAGAATTCCTGTCATACGAGGGGAGGAAAACGGTAACCAGCGAAAACGGACTACATCTCCCAGGATGCTTAGCGGTTGAGAGGTTATGTAAACAGGAGAGCTGTTACATAACTCAAGGGAAACACGCCCTTATGTAAACAGGAGAGCTGTTACATAACTCAAGGGAAACACGCCCTTATGTAAACAGGAGAGCTGTTACATAACTCAAGGGAAACACGCCCTTATGTAAACAGGAGAGCTGTTAGATAACTCAAGGGAAACACGCCCTATAAAGGGAGGAACCGGGAGGTACAAGGCTGTCGGATATTGTGTTTACACCGACGTACCTGCTTCGTGAAGAGCAGTGTTCCGGAGTGGTGCTCCAGTAAGGCAAGAACGGAGGTAGGTCGAGTCGTTACTCCCTGGGCCGTGTCTTGCCCCATCGTCACCTGTGAAGGACCCGGAAGCTCTACCGGTCAACCATTGAGCTTCGCTTTTTGACTCGGCTGAGTCCAAGCGCAGTGGCGCTTTTGCTGGTTGGAGTCGTAACTCCCAGCCCGACCAGAGACACAGGGACTGCCAGCTGTAACGCACACCAGGAGGTGTTTGCCGCGTTACAGACTCGGAAGTCCACAGGATCGATCGAGCGGCTGCTCTCGGTTCAGTCTTCATGCTTGTGATTGGGGTATCGGTGACGCATCACCAGGAGGTGACTCCGCGTCCCGGTGCAGTCTGAGGAAGAGGTTGAGCGGCTGCTCCCTTCAGGTAGAGACCCCGGCTGGGTGTTTCCCTGACTCCTCTATTCTCCCCAACACTCTTCGTGCCCCTCACAGCCTACCGATTGGCATTGTCGGCCATTTCATTTCTGCCCTCTGTTGGCATACGCCGGGATCGGCGTATATGCAGAGGACGGTTAGGACCATCCGTGCTGTGGGCTGGTAACGTACTTAGCCTGGAGGATTCCAGTGACTATAACTTTTGTTTGTTCTTTGTATTTTATTTGCCTTCATTAAAAGAACTAACCCTTCACAAGTGGTTGCGTCCTCATTGTCGTGTCTGTTAAACGATCCTGAGACGTTCAGGGCGTTACAAAATATCCGACCTTAATAACACTAACTGTCTCCCGGTCGATAACAGACATGGCAACACTTGATGGTGTGCTGGCTGCTTTAGCGGCCATGCAAGTTGAAGTGGCTGCCTCTAGGCAAGAAACAGCGGATGTAAAAGCCAGACTGGATGCTATCCAATTGGACCCGCTCACGCCCAGCACCTCCCTCACGGACCAGACCCCTGCGGTAGTAGTGGAAATGCCGGTAGCCATCCCCTTGGCAACACCAGAGAGGTACAGTGGGGATCCTAACACAGTGCAGGTATTCCTCACACAAGTGGCGCTACATTTATCGTGCAAACCAAAGGCGTTCCCCACGAGTCAGGCTCGTGTGGCTTTCCTTATATCCTATTTGGCTGGAAACGCGGCACAATGGGCCGTACCTCTGGTGAGCAGGGACGACCCCCTCTTATGTGATTGGGGTGCTTTTCGCGAGGAATTCCTGAAGGTATTCGACAGAAGGGCTGACTCGTACACGGCGGACCGTGAAATGCTTGAGTTGAGACAGGGATCCAACGACCTGGTGCAGTATCTCAACGCGTTCCGAAGGCTGGTTGCGGAAACCAAGTGGCCTGTTGCTAAACAGACGGCGCTCTTCCATCAAGGGCTGTGCGATGAGCTCAAGGACGCCGTGGCTCATATTGACCCTCAACCCAAGACATGTGAGGGCCTTATCAACCTGGTATTACGGCTGGAACATAGGCTAAGTGAAAGAAAGGGGGATCATGGGAGAAAAGGAAAATCCCTTCCATCCTATGTGACGGTGGGAAGTCCTGAAACTTCCACCGCATCCAAGGGAGAACCCATGGACATCAGCGCAATACGAGCGAGCCTCACAGCCACGGAGAAAGAGTCACGCCGTAAACAAGGATTGTGCCTATATTGTGGCAAAAAAGGCCACTACGTACGTGAATGCCCTGCCAAACCGAAGACGTCACGTTATCGGGCCAACTGGTTGGTAACAGCCGTGGTGGACATACCGGCGGAAAACTAGAGGACTCCAAGACCAGAGAAGGGGCATCTCGGAGTCACTCATCCATCCCTTCACTTTCCAACTCGGTCACTAAGGGACAACGACACCTGTTTATCACGGTGCACGTGGGAGTGCATGACCAGTGGATACCCGTTGTGGCCATGGTGGATTCAGGGGCCACTGGCATGTTTATGGACCACAACGAGGCATGCAGGCTAGGGCTAGTGCTTCTTCCCAAAGCAGTACCCGAAGACGTCTATGCGGTAGACGGAAGGCGATTGGTGACGGGGCCCATCGGACAGCACACGGGGGTCCTTCCGATGAGATATGGGAGGAACCATTTGGAACAAATCGATTTTAACATCATCCGAGCGCCCCAATATGGCGTCATATTGGGATTGCCGTGGCTACAGAAACACAACCCCTTTGTGGATTGGCCAACACATCGCATCGAAATGACGTCACCGTATTGCATCCTGCATTGTGGAATAAGAACGGAATCCCTTGACGCAGATGAGAGCGGGAGTCAGACGGTGGCTACAGCGGCAGAAAAAGATGTGGCTCTCCCCCAGGCTTATCACAGTTTTGAGGATGTATTTGATGAGGTGAAGGCGGAAGTGCTACCACCACATAGACAGTTTGACTGCCAGATCGACCTGGTGCCAGGGGCCAGCGTTCCCAGCGGCAGGCTGTATGCCCTGACGGAGCCTGAAAACGTGCATCTCCGGGGGTACCTGGATAAACTCCTCAAGCTAGGATTCATCCGCCCGTCCAAGTCTCCGGCCGCCTCGCCACTCTTCTTCATCCCGAAGGCTAATGGGGAGCTGAGAGCCTGTGTGGACTTTAGGGCATTGAATGCGATAACCATAAAAAATCGGTACCCCTTGCCTCTCATCAGTGTACTTCTGGAACAGGTCAAGAAAGCTCGTATCTACACCAAGTTGGATTTGAAAGGGGCATACCATCTGGTGCGCATGAGGGACGGAGACGAGTGGAAGACCGCCTTTAAGACCAGGTTCGGCCTTTTTGAGTACCTCGTCATGCCGTTCGGTCTGTGCAACGCCCCGGCAGCCTTTCAGTACTTTTTGAATGAGGTATTCAGAGAGGAGTTGGATATCTACGTGGTCGTATATATCGACGACATCCTCATCTATTCGTCCAGTGTGGAGGAGCACGTACACCACGTCAAAGCTGTGCTCCAAAAGCTGAGGGAAAACATGCTGTTTTGTAAACTCAGCAAGTGTGACTTCCACGTCACATCCGTGGAATTCCTCGGAGTGATGCTGAGTCCAGAGGGACAGGAGATGGCAGAACGAAAGATCAAGGCGGTGAAAGAATGGCCGGTGCCCCAAAGCGTGAAGGACGTCCAAAGTTTAATTGGCTTCGCCAACTTTTACAGGCGGTTTATAGATGGATTTTCAGGAGTGGTGGCCCCAATCACACAGCTACTGAGGAAGTCCAAGGAGTTTGTCTGGTCCCCTGAAGCGAACAAAGCCTTTGAGGCCCTGAAAAGCGCCTTTGGTAAGGCGCCGGTGTTGGCTCACCCCGATCCGGATCTCCCCTACGTGGTGGAAGCGGACGCGTCGGATGTGGCGCTGGGGCCTATCTTGTCCCAACGCAACCACGACACAGGGGTGCTTCATCCCGTTGCGTACATGTCCCGCAAACTCAACGACGCCGAACGCAACTACCATATTGCGGAGAAGGAGCTTCTCGCAATCAAGGACGCCTTCACCGAATGGAGGCATTGGTTGATGGGGGCAAGACATGTGGTATCGGTGTACACGGACCATCGGAACCTACAGTTCATGACGGCCACTAGACACCTTTCTCCCAGGCAGCTGCGGTGGATGATCTTCTTTGCGGGGTTCAACTTCCGCATCACATATCGGCCGGGAACGGAAAACCGGAAGGCGGACGCCCTGTCCCGTCAATCTGCAGTTAAGGAACCATTGCCTGCAACCGAGCGTTCCATCATTTCCCCGAGGATGGTATTGGGGGTTATCCAACCGGATACTTTCCTGAGGGGAATAAAGAGAGGGATCAGGTCATTCGCATGGCGGAGGTGGCTCCTCAGTCACAGAGAATGGCAGCTGAAGGACGGGATACCCCTGAAGGGCAGGTGCCTATTGATACCCACGCCTAGGCTAAGGAAACAAGCATTCATCTGGTGCCATGACTCTCCATGCGCAGGTCATTTGGGCTTTGAAAAAACGGTGGCTAGCATGGGACGGCATTTCTGGTGGCCAACCATGAGAGTGGATGTCAGGAGGTGGGGACAGGAGTGTCCTACGTGTGCTACCATGAAGGCCGACCATGGCCGAACCCAAGGGCTCTTACATCCACTTCCGACCCCGGATAGACCATGGGATAGCATATCACTGGACTTCGTGGTGGGCCTACCGGTAGACCAGGGGATGACGGCAATACTGGTGGTGGTGGATTACTTGACGAAAATGGGGCACTTCATCCCCTGCAAGAGAGTCCCTACGGCCGGGGAATTGGCGTCACTACTCCTAAAGAATGTGGTACGACTGCATGGATTACCTGGGGTGATCGTGTCGGACCGGGGGTCGCAGTTTACTGCGCAATTCTGGAAGACTTGGTGCACTGCGCTGCATGTTAAGACCGCCCTGTCCACCAGCTACCACCCTCAAACGGACGGCCAAACCGAGCGCCTGAACCAAACGCTCAAACAATATCTGCGATGTTTTGTGGACCAGGGCAGGGAAGAATGGGTCGACTTGCTATGGGTTGCAGAGATAGCCTATAACAACGCCACTCACAGCTCCACACAGTCATCTCCGTTCTATAGCAACTATGGCCAACATCCCAGGTTCTTGCCATTTCTACATCCGTTCAGAGAGGACAGGATTCCCGCCACAGTGGACAGGATGGCACACATAAAAGACACGTTGATGCGCTCAAGGGCTGTCCTAATAGAGGCCAAGAGAAGATACAAGGCTGCGGCAGATAGGAAGAGAAGGCCCGGGCCACTGTACCGCACTGGAGACTACGTCTGGATATCCACAAGAAACATGAGGCTTCGAAAGAACAGTGTGTTCCATCCCAAGTACATGGGCCCCTATCGAATTACCAAGTGTATGGGTCCCGTGAACGTGAAGGTGTGCTTGCCCCAGTCATTGCGGATACACCCTGTCTTTCATGTATCATTGCTCAAACCAGCACTCTCCAAGCCGTCTGGGACACCTAGGCCGGTATGCGTGGAGTCGGAGGTGGAGTATGAAGTGTCGGGCATACGGGCGTCCAAATGGCGCAGGGGGAAGCTGTGGTACCTGGTTGCGTGGAAAGGCTATGGCCCGGAGGAGCATTCATGGGAACCGGCTGAAGGGGTTCATGCTCCGCGCTTGGTCTCCTTGTTCCATCGGCGTTTTCCTGCCAGCGCTGGACCCGTGGGGAGCCGCTGAGAGGGAGGATGTACTGTCAAGAATTCCTGTCATACGAGGGGAGGAAAACGGTAACCAGCGAAAACGGACTACATCTCCCAGGATGCTTAGCGGTTGAGAGGTTATGTAAACAGGAGAGCTGTTACATAACTCAAGGGAAACACGCCCTTATGTAAACAGGAGAGCTGTTACATAACTCAAGGGAAACACGCCCTTATGTAAACAGGAGAGCTGTTACATAACTCAAGGGAAACACGCCCTTATGTAAACAGGAGAGCTGTTAGATAACTCAAGGGAAACACGCCCTATAAAGGGAGGAACCGGGAGGTACAAGGCTGTCGGATATTGTGTTTACACCGACGTACCTGCTTCGTGAAGAGCAGTGTTCCGGAGTGGTGCTCCAGTAAGGCAAGAACGGAGGTAGGTCGAGTCGTTACTCCCTGGGCCGTGTCTTGCCCCATCGTCACCTGTGAAGGACCCGGAAGCTCTACCGGTCAACCATTGAGCTTCGCTTTTTGACTCGGCTGAGTCCAAGCGCAGTGGCGCTTTTGCTGGTTGGAGTCGTAACTCCCAGCCCGACCAGAGACACAGGGACTGCCAGCTGTAACGCACACCAGGAGGTGTTTGCCGCGTTACAGACTCGGAAGTCCACAGGATCGATCGAGCGGCTGCTCTCGGTTCAGTCTTCTTGCTTGTGATTGGGGTATCGGTGACGCATCACCAGGAGGTGACTCCGCGTCCCGGTGCAGTCTGAGGAAGAGGTTGAGCGGCTGCTCCCTTCAGGTAGAGACCCCGGCTGGGTGTTTCCCTGACTCCTCGATTCTCCCCAACACTCTTCGTGCCCCTCACAGCCTACCGATTGGCATTGTCGGCCATTTCATTTCTGCCCTCTGTTGGCATACGCCGGGATCGGCGTATATGCAGAGGACGGTTAGGACCATCCGTGCTGTGGGCTGGTAACGTACTTAGCCTGGAGGATTCCAGTGACTATAACTTTTGTTTGTTCTTTGTATTTTATTTGCCTTCATTAAAAGAACTAACCCTTCACAAGTGGTTGCGTCCTCATTGTCGTGTCTGTTAAACGATCCTGAGACGTTCAGGGCGTTACATATCCTAGCTTTAACATCAAGGCACTCCACCACTTGGTTGATGGACCAATTAGTTGGATTGCTTGATGGTGATTTAGAACCAGCTAAAACACATTTTAAGATTCAGAATCCTTATCTTTCTTAATGAAAAACCACAAACTCATTAATTCTCGTTAATCAATAATGGTTTATCTAAATTTTCATAATGATTATTATTTGCATTTGTCTCGTCAAAGTTTAGAGATTAGTTTAATTCAAATAAATCGCAGAACATCATATTTACCTAATCTGGCTATTTGAAGTCCTCTAATTCATTGGCTCTGCATAACCAAATGTTGTTGGAAATTGTTTGGAAAGCAGGCCAAAGCTCAAAGTCCTCTGCTCAGCGCGCTACAGTCCCAATTTATCAAAGGACCAGAAAGTCATGCGAGCATATCTCATAGCCTGTGGATTTTTAGGAAAAAGTTTGTAGTCATCAAGTGGTCAGACAGCATCTCCAGGAAAGGCGTCACAACGAATGTGGCATCCGCTGCTGCTGCTGTAGGTAGGGATAGATAGCTCCCTCCCTATTCTACTAGCCTTTTTATAATAAAACAAATCATAGAAGATACAAATTTTAACTTTAGGGCAGTCGTGATTGGCTGGTTGAGATCGTCCGACTTATTTTTCCAGATTTTCAGTACGGTTCGAGGGGTGAGGTCATTGGTCAGCGAAAAGTCGGCTTGTTCCGGTTTATTGTAAGGTTGATTGTTCTCCTGTCTTGGCAGATGTCTCGTTCTACATCCTTGACCAGGGACATGTCGTACAGAGGTCGCTACGCGGTTTAGGAGATTTCTTGCACATGCGCAGTTTACTCCGCGCCTCATTAGACTGTGGCCACTTCGTCGTGTGGTGTCAGCGGCCATCTTGGATTTAGGCTCAAACGCTAACTTAAGAGAAACAACCACAAAAGAATAATTAATTCATGGAATTGGTG
Organism: Triturus cristatus; assembly: GCF_964204655.1. Classification (NCBI taxonomy): domain Eukaryota; kingdom Metazoa; phylum Chordata; class Amphibia; order Caudata; family Salamandridae; genus Triturus; species Triturus cristatus. The sequence goes on along the minus strand of NC_140592.1, from coordinate 509,131,058 downwards.
ATCCTAATTTTAACCTCTTGCTAATCCCTCTATGTGCTTGTATTTATCTAGCATATAGTGACATTTAAAGCCATTATATTCACCTTTTCGATCCAAATCAGGAACGCAAACATCACAAAAGCAACATATATCATGCAGTATTCTAATACCACATATACTACTGTTCTTATGCATATAGATTTTAGTTATAAGAGTTATTTAGCCATGCAGATAGCAAATCCCATGAGTAGTTCAAGTTTTAATAATGTTGATTAGTATACATGCAATACTCGTTCAATAATATAGTTAATAGATTATATAATTAGTATTTTCATGCAAAAATAGAGGAGGTATACAAAATTTTGCACTACCTGCTCCATCACACGCCACGGTTAGCTTACGACCGAGATGTACGGAGCGGTTCAGACCCGGAAACGACTCCGTGGGTGAATTTCATGTAGCTCACATCGTACTGGCTCGCTCGTACAGCTGTACGAGTTGGCTGGAAAACACGTGTACGGCTCGTCGTTTTTCCGGCCAGATCGCGTTCGGTGGCCTTCCGACCCGGATCAGAATCGGCCCCAAAATGTTGTTCAATTTTATGTTCAGCCTCATGGACCACATTATACATTGACTAGTGTGTTGAGTCCATAACGAGGATTATAAAGGTCCTGGTAAAATGTACAAAATATTAGTGTTATTAAGCTCTGAAATTTGTTTCACAGGTGTATTCCTGACAGTGAAGAGGCCCGGAAGGCGCGCGAAGCTTCAAAGTCCTCGTCAAATCCGTTAATTTAGGAAGAGATGTTGCATGGAGAATGTATTATTTGTCACGGCTTCCTAGCATTTGTCTTTCTCACCTTTTTCGTTTTACTGCCAACATGACAAACTTGACAGCCTTGTTCAGTAAACCGTAAAATAACTTTGTAATTAGCATGTTAACTTGTACACTTAAATAAGCTTTTCAAATTAATTCAAAGCTTCTTGTTAATCAGCTCCAGGCTTTAGCAAGTCAGCGTGTGTTCCTACTGTACAAAACCCAACCGTCCTTCATGATTAGGACAGAGTTTATGTGGCTAATAACTGTGTTCCTTTTTGCACATCATAGAGTTATTTAAACAAGTCATAGTGGGAGAATTCACTGGCAAAGGTTTGCCATGGTAACAAACTTTACAGCTACTCAAAGTTATAGAGTTTGTCACCTGCGCAAAAATTAGCTTCGGGATAACATCTCTTGCAAAAGAGTTTTTTGTAGGTCAATTTTTAAGTGAACCTGTGAATTCAGAAAAAGAACATGCTGCACATTCTTCACACAAACACTTCTTTTGCAGGATTACTTACCAGTTTTTTTTTATTTTTACGTTTCACCAACTTTAACACGCTCCTGATTTTAAGTTTATTTTTAACAAGTTTATTTATGCATGGTTTCATTGTAAGCCAGTGCAACTGGGAACAATTATGCAGACAAATCTAACAATAATGGTAACATTAAGTTGCAGGCACTCAGTAGCAACAGCTTAATGGTGCAGTGTAATGGTTTTGTAAAGCAAACTGAGGAAGCAGGATTGATGCCATGCAGCAAAATTCTGAAACCTTTAGTGCTCCTCACCTTCAGTCAGTTAGCAGTGCGATAAAGATCCATAACGAGTCCATCCCGAGACTCATTTCTGGACTGCCCACTCCCAGTAGGTGACCCAGAAGCTCTATGCAGACCAGCTCTCCTCTCCAAGTCCGTGAGATGACGTGTCATCCTCCTCTGGCCTCGTACCTAGGTTTTAAATGGCCAATATTCGCGGAGCAAGGCATCTTATCAGCAATCTAGGCCGTTAATTTCTCTATTGCAAAAGCGAGCCATAGTTTTGACCACCAAATCCCAATAGTGGACAGAGCTGTCCTGCTTCCACCTTTGTGCCACTGACAGCCTACCCTACTCACCAGTAGGAAGTGGGAGATACGTTTTCCAATGACAGTGTAGAGGAGGTAGATGCTTTCCTCTCCAGTGTATCCCAGAAGCACAATAGGGGCTTCAAAAGGCACTGCAACAACAGTCATATTATTATTAAGAATAACAAATGACGCCCAAATTACTATATTGTGACTTGTCCTTCAAGGGGTTGACGAGTAGCATGGGCCTATGTCCTTTTCTCTCTTCTTGAATGTGGTGCTGGGAGAAGCTCTGGAATCTTGAGAAGGCGGTTCTAAGAAGTGTCCCTGGAGCGTGGTCCTGGTGGGTTTTCTTTGATGATTGCTTACCTTTACCAATAAACAGGAACTGAACACTATGGAGACTGCATGATCTGCCGTGAGGTTTTAGGACACAAACTGCACATGGGGATACATCTACCATGTGTCGCCATGGTGCCCCAAGACTGACACCACCTCCAAAAAAGATCAGAACCCATAACTTAACTTGCAACCTCACTGGGGTTAAATATCAGCATGTCAGAAGTATAAATACATTTTCGTTGTCATGGGTACTAATCGATCCCTTGGATGTTCTTACTCAAATTATTTTCCTTACTTCCTTGTCCCATAGGGACATATAACTAAGTCTAGTAAGAGTCGGAACGGGGCGCCTAGCACAGTGTATATTTGTGAGGTACTCCTCAAAGTGGAAGCCCAGGAGAGAATCATCTCCATTGGAGTTACATCCCTGTCACCCTGCTCCCATTACACTTGTGATCCCCTTCCAGTGGAGGAGTTGTATTAATCTGAACCCATCAAGCGTAATCAGGTTTGTGACGCAATGTTTTCTAGATGTTAACCGCCCCCCCCATCAAAAAAGTCCTCCAGCACACTTGGACTAGGGTCAGCTAAGTTGGCAGGGTATGCCCAGACGTGGGTCCCTTGCTCACTTTGCCACTGGATTCAAGCTAGCCTGGCTGATGACAGCTGATTAGTCAGAAACCGGTCCCAGGATGCTTGTTTATGGTCCAGGGAAGACATGGCTTAGCAGTTCGGGCTGGACTGTTCCCATGAGGCACAGGGTCAGACTGATTTGCATATGGCCATGTCTGAACTGGGGTGGCGGAGTGAGCTAAAGAATGATGATGGATTAAACCCAGATCAGTTGACTGGGGGTGAGTGCTTGCATTGTTCAACACTCCGTCCATCATCCCCTTTGGTTTTGTTTTGGCCATTATACAAGTCATCATCGGACCAAACAAGTTTTGGAAAGCAGCTTAACTATAAACTATCAGTCAGCCCTAAGAAATGCATTCTCCACATCAAGTGAGGGAGGACCATTTGAGCTTTAGTCTTTAGTGTTATATCTACTACAGTGCCCACCAATTTAGTGTGTAACCCTGGACAACCGTTCATAAATCCTCACTGATATACAGACAGTATGAAGTATTGAAACTTAACCTCTAGTAAACATTTTTACAATATGATTGAGAATTGGTATTGGGTGATAGGAACAACACAATTTGGGTTCCATATTTGATTCTTGCAATCCTGTGATAAACAGCTCCATTATAGATCCCACAGCCCTCCCAGAGGAACTGAAGTGAGTGAATGCTGCAGGCAGGGGCTGCACTAAGATGTCATGCAAAGCCTTATAGAAAGTCCCAGAAAAGCCATCTGGGCCGGGGATACATTGCAAGTCATCTCCTGGGTTGCTGTCTTGATCTTCAGCGAGTTGATAGGATTGCCCAAAGCTAGCTACACATCAGGAGCAATCGCGTGGGTGCATAATTTATCACATAGGCATTGCTGCATGCTCTATCTCATCATTGATCTTGGTATAATTGGTAATAGAACTCAGAAAACACACAAAGCTTTAGCCAGAGTAGAAACTCTCCCATATGATATTCTGCAGATATGATTACTAAATTTTGTGCTCTCAGTTCATGAACCAGAACACGATCTGCATTAACTCCTTTCTCATTTTATTTTCTGGCCAACCTAAAATATATTTTTTGTAGTTTTCCGCATCAGTACGTGCCCTAAATCTCCCCTACCAGTGCAGAGAGTCTTATATGTTCTAGCAGGAAAACTTACTCAATATTTTGACACCAAGGTTGACACCTGAATGCCAACTCCTGTCTTCTATTCACGGCCCTTTAAAGAAAAAAAATAGGATTTATATATATGAGGTTAATCCCCTCTCAGCACTGCATTTGCAGTGTCCCAAAGAGCATCATAAAACACCTCCACTGTGTTGTTTTCCTCAAAATAGTAGGGAAAAGCATCCACCACAGCCCCAGTAAGTGATAAATCCCTAAAGGCCATGTCATAGGGCCAGCACACTCCCTAAACCGGACGACCTGGTGGCGCGAATGGCGCATGTCAGCACTAGAGGAGAGTGGTCAGAAAGTACAACAGTCTTAATAGAGGAGTCCAGGGCAATCACACAGGCCAACCTATTTGGCCCAAAAAAAAAACACACACAAAATGAGTCTTATAGACCTAGGAGTAAAACATGAAATCTCTCTATGAGCCTATTGGGTATGGGCAAGCATTAAAAAGTCCTAAATCCTCCACGCTGCTTTTCAAAGACACAGTTGTAGAAGTTGAGCATGCCTCCTCAATGAACTATCTAGAACACCACTAAGCACCAGAGTAACATCCTCACAATCGCCTATTGCCCATCATATATTCCGTAGTTTTAGGAAATACCATGGAGTAGAATTGACCCTTATCCATGTACACAATTTTTCTCCTATACTACTAAGCACCCGACTGTATCTCGGAATACCTGGTTGACCATGAACAGCAGGCCTCTCACATTAATATAGCTACTGCACTTGCCTTTGTGAGATCTCTGGGTGAAACTGGTAGTTGTATCAAAAGGTGTGCATCCTTGGTGTGTCACCCCTCATATATGAGTCTCCTGGAGGAGTATAAAATCTATGCATTTGCCATAGAGCCACCTTAAAACTATTTTTCTCTTACAGGCCGTATTGTCTTAAGGTTAGCCATTCAGTTCTGTTATTGTTTCTACCGCGGATAACACGATCAAAATTACAAGGTTCACTACACGCATTCTGACAGTGAAACCATTGGTATTCAAGAGGTAGATCACTCAAAAAGGCAAACAACTCTCAAAACAACTGTCACATAGACTGTGTGTTCTGGTTGCCCACCAGTCGAAGCATTAACTTCATAATACCACGGGCTCAGCACAAAGCAAGCAAAAAAAGTATGAATACATACATCTCCAAACACACCCACAGCTTCACATCAAACAGCTCCACCAACTGATGCCCAACATAGACAGAGGGCAACATCTGTACACCCAGAGAAAACAGGACCCAAGGTGTGCTCTGCCAAGCGACGAGCGAAACAAACAGTGGCGGCAACTCTGCTTAGGAGGAGGAGCGTCGCCCCACTGCTTTTTAGCAGCCAAATAAACAAAAAAGAACATTATAATAACTGATGTTATTACCATTTTATTTGTTCCTCGTGTGGGAGCTTTGCGGGGCAGGGCTGCTCTGATAACAGATGAGCAGGAGCGGCTTCCCCACTCCAAGCGCGCATGAATGTTTGGCGAGCCGTCTCAGGCTGGCCAAAAATTCATGCGCACTTTGCATCTTCTCCAACCAGGCTGCATTACAGCCTGGGTGGAGAACATGCCCAGGCTCCCATTATATGGCTGAGTGCCTAAGTACGGCGCTCAGACCAATCACAATGCTGCATTGCAGTGTTGTGATTGGTCAGGGGAGCCTGGATGCTTCCTGTTCCATACCCGACATGAGGAGGGACACGACGATAAAGTAAGTAGTATTTTTTTTTCTTATTTTCAGATCCCCCCCCCCCCCGCCTCATGCTTCCTTCCCTGTCACTCCCGATCCGTGCTGGCAGCCACTGAAAACAAAATACATAATTTGTATTAAAAGCAGCGAAGGAAATTGAGATATGATTGAACTAAATGGACTTCGACACCGGGTATATCACTCAAAAACGTACAGTAAATTGCATAGATCCCTGGAAGGCCCACAGATAACAAGCATTAGATGAATCCATAGGGCCTAATGCATAGCACCTCAACAGTCAGTAACCTCTAAATGGAGAACACAGATCTCAGAGTCAGAATACATTTCCCATCAGGAGAAAACATAAGATGCATATGGAACCCCCAATGATGGGGGATCACCTTTTGTCATAAACTTGAAGTTTCACCAAAATAACGAACATTTCTTCTGAAAAGTTTTAAGAAAACACAAAAATGGACCGTTTAATTTTTTTGATACTAGAGACCATATGTACAAATCATTTTTGAGGTCACAAATGGCCTGATTCGTAGAATCTAGCAGTTTACAACCTCAAAAGGGTTTTCTTTTAATGTAAAAAAGCCAAATTGCGATTCAGTAATGTGTTACCAAATCACTATTTAGCTTCGAAAATCAATATTGCAACTGAATTCCGGTCGCAAAGCATTCATCTTTTACTGACACCTGGAAGGTGGTGGTAAACTATTCACAAATGGGAAAGGGTCCCCAAGAAACCGCGGTTTACAAAAATATGTTTAAGAGCAGACAATGGGTCCTATGGACAACCACTGCCCAACTTTAAAAAAAAAATAAAAAACTGAAATGTTTCATTTCCCATTTCCTGTACAAAAAATGTCCAACGTAAAAAAAAAACAACTTTATTTAAAAGCAATAAACGGCAGGGTGGCCTGCTGACCCTCGCAGGCACCTTCCCTGTGCTGGCAGCCAATCCTAGTGGGTCAGAAATTGCGAACTACCTCATTAATATTCATGAGTTAGTTCTATTTGCTCACCACTATGAATGGCTAACTCGGAAATAAGGGCCAGAAGAAAGAGATGCATAGACTGTACAACACCTGGACCAAAGCAGATGGCAGTCCTGTTGAGATTGAAGTTTGGAAATACAATGAATATTAGTTTAGGATTACGGCTGCCATACACACTACATCACAAGAACACAAACAAGCCTCCTCGCAGATGTTTCAGTGCTGAACCTTCATTGAACTCTCGGTTTTGCCTGCAACTGAGATTATTTGATGACTGAAAGCTGCTACGTTAGGACGAGACCACAGGCTCCATACACAGCGCTTTTTTTTCTAGAAGCAGATGTGAACTGGATAAACTGACAAACAATCGAACATACTCCCAGAAAAATATTTTTATGAACACATCCCACGTCTGCTGTTGCGGGCCTAGGGGTGACCGCCACTAAAGGACTCACACGTGGGTGTATAACGGAACCACACATTCTATTGTAAACGCATGCCATTACAAAGTGGCTGTTACAACGCGAATTCCATTACCATGCATAACCTTTACAAAGCATATGCCTTTACAACGCATAACAGTACAACAAATGTTGTAAGAGCAGGAATGGTAAGGGCATATGCGTGGTAAAGGTTTTACAAGCAATTTAAGTATTTTACAGGTAAGGTTAAACCCTTTCTATATATATAGATTAAGGGTTTATATTTTCCTGTGAATTACTTAACGTTTTTCTGATAAAAACATGCTTGGTAAAGGCATATGCTTGCTAAAAAAATGTACGGGTAGGTACAAACTATTTTTGAAAAAATAATTACGGTTGAGGAACCAAGAACACCAGTGGCAATTGGAGGAAGTAATTTGAGGTATCGGATGGTGCTTGGTATGCTGCGGCCACGGGAGGGCAGGTGTTCAGCCTAAATGGGACTGAGACTTCACGGTGAGACACGCAGAATTGTTGTGTGTTTCCCGGACTTTGCCCACAACGGAGGCTGCAGAAGGCGTTAGGCAGATCAGGTGGTGGTTGTTTGTGGGGGATAAACAATCCAGGGTCCAGGTAGCCTTCCTGTCGTCCATCCAGATGGATGCTGGATCCTGCAGTCCTTTCATTTCCCACCAATGGGGAGGAGGTACATACGATTAAATAAGGGACTGTAGCAGGCACCTGTGCAGCACAGTTGGCATCTGAGGAAGGAATTATCCGAAACTCGTAATGCCAACTGCAAATAAACGTACCTGAAATTGATCCGATGTGTCCCTTCTTGTTCCTTCCTGGAGGCGAGTTTGTTTGATATATATATATATTCACTGAAAAAACCATAGGTTTCACACAAGTTATAGTTAGCTGTACATTTCACTCGTAAAAAACCAATGAAATTCCACGTTATAGTTAGTGCAGGCAACTATAAGTCACGCAACTGCAATCCTCTGCTGATGACATATGTGTCTTTATGAAAAAAAAATATTTGTAATATATGTATAGCTAAAATTTAATGGAAGAAGACATGGGCAAATAAGTGTCTAAATACAGTATTAGCATCAGCAGAGGATTGCGGTTGCGTGAGTTATAGTTGCCTGCACTAACTATAACGTGGAATTTCATTGGTTTTTTACGAGTGAAATGTACAGCTAACTATAACTTGTGTGAAACCTATGGTTTTTTCAGTGAATTTGCAAGGTTTTTTAAATGCTAATTCCTAACTATAACGTGTGTGAAACCTATGGTTTTTTCAGTGAATTTGTACGGTTTTTTAAATGCTAAGTTACTTTACGCCGTTCGTGCCGTGCGCGCCCACTTCACGCAGTTCGTTCCGTGCGCGCACGGTGCGCTTCGTGCACCGTGCGCGCACCGCGTGCCCACTTTACGCAGTTAGTGCCGTGCACGCACGGTGGGCGTGCCCACGTTACGCTGGATGGGCCATGTACGCACGATGCGCTTCGCGCACCGTCCGCACACGGAGGACATATTATGCGCTTCGTTGTGAAAGGTTATCTATTAAATGTTCAAATTACTATTATGCCGTGCACAAACGGTGCCATGCGGGCACCTTTTGCACACGGGGGGGGGGAATATGTGGATTTTGTTTTTTTTTCATTGATTTTTGCCCGTACGCGTAGGGTAAGCGTATTCGGCGTTTTTTTGAAAAAAAAAAATTTGAACTTTTTGGCCTTGGGGGTCCTTTTGGGAGACCCTAACCAAGGCTAGGTGGTTAGGAGCTGTCGAGCCTGCTCCTTTTCATGTAATCCAACTTTGTTTTTCCTCCCCCCCTCAGAGTGCGAGAGAGAAAATGGCGGCCGACACTTCCTGGTTTCGACCGATTCGAATGTTTACTAAGATCTAACAGCCAATCAGAATCGCGCTCGCGCACGGCACCGTACGCGTACGGTAAGCTTACGGTGCGCGCTCGGAGCGCGCTTACAGATATATATATTGATTTAAATGCTATTTTCATAGGAAATACTGAACAGATTTACACCAAACCTACAAAAGGCACATCCTTAACCTGTAGACTACCTCTCTGCCAAATTTCAAGTAACTCTGTTCAGCCGTTCGGGCTGTAGCTGTGTCTAAAGGTCCTATGGAAAAATGCATGGGGAAAACGCGTTTTGGGACCCCCCTTTTTTCTCAGCCCCCGCTTGACGAATCCCCCCGAGACTTTCAGGGTAGGAGCGGAGCGTAGCGCCCCATTAGTTTTGAAAATTTCGCAAGGATTCGTCGACCGGCGCCAAAGTTATTCCAAATAGAATGTTGCGGATTTCCTATGGAAACATGGTCCTAACTATAACTATCTACTGGCGACCGCCAGTAGATAATTATCTATCTATCTATCTATCTATCTATCTATCTATCTATCTATCTATCTATCTATCTATCTATCTATCTATCTATCTATCTATCTATCTATCTCTCTATCTCTCTATCTCTCTATCTCTCTATCTCTCTCTCTCTCTCTCTCTCTCTCTCTCTCTCTCTCTCTCTCTCTCTCTCTCTCTCTCTCTCTCTCTATATATATATATATATATATATATATATATATATATATATATATGCAAATTCACTGAAAAAACCATAGGTTTCACACATGTTATAGTTAGCTGGACATTTTACTGATAAAAAACCATTGAAATTCCCCCGTTATAGTTAGTGCAGGCAACTATAACTCACGCGACCGCAATCCTCTGCTGATGCTAATACTGTATTTAGACACTTATTTGCCCATGTCTTCTTCCATTAAATTTTAGCTATACATATATTACAAATATTTTTTTTTCATATAGACACATATGTCATCAGCAGAGGATTGCGGTTGCGTGAGTTATAGTTGCCTGCACTAACTATAACGTGGAATTTCATTGGTTTTTTACGAGTGAAATGTACAGCTAACTATAACTTGTGTGAAACCTATGGTTTTTTCAGTGAATTTGCAAGGTTTTTTAAATGCTAATTCCTAACTATAACGTGTGTGAAACCTATGGTTTTTTCAGTGAATTTGTACGGTTTTTTAAATGCTAAGTTACTTTACGCCGTTCGTGCCGTGCGCGCCCACTTCACGCAGTTCGTTCCGTGCGCGCACGGTGCGCTTCGTGCACCGTGCGCGTACCGCGTGCCCACTTTACGCAGTTAGTGCCGTGCACGCACGGTGGGCGTGCCCACGTTACGCTGGATGGGCCATGTACGCACGATGCGCTTCGCGCACCGTCCGCACACGGAGGACATATTATGCGCTTCGTTGTGAAAGGTTATCTATTAAATGTTCAAATTACTATTATGCCGTGCACAAACGGTGCCATGCGGGCACCTTTTGCACCGGGGGGGGGGGGGAATATGTGGATTTTGTTTTTTTTTCATTGATTTTTGCCCGTACGCGTACGGTAAGCGTATTCGGCGTTTTTTCGAAAAAAAAAAAAATTGAACTTTTTTGCCTTGGGGGTCCTTTTGGGAGACCCTAACCAAGGCTAGGTGGTTAGGAGCTGTCGAGCCTGCTCCTTTTCATGTAATCCAACTTTGTTTTTCCTCCCCCCCTCAGAGTGCGAGAGAGAAAATGGCGGCCGACACTTCCTGGTTTCGACCGATTCGAATGTTTACTAAGATCTAACAGCCAATCAGAATCGCGCGCGCACGGCACCGTACGCGTACGGTAAGCTTACGGTGCGCGCTCGGAGCGCGCTTACAGATATATATATTGATTTAAATGCTATTTTCATAGGAAATACTGAACAGATTTACACCAAACCTACAAAAGGCACATCCTTAACCTGTAGATTACCTCTCTGCCAAATTTCAAGTAACTCTGTTCAGCCGTTCGGGCTGTAGCTGTGTCTAAAGGTCCTATGGAAAAATGCATGGGAAAAACGCGTTTTGGGACCCCCCTTTTTTCTCAGCCCCCGCTTGACGAATCCCCCCGAGACTTTCAGGGTAGGAGCGGAGCGTAGCGCCCCACCTATTTTGAAAATTTTGCGAGGATTCGTCGACCGGCGCCAAAGTTATTCCAAATAGAATGTTGAGGATTTCCTATGGAAACAGGGTCCTAACTATAACTACCTACTGGCGACCGCCAGTAGGTAATATATATATATATATATTATCTACTGGCGGTCGCCAGTAGATAGTTATAGTTAGGACCGTGTTTCCATAGGAAATCAGAAAATTCTATTTTGAATAACTTTGGCGTCGGTTGACGAATCCTCGCGAAATTTTCAAAACGAATAGGGCGCTCCGCTCAGCTCCTACCCTGAAAGTCTCGGGGGGATTTGTCAAGCGGGGGCCGATAAAAAAAAAAAAAGGGGGATCCCAAAACGCGTTTTCCCCATGTATTTTCCCATAGGACCTTTAGTCGAAGGTACAGCCCGAACGGCTGAAGAGAATTACTTGAAATTTGGCAGAGAGGTAGTCCTCAGGTCAGGGATGTGCCTTTTGCATATATGGAGTCAATCTGTTCAGTAGTTCCTGAGAAAATTGCAGTTAAAAGCACATACATATCTATAGCCGCGCACCGTGCGCGCACCCTAACGTGCTCGAGCGTAATTCTGATTGGTGGTTACGTGTTAGTCAACGTTCTAATCGGTCGAAATCAGGAAGTGTTGGCCGCCATTTTGTTTGTTTTCAGTGTGAGAGTGAAAAAGGAAGGTGGCGAACGTGAAAAGGGGGCAGGGTAGAGAGTTCCTGACCCCCTAGCCTTTGTCAGGGGGTCCCTGAAGAACCCCGAAGGCAGAATTGTTTTTAAAAAATTTTTTTTTTTAAAAGTCGCGGGGGTGTGCGCACGGTGAAAAACCTAAAACAAACAACAAAAAATTTAATACGTAGTTTATTGTAAAATAAATATATATAAAAAAAAATAATACATACATAACTTAGCATTTAAAAAAACGTACAAATTCACTGAAAAAACAATAGGTTTCACACACGTTATAGTTAGGAATTAGCATTTAAAAAACCTTGCAAATTCACTTAAAAAACCATAGGTTTCACACATGTTATAGTTAGGTGGATATTTCACTCGTAAAAAACCAATGAAATTCCCCCGTTATAGTTAGTTCAGATAACTATAACTCGCGCGACTGCCACTCTATCACAAGGATGATGTCATCAGTGATGTCATGAGTGATGCCACTGACCATGTCATGAGTGATGTAATATGTGACGTCATGAGCAGGATTGCGGGCGAGCGAGTTATAGTTACCTGAACTAACTATAACGGGGGAATTTCATTGTTTTTTTACGAGTGAAATATCCACCTAACTATAACATGTGTGAAACCTATGGTTTTTAAGTGAATATATATATATATATATATATATATATATAAATATATATATATATATACATACACACATACATACATATATACATATATATATATACACATACATACATACATACATATATAAATATATATATATATTCACTGAAAAAAACATAGGTTTTACAGACTTTATAGTTAGGAATTAGCATTTAAAAAACCTTAGTCATCAGCAGTGCATTGCGGGGGCGCGAGTTATAGTTAGCTCAACTAACTATAACAGGGGAATTTCTATGGTTTTCTATGAGTGAAATGTCCAACTAACTATAACGTCCCTGAAAACTATGTTTTTTTCAGTGAATATATATATAAACATATATATATATATATGTATGTATGTATGTATGTACATCAACAAAAGTTTACCTCAAAGAGAGTGTCCAACACAGGTAGGTATTGCTTTCCGATTTATTCATGACTGCACCACAAGTCCGTAGGAAATTCACAGCGCGTTTGTAAATCCTGACGCGTTTTGGGCCCCTGCCCTTCATCATTGGCTTTTGAAAACTGGATGCAACAACACACTGGTGCACCTGTGATTTATTCAAGTCCTCTGCCTCCGTGGGCTTGGTCGCATACACGGCCTCCTGGGACTCGTAGTGCACCTCGGTATTGCTCGAGTGAGCTGTTTTGCATGCCGGTTGTAAATTCATAAATCTTCCCCCAGTGGGTGGCTGTGCACTCCTCGTTGTATTATGCTTACACCTTCATGTCATGAACAGCAGCTCCTGTCCTGTTGTGGCAGAGGCCCGAAACGTGTCTGGCTTTACTGACGCGCTGTGAATTTCCTACGTACTTGTGCTGCAGTCATGAATAAATCAGAAAGTAATACCTACCTGTGTTGGGCTCTCTCTTTGAGGTAAACTTTTGTTGTACAATATATATAGATATATTTATTATTTTTTCAAAACAAGTATATATATGTATATATCAAAACAATGCCCTTCCAGGCATAGAGTGGTGCATAGATTATGCCCAAAAAACAGAGGGTAACTCTGAGTAGTTCCCCAGTTTAGGTGGAGAGGAGCTCCTGTACGGAGCATCCTACTACACGAGTGACACTCTAAATATGCACACCTCAAATGTCTGTTTTTCTATAAAAGTTTTTTAAGCATTGCATTAGCACAGTGCCATCTACACCGAGGTAAAAAAGGACAAAGTCTTTTGCCATTTCTACTGTAAAGTCTTTAATCATTGAGGGTCCCCCGGCGGTCCGATAGAAATGATATTAAAGAGTCCAAATAAAGGTGAGAAATGTGCAGAAAGATGCAGAATAAAAGTGAGAAACTAGAAGAAAGAGGCAGAATAAAGGTCAGAAACGAGCAGCAAGTGGCAAAAAAAAAGGTGTGACAGGAGCAGAAAGAGGCAAAATATAGGTCAGCAATGAGCAGAAAGAGGCAAAATAAAGGTGAGAAGTAAGCAGAAAAGGTGAAATAAAGGTCAGAAATGAGGAAAAAGAGACAGAATAAAGGTCAGAAGAGAGCAGCAAAAGGCAAAATGGAGCTCAGAAATGAGTAGAAAGAGACAGAATAAAGGCCAGAAGCGAGCAGAAAGTGGCAGAATAAAGGTCAGAAACAGGCAGAAAGAGGCAGAATAAATGTAAGTCACGAATATAAAGAGGCTAAATAAAGGTGAGAAACAAGCAGCAAGAGGCAAAATAAAGGTCACCAGTGAGCAGAAGAGGCAAAATAAAGGTGAGAAACAAGCAGAAAGAGACAAAATAAAGGTCAGCAGTGAGCAGAAAGAGGCAAAATTGAGGACAGAAACCAGCAGCAAATGACAAAATAAAGATGAGAAACGAGCATAAAGAGGCAAGATAAAGGTCACCAATGAGCAAAAAGAGGCAAAATAAAGGTGAGAAATGAGCAGAAAAGGAGGACTAAAGGTCAGAAATGAGCATAAAGAGGCAGAATTGAGGTCAGAAACGATCAGCAAGAGGAAAAATAGAGGTCAGAAACAAGCAGAAATAGGCAAAATAAAGGTTAGAAACAAGCAGATATGCAGAATAATGGTCAGAAACTAGCAGAAAGAGGCAAAAAAAGGTCAGAAATTAGCAGAAAAAGGCAGAATAAACATCAGTGGGAGTAGCAAAAGACAACATAGAGCTCAGTAAGGCAGAATAAAGTACAGAAGTGAGAAGAAAGGCAGAATAAAGGTCAGAAACAAGCAAAAAGAGGCAGAATAAAGGTAAGCAATGAATAGTAAGAGGCGAAATAAAGGTGAGAAACAAGCAGAAAGAGGCAGAATAAAGGTCAGAAACTGACAGCTAGAGGCAAAATGAAGGTCAGAAAAGAGCAGGAAGAGCCAAAATAAAAGTGAGAAATGAGCAGAAAGAGGCAAAATAGAGGTCATAAACCAACAGCAAGAGGCAAAATAAAGGTCAGAAATTAGCAGAAAGAGGAAATATAAAGGTCAGCAATGAGCAGAAAGATGCTAAATAAGAATAAAGGTCAGAAGGGAGCCGAAAGAGCTGGAATAAAGGTCAGAAATGAGGAGAAAGATGCAAAATAAAGGTCAGAAGGGAGCCGGAACAGGTAGAATAAAGGTCAGAAACAAGCAGATTGAGGCAGAATGGAGGTCAGAACAAGCAGCAAGAGGCAAAATTAGAGGTTAGAAACGAGCAGGAAGAGGCAAATAAAGACCAGAAACCAGCAGAAAGAGGCAGAATAAAGGTCAGAAATGCGCAGAAAGAGGCAAAATAAAGATGAGAAACGAGCAGATAGAGGCAAAATAAAAGTGTTCAATGAGCAGAAAGAGCTAGAGTAAACGGCAGAAAAGAGCAGAAAGAGGCAAAATAAAGGTCAGGAGCGAGTAGAAAGAAGCAAAATAACGGGCAGAAATGAGCAAGAAAAAGGCAAAATAGAGGTGAGAAACGAGCAGCAAGAGGCAAAATAGAGGTCAGTAATGAGCAGCAAGAGGCAGAATAAAGATCAGAGGTGAGCGTAGAGAAACAAAATACCAGGCAGAATGAGCAGAAAGAGGCAACAGAGGGCAGGAGCAAGCAGAGAAGAGCCAGAAGAACGAGAAAAGAAGGAACCAAACTGAAGGTATCAGAGGGTAGCGAACTGCAGGCAAGCTGGACAAGAGGACCATCACAGGGGGAGCTGGCACGAGGGCCTGCTCCCCTGTGCCCCTTACTATTCTTTACTGCACACCCTCTGACCGACCCACTCATACACTCATGCATCCACTCACAAACCCTCTCATGCATCCACTCACAGACCCACACAGAGACTCATAAACCCACTGGCAGACACACTCAGACACTCATATACCCACTCACAGATCCATTCAAGCACTCATTCACTCTTACAGACTCACTGAGAGACACACACCCATACACACACTCACAAACTCGTAAAACCCACTGACAGACATACTCAGACACTGATGCACCCACCCACAGACTCACTCAGGTTCCCATTCACAGACCCCCTCAGAGACTCACGCACCCACTCCCAGACCCACTCAGAGATTCACACACTCTTACAGCCCCACTCAGACACTCACACACACCCTCACAGACTCACGCACCTCGTCACTGATCCACTTAAAGACTCATTCACCCACTTACAGACCATCCAGAGACATATGCACTGACTCACAGACCCCACTCAGACACTCACACATCCAGTCACAGTCGCACTCAGTCATACACCCACTGACAGTCTCACTAAGAGACTGAGGCACCTACCCTCACACCCACTCAGACACTCACGCACCCACTCACAGACCTACTCAGAAAGTAATGCACTTCATCACAGACCCACTCATAGACTCATGCACCCACTCACAGATCCACTCAGATACTCACTTACCCACTCAGAGACTCACACAACCATTCACACACCCACTCAGAGACTCAGATACTCACTCACTGATCCACACAGGCACTCCTACACCCACTTACGCTGCCATGTACATACCTATACAGTCACTCATACACCCACTCACAGACCCATACAGCTACTCACACACACACACACACACACTCACCTACCTATACAGCCACTCATGCACCTATTCTCAAAGGTTACAGGTTACAGTTTTAAAATTAAATCTAAAAAACATTGAAATTCACTGAAAAAAACAAAGGTTAGAGGGCGTTATGGTTAGGAAATAGAATTTAAAAAAAACTTACAAATTCACTCAAAACTCAAAAGTTACAGGGACTCTATAGTTAGGCTTGAATCTCACTTGTACAAAACCAGTGAAATTCAGCAGTTATAGTTACCTGAGCTAACTATTACTTACACCCCCTCAATGCATTGCATCTATTACCACTTCTGCATTCCCCTTATTGGCCACTGATGAAGAGCATCTTGCTCGAAATGCGTTTGGCTGCGCATGAAGGTGGGAGGTCATGCTGTGCTAGTAACTGCCGGCGATGGTGTGCGTCATTCCTATTGGTGAGACCTGTTCACTGAGGCACCCCTCTTTTTTCTTGTTTGTAGCGGCTGGTCCGGCCGCGAGCAGGTCCCGCTGCTGATCCGGCGGCTCTAAGTACACGCAACCGCAGACACTGGTTGGACTATAGGAAGCCTCATCGCCGGGATACTTTGGGAAGCTGGCTGGCATTCACGCTCTCCTTCACCCACTTGGGGAGATATTGAACTTAACATGCTGGAGATTTTATTGTTACATTTTGAAGAGGTGGGCAGGACCCACTGGGGTGTGCATTTCAACTTTGAGGCCTGGCAACGATTTAATAGACTACAGCTACCATGATGCCATGCGCCCATTGGGGCGGGACTCTCATTAACATAATAAATATGGTTGCATCTATTACCACTTCTGCATTCCACTTTTTGGCCACTGACGAAGAGCATCTTGCTCGAAACGCGTTTGGCTGCGCATGAAGGTGGGAGGTCATGCTGTGCTAGTAACTGCCGGCGGTGGTGTGCGTCATTCATGTTGGTGAGACCTGTTCACTGAGGCAACCCTCTATTTTCATTCATATATATATTATATATATATATATATTCTAATATTCAAAACAAATGTGATCGCTTGGTGGCGTGCACAACTGCTGGTTCGGCGTTGAGGGATATGACCACGCACCCCCAAACTTATGGAT
Organism: Triturus cristatus; assembly: GCF_964204655.1. Classification (NCBI taxonomy): domain Eukaryota; kingdom Metazoa; phylum Chordata; class Amphibia; order Caudata; family Salamandridae; genus Triturus; species Triturus cristatus. The sequence continues at coordinate 509,113,503 of NC_140592.1, read as the reverse complement.
CAACAAGGAGAATACGCCGCACTCCCAGAAGTGTAGGTATCAGTTCTTTGTTGTTTGCATTACAGCACGCTATCAATCTTGAAATGCCACTACGCGTTTCAACTTCCGTCTTCAAGTTATAGTTACCTGATCTAACTATAACGTGGAATTTCATTGGTTTTTTACGAGTGAAATGTACAGCTAACTATAACTTGTGTGAAACCTATGGTTTTTTAAGTGAATTTGCAAGGTTTTTTAAATGCTAATTCCTAACTATAACGTGTGTGAAACCTATGGTTTTTTCAGTGAATTTGTACGTTTTTTTAAATGCTAAGTTATGTATTTATTTTTAATTTTTGCGCGCACGGTGCGCTTCGCGCACCGTGCGCGCGCTGTGGGCACTCGGGGCGCTTCGCGCTCCGACCACGCACGTTGCGCATTTCGTACCGTGCACGCCTCGCCATTTTTTACAAAATATCAATTGTTTTTTTCTCCCTTGGGGGTCCTTAGATTTCTATATTAAATGTGATTGTTAATTCTTTTTTTTTTTTTTTTTTACCGTACTCCGCGATTTTTTTTTAAAATTATTAAATTTATTTTTCATACTTTTTGGTCCTTCGTGAACCCCCTGATGAACGCTAGGGGGTCTGCAACTCTCTTCGTTGCCCCTTTTTCGTGTTATCAACCTTTGTTTTTCAGTGCGAGAGACAGAAAATGGCCGCTGATACTTTCTGATTTCGACCGATTCGAATGTTTACAGTCATGTAACCACCAATCAGAATTGAGCTCGCGCACGGCACCGTACGCGTACGGTAAGCTTACCGTAAGCGCACGGAGCGCGCTTACAGATATATATATTGATTTAAATGCTATTTTCTCAGGACCTACTGAACAGATTTACACCAGACCTGCAAAAGGCACATCCCTGACCTGAGGACTACCTCTCTGCCCAATTTCAAGTAATTCTGTTCAGCCGTTCGGGCTGTAGCTCGGACTAAAGGTCCTATGGGAAAATGCATGGGGAAAACGCGTTTTGGGACCCCCCTTTTTTCTCAGCCCTCGCTTGACGAATCCCCCCGAGACTTTCAGGGTAGGAGCGGAGCGTAGCGCCCCATTAGTTTTGAAAAATTCGCGAGGATTCGTCAACCGGCGCCAAAGTTATTCCAAATAGAATGTTGCGGATTTCCTATGGAAACATGGTCCTAACTATAACTATCTACTGGCGACCGCCAGTAGATAATATATATTCTAATATTCTAAACAAATGTGATCGCTTGGTGGCGTGCACAACTGCTGGTTCGGCGTTGAGGGGTATGACCATGCAACCCCAAACTTATGGATCAACAAGGAGAATACGCCGCACTCCCAGAAGTGTAGGTATCAGTTCTTTGTTGTTTGCATTACAGCACGCTATCAATCTTGAAATGCCACTACGCGTTTCAACTTCCGTCTTCATCAGGTGGCAATGATTCATCGCTTGCTTAGGTTTTGCCGTGCCTTAAGACTAGTGCTAGGCATGTTGGGAAATGTAGTCCCAGTCTTGAAACATGGCATATGCATGGTAAAATCCTTCGTGGTAATGGTTATGCATGCTACCGGTACCTGCGTTGTTTGGGCCGTTTTGTAATGGTTATTCATGGTAAGGACCTCTTGGAATGGTTGTTTTCCCTCACACACACAGCCAGTGTAGTCTGTCACTAGAGTGGCCTTGAGTGGTAAACATCCCATTTATTTATCCCCTCTGCCATGCATGGCCTAGTGGTTGCGTGTGACATCAGAGTTTGATGGTAGTAGCTGGGTGTTCAGATATATTCTTTACTAAGTTGGTTATCACACCTACCTGGCAACCCTAATTAGTCTAATGGGTTAGATGACACATAGATAATCGTGGAAGTATGACTCGGACCAAGATTAGATTGCAAATGGTACCTCTCATTTTGTGGCCGACTTTTTCTCCTGTCTTTCTCAGTGTTCTCAGACTTCCTATCATGATTCGCTCCCTGTGGTCTTGTGCCCACCACCAAGGGGCCACATTGTGGGACTTTACAGTGTTCTAAGAAGCTTCTGGACCTTCCTCTGCATGCATATACTGACTTCCAGCCATTTGGATGCTATTTGGAAATTACCATCAATTCCCAATCATTGCCAGGATTTGTAGGAGCCAGCCTGCTCATGCTTGAAACTCTATTACTTAGAATTCCCTGCTCACTGCTTTGTCTCCACCCCTGCAGGCCAAGGATGGGTGGAGGAATTCAGCTCACCTGTGGCTGGCTGCTGCTAGCCTGCTTACACTTGATGCATGTGATTACTGTGAGCTCTTTAAGTCCCAGCTCCTTTAAGTCCAGTGTTGGTCATTGTAGCTGTGTTCTGGTGAGAGCAAGTCTTGATTCCTGAGCTATAAATAATCATTGATCCTTGAATTAGTTCTGCCTTCAGTGCTACCTTGTTTCCTGAGTTCCTGAGCTATAAGTATTTCTTATTCCTGTTCCTGAGCTGCAGCTATTTCTTGTTCCTTATTTGCACTGCTTGCAATGCTCTCTTGACTGTAGCTGTGTCCTGTTTTTAGAACTAGCACTGCTTGCCATTGCTACCTAGATTCCAGAGCTATAGCTATTCCTTGTTCCTGCATTCGCACTGCTTGCAGTGCTTCCTAGGTTCCTTGATTCCAGAGCTATTTCTATTCCTTGTTATTGAATTAGCACTGCCTTCAGTGCAACCTTGATTCCTGATCCAGTACTACCCTAGTGCTTCTTTAAACCTCGATCCTTCTATATTTACCTTTTCACAGCCACTGCTTTTCTTCCTATTACCTTTGTTCCAGTACCTAGTTTGCTGTCTTCCCTATTCCTACTGTCTTGCCTCTAGTTTCGTTGTATGTTTAGCTGCTTTCTGCCAAGTGTGCCCTTTCTTTTCCAATCATTCCTGTATCTTGATTGCTTAATTTCAGAGCTGTAGCTAAATCCTTGTTCCTTGAACTAGCGCTGCCTTCAGTGGTACCTTGCTTTCTGGATTCCTGAACCAATACCATTTAGCGCACCCTTTTTTCTCTCTCTCCTTCTGTATTTACCTTTTCCCAGTCCCTGCCTTTTTTCCGTTTACCTTTTGTTCCAGTTTCTATCTTGTTGTCTTCCTGTTCCTGTAGTCTTAGCTTCCAATATCCTTGAGGGTTTTGTTTCTTACCTTTTGCCAAGTATTCCCTTTGTTTTCCCTTCTTACCTGTTAAGCAATCCTCCTTGCAAGCTCCATGGCTGATGTGGCTGTGTATTTAGTTCGACACCCTTGCTGTTACTGCATTGTGTGTTCCTCTTTGATCGCCAGGATCTGTGGACACAGCTGGCAACCTAGGTGGTGTTTCTTGTCTACTATGAGTATTGTCTTTGAGTTACATTTATAACATCACCATAGATGTCAGCGCCACAGACCCTGCCTTTGCATGTATATCCTATAAGTTTGTATTTGCAGTCAGTATCTGTAATATCAATTGTTGGTAAGGAACTTACTGAGCTTCAATCTTACCTTGTGGAGCTCCTGAGTTCTTTACCCCACATTCCCTTTATTGGTAATGTTGTTATATTGTATGTCTTGCATGTCCGTTCTGGGTGTTAGTTATTCTGAATGCTAAATTGCCTCTTGAGTGCCACTCCTTTCTGAGTCTTAACCATCCTGTTCCCTTTTGCAGGCTTCCCCATATCGGTCCTTTTTCTCCTCTGACTTCCCTGTGTGATCCTGGGCAGAGCTGTACTCTTCTTTCTGCTTACTTTTTCTACTCAGCCACCAGTCCTTGCCCTAGTCCCTCACAGTGCTCCAGACAGAGTCCCGGACAGTCCTGACACTTCCTTGGCCAAAACTGGGTCTCCTCCTGGGGGCATGCAAAGCCTTGGAACGGAGCTCCATTGCATGGTGTTGCCAGTGCAACTAGTCCCTGCTCATCATAGCCTTCAGTGGTTGGGCCTATCCCCCATTCTTTAATTGTTAATTCCATCGGTTTGTGCAAGAGTTTGTATTACTCCCCTTATGAACTGTGACCATGTTGCCTTGGATCTGGGTTACGAGCCACGGTGCCCTCTCGATGAGTGTTCTGAATTTTCACCCTGAAATTCTATCCTTGATGACCAGGGTGTCTCTTACCTGCATTCTAGGGGGGTTCTTCTAATTGTGCCCATCTAGCACGGTCTTTCATGGCTTGCTGTTTGAGATGGATTTGGTCTGTGTTCAATTTGCCAAGCGTCCCCGATAGCCTAGCTGGGAAACTGCCCTGAATTGCATGGAATTTCAGATCGATGGGGGGCATGACGTGTTGCTGTGCAGCAAGTGTGGTATACTACCAGGAATTGATAGAAACATTACTTCAGGACGTCACCTTGATCAAACCCAAGTGCTTTATTCAGCGTCTGCATTGGCTTGAGGCCATTGCAGTGTGATCTTACGATGGTGTATCCCAAGGGCATTGAGGTACTCTGTGAATTCAGGCCCTTAGAATGAGGGTGTAGATTTTCCCTCTTCTTTTCAGACGGCAGGTCAAATGTGGTGAACCCCATATCCAAATTGAGATTGATCTTATTAAAAGCTGTTAGTGCAAGCACCAGGTATTTGGATTGATAGTCCACTATCACTACAGTCGATTGGCCATCAGGAATGTTTTGTTATCCCTGTCCATGGGCGGATGCAGGGCTCTTTTGTTAGAATGAGGGCTTGGTCTGTATGGGTGGGTGGGTTCCAGAGGGTGGCGGGCCACCAGGTGTTGTCCCAGGCAGAGGTGCAGGGTCAGAGGATGAGGAAGTCGGACTTCTCTGAGTTAAGCTTCAGGCAGCTGTCACTCATCCAGGCTGCCACGTTCTTCATTCCTTCCTGGAAGCAAAGTCTGGTGTCTTCGGGGTTCTTCGTGAGTGAGAAGATGAGCTGGGTGTCGTTGGCATAGGATACGATGCCCGTGCTGTCTGACGATGGCGGCGAGGGGGGCCATGTAGATGTTGAAGAGCGTGGGGCTGAGTGATGATCCTTGGGGTACTCCGCAGTTGATTTCTATGGGTTTGGAGAGGAAGGGAGGGAGTCGAATCCTCTGAGTTCTGCTGGAGAGGAAGGATTGGATCCAGTCGAAGGCGGCTCCTTGTTTTCCCGCGTCGTGAAGTCTGGCTGCGAGCATGCTATGTGAGACGGTGTTGAAGGTAGCGGAGAGGTCTAGAAGGATGAGGGCCGCAGTGTGTCCCTGATCCAGTAGCATGCGGATGTTGTCGGTGGCGGCGCGGAAGGCGGTCTCGGTGCTGTGGTTGCTGCGGAATCCACACTGGGAGGCGTCCAGAATGGAGTACTCTTCGATGAAGGCGGTCAGCTGGGCGTTTACGTGTCTCTCGGTAACTTTGGCCACAAAGGGGAGGAGAGAGATGGGCCAGTAGTTTTTCATGTCTGTAGGGTCGGCCGTAGGCTTCTTGAGGAGGAGTTTTACCTCTGCCCATTTCCAGTCGTCTGGACAGATGCCTGATCTGAGGGAGGCATTGATGGTGCGTCCTAGTTCAGGTGCAATGGCGGTGGCTGCTCTGTGGAATATGTGCAGTGGGCAGGGGTCCGTTGGGGCTCCTGAGTTTTCTTCATGGTCGTGGTGATGAGTTCCATGGTAGCGGGATCCCAGGCCGTGATGGTCGGCACATCGGCGGCGGTGAGTGGGGGTGTGGTGTTCGTCCTCGGCTCTCTGAAGTTGTTGTAGAGGGCCTTGATCTTCAGATGAATGTAGGAACTGAGTTTGTCGCAGAGTTCCTGAGAAGGTGTGACATCCGTGGCTTCGCACGTGGGTTTTGCGAACTGCTGTATGACGTTAAACAGTTCCTTGGCGTTGGTCACGTTGGTCTGGATTTTGTCTCTTATGAAGGTCCGTTTGGTGTCTCTTATGCACTGGTGGTATTCCTTTAGGGCGCTCTTGTGGTTGTTCCGTGCTTCCGTGGTTTTCAGGTTTCGCCAGGTTTTACCAGGTTTTCTCAAGGCGTCTGCAGGAGCGTCTGGCTTCTTGAAGTTCTGTGATGAACCACGCGGCTTTCATAGGGCGTTGTTTGGTGGGGCGGAGGGGTGCGAGATTATCGGTGCAGCAGGAGACCCAGCGGTGAAATTTCCTGGCTGCGGCGTTGGTGTCAGTCGTGGCGATGGGGGGGTTTTGACAGAGGGTGGTGTTGAGGTGCTCCTCTGTGACCTTGCTCCAGTTCCGTTGTGGCGGACGCAGGGCGGGTTTGGGTGCGGTGGTGGTGTTGAAGGTGAAGTGGATGCAGTGGTGGTCAGTCCAAGGGTGCTGGATGGTGTGGCTGAAGCGGAAGTTAGTTCCTCCTGGGTTCAGGGTGTGCCCCGCTCTGTGGGTGGGCGTGTTGACAAGCTGCTTCAGTCCTAGGTTGGCGAGGAGAGTGGTGGAGTCGGGGTCGTTGCTGTTGTCGAGGTGGAAGTTCAGGTCCCTGTGTAGAATGTAGTCCGTAGAGGTTATGGGGTGGGGTGCGGCAAGTTCGGCAATGGTAGTTGCTGGGTGGGTGCGAGGTCCTGGTGGTCTGTAGATGAGGGTGCCGCGTAGCGTGGTCCTGGGGCTTGTCTGAATCTGGAAATGTAGGTGATCTGAGTTGGAGTGGGGTCACTCGTGCTGGATGTGGAGAGTCAGAGGGGGGTCTTGTGTGCGATGGCGAGTCCTCCTCCTGGGCGGTGCGCACAGTCTTTCCTCTGGATCTTGTATCCGTCGGGGATGGCAGTGGCGATGTTGGGGCAGGAGGTGGCGTTGGTCCAGGTTTCCATGAAGAAAGCGACGTCGGGTGAGAGGGTGTCGATCAGGTGCCAGATGCAAGTCAGGGTTTCGGTGGTGCGTGCATCAGAAGTGCCTTCGACGGTCGTGGCAGCTTTGTCGATGGTGAAGGATCTACAGCAGGGTCTGCATGAGAACTGCCCGTGGGTGGTGTTCGGTGAGGATCTTGTGCAGTTGGCGTGTCTTCTGGGGTTGAGTGCGTGGAGAGTGGTTGAGTCATACCGGTGGGTCCTCAGAGAACCAGGGTTCCTGGTGCTGGTCACGGTCGGGTCGCGGACGGGCGCAGACGGGCTTGCCTTCGGCACGCCAGCTGCACACATACGCTATGCGACTGCGCAGCGGTCACCATAATGTAGCTGAGGGACATGCAGCTGGGAGGCGGGCGGTAGGGGGTCGGGTCAGAGGTCCGCGACGGCAGGAAAACGCAGGGGAGACGAAGTGGAGCAACAACCCACAGCAAGGGCTATAATGGGAAAACAAATGAACCAAGAGAAATAACAAATAAACAGCAGTGGCAAAATTACACCACAATTACACCAAAAATTACAGTCACCATGCGCCAAAGAGGAAAACCGGAATCAGGGTAGTCTTGAACCCTGCAATGGAGGGGGCTGGCTTCTAGGCGACCCAGAGCACTGTGGAGCTGCTGGGAAGAGTGCGATCCTTGGACCAAGGTCTGAGGACTCACACGTGCTCCCCCGCAGGGGTCGCCATAATGTAGGGTAGGGGGGAGGGACGTGCAGCTGGGAGGCGGGAGCGGGGCAGTAGGGGGAGGGGCCAGAGGTCAGCGGCAGCAGGAAAACGGAGGGGAGACGAACGGGAGCAACAGACCACAGCAAGGGCTGTAATGGGAAAACAAATGAACCAAGAGAAATAACAAATAGACAGCAGCAGCAAAATTACATGACAATTACACCAAAAAATACAGTCACCATGCGCCAAAGAGGAAAACTGGAATCAGGGTAGTCTTCAACCCTGCAATGGAGGGGGCTGGCTTCTATGCGACTCAGAGCACCGCGGAGCTGCCGGGGAGAGTGCGAACCTTGGACCGAGGTCTGAGGACATGGACTGTAGGCAACTTCAAAGTTGCAGGGCTGCTCCTGGATAGCTAATTTATCTATCTGTGCATGTTGAGACACGTCCATGAACAGGTGGTCCAGGGATTTATGTTATGTGATCACACTGAATTCTCTCCCGTATAGGTAGAGGTGACAGTGGCATCAGCCCTACTGGATTGCCAGCACCTCTCTCTTGATCTGTGTGTACCATATATCTGTGTTTGTCATGCTTTCATAGGCAATGGGGATCAACACCCTTCAACACTGCCCCTAGCCTGACAGGGTTGGCAAGGCAGATTAGTTCTGTTCTTCATGGTGGTCAAAGAATGCCATTGTAATGTCCTTGTGCAGCGTTCTTTTTATTTTCTGGAATGCTGTGTCTGCTGTCCATCCCAGCTCCATGTTGTATCTGTTCTTGTGATTGCTCAGAGGGATTCCAACAGGGAGGGGAGACCTGGTATGAACTGCCTGCAGTAGTTGGCCATGCCTAAAAAGCTTCTGTTGCGGCCTAAGGTGATGGGGCATTTTTGGAAAGCATTGGTCTTTCATTGGTCTACCTTTAGGCCTAACTTGGAGAATACAATTCAGATAACTCAATGGCGACTAAAGGAATGAGCACTTGTGACTGTGCAGTGTCATTCCTTGACTCACTAGCCTTGCTAGATTGGCCATAAGCCAGTTGTGGTCAAATATATGAGAATATCATTGCTGTTATCCAACACAATTTACAAACTTCTTAGAGTCTATCTAATTATGTTTTTAAACACTTAGGTAGCTGATATGCCAAATTTAAGGATGTTTGTATCACTTTAGTACCTTGTGTGGGAAGAAGGTAGTTTTATAATGAATGGCGGGGTCAAGTTCCAAATGACAGTGTCCATGGTCGGTGTCTTGTGCCGCTCCCTCCTGATGGCCTTGTTGGGGAGCCTCATGTCTATGCAAAGGTGGGTGGCCCCTGGTTGCTTCGGTTTAAGATTGGCAACCAGGAGTGATACCCAGAGTATAGTTCAAGACACTTTTTTGATTACTGCTTGCTGTTCCAATTTGAGGACCTCTTTCTCTACCAATGAGCAGAAATTAACTCACACGCACTTTGCCTGAGTGCTGTGGGGTGTATGGCCCAATAGATTCTCATGCCTTTCAATCACCGAAGGACTCAAATAGCTGTGGAAAGTTTTTCCAGATTTAAGTGGCTTGGTGTTTCATAGCTATGTCTTGCAAAGAAGACCAGCCCCAGGTCTATTTAGTGGTATGGTACATAATAGCGTGCCAGTTCCTTCTTTGTTGACGCAGAACCAAGTGTGTTACCTATGTCCCCATTTCTAACCTCCATCCCGATCACTCCTGCCAGCAAGAGTGACTTCCCATCATAGGCATAGATTTTCATGCGTGTGGTTTTGAGTGGCGGCCGGGGTTTGAGTGCTTGGAACTGTTGAAGGTCTAAGACATTAATGGAGGCACATGTGTCAATGAGGACTCAAATCACCTTGCATGGTGACCACTAGGGAGGGGAAACATCCATTGCAACGCATGGATTACTACATAATGCATTTACAACGCAGCTATTACAACAGATGAGTCATTACAACGCTTGCTATTACATCGTGTTTTAAGGTAAATGTTTAGGTAAACTTACTTATTTTAAATATTTTTATGTAATTTTTAATTTTTGAATATTTAAAAAAATATTTGCTAGCTTGTGACACTTTTTGTCTGGAAGGGGAGGCTAGGGAAATAAGGGTTTTGGGTGAGGAAGTGCATTAATACTTGGGTATTCATTTTTATACCCAAGTATTAATGTATTTAACCTTTATAGCTAATTCTAAGTAATGTTAAATTATTATTATTATTTTTAAAGAGAGTGTCACACCTTTTCTCTAGCATGGGATCGCAGGGAAAAGGGGTTTTGGGTGGCGAAGTGTATTAATACTCTGGTATTAATGTTAATACCCGGCCGTTAATCTATTTTAACATTTATCAGATTTCACATTAAATTGAAAAAGTTTTAAGAGGGTGTGACAACTGTTGTCTGGTGCGGGATGCATGGGAAATGGGGATTTTGGGTGGGGGAAGTGAATTAATACTCCGACATTAATTTGTATACCCAAGTATTTTCTTTTTTTTACCTATAAGGTTATATTATTTTTGTTTACAAAAAAAGGGTGTGACACATTTTCTCTGGCACAGGATGCCAGGGAAATAGGGGTTTGGGTGGAGGAGTATAATAATACTAGGGTATTAATCTTAATACCTGGGCATTCATTTATTTTAACATTTATTACTAATTTTAAACAAATTTCAAAATAAATGTAACCATTTTTAAAGTGGGTGTGACCCCTTTTGTCTTGCACAGGATGCAAGGGAAATAGGGGGTTGGGTGGAGAAGTGTCTTAATACTCGGGTAGTCATTTGTATACCTGAGTATTCATTTATTTTACCATTTACTGCTAATTTTAAACTAATTTCAAAATACATTTTACCTTTATAGCTAATTTTAATTAATGTTATATTTATTTATTTTTACAAATAAGAGGGTGTGACTCATTTTCTCTGGCACGGGATGCCAGTGAAATAGGGGTTTGGGTAGGGGTGTGTATGAATACTCTGGTATTAATTTTAATGCCCGGGTATTCATTTATTTTACCATTTACTGCTAATTTTAAACCAATTTCAAAATAAATTTAAAAAAATTAAGAAGTGTGACACCTTTTCTCTGGCATGGGATGCTAGAGAAAGAGGGGTTTTGGGCGGAGAAGTGTATTAATACTCTGGTATTAATTTTAATACCCATGTTTTAATATTAATTACCTTTATACATGGAATTTTATAAAATGTTATTTCAAATATAAAGAAATATAAACAACATTTAGAGGGTGTGCACAATTTTCTCTGGCATGGTATGCTAGGGAAATTGGGGTTGTGGGTGGAGAGGTGTATTAAAACTCTGGTATTAATTTTAATACTTATTTAGCAATTTAAGAATATATAAAATGGTATAAATTAATGTTTTTTTTAATTAATGAACATTTAATATTATGAATGCAGTATTTTAACATATAGAAAACATTTTTTAAGGGAGGGACAGTAGTTCTTTAAAGATATTATTGAATATTAATTAGTTGATAAGTCCTAAATTGAAAACAAATAGCTAAAACGGGATGTATGTACACAGCAACTTTTTCAAATAAAACAGTATAACCTATAACAATTAAAATACAGTTTTTAAAAAGTTTGTAATAAAAGAAAATAAATGGGACACTTAAAAGTATTTATTATTAATATTTTTTTTATTTACAAAAAATATAAAGATCTGACTGTTTTATGATAAACTTACACACAGGTATATTTCTATATTAATTTAAAAAATATTAAGAAGTTTTACAAAGATGTACATTTGCATTTTTTAAACACATTGTTTACATTTTTCCCATGGTTTCCAATTGTATTCAATGGGTGAAATTGACTTTTACATATGATGTATGCGGTTGAGCTTTTTTTTCTACAGTCGGTGGAGCGTCGTTGTCAAGATCGGAAGCAATACTTTATTGTAACGAGAGAGGAGGGAGGTAGTTAGATACATCTATGTATTTAAAAGTGTATTTTTAGGTTTTTAATAACAAATGTATTCCTATACCGGTAGCAGGTGTACGCGCATGTCGGGGTGATTGTTTTTTTTTTCACTGTTGGTTTTAAAAAAAAGGAAATCTGTGGACAGAAGTATTAATATTTCTTTAAAACCATGATGTAAAAGAAGCAATATTTTTTTCCAACATTTTTGGGTGTGTCACATTTTTAATTTTTTTTTAAAACAAGCGTTTTCTTTAATCACGTGGAATTTTGGAGCACACAGATGGCATGGATTGCCAGAACGAAACTTGTGGACAATTTGGAGTATTTTTGTTAATTTGTTTTGCTATATGCTTGTTTTTGAAGCATTTCAACGTTTGGATTTTGAGTTTTAACACACCTTGGACAGAAATTCGATGGGAAGAGAATTGCAACCATCGATTTGTTGTTGCTTTGTTTGATAATCTTTTTTACTTTTTCGGAAATTTTTGGGAAATGTTTTTTTTAGTTTACACAGATTAATTTGCAGCATTTGAGTTGTAGATAAAAATGACTATGCCAATCTCTGACTTTTTTTTATAGTTATTCATGTGCTTTGGATTGGATTGTGGATTATGGTTACACAGTTTGGATATTTGGGGAGCTGCTGACTCTTCATGGACTTGGGATTTTTACAGAAGAACAAGAGTCGAAGAAGGAAGACAACTGAAGGTAGGATCCCATTTTTTCTAATGTTTTTGAAAAAACGTTTTCGAAAAAAATCCAATATAATTTAAAAAAATGCAAAACAGGCAAGTAAGATAGAATAGGTGTTAGTTATAGTTAGAAATATGGGGGCCCATTCGGATGGCGGGTGGACCCTAGTGGTGCTGGTACTGGCCGCCAGTGGTGCGGCGGTCCCGCACCGGCGATTAGGATGCCACCGCCACCGTAGCGGTGGCATCCTCCATTCCCAGCATTGTGGCGGGCTGTGCCCACAGCACTGCCCGCCACAATGCTGGGAATGCACTGTGTGCATTGTCATGCACAAGGTGACAGGCACCGCGAGGTGCCTGCCACCATCTCCATGACAATGCAGGGGGGTACCATAGGTACCCCCATGTGCTCCCCCCAGAAGAGAATTCCGCATGTTTCCGCCCCCATGCTAATATGGATGGTGGTGTCTAGCAGACATCGCCACCATATTAAACCCTTTTCCACCCGGTCGCCTTGTCGACTGGCCGGAAAAGCGGCGGACGGTCTTCCCGTCCGCCACGGTACCCCCCGCCGTACTAATATGGCGGGGTAAATGGGTGGCGGGCGGGGAAGGATGTAGGGTGGATCGCCTCCGCCATGCGGGCGGTGGCAATCCACCCTACATCCAAATGGACCCCATAGTATGTGTGCAATATTGTCTTGGTAGTCTGAAGCCACCATCAACGAAAACTGTTGGATTTGTCCCAATAGCCTCTCGGACACTTTTTGTTTTTTTGGAAATTCGTGGGTTCAGACTACCAGTCAATGATTGCACTATTTTAATTTCTTGGAATCTTTGCACCTTCTCGAAAATTTCCCAAAAATGATAAAAGTTTGGATGCGGTTTTCCTACTGATTTATTGAAGGACTTGTGACATCCCTCTATGGCATTACTGATCTTTGTTCCTCCCTCTAAGCAGGTCGTGTAACAGTTCCACCACTTGACAGGAAACCTCGTATTACTTCTGCGACCCGACCTGCTTAGATGGCCAATCCAATTGTCTTTGAAGTAATTTAGTAGGGTACCCAATTTGTCTTTATTTGTAGTAAAATAGTCTGATTCAGTAATTGATGTGTAGTATTCATCCACACAGTCAGGAGGAACAAAGTACAATGCTGTTAGGTTTTTTAATTCAAATTGTAGTTTACTGTCTGATATGTAATCCTGAACTAAGGATTTTGTTTGGATTTTTCGCCAATATGCACGTGAAAAGTAAAAAAATATCCTTGAATCTGGGTTTCGGGATACATTTTAGTTATGGTGTTAGTCATTGTCAATTCAAAATCAATTATCACTTTTCTAGAACTTATGTTTTGTGTTTTAAATTTTAGCACTGTTAAGAATTCAGGGTATGTTGAGGATTGCTTATCAGGGAGTAAACAGTACACTAAGGAAACTACAGTGTTATTAATGTAGGAATGACTAGTGTATATTTGGGTACATTGATGGGGTGTGGATTTAAACATCCCATCCATCATCAAAATATCACTAGTCTTCAATTTGACAAAGTTACGGGGTTGCTAAACATTAGTATTTTTTTTAATGTTTTTTTTTGTTGTGCAGTAGTAAGGTTTCATTAGTAACAGTCACAGTTAGTTCAGGAGGAATGTTAATATCAGAGTATGTTTGGGGTGTTACACGTTGGGGGTTACTTGCCGTTTTTTTTTTTGCTGTATAATTCTTTATAAATTTGGGATTGTAGGCATACAACTTGCTACATGCATAGGAATGTTTTGTGATACCTCCCTCAAAACTGCCCCACAGGGTTAATTGAAGGTGGATGCTAGCTCTTTCACTTGATTTATGTTTTCTCTAACCTCAATCACCATTGCAGAGACAGAGTGGTTATGCTCTGTTGTCGTTTCAACAGTGTCCCCTAGAGTAACAGCTCTGCCTGTGCAATGGGATGAGTCATATTGCACACACCTTCAATGACTCCTGGGCTCATTTAGTCTCTCCTTACAATAAAGGTAGCCAGCATATTTCAGGAGTCGGTTTCATCTTTGGGATTTGATATATGTAGCTTGTCTTGCTGATAGAAAATAGAAAATAAAAATAATTTTTATGTTTTTGTTTCAACCTTTCACCTGTTAGAAAAGGTTTTTCTGTTAAACATTTTTGATTATTGACTTCCAGAACAAAAACTGTCACATTATATTGCTGTTAATTAGTGCTTGTGTGATTACATACTCTTTGGAGTTTTGAAACCTTCAAAAAAATTGTTAAGTCTTTGTGTTTTCAATTGAGTTTTTGAAGAACATGTTCTTTGACAGATTCTTTATTTTGGTTTTTGTGAGTTGTGACCTTTTTAGTTTGGTTAGAAGTTATACGAAAAAGAGTATTTTCATTTATTTACAGTTGAAATTCTTACCTTAGTATGGTTCTTTTGTTGGCTTGACCGTGTTTTTGCTCTTATCAAACTGGTTCTTCTTCCTGGTTGATGTTGGGAAGTTCTACAATGAAAAATGGTGACTTTTAAATGTTGAAGTTTGAGCACCTTTCTGTTTTGATCAAAAAAATGTTTTGGTTAGTTTCTGTTGCATGATTAAGATTTTTGGTTATTTTACCTGTGGAAGGCTTTCCCGTTGTCAAAGTACTGCTGGAGATGAGGTTGGCAGTAGAGAGTATTGTTTTTGGTGTGTTTTTGCTGGGTAAACTAATTCAAAGAGTTATCGCTATTTGGATTGTTACTATTTTGAATTTTCTTATAAAAAAGTCATGAACACATTTTCTAAGGCAAGCAAATGTTTGAGGTAAGCATCCTGTGGAGTTAGAATTGCCATTTTGCTCCCCACCACTAACTAGCATCTTCCCTGATGTAAGCACTCTGCGGAGTTAGAATAGTAATTTTGCCCCAATTTTAGGGCCAATTAGGATTGTGGGTGGACTACGTCCGCCCGCCATTCCTGTGGCGCTGGGACCGTCCACCATAGGTGCGCCGGTCCCACCCGCTGTATTAGGATGCACCACCACACTGTCAGGCGCATCAGGGTAGTTTAACATTGCGGACAGTCCTGCTGGCTGAAGCACCGTATGCAATGTTAAAAACCCATGTTTTGCATTGTGGTGCACAACGTGGCAGGCACCGCGCGGTGCCTGCCACCTTGGGCATTACAATGTCGGGGGTACCATAGGTACCCCCCTAGTGCGGCACCACACTCTCCCATCCCCTGGGGGCCCGCGAAGGGCCCCCGAAGTGATTTTCCGAATGCCTTTCCATGGCGGATTCTCTGCCATGGAAAGGCATATCCCCGCTGCGATCGTAATATGGATGGCGGTGCCTTAAAGGCACCACCACCATATTGCTGTCTATTGCCGCCTGGCGGAAAAGCGGCGGACTGACTTTCCATCCGCCTCGGTACTCCCCGCCATAGTAATATGGCGAGGGGTAAATGTGGCTGTGATGGTGGGTGGATCGCCACCATCAGCCGGGCTTTGGCGATCCGCCCGCCATCATAATAGGCCCCTTAGTGTGCAGCACCTTTCCTGAGGCAAGCCCCCTGCGGAGTTAGCATACTCATTTTGCTCCCCACCACTAATCAGCACCTTACCTGAGGTAAGCACTTTGTGGAGTTAGAATAGTAAATTTGACCCCCAACAGTGACCAGCACCTTCCCTGAGTTAACCATGTTGTGGATTTAGAAAAATGTTTGGTCTCTCACTAGTTTCCAGCACCTTTCCTGAGGCAAGCACCCTGCGGAGTTAGCATACTCATTTTGCTCCCCACCACTAACCAACACCTCACCTGTGGTAAGCACTTTGTGGAGTTAGAATGCTGATTTTGCCCTCCAACAGTGACCAGCACCTTTCCTGAGGAAAGCAGCCTGCGAAGTTAGAATAGTTATTTTGCCCCCCACCACTATTCAATTCAATTAAAAAATAGCTTTATTCGATTTAAAATCTAAATCATAAAAGCACAATTCTAACAGACATTTATAAACATTTTGCCGGCAAATATACCTAGACAATACATAAATTAAAAAACTTACAATCATTGTTAAGAACCAAAGCTCAAATTCCACATTGTTTTCCTAGAATTAATAACACATTTCAAATAAGTAACAATGGACAGCATAAACATTTCATCTTCAAAAACTTGTAATGCCAGAAACGCTGTACAACATTGTCTCAAGCCCAAGGTTTTTAAAATCGGTACTATAAGTCTTTTTCTTGGGAGAGAATACAATTTGCAAAATAAAATGATGTGCAGCATAGATTGTTGTGATTTGTTGTGATATCTCATCACATGGACAGGCACCCAAGTTCTTAGACCAATCATTGGTAACTGGGAAACTTGTAAGTCTATAAAAAGACCCCAAACGAAAACGAGTCAACAGCATTCCGTAGTAGCTCACAGGTACACAGACTAGGTAGGGCTGAATACCGTGGCATGATAGCATCAACTAGTTGTCCAAAACTGTAGGTTTAACAATCTCTAGAGAAAGTCTAATTGATTGTAAATGTGCTTGACAGCCTGCTTTTAATGTCTTTCTCGAGATTGCCACAATGCTGTCAGGCCTGTCAAAATATTCAGAGTGTCCAATATCACTCAGGAATTTTCTAATATAATTTAGGCAGGAGATAGAGGACACCCTACACAGCTTTAGGCAGTCGTTAACAACATCATGATTAAAATTAGTATGTGCGAAAACCCATACCTTATGCCAAAGCAAAATTGGTTCAATTTTGATCAAATGTACGGCAAACCAAGCTCAGAATGGCAGATAAACTTAGCCGTGCTATTAGGAACAGCCAGTAAATATCTAGTGAATGCGTTCTCTATCAATTTTAATGGCTGAGCGTCCGTGTGACCCCAAATGCCTGCTCCATACATGGCTGTAGAAAGGCACTTTCTAGCAAATTTGGCCAGAGCACCAGTTGCCCTGGAGAACAGCAGTTTCCTCGCCAGCACTGCAGGAGACCAAGTCCCCTGATAGTCAAAATGGATGCCTAAATATGGGAAGCTGTTAATGCATTCCACTTTAGTGTTGTCAATAAAAATATCGTGACATTTAGCACTATTCTTCCCACATTTCATTATGTAAGTTTTAGATGTGTTCTCTTTCAGGCCCTTCGAGTCCATAAACATAGTAAAACTGGTTAAAACTCTCTGTAAGCGGGGGCGTGGCTTGGCGTCAAGGAGATGGCGGCTGCCTAGCGTAGCTACGTGCCGCAACTGAAAGATTTTTCCCGTGACAGGCGGCAGGTCCGCTCTATTCTTCTCCTTAATGCAGGGACTTGATGTATGAAGACTTCCAGACTTCGGTGAAAACCTGTGGCAGTCGCGGTAAGCCTGATATCTTCAGTATTTTATGTAAATGTGCGGTGCGTCTCCGTGACAGGATTCGCCACCGACATTCTTTTTCTTAACGCACATAATTTAATATCGGCACCGCTGCCTTTCTGCCTCATACAAAGCCATGCTGCATCTATAATTGCTTCTCTTTATGGAATTTCAGTAGAGTTTCCATACTCCTGCACCAGTATTATTTTCCAAAACTAAACAGCATGGGTTTTCATGAAGTTCTTCAGTTTCTTTGAACATTTCTTCTATTCTGCAAGCAAATGAATGAAGACCTCCAAGTTACCATAAAAGGTCCTACAATTAAACTAACTTAGAGTAGCATTTTATGTGGGTTTTTTTTCATCCTTTGAAGGTGTTTGACACGTTATCAGCTTTGGTTTTGTGCTCGCCATTCTGGGCTACTGATGTGCTTTGTGCATTATTTTCTACCGCTACTCACTTTTCCTTTCAGAAACATACATACTATTTCTGCCAAAAGCAAGCCTTGATGGACAAAGTTAATTGATTTTTTTCAAAGATTTACCGCTTCTTTCATTTCAACATTCATGTCTATGGGGAGATTTAATTTGGAAGAGGTGCAAATTCATCATCCACTCTTTCCACTTGTTCTAAATCCACTGCAATATTTACCCCGAATCCTTTTTCAGTCTTACAATCTGATATGGAGGAGTCTGGTCATACTACATCTCCCCAGCACATAGACACTACTCCTATATCTGCTCCCTCTACACCAACTGGGAAAAATATTTCCGAACTTCTTCTGCTTCATCAACTATTAACAGGATCAAAAAAGATCCTCCTTCGCCGACCATATCTCCACCACCAGTTTCCCTAGAACTACTTCTAGATGAAATTCGAGCTCTTAAACCATATCTGGAGGAAACTAACACTCGCTTACAAGCCATCGAAGATAAATGGTTGACTGGATATTAAAGTTACTTCAATGGAACATCAAATGGATTTTCTACAAAAATCCTCTCAACAAATTCCACCCATGAAAACTGATACTCTGCATCTACAAAAACAAATAGAAAGTCTCGAAAATCGAAATAGATGCAACAACCTACGCATATATGGTCTGCCTGAAGGATTGGAAGGTTCCAATCCCATCTCTTTCTTCCAAACTTTCTTGTTGCAGGTTCTTCAACTTCCAGAATCTCCACCTCTAAACATTCAACGAGTACATAGACTTTGACGTCCTCCCCAAAACACTTCTATCCAACGTAATTCTAGAGGCGTAATTTTGTACTTCCTGGAATACACAGACTTGTTGAAAGTTCAACAGGCTGTTAAGGCAAAACGTCAAATCACTTGGAAAGGATCTCAATTATTCTTTTCCCAAGACTATGCAAAAGCCACTGCAGATAAACGAAAAAGTTTCTTAAACATGCGTCTAGCTTTACACAATTTGAATGCCAGGTTTGGTTTGCTCCATCAATGTCTTTTTAAAGTGACTTACAAAAATAAGACAACAACATACGAAGACCCGGCCTTACTTCAACGATTTCTTGATAACCATAGAGAAGAATCCATGGAGTTTGCAGGAGCATCTTCTTCCTCTTCAACATTTATTTCTTCTTGCTACAAATAATTGTAATTTTACAATGTTCTCATGATATGTTTCACTATTTGTTCTCCTTTCCTTATATTTTTTCCTATTAGGTATTGTCTTTTCTTTCCCATCCTCCCAATGTCATAATATCCATCAAATTCAAATTTCTCCTCGTGGTCTCGTTCCATTGAGTGTCGTGGCTGACTGTTCGTCTCCTCCCTTGTGGCTCCAACACCCTCCATTCATGTTTGAGTATTTGGTATGTTTTATTGTTTCTTCTGTCCTCTCTCTTTATCTTCTTTCCTTTCCTTTCTTTTATTTCTCTTCTCCCCTTTCCTTCTTTCCCTTCTCCTCTTTATTTCACTATTTCCTCTTCTCTTTATTTCAATGATTTCTATTTCACAACCTGTTTCCTTACTATTAAGGTGCTTACTTTTTGCTCTTCTATTTATTGTAATTTCTTCATTGTTTTCCTGTTATGCTGTAATGCTATACAAATGTTATTCTTAGTTCCTTGTGGATAATTAATGACGTTACATATTGTTTCATGGAATGTTAAAGGTTTGGGTACACCTATTAAACGGCAAAGAGTTCTTACAAATCTGTCTAATCTTAGATCAGATATTATATTTTTACAAGAATCACATTTAGTTACTTCAGAAGTTCTTAAACTTAAACGAAAGTGGGTAGGAAATGTTTTTTCTTCTCCTGGTACCAGCAAAAGAAATGGGACTGAAAGTAACTCTTCTATCTCAAGACTCAGATGACGAAGGACGTTGGTTAATTGTTTATCTTAAAGTTAATGATATCCTTATTACCTTGTTTAATGTCTATGCTCCCACAAAACCTGATAACAACTTTTGGCCTCATATTTCTATTCTCCTGATGTCTAGCTCAACCCCATATGTTGTTTTTGGAGGTGATTGCAATTTAATTGTAGACCCCTATATTGACCGTACGTCCACATCACCTTTTGTTTCCTCTCCAATGCATAGTCATTTCATCAATTTGATCTCCCATAGATCTCTTGTTGATGCTTGGCGATTTTGTAATCCACAACTTTGTGAATACACCTTTTTCTCATCCACTTACCTCTCACAATCACACATTGACCATCCCTTTGTTTCTAAAGCATTAACACAATCTATACTACAAGCAGACATTGGTTCTAATTGATCTCGGATCACGCCCCTGTGATTTTAGATTTGGAATTGCTTCCAATTAATGTCACCAGTAAAAGATGGCGCTTTAATACATCCTTGTTGACTGATCTCACTTTCACTTCTTCTTTTGAAGATTTCATTACAGACTACTTCAATCGTAACATATCTTCCGTATCATCCTTTTCGATTGTTTGGGACGCTTTTAAAGCTTCAGCCAGGGACTTTATTATTTCTTATGTTACTACAAAAAAAGCCTTAATTTCCGCAAAGCAGTTGAAATTCTCAAATTTATCAAGTTATTAGAATCTCTCTACTCAGTTACAAATGCTAAAGACAATTTAAACAATCTTATTAAAGAAAAGTTTAAATATTATAAGCTATCTACAGAAAATGCATCTGCCAATCTTCTCTGAGGTAGGGCGCGTAATTATGGCGGCCAAAACAAAGCAGGAAAACTACTTGCTTCATATCTTAAAATTAAAAAAGATCATAATAATATTGATTATGTCTTAAATTCCACTTCTTCTCCAGTAATTAAAAATTCGGAAATCTTGGAAGAATTCAAGAAATATTATACTTCTCTTTATACTCCTGAAGCTCGCCCAGATCCTAGAGTCATTCAAATCTATCTGGCATCTATACCAAAACAATTTCCCAATGATAATGATTTTTCACTGTTGGAGCGAGATATCTCTATGAAGGAAATCTCCCACGCATTGAAACTTCTTAAGCCAGGGAAAGCTCCTGGTCCAGATGGATTCCCTATGGAATGTTATGCCCAAATTTTCCAAATCCCTCCTTCCTCATCTCCTTTCTTTTTCACATTTAATTTCCTCTAAGGTTTCTAGTGGTACCTTTCAAGATGCTCTCATCTGCCTAATTCCTAAAGAGGGAAAAGATCTCCACCTTTGTAAAAATTACAGACCTATATCGTTAATTAATTCCGACTACAAAATATTCGCAAAAATACTCGCTCTTCGTCTTGAACCCTTCCTTCAATCCATTGTGTGTAAAGAGCAATCTGGTTTCATTAAAGGACGAAATATCTCAGATAATACCAGAATTTTCTTCAATATATTACATAAAGCTAATAAATACACTCATTCACTGGTAGTTATTGCTCTAGACGCGTAAAAAGCTTTTGACCGCACGGATTGGTCATTTATCTTCCACACATTATCTTGGATTGGTTTCGGACCTAAATTTATCTCTTATATTTCCCTATTGTATACTTGTCCCAAAGCTTTTATTTTTGCCAATGGTTCCCTTTCTGATTATTTTACTTTACAGAGAGGTGTTCGTCAAGGTTGCACTCTTTTCCCACTTTTATTTATCCTCGCCTCGCTCTGGAACCCTTTCTCGCTCGAATTACCCAAAACTCTAACATATACAGCTTCCAACATAATTTCCGTGTTGAAATGAGTGTTTATGCAGATGCTATTATACTATATATCTCTAAACCAGAACACTCTATACCCGCATTTATTGTAGAGGTTAGGACCTTCTCTTCAATTTGTGGCTATAAATTAAATCATGATAAATGCGAAGTCCCTCCTCCTAATGTTTTATGTTTTAAACATGATTTTGACCTTGCCGATTTCTCATGGAACCCCCAAAAAAGCAAATATTTAGGTCTTTGGTTTGCCCCCTCCATTAAACAAACACTGTCTCTAAATATGACTCATGTTTTATCTACATTATCCACATCCATTTCTAAATGGCATCCTCCGTATCCGTCCTCGTGGGGCAGACTCGATACGATTAAAATGATGGTTGTTCCCATCATTTTTATCTGATTTCTGCTAATCAGCTTTCCATCTTATTTTTTAAAAAAAAATCAATTCTATTTTAACTACTTTTTTATGTATTAAAAAGAAAGCACGCTTTGGGGGCATGGCTAGCCAACACCCAAGATGGCCGCACTGGGATAGAGCTCCGGTCGGCCGCCGACTTATCCCCCCTCACATCCGTTACATTCATCTGTATGCCCGTAATTTCCGTGACAACAGAGGCGCCTCGAGTCACAGACCAACCCGATCTGCAGCAGAGACAAATCGGACCCCAATTGCCTACGCTGGAGCCATTCAAAGTGGCTGCGGGACGAACGCAGACCCGGCCGTGACGTTGCACGGCCTTTCCTACTGCCAGTGGGCGCGTTGGAAGCCACTCGACGTCGGGAGGCGCTTACGGAGAGCGGACCTCGCGGTCGGTAGCTGCCGCTGCTGGATAGCACCTTCCAGGCTCGGGGACTTGTGTGGACTTCCTCAGACTGCCGGTAAGTGCTAAAGGCCCGGGGCGCCTCCATTATTGCGCCCGGGACATATACGACGTACCGGAGTCCACGGCACTACCTGACAGGCGAACTGGCAAACTGGGGGCAGGGACCCTCATCGGTGTGTACCACACCAGGTCTGTGGAACAGTGTTGGGCCCCGTGGCTGATACAAGGCCGTTTAAGAATTTTTTTTCCCCACTTCTCCCCCCCTCTCCCCTCTGTCTGGTGGCTTGGCTCTGCTGGGAGCTGGGGGCTCTTTTGATGAAAACGAGGGAGGCCGCCTCCTGCCTCTCTTGTGCGCCTAAGCTGTGGCACCATCCACCCCTTGAGGACGACCTTCAGTTCCCGGGCTGCGCCTGCCTGAGTTTCAGCTGCCTCCATTTTGGGCCACGCACAACTCTTGGCCGAGGGGGCACGGGCCTCACTGATCAGCCCTAGCCTGTCCACAGCCTTGATCGTCTGAAGCCTGACGCTCCTCTGACCCGACATCTCCCGATCAAGGGGGAGGAAAGAGACATAATGGCCACAGCAAGGGGCCCCAAGCCATCCACTCTGCACAGACTGTCAATGTTTGCCCACTCCAAGCCTGAAGAAACTGAGGGGAAGCAGGGAGATGCAGAGGCAAAGCAACAATCTGATGACGGGGGCCCGATATTGGCGGACATAATGGAAGCGGTCCAGGGGGTTCGCATGGCTCTGGAACATAAAATCGACACCGTCTCTATTGATGTAAACCTGATCCTGATCAATTGGGTATGCTGTCGAGTTTACCTGGGTTTGATAAGTGGGACTTGAACGGTCTTTCCGCAGTGGGGGACATGTGGGCGAAGGTTGCGGTGGTTTCATTCGATGAATTGCGGGTAAAGTACCAGTTGCATGAGGCGGAAACATTCCGTTACCTGCAAGCATGTAGTGCAATAAATAAAGCCATACCCAATGGTTTCGATCCGCCCGTCTTATCACCTCTAGTAGACAGGCTCCTTGACGACTACCTCCCAGATAAGGCTATTTCCCTAACTTACAGTAAAATACGTAATAATTTACCAGAACCACTCGATAAACTTCGCATGAAATGGGCGGACGCCATAGGGGAAATACCGGACGAGGATTGGACGGAGGCCTTGGCATCTCCTAGGGAGGTGGGAATCCGATCCCGCTTTAAGCTTATACAACTTAGAATACTTCACAGGGCGTACTACACCTCCACAGCCCTCGTTAAAAAGGGGTTTGACAACCTCCCCACTCTGCCCCTGGATTGTGGCTCATTGGGTACTTTCCTACATCAGTGGTGGGACTGTCCAGTTCTCCAACACTATTTGAACGAGATTTTATCCACCATGTACCGAATATGTCAGAAATCAATTGAACCCTCCCCTAGACTCTGTATATTAAACATTTGGGATGCAACCGACCTCAACCGCACCGAACAATTATGGGTTTCCTTGGGCTGTATCATTGCAAAACGTAACATTGCCAGAACATGGAAGGGGGAAGTCGTACCTCGACGCACAGATTGGGCTGAGGACATGGACTGGTGCATGCTGGCTGAGAGGGTGATATACGAGAGCAGAGGCTGCCCAGGCAAATAGACAAAAATATGGGGCGCATGGAACGAGTACAGAGGCTTTTTATGTACTCCCTTTACGGATGACGCCCCATATAATGTGGACAAGGAGTCACTTTAAGGATTTAATATCATTGTGTGCCCATATTATCATTTGTATTGTTTATTTTAATGTCATTAGTCGTATATGTGATATGTCTATTTTACGTGATGTGCTAATCCTGACGATTGCTCATTTTCATGTTGCTGTTTTTGTTGTATTGTTATTTTGCGTTTCCTGAATAAAAAGATTTATTAAAAAAAAAAAAAGCACGCTTATCCCTAGCCATGCTCAAATGTCCCAAATCTCAAGGTGGTGTTAACTTTCCTGATTTCCAATTTTACCATAATGCTTTTCTTCTTAAGCAACTCGCTAAATCTTTAAACCAATCCACTTCTGCTTCTTCTCCATTATGGACTGAAATTGAACTTTCTTTCTAATCTCCATTCTCTTTTACAGAATATTTCACATTCACCCACAATAGGCGTTTTTTATCCTCACCAATATATTAAAACATCCCATAAACTGTATCAGTCTTTTTTCATCTTTCCTTCAAAGATCAATTTCTTAATTCCTCCATTTGGCATAATCACTTTCTTAAAATAAACAACAAACCCATATTTTGGAAAACTTGGTGAGACAAGGGGTTACTCTGGATTCATCAACTGCTTTCTAATGATACTCCCATTACTTTTTCTGAAGCACAAACTCTTTATAAATTACCAAATTCTTTCTCCACCAAATTTAATATATTGACACTAAACATTTCCTCATCCCTATCATCAATATCCTCCAGTCCACCTTCCACTTCTTCTCACCGTAATATACTTCCAATTTTGAGTACTCAACCTAGCGCTTCATTTATATATAAATCACTTACCACACTTCCCAAACCTGGAACTAAAACTAACATAATAACTCCAATGGGAACATGAATTCCATACATCATGGTCTATTGTTTTTTGGGATAAATTATGGTCAAAACTCCGTAAAACATCGATATCGGCGAGCATGACACAAACACTTGTCTTTATTTACAATCGACTTTTGTTTACTTCAATGTCCTTACATAAATTTAATTCCACTACCTCCCCAAACTGTTGGTCATGTAACGCCCCCATGCTGATTTATAAGACATGTTATTTTCCTGTACCTCTACTCATCAATTTTGGTTTAAGATTTGGTCTCCGGTTAATAACGTTTTCCACACTCACTTTTCTTATTCACCTGTAGATATTTTCCTGGGTTCTCTGTGTAATCTCTGGCATGAGTCTACCTTTAACATAGATATTATAGATGTATTGATTGCAATTGCCTTCCAGCAAATAACGAAGAATTGGAAAACAAGCTTTACAGCTTTCCTTTCATGCTTGGTGGTGTAGTGTCTGCTATAATCATCGACTTGATTGTGCAAATGTTTCCCCCCATCTTTACTCTTGAAAAGACAACTTATATGGTCCCCTGTAACCACTTTCATAGATATTTCAGCACAAAAATCTGCCTGTCATCACTCCTTATTGGAAGAAGCTCCGAAACCACTGTGAATTGTTCTTTATTAACCTTTTATTGATATATTTGTTTTCTTACCCATAGACTTTATTTCTCCTCTTCCGTTAATGTTATATTACAGCTATTACTCTTTAAAATGTTGATATCTTTTTCTATTGTATTAAGCACTCTTACTTTTAAATTGTACATTTTATCATAATTACTGTTGTACCTTTTTCCTTCCACCCCTACCTCTACCTCTTTTCCAGAGTTACATTATCTTCTCTCTCCATATGCAACTATTTTGTTTGAATTTTTGCTACTTTCATTAAAACCTCATCATCTGCGTATAATAATGCGGTAACTGAATGCTTATTAATAAAAGGGAGATCCTGACATTGATCAGTTAAAAATTGGCCAAGACCATAAATATATAAAGTAGAAAGGAATGGGACGAGCACACAACCTTGTCTCACACCTTTGCTAATTGGGAATTTGGCTGTGCATTCGCCCTGTTTAAAGAACCGAACCCTTGCAGTTGCATCTTTATATAGCTGCCTCATAAAATATATAAGGGGAGGGTCCACACCCATATCCTCTAGTAAGCTCCAAAGTCTATCATGTCTCACGCAATCAAACTCAGAGCTGAGATCCACAAAGGCTAGAAATAGTCTTACTTGCTTGGCCTGCGTACATTTACCTATCACAAGGCTTAAATTTAGCCCCTGTTCTATAGTCCCTAGGCCTTGATGGAAACCATATTGAAAATTAGAGACAACACCTCTATCTTCCGCCCAAGTCTGCAGCCTATTTAGAATGACATGCCCAGTTACTTTAAGAAAGGAGTCCAGAAGGGAGATCGGTCGTTAACTTGTAGGATTATTATGATCCCCCTTTTTGAATATTGTGCCCACTATCGAATCGGACCAAGAGGGAATAAGGCCCTGTTGGCAACAAGCTGTTAAAACATGGGTTAATAATGGACCCCAGAGCGGGAGGTTAAGATTTATACACGTCCACAGGTACTCTATCCAGCCCTGGGGCTTTACCCCCTGCACTGGCATTTATAGCACATATAACTTCATCCGGGGAAAAACATAAATCCAGAGGGAACGTACAAATCTGGTCGGAATCTAAACAAGAATCCAATTCTGCAAGGTTCAGGGCCTGTTTCTCATCATTACATAAGGTAGTAAAATGCTCCACCCATGTTGGCTCACTAATTGCTTTCAATTGATGGTGAGTCTCTTGAGGCTAGGAAGGGAGCACTAACCATCTTCCAAAAGCTATTGTTATCTTTACACTGGCAGGCTTCATGCAAGGCCTGTCACGCATTCACTCTTAATATAGCCTTACGCTCTTTCAGCGCAGACCTATAGGCACTTCTTGCTAATTTTAATTTGCTTTGGGATCCATCCTGCTTCCCTGAGGTAAACACCCTGCAGAGTTAGAATAGTAATTTTCCCCCCCAAACAGTGACCAGCACCTTCCCTGAGGCAAGCATCCTGCAGAGTTAGAATAGTTATTTTGCCACCACCACTAACCAGCACATTCCCTGTGGCAAGCATCCTTTTGAGTTAGAATAGGTATTTTGCCCCCGCCACCTACCAGCACTTTCCCTGAGGTAAGCACCCTGTGGAGTTAGAATAGTTATTTTGCCCCCACCACTAACCAGCACCTTCCCTGTGGCAAGCATCCTTTTGAGTTAGAATAGTTATTTTGCCCCTCGCCACCTACCAGCACTTTCCCTGATCTAAGCATCCTGCGGAGTTAGAATAGTAATTGTGCTCCTGATTAAAGCATCTTGTGGATAAGAAATTTTTTATTAATTTTTACCACTATCCAGCACCTTCTCTGAGGCAAGCATCCTTTTGAGTTAGTATAGGTATTTTGCTTTCTACCACTAGCCGCACGTTTCCTGAAGTAAGCATCTTGAGGAGTTAGAATAGTATTTTGGAACCTCCCCCATGACACGCATCTTTTCTGTGGCACTGACCCGTTTGAGTTTTTTGTTTTCGGTTCCGTACTACTAACTAGTACGTTTACTAAAGTTAGCAAGCTGCGTAGTTCGTATTTTCATTTTAAATATTGAACAGTATATTAAATATTGAACAATATATATTTTTTAAATTAAATGAAAACAATTTACTTGTACAATAAGAATTTTCTGTGAAATTTCAAACAATGTTGATTGTTGTTTGATTATGGTCAAAATCTGTTAATGATTTGAAAAGAAAATGTAACTTATTTTGAAAGGTTTTACAATTATGGGCATTTGAACATTTTTGAAAATATAGACTTACTTTTCTTAGAATATGTTTTATATTTTTGGATGAAATTTGCGAATATATGAAAAATGTTTAAAGATTTTTAACATTTAAAATAAATAGCTTTTTTTTAGTGTTTTTTTAAACTCTGTTTATTTAACATAAAAACTTTGGTCATGTTACACAGCTTCGTGTCTCACAGAGTATAGTTGCATCAGTTTACACATGCGTCGGTACATTCCCTTCATCGTAGCGGGCAGAGTTACATAACATACATTGCAATTCACACTGTACAGTGGTCCTCTAGTGACGGGAGAGCCGGTGGCTCACATATCCCTCCCAGGTATGCATTCCACTTAGTCCAAATCGCCACCCATTTTTTGGGACAACCCCGTGCAACATAAACGGTTTTCTCGCGGATCATGCACCAGTCCATATCTTCCTTCCATTTCGTTAACGTAGTTGGCGCTGCGGCCCCCCACAGTTGCGCTATGTTGCGCTTCGCCACCGTCTGCCCAAGCGTGGCCCACAACCTCCCGTGCACGGTTAAATCTGTGGCTCCCACACATTCAGGAGGCATCTCTTGGCCTCAGGCAACAAGGGCACCCTCCACACCGCACTCATAACTTTCAGTGTGCACCGCCAGAAGCCATGAATTACTGGGCACTCAAAAAAAAAAAAAATAGTTTTTATCTACATGTGCTTCTTTTAAAAGTTGGACTTACTTTTGTCAATAGATGGCAGTGTCTGTAGTCGCAGCTGGCAGTTTTGTCCTGCTCCTGTGTGGTTACCAAGGAAATCAGTGCACCACTGAGCACAAAACGTAGACGGCTTAATTTATACGTTTGCTAGAGGGAAATGAAAATTAAAACTAAAATATGTTTTGAAATGTATTTTTAATCATGTTTCATGAGCTGACGGAAAGTGTAATTTTTATTTTGGGTCTAAAATGTTGTTGTTTATGTTGAGTTTGGCAGCCATGTTAGGTAGATGGTGGTTAGGCAGGTGTAGTGGAAATGCTGGAAGGACACCATTTTGGTCTATTGTCGATATTAAGTTGAATGTTTCATTGCAATAGTTGAAAGACTTTAAATGTCGTTGTTTTGCACGTTTATGCATGTTTGCTCTGCTTTTTTATTGTTGTAGGTTTTTTTTCTAGCTTTAACAATATTAAAAAAATTAAGGAAAGTTATGTCAAATTTTGTTGTTTTGCACGTATATGCATGTTTGAGTAATTAATGAACACTATTTTTTATTGTAGTTTTTTTTTAGCTCAAAAAAATGTAGTCAAGTGTTATTGTTGCTTTTTTTAGCGCTTTTTTTATTAATAATTATAGGTGTATGTTTTATATGAGATCATTATTGTCTTTTTGATAATTGATGTATTGGTATTGGTATTGGTATTGGTACACGTTGTAATGGTTAGCGCTCTAACGGTTATTTTAATGTATTTCAGTTCAGTTCATGAAGTCTTTATTTTGATTATTAAACCATAAAAGACATTGCATCTATTAAAATTTAGCAGTTAAAAAGGAATTCTATAGTTAAAATGATTGAGTCATAGCAAAGTAGCATTAATGTAGCAGACACAATGATACAATTAAAATAAGTATTAAACCATGATTCATCTTAGTCTTATATTATAAAACAATTGTTGTAAAAAGATGCAGGATATAAAATAGGGTAAACCATACGACATCTACCCCTTTATACAAAAAAATATATCAGAATCAAACTACCCCACATCCAAACAGACAATTTTAAGCAAGTCAGGTCAGTGTGCCTTAAGTTTGTTAGCCCAAATCACCCATACCCAACTAAAAAATGTTGCAATAGCAATAACAATGGATTCCTGGGTACTTGTCTGTAGAATTCTCAAGGCCTCAATGGCGGCTCTTGTGCCAAGATTAGTGCAGATAGGTGTGAGCCATTTCCTACTTGGTGATCGATAGGCCGGGCAAGCAAATAGTATATGGGGATGGATTCTGACTGGACCGAACACGAGGGCCACAATTCTGTCGTGGGCTTGTGCCATCTACTGGTAAACGCTCTAATTGGCAGGGAACCTGCCCTGAGC
Source organism: Triturus cristatus (assembly GCF_964204655.1). Lineage (NCBI taxonomy): Eukaryota > Metazoa > Chordata > Amphibia > Caudata > Salamandridae > Triturus > Triturus cristatus. The sequence goes on along the minus strand of NC_140592.1, from coordinate 509,083,667 downwards.
TGGTGATAGAGCTTCCTATCCATTGGTTTTAAAATAAAATCTCAATAGGGTTCAAACCCAAGCTCCTGCTTTATCAATAAAAAGTCTCTGGACAGGGTAGGTCCTGTGATGGAACAAAAGCGCTTCATCTTCACCAGATCCATATAGACAACCTTAAGCTCTTTTTTTGAGGGGCAGGGGGTCGATTCGGGATTCTCCCACAAATTACCCATCCCCATTTCTATTAAGGTTTCTTGTATATACTGGAGCCATCTGATCTTGCTTAGGGTCCCGCCCCCCTGAAATCCAGAAGGGCTTTAGCATATAATAAGAGCTCGGGGTGGCCCATAGCCTTCTCCTTCCTCTCCTGTTTGCCTCCATGCAGAACCTTTTGGTGGGTTGTTCTCTAATGTGCCCTGTCTCAGGGTGGAGTTCCTTCTATGCCTGTAAGACATCATCTGTCCTCTATTGCTGCACTGACGTATGTGGGCAAAGTGGTTGGTTTTGCTGCACCAGGAGCACAACCTTCCTTGTGCTTGGCATGCATCAAGAATGTGGAGCTCTAAACCACAGTTCGGGAGTTTGCTCTGGTGTTCAGTTGGTGTTTTCAGGGTTGAGAGCGTACTGCCATCTTGTACAACGTGATGATGGTTTCTACTTTGACTTTGGTCAGTTTTGAAGTTCTGGCTTGAGCAGTGCCTCTTGTCGGTGCTAGATCCATCTCCTGTGCCCTGCTGTTGGACTGCTTATTGAAACATGCCAGGATAGGACAAGGATGTCTCCAAGCTCTATTCCTGATGGCAGCACCCTTGAATTAGCTGGGCTTGAACTACTTTAGTCTGATCGTCGTCGATGCATTTGCTTGCTAATACCCTCAGCCTCACGCGGAATCCATCAATGGTTTCTCTCTCTCACAGGTGGGCCTGGTGGAACTTGAAGTGCTCCAAGTTGGGTTTAGTTGCAGGTCGAAGTGAGTGCTTAGTGCCACTACTGCCCCGCTGCAGTCGTTGTCTTCACCTGCCACAGGTTGGTTTATGAATAGCTTATACAACCTCTCATCCCCCCATTGTGAGCAATGAGGATCATTTCACTGTACTGTTGTTTTCTCGAGTTGTGAGGACATTGTTATTTAGACACCATACCCATAGCTTCCATTGAGGTGCTGTCGCTGCAGGGTTGCTGAGCTCGCTGAAGGGCTGTTTCCGGGATTCTGCTCATGCACAGAACTATGCGCAGGAAATCAGGACCTCAGTGAATTGTGGTGTTCCAAAAACTCACCTTAGAACCCAGAACCCCTATCCGACCAGCATCAGTGTCCCATTCGTTATCCGATTTTATCTCGGCGGTCCCAATGTATAGACAACCCAGAACAAGCAACTTAGTGTATTCTCAGGAATGGTGGGAATCAGAAATACCTGTTCGTTATTATTCTCATATCAGTCCACAACAAGAGTAAACAGAGACACGGTAAAGTTTAAAGAGTTTATTTTATAAACCTCGTGTCCTAAGATGCAGTACTTTGGCTAACATAAGCAGACAAATGATTAAAATCAAAACCATCAGCATAGTTAAAATACCATAGAAAATGAAAGGAGAAATCATAATAAAATGACAGTGGATTACAGCCACCTTCTTTTCGCTAGTAAACTAATATTATTATTATTAGACTAATAGAAGGTCTCTAGGTTTGAATGGGGAACCCCATACCGTAAAGATCAGCTTAGTGGAATCACATCACAGGATCAGGTATACTCTACTCCTGGGAAAGCTCTTCTTCCGAATGAATGAATCAAGCAATCAGCCTGTAATATTAAAAGCGCTCGACTCTCAGGTATTTGCAGCTGCGTGCGTGTTATGGCTAAATAGTGGGCCGTTCAACCTGAACCCAAAAACATGCACCGTCTAGCGACCCAGACTGTTTCTTTACACAATGTTCAGACCAAGGTCTCAGCTCACTGTTAGGGATGTGAACAACAGACAGTTCTCATGTGAAGAAAAGGCGAGCAAGCATTTCTCAAATAATAACATGTAACTGCAGTGTCGTGTGCAAAAGCAGCAAGATGGCTTTCTAACATCTAACGCGGTTGTGCTAACTTAGCAATGTACGTATATAAATTGCAGCCCTCACTACACCCCCCCTTGATCGTACCACTAACCAATAGGGGTACAATTAAGGAACGCAGAGTTCAAGTTTGATAAAACGGAACTAAGGACACAAATTGGGAATCCATCCAGTGAAAGTTTGAAGAGAAAAAAGAGAGAAAAAAAAACATTTAAAGGGGAAAAAAATATTATCGATGGATGTCGAATGAAAAGTCAAAAGTTATTCCAAAGGAATGTTGGATGACATCCATGTTAATCCATCAATGTATAAGCACAATAAGTAGCAACGGCTTCCAAGAGGAAATCATTGGAACGTCCTGCAAAACTATCTGCCATCCAGTTCAGCAAGGGGAATGAACACACATGTTCTTCGACAACTGGAGCCTCTAGTACCATCAGAGGACAACTGGTGTGTTCTTCAAGATAACTTCTTGCCAGGAAGTCATAAGCAGCCGTACCGATGTCCCAATTCCCTAGGACTCCATGTGCTGCTCCACAGGCCATAATCCTGACACCAGAACAGTCCAACTCATGAGCCACTAAGGGGCTCATTAGTCAATCATAATCTGGGGCGGGAGACAACGAGTTGACAAGCACAAATCCAGAGCCCATTGGAACGGACACTCTAGGCAATGAAAGACAGGTTGTACGCAAGTAAAGTAGGGAAACCGGAAGGACAATCCATATGCTTAGCTCAAGGTTGCCAGTGGTAATGTTCCATAATATTCAAGCATCCGGTTACGAAGATGGAGCAGCCGGGACAGGCTGTCGTGTGACACAAATTGTGCATCCACTGCGTAGTAAGCAGACCAACAACAGCACCCCAGTCACGAGGGCGAGAATCAACGGGAGACCTCAAAAGACGCTGGAAAAAATAGAATGAAAAAATGCCGGGATCACACCAAAAATAGTTTGGAATGAGGTCACGAGGCCGGAGCCCACAATTTTGAAAAAATGTGCCAGGCCACTTGTTGACGAGGCATTAAAGATAGTCTGAATCAGGGCACCAAAATGAAGTGGGAGATCAATATTCAAAAGCGCTTGCACCTCTGTGCGCGTGTTTGCTACGTGAAGGACAAATGTTTCCCGGGACGAAGTCAACGCGACTTCTTTTTGAGACAATAAAGCCCTTATTCTGCTCATCTTGTTGAACTCTGCTTTCAAGGTTGGAATGGAAGGCCAGATGGATACATCGAGCCGTCTATGCGGGGGTGGGAAAAGGACGTTGTTACAGCAGACTACTCTCTGTGATACAGTCACTATGTAGGGAATTCCAACTAACATCCCGCAGCAAGCTTCATTATTTAATAGCAAATAACTATCGTTAGCCAGCAGCGTAAATGACGGCGTTATGACTGGCACTGGAATCCCTTTCAGGGCGCAAGCTAAATTAGGAGCGTGCACATTACATGCACCATGCAATTGAATGTGCCGACACACCACAGAGTGATCCGGAGTGGAAGTGCATTCTTCACCTTTTAAGCAGACCCCCCAGGATATAGCGGCATAGATTAGCAAATTTAGCGGCACAAATATGGAAATTTCGTGGCACAAATATGGAAATTTAGCAGCAATTTTGCGGCGTTTTATTTGGCAGTTTATCCTACAACAAACACAGATCTCTTTGTTTTTTGAGTTATTTAACACCATGAAGCTATGTATATTTGGTTTATTTACAATGTAGAGACTTTGTTTGTCTTCAAGACTACAAATAGGACATAAACCTGTTACTGAATAAATGCCCAGGGTACCTGTATGCTTGTCGTGTTAATCTTGCAGTTCTTCTGAGCAGTCCAAATGTAGCCCAATATTGTGCTGCTGATTATAATGCAGGAACAATAATGCCCGGATGGATTGCTCTGAGAGGGACCGTCGTCTGGCTGACAAAATAATTTTGTAGATGCTGTTGCTCCTTTCAGCATCTGCAGAACTGGTCACACAGTCCTTGTACACAGCTGCAAGCTGTGAAAGGACTGGAATGCGGTCAGCCATCCCACACCAAAAAAGGTCAGTGTCAATCACCCCAGAAACAGATGCCTGTACTGCTTCAATCTGGGCCTACATGTTCAAAGTAGAGGCAAAGCTCCTGATCGGGGACTTCGCTGAAACCAGGGATGGCAGAATATGCACTCTTGTCCTTAGGCAGGATGCAGAGTCGTGCAGGATTGAAAAGGCGCACTTGCTTCAAGAACCCAATGCCCGCTTGGGCCTCCCCCATGTATTTGCCCGCCTTTTCCAGAGAACTTTCAAAAGCTTCATTGAGCTGGGCTGTTATCTTTTTTTTCTGTGTCAGAGTTAATTTAGCCCCTGCAGTCGTCTGCAGAAATGGTTGTAGTGACTCCAGAGTGAGGACTGAATTGTTTGTTAGGTCTATGTGAAGGTCCTCCAAATAATCATACACCTTCATTGTCACTGGTGTCTGACTCTGGAATAAGTCCATCAGATGCAAAATGTTTTGGCATTTTTCGGCCACAATGTCCAATTGCACTTTTATGCAGTTTCTTTCGTCGCTGTTCAAAATCCTTTGCAGATTTTCAAGGGAATCTGGGGGAGACTTGCTGAGTTGCATCTCAGACTCAACAAACCCAGCATAGGCCTCAAAATGCTTGCAATGGTACTGGACAGCAGCAAACCAAGAATTCCACCGGGTACTGCAAGGATCAGGTGCCATCCGTGGTTTCATCCCATGGTTCTCAGCAAGATGGTGCAGGTACCTTCTCTTTCTGCTCCCGGCCATGTCAAAGATGCGCGAGAAGTACAGGAGGAAAGCATTTAGCTCCACAAAAGGCTTCCTAAATGACTCTCCAATAAGGTTCATTATGTGTGCCAAGCTGGTGATATGTATGGAGTTTGTGTACAGATTTCTCAAAACAGTGTTGTATGCCTTGAGCATGTATGCCGCATTGTCAGTGTTAAAGGAAATAACGTCCTGAAAGGCTATGTTGTACTCTGTGAGCACCTTCACAACTGCTTGCGCTACAGTCCCATGGTTGCACTGTGAGAGGAACACTGTGTCCGCTAGGTGGGTGTGGATCTTACGGCCACCCTGCGCAGAGACAACCGCAAATAACACATTCAGTACACACCGCCCTTCAACATCAGGTGTTTCATCAAATATAACACTGATCTTCTGATCTTGCAAGTGTTCTTTCAGCTCGTTCTTTGCTACTATATATCTCTCTGGGAGATAACGTTCTTGAAGCTGATGACTTCCAGGTATTGCTCCACCATTTCGCACTCGCTCATGGAGAAACTTGCGCAACACAGGGTGGTCGGTTTTGCTCAGCGGAATGTTCAGCGCTGTGCAGACATTGACCCACTCACTTATAATTTCCTGGTTTGAGGCACCGGCAGCTGTACTCTTTGTGAAAATTGAGTTGACAGTCATCTGACGGGCACGTTTTGGCGAAGAGTGAGGGTCTGGATCATCTGAACAGCGCTTCAAGTGTTTTTGGGACTTCACATGCATATCAACAGTGTGTTTCCGGATGTGATCCACCGCCACATTGCACACACTGCAAAACAGCACACCACCATCCGCATGCATCACAGCGCTGTACTCTTTGGCCCGATCTGCTGCAGTTATATGGGTGGGTAGATGTGATCGGTGCTTCACAGTCTTCAAAGGCTGCATAAACTTCTCCATCGGGCTTTTGTTGTGGTGGCTTGCTGGCCGCTTGGAATGCAAAAGATCTCTGGCTTGTGGCACACTCGCGTTACTCACCTACAAATATATTTGTTGTTACTAGATGTGTTCCAAAGGGGAAAAGGACATTGCAGTTGTTGGGTGGAAAGTTAAGCAAGCATAGGGTAAACGTGGTTAGAAATGCATGTGACTATGAAGCAAAGTTACATACAGGGCGCGTTAACATACAGGTAGGCAGAGGTCCTTCGAAGGGAAATGGCACACTTGTGTGGTCCCGCTCGGCAACTTTTAGTCTGTGGAGGGCAGTGGGGGTGCGAGGTAAACATAAAAAACATAAGCATCACTTTTGGGCAAAAATGGGAAGAAGGGGAAGGAGCCACCTGCAAAGAAAGTGAAACCTAACCGCGCGAAACAAATTTGTACAAGTTTAGTTGCAGGAGCATCTCCCCGGAAGTATACAGAAACCAAAACTTAGTCTTACCAGTTCTGTGCAGCAGAAAGCAGATGTTAGTTGCCAGACTGCCCAATGACTCTTGAACCAGCAGATCCTTGCCTCCGGGACTTTACAAAAGAAGAAAAAATAAGAAAAAGGAGTTACAGCTCTAAAAACCACAGCACCCCCTTGTGCCCCTGGGCCCGCATAACCAGCTGGCCTCAAAAGAATGGCACCTGGGCCTGCCGCACATTTTGGGCGCGGCGGGCCCCCAACAACCCCCAACGGCAAAAATGCCCACTTCTGTGCAGCTGGGGCACGTGGCGGGCCCCCAACACAGTCAATTTTTAATAACAAATGCCCCCTTGAGGACCTGCCGCGTGCCCTGTGTGCCCACTATTATTTCAACGTTTTCATGGGAGAAACCCCCTCCCCCCTCAGCCCTCCGTAGGTGGTTCAGGCTCGCTCGCTATTCTCGCTGGCCGCAATAAAATACAACAATTGTTTTACGCCACACCACTTTCAAATGTCACCAGCCGCCACTGACCGTGACCACCGGCGACTTCTTACTGACATCTATATACATAACTGCATAAGCACATAAATATATAAACATGTTTTATTATGAATATAGGAAAGAGCAAAACTATTCATCATTTGAAATGTTCTAAAAAGAGGTTGCATCTCATCTCACCTGCGGCCCAAATTACACTATCCCCTCCACCCACAACCAAACTGCTATTTTTCCCATAAACTAGACATTCCCATCATTGCTCCCAAACCCCTAAACCCATTCCCAAAACCCTAGAACACCCCAAATTACCATACCAAAAACGTGCACTATCGCGACCTCGCACAAGGCCTAAAGTCGCGTCAAAAATGCACTTTGAAACTAGGCCCAAAACACCCCTTCCCCTCCATAGATTTCCTTCAAAACACTTGCAAACAAAATTAGACATTCCCACCTCTGATCCAAGCTAAGTACATCCACTCGGAACTAACTGAAACCCCCTGCAATCGAACCCCAAAAACATGTAAACACTCACATTTAACATGGGCTCCTATGGCAGCTCCTTCCTTCCTCGACTTTGACGAAAAACACCCTTCCCATCGATCGATTCCTCCCAATCTTCCTGCACACCCATGAATTCCCCCTCCCTACCACCCACAGCAGCCCCGTTCCTCTCGAGCAAGAGGAACACCCTTAAAACCACTTCTCCACCATCCCAAAAACGCCCATTGGATAACATGGCATTTTGACCCTTTCAAAAAAGAGCGGTTTTTTTGCACTTCCCCTACTTGGATCCTCTTGACACTCACTGGGACAGTAGTTCCAGCGATTACGAAGAATCTCAGCAAAAATTACACAAATGCATTCAGTGGAAGGGGTACGACTTTTGCGTCAAACACGCGCCCCCACAAACACGCAAAATCGCCCCAAAATCAGCCAAATCTGGATCGATTTTTGCCAAACCACTGGAAAACCTTCCCAACACCAAACCACACAAACACAAATCCAAACCAAATCCAGCCAGCTCACAGCAGCTTACCTGGGCCTCTGGGCCTCCTGAGACGACGATCCACCACCAGCACCAGCCACAACGATACGATGACGATCCAGACCGCCGCTCCAGACCAGGTGAGTCGAGTCGTCAGCACTGCCTGCTGTGAGGACCCCCCCTACCCCCCTTCTATTGGTCTATTGGACCCGTGGCAAGAGCCACGGGCCCAATAGAACAATAGAAGAGGAAGAGGGGCGGGTGGTCTGCTGTCTGCTGCTGGATGGGGGTGGGATGCCGCTAGGATGCCAGGATTTCGCGGGCACTTTTGTAAAAATCGCGGCATTTTTACAAAAGTGCCGATTTCGCGATTTTTTTGCAAATCGCGAAATCCTGGAGGGTCTGTTTAAGTAAACCTCTTTATCCTCCCTCACGCACCTGTACGTGAATGGGAGTGACCAATCTTCATGCAGGAAGGCAGTACCTAGTTGTTCACATCTGCCTAGCGCATAATGTTTCATGCAGGAACTGAACTTAAACAGGGGAAATGGTAATGTGTTTAACCCGTGGATAAGCCACATAGCGGAGTTTAATTCGGCAACAGAGAAAGGCAAAGGTTCTAACTTTTCAATGTGCAGCAATGAGTATGTTGCATCTTTCATGGACATGAACTACTGTTTTGCAGTTAAATTAAAAGGAAGGAACAAAGATGAAGTATTCATCTAGTCCCAAGGGACTTTCCCAGCCTTTAACGTTTGCAATGTCCATGCAAACTGCATTATAGAACGCAATTGATTTTGACCATGATTTAAAACAGACACATCATCCTGCACAATGTCAACAACAGATGAAACTATATTATCTAACGTATAAATTCTGGAAGACAGTGTGTTAATGCTATTATCTATAACAGCCAATACCCTCTCCATATTGGCTTGATCAATAGCTGGTAATCTGGATGCAGCTTCAATTTGTGATAGCTTCCAAACTTCATTATAAATAGCATATACCCATCTTTTGGACCTGCCAACCGCAGGACCCTTAACAAAATCATTCAAATCTATTTTGTCGTGTAATTGTGATAAATGAAGTTTAACAGATGCTAAGGTTGAATGTTGCAGCCAAGATTGGCATAACTTCCCTACTGAGTAGGTAGTTACAGTATGAGAGGATTCAAAACGGGGGTCCACACGAACTTGCGTATACCCCGGAATTAAATCCAGAAACCGATGTTGACAGGAATCTGAGCCCGTTTGCCATATTAACCATCCCTTCGGATTTAATTTGGAAATATTGAAGGATGTGTTAGAAATGTATGACTGCAACGCAGCAAGGGACAGATCTGTATGATTATCCCAATTAGGATAAGCACCCAGATCCGGAGTAGAGGGAGAATTACATTTTTTAGAAGTAGCCAATCCAAAACAGGTGGTCTGAAAATTTGACGAATTCAAAAATAACGTGTGGTTCGGGATGAGGCAGGCACAATGCAAAGCTTCTGTTCCCTGTACCTGCCACGGTTTAGAACCCCAAACCGATTTAAGATCAATAGTAGCTTTCCACAGATCATAACCTCTGATTGCCAAATCATCCATAAAGGATTTGGAATGTAACCATTTCGTGTGTGTCAGCCGAACTTTCGAGGCAGACTCAGCTGCCACTTTAAAGTAAAAGGAGGCAGGATTCGACACACTGAAATCAGAAAAAAATGTGAATTTGTTCACTAACGTGGTGGAGCTGCCCAGCCTAGGCGTTGGACAGTGTTCCCATTGCGTATAATTTACAAAATTTCTAAACGTATTGGCTTTGTGAAGGAAATGATTGCCATAATGTTGATAGCAAAACTGCTCATCATAATTAGCAGTATCTAAATACAAATCCTCAGCTTCAAACACAGCATAATATTTCAAATCAGGAAACAGTGCTTCTATGGCATGAACATCCCAATCATCCGAGCGGATGCTTTGCTTACCTGCATCACCCATAGAAACACGAAATACATTTGGCACATTGATTACTTCAAAAGTTTGGTCCCTTTTCATGATATGTGATGAGGAGTGGGAGGCCAAAGTTCCATCAATTAGTCTAATTGTAGATCTTTGTCTTAGGTAGTGTCCATTCACAAGACGAAAAAACACAACCACAAATCCAATGGACATGAACAAAAAAATAGATATGAGCACCAGCCAAATGTAAGTCCAAGGGGGAATTAAAAAAAATGTCTTTTAAACCAGACAGCAAAAATTGAAACTTTTGATGGGGCAATGGAAGTCATTGAATTAGTGTTAAAGGAGAAGCGTGTCTGGTTAACTGCGGTGGTTTGTAAAACAGACAACGGTACATCTGCAGGATAAGCATACTCAGTATCTTCAGGTAGACCACCAGCTGTTGGTGGTAACAAAGGACCAGTAACTGTATGCATCTCGATGGCAACATCAGGCAAGGTGGTAGAAGCTGGAGCCAAAACCGAATTTCTCAGCATCGCAGGGCAAGAAACCGCTGGAGTCATACTAAGAAGAATCGGCCACTCGCTGTAGCTTGACATTGTCAATAGAGATGTACCTGTTATCCTTGCGACCAGGAAGTGGAGGTAAAATGACTGTAAGTGTACCCTGCACGCCAAGCACTGGAACCGGTGCACGATAAGAGGGGCCAAACTCCTTCTTGTTCTCCACCTTCTCACGGACCAGATCACCAACTCGAGGTAGCCAGCCGACTACCGGAATCTGAAGCGCAGCATCAGATGTGGAGGGCACGTGTTCCTTCGCTAGACTGTCTCTGGCTTCTTGTAGAGTCTGCAATACAGCACAGTGATCATCTACGTCAAACGGTGCGGCTGACGCCGCCATGTCTAGACCATCAAGGTCCGGTACAAACATTCGTATGCCAAAGAGCATCATGTATGGGGTCCGCCCACCCAGAGACCTTCTAGGGAGATTATTAAGTGCACGTTGGACGTTATACAAATGGGCTAGCCAGTTCCGGCCAGTGCCTAAAACCCTAGCTGTCCAAGATTGCTTTAAATCACGGTTCATTCGCTCCACCACACTATTATCCTCAGGTCGGTAGGGAGACGAACATTTGACTTGGACCCCCAAATTTCTCATGGTTTCTTTGTACGCCTTAGAGGCGAACGCAGGGCCCTGATCAGAATGAAAGGTACCACACGCAAAACTTCCCACAAAGACACGCAAATCCCTGATGACAGTACGGGCATCAGCACTCCTTTGTGGCCATACCCACAGAAAACGTGTGCACAAATCCACTGCAACCAAGATGTACTTGTGCGCAGTATCAGAGGTGAATGGACCGCAGTGATCTAGATAAACACACCCTAGTGGTTTATTAGATATGTACAACTGAGTTTGTGGTGGGCGCGCAGCAGTTGAAGGTTTAATCTGCTGGCAAATGTCACAGTCAAGAACATAAGCGCGGGCTTGTTTATATAAACCGCACCACCAGTAACGTTGTAACAGAGATACAGTAGCTGCAACGCGGGCGTGGGCAGAGGTCATACCCTCGTAAGCCGCTAATATCAAAGATGGTCTGCAGTCCATGTTGGGAATCAATCTGTCACCAACGTTGTTAATCCTCACTAACGGGACGTTATCAGGACTTAAGTGATATTGGTAACAAGAAGGGAAACCTCTTGGGTAATTAGTTCCCCTCTCTATAGCAGCAATAGCTGCCAAGATGTCATCATCGATCTTACTTTTGGATCTTGTAACTGCTGCCACTAAGTATGTCGCCACTGCCGTTTTTGCTGCCTCGTCAGCCAAGCTGTTGCCGACAGCATGGACACCAACTCGTTGGTGACCGAGAGTGTGAATAACATTCACGAGAGGCAGATGTTCTTTAAGTTCTGCCACTCGAACCCAAAGCATTTTATGCTTAATTGTGCTACCTTTGGAATCACGGTATTCATTTTGAGACCAAAACTGTAGATTGTCGTTGTAAGATTGAACACAATAAAACGAGTCACTCACTATAAGAGTAGTGACCTGAGAATCAGCAAACTCCAGTGCGAGAACCAGAGCACGGAGCTCTGCCAACTGTGCGGTACAATCACCCAATGACTGCGTGTGCACGACATCAGATTGGAATTCACCATTCATGAAAGTACCCACCACAATGGCGCAGGCCGCTGAATAGGCATGCTTCGATCCATTCTCCGGTTGCGCAGAACCGTCAGTGTAAATGAGACAATGGTAATTCTCGAGCGGGCGCAAAGACAGAGGAGCTGGATGAACGAATTCATACTGTAAGTACTCCTGAGTCTGTAATGATGCGTCAAAGGTCACATCGGGCGATGTCAAGGAAGTGGCCCATTGTATCCACCGGGGATGCAAAGCTTTAGAATTTGGTACACTCGCTTTGGTCACTGCCTCAAGGGCAGGATATGGTGTAACCACCAACATGCGTTTCCTTTGCGACAGCGCTCGTTCTTTAAGAATCGCCATCTGTACTGCCGTCAAAACTTTCTCGACAGAGGAAAAGCGCAGTTCAGCCGAAGTGTACAGGTGTGATTTGCAGGCAATGGGGAAGGTGTCGCCCTCATTGAACGTTAAGTACGTGAAACCCACTGCGCCTGGCATTACCAGGTTAGTGCGGTTATCACGCGTCAGTAAGTATTTTGAAGCAAGAAGGTCAGCTTGCAAAGATTGCAATATAGCTGAATGCTCCGGCAGCCAGCATGATTTGGAAAAAGTAGGTTGTACCAAGGCATAAAGCGGCTTGATACGCTTGGCATAATCAGGAATGTACGTGCGACCGAAATTCAGAAAGCCCAGCAAAGATTGTAATTTTTTCAGTGTTGTAGGAGCACGCACGCATGCGCACTTCTCTAGGAAGTGCGGAGACAATCCTCGACCCTCATTGTTGAGTACGTATCCCAAAAACAACACTGTATACTCTGCAATGTGAGACTTCGCAAAGTTGAATTTGTAACCAAGGTCTGCAAACATAACAATAATGCAATCAACGCGACACAGATGCGGCTACAACTCGTCCTCTGTGAGATAAATATCATCCACCTACGAGTATGCATCAGGGTCAATGCTCTCTAACAGAGAGACTACACGAGCGGCAAAGACACCAGGGCTGTTATTATAGCCCATGGCTAATCTTTTAAAATGTTTTTGTTTGTCGCCTGAAGTAAACGCTGTCCACTGACTATTAAGAAAGGACAGGTTATGGCTGTAAAAGCCATTGGAAATGTCAAGTGTGGTCTTAAACCATTTTCTCACGAGACTATCGACGAGAGCAGTACTGTGGGTATTTTGTACTGCGCATGTCCGGCAATGAGAGTTTAAATGCCGGTAATCTAAAACTAGGCGGTACGACCCATCAGGCTTCGTCACAGTGAATAAAGGATTATTCATTGGTGACACACATGTTTCAATAACACCTTGATGTTCCAATTGTTCAAGGATTGCCGCGACGTGAGGTCTTGCTTCGCAACGCATGGGATATTGGGGTTGAGGCTGGGGCATGGACCGCAACGGAATCTCATGACAATTTATCCCAGCCTACCTGAGTACGATACAAAGCCGGTGCTAGCACCAGAGCCCACTCCTCGGTGAACTTCTTAGCTTGGTCCTTTGGAAATGTGTGCGCAAAGGACGGGAGGATCACCTCCTCCCCTCTAGGAGCATCTAAAATGAAAGCCGGGGGCCAGTCTGCCTCTTCCAATAGAATATCGTACGAAGAGGTCAGATTATCCCCAAAAAATCCCCTGAATTGTACGTTGTAGGTCACCTTCAATTAAGAGGACTATATTATATAGTCTATCAGGGAGACCCACTCTAGTGTCAGCAGTTTCTACAGTAATGAACGTGTCAGTTACTGTCGCCACCAGATATGGACGCAGTTCTTGTCGCACTACTGTAACTTCCGCCGCGCTGTCGTGCAGCGTTAGTGCCCATGTCAGGTTCTGAAGCTGCGTCCGCACTATCTGTGGCATACCTCGCTGTCAGCGCAGCAACCTTCTTCTTTTGAAACGGGGGTCGTTGACGTGCAGACTCGTCCTGCTTGCCTTTACCGTCAGTCTGACGGGATTGCTCACATCCTTGGGCACCCCGTCCTTTCCCACGGTCTCCGCCACCGGACTGTGAAGCCCATGTTTCCTGTGAAGAACGAGGAGAATGTTGTTCAGAAACCCGAAATCTAGCAGGTGACTTAATACTAGAGCGATCGCGCAGATCATATGTGCGTTCACTAGTCGACTGTACGGGTGAGGCTGGACGAGACCCCTGTTTCTGTTGCTGGTTCCCCTGTTTCTTTGCCCACCAATTTTGTTTTGGAAAATTTTGGCGTTTGTCCTTACCAGACAAGCTCACCTTAGTTTGCTGTATCACATCAGGAATTATTACTGTTGGTTTAACACCTAAGGCACTGCGGCCTATGGTTCTATAGGCTTCCGCAATAATCTTAGCGAACTCCTTAGGCCTGTTGAGTTCATCCACGCGGTCCAATTTATTAGCCACTTGGAACTGCATAGCATCGCCTTTGAGGTTACCCATTACCATGAAAGCAACCACATCGAACACCCCGACAAGCCGCATTCCTAATTCTACAGCAGCCTCCGCACCGTGATTATCTTGAGCACGTTAATGACGGAGGGAAGCACAGACATAGACGGAGTGCCGAAGCACTTCGAGTATGTCGCGGCAAAGACCTTGCCCCAGTTGTCACAATCGGGCATATCTGGGACTAAGTCTTTCGGCAAACTAATGGTGAGTATCCTGTGTTTCTCCACAGGAGTAGTATGCGGAAAAACCGCTTCCAGTTGGTCGAATTTCTCAGCAAGCCAAGAAGGTAAGTCATCCTTATTTTGGGGGCGCTTGCCCATTACCGAATTAACCATAACAGGACTAATAACCACTGCGTGGTGTTCAGTAGGTTGTCCCGCAACAGCAGGTGCCCCCACCTGCACGTTGCGTGACACGTACTGCACTAAAGCCCTATGCACTATAATAAGGGCTGTGTGAAGTACACGCAACTCAGCCACCGCTACCGTTAGATAGCGGGGATGAGGCGTAAATCCGGCCAGCACCGGCCATGTGGCCCCTGGAATTGATAAAGGGCCCATTCTAGCCGGTGTAACCGCATGGGGAAGGGCGCCATTAAACCAAATGGTATGCTGCCACGTTGGGCGCCATGTTGCAGGGATTCTGCTCATGCACAGAACTATGCGCAGGAAACCAGGACCTCAGTGAATTGTGGTGTACCAAAAACTCACCTTAGAACCCAGAACCCCTATCCGACCAGCATCAGTGTCCCATTCCGATTTTATCTCGGCGGTCCCAATGTATAGACAACCCAGAACAAGCGACTTAGTGTATTCTCAGGAATGGTGGGAATCAGAAATACCCGTTCGTTATTATTCTCATATCAGTCCACAACAAGAATAAACAGAGACACGGTAAAGTTTAAAGAGTTTATTTTATAAACCTAGTGTCCTAAGATGCAGTACTTTGACTAACATAAGCAGACAAATGATTAAAATCAAAACCATCAGCATAGTTACAATACCATAGAAAATGAAAGGAGAAATCATAATAAAATGATAGTGGATTACAGCCACCTTCCTTTCGCTAGTAAACTAATATTATTATTATTAGACTAATAGAAGGTCTCTAGGCTTGAATGGGGAACCCCATACCCTAAAGATCAGCTTAGTGGAATCACATCACAGGATCAGATATACTCTGCTCCTGGGAAAGCTCTTCTTCCGAATGAATGAATGAATCAAGCAAGCAGCCTGCAATATTAAAAGCGCTTGACTCTCAGGTATTTGCAGCTGCGTGCGTGTTATGGCTAAATAGTGGGCCGATCAACCTGAACCCAAAAACATGCACCGTCTAGCGACCCAGACTGTTTCTTTACACAATGTTCAGACCAAGGTCGCAGCTCACTGTTAGGGATGTGAACAACAGACAGTTCTCATGTGAAGAAAAGGCGAGCAAACATTTCTCAAATAATAACATGTAACTGCAGTGTTGTGTGCAAAAGTGGCAAGATGGCTTTCTAACATCTAACGCGGTAGTGCTAAATTAGCAATGTACGTATATAAATTGCAGCCCTCACTACAGGGCAGCATTGAAGGCATGGACGTGTGTGCACTGGCTCCTCCAAATTGAATGGATTTTCATGCCAGTTGCTTCTGAGGTTCATCAGCCACGGTTTCCTTTCAGGGTCGCTCCCTTACACTGCTGTCAGATGTAGTGCAAGTCAAAGGCACTCCTGCGTGCCCTTTATTGTCTATCTAGATTTTCTTTTTTTGTATAAGTGGTGAAGAGTTTTGTACCAAGGCTCTTTTCTTTTGTCTTCTTCTGGTTTGTGCAGACCCTCTGTATCTTCAGAAGTTTCCTTATGTGGTGAGTTGGAGCTCTGTAGACATTGGAAGTACATCTGGATAAAAGATACTAGTAATAACTGACAAAGGAATCCATCAATAGAGTCAAAAATGCAAGCGCACCCCCTGGTGGGGGATATCTAATGGGGGGCCAATTTTGCTCAAAACCATGTACCATGCCCAGAGCTGCTGTCCCTCACAACAGCGCAGACTGTTGAGCTGACCTGTTGTTGAATACCCCCTCCCCCTAACAGCCTCAATTCTGATACTCTCAAGGCAGAAGGTATACTCATAAACACGGTCTCTTTTTGGCAAGCTATGTTAGACACTAGGTCCAAACCCACTCAACAGCTGCTCTTCACCAAAGCAGTCACAGGGAAAACAGTCAAAACAATAATTGACAATTAGGAATAATCAAAGGAAGCCACAATCAGGTCTATTTGGAAAAATATCACCTCCCTAAGAACATCCATTCTTGTGATAATGCGGTCAAGGTTTCTTCACAACACTGTAAGGAGCATAAGGGACATATCTGCTGGCACTGGGGATACTGTGCCACGTTGCAGACGCAGGATCCAATTTTCATCTCCCCTGTCAGCCGGCAAGCTATCAATGAACCATGAGTAAAAGCCATACCAAGCACAGCAAGATTCCTTTTGAGCCCAAGCAAAAGGTAACCCCATCCACCATGTCTGCGGCGGTCAACAGCGAGGTTACTACTTTAGATTAAGCAAAGCCTCAACAACATTAAAGGCAAATAGGACACCCTCACTACTCAGCTTAAAATGCTGGCTGGTACTAAGCAGCATATACATGATGTAGAAGACTGTTGATCAGCCATGTCAGAGAAAGCTCAAATGCTGAAAAAGACACTTGTGGGAGTACAGGCAAAACATTATACTACAGTCGAGGTCTCATAGGTGCAACATTATATTGATGGGCCTTCCAGAGTCTACCATGTTGGATGATTTGGAAAGTTCCATGAAAAACCTACTGCTTGAAAAAAACAATTCAGCCTGCTTTTTCACAGATAAAAGGGCCCTTAGATCCCTGGGACCAAGACCCACTCCTGTGGCACCACCCAAACTGATCATCATGAAATTTGTAAACTTTTGCGACTGCAATACCGTTCTGAAACTTGATCGAAGACATGAAATGTGACATCAGGGCAATTTGCTGTCCTTCTACCCTGACTACACACAGTCACTACAATCAGTGAAAAAAGCTTACATACCCATTAAAAACACACACACAAGACATTCAATACTTTGTGCTATACCCTGTTAAACTAAGAGTGCACTGGAATGACAAGACCCATGTCTATGTACCACCAGAAGAAGCAGCCAAGTTTTTTTTAAAGAAACATATTGTTAAACGCCATGCCAAAAAACACTGGAAAAGAGAGATGACGCCAGGGTACAATTTCAACCAGGCACCTCCTATACCCTCACTGACAATGACTGAGTTTACGTGGCCCTTGATGTCAAACTATTGGACTCCGATCTCACTCTACAGATGGTAACCACCGATGTGCTTTACTAAGCTACCTATCAGTGGTTTGGTAGATGAGAGACTGGAGAATGACCCTGTGTTGCTGTATCCATATGTTTTATGTTATAAAGGTGCCAAGTAGATAGTAGCCTACTCAGTTAAGGCCCAGTGTAAAAGTTGGAAACGCCATTCACATACTGGCTCTGGTAGATACCCATGCTATTTGTTTAAAAACAGTTGGCTTGTGAGGGGTATGGTTGGGTTAAGCTCACTGTCCCATGGAATGGAATGCTACACGGTGCTTGAAAATCCTTTTTTCCTTTGCTATTTATGGTTGTTCTGGTTTTGATGTTTAAATGGTGGGATTACACAGATCTTTGCATGGTTGGTGGAGGATGGATGGATGGAGGAAATGTTAGACATGAAGGCCATATAATTAGGGGGTCATTAGGATGGCGGGCGGATCACCACCACTGGCTCGGCGGTGGCGATCCGCCTGCCATTATGTCAAAAGAAGAGAGGGGGGACCAGGAGCTTGATAATGGTCCAGTGCCTGCGCTCCAAAAGTTAGATCAGGTAATCACAAAAAGAGGCACTGTTCCAAGGTGAATCGGGTCAAAGAGCGACCAGGATCCACGGGTAGAAGTGAAAAGATAGAGAGGATTAGGTCAGGGTATAGAAACTCTGGGTGACAGGGGAGACACACTATTGTCTCTTGTTGCCCTCACACACCCCGAAGGATGTCATGCTTCATCATCGGGCGTTTGCTCCTCGTCGGGCCGGCGGTGCAATGCCCTACGGGTCCCCCGAAGGGTCTCTTTGGCGGAGATCTTTTAGAGAACTGCTGATGGGTGCATGCGGGTATGTGGAAGGGAGGTACCAGAGTGGTCAGTGTAAAGTGTTATGTGCAAGGTGAGTTTAAAAATACCTAAGGATGCCAAACAAATTGTCCTTTAATAAAGAGATATCCTTGGTATGATAAAAAAACTCGAAGGTTGATAGTTATCTGTCGAGACTTTATGTGTCTGGATAACTTAAATGGTGGTCGACATGTTTCACGCCTTTGGTGGTCAAAGTGATCCTTGGCGTTTCATCAGGACCAGTGGTGGTGGTGAAATGTGAGTAGTGCACAAACTAACTAAAGCGGGTAGGGTAGTATTAGCCCTCTCGCTGTTCAAAAAGGGGGGGGGGGAAGGTTTTTAGATCGCCTACAAAGGTAGTGTGTGCAAAAAACAAATTTGTTGTGCCCCCTTTAGAACTGACCTAAAATAAAGAAAAAGGAGAGAAAGCATGTTTTTTAAAAAAAACGTGCAGGCTATATCAATGGCAAATGCGGAGCATCATTGTCTCTGCATTAAGCACCTGTGACCAAAAAACAGAAAACAGAAAGTCCGGACATTGCAGAGGCTGAGACAAGCTGACTCACGGTGTAACAGGTTCGCGTGCATTTTACACCGCGTCGGCTGCTAATGGGTGTGCGGAGGGAGGTCGGGCCCCGAGACACAAGCCGGGAGGGCTCGGTGTCAGAGACCAACCACGCGCCCGCCATCTCAACTTGATTTACCCCCACCATATTATTTTGGCGGGGGGTATCGTGGCGGACGCAAAGTGCGTGGTGGTGGTGACCCGCCCGGCATTCCAACTTGATTTACCCCCCGCCATATTATTATGACGGGGGGTATCGCGGCAAACCCAAAGTGCGTACGCACCTTTTCCGCCGGTCAGCAATTGTTCTGATTGCCAGCCGGGCGTATTGTGGGCACAGTATGGTGGCGGTGCCTAGAAGGCTACGCATCCATATTAGGATGTCTGGTTTAAAAGGCCTTTCCATGGCGGTGATGCCGCCATAGAGAGGCTGGCAGGGATGCGCTCTGGCGGCCCGTTGCGGGCCCCCAGGGGGGATGGGTGGGTGGGGGGTACACTTGGGGGTACCCATGGTACCCCTCCTGCATTCCCATGCACAAGGTGGCAGGTGCCGCACGGTGCCTGCCATGTTGTGTATGGGAATGCACAACATGTCAATTTGAAATTAAGACAGGTGCTGCTGTAAGCAGCACCTGCCGCAATGACAAATATGTGGAATGCAACCACCAGGGTGGTGGTCGCATCCTAATCAGCGGTGCGGCACCGCCTGTCTGGGGGCCGGTCCCTGCACCGTGAGGATGGCGGGCGGACTGAAGTCCGCCCGCCATCCTAATGGGCCCTTAGTGTTGTATATGCAAATGTCTGGGTTATTTTCCTTTATTGGGTGTTAGTTCATCACAGACTATTTCATAAAAGATGGGGCAAGGAGCTCTTTGTTCCATGTCACTGGAACACATTGTCATGCATGTTGATTGAAACGCTGTGATCTGTGGCATGCCTCAGTGCCCATTTTTAATTGGGACAGCAGGCTGCACATCGGCGACCATTTTGTGGATAAACAGCATCCACATTCTGATCTGGGGACTCATGGATCAATGCTGTTTAGTGCACTGGTGTGCGGTTCAATCGTCATTAGCGCGCATGGTCCATTTCAGTGATGGACACACTTTAAGGGGCATCTTCTGTCAGTGATGCACTCACTTACAATCAGTGAAGCGTGTTACCCTTTTTAGTGATGGGCACACTAGTGAGTGGATCGTATAGCCTGTGAAGCGATTTATCCTTTTCAGCGCTCTTTAGTGAAGGGCAGTATATTGTTCCACATGTTGTGTTTGTTCTTCATGCATTTATCTGTGAATCATGAAGAGCTTTGGAGGGGATTTCAGTTCTTCTACAGCGCGTTTTCTTTGATAGTGATGTGCACATTTTCATGAGCATTCAGCACATTTTTTGTCACAGTGATGCACACAGTTGAAATTTGGTGTGAATCCTTGGTGTTTTAGTTCTACTACAGCCCATTTTCCCTGACAATTTTTCAGGTTATTGACAGTGATGCACACATTTTCATGAGTATTCAGCACACTTTTTCATCACAATGGTGCGCACACTTGAAATTTAGTGTGTATCCTTTAGGCAGATGTTTTGTTTGTCCTGCAATGCGTTCAACAAGCAGCATTCATGATTTTCACTTTATTTGTGCAGGTACAGCAGTACTATGTGGGTTTTTTAGTATTCTCCTGTTTTTATTGAACTTCCCATGCACATTGGGGGACTAGTAGTTTTGAGTCCAAGTGTCCAACCAGTGCATTCACTTCTCCTTACTCAGTGGAGTACACTCTCAGGGCAAGTTTGCTAGTATGGAGTCTGGCAATGTATTGGACCTTTCCCCTCCCCAACCATTTATGCCAACCTCAAGAGAAGCATCACTCAAGTGGTAAGAGTGGCGCAAGTATTACATTTCAACTTTTGAGGATGAGGAGGATTTTACGCTGGATAGGAAAAAGAAAATTCTATTACATTGTTTAAGTGCAAAAGGAATGAAAGTATACAATTGTATTAACAAAAAACCTAGACAAGCTGGTGAAGGCGATGTGTACGTAATGCTTTAGAAGATCTAACCAACTATTTCAAGCCCACGGTGTGTGTCGCAGTAGACCATTATAAATTCTTTCATAGGAAGCACGTAAAAGAAGAATCCATTCAGGATTTTGTGGCTGCACTTTAAAAAGTAGCTCTTACTTGCCATTTTGGTACACTCCATGTTGAGTTAATTCGCGATCAGATTGCTATGCAAGCTGCGAGTCCATATATTCAGGACAAACTTTGGGCCAAATGAGAATCCTCTCTTCAGGAGGTCATTGATATTGTCAAGAGTTCTGAGTTAACGGGGAGGTGTGCAAAAGCTGTCTTATCCAAAGAGAAGGCGAAAACCAACAAGGATGAGAGTTCTGTTGTTGCCAGGGTAAAAAACTCTAAAATCATTTCTCACAAATCCATGGAGGAGTCTAATTCTAGTAAAGTGGTCAATGCAACTAAAACTAAAATTTTGGTTGGGAAAAAATGTTTTCAATGTGGTAGCAAATACCATTTGGCCAATGATAAACGTTATCCTGCACACAAGCAGAAGTGTTCCAAGTGTGGGGTAATTGGACATTTTTTTCAAAGTTTGCCAGAAGAAGTCAAAAAAAGATGTGAGCGTAAAATGGTGAATGTGAACCGAGATCTTCTGATGAGGAGGATATGAATTTATGTATATTACATGTTGATGATGACATTCTGAGTGTACAGAGTTAGAGGAAGAAGGCTGTATGTGATATGTCCTTTGGCGGTGTTGATATCTCTATTGGGGCAGACTCAGGTTCGCCCTATACTATAGTTAATGAGGAGGTTTGGCCAGGTAGATTTGGCCCAGTATTTGGAACCATTTAGAAAAACCTGACATTTTGCCCAAAACTTATACAGGGGAACCTATCAATATGATTGAATGCAGAGAATTATTGTTCAGATTCAAGTAGAGAAACATGTGGGAAGCTGTATGTGTCAGCTATGGGTCCATCCGTTCTGGGTTGGATAGATCAGGGGGAACTGGGTATTATGTTAGATCCCAATAGTTCTGAACCCGTTTTCTCTCTACAGGCTGAGGGAGGTGTAGTGTCCTGGACACAGAGGACACGGACGCAGGGCCAGGATTCTTGTACCTCACTTTATTTGTGACCTTCCTTCATCCATTCCCATTTACAACTGCCCTTCCCAGGGCATGACTCCTCCTCCTCCCTTATCCCACCCTCAACCAGCCTCCTCAGCCGAGGAGGTCCCAGTGCCCAATACTTAAATGCAAGTACTACATCTCCCCCTTTCTTAACAAATGAGTTAGTTCAATCTCTCTAATAGATAACCCCAAAAAAATGTCACATAGTTACAGTTCTTCAATCAGACGACTCGATCTCTTAATGGTTCGGCGGGGACGGATATAGACGTCTGGACAGTCGGGTTCTCCTGCATTAGGGGTCACTCTCGACGGCTGGTCACTGGTTTCAGTTACACTAGGTCTCGTCTCTCCAGTGACAGGACCATTGAGCAATTCTTTAACTTTAGGACTGCACTTCTGGAAGTGCGCCACATTTCGGGTGATTCTCTTCTCATCAGATTCAGCAGTAATCATGATTCCCTTTTGTTGGGTGACTACTAGTGGAGCTTTATGATAACGACAATCAGTTTTCTTTTGCTGTTCTTGTTACACTAGTCGGTCAGTGAAAGCTATGTCATCTGAATCAGAGTCGTGGGATACTGTTCTCTCATTCCAGTCAACCATGGGTATTCTGGTGCGCACTGGCCGGCCCAGCATTAGAGTCGCGGGGCACTTACCAGTAGTGGAATGAGGCGTGTTTCTGTACGCTCGCAGGACTTCATTTAGGACCATTTGAGTGTCTTGTCGCGACACTTCAGCCTGTTGAACGGCTTTCTTTAAGGTAGACATAAATCTCTCAACCATTCCGTTGGCCTGTGGCCACAGAGGTGTAATTTTGCGATGCTTGAAATTGAGATGCTTGGCAAAGTCCGCGAAATCTTGACTGTTGAACGGAGGTCCATTATCCGTTTTCACTATTTTGGGAATGCCCCAGGCGGCGAACACTTCATCCAAGACTGGTATTGTGCTGGACGCTTTTGTTGACGCAATGAGTTGTGCGATCGGAAAACGTGAGTACTCATCCATGATAACCAGGATATATTGTCCAGATTTAAATGGCCCAAAGAAGTCTACAACAATATGCTGCCACACACCCTCCGGCAATCGTGACATTTGCAGTGGTGCTGGAGGATCAGGTCGACTGACCAGTTGACATTGGGGACAGTCCTTCAGTGTGAGCTCTACCATTTGATCCAGCGCTGGAAACCATACTCGCTCCCTCAGGGCTCTCTTGGTGGCCACAATGCCTCAGTGGCCTTCATGTGCCAGATTAATAATGCCTTGCCGTAAATGCTTCGGGATGACTATTCGATGGTCTCGTAAGAGCAGGCCATTCGTGGCTACTGACAGTTCCTCCTTCACGTGCTTGAAAGCGGCAAGTTCATGTCTGTCATCTACACTGTTGGGAGTGTTGTCATCGAAGTGTCTCCAGTCATTGTTTTGTATATGGCATTTTACGTCTTGCAGAGTGACATCTTCAAGAGTGGCATCTAAGATGGCTTCCAGAGGGACTGCTGGCGGTCGAGCCTGATCCACCACAAAACATATGTATTCCTCGGCTACAGTCGATCTGCACTTGGTTGTCTCTTTGGGGTGCCTTGACATGTAGTCAGCAGGGTTTTCTGCTTTTCCGGGATTGTGCACAATTGTGTAAGTGTATTCTTGGAGGCGAAGGCCCCAGCGTTCTATTCTCAGTGGCATCTTAGCTCGAGGATTGCCATAGATGGTGATGAGGGCCTGATGATCGGTGATTAGTGTGAAATGTTTTCCGTATATGAAGATGTGAAATTGTTCACAGGCCCAAACGACAGCCAAGCTTTCTTTCTCGGGCTGTGAATATGCTTTCTCCATCTCAGTCAGGCTTCTGCTGGCATAGGCAATTATGTATCGCTGGTCACTTTCAGAGTCATATTGAGCTAGAATGGCTCCCAGCCCCACGGGACTGGCGTCTACGGTGATTTCTGTCTTTTTCTTCGGATCAAAATAAGCCATGTTGTCGGCGGACTCCACAACCGCTTTAATTTTGTTGAAGGCTTGTTCACATCCCGCCGACCACTGGAACGGACAACCTTGTTTTGTGAGTTGCCTCAGGGGATAGCTGATGGTGGCATAGTCTTGGAAATACCGGGCACAGTAGCTGGCCATCCCTAAGAAAGAACGAACATCTCCTGCATCCCGAGGGCTGGGGGTGTCATTCAACACAGCCACTTTGTCTGGATCTGGTCTCATTCCCGCCTGGGAGAAGATATGGCCAAAGAACTTCAGCGTGGACTTATGGAACTCACACTTGGCTTTATTTAACGTGAGGTTGGCTTCCATTAGTGCATGACAGACTTGTTCTAGGGCGGTGTCGTGTTCTTGCGTTGTGGACCCATAAACCAGGATGTCATCACTGTAGTTTAGTGTATTGGGGATGTGATGAATCGTTTTTCTAATGGCTTCTTGGAAGATTTCAGCAGCAGAAGACACTCCAAAACTGAGTCTCTTGTAACGGAAGAGACCAATGTGGGTTGAGAAAGTTGTGATGTAGCGCGACTGCTCGTGTAACTCCAGTTGGTGGTAACCTTTATTGAGATCCAGTTTGGAGAATATCTTTGCTCCGTTGAGTGAAGTAATCATGTCACTGATGTGTGGCCCGGGGTGTCTTTCTCTTTCAATGGCGGTGTTGGGCACCCTCATATCAACACACAGACGGACTTTGTCAGGTTCACCTTTTTTCGGCACGACGACTACTGGAGAAACCCAGGGTGTAGGTCCATCTGTCCTTTCAATGATGTCGGCTTTGAGCAGATCCTGTAACTCCTGTTCGACTGCTTGTTGGAGATGAAAGGGGATCCGCCGGTGGTGTTGAGCTACAGGAGTTATTTGTTCGTTAATGTGTAGTCGAAATTTGCAATGAGCCATCTTTCCCAGGCCAGCAAATAGCTTTGGAAATTTTTGAGCCACATCAAGTTCGTCATCAACCTTGTACAAGATGTTTGCTAGTCTTAGCCGCTCAGCAGTCGGAAGACTCAAAAGGCAGTCAGCCTCTGGCCCTTTAATGACATGGATGTAGGCAGGAATTGTGCGATCTTGATACGTGAGGTGCGTTGAGAACTTTCCCAAGCAAGGGAGTGGCTTTTTGGACATCCAAGTGTAAACTCTCACATGAGCCGGGCTTAGTTGCGGGGGTGACTTCATCCTCTGATATTCCGCCACTGGTATATAATTGAGAGAAGCTCCACTGTCCATCACAAATTTGGTCCAGTGCGTGCTGATTTGGATGCTGAGCCGAGGATATTTCTTCAATCGGTCGGGGTCAGTGACCATACACATGTATTCATCGCTGTCCTGCGAGATGGGAGACCGTGACCTTGATTCTGGAGACGACGTGCGTCGGGATTGATAACTTTGGTGAGACTGACAGCTGGAGCGGGACGATCCTGTTGACGAGTCTCTGTGATCACGTACTGCTTTGGCATGGTGACGCGTGCTCGAAGGTCGAGAAGACCTTTCCTGATCTCTCTGTTTGTCTTTTCTGTAGGATCCACATACGTTCTCAAAATGGTTCTCCCCTCCACACTTCCTGCATTTCTGACCCCTAGCAGGGCACCCGTCCGTGTCAGGAAAATCATAGCCACATCGATAACATTTGAGATGACGCTCCTGCCGTCTGTTATTTTGCCTGGAGCTACGACGTCGTCGGTTCACAGGTTGCTGCTGTATCTTGGACCGGGATGACCTCTGCTTCGCTGGAGAATATCTGCGTGTGTTACGAGATTGAAGCCTGAAGGCTTGTTCACGCTTTTAATTTCTCCCTGCTTCCATCTTTTTGGCATGCTCTTCAGCCTGATCATGCACCCTTGTCATCTCCTCAATTTCATCCAGCGAATAGCTTTTCTTTAACAGTTTCCGTCTTAGCGATTCAGACTGACAGCCTTCAATAACCCTCAGACGAAGGGCATCTTCGGTTGAGAAAGAGTCAAACTCGCAATAGCGTGCCAGACGTCTAAGGCGTGTGATGAAAGCGCACATTGGCTCTTCTTTTTCTTGAGCCGCCAGGTTAAACGTGTATCTCTCATAATCAATGTTCTTTTGGTGCAAGATTTTCCGGTTCAAGGCTGCACACACATCAGCGTAGGATGCCACATCGGCTGCAGGTAGTTCCTTTATAATTTGGCTGACGTCTTTTCCTATTAAATTACGTAGTGCTATCAGCTGTTGACCGGCGTCCGTCACGTGTGAACCCTTCATGAAGTCTTCAAAATCCTCAAGCCACTCCTTCCACCGAAGACCCATACCTCCTCCCATTTCGAGGACCAAAGGTTCAGGTGGACGCAGAAACAACACTCCAAACACCCCCATACGTCCACCATTGGCTTGCGCCGGACCTGCTTGACGAGTTGGTGAAGTAGACATGGTGATGAAGCGGCCTTTCAGTTGACTTTACCAATGCTTGATGAGTTTTCCAGACTTTTCAGTTGAATTTATCAGTGCTTGATGACTTTCAGGGTCTTCAGTTACATTTACCAATGCTTGATGTCTTTTAGGCTCTTTGCAGTTGAATTTACCAGTGCTTGATGCTTTTTTATGAACTTTGCCTGACTTCAAAATGGCCGCCGGAACTTCCTCGCAGGGGATTGGTGCAGGTGCCTGACTTCAAAATGGCCGCCACAAACTCTCGCGCCCCACGGGATTTGGCCTTTCACACACCAGCAGCAGCTCCTCAAGCAACCGGACCTCACTCGGCAGCCGAACACGAAGGAAGGCACTCACCCACAGGTACCGGGGCTCGGCAACACGCGACTGGGGTGAGCACCCAGATCGCTTCTGCATGCAGCACACGCGGGACCTCCACGCTGCTCCAATGTCGGGGGGGGGGGCTCACAGGTGTCCTTCACTCTGTCTGCGCCACGTCCCACGTCGGGGGGGGCTCTCCACTACCCCTCAGTTCTTCGGCAAACCAGACACGACCGGGGTGGGCACCCAGATCGCAGCGCGCCAAAACGAGCGCGGTCGGGGTAGGCTCCCGAACTACACCACAGGAATCCTTAAACAGCGCTCCACATGCTCGCACAGCCCCTCCTGGCAGCCGTACTCACAGGGCACGCACCCACACCGCATGGGCCGTGGCCACCCTCGTCGCCAGCTGTAGTGTCCTGGACACAGAGGACACGGACGCAGGGCCAGGATTCTTGTACCTCACTTTATTTGCGACCTTCCTTCATCCATTCCCATTTACAACTGCCCTTCCCAGGGCATGACTCCGCCTCCTCCCTTATCCCACCCTCAACCAGTCTCCTCAGCCGAGGAGGTCCTAGCGCCCAATACTTAAATGCAAGTACTACAGGAGGTTTCCGTGCTGATATTGCCAAAAAATGTCCTAAAGTTTTTTCAGGGAAAATATTGAAGCTTAGGGGTTTCCAACATAAAATACAGCTTAGACCGGGAGCCGTACCTTGTACTCACAAGGTTAGAAATATCCCTTTCTACATTAAAGAGGAGGTAGAAGTAGAGCCACTTAAGTTTAAAAAAAAGCTGGCGTAATTGAGCCAGGGGAGTCAATGGAAAGTCAATGGAAAGTTGCGTTTGTGTTTACCTTCGAGATCTTAACAAGAACATTTTGATTGATCCGTTCCCTTTGCAAAAAACCAGTGAGATGTTGTCACGCACCAGTGGGCCCAAGCGGTTTTCTACCATTGATCTCACTGTGGCGTGCCATCAAATTGTTCTGCACCCTGGCAGCAAAAGTTTGTGACGCCATGTGGGTGTTTCAGATTTAAGAGGGTACCGTCTGGTTTTGCCTCTGCCGCGGCTATGTTTCAGAGATTAATGCAGGTGATCTTTAAAGATATGACTGGTTTTGTTGAAATGTCAGGATGACATCATGGTAATGGGGAAGAGCAGGAAGGGACATGATAGTAAATTGGCACATTTTATGTGACTCCTAAAAGATAAGGGTCTTACAGCAGAATTAATCAAGTGCAAGTTTGCTGCAGGAAAAGTCACTTAGCTTGGCCATGAGATTACCGGAGAAGGTATTAAACCTAAAAAAAGAACTGTTGAGGGCCAGAAAAGATGCTCCTTCACCAAAAGACAAAGATGACGTATGGGCATTTTTAGGGTTGGTGGAATTTTATGCCAAGATTGTGTAGGATTTGTCTAATAAAACATACGATCTGAGACAACTTCTTAAATTGAAGAATACGTTTGACTGGACTGATTTGTGTGAAAAGGCATTTAGGGACATCATAAAATATATTTGTGATGCACCACCCCTGCAAGTTTTTGATCCCACGTTACATAATGTGGTAACCACTGATGCCAGTGGAAGAGGCATTGGTGCAGTATTGACACTGTATGATTTAAAGGGCTGGGAGAGGACCATTGCTTTTGCGTCTTGCTCTATTACCCCTACTGAGGAGAAATGCTTGGTCATAGAGAGGGGCTTGCGTCTGGGGTCTGGAGCATTTCAGACAGTACATTTGGAGGTACGGTCACTCTAAGGAGTGATCATAAATCGCTCATGAAGATCCTAAACACTAAAGGTTTGCATAGTGCATCTGCCCATCTTGCGCTCATGTTTGTAAGATTGTTGAACTATAATTTTGGAGGTACAGTACGTGGCTGTGGTGAAGAATATTGTTGCAGACTTTTTGAGTTGTATGCCTTTATCCTTGATGGAGGGATGTGAAACCGATTTGGAAACTTTGTGTGTTGCAAATATTCTGGAGGATGTACCCAACATTTCTTGAGAGGAGTGGTTAAGAGCTCAGAATGCAGATGTTACATTGTGCAAGGTTGGCAGGAGAATCAAAGATGGCTGGCCTGAAAAGAGA
Organism: Triturus cristatus; assembly: GCF_964204655.1. NCBI lineage: Eukaryota > Metazoa > Chordata > Amphibia > Caudata > Salamandridae > Triturus > Triturus cristatus. Next base: position 509,054,790 of record NC_140592.1, on the reverse strand, counting down.
TTTGTTCATAAGGTTTATAGCACCTTTGGGGAATTAAGGTATGAGTTATCTTTGGAGGGAGGATTAGTAATGAGGAATGGTAAAGTGATTTCTCCAGAATGTCTTAGATCCAAGATTTTGGATATATGTTACGATGGGCATTTGGGCATCAAGAAAACTAAGAGTAAAGTGTTCTTACTGGTGGCGAGATTTGGATCTAGAAATTGAGGGGAAGGTGAGAAATTGTCTAGAGTGTGAGAATTAGGACACATCTCACACTTCCTTAAGACCACCCTTACACCCTATTACTAGTCCCAGTATGCTTTGGGAGAGGTTGTGCATCGATATTGCAGGTCCCATTTGGGAGAATGGTGAACAAAAGTATCTTGTGCTACTTGTGGACCAATTCTCCAAGTGTTCGGAAATGGATATTGTCTGCAGAGCCAATGCAAGGTCTGTTATCTATTTTCTACAAAAGATATTTTTGAAAGAGGGACTGCCTAAAAGCATTATTAGTGACAATGGTCCCCAGTTCATCTCTAATACTTTCAAGAAGTTTGTAAGAGATAATGGTATTACACGCAAGACCACTTCACTGTACCATCTGGCTGGTAATGGTGAAGTCGAAAGGTTAAACCGCATAATTAACAGCAACTGGCTATTAACAATGATTTGGATTGAAGGAAGGATATAGTAAACAACATGTGGGTCTACCACATTACTCCTTGCAAATTAATTGTTCTTGGCCCTTTTATGATAATAAGGCATAGAACACCCATCTCTAAAGATAACGTTGGATGGGTGGTTACAGCCAAGAAAGCTAATTGGTCATCAGAAGTAGTTCAACAGAAACTGAAGAATGCACAGGATGTGAGCAAGAAATATTATGATGTCAAAGATGGGAGCAGACCTGTGCACATTAAGTTAGGTGATAGGGTAAGAGTAACATGCATTGGCATAGCCAATAGGTCTCGCCTTTGGGACCTTATAAGTGTTTAGCCATGCAACTGTTGCATAACTAAACACTTATAAGGTCCCAAAAGCAAGACCTATTGGCTATGCCAAGCGGCCGCAAAAGTGAAAGTGATTGAGATCAAACATCAAAGCGGCCGTGAAAGTGAAAGTAATAGCGGTAAAAGTGGCGCGCGCGCCCGCACACATGCACTGTAGTTCTAGGCTGGCTTTGTAGCACTTTTTGGAGCCCTCTCAATAAGGCTCGCCAGACCAGCGCATGCGCTGGGTCAGGCAAGACCTAAAAAGGAGTGGCATTTTGAAGAAAGGCCAAAGCCTTTTTTCACAACCTTTGGTGGTTGAAAAACCTTTTGCAATTCTGTGTTGTGGAATGATGGGAAAGTATGGCATTTCTCTGCTTTGTCATTGTGTAAGGGGAGGAGAGACCACATCAGACAATGACACACCACTATACGTCTACTGACAATCATAAGTTTGACTGGTTGACGGAGAAGGGTTGCAGTCAAGGAGTACAGGACATGGATGAGGTTGTCACTGAGGATCCCTCAAGACAAGAACTATCGGAAACCTGTAGGGCAGAGTGATCGTGGGGAATGTGTGCCACATTCTAACAATGATGAGGTGGGGGAGGATGCCAAGAACAATGAAAACCCACAAATTGTTGTGCAATCCCAAGTAGAAAACAAAGTGAGTAAAGGTGGGTGGGAAGTGAAAAGACCTGCAAGGTTGCACGATTTTGTTTGCAAATAAGCATTGTGATGATCCCACTGTGTACCTGTGTGGGTGCACTATTTTCTTCTACACTGGAATGTATTGTTATAATATTATTTTGTTCCAGTCAGGAAAGTATTGTTATATGTAGGAATAAATTTAATCTTGGATACATTCTATATTTGCACTTTAGGATTTCCTTTGTGAATGTAATTTTTTCCTCAGAAAAAAGGGAGATGTGTTGTGTTTCACTTTCATGCTGAGCAGTGTATGACCATGGGGGGGAGGGGGGGGGCAGTGTCTTCCTATGCCCAAAGCATTGAAATGTGGTTAGGCTCTAAGTAGAACCTCGCGCATAGGTGGCGTTGGCAGTTGGTGTAAGATTTGCTGACTGAAAGAGCATTTCAGTCTCTGTACGGTATCGGGGTATTATGAAATTAAGCTATTTCTATTCTACTATCGCTGTTACCGAGCATCTTTACAATTACAAGCGACTGTACACAGCCAGCCAGACTCCCAACAAACACCATTTGCTAAATTACATGGACGGGATTACGCTGGTGTATCTAGAATCTTGTGACGGGGCAATTAGGAGCTCCCATAAACTTAGTTGAAGTTAACACAGCTATAAATAAATTCTCGACTTGTAAAGCTCCCAGAGCCGACAGCCTACAGCTGAATTCTATAAAGCCATCTGTGATATTCTTACTCCATTAGGCATTAGATGAGAGGAGTTAATAACTGCCCTGCTGCAGTCTGGGAAAGATCCTCTAATGGCACTGTCATATCGACCTTGTCTTTACTCAGTATAGATGTTAACATCCTGGCATGTTTAGTAGACAATAAATGAGTACCCTTGATTCACGGGCTGGTACTGCCAGAGCACACATGTTTTATTCCGGGCAGAAAAAATGCTAATAATCTGCACGCTGTTTGCGCTTTTCCATCAAATCAACCCTGAGCTGCCTGCTGTGGCGTTAATTCTAGATACCGAAAAGGCATTTGACTCCCTGGGTTGGGTAACATATATTTCATACTGGACAGGGTAGGCTGGGGCTTCGAAATTTATAGATAGTGTTGCGCTTCTGTACATATTACCTCTGGCCATGGAGTTACTAACATGCAGGGTCAGAGAACACCATCAACAGGAGGGACTGGCATTCTCAAATTGTCGGCTAGTCATCTCTTTATATGCAGAAGACATTGGAGTGTTGTGGCTCACGGTGGAGTGGTGTGGCTCACTGGTCAGAGGCAGCAGACCCGGAAGCAGAGGACGGCCCGGGACCAGGGTTCAATTCCCGACGCGGCTGGGTCGTGGACCAGAGCCAGCGGACTCGATAATTCTCGCTTCGGTGCCTACTCTAACCAGGGATCACACTCGGCAACTCTGGGACCATCTCACAGGGATAACCAGGACGGGTTCCCCAGCGGTCTACAGCGCCACGATGCCTCAGGGCAGCAGTGCGCTTTACAAGACACTTAAATTTACATTTACATTACATTTACATTTACATTTAAATGTCCTAGGGTTAACTTACAACTAATAATTTGAGAAACAATGCACCTGGGCACACTGGCGAAAATAAATATTAATTGAGAAACAGAGCATCACTGCTAGTCCTGAGATTTCTTGAGTGAGACGATTTCCGTGCCATGCTTGTGCTGCGTCCTTGCGTGCACGTTGAGCATAGTGTTAGCGCAGTGTGCCTCTGGTGCTCAATGCTGTGCTTATCTAATGCTCGCCCATGGCATCCGCTTTTTACCCTACAGTTTGCCCTAGTTTCTCCCGAACTTTTCCAGTCCCCTTTTCCTGTGTGTGGTTGCATGGTGCTGACTTTAATACTCTACTCCCCCTACTGCCACCCTGTCTGGCTTTGCAGCCATAGCTTCCTTTCTATTGTCTGCTTCTGGAGCCAGGTAAGCACTTGTCTACCAGTTTGGCCACCCTCTGCTGCTAATCTACCTCATCCAAGACCATCTTTGGATCTTAGTGCCCGAGTTCTCCATCAGTAGTGGGGGCTGGCGCCAAACAGGGTTGAGGTGGACTGGAGCTGCTTTGCTGGCTACATGCCCTAGTATTCTCCACCTTTCCATCAACAGCCTCCTTGGCCCTGGTGCATAGCCCACCCTCGGGGGCTGGCGGCAGTGATAGTGGCAGCTGTAAGGAGCAAGGCCTCTCCACCTCCCGAGTTTACCAGTGTGCACTCCACGCATTCTTGCTGGTAAGGGTCCTAGTAAGGAGGGGTGAGGCATTAGAGGAGATTTTGGGGGATGGGCTTCGGGAATCTGGGTGCAATGCAAGTAGTTTAGGCAGTGGTCGAAGTGGGGAAAAAAAAGTAGGGGAACTGTGGGCGGAGAATCAGAGGACGGGAATAACCCAAGTATTGGCTCAGTGGGCGGAGCCAGAGGTGTGGCCAGAATGCGCAAATATCCCAATTTTTAGTATTTGTTTGGCATTTCACTCCCCCAGTTTAATCAACCAATGGATACACATGATTATATAAGGTTATAATGAGTTATTGTCATTAAAACACATTCACAAAGTGGGATATGCGTCTAATCACAGAATGTCCCAAATACGATAAAATGTGGAAGCACAAGCAATTTTTCGCAGAGCCATGGTGTTTATCATCAGCACTTCTCCCTTTTTCCACAACAGCAGTTCAAACATGAATGGCAAAATATCCTAGTTTGCAAATGTTTTCTATATAACTCTGGCTCTGCCATATTTGCCTCCTAATGCAAGATCTGCTGCATGATCTGACCATTTAAACTAATAAATTGTTTATAGCTCAAATGTATCAAAAGTTAACAGAAATGTGACTTGTTTTGCTGCGGAGTGGATGGCTTATTGCAAAGGTTGACTGATCATCTTTCTCACTGTTGCATTTGTATGTTACACTGGTGCTAATAAGGCAAAATCTTTCCAAAGACTGTTAGCATGTGTACACGTCATTACGTTGCAGCCTTTTTTTAAATGCTGAATTTAGTCAACACTGTGGCATAATTTTGTCCTCCTTTGCTGCATATTTAATTCCAGTGACCCCACAGCAAGCAGCACATGTTAAAAGTGCTTGTGAATGAAGCAGAGAGACTGTGAAGTTTGCGAACTCAGTTTGGTGTGCGTGCCAAATTCTGCATTCCCAATCCCTGGTGAGTTGCAGCTACTACTTCTGAAACAAGGCCAATGGAGCTAACTATGGTTGAGGCAGACTGGCCTCAAGGGCAGGGCCGGTCTTCGCACTGGTGGTGCCCTCTACATTAATGTTTGTTAGTACCCCCCAATGACCACCTCTGGCATGGATGCCCTCACTACCACCCTTTAACAGTGCCCCTCAAGTCTCTATAACCACACTCTCTCTCAGATGCATTTAATTTGATTTACAGCGCCACTCATACCAGTGTAGGGTGTCAGAGCACTTTACATCTCACACATTACTAAGAGACAATCAATATGTGTGTAAATCACTGTATAGAAAATGTTACATAAGACTAAGGACTAGAAGGAGTAGGAGTCACATGACAACCATACTACTAGGCGGTATAGTTTAATAGTGATTGGTCTGGAGAAACAAACTCAGAATTTTAAAACATAATACCATGGTTGGGGGTTCTCTTTAATAATCAGAATTGATTTCTGTCCAAAAGAACACTTTTTGCAACATTAGGATAATCAAAGACTGGTGGAAAAAAAACAACGCTCTAAACTATACCTTGCTGTTTGTATGCAGCTCTTAGATGAAAGTTAATAGCTCACTGTTCTATGTTAGGATTTTAACTTATAAACTGCAAGTAACAAAAGAATCTCTCTGACAAAAGCAGTAGGTCACTGACCTATTTACATTATGTGCACTTTGTGATCTGTGTAGGAAGGTGGAATCTGACTACATGGTTGCCCCCACTTTTTTCCTGGGGTTTTGCTGGTTTTCGACTTAGTCTGGCTGGGATCCTGCTATTCAGGACACCAGCCTATCTGCTTTCTCCCTTAAATTGATTACAAGTACTATAGGTACACTCCAGATTGGATTCTGGGGTACCCTTATAAGTCCCTAGTATATGGTATACTATGTACCAAGGGCATAGGTACCCCAGAGCCTACCAGGGGCTGCAGCATGTATTGTGTCACCCCTGGGAAGCCTTCCAAAATGACACCACAGGTCTGCTACTGCAGCCTGGGTAAGGTGGTGCATGCACCCCTTACTGAGATATAGGTTCACTATATCTCTCCATATTACTGCACATATAAACCTATCAGTCAACCCTATGGCAGGCCTTACCAATCCTGAAGGCAGGGTGCTGGGTTTTATGTGAGAGGGTGCCCATGCATGAGCAGAGCCCCTCAGCAGCCTTCAGAACCTTTATTCTGGGGTTGTTTGTGATGCTGCCAAACCATACACTCTTAAGTGCATAATAACCAAAGGGTAAATGCTAACTTTGGAATGGCTGCACGGAAACATGTTGTATTTGGTGTCAAACACTTTGGAATCATACCCCCACACAAGTAACTGGTGTGGGAGTATGATCCCACCCTTCTAGAGGGAGAGACATGACAGCACCGGTATACCCGGTACCAGCTAACAGAGCCCTGGCATCACAAAATGGATGCTGCCAGCCACAGACACGAGTCTGCCCTCCTGTTGCTGGACGAAACTCCGGCAGGGGAGGCCTGGACTGTCATGGTTCCGCCACCCGCTACTCGAGGAGGAGGGTCAGCGGTCTAGCTCTTGCGGGTCGACAACGGAAGGCCGAAAGACTCACTTCCGGTTGATCGCGCACAAAAGCCGGGAACTCCGGCTACTAACCGCTTTGAATTCAAGACATTGCCCTGGAAGGAGAGACGCCACTCCGGAGAAGACGAGTACCAGCCGACGGAAGGACGCGGCAGCGGACAACTACGGTGCAGGTACTGACTTTGACTAACGGCGCTTCGCTTACAGAAGAACGGCAGTCCTTGCTGTTTCAACTCGTAACTTTGCTTCCACGGCACACAGAAGGAGGGCAGTGGAACGGGGGTTCTTGCCCTCATTATAATTTGCGCAGGAGCGCTGGTTTTGCTTTATGTAATTTTGGTTCACCCATTGCCCCAGCAGGATTGGGCGCTTTATAATTTGCGCAGGAGCGCTGGTTTTGTTTTATATAATTTTTGTTCACACCGTGACCCAGCAGAATTGGGCTCTGCCTCATTTGCACAGGAGCACTGGAACAGACTACGGAGGCCAGCTGCTCACACACCCTCGCACCAGGTAAACCAGGGTCTCATACGCACGACACAGGACAGAGGAAGGAGAAGGAACGAGCAGAACGCTAACGGTGTTCCATTCTTTCCCTCACAGCGTGTGTCCAGCGCCATCTAGACCGTGCGCCTATCTGGCTTCCACCCCGGGTACCCCCTTATCCTAGACGGAGTTACACCTCGACTAGGGCAAGGCGGGGAACGGGGTGGTGGTTCTTGTCGCCTCTGCAGGAACATCCACCCAGCTGACGGTAAGTCGTGGGGGGAACTCTGACACCGGACAATAGATTTCCTGTCACAGGGAGGTGTCACCACCTCCCAGAAAGGCTTTCGTGTATTGGGGCTGGGTGGGTGCACTCCAAGAGTGCTTTGAAGTTCAGCACTGGGAGCACATTTGGTGTCCCTGTGCATATTCCAGCTCTAACCGGTTGCAGGGGCTACCAGCCCCTGCTCTGGCGCGAAACTGGGCAAAGGAAATGGGTGTAGCCACCCCTCTTTCCTGACCTTCCCATAGGTGGGTCCCTAGAGTTTGTCCCACCCCTTCCTTGGGTATGAGAAAGGAACCCCTGGCTACAGGACTTTAGATTACACCTGGACGAAACTCTGATACTGAATCCTGGAACTTCGACGATCTACATTGAACTAGATAAGGAAAGAATCTCCCTTGGAGTAAAGGAGTTACTCCCCTGCAAGGCAGGCACCAAAGACAGATCTGACCAGTTTGCAGCTCCGAAGCTCCCGCCAGACTCCGAAGAATTTTGCAATACAGGAGGTGGGTTTCCGTGGTCTTATAGGTAGAACAGTGCCCACAGCAAGTCTGAGGCCGAACCCCTGGACACCACGTCACTTTGCAGAAGCATCAGCTTTCCAACAACTCCTGCAGCTAAGCTTTGGATTACTTGTAGCCCTTACCCCGAGCAGCATTTGCACTGAAGATTGCCCGCCTACACACCACAAGTGTTCCGTGAGCTGGCCCTTTGTGTTTTCTCTCGAGGTCCCTTCGCTATCCCTAGTCCGTCGACTGGTGGGTCCCTGTGAAGGCAACTTTACCTCTAATTAGGCTTACCTGATTGCTCCAGACGTGTCCTGACTCTCCATTGCATGGGGAGTCCCCAGGACCTTGCTGGTCCGCACCAAAGCATCTTTTCTCTTTCTGCGTGGGTTGCTGTTGCCAAGGCTTGTTGTGTTCAATACGAGGACCGACACCCCAGCACTCGATATCCTTTGTGGGACAGCTCAAATCCAGCTTCTGGTTGTCGTCGACGCCTCCTGGTCCTCGTGGCTGCAGAGTCAAGCTTCGCCTCTTCGCACTTGAATCACCCAACATCGATGTGCTTTCGTCTACCGTGCCCCTGGTCACTGGCAAATGACCCAGACTCTGTACCCTGTGCTTTCAGGTTCTTCTGATCTTCGATCCAGCCTTGGATCACACTGGACACTTTTCTCCTTCCCGGCAGCAGCACTTTGCAGTAGATCGCCATTGAAATCAACGACGATCCCCGACACCATTTGACACCTTTGCACCCGGCTTCCCTGGGTGAGGTAACTCCGGTGCTCCCGTGGGTGCTGGCCCTAGAACCCCCTAAGTCTAAAGAGGTTTTCTCAAAGTCCTCTCTTAAGTGTCCTTAACTTCTAATATTCCAACCGTGACTTTCCCATAAAATAGTACGGGGCTCGCGCCTGTGTTCTCACACTGCACACGTCCCCTGTGGGTCTCCTGTGTCACTACCTTGGGTGGTTCCTTGGGGTCCCAGCGATTCTACGTGCTTTAGGCACTGTGTCTAGTGAAGTCGTGATTCTTATACCACTTTCTTAATATATGGTTTGGTCCGCCCCTAGGGCCCATTGTATATTGTGCTATTTACTGTCGTTTTAGAACTGTATTATTGTGCATCTTGGACTCTAATCTCATAAAGAGATTAGTAGTGAGTGTTTAGAAATAAATATATATATTTTATATATACCTTGTGTGGATCTCCTTTCATTTAGTAATTCAAGAGGTTATAATCTGGTAAACCAAGCTGCTTTACACTCCTTCAAGACTTAGCCTGAAGGCTGCTCTCCATAGCTACCACTAGGATAGCTTTCAATAAAGGTTGTCTTTAAACCTATCATCAATAAGGGTTGTTTGGACTGGTACAAGGTGCCCACTATAACTAGTGGACAGCATATACCAGGCCAACTTCTCACAATCTGTATGGTACATGTTCTTTGCAGCAGGCACATTAACCCTCTAAGCTACCTTTCCATGAATCAGAACTTCCACTAGGCAAAATGATCTCTCTCTAGGAAGAACATTAAACACCAGAGTCATCATGACATTTTTATTGTTGCCGAAAATTGCTGGAGGCCAGGAAGAAGGCAGCAAGCACTTTTAAAACCTTAATATACTTGCAAACATAATGCCTCCACCCAAAGTCAGCACCCGGTGCGGTCACACCGGTTGCACTGCCCTAGAGCTGGCCCTTCTCAAGTGTCCTGTGACCTCAGTGACAGAGTCACTGTTGCTCTATGGTGTGCTGCTTCATAGGCCTGTCTGCAAGACTGGAGGTGAACTTCAATATGGATTGTGGTGGACAAACCTTGAAGGTTAACCCACACTTGCCACTGCTAGGGTCCACCTGCTGGTGCTAAGACACCAGGGCTTCTAAGGTCTTGCGCAGCCTTCTAAGGTCTAGCATAGGATTGTGCTCTCTCAGGAGAGTGGTCTGGTGGACTGGTTATTAAGGCTGAACCTGGTTCCCCAGTTACAAATTCAGTAGCTCTGGCCATAGTGCCACATTCTCTCCCCCCACTGAACACCATACTGCCCCACTGAGAAAAACTCACACTGCCTTCAACTACAACCCAATTGCTGCCGGCTATAAACACCTGGATGTGGCTCAATTTAAATGACGCAGAGCAATATGCAGTCTACAAAAAAAAGTGACAACATCCTGGAAAAAAGCAAACGCTCATAGGGAATGCAAAATTTAGCAAACCATGTGAATTGTAAGCAGGAACAACATGGTTACCTTAATGCGTTTACACTCACTATTCAGAAATCAGTGAGTGCTCTTGCCTGAAAAGTTAAGGACATGACTACAGGGTCCTGAATGGACCCATTTCAATGCCCATTGCTTATATCCTTACAAAATGTAAGCCGTATGGTAAAAATACCACATCCCTGCACGCAGAGCCGCAGTACACATTTTGTTTTCCAATCCACACTTTGCAGTACCTCCAGGATTGGTGCACTAGTTGCAAGCCCAGGGAAAACAAAGACAAGAAAACAAAAATAGCGCTTCACTGGCAAATTCTGTAAAAGTGGCGCTAATGTGTTTGGGTGTGAATAAAATCAATCTGGTCAGTGTGCTACCAGCAGGCGCTCAACACCCATTGGACTCAAAGGGCTTCAGCCACAACCCCCCCCCCCCCACCCTGTCGTGTGTGGCAGCCCGGGATGAGACAGCTTCCCGGGCACCCAGACAGCCCCACCCGAGCACTTCACAGGTCTTTTAAAGACCATTTGCATGTTAATGAGGCCTTGCTGTTGTTTCACCCCTTCTAAGAGCCCCTGCAGCTCCACTCTGCCTATTGCTTAAAGATTAAGCCCCCCCCCCGAAATTTGTTCTTTGCCCTCTGGCTACCAGTCTCTTACCTTACTTCGTTATTTTTCCTATTTTTAACCTTTAATCCAGATGCTGCACTTTGGAATTAAAATACGACATTTCCAGCAAAAATTATTTTCATTTTTGGATCCATTTCACAGGGGAGGAAATAAGAGAAAGGAAAGGAAAGAGAGTGAAACCCCAATCTTGAAGTCATGGTTTTCATAAGAGAAGAACTGCTAGACAGAAAGAGAGGGAAGAGGGGAAGAGTTGGGGGGAGGGTGGAAGGCAGCTGAAGCTACAGAGCAGAAGCGGACACTGTATTTTCTTCTCTGGGTAAGAAGAAAAAGACAGGGTCCTGTTACTTCTCTGCCGCCCCTCCTCGAACGCCAGGAACGCCGAGCTTTATAGGCCATGCCGATTTCTTGCGTCCCGGGACGCATTTTCAAAATAAAAAAGTAGGGGAACGGAATCTCTGGAATTGAAGAAGTAAGGGCACGCCGTGCCCTGCTTTCCCCCCCCCCCCTTCGACCACTGAGTTTAGGCGAGTGCATTAACCTGGTGGTCAGGGTGATTTGTTGTGAGAGTAGGCAGGTGGTCTGCTTACCTGAAACTATTTGGGTTTGCATCCCACATTGTTGGCGGTTGGCTTGTGACTCTTGTCTACCCTGCTCATCTTGCACTGACTGGCCTTGCCATTTCTAATTTGTTTTAACACCCCCTACTCAATACTTTAAAATAGAGGCTCATTAACTTTGTTTACCTGGTGAGGCCCAGGAAATGAAAATGCTCTCACAAAAGGAACCTTTGCCTCTGGACAAGTGTCCTCGGCTCAAGAGCTCTGATAGCTTCAGCGGATCCATCAGTGAAGATTTATTAAAAGAGGAAGCCAGGGCTAACATTGCTACCTCTCCCACTCTACCTTTCTTAGGTGTTCAACTTTCAACGGACCCTATGTATTTGCCTCCAGAATCATCACAACTAACATTATGTTATATTATTAAAATTTCTAGAGCGCTCTGCTACCCTGGGGTGTCCTGGCGCTGGACACCTTAAAAAACGAGTGAACAGTTATTTATTAAGGACTGTTTTTCAATGGAATCCTCTCACTCAGCAAACTGTGAGTGCCATTTGGATTATCAAAAGGACTTGTGACTCTGATCAACCAGGGGCCTCACTGAGTTCAATCTCAATGTCTGAAGGGTTGCCCACAGGCTACAGCACATTAAGTACTTTTTAATCAGACTCTTGTCCCCCTACTAATTTAATAACAGTAGCCTTAAACTGCGTTCCTCCAGTTAATGCAACCTTGCATATTACCCAGTCAGAAACTGACTCTATATATGGAGTAGACCCTATGGATTGTCCGGAGAGCAGCATAGGGTTTGTTTAAGACCTGGTGGTCCATATGAGCAAGTCACACAACTCGCTTTGAAGCTCCCTGCATAACAGGCGCTTCCTGGCTTAAATGGTCATTTGCTTTCAGAACTGCTGTCTAGTCTGCAAGAACTGCAGAGCTGTCCCCGACGATTCCTCTACATCCTCAGGATATCCAGTCTTACAGGCTATGGGAGCAATTACAGCAACAATTGCCAAAATGACCAGAATTATGGGGCAGCATTCTGATGTTGTAACAGAGCAAACATCTCTTCTGAAAGAGATTTAGGGACTGATTACGATATCGGTCGGTGTTGCCTCGGTCCGACATCGCCGCGGTATCGGGACTGACCGACCTTCGGTCATAGGTCCCGACCGCATTATTAGTATGTGTTTGCACATGGTGTGGTCGCACAATCCCAATTCTCTATGGGAGCTTGTGCTGCGGCCGGTTTCCGACCGCATCACAAGCTCCCATAGAGAAATGGGAGTGTGTGTAAATCCCTGCACCCTGTGCCAGGCACCTCATGGTGCCTGCCACAGGGTGCGGGGATTTAAGGGGGAGCAATAGGTGCCCCCCAGGCCCAAACCGTAGGCCTCGGAGGCGAGGGGGCACTGCTAGGGGCCCCCAGAGTCACTTTCTGACAGCCTTCCCATGTCGGAAAGGCCAGCATGTAACTGTCTGAAACCTACATCATAATCCCGACGGCAGAAACGCCGTTCTAAAGGAATTATGTTGCGGTTCCGACTGGCTCCTTGAGCCCACTGGCAACTAGATGGAATGATCGGCCAATTTAACTTCCGACCGCCTACATTGTAATTAGATGGTCGGAAGTCAAACCACGGATGTCAGTCGGAAAGCCTTTGACCTGTGGTCAGAGGCTTTCCGACTGACATCTTAATAGGGGCCTAAATATGAAATTAATACACTTAAACCTATTGGTCTAAATATTACAAAATGTTGACACATCTCTGCAAACCGTGGTCCCACATTCAAGTAATTTGGCAAGGCTTGACAACATAGTTGGCCTTTTGCAACTAGTGCCAAGGGAGTTATCTTTTATGAAAACTCCCTCGCATCAGGATGACTTGTTTTTACAAACAATTGTCACTCCAATAAACACTATTCCCAGTGTTATTTCCTCCATCTAAGCTCTTTAGGGAAGCCAAACACTGTGGAACCCTGCCACAGTTTAGCTCATAATTTAAGTCAGGACCCACAGTCCCCACCAATAACTTAACTAATAATAACATCAATGCCCCATCTTCTGATGTTAAACTATCAGGAGCATGAGGGAAGTTATTCAATACGGACTCCTCTCTCACTATGCCCTCTAATTCAGATCAAAGGCTAGTCTCTCTTGATAAGAGTATCAATGCGGCTCTATTAGTAAGCTTTGTAACAACTGATAATACAACTGAGTGGCACATAACTTTAGCAAAAGGGGAACTTCAGCCGTATGTCAGCCAGCGGCGTCTAAAAAAGTTAAGAAGATTAAGTAAGAAGGCTATGCGGAATTAATCCAAACCATCTAATCACTCCAAGAAGTCAACAAACATTTTTCCTATATTTAAAAATGATAAACAGACTACGTAATCAAATTCCTTGGGATCCCAAACTGTGAACACAGATGACAATCTTGAAGAAAATCCAGAGCCGTTACTTTATATTGTTAATGATGCCACAGTTTTAACATCACCTTTGGGATAGGGTATCACAATTAACCTTGATAAAGATTAAACTTCTTTGGGGGGAGCCCCCAATTGCATAGGAGCAACTAATGCTACGAACTTAGAGGGTGTTGGCCCGGAATAATACCTTAGTGGCAGCTCTAGCGGTATTCCAGACCATGTACCATCTTTACCCAAACTGCTGGAGTCTATGTGTCCTGCGAACCCCATGGATCCTAAATTACCAAATCTGGCAAAAACAATTGCTGATAGGTTCTCTGTCCTGATGAAGGAACTTACTAACTGTGATGACAAAGCAACCCACTTTGTCATCACATTTTGTACTGCCCTTTCATCATTTTCACCAGGACGTGTCCTATGATTTTAACCGAAGTGTATCTAACACCTCAATAAATATAGCCCCTTTAGAGAACCTGTAGCAGAGGTCAAGTGATCATGATCCACTGACAGATGAAACCACGGACCTGGTAAATAGCCATACAGACGAGGCCTATATCAATATTTCCTTGATTTTATTCCTGATTGTGTCATAAGGCTCCTGTGATATCTTAAACTGACAGAATATACTAAAAGTTTAATCTCAATTTCCAGAGTTGGAAAGCATTGATAGGACAAGTTTACTTGACAGGAGGTTTCTTTGGGAACCAACAGGGAAAACGAGTTCACAAGGACTGCCTGGTCATCAAAAATAATAATACCTCAAACAATATTAACAAAGAAAGAAAGGCTAGCTGAATGGGCGATACTTATCTCAATTCCAATAAAACCAGATATCCCCATATCCTACGAAATCTAAGCAAGACCCTATCCCAACCCCTTGATCTAAATTGGGAAAGATAAGTGCTATTAGGTCGGCTGACTTTCTACAGAATAGAAATTTAAATGTACATATTTTCAAAAGATACTGTCACAGGATATCATGAGATCTGGGCAGATTTACCAGTGAGTGGAGTCCCCAGAGATCTATGCCTTGTATTGCATACTTAGCCGATAGGAAACCACTCCTGACGTACTGTCAACCGACTTAGCAATCTGCTCTTGGAACATTGCAGGGTTTGAGCACCACTTAGCCTCAGGCAGGCCTAGTCTCATTTAATTTCTATCTAAACATCCGGTTATTTGTTTGCAGGAAACCTGGCCCACTAACCCATTCCTTGTACCAGACTACCACACAAATTAAATCAGTGCTTCTATTAGTAAGATGGACAGACCCGCTGGAGGATTGATGACCTTGATAAAAATCTCCCTAAGACTAAAAACCTCAGTTTTTAAACTTAAATCAGATTTGCACTACCTGTTTTATTAGGCAATAAATGGCAGAATCAGCTACTAGTACAGACTGTTTATTTTCTGCCAACCTTGTTAAAGGATAAAACACAAATACCACGCCTCCTGCAGGAAACTGAGGCTATTTTAGATCTTTTTCATAATGCTAAGACGCTGATCACTGTAGATTTCAATAATAATTTATTATCTAACTATGAGAAGATGATGTTACCTGAAGACTTACCTGACCCCTTTTTTTGGCATCTCGTCACCATTTATTGATAATTGGATGATCCATAAACGATCTAAGAATCATTATATGTGTAAGTTTCTATTTGATTTGTGTTTTCTGGCTCTTAGGGGTCGATTAGGATGGCGGGCGGAAAAACATTCTGACCGCCGTGGTAGCGGAAATGAACCATCTGCAGGTACCGCGGGAAAACCGGCCGTTAGATTAGGATGAACCGCAAGAAATATCCAACCACGGCAGAAGGATTCCACAAAAGACTGCCGGGAGCATGCAGAGCAGGTGAAAATCCATACGCGGTGGTCGGATTTGCTGCGGAAAGGCCCAAAACCGCCGAATGGCCATCGGACTGACCGCACGTTAAATTGGGATACCATTGCGGTGACAGCGGAACGATCCACTGTTTCCGACCGCCGCGATCGCAACTATTGATGAATGGGAGAGCCAGCGGAAGGGCTGTTGTATTCCGACCACTGCGGTCGCTCCAGAACAGTAATGGCGGTTGACAAAAAAACACACAAAGTTACCAAGTGTGGCCATTAACCTGGCTCAGACTCAAAAAACACCTAACACACCTCAATGACACATCCCCATGGCAAATAAAAAATACAAATCCCAGGTAACCCCACACAACACACCTGACAGGAATACACCATTTTGACCCACCCACATAGCTGAGTATAAAACCAGCACTGAAGGTCCCAACCCCACAGCACAAAGGAGAGGCAAATCTGCACACATCGCAATAACACAAACACATCACCCACACCACACTCACACCTGCACCCTTAACCCATTTGCACATCACACACCATGTCACTGAAGAAAATGCCCAAATTCACTGACAATGAATTGTCAGTGATGGTAGATGAGGTAATCAGAGTAGAACCACATTTGTTTGGAAGCCTGGTCCAATAGACACCACAAGCCACTCAAAATCAAATGTGGGCAAGGATAGTCAACAAGGTCAATGCAGTAGGGACCATCCCGCGCTCCCAGCAGAAGATCAGTAAGTGGTGGAATGACCTCAAGAGCAAGGTCAAAGAGAGGAACAAGAACCTTAAGCTGGCTCAGATGACTGGCGGTGGCCCTCCCATTCCACTACAAACATTCACCGAATGGGAGGAGAAGGTGCTTGCCATACTGCATCCAGAGAGTCTAAGTAATAGCTGGGGGAGTTGACGCTGGTAAGTACCAACAAATGGCTCCCATTACACTGCTATGTACTGTCTTGCACAACTAGAAAGCTAGACTTCCTAGACCCAAATGCACTTATGTACAACACACTCTTCCCAACACATGTCTCACATATCTAACAATATTTCCATAGGGGCATGTGTACAGGCAGCCAGTACTACAAATCCCACCAGGCACCCTAGTCCCAAAGCTGAGCAGGATGTAACACTCCACCCCACACCCACAACCATGTGTCAGCCATTGCATTGCTCCCCACAAAGTTACAGGTAAGTAGCCATCTTAACAGGGAGGGGTGTTTTTGGGTGGGAAGCCAGCACTACAACTCCCACCAGGCCCCCTTGTCCCAACGCTCAGCAGGATGGAGCACTCCCCTCCACCCAGAAGCAAGTGGCAGCCATTACATTGCCCTCATCAAACTAACAGGTAGGTAGCCGTCTTAACAGGGAGGGGGGTTTGCTCACATCAAACTTAAAGGTAGGTAGCCATCTCAACAGGGAGGGGTGTTTGTGGGTGGGAAGCCAGCACTACAGCTCCCACCAGGCCCCCCTATCGCAAAGCTCAGCAGGATGGAGCACTCCCCAACCACCCAGAAGCATGTGGCAGCCATTACATTGCCCTCATCAAATTAACAGGTAGGTAGCCATCTTAACAGGGAGGGGGGTTTGTGGGTATGAAGCCTGCACTACAACTCCCACCAGGCCCCCTTGTCCCAAAGCTGAGTAGGATGGAACATTCTCCCCCCAGCCAGAAGCATGCGTCAGCCATTGCATTGCTCACCTTCACCAAACAAGTAGCTAGCCATCTTATGCTCTGTTGTCCCACCCCTGAGCAGGATGGAACACTCCCCCATCCAAGAGCCATATGTGGCCTATTCCCTTCCTCTGCTTCACTTCACAGGGAGGCAGCTATCGTAACAGGGAGGGCGTATGTGGGTAGGAAGCCAGCACTCCCACTCGGCTCCCTTGTCCCACAGCTCAGCAGAATGGAGCACTCCCCCCACCCAGAAGCATGTGGCAGACATTGCATTGCTCACCTTCACCTAACAGGTAGTTAGCCATCTTAACAGGGAGGGGTGTTTGTGGGTGGGAAACCTACACTACAACTCCCACCAGTCACCCTTGTCCCAAAGCTCAGCAGGATGGTACACCCCCCACACCCAGAACCATGTGGCGGAAATTCCCCTCAACTGTGTCACAGAACAGGTAGGTAGACAGTGAATGCACCCTAACCATTCCTCTCAAAGAGCATGGAGCCATATGACCACACCAGCCCTCACATCATCCAACTTGGCATAGATCCAATAGCCACTTCCAGTGTGCAGACAGAAAAGCATATGTAACTATCACAGAAATTAAAGTGTAACTCACCAAATCACATGTTGAAGAAAATCAGGGCACAATGATGCACAGCACTGAATGCTATGTGCAAGTGCCATGGTGGCAGAGCATTAAGGCCCATATGAACACAAAACATGCATGGTCAGTTGTAAATAGAAAGTTAAGTACATGATATGACACAGTTATGCATAAGATCACAATGGCTAGTTCATTCTCAGATGTAACGTCTTCCATACAGAGTAAACAAAAAAGACGCTTCACATAAAGTTGTTGTGCTGCTAGTCGTTAGATGACGACATGCCCTTGTATTCACACAATCTGTAGGTGAAACATGGTATCTATTGACATGTCACACCATGGACAAGTAATGTATGTACCTGCACATCATGTCATGATGCTTAGTATCATGCAGCCATACAAAGTGATCTCAATGTAGCTTGTGGGGTGCACATTAATGACCTTTTCACCTCCGTTCTACAGGAGACCAACAATTGACTGCTGCAGATGACAACACCTACCTGCAGAGCCAGTCTCTCCCCCCCCCCCCCCCCCCCCCCCGGAACATGGACTCTCGGATGCAGACTCCCTAAGTTTATCGGATGCGGAGCCCGAACCTGGCCCATCAGGACTGCAAGGGCACAGCACTTCCCAGGCCCCCACTGTCCCCACCACCACCACCTCAGCAACAACAACTGCGCTGACCCCTGCCGCAACGACCTGTTCGGCCTCAACCACCACCACAGCCACCACCACCACCACCAGTGCTGCCTACAAAACTCTCCCTGCCTCAGAGGATATCAACACCACCCCACAATCTGAGGAGGGCAGGGAGATTCTGCGGGTGCGTCGAGTGGCAAAGCCACAGGTCCGGGACAGCAGGGCAGGTGGGAGGGCAACTGGGAGACAAAATTGACAGGACACTGGGGCTGAAGCCGTGGCCAACATCGCCGGAGTCCTTGGGGCATCCAAACAAACCCTGGGACACATGGGCCAGGTAATGGAAGAAGTGCGGGAGCTCCGCCTGCTGCTGAAGTCCACGGACACGCGTATCGGCCAAATCGTGGACCTCATGGGCCAGCTTGTTGGTGTTCTGAGGGACATTCGTGCTGCTCAAAAGACAGCTCAACCTCACTCCAGTGGCCCACAGGATTAGACTCCCACCAGCTCAGCTGCAGCCACAGAGAGGGGTGAGCTGGAACAGGATGACTCCTCAGACACCGCGGAGCCCACAGCAGAGGCCTCCCCTGGAAAACGCAAAAGGGGCCGTTCGAGAAACACCACCAGAGGATCACGTGGCAATGAACCAGCCAAACGCAAGTCAAAGAGCCAGCCATGATGGCACCTCTCTTCACCTTGACATTGACTTTGTTGACTATCCTTACCCACACTGCCATGTTGATGTGATGGCAGGTGTCTGTTGGACTGTGTCACCACATCAATATGGTGACTACTCTACTGTCTCGTCTACCATCACTGACAACTCATTGATTCACTTTGCACCATTTTCTTAGACATCACTTGTCTGTCACAAACACTCTTTGTAAATAAACACTCTTTACATACCTATGTCTTTGTGTTAGCTCAATGTTTATCACAGGATGTACAATGTAGACTCTGATTCCACTGTAAACAAAGCTCTGATTGTGATGAGGCATTGAGAGGCTGAAGGGACCTAGAAAGACACAAGAGAAAGACATTTACTTGTCAGGTGATGGCATCACAGCCAGTACACAACACTAGTCATCAAGGTACACAAACCAGCACACATTACAATGAGAAACAATATCAACATAGACATCATGTGGCTGTTCATGACTATACTGTGCCACAAACATCAGCCATCAGCACACAGCCAACAACAGGCAGCAGTCAAAAAGCCCACCTAGGCCTTTTCACTACCATCAAAGACAGCTGACAATGGCACTGCTGTACAATGTCACTTACACTCAAGGGAAGTAGCGGTTGATGAGCTGTTGACGCAGGTCGACACCTTCCTCCTCTCCCCATCCTCGTCACTGGACATGTGTGAGTTTTCAGACGGGGGCATCTGCTGCTCATCATCGTCCAGGATCAGGGGGATCTCTTTGCGCAAGGCTAGGTTGTGGAGCATGCAGCATGCAACTACGATCTGACACACCTTTTGGTGAGAGTAGAGTAGTGCACCTCCGCTCTTGTCCAGACACTGGAATCTAGACTTCAGAAGACCAAAAGTACGCTCCACTACACAACGTGTCCTCCCATGGGCCTCATTGTAGCGGACTTCAACCGAGGTCCTGGGATTCCTCAGTGGGCTCAGCAACCAAGGCTGGTTGGGATATGCAGAGTCACCTAGGTGTGAGATACACAGAGCATTTTTGTAATATAACTGTGGCTGAGGACAGCATGTCACACATACAGCACGCTACTTGACTCTGTGTACTCACCCACAATCCACGCACGCCCCGGATGCAGATTTGCCATCAACTGTGGTACAATGCTGTTACACAGTAAGTAGGAGTCATGTGCTGATCCTGGAAATCTGGCACAGACATGGGAGATTATCTTATCTGCTTGGCATACCACTTGCACATTAATGGAATGGAAATACTTTCTGTTCCTGTAGATGTGCTCACGTGCCTGTAGTGGACACTGTGTACTGGAACGAACCAGTTGCAAAACAATTCAGGGCCCCATCACCTTACATGTTGGTGTCAAAGCAGTCGAATAGGTTCTGCGAGGCCTCAGATGGGGCTCCAACTGAGCACATAGGTCTTGAAGGGTAGGTCGATCCAAACGATATTTACGTATGATATCCTTATCCTCCATGTCTGCAAGCAATGTGAATGGACGATGCACATTTGGTCGCCTCCTAGGTAAGATGAAAGGGGACACATGCCAATTCAATTCCCCTATGAGATGTGTGTAACATCTTACGTTTTGACTGACACATCTCCAACAATGACTGGCCTGAAACTACAGCTTACAACACAAGTCACATGTAGAGACACCTTGATCTAAAGTAATTGTACACGTGTCCAGTATGTACATAGTGAGTACCCCCAAAACAGATTCTGACTATGTGAATGCCAAATGGTACATTCCACCCTCATGTGTCACCAGCCCTGAGAGTAGTTGACACAGCACATGTCTGAAACAGCAACACTGTTGGCTTCTACGTAGCTGCTGCACCTGCCACACCTTCTTACGTGATTCGGACAGGGCATCCATTACCAACACAATGAGCACAGTGTGTGCATAAAGATCAAGTATAAACATGAGTTCAGCAATCTACATAATGAAATAGGCACATTATTTAGTCAGTCCATCATTACTGTGGGTTGCTTAGCCATCTAACACATTGACATGTGTACATATTTGAGAGTCCATCAGACAACAGATCTGTGTACATGCACAACAACATTATAAGTGACATGTGAGGGAGTACATGCCAATGCATGTAATCCTGTACACTGACATGGCATGTGTAGTCATCAGTGACTTAAATGCCACACTAGCATTGAATTTAACTATCTGGTGGTATGATTCATTGTAAGTATCTACTGCCCAAAGATGAGAACTGGCCATTGCCAGATCTGTTGACTGGGTGTGAGTGTTTGATTCGTTCTGATGCTCCGTCCATCACCACCCCCTTTTGTACCGCTTTGTTCGCCATAAGTTGGCAGGGTATGCTCAGACGTGAGTCCCTTGCTCACTTTGCCACTGGATTCAAGCAAGCCTGGCTGAAGATGGCTGAAATGTCAGAAACCGGTCCTAGGAAGCTTGTTTCCGGTCCAGGGAAGGCATGGCTTGGCAGTTCGGGCTGGACTGTTCCCATGAGGCACAGGGTCAGACTGATTTGCATATGGCCATGTCTGAACTGGGGTGGCAGAGTGGGCTAAAGAACGGTGATGGATCAAACCCAGATCTGTTGACTGGGTGTGAGTGTTTGATTGGTTCTGATGCTCCGTCCATCACCACCCCCTTTTGTACCGCTTTGTTCGCCATAAGTTGGCAGGGTATGCTCAGACGTGATTCCCTTGCTCACTTTGCCACTGGATTCAAGCAAGCCTGGCTGAAGACGGCTGAACTGCCAGTAACCGGTCCTAGGAAGCTTGTTTCCGGTCCAGGGAAGGCATGACTTGGCAGTTCGGGCTGGACTGTTCCCATGAGGCACAGGGTCAGACTGATTTGCATATGGCCTTGTCTGAACTGGGGTGGCAGAGTGGGCTAAAGAACGGTGATGGATCAAACCCATATCTGTTGACTGGGTGTGAGTGTTTGATTGGTTCTGATGCTCCGTCCATCACCACTCCCTTTTGTACCGCTTTGTTCGCCATAAGTTGGCAGGGTATGCTCAGACGTGAGTCCCTTGCTCAATTTGCCACTGGATTCAAGCAAGCCTGGCTGAAGATGGCTGAAATGTCAGAAACCGGTCCTAGGAAGCTTGTTTCCGGTCCAGGGAAGGCATGGCTTGGCAGTTCGGGCTGGACTGTTCCCATGAGGCACAGGGTCAGACTGATTTGCATATGGCCATGTCTGAACTGGGGTGGCAGAGTGGGCTAAAGAACGGTGATGGATCAAACCCAGATTGTTGACTGGGTGTGAGTGTTTGATTGGTTCTGATGCTCCGTCCATCACCACCCTCTTTTGTATTGCTTTGTTCGCCATAAGTTGGCAGGGTATGCTCAGACGTGAGTCCCTTGCTCACTTTGCCACTGGATTCAAGCAAGCCTGGCTGAAGACGGCTGAAATGCCAGAAACCGGTCCTAGGAAGCTTGTTTCCGGTCCAGGGAAGGCATGGCTTGGCAGTTCCGGCTGGACTGTTCCCATGAGGCACAGGGTCAGACTGATTTGCATATGGCCTTGTCGGAACTGGGGTGGCAGAGTGGGCTAAAGAACGGTGATGGATCAAACCCAGATCTGTTGACTGGGTGTGAGTGTTTGATTGGTTCTGATGCTCCGTCCATCACCACCCCCTTTTGTACCGCTTTGTTCGCCATAAGTTGGCAGGGTATGCTCAGACGTGAGTCCCTTGCTCACTTTGCCACTGGATTCAACCAAGCCTGGCTGAAGACAGCTGAAATGCCAGAAACCGGTCCTAGGAAGCTTGTTTCCGGTCCAGGGAAGGCATGGCTTGGCAGTTTGGGCTGGACTGTTCCCATGAGGCACAGGGTCAGACTGATTTGCATATGGCTATGTCTGAGCTGGGGTGGCAGAGTGGGCTAAAGAACGGTGATGGATCAAACCCAGATCTGTTGACTGGGTGTGAGTGTTTGGTTCTGATGCTCCGTCCATCATCACCCCCTTTTGTACCGCATTGCTACAGCATGATGTGTCCATAGGTGCCATAAGTGTGCACTGCCACCGCAATCATGCCCATTGGCACCAATTTCAAGATGCCTATTTGCGGTAGCAACTGCCTGGCCCCTGCAGTATGACACAGCCAATGCCCATGCCCCTTCAGCCAATGGCAACCGTATTCGCGGTAGTGAAAATACACTTTTGAAAATCACAGTAGGCGTGCTCCGCCACTGCAATCACAGTCATTGGCACCAATTTCAAGATGCCAATTTGCTGTGGCGACTGCCTGGGCCCCCCGGTGATACCACCAATTCCCATGCCCCTTCAGCCAATGGGAACCGCAATTGCGGTAGTGAAATACACTTTTGAAAATCACAGTAGGCGTGCTCCATTGCCACGGGCCGGTCATTGGATACAATTGAAAGATGCACAATTGCGGTAGCGACCACCTGGGCCGGCGGTGTGACACCGGCAATGCCCATGCTCTATCAGCCAATGGGACACCCAATTGCGGTAGTGATATACACTTTTGAAAATCGCGGTAGGCGTGCTCCACTACCGCGAGGCCGGTCATTGGTCACATTTGAAAAAAGCAGACAGGGAACACCAATTGCAGCAGCTGATTACCACTGAAACAACCCTAAGGGGCTATATATGTCTGGGAGAGAGCCACACATTTCCACTGCATCCAGACACTGCTGCCTGACATTCTTCAACACCAACTGCTGCTGTTCCTGTCTCCTGGACCCAGTGATGGCGAGAACTGAGAGCATCAGGGCCCGTCCCTTCACCACAGAGGAGCTGGAGGTCCTGGTGGATGAGGTGCTTTCAAGGTATGGGAGGCTACATGGTCCTCCTAATATCATGGTAAGTGTTTCACAGTGAAAGTTGGAGAGTGCAAAGAGTGCACACATGAAGTTGATCTGCTGTAGTATGTGCCTGTGAGTGCAAGTTTGTGTGATACACTGCCTAGTATGCTGACTTCATGTCAATGGGGTTTGTAACCTAATTTCCACAGATCCATGGCAGCATTTCAGGATGGGAGGGACATGCAGTGTTTTAGCAGCCATACAGTAACACTGCTGGTTTGGAAAGTGGAAGTCAGAACAAACATTGCCTGTGCTAATGGATGTCAGAGTCCACGAGGTTTTCACATGCTCATTTGTGATATTACAAATGTGTTTCGTCCAGAGGGTACTGAAGGATGTGTGTACACTTTTCATATTGCCACCATGGATATGTGAGGATTATGCACAAGATTGAAATGCCTGAGGGTGATACTCTTGGTGGAAAATCACCTATGACACATCAGATAGGTGTACGTCTGAAACATCCTCCTTCCATTGTTTTCATTATGTTTACTGACTTGCATGTGTAGGCACTGTTTGCCCTCTCATATTGTACATGCTTGTGAATGTTCTTATGGCCCACGTTTATCCTTAGTGTGAGTCCCCCTGGCCTGCACTAATACTGCCCAATTTGACAGGGACTCATCAATAAATGGATCGAGTGAGACATATGTGTTGTCTGCCACCCTATTTCTCAATGAGCTATCTTAGGCCTGAGGATTGCATAAGACAGACCTTGTGAGAAGGGCGTGAGAATGTAAGATCATGTCCCTAAATGTGACCTCCATGACACAGTGGGCCATTCACAGGGCAAGGACATTGTGGGGTGTGTAGTGTTGGACACAGTGAGTCTGCCCTGACACATTATCTCCAATGTAATGTATGTCTTGCTCACTCACATACTGCATCACAGATGAGGGCCTTCTTCACATTGCTTTCTGTGCTGGCATTCTGCATGGGTATGAGATGGTCAGGTACTGTGTCCATCCTCATACCTGCATGCATTTCTATCTGATTATCTGTATCTGATGCAAATGTACTACGTGTCATGCTGTATGGCCTCTGCTCAAGGTTTCTGTATAGCTGTGCTAAGTTTTTGCATTCTCCTGTACTGAGACACAGTGGTACATAACACAGTGTCACTGAAACTTCCTCTCCTTGTCTCCCATGCCTGCAGCTTAAAGTCCGACAGCGTAAGGCCTTATGGTGGTCCATTGCACGCAAGGTGTGGGCTCTGGGTGTCTCCGATCGACGGGACACACAGTCACAAGAGGTGGGATGACATCTGCCTGCTGAGCATAAACGTGGCAGAGATGACGCTGGGGCTGCTCCCTCGAACTAGAAGGTTGTCGTTCAGGAGCATGACATCACTAATGGCCCGCTTCTTAGCAGTGACACAGCCAGAGATGGATGGACATTTGAGGGCCCATCAGCAGCAAGTTGGGGGTGAGTATTCTGCGAAGGGGGACTTTGGGTGTGTGTCCCTGCATGTATCCCAACCCTGAGCCAGTACGGAGCTCTGTGAAGTTTCAAGTATTATGCAATGGCTTGTAAGTGGCCTCTGTGTTGAGTGCAGCTGTCATGCATTTTCGCTACATGTACTTTCTCATGTGTTTAATATAATGGCCCTTGACATTGCAAGATGAGATGTGGCCTTGTGACATCTGCTGCATTATGGGTGTCATAGATATCACCGGGCAGTGAACAGCAGTGTGCCTCATCTTAGTGTCCTTTCGTCGATGTGTGCAGTGCCTGACTTGGAAATTGTGAGAACTACACATCTGACACCAATGTGCAACGGTCGTTGTGCTTCAAAGCACAACATTGTGGACATCAGTAGCTCATGGCCATAGTAAAAGGACATTTTGGAGTCAGTATCTGTGTTGTCCCCTTAAAGTGACTCCATATGTAACTGTGACAACATGTTGAGATGTACATCTATCTCACCTACAGGCACGTAGGTGTGCTTACAGAGATCAGTATGTCAGGTTACAAGGAGGCACGGGCAAGCTATTTGGCTGTGTGAACGTCACATGGGTCATTAATGCCAACTATGCATGTTTCCATGCATCTTATGACTTTTGCATTAAGGTTGCACATGCAGACTGTACAGGGTGGAATGCAACATGGGGGTATCATATTCTAGTTTTGTGCTTTGATTGCATATGATATTTGTAAGTGTGGCACTATACTGAACCTACCTCACTGTCTGTTGCAGCATCTGCAGAGGGCACAGAAGGACAGGGGACGGACACCAGTGGTGAGGCATCTGGCACAACTGCTACACATGAGCTCACTGACACTGATGTGACCAGCGCCTCGGAGGGGAACAGGAGTGCCCTGGAAGAATCACGCCCAGAAACACCAACCTCAACATCATCTGACTCCAGCAGTGACTCCTCGGTGTTGGCAGGCACATGGAGTGGGAAATATGCCTCTTCTTCTACCACACTTTGCCCAGTGCCCACCCTCCCGGCTACTACCAATAGTGCTGTCCGTGCCCGCAGCACTAAGAAGGGTAGAGTGTCCTTCTACCAGGCACCGCTGCCCCTGCCTCCCCTGCTGCCCTCAGTGTGGAGGCTGTGGACCTTTTGTGCCAGCTGTGTGTGGGTCAGACTACTCTCCTGAATGCCTTCCAGAATCATGACAAGAAGTTGGCACAGGTAGTTGCCTTCATAGAGGGCATTCATTCTGAAGTGGGTGGGTTGTTGACAGAGATGTGTAGCTGGTCACTGTTTGACTTCAGACACTTCCTATCATTCCTATGCCTATGCATGGCTTGCCTTGATGTCTCCCTGGGTTGTTGCACAGAGGTCACTTTGGTTTAATTTCACTCACTGTGCCCCCCATGTCTGATTTGATGGCCTAAGGGTGGTGTGACATGTTCCTTCTCTTGCATGTGATGTACATATGCTATATGGCTTGCTCCATGGATTCCAGCACTGTCCACTTCACTTTTGGCTGGCCCATTTATTATATTCCATTGCTGCTGACCTATGATATGAGTATGTGGCTGGGTGTCAGTGTTGGGTGTTTGTGAGTGACTTGACAGACAGTGTGAACAGTTCAGTGGATGTTCATAGGCAGTGTAAGTCTTCATTTTGTAATCATACTCAGTTTTCTTCACGTGAGTGGAAGGTAGGTGTGAGGAGGAGGGTTGTCCAGCCCCTGAGCGTCTGTATAGGGTGTTCCTCTTCACCCCTACTTTCCCAGTCAATCGACCTTGTCCATTGATGTGTGAGGTGCAAGGTCTGGCAACTCCTGGCAGAATAATTGTGCAGGGTGGGGTCACAGGATGTGCACACAGCATGTTCCCAATGGGTGTGAGAAGTGTAGTGTGGGAAGGGTGAAGGTCGAGCCCTTTGCATCTTGGTGGGCTGCCCATGCCTGGTGCAGGCCCTGCCTAGTACATTGTACGCAGGTTTTCCCGCGTCTTCACCGCTGCGGTGACGTGACCGGGACATTGCAGTGATTTTGCGGTTGATGGATGACCCGGATGCGGAGGAGTGAGTTTCTGACAGGTAGGACATGTGTGGGTTCACTGGGGGATATGTTCCTGTCCCCACCAGAGTGTCTGACGTGGACAGGAACCGTATGTCAGCATAGGAGTTGTGTGTGGAGTTGTGTATTTGCATACCTGTAGCGTCCGCAACGGTGCATTATTTGCTGGTAGTGGATGAGGTACAGCAGCAGAAAGGCTTGAAGAGCTGGATCCATTGTGGTCAGGACCGGGTGGAGGGGACCGGGAGTCTGGTTTCACACTCCACTGTCGTGCTTCCGCCGTCTCTGGGTGGGTGGATTCTCCGCTGCGTTGTGATGGGCTGTTTCTGGGATCGTGAATTGTACGGCGGATGGGAATTCATTTTACACGGCGGTGTGCCCCTATTGGCTGCCTCTGCAGCGGTGGCGGGTGCAAATTTCAGGTGGTTCAAGTATCTCCGCAACGGACGGAAAATGGGCTATGTTTGCCCATTGTAATATGGCAGGCGCAGGGACCGCTGCTGGAGTGCGGAAAAAGACATTTTTCGTCACTGCTAGCACCGCGGATGTGCCTCCGCCCGCCATCCTACTGAGCCCCTAAATGGCTGTTTTGCTACCGATCAACCATCTCAACCTACTTTTGTTGCACATCAGGTAAAAAGCGTTATTAATTATACACTACTACACTTTTCTGTTTTTTCCATCTGTAAAAGCTATAAA
Source organism: Triturus cristatus (assembly GCF_964204655.1). NCBI lineage: Eukaryota > Metazoa > Chordata > Amphibia > Caudata > Salamandridae > Triturus > Triturus cristatus. Next base: position 509,026,861 of record NC_140592.1, on the reverse strand, counting down.
ATCAAGTCCAGGAAAGAAAGCAACCACAATCCACAAATAGTAGGTTTACAATTTTCCTATAGAACCTGGGAAACAGTTGATTCTCTCATAGATAACTCCCTGATATCTATTAACCAGCGTATACTTAAATGTGGAATTGACCGATAAATTAAAGGCACTTGGAACCTAGGATTTCACTATTAAGATGGGACACCATCGCTGATACATATTCCCTCCGTTGGTTAAAATACTGGGGTTAATTTTTAAATCCAGTTTTGCTTTGTATGTCCTAAACATTAGGGTCTGCGAAATTTTCCTATAAGATTCTGCACAACAAGGCCAGTATAGCGCTGAAGCGGGAGTACCAGAGGCAACTACGTCACTTGTTACTATAACAATCTCCTGTGCTTTGAGATTCATGTATAAAAGAGTTTTTAAAAAAGCTATCAGAAGAAAGTTCAGGAGTTCCGATTCGCCCAACAAGACGCATCATGGACGAACCTGCATCTTGCATAAAATCAAATAACTAAGCGTTTTTGGTCCCGGATCGGCCATGGGTCTGGGTCATGCTGCCCTGCAACTGATCATTTTATCCTATTTGTCAAATGGGGGTCGTTTATTAATGACACATACAATAAGGTAACTACGTTGTCATATCGCATGCCTGCATATTGAAAACCAGAGTTTACCAAAGAAATATGAGGGTTAATAAAGAAGTCACGTTCATCTAAGGCTGCTGGGCCCAACGGAATTCCCATTGACATATTGAAAGTTGACATGAATCTTTAGGCAGAAGGCATAAGTTAACTGTTTCGTTTGTTTTACAGTCAAGTCAAACTCGTCCATCCTAGAAAGGAGCCTTATTCCATCCAATTTACAAGAAAGGACCGAAGAATGAACCAAAGAGTTATCATATCATTGCCTTATTGGACGCTGAAGTGAAGCTTTTCGCCAACCTTCTATTATCTCACCTGCATGACTGGTCTTTTAACAGCAAACCTATTCCTATTAAACAGATTGGGTTTAGACCGGATTGCTCGATTGGTGATAACATCACAGCTTTTCAACTGCTAGCGAACAAAACATTGAAGAGCCACCTGTCATTATGTGTATGCTATATTGACTACTCACAAGCTTTTGATAAAGTTAACAGGGCCAAACTTTGGAGCAAATTAATCAGCTGGGATCAAACTCTCTTGTATGTTTTTTAATGGCATCGCATGATAGCACCTGGTTGCAAATAAAGCTTTCAAGGGTAGTTTTGTCGCCAAGAATAAGCACCGCAAATGGCATAAAACAGGGGTGTGTCTTAACACTGTTGTAATTTTCTTTAAATATGGCTGACCTATCCCTGTTTCTGGGTCCCTCAGATGGCCTTGCTCCCAAATTAGGCAATAAGCCTATGCGGAAGATATTGTACTTTTTTCAATAACCCCTAGAGCATTACATAATCCATTGTCAAGACTATCTGAGTTTAATCAGTTAAATGATCTGTAGGTCAACTGCAATAAAACCAAAATAATGTCCTTTGGATGCAAAATAGTGTACCCCTGGTCTTACACTCGAGAGTGATCCTTTAGAAGAAGTGGCATATTATAATTATCTTGGCGTAACAATTGACAAGAACTTCACATGGGCAAACTATCTAGCCAACAAATGAATAAAAGTCCAACTAATTGCACAATCATTTAAAACATTTTTTCAAAGTTATGGCGGTCAAGCAATGTCTCCAACAATTACAGCTCTCAATAGCATGCTGATCCCGAACCTTCTCCATTCGTCCATGGTTTTAGCCATAAAAATTTGAAATTGAGTTGGATAAACTTTACATTTAAAAAATCAAGTCATTACTTGGCCTTCGCAGTTCTTCTCCTCATTGTACCATTCGTCTGAAGTTTGCCTTAATTTCATTAGCCCTAAAACAGACTAGTGCAGTTATAAACTATTTATGTGATTGTCCTAACACCACAGAACATTGATTGAAATAATATAGATAGAATGAATTGCAATTGTTAAGTGATTCTAACTCAACACTGAATATTGCACGTATCAGTAAAGTTTTAGGCCAGAATAAGTATCCTCCTTTATCGGCTTTAATGAAACTGCCACGGTGGTCTTGGAAAGGCTTGTAAAGCGAGCTATCAAAGCCGCTTCGCAACAGACTGATTTAGCCATCTTACAGCATTATAAACACTCAGATTACTCCTCTGACACCTACCTGAACAAACCTTAGGGATATCTTTCCTATACCTTAAATCCGGTTTGTAACGTTAAGTAACTGAGGTTCCGCCTTCTTTATATACTGATTGCGCAATTTGAGGGGTCATGGAATAAAAAGTGTCATTCATCAGGACAGTGTCTACTCTGTAGCAATAAGGAAGAATCCTTAGAACATATAGTGTGTTTGTGTCCATTTTTACTACCCGTGAAGAAAAAATACTTGAAGCCCAAACTTATGAAACTAAACATGAAGCAATTAGACATTGTTTCTCTACCAATGATATGTCATTTATTGGGAAGTGTATGACATTTTTGACTTTGTGTATCGTCATTTTGTGTAACCTAGGTCTCTTAAACTTATGGTTTATTTTTTTATTCTTTCTAATATTTATGTTGATTCTACTGTTTTTATTCTTGTATTTGGGATTTTATTACAGCTATGCAATACATTGTATGCACATATTCAGTCCTGTACTCCCTAGAAAGCCCACTTTGAAAAAAACTCAGAACTACCCACCCGACCCCAAAATGAAGCAGTGGGTTGTGAATTCCCCCCCCCCCCCCAAAAAAAACCCACAAATTATCAAAGGTTTGTCTGTTATTTCAGAACTTGGAGTTTCAGACGAGGGATCAGTTCATGGAGCTGGGCCCTTGCACCCAGCTACATTTCCTCATATACTATAGGCTGTGTAATGCAGCAAAATTGGAATACCCCTCTTTCCCAGAAAAGTCAGCTGAACTGCTCAGTCTTTACAAATTTTGTTAAATTAGCTATTGTATGAGGTTCGGTGACTAAACTGTGCAGATGGCTCGATGACAACTGGGCGAATGTGCGGATATCAGCCATGGAAAATTGGGCAATGGATATCCACAAACAATGGCCAGAAGATAGGTGGAGATATTGCTGTATGTACACTGCTCAGTGTCCTTCCATTATAGTCATCGGCTAATACTCTACACATTTCTTCACTGATTATACATGACCCTGGAGAGGTTACAGAAGATGAAGCCAGACAGGAACCATACAGAGATAAAGTACCCCACATGCAAGGTTTTCTGCATCTGTCATAACTGTGTCCTGGTGTGGCCAGTTTTGCCATTCTGTGATTTCTGCTGTTGGCAAGGAGTTGAGTGGCGATATGTTGGTGGAAGGGTCCCATCCTAAGGTGTGCGACTGGGTGAGGGATGTTACTTGGTTTGGATTTCGGAGTAGCGCAGTTTACTCTCCACTCTTACATGGCACAGAAATGCAGTTATATACTTACATTAAAAGGTATAGATGTGAATGCTCTTAATTCTGAGCAGTTGAAGTTGTTATCTGGCTGGACGTAGCCTAAGATCACAGCATAGATATATAAGTGTGAAATACACTGTGTTGTAATTTGTCTGCTAAGTTTTGTGGTGGTAGTCATGAGCCAAACAATAGGTGGTTCCGCTCCAATAAGGTTTTTTCTGTCTTCACTTATATTTTCAGTTATGGTACTCGTCTTGTGATGTTTTGAACCGCAAAGATAGAAACAGAACATCCCTCCTCTACCTTAATATTCTAACATTCTAATATTATTCTCATTTGTTTATATCAAACCCAATTTTAAGGCTAATGCTCCTCTTCTGTGTTGTTCTACATTTAATTCTTCATGACATCTGCTGTACGTTAGTGTAAGTGAATCATTCATTGCATTTTAAAGTATTAAGCAATTATTAATTTTGTTGTCTTTTCCTTCCAGAGGAAGTACTTGTGTGTCTGAACTATCTGGCTGGAAAGCAACTGGAACAACTGTTCATTCAGGTAATCTCTCCTCAAAATGTTTCTCAGTTAAGCCTTGGTTTCTTCTTTCTCTTGCCTATTGCTTGGCTTTCTTAGCTCGAAATATAGAAAGAATGTGCAGGTAAGTTATCGCTAATCATCTGTCTTTTCATTTAGTTTTTGTTTGATGCCAAATACTTCAACGTGGAAACGGGAGTTGAGAGGGAGGAATTACTCTTTTTAATTAAGCGCTCTATGGAACACTATTCTATTTTTGAACCGGTTCCCTCTCTGAGTAGTGAGTAAGAGCGAGGCTGACAGCCTCAAAGCGAGAGACACAGCTCTCACTAAGTGTAGCGCAGTATTGAGACACTATTCCTGAATCTAACCAAACCTATTAATTATTATTCCGGTTCGAGGTTCACAGACTCGGAGTTAAGCCACTATTCCGCCTCACTACATAAATGCTCAGTAGCAAGACAATACTCAGGAACAATAACCTTACCGAACTGTAACTGAAAAGTCTATGCTGAAACAACCAGAACTCCTACCCTTTCTATTTAACGCCACTGAGAACTTTGTGGATAGCTGCTTCCTCATGAATTTAGTCAGGTGAAGTGCGCGTTTGTTAGAGGATGCTTCACATTACAATTGTGACTGGACGGAACAACTTGTGCACTGCAGGAGAGGCTGAGCTGGCAGACATCTTAAGTTTCCAGCGCTGCCAGCCCAACCTCCAATTATTACTCCTCCTTGTGCTCTGTCACCTTCTGTAAGTTTTTCTGATACAGATACTGGCTAGTATTGAAGGGTTTGCAGGAACCCTCCTAGGGATCCTGACAGTGGCCCCTCTCAAGGAGGGTTCCTCCGATTGTTGTTTGGTTGGAAATTTCATATGGAAGGCCTTGACCAAACACGAAGCGTGAACATCACTATGTTTTTCCCGAGATCTTTCGTCTGGTCCAAAGCCTTTCCAATCAATCAAGTAGTAAAGTTCATTCTTTACCTTTTTGGAATCAAGAATTCTTTTAACCTCATATTCTATTCTGCCTTCCATGAACAATGGTTCAGGGGGAGCAGAGATTCTAAAACCAGACTTGACTTTTTTTTAATAGAGAGACATGAAAATATAGTGAATTGTTGTACTTTCAGGGAGTGTAAAACCATATGTCACTGGATTGGTGATTTTCTCTATGAGATTTGGTTAAACAAAATATGGTTGGAACTTGTGATCGCCTTTTAGTTTCAAATTTCTTGTACTGAGCCAAAACTTGTTTCCAACTTGGAAAGTTGGTTCTTTCCTCTTTTCTTATCAGCAAAATATTTGTAGCAATCTTTAGCGTGAGCCAGATTTGGTACTGCCGATCAATGACCTTGTGCCAAATGCTGGACAATATCTTTTACGGCTGGTACTTCTATATTCCTGCATTCTATCAGAGTTTGGGTGCCAGCCATATTCATAAAGAAGGGTGGGAAACAGTCTAAGGTATTGTTCTAACTCCTGCTTAGTTCTCTCTGTTTGTCCTTCTGTCTTTGGATGGAAACTGGTTGTGTATCGTTTCTTGATATGTAGCCACTAGTGTAAGCTCTCCAGAATTTGGATGCAAACTGGGTACCCCTTTCAGTGATAATCCTGGGTATGCCATGAATTCGGATTATGTGTTGATTGAAATATTGTATCGGTTGTTTAGCTGCAGGACTACCCTTTTACATGGATATTAATGAGGTAGGTCGCAATTTGCTACACCCTAGGAATCGCTAAAATCACATGATGGTGGAATGCTGGGGTCAGCAGACCGCCATGTCTATGATTGCTTTTAAATAAAGCAAATATATATTTTTTTTAATGTAGCCCGTGTTCCTTAAAGGAAAACGGGTTGCATTTAAAAGAGATACATGAAATGTTTTCTTTTCATTTTTTAAGAGCAGACACTGGAATGCTCTGAAAAAAACGTTTTCGCTGCCATTCCCAAAGCAAAAGGTGTCCGCTGGGGACCCTTCCCCATTGCTAATGGGTTACCATCTACTTGAAGTAGGTGGTAAAATGCGAATGTTTTGAGACCACTTTCATGGTCACAAAACATTCATACATACCGCTGCGATTCGCTATTTGGAACACACCCTTTTCAAATACCGAATCACAAAATAGAGTTTTATACATGTAAACAAACTTTTTTTCCTTTTGCAAACAGACCGATTCTGTGAATCGAGTTGTTTGCAAGGGCAAAATTGGTTGATACATGTGACCCAATAATCTTTAGCACACCCCATAACCTTGTAAAATTGGAGACTACTGCTATTTGGTTGATGGATTGGACGTCTAAATCCACACCCCATCTATTCACCCAGATAGACAATATTCACTCCAACATTAATAACACTACAGTTCCTTTACTGTACAGTTTACTCCCTGATAAGCAAACCTCAACATATACTGAATTTTTAACAGTTGCAAAATCTAAAACAAGGAATAAAAGTCCTAGAAAAGTGATAATTGATTTTGAATTTCCCATGATTAACACCATAACATATCGTAATAACCAAATTAATGGATTTTTTTTTCACTTTTCACAGGCATATTGGACAAAAAATTCAAAAAAAATCCTCAGTTGAGGATTACATATCAGACAGTTAACTGCAATTTGAGTTAAAGAAACTAACAGCATTATGCTTTGTTCCTCCTGATAGTGTAGATGATTACTAAACGTCAATTACCAAATCTGACTATTTTGCAACAAACAAAGACAAATTGGCACACTTACTAAATTACTTTGAGCACACATGGCTTGGCCATCTAAGCATCGGGTCGCACAAGGAATCTAGGATTTCCAGTGAAATGGTGGAACTGGTACATGGCCTGCTTAGCAGAAGGGGCAAAGACTAATAATGCCATAGAGGGCTGGCACAACTCCTACAACAAATCAATCAAAAAACCTCACCCAAACTTTTATCATTTGTTGAAAATTTTGAGGAAGGAGCAAAGTTTTCAAGGAATGAGAATAGCACAATCCTTGACTGGTAGTCTGAACCCACAAATTTCCAAAAGAACAAAAGAAATGTCAGAGCGACTATTGGGAAAAATCAACAGTCTTCATTGATGGTGGCTTCAGACTTCCTAGACAATATTGCACACATACTACATTTCTAACTGACACTAACCCCTATTGTATCTTACTCGCCTATTCTGCAATTCATTTTGAAAAATTAGATTGGCATTTTTCAAAATATTTTTCAAATGAAAGAAATGTCGGGTCTCCTACCTGGAGTTGTTTCATTTCTTCAATTCTTGGCGATTCGTAAAGTTCCACAGTTCACCAAGCGTCTTAAGCACTCCAAGAATTCAAAATTACCAATCCACAATGCAATCTTAAAACCGTGCAAAACTATCAAAAGAGACACAGATTGGCATAGCCATATTTTCCAGCAAAATCATTGCTGCAAAATATACTGTGTAAGTTAAACGCATACCGCCCAAAAAGTAAGGGTTGTTTGCAAAAAACGCAACAACAGACCCATTGTTGCAATCCACTGTCCATAAGTTTCAAATACATCCATAATCGGACAAAAGATTCTCGAAATCCAAAGGTCCAAAGTTCCTCATGCTGTAAAATCCTGCAAAAAGCAAAAATCAAAGAAAAAAATCCATATTGTTGACAAATTCCATTTGGCGATCCAAGACATCTGTGCTCTCCAAGCTCCCACATGGTCGAACTGCCGTGAATATGGTATACATTGTTTTAAAAAACGCGTCACAAAAAGAATGAAACATTTTTTTTGCTTTCTTTACGCTGTGGTTTAAAAGAAATCATAGTCTATCTTCTAACTTATTTTTTTAAACCAATAGTGTAAAAAAAGCAATCATCCTGACGTGGCCCTACAACCGCTACCTGCATAGGAATTAAAATGGTGGTTTAAACGTCCAGAAGATACATCCAAATACTAACACATATCTACCTCTCTCCCTTCTCTCTCCTTACAATACATTTTGGCACCTACACTCTCTGTGCAATAAATAAAAATTGTCTTACCTGACCGCAGCTCTTCCGTGCTTCCGATCTTGACAGCGGCGCTCCACCGACTGTAGAAACAGACGCACAACCGCGAACGTCAACTTTGAAAGTAAAAAGGCAGAAAGGATAATTTCTCCCATTTACTTCAATGGAAAGGCATGGGAAAGCACAGAAAAAAATGGTTTAAAAATGTAAATGAACTGTTTTGAAAAAGAGTTTATTTATATAAAAAAATACTATACATTGAAGCTTACTTTTATTAATTCTTTCATATTTTTAATAGTGTTAGATATTTTATTAAATGAAGAAATCTTTTTCAATCAATCAAAGAATGCTTTATTCGACAATTTGTGTCATAAGAGTTTTACAGATAAAAAGTTAAAACAGGTCTAAAAAGTTAAAAAACTTGAATAAAAACACTTTGAGCAAAATAGGCATTAGAATATCCCAACATAATGCAAATACATTGGTTCATGATAAAACAAACATTTAAATAAATTTCAGATGAGATGTATTAATCTCAGAGAGGCGTTGAAGGGCTTATTGAAGCCCACACATAACTTTAATCCGAATACTCGATCGTAAATGGAAGCGAGTTACAGTTTAATTTTTCATCCATAATACATTGCGAACGTATACACCACATCCATCTTAAAAATTTTGCCATAGGAATTGCGTACCTGGGTGATGGGTCTGTGCAGAGAAATTCAGAGAGCAGTCCTGCATGATCTAGTGCCCATATTCCTGCACATTTGCACCAACCAGATCCTACGCGGACCAGAGTAGGCAGGGCAGAGAAAAAGGTTTCTACATGATCTGCATCTAATAAACATTTGTTTGTGTTTGTGGTGGACCATTTAGCTGTGAAACACTTTAGTGGTAAAGTTCATGTTCTAAGTTGGAAATACAATTTCCGATCGAGGGGCTTTGTGATAATATCCCAATGTGGCTCGAGGTTTGGGTATGGTTTAATCTGTAAATGGAGCCCGGAGAGTGAAGAGGGATCGTGACGCCTAAACTCTTCATGTGCAATCAAATCCCAGTACTTATCTTTGATTGTGTGTTTTGACGGGAACTGGGAGCTGGAGGGACTATCCCACAGATGTGCAAGACCCAGTTTGTTAAAGAGAGCCTTTAAATTTTGCAGCCAACTAATTTTGTGGAATTGGGCCTTATCAATAATGTCCCTTAAGCCCTCAGCATACACAGCCAATTCCGGTGTGGTCCATATCCTGTGCCAGTAAAGCATGGGTCATAGCCTGGCATGGTCTACCATAGCATTCTTTCCCAGATCGCTCCTTAAGGGAACTGTAAGTGTGCTTTGTGGTAGACTAGTTATTGCGCATAGGAACTTGTTCTCAGCGATAGTTAGCTGTGTCATATCCTCTAAACCCCATAGCTCGGCTCCATAGAGGGCCGAGCTCACCACTTTGCTATTATAAACTTGAAGTACCGGGCGGAGTAGTTTTGTCGGGGAGGTTTTGAATTCCCTGCTTAGGGCACCCGCTAACTGTCGATGTTTTAGTGCCATGGCATCGATGTGCAATTTCCATCTCATATCCTTTTGCAGTTTGATGCCCAGATAAACAAACACATCAAGCTGCTCATGGGGAAGCCCATCCATTGTTATTTTGCCCTTGAAGGATCTATGTTGATTAACAGCCATGAGCCTGGTCTTGTCAGCGTTAATTTTTAAGCCTTGTTAGAGACAGAATTCTTCATACCGTCACAAAGCAAGTTGCAGACCACTTGGGGTTTTAGAGATGATCAGAGTGTCATCTGCAAACATTAAAATCGGGATCTTTCTGCCAGATAAAATGGGAGCATCAGTTTGAATAGCAGCAAGAAAGTTTGCCACTCCATTTCTAAAAAGGGAAAACAGTGTGAGAGCTAACATGCATCCCTGGCAAACGCCCTTGCGTACCGGAAAGGGATCTATCTTGTTTCCTTGCGCTCCCCATCAGATCTGTGCAAAATTTCCCTCGTGGAGGCGGGCAATAAGGGAGAGTAAGTTCAGTGGCATCCCCAATTCTTTCAATATCTCCCATAATTTGGGCCGAGAGACCAGGTCAAAGGCTGCTTTCAAATCAACAAAGGCAGCATACATGCTGCCCTTGCGGAGGATTACTGTCTGCCAATGTATTGTAACAAAGCTAAATACCTTATATGGGCCCAAAAGCCTGCCTGGAGGTGACTAATAATGGAATGTTCAGCCATCCATACATGAATTTTGGCCAACACAAGCTGGGCTACCACGTTTTCATATAGAATCTATAAGGCTTATTGGCCTGTAGTTGGCGGGCATGAACTTGTCTCCTTTTTTTCATATATTGTGATTATTTCTGCCTCCTGCCAGGTGTCCGGAATAGGAGTGCCATGAGCAATAGCGTTTGCTAGTAAAAGAATATATTGTGTCCATTTTGATCTGTCCTGCAAAAAAGTTTCAGCGGGAACACAATCCAGCCCTGGTGCTCGACCTCCTGTCAGTGCATTAAGAGCAGTTCTAACGTCTGCCTCATCAAGTACATTATCCATAGTGTAGGGATATGTTACTACCGATCCATGATCATCTGCATCATCGCTGGCTTATTGGGAGGAAAAGTAACTAACCCACTCACTAGGATCAACATGGTTTTCCGGGTGTGGTGCCACTCCTCCCCTGCTCCATTTTACCAAGTACCAGAACTGTTGTGAGTGTTTACTGCCATAGGCACATTTTAGTTCCAACCACCTGTCCTTGTCCCAAACTTTTTTTGGCAGGAAGGGTAATCTTCTTATTGGTCGTCCTAGCGGATCGCACTCTAGCCACATCACCCGACTTGATTGCCTCGCTAAGAGCCCCACGGGCACTTCTACAATCAAAATTGTACCAATGATACCTGAGTTCTGTGTCTCTCATTCTAGCTTTGCAGAGTCTTTGAAAGCAGGGGTGAATATGGGTAAATAGAGAAGAATGCAGTTGTGTAATTTTATTTAGCGACTGATGGTTAAGGAGGGATATCTCCATTGCTTTTACTATATTGACCATCTCACTAGTTATGGAAAGTAGGACTGCTGGACGTTCCAAAATCATGGGCCATTTAACTCGTCGCATGTTGTTTGAGAGCTGGAGGTCACTGGTAGTATGTGTAATATCGGTTTGTGTTTGTGACCTTAAGTCCTTAAATGCAAACCTAGAGCACAGAGGGTTATGGTCACTCTCCACTCTTGTCTGCACAACAATGTCCTCAAGGGTATGCCATGTGTTCAGACCAACTAAAAGGTAATCAATACAAATTGAGTGTAATCCATTATTGTATGTGTGTACCCCTTGTCTGTCTAAAGTGGTTCTGCCTTTGGCTGCCCTAAGACCATATTCTAGACAGAGGGCTTTCATTTGAATGGCGACCTCGGTCCATCTTTTGATTGGTGTAGGCTCCAGTGATGGAACACCCCACTGCTCATCCTTTTCCCTCGCCACACCATTATCCTCGTCAAAGTTTGTGTTTAAGTCCCAGCTATAACTACTGAGGCTTCCCCTGAGAGGGTTTCTAGAAGCTTGCCTAAGGCGTGAATGATGTCTGATTCCCGCCCCCCACTGAGGCCTCTCACGTTTCTTTGTATATATCAATGGATCCATATTGGCCAGCCTCCTGCCTGATTGCAAGGACGTCATTATTATCTGTCGGTAAGGCCCGGATTTTGAGGCCAATATCCTGTTAAACCCAGATTGTAAGTCTCCCCGATGGCCGACCTCTAGCACTCTGGGTTGCCGGACTATAGAAATTAAGGTATCCGGGCTGATGGATTGGCTCTATAGACCAGGTTTCCTGGAATGCACAGATGTCGAAATCCTCTATAAAATTGTTCCAATCCGGAACGACACTCCTATGCGACAAACCGGCGATGTCCCAGGAAAATATTGTAATAATGCGTGACTTTAGATTGACAACTGGCGCTTGGCCGGATTTGGGGATTATGAGTCCACGCATCTGGTATGGAGCACACCTAGCAATACTAGGTGAGTTGGCCCGTGTTAAAAATGTACGGGGCTAGAGATAGTGAGCTCATTGGCGTGAATTGATTCAGTAGCCTGTGGGTTTAAAGCAGGGGGTGCAGGACACCTTCAGTCTATCTCTCTAAGTGGGGACCTGGTATATTGAATGTCACTGGGGTATTTAGGGGTTAGGTTGCTGATCTGGGAGAGTATACTTAAGACCAATGGTAGTTGCAAAGAGGTGTTGGGTCCGGAGATCAAAAGCTACCAGACTGCCCACTAGATCACAGAGAGTCAGAGTCAGAGTGATAGCGTCCGAGTCACATCCCGGGATAGAGTGTCTTTTTGCCCCAAGTATGTTGTTCCTTATTTTGGATCAGCACCCACTAGCTCGCCGAATCCAATGGATGGTCTTATTAACCAGAGTGGCCTAGGATTCGTTGTGTGTCGTGGATGGTAACTGGGGTACATTAGTCAAATATATCACCCGCTTCTTCAGCAATGAGTTATCTATGCCAGAAAAAGTAAAATGCCACGTTGCCTGAGGATTCTGGATACCTGTTAGGGGGCCCAATGCCTCTTTTGGGTTAGGAAGATGGTAATAGGCCGTTTTGTTTTGATATTCCCCAACCGTGTACTCAGGGTCTTGATAGGTTCCCTTGGTGCCCCCATGGCTTGCTCTACAGCCACTAACACCTATGGTAGCACCCTGGGATTCCCCTAGTGTGATACGAGAATTGGCTGTCCCCCCCCTTGTCATTTAACAGACTGGTGTGCTTTGGGCATAGAACATTTTTGAGGGATTGAACGTCTTTGAGTACCCTGCTAAAGGATTCGGAAAGGCTGCCTACTGCTGCTTTAAGTGTCCTCATTTCTTCTCCTAAGTTAGTTATTTGCATTGGTAGTGATATTTGCAAGAACATTTCGTTGTGAGTAGAACTAGTGTGGGTGACTGTGCTTTCACTTACATGAACAGCTTCCTTACTGACATAAGGGATGGAGGTTGAGAATGGAGATGCCTCCGTGTGTGGTTCCTTAGTTGTCTTGGTACCCCCTATGTGAACCTCACTTCTCAGGTTGATGGGATTATCTATTAGATCGTTATTATCCATTAGGGGCAAAGCTGTTACTACAGGGTAAAGCTATATAGTCATCATCAGACGCTTGCTTCTCTATCCCCTCGATGTCTGTCACACTAGGACTTGAGGCCACTGGGGGAGGTTTCTTACCCTTTACTTGGTTAAATATAAATGGTATGCGATCTTTCTTGGTGTTAATAGTAGCACTACCAAGGGGCTATGTACTAGGTACTGAAATCAGTGTATTTTTAGGGTCGAGAAGACCTTCACATTCTGACCATAGGTTATCAATGCGGTCTAATTCCCCGCCCCCCGCCCAACCTACCCGCTTCCACAGAGGTCATAGCTTTTTTTGCCCTTTTTTGCCTTTTTTTTAGTAGTAGCCTTCGAACTTTCCTCTGTGTGTTTTCGCTTTCCCATTGTTATGCTAGCGCTCAGAGCTGCAGAATAGTCAGATGCAGTCACAAACAGAAGGAATCAGGAATGCAGAGCAGGATACCAACTATAATCACTCAATTGTGATACGGGCGAGAGTACCTTTATCTTGCAAACTTGCACTTCTGCAGGGAATTGTTTCTCCTTCCATCATCGTTATTCACTTGTTCAACTTGTCGCTCTCCTAGAACTAGGTCCCAACTACAAGGCGAATCGCTTGAGAGGGTTGCCTGGCCCAGCCCACTCTTGTTGGTGAAGCAAGCTGGTAACTAATGGTAACAAGAACCGGATACCAGATGTTAAAGGGGGAGCTCAGCCCGGCCACCTCCGGTCAGTGATGGGCAAGAACGGGCCCGCCCTTAGCCCCGGCTTCGCCCGGGCGCGACCCGCGCACGTCCCGCACTGCGGGAGCTCGGAAAGATTTTTAACACTCCTCCTGGCACAACAACTGGTGTGGGCATGACAGGCGGCGGTGAAACAGCCGCGATGCTGCCTGAGGTTTAGAGTCCTGGCCCCTGGTTGCGGCCGAAGAAGTTGCGGCAAATGAGGCAGGTGTCCCACACTGCGGGATCCCGGAAAGGTTTTTAACACACCTCCTGGCACAGCTGCTGGCGTAGGCGTGACATAGGTGGCGGTGAAACAGCCGCAATGCTGCCTGGGGCTTAGAGTCCTGGCCCCTGGTCTCAGCAGCAGAAGTGGAGGCAAATGAGGCAGGCGTCTTTTTATGTTTATATTTTATTTGACCTACTTAATTTCAATAGAAATACAATATGATACATTTCTAATTAGCATTTTAATATTTACTGTATATTTTTTACATGATATGGGTGTACATATATTCTTGTTTATCTATTTTTAAAGTTTAACCAATTTTTTTATATTTAAAAAACATTAATGCATAGGTTTTAAAAATAGTACACTTCCCTACACAAAACCCCTACTTCTCTAACATCCCATGCCTGAGTGTGAGTGTTCAACCCTCATAAATATTGATTCTAAATTATGTAAAATGTATAAAATTAATAATAATAATTATATTAAATTAATAGTCAGGTATTAAAAGTAATGCCTTGGTATTAATACACTTCCCCCACCAAAAACCCCTATTCCTTTCACATCCTGTGCCAGAAGGTGGGTGTTAAACCCTCATATGTGTTCATATTCATTATTTTAAAATTACTAAAATTATTATTAAATTTCAAACAAACTAATACCCAGGTATTACAATTTATACCTGTGTATTAATACACTCCCCCACACACACACACAATTTCTCTTGCATCCCATGCCAGAGGGTGGATGTTACACCCTCATAAGTATTAATTTTAAAATATTTTAAACGTGGGGAAGCGCGCGCTGCACATTTCAAGATGGCCACCTAGTCCGGAGCTACGTGCCGCGAGGGGGATTTCCGAGATGTTTTCAGCATTTCCAGCTCGTATTTTGGCCTGAAACGGACACCTACATGCATCGGAATATCCACTGAGTGGATAATTATATCGGAATGGATTCTTCTCCTTTTCTGCTGTGAGGGATTCAAATTTTTTTTTTTTCTCTCACAATACGGCCACCATTTTATTTTTTCTTTACCTACAACTGCAATGGCATTTCTCTCCTTAGACATTCCTTTGAAAGGCCTTCCTCCATGTACTATGAGCCCCATTTTTCCTGCTTATATAGGGTTTGTTTTTAGCCTTCTCCCTTAACTTTTACCCAGTGAGGTGCAGTGGTCGGCTTTATTCTATGAATTTGCCGCAGCTTTATCTTGTGACTGTTGTGAAGTGCTGTGCAGCCCTTCTGAGAGCTAAAATGATATACTAGCTGCTCCTTGACTCCTCTACCTTTACACATTTTCTTTTGTTTTTTTCAACACATGTGTAGGAGTAAAAAGCAGCTTTTTACTTGCAAGAAATCTACAACTTATGCTCCTGGAACCCCTTCGCTTCATACCATTTCTGACTCTTCTCTGCACGACACTGATATGGTGGCAAAGTCTAATTCTGTGCGAACAATATTTTCTTCCAACCTCTTCTATCAAACTACAAACTCCATCTTCTGCCAATAAACACCTCAAACAGGTCCCTCCTTCTCCACCGAAGTCTGCCTCTCCTACATCTTTGGACACTGTTCTGGAAGAGATTCCTGCTCTATGGCCATTTATTGAAGAAATAAATGTGCATATTCAAGTCCTGGATACTAAATGGTCGTCTATGGAAGCTCGCATATCTGTAGTGGAACAACAGGTTGGAGATGTACAAGACATTTCCACCAAGATCATTACTCTAGAGAAGGAGGTTCTCCTGTTAAAGAAATCTGCTGAAGATCTTGAAAACAGAAATAGGCATAATAATCTTTACTTATATGGTTTTCCTTAGGGTTTGGAAGGAGATGATCCGGTTAACTTCTTGACTACATTGCTTCCAAAGCGTCTTGACCTTCCTGCAACTACAAACATAAGTATCCAGCGTGCTCATAGACTGGGTCCTTGCTTCTCTTCTACTTCTGCTCCTTCGAAGCCACGAGGTGTGATCCTTCTATTCCTAAAATTTACTAACCTTTTACAAGTTCTGAATGCAGTCAAACTCAAAAAACAACTTGTATGATCTGGCTCTAAACTTTTTATCTCACAAGATGTCTCTTCAGCAAACGTCGGAAGGAATTTCTGGATCTTCGTCCTGCCCTTCGCACTATGGGAGCAAGATACAGATTGCTTCATCCATGTCTGTTTAAAGTTACTTTTCAAAACAGGACTTCTACTTTTGAAGATCCAGCAGACTTGAGGAAATGTATTCATTCGCACTCCACGGTGTTGATGGAAACTGCTGGTCCTTCCTCCATGGCATCTATACCCTGACTTTATTTTCGAAAACGCATTGTATTACCTTTTGCTTCAAAAGCTGCTAATCTTTTTTCTCTTTGCAGGTTGTCTCTTTGCTGGTTGTCTTTAATATTTATCTCTTAATATGTTGTCTTTACATCTCTATTTTTCTCTTTCTATACGTTTCATACAGATTCTCTTTTTGAGATTTCTTGTGTATCCTTTTCCCGCTCGTTTTCTACCATTCCCCGTTGTGGTCCGTTCTCCCGGACTGGACGTGTCGTCTTCACCTGTGTGTTGCCACTTCTCGTTTCCTCTTCCTGGTCCTCTCTGAAGGTACGTATCACAGTCGTCAGTCTTCTTTTTTCTCCTTATTTGCAGTCATTTTTCCAAATTATGGTTGACATGTACTGTCTTCTCCTAATGTTCTTTCTTTCGCCCTCTCCTTTTCTCTCTTTAACTCCCCTACTTCCCCCTTTTTCTTCACTCTCCTCTCTTCTTTCAGTATTTCATCTCTTCTTGTTTTTTTCTGTTCATCGTGTTGTTCAATACATTACTCAGTTTATCCACATTCAGAGGTGTATCCTGGAATGTGAACGGTTTTATTTATCCCATAAAAAGGCAGAGAAGACTTTCTCCTTTAGCCTCCTATGATCCCTATCTAGTTTTATTACAAGAGACTCACTTTACAGAATTGGAGGCTTTAAAGCTTAAACGGAGTTGGGTTGGTTTAGTTCTCGTTCCTCCTACCTCCAATTAAAAAAACGGTGTCATCATCTTATGTCATAAAAGGTTAAATTGTTCTGTTATTTCTCAAGACATAGGTGCAGAAGGTAGATGGTTATTAGCTAAATTACTTATTAACAATATCTCTTTGACTGTACTTAATGTTTATGGTCCGACTCAACCGGACTATTCATTTTGGCCTAATATTACAAAAAAAATTATTAAACATAAAGATGACTTTTTTGTCTTAGGAGGCGATTGCAACCAGATTATAGATCCATTTATAGACCACAAATCCCAAGTTCGATTTATCCCTCATAAAGCTCATAAGCAATTTCACAACACAATCTCTCAGACACACCTTATAGAAACCTGGTGTTTATGTAACCCAAATGTAACAGAATATTCTTTTTTTCTCCTCCTCATGGCTCTCTTACACGATTAGATTACATTTTTCTCTCCAAACATCTGTCCCAAAATCTCATTTTCTCTACAATTGAACCTATGGTAATTTCCAATCACACCCCAGTGATTGCAGACTTTGAATTGCTTCATTCGCAACCCATAACCTCTAGATGGCTATTCAATAAATTGTCTCCTACAAGGCCCTAAATTCTCTTCTTCCTTCTTCTCCTTTGCTGAAGAATTTTTTCTCTTGAATGGTGATACAAATTCCTCCCCTTCATTGATATGGGATACATTTAAAGCTACTGCTCGCAGTTTTATAATAAATTTTGTTTCCAAGAAAAAGAAGAAATCTTATGCTCAAAGTAAATCCGTACTATCTAATATTAAATGATTAGAGCATCAATTTTATTCCTCCTCCTCTGGCTCTAATTTGCAACAGCTAGTTCGAGCAAAATTAGATTTCAACAAATTAACGACTGATAATCCTTCCTCTATTCTTCTTCGTAGCAGTGCACGTTATTATGGTGGACGGAATAAATCCGGCAAGCTTTTGGCCAATTATCTCAAAGCTCGTAAAGAACGTATGTTAATAGATTCCATTCTAACTTCAGAGAGAAAACCTCTTTTTAAAGAACAGGATATTTTAGATTAATTTGAGACTTTTTATAAATCCCTATATACACCTGAATCCCTTGCTTCTGCCTCTTTGATTGATACTTATCTTGCCCAGATCCCTTCTCCAAATTGTGGAGATCTGGATTTTAACGCTCTTGAATCAGATATTTCAGATATAGATATTTCTAAATCTCTACATTCACTTAAAAAGCAGAAAACACCAGGGCCTTATGGATTTACAGTAGAATTTTATTTACACTTCTCAAATGTATTAATTCTAAACGTTAACTCCTTTTTCATTACTTTTGTAATACTGGTAAGGCAGATGGTACTTTTTTAGAGGCTACAATTTGCTTGAATCATAAGGAAGGTCGTGACCCAAAGCTTTGTAAGAACTATCACCCTATATCCCTTGTAAACGTAGATTAAAACATTTTCTCCAAATTACTTGCTTTACGGCTTGAATCCCTTTTGCCTATTTTAATTGGTCCTGAACAATGCGGCTTCATCAAAGGTAGATTGACTTCTGACAATTCTCGAATGTTCTTCAATGTCCTCAAAAAAGCCTCCACACTTTCTTGTTCCCTGGCTGCAGTAACCGTTGATTGGTCCTTCCTATTCAAAACCCTAAACTGGCATGGCTTTGGTCTCAAATGTATTTCTCTTATTTCTTTGCTTTATTCATCCCCTACTGTTTCTGTTTTTAGTTAATGGTCTTCTTTCTCAATTTGTTCCATTACAAAGGGGGGTTTGTCAGGATTGTCCTCTCTCTCCTCTGTTATTGATTCTCTCCCTTAAACCTTTTTTATCTTGTATTCTTCAGAACTCTAATTTCTCTGATTTTATTTATGGAGAATCGCATCTAAAATTGTCTGCCTATGCAGATGATATTTTGCTTTTTATTTCTAATCCTGAGACTTCTATTCCCTCTTTATTACAAGAATTTTCAGATTATTCTTTGACTTCTGGCCATAAAATAAATCCAGTTAAAGCAGAAATGTTACCCATTACCAAATTCTGTCTTAAACACCACTTTGATTTGACTGGTTTTCGTTGTAATAACTCTAAAATTAAATATTTAGGCATCTGGTTCAATAACTCCATTCCAAACATGGTTAAAATTAACATGAAGGGAGCTCTTGACCGTATTTCTAACCTTCTTTCCTCCTGGAATTCTCTTTTTCTTTCTTGCTGGGGCCGTCTTTATTCTATAAAGATAATGATCACTCCTTTGTTATTATATTACTTTCCATGGTACCTATCCGTATTCCTTTTATTTATTTAAAAAAATGTGATTCCCTCCTCTCTAAATTCCTTTGGTACGGTAAAAAACCTAGGATTTCTCTGAAACTTCTCAAAAAGCCCAAAGCCAAAGGAGGAGTAAATTTCCCTAGATTTCGACTTTATCATAAGGCTTTTTCAGTGAAGCAAGCATCCAGATTGCTTCTCACAGACATTACACCTTACACTCCTTTATGGGTCAAAATAGAACAATCTCTTCTTGCTCCTTTTTCTATTAAAGAGCTTCTCTCCTTTACTACTAAGACAAACATTATTTCTCTTCCATTATTTCGTCACATGTGTTCCTTATTAAGACCGCGTTGTCAATCGCTCATTACTACTAGAGAATCCTTTCTCCAATCTTCTCTCTGGTATAATCGCCTTATTATGATGAAAAATAGGCCTTTATATAGGAAGTCTTGGAGACTTCGAGGTGTCATTTGGGCCTGTGATATATTTTATGGCATGATTCCTTGTTCTTTTCCTCATTTCCAAGCTACTTTTAATTGTCCACATTCTTTATGGAAGAAATTCTCAACTCTTTTGGAGATAGTTCTAGATGTTTTGAACTCCTTCCCCTCTGATGTTCTCTCACCTACAGCTGATCCTCTTTTAAAAGTTTTGCCACTATTTCCAAAGGCTTGCTTGATATATACATGTCTTTCCACTCCATATCCTATTTGTTTTAAAACAAAACTAGAGCTTGCTTGGGAAGCAGATTTGGGTTTTGCATGGAACATTGAATTCCGGAATAAAATCTGGGCAAGATCATTAAAAATGTCTAGATCTGCTTCTACCACTCAATCTATGTTCTTTTTAAATCATAGATTGTTTTTTACTCCCCTATCAATAGCCACGTTTTCACACAACAAAGATGATTCTTGCTGGTCCTGTAAATCCCCTTCTGCTGATTTATTTCATCTTTTATTTTCGTGTACCAATGTTGCCTCTTTTTGGTCTGATGTATTTTCTCTTCTATCCAAAATATTTAACATACACATACCCCTGGCTAATAATACAATTTTTGTAGGCAGTTTATCAGATTCTATATACTTTACCCTCACATGAGAAAGGCCTATTTGATCTTATGTTAGCTCTAGATTTTCAACAAATTACGTCAAACTGGAAATGTTGAACTAAACTCTCGGTCAAGTCATGGTATGAATATTGTATGTTGTTATAATCATCGGGATATTGCTTTTGCCTCCTCCTATAATCCAACTGTTAATAGAGAATTGTATTGGTTACCATTAATTAACCATTTTGATCAAAGTTGCAAAAAAAGATGTTGTTTCCTCTATTAGGTCAGAAAATTTTAAACCTCCGTAAATTTTTGCTTCTCTACCTTTTTACTCTAGATCATTTTCTTTTATTATTATACTGCTTTTTGATACGTTAATTTCTTCTTCATTAATCACTACCAGCAATTTTACTAGATCTTCAGTTCCTGTATCATATGATAATCTTTTTCCCTTCCCTCCCCCTAAAATGTAAAATTGTAAACAGCTTTCTACTCTGTATTTTTGTTGTTACTCATGTTATGATAATTTGTATGGCTTCTCTTTGCAATTCTATTTTGTCTCAATAAAGCTTTTTAGACATAAAAATAAAATATGTTAAACGTACTAAAATTAATTCTGAAATGTAACAAAATTAATACACATGCATTAAAATTAATGCCTGTGTATTAATACACTCCCCCACCCAAAACCCATTTTCACTTCCACCCCCAAGAGTATTTGTAAAAAAATACTTTTATAAATTAAATTAATGATAGATCATTAACTAGATCAATAAATACATTGCATTTAACAACACAAAGTAAAAAAAGAACAGAAAATTCAACAACAGTACTTACACCACTTATCTAAAAGTGCGTTGTAATGGTATGTGTTGTAATACCTTCTGCGTTGGAAAGGCAGGCACTGTAAAAGCATGTGTTGTAATGGTATATACGTTGTAAGGGGTCCATTGTAACTATTGCCTGTGTTGCAATGGTCATTTCTCCTTGGGGAACTACATTAACACCTGACAATATTAACCCAGGACATTGCCCGAACAGCGGTGAGGATGTGATGGTTTATTCAAGAGTGTTTTATGTTTCACACTAGTTTATGAAAAATTAGATTGACCAAAGGTTAGACTTACCTGAGAAAGATAATAAAATCTATACAACACCTAAGGGGAGGAGGGAGTGGGAAAGGTAAAGCTTGGAAGTTGGACATACAAGTGTTAAATGGAACATGGTTAACTTTAGACATTTACCTTTTCATACAATGAGAAGCTAAATTTGAAAACGTAGCTGCATTTCAATAAAAATGTGTCATAGAGATGATGATTACTATTTGCGAGCATGGGAATATTGGCAAAACACCTAGCTAAGTTTCCTCACCAGCCTGCCCTTAAAATCCTTTCTCATGTTGTGTGAGGTGATAAGAAACCATGTTTGCAATAGAGACGTCCGGTTAGCAGACTGCTACATAGCCCCCACACTCTGCCTGGCTTTCTTAATGATGGTTTCCACCAAATCCTTAAGAATCTTTGACACTATAGGTATCAGTGTGAGGATGGTAGTGGGTCCAGTGACTAAATAACAATTGCGACACAAAGAGCTTCCACTTCGGTTTGTCACATGCGCGAGTATGTGTCCGGGCGTGGTGGTTGGGGAGAGGGGGAATGTGTGCATCAAGGGGGGGGGGGGGCATTCTGGTGCCTCAAGGATCCTCTTCTAAATACCTGTGAGACAATTACCCAGAAAAATATATTGTTTCCCCTCTAAACACCTGGCTACGCTGTCGCACCTGTACACATCTGGAAAGACTGTAGGCACTCCTCCGCCCGCTGACTGCGTCTAACAAAGAAGACCAGAACCTACAAGACATATCAGCAGCAATCCACTTAATATAGAGCAATCTGTGGACCGTTCTTCTGCGAAGTGTAAGAACACGGTCCTTGTGTAGAGCAGAGCCACATTTTCAGAACTTGTTTAACATTTCACTCAGCTCCAGATTCCAAGTAAATGTTTGGAAAGATTATGCACATTAATCTATAAATCAAAAAGCACACATTCAAACTAATCCATTGAGAAAGCAACACTCTCTTACATGCTAGGAAATGCACTAAACCATTGCAGTTTGTGAATATTTAGCAGCTGGAGAAGTGTCAAATGTTTAGTGGAACCAAACATCAGAAGTGGGGCTGCACTGCATGTGGCTGACAGCATTGTGATGTTGACGCTCTACGTCTCACTCTAGATACTTTGAACACAGTTTTTTTATTTTATTTATTTATTTAAGAATTTATAGAGCGCCTGGTGACCCGGAGGCATCCCCGCGCTATAACCTGCAAGGTTGGCAAGAGGGAAAAGGAAGAAGAAAGGCTTTTTATTTGGGGAAAAGCAGAGTTTTGAGTTGCTTGCGAAAACGCAGATAGCAGGATTCCAAACGCAAACTACGGGGAAGCAGATTCCAGCGGGTGGCTGCCTTAACCGAGAAGCGACGACCTCCGGTACGTGCCCTCCTAAACTTGGGGATATTCGCCAGTCGCTCATTGTCCGAGCGCAGAGATCTCAAGGCTGTGTAAGGGGTGACCATGTCTCCCAGGATCGAGGGGCCTTGTCCATTGAGAAGCTTGTGGGCGATGCACATAGCCTTGAACTCGATCCTCTCTCGCACTGGCAACCAGTGGAGTGCCTTAAGTGCTGGTCTGGCGGATGATCTGGAGGGGAGGCCCATCAGCATCCGAGCAGCTGCATTTTGGATTCGTTGCAGCTTGCCCATAGTAGCTTCAGGGGCTGCTAAGTAGACAGCATTGCTGTAATCGAGTCGTGCAAGAACTAGTCCTTGAACCAGGAGTTTCCTGGAAAGAGGGGGGAGCAGAGGAAGGATCTTGCGGACTGACCTCATAAGTCCGAAACAGGTTCCAGCAGTTTTGGTAGCTTGGGTTTTCATGGATAGGTCTGGTTCAAACCAGACCCCCAGACTCTTAATTTCTTTTCTGGGGGCGGGTACCTCACCCATGGTATCGGGCCAAACGGATGGTGGAATTGTTGACCATTTCTTGTCCATCAGCATGACTTCTGTTTTGGACCCGTTGAGTTTGAGTGAAGAGTCGCATATCCAGAGGTGGATTTTCTGGAGGCAGTGCAGAAGATTATCAGGGCATTGGTCTAGATGTGAGAGCGAGATGACCAATTGCGTGTCGTCCGCGTAACTCACAATCTTAATGCCGAAGGGGGCAACTATATCCTCCAAAGGGGCCATGTAGGCATTAAAAAGAGTAGGACTCAGTGAGGAACCTTGGGGAACCCCACTTGTCAGAGGAAGGGAGTCAGAACGGGAGCTGCCATCCCAGACCTGAAATGAGCGGCCCAACAGGAAGGACTCTAACCAGGCCAGCGCTGTGCCCCCGAGTCCTGTCCTGGCCAGCCGATGGAGCAAGACACGGTGGTTCACCGTGTCAAAGGCTGCACTAAGGTCCAGGAGGATCACTGCCACTGATCCCCCTGAATCCAAAATGCACCTTGCCTCCTCGATGACAGCGAGGAGGGCGGTGTCTGTGCCTTGGCCAGGGCGAAACCCCGTTTGGGACCGTCGCAGCAGATTGTTCGATTCCAGGAACTGGGACAACTGAGTGTTGACTAGTTTTTCGGCAATTTTGCTGATGCCCGGAAGGAGCGAGATTGGTCTATAATTGGCCAGGTCGGCGGGGTCCAGTTGGGGTTTTTTAAGAAGGGCTTTGACTACCGCTCCCTTCCAGCTAGGAGGAACGATGCCTTGGGAAAGAGAGGCATTGATCAACTCCAAAACTGAAGGGACAATCGCAGGAGCAACTGTTTTAAGAAACCTCATGGGGGCAGGATCAAGGGGGGAGCCACTTTTCATAACGGCCAGAGCCTTATCAACTTCGTCCGATGTAACCGCCCTAAAGGCATTAAGCAGCGGGCGAGGGGCGCCTACCGGACAGGTGTCATTCATCACATTGTCCCAGCAAGGTAGCTGACTAGGCTGCGGAAGTGAATCTAGGATGTGGGAAATTTTAGAGTCGAAGAATTTGGCTAATTCTTTGCTCCTGTCTGGACGGGCCACGGTCAGTGGTGGGGGTTCAGGAACCTTTAGAAGTTCTTTGACAATGAGATAGGATTCTCTTGCGGAATTAGTGGCATTTTTTATCCTATAGTCGTAGTAGGAGGCTTTAGAAATTTTCAGAGCAGATTTGTATGCTCTCACAGTCCTCCGGTATACATCTTTATTGGAGTGAAGCCAATCCTTCCTCCACAATCGCTCAGCTTTTTTACATTCCTTCCGGAGGGCTCTGAGTTCTGAGTTGAACCAGGGGGCTGAACTTGTCTTTCCGCTCTTGTCTTCGCGGGTTTTTATAGGTATAATGGAGTCAAGTGAGTCGGAAATCCACTTCCTGAAGTTACTATCAGCTGTAACAGGGTCCCCGGAGGGGGCGGGGGTCGTTGATTCTAGAGCATTGGCCCAGTCTTTGATAGAGAGTCTGGACCATGCCCTATCCCGAGTGTAAGTGGTGGGCTTGGGGGGCTTCCTAAGTTCTCCTGGCCAAAAAAGGGGGACCAGAAAATGGTCTGTCCAGGGGAGGGGGCAAGAGGGTCTAGCCTGAAGGGTACTGACATTTGTAAAGACAGGGTCGAGCAGGTGGCCCTTAATATGGGTGGCTCCGATATTGGTCAGTTGGAGACCATAGGCAGCTAAGTCCGAAATCAGGTCAGCAGCCCCTGTGTCAAGGGGATCATCAAAGTGGATATTGAGGTCCCCTAGCACAGTGAAGTTGGGTGTAGAGTGGGAAAGAGCTGATATGGAATCTAGTAGAGCGCTGGCAAAGGGGCCGAAATGGCCGGGAGGGCGGTACACCAGAAGACCTGTCAGCGTGGTTGTCGGGGCTAGATGGATGGTAAAAAGGCAGCTCTCTGAGTCCTTGATGTGAGCATCGCTAATTCTGCATGAGAAGTGATCTCTGTGCAGAATGGCAAGTCCGCCCCCTCTACCACAAGGGCGCGCTTGGGACTGGATAAGGAAGCCCGGGGCCAGAGCCAAGACCACATCCGAGTCCGAGTGCGGCGTGAGCCATGTTTCTGTAAGAAACAGGATGTCTAGGTCATGGTCCACGAGCAGATGGTTAATAAGCAGGGCGTGCATGGGGAGCGACCTGCAGTTCAGTTCTGCTAATTTCAGACCAGAGTGTGCGAATGGTGCTTGTGTCAGTTGTAATTTGACCGGGGAGCAAATGGCACAGTTTGTAAAATATCCGCCTGAGGCGTGAACATAAGTACATTGTGTGTTTTTTGTGGGTCTGAGACTTAGTAAGGCGCGTCGCGAGTAACTCACCCGGTCGGTGAGCCCGTCCGGCATAGATTCTGGCCCTGAGCCCGGTCGTGTGCGGACGGGCGCAGACGGGCTTGCCCTGCGCTCATCCGCTGCGCGTCCTGAACATGCACATAATTTATGCTACTTCCGGTGCGGGGCGAGGGGGCATGGCCTCGGGAGGGGGCGTGGCCTCCGGTTTCAGCGTGCTGGCGCCAAACAATGTTCTGGGGCGATCTAGCTGCAGCAATGGATCGGCTGCTTTGGACCACAGAGACTCCAGAAGGCGTGAGTAATTCCTTTTTTTTAAAAATGTACACGCAGTTTAAAATGACACGCAGTTTAAAATGACACAAAATGATTAAAAGAGAACTAGCACACAGCCTCACTCCCGGCTTCCGCCTCAGGAGCACAACAAACAAGCAGTTACCTGGCGCCTTAACTCGGCGTCTTAAGTACGGTTTGTGGGAGGGGGCGTGGCCTCGGAAGGGGGCGTGGCCTCCGGTTTCAGCGCGCTGGCGCCAAACAATGTTCTGGGGCGATCTAGCTGCAGCAATGGATCGGCTGCTTTGGACCACAGAGACTCCAGAAGGCGTGAGTAATTCCTTTTTTTTAAAAATGTACACGCAGTTTAAAATGACACGCAGTTTAAAATGACACAAAATGATTAAAAGAGAACTAGCACACAGCCTCACTCCCGGCTTCCGCCTCAGGAGCACAACAAACAAGCAGTTACCTGGCGCCTTAACTCGGCGTCTTAAGTACGGTTTGTGGGAGGGGGCGTGGCCTCGGAAGGGGGCGTGGCCTCCGGTTTCAGCGCGCTGGCGCCAAACAATGTTCTGGGGCGATCTAGCTGCAGCAATGGATCGGCTGCTTTGGACCACAGAGACTCCAGAAAGCGTGAGTAATTCCTTTTTTTTAAAAATTTACACGCAGTTTAAAATGACACGCAGTTTAAAATGACACAAAATGATTAAAAGAGAACTAGCACACAGCCTCACTCCCGCCTTCCGCCTCAGGAGCACAACAAACAAGCAGTGAGAATGTATTTTTCGATGCAGAGGCACTGAGTCCTGTGCTGGAGCTGGGGCATGCGGGTTTGGGGGGAAGTAACACACAGGGCACTGGTAGGAGTAGCAATGGAGAGAGGCGCGCAAGCGAAACAAGAGAGGGGCGGGGAGAAGCAGTTGGGCAACAGAAAGCTTCATGAAGTGCAGGTCTAGAGACGTACACAATCTAGATGGCTTGAAATTAAACACAGTCCAATGGAGTATTTCACACAAAAGAAACAAACATTGGCAAAGCCTTTAGGTCTCAACTGTGTAAGAGCTATTGGATTTTCCAATGTCTTTTAGCCATGTTATACAGCAGCGTTGCTGCCGTGCAGTATCATAAAAGTTAAAAAAAAAAGTCTTTAAAAAAAACTCTATGAGGCAGCCAACGCTAGCTGTGTCCAAGCACGTATTTTTCTCCTATTGGGTTGGGGGTGGGCAACAGGGATAGGGTGTGAGGGAAGGGCAACCCGAATGTCGGGAGGGAGGCTGGGAGGATATGGGCAATGGGACAGTTAAACAATTGCTATCACGTGACTAGTGCTGGCCGTGTCATGGCACTTTTGTTTCCTTATGGGGGTGGGGAAGAGGGGAAGAAGCAACATGGACCATGGTAAGGTAGGGGGTGTGAGAGGAAAGAAGTAACACAATGAATACAAAATAAATCCTCGATCTGCGGAAGGTAGGCAATAGCATGACTATTTGTAAAGCGCACATTCATCCAGAAGGGTATCTTGGCGCTGAATAACAGATGTTTATTGTTACCCAACGGTACTCATTTTATCAACCGAAAGATGAAATGCTGAGTGGACCCTGTGAGATTTGAACCTGTGACCATGAGGTCAAACATAGGCCTCTACAGTGGACGCATCAGTCCACTAAGCCACCAGACCCGGCAATCAATCTCCAAGCAATTTGTTCTTGATCCATGCTCCAGTCAAATTCGAAGGAGGAGGTGACGCTGGCATACACTGCTCAATTACAAGGCAGCAAATAAGATTGACAACAAATCTAACGAATAGTAAGCAATGGACAGGCTGCAAGCCCCTTGTTGTATGAATACATCTCACAAGCAATATCGCATGCGCTGTTGCTGGTAAGGCCTAAATAATAGTGCTTGAAAGCAAGCAGTGATACAAATCATTCAAAGAGAATGTAAAGAGGTAATGCTCCACAGGAGGGTGGAACACAACATTGACAAGCTGGGACACAAATAAAATACAGGTAAATGAAAGTTTTAAGGAAAGCCAACCAATGTAAAGCAATGTGCTGCCTCCAAGCCCCTCTATGTTCTTGGTAAGCCACAAAATGCCTCGCAAGAGGCAGCACATTCAATGTCTAGTAGGCTTGACCTAAAACAATGTTACTTTAATAAAAGAGCACCAATCTATCTTGGATCAGTAAATAAGTAAAATATAGGCACCTGCATCATTTTGCTGGCGCATGCATGGTGACAAATGCAATTGCTTACAAAATGATGAACTGCAGCAACTGAATCATAACACTTTTTTTCCTTTAGTCCTGCTGCATAACATTGAGGATGTTGTACAGCATTGCTAAAAACCGTGGATAGAGCCAGTAGGTCCCAAAGGCGCAACCGATTGCCATTGCCAATAGTTGTTTCCACTAGTGATCACTGGAACCTAGAGCAGTGGTTCTTAACATTTTGATTTCTGTGGACCCCACATAATCATTACTCAAACCCTCACTGAGTCATTTCTGAAAGCTAGGGAACGTAGTCTAAACATTTTTTATGATTTCAACCGCAAAACAATAAAAAAAAATATAGAACCAAACTTTCATGAAATAAATGCACAAATGTTAAAATAGTTTTTTTTTATTGTGAGATGTAAAAAAAATCTACATTTTAAAGGGAGATTGGTGCCTTTCTAAATTCAATTGAGGCCACTCATTGTCCATACTACATTCGGTTTGATGTGCTCCCACAAATCTTAATTTTTAGCCCCCAATTCCAAATTCCTTCACATTTACAAAAAGTTTTAACATTTTCAATTTTTAATGTTGCTTTTCTATTTATATACACTTTATTAATCAGTTAAATTATTAAATTTTTTAAGCATTTGGGAACCCCCTGAGTAGGTTTTGTGGACCCCCAGGGGTCCTGGGACCACAGTTTAAGAACCACTGTCCTAGGGGTTACTTTTGGTTTGAGTTTGATATCCGTGGATGTGCACCATTCTGAAACCTTACCATCTGCCTTTGCCCATTATTGTATCTGGCTAATTGCTCACTACCCATAGTGCTATGCCTAGTCTGTATAAAAATAGGAAGTATAATGGCCCGAGGTGCAGCAAATAAATACAACAAGCTACACGAGTTTCCACTTTACTGACAACAAAATGCATGTGCAGAGTTGCACAGCAGCTGCAGGCTAGGCTCCCCGTTTCTAAAAAGCCATATTTTGCCAGGGAAAATAATTTTTCCAAAGTTTTGAACGGGAGCCTAGGGACAGTTGACAACCCAAATCACTGGGATCTAAGGAGTACGAGAACAGTGTTTAGCCAGGGTTCAGTGTAGGGGTGGGGTTTTAAGGTGTTTTAGCTGGTATACAAGGAAGAGCTTTTGCTTTCCTTTTCATTGCTCACTCAGGTGTTTGTATGGTCTTGGTGATATGGATTATGTAGGGGATGTAGACCTCTGATAGTGGACCAGTGCCGGACTGAGTTAATTATTTGGGTAGGTTTTCTCTGTCAAGCGGTAATTCACATTTTTTCCGCCTAGTTGTATTTTATTGTTGAGAGATTGAGGAATGACGCATAAAATGGTGGTGACCATCAGGTTTTGATGGGAAGCAGTAAAATGGACCTACTGGCTCACGGGCTGGCAATTGAGGGAGCAGTCAGATTGCCTGGCAGGTCAGTGACCAGGTCAGCAGCTGGATTACAGGAGTGGTGCTGGTTTGCTGGCTCAGAGGCCTTGCTTGTTTAGCAGCAAGGATTAAAGGCCCCAGTGGTGAAGTGATAGGTGGCTACAGCACTTGGGTGGTGACCGTGCTTGTGTTGGGCATTGGTGCACTGGAGACTTCATTTTTACCCCTAATTGTAAACTGGGACACTGGGAGGAGTGAGTGGAGGAAGCCAGTCCATGCCCAGGGTCTCTGAGATCGACAGAAGTAGCTGCTGCCCCAAGTGTACATGCTCCAAAGACTTTCGAACCTACTGCTTGAAGAGAGTCATAGATAGTCGGGCAAGGAGCGATGGTGAAGGGATCGTTTTGGGGTTGGGGATTGCAAGGAAAGGGTCCAGGCAGACCAGCAGTCAAGTCAGGTTTGGAGGCAGCAGCAGGGTGGGCTGACTGAGTGGGGAGGGATCAGGCGATCGACGATGATTTTAGGCCTAGAGGAGAGTGTTGTGGCAGGAAGATGGGGATAGGTCAGGTCCTCAGGGTCTGGTGAAGCTCGGTGGAGGAGGACCAGGTGCATGGTGAACTGACTCAATGGAGGGGGCCTAGCCCTCAGAAAGGCAAAAGAATCGAACAGGGACAGCAGTGAGCTGGTAGAGTCCAAGGATGTGACTTGAGTAGGGTTTGGCAGTGTTCTAAGAAGTGGTCAGGGAGCAGGCCCAATATTAGCAGGGGGAGTTAAAAGGTCATAGAGGACCTGGAGTATTGGTAGCCTATGAGGGAGGGAGAGGTTGAACTGGACTACGGCAAAGAAGGATGTTATGGCATCAAGGACAAAGGGGGAGATGAACCATGGACCTGAACGAAGGTTAAAATAGGGTGTGGCAGTAGTAGAAGTACTTTCGCATGGCTATACAAAACACATTGGATGAGCTTGCTTTTCCCACAAGGAAAAGCCATGGAACAGATTTATTAGAGGGGTGAAGTTGAGAGATCATCTACAAGTATTAAAACCAGTATTAAAAGTTCATCTCATCAGCATGTTTGTCCCAACAATGTTCCCAAGCTTAAACAACAAGATATGTTGTATTACTTTAATGTCTTTATTGTTATTGTTGCATGTGCTTTAACACTCTTCACTATGTGACTCATTTGTTTGTGCTGACTCTGATGACTCATTTGTTCTTTTCCTTTGGCATCAAGTGTTGGTTCTGGAACATGCTCAAGTGACCTTCTGACCCTGATGACTCATTTGTCTGTGCTGACTCTGGTGACTACATTGTTGTTTCCCTTTAGCAGCAGGTGTTTGTCTGGAACATGCTCAAATGACCTGCTGAGCCTGATGATTCATCTGTTTGTGCTGTTTTCTTTATTGTTGTTTCCCTTTGACAGCAGGTGCAAGTTAAGGAACATGCTCTGAGGCAGCACCTCTATTTAAAGAGGCTGTGGCCTTTCAAATGCTCTTGCTGTTCATTTTGCCACATCGAGGACCCAAACACCCAAGAGGTTCTTTAGAATTCAGAGAGCTGTTCAGGTCTTCCTGCAGATCAAGGCTCCATGTATTTCCTGACACCGCGTTCTCTAACTGTGTGTGTGCTTACAGTCCCCGCTCACTTTCTTCAGACTTTCGGACAAGGTACCTTTTTCTGGCGCTCAAGCAGAAATTCTTCTGGTGAATTGAAAAAAACAGCACTCCAGTAAGGTGGGGAGCTGGGGGGCACATTTAGCTCTGAAAATAGAAGTTGGTCAAGGGAGATCAATCAACCATAGCGCGAGAGACACATTGGGAACTAACTCCTTGTTCCCCCTCAGTAGAGATTTGTCTTTGGATATGTAGGCTAGTTTGGGAACTTCCAGTGAACCTTAAAGTGAACTGTTACAGCTTTCATTCAGGAATATCAAGAATGTTGTGTTATTTAATATGAGGAACTGTAAGTATGGACTTTGCTCTCTTAGTGGAAATCACCAGCATTTTTTTGTGTGAAATGTAAAAACAATTCTTTGTGAAAGTAGAACTATGAATTGTTAAGTAACCTTTTTCTTTCCAGGTTTTCTTCCCTGCATTACCCACCCTAACTTCCTTACCCCCCGTTTGGCCACATCGATGCTCTGGTAAAATATAAGACTCCGAGTCAGTGCAGCCACAAGGAGGGCATCTTGAGAGCATTGCTTCCGAGGAACCAGGTCTGACAGTACAGTTGAAATGGCAATGCACTTGGCAACAGGCAAATGGAGTGGTGGTGGAGCTTGTGGAAGGGCCAGAGTAAAGATCTTTCTGGAGCACTGGATGACAAGGTGAAGAGTGTTTCACGAAGAGTGCGAAATGGGAAGGCACTGCAACATGACAAGTGAAATGGGTTTTACAGAAAAGCAAACAACAGAGAGAAGGTTTGTGCAGAAGATGTGGCTAAAAATGGCTAAGGCCCTGCAATGCAAGGTTCTTGAGGGGAATACAGGTAAGGAGAATAGTAGGGCATTGTTGAAGGAAGCAATAGAATGAGTTAGTCGAAGCAGCTGCATCTACTGATTATGTGGCCAACTAAATGACAAAGATATGAAAATTGATCTTTACTGAAGTATATAAATCACTGCAAAGGGAAGTTTGGGCGAAAGGAGAGTTGACAAAAGAGGACTATGAATTGGCCAGGTATCAAATGATGGCAGTTACAGTAAAAGAAATAGATGTCCTCATTTATGAGTTCTGTATACTGCGAACTATATTACCAGGAACATGCCACTTTTAAAGTATATACATGGCATTAGCAATGCATCAGTGAACATTGTTGGGCTGGCTTGGGTCAGGTACCCATGGAAGTCATTTAGTGGTTACCAGCCAATACCATAAAGCCATTACATCAAGCCCATTTGTGGTAGAAATAGTTTGTGGTTCCAATTGTCACTCTTTAGTTTCTGACACTATATCCTACACTTGGAACAAAAAGAAAAGCGTAATGTTTTCCTGGCATATGATGTAAACATCCTAATTAAAGTAGAGGTGGTATCTGTAATATACCTTTGTTTGTGCTATTAACTGTTGTGTTAATATATTAGTTATGCACTTATTATAGGGTGTTTAATGTCAGGGTCAAAGCTTATATGATATCGCTATCTATTATGTCAAGGGATATGTGATGCCACTTCCGCTACCCTTGCATTTTGGTTAACTAAAGGTCTATATAGGTACCATGGTAAAGAAGAGGAAGTATAATGGGTAGCCAGATATGAAGTATCGCCTACAGTTGAAAACATCTATGCAGGGCCGGCTCTGGGACGGAGTGACCGGTGTGACGGCACCAGGTGCTGACTTCCAGTGGGGGTGGGGGTGGAGGGGGGGGGGTGTTTGCAAGTAATATATGGTTTGAAAAGCAACTGCTGCTGCGTTCTTGGCCTCCAGTAATTTTAAGGCAATAATAAAAATGTCAAGGTCACTCCGGTGATTAATGTTCCTTCTACAGAGAGGTCGGCGGTTTGTCTAGTGGAAGTTTTGACTCATGGTAAGGTAGCACAGTGGGTTAATATGTCTGCTACAAAGAACGTGTACCATGCAGATCACAAAGTGCATATAATACAAATTGGTCAGTGGGTTACTGCTTTTGTCTGAGAGATCATTTTGTTGCTTGCAGTCTATAAGTTAAAATCCTAACATAGAACAGTGAGCTATAAAGCTGTATTGTTTACCAGTTTGGATGACATGCAACTCCTACACTTTGTAGTCCTTTGTCTTAAGTAACATTTCCTATACACTAATTTACACACCTATGACTGATTGTCTTTGTGTAGTGTGTGTGATGTAAAGTGCTCTGACACCCTACACTAGTATGAGTGGCGCTATAAAATGAGCACTGGGTGCCATGAGCGCTAAAGCTGGCCCTGCATCTATGGGACTGCCACAATCACCATATTAACAGTGGTTTACTGCTTCTCTGCATGGTACCTCAACCAATCAGGTGGTGTGTTTGGTATTCAATGAAATGTTTGGTTCTATGGCAGTTTGCACATTTCGTAAGGAGAGGGTGGGGGGTTAACGTCCACCTTTCGCTTCACTGGATAAATCAGAGGTAGTAGGATGGAACAAGGAAGCAGGGGAAGGGGTGTTTAATGGCAATCATGGGTAATGGATACTCCAGTTACAAAGGAGGTTTAGAGTAGGTGTTATGGGTAACTATCTGAACACATAGATGACGGTCATTCTAGAGGAAATTTGTCATTTTGATTTTCATCTCTGTTAAAGAGCTAAAAGCGTGTGTGAGTTGCCAGTAAATCTTAAGTCTGCATGTGCTATTCCGGAAGCAATTGGCTGAATTGGTGAAGGAGGTTAAAAAAGGTAGAGTGGTGAGACCTTATGGGCCTTGGTATGACCTCCTAGGATCATCTTTTGGAATAGGACCAAAAACATACATAGCGGTCATTGTAAAGATATTTGAATGGGGCACATATTTCAAACCTATCTCACCTCAGTGGTCTTCTTAGTGAAGTTGCCGGTTTAAAAAGAGGAAGGACTTACATTTCTATAGTATTACTGGATTTTAACCACCTTGTTTTGTTTTTTCAACTTTCCATAGCATTTTTATGCATGCTGCCTACCAGGGCCAGACGAAGGAAGATGCGACATTTGAATAATGGAACTCGGTACTGAAGAGGGAAGTGAAGCAATTGGAAAGG
This sequence comes from Triturus cristatus, assembly GCF_964204655.1. Taxonomy (NCBI): domain Eukaryota; kingdom Metazoa; phylum Chordata; class Amphibia; order Caudata; family Salamandridae; genus Triturus; species Triturus cristatus. Next base: position 508,992,665 of record NC_140592.1, on the reverse strand, counting down.
CAGGGTTTCAGGAAGCAACGGGGTACATGGAGGAAAAATGGAGGTACTTATTGGGGACATCTGTTGGCAACATAGTTGGCGGTGTCAAGATGTCGTAATTATATATTTATGGGAAATAATTTAAGATGTTTTACCTGAGTGACACTATTGAAAGAAATGAAGAGGGATTTGTTGGAGAGCAAAGTGCTTTTGTTTGGGGTGTGCATTGTATGGATGTATCTATTTCTCAGAAGGGTATAGATTTGAGGCTAGAGGCAAGGCAAGAAGGAAAGGCAATATGGGTAAGAGCATTTTTTTAGATGATAGAAGGGATTTTATTCCATGAACATGGGGAGATTTATTTAGCACGAAGAGTATGTAACGCCCAGAGTTGGTAGTGGTCACCTATTGTTCTGAGTTAATGCAGATGGTTGGAATTAAGGATGGGCTAAGAGTTTGTTGGAGGACCAGCATGGGCAGTATTGAAAGGTAGTTTATATGATCTGCGGAGTTTAGTGATGTGGTACATTGATGTAAGGTGCCATTTTTAAAATGCCTGACTATTTTAAAGTATTTAGCTGGGGGAACAGAATGCATATGGGGACGTTTTGCAAGGGTGGGGATTTGTTAAGTTGCTGCACAGAGGGTTGTCCATTGTTCCTGAAAACGTGTGCCAGTTTAGTAAGGAGGAAGGAGTGACCTAGTGGAATGGTGAGTTAGTAAGCTCCAGCTGATCGGTAGGTGCAAAGGCATAAAGAGAGGTATAGAAGGAATGTAGCAGAACCTGTGGGTCCTGTGAATGGTCAGAGGACTAACGAAGTCTAGTTAGACTAGACAGTTTAGGCATCTAGATTTGAAAGTCTGCGAAGGTAACTTAGGCTAGGTTAAATTATGCATCATTATAAAGATAGGTTAAACTGTAAGGCAATATACCAGGTGTGCACAATTGTAAGCCTTAAAAAACAAGCATTGGCATAGCCAATAGGTTTCGCTTTTGGGACCTTATAAGTGTTTAGCCATGCAACAGTTGATGTTGCAGTAAGGATATTGTGCTGCATAACTAAATACTTATAAGGTTCCAAAGGCGAGACCTATTGGCTATGCCAATGCTTGTTAATGTTTATTTTCACACAAAAAATACTCACATCTCCCAGGAGTAGCAAAGAGAAAAAAATCATGGTTGTTGTTGAAGCCTACAAGACATTCAATTCTTAAGGTAGGTATCGAGATTGATAGGTTTTTAGTGATGGGGAAGACTGAATTTGAAAATTTGGTAGTTTCTGTGACAGTCAATACAAAGCCCTTTTCTCACTGAGTGAGGTCACTTGGGCCTCTGCCAATCAGCTTTGCCAATACTTGTTTTATCAACTGGTACCCTGCAGACAACCCCCAATGCTCACTGGTACTTAAAATCCAACATCACATCCTCAGCCATGTGTCCAGCAAAATACCCCAGAGTTGTGCATAGCTTGGGAACAACACCACAATACAGCATATCTTCTCATGGGCTGTAAATCGACACTCTGTTAAGTAGAAGAACTAGGTACACAGCAAGAAAAAAGTACAAGCACTGGTGAAGCCAGTAATTCTTACTTGTATTAGGAGTCATGACTGAAACATTAAAAAGCCTGCTGCAGTGGGAAAACAATGACTGCATTTCTTTGTATAAAATGCATCTATGAGATAAAGAATCTATCTTCAGATGAATCGGTGTACTTTTCAGAAGTAAAATAGTCCCTCATGTAATATATTGCAAGCACTCCTTAAGAGGTTGAATAACAAGTCAATAGCATGAGGTGAGAGAGATAACCTCTCTGGGTGCTGCTAAAGTTAAGTTACGATAACTGTAGATAGCTCACCCCTTCCTCAGCGCACCTCCTTATGATGTCTGTCTACAGGCAAGAACTTCAACACACATAGGTGGTTTACCAGTACTTAATTTGTGCTGGTGTCTGCTGCACGTGGCACCGGCACCTAAATGTTAACACCAGCACTTACTTACTACAGTTCACCACATGGTGGCACTGTCTGCCTGTTCTTGATTGAAGCACACGAGTTTAACACTTAAATACTCATTTAAAAAACATAATTTCTAGTGCACCCAGGCCATTAATAATGCTTTGAGTGGCTTGGCCTTGTCCAAACAGTCTCATTTATTGCAGTGTGATGTTTAATATGTAGCGTTTATTATGGCATGTGGCAGTGATGGCAGCTCTAGTCGGTACCCGGCACTTGTTGCAAATTAAGCACTGTGGCTTACTTCATATGTTGTGCTACTTAGATACCATCAGTTCACTGAAATTTTAACCGCACAAGGATATTTCGTCAATCCCTTGGTCATAAGTATAAATATGTGTATTGTTTATCAATTCTGTGACAGATGTGTGTTGCTCTCATGTGGCGACCTATATTAACGTGTGGGTCCTTTGTTAACACAGCAACATAATGTATAGTAAAAAAAAAAGAAAAACACACCTCTGATGTGTTATACGCCTGCGGAGGCAGCCTGCAGGTCCTTACCCTGACATGCAATGCAGAACAAAAAAACATTAATGAATAGGATATGATGGTGCATCCTACAAAGTGCTGTTTCATGGTAAAGAAAGTTGTCCTGTTTTCCAGTAGCCGGGAATGGTGTGCTTACTGTAATAAACCACAACATGACAAAAGAGAATAGCTGAAAACTTTTACACCAGATAGATCTCAAAATTATGAAAACTAAAACAGTTTTGCAACCCGTGTTTTCTCAGTACAGTAGAATATACATAGGGCCTTCTGTAGGTGGGCTTGCATTTACCACTTCATAAATACCGAATCATACCGATTCGGTATTTATGAAGTGGTAAATGCTATGTAGGTAATTGGTCGGTAAATATTACCGATTCGGAATAATTCGGTAATTACAGAATCGGTATTTACCGAATCGGTAATGAGGCATACCTTCCCATTGATGGGAAGGTATGCCTCATTACCGAATCGGTAAATACCGATTCGGTAATGGGGGAGCACATGCAAGGGTGGCAGGGTGTCACATTGACACCCTGTTGCACCCCTGATTCGGCCATGTGTGCACATGTGGCACACATACATGCCCTAAGGGCATGTATGTCTGCCACATTGCACACTTCTAAGCGCTATAACATGCTTTTACACATCCATACTTTATTTACCACCAACTATTAGTTGGTGGTAAATACCGACTCCAAACAACACCCACACAGTCCCCCTACATCTGATTTCTGTATTCGGAATTTACCGAATCGGTAATTTTACCGATTCGGTAATTTTACCGATTCGGTAAATTCCGAATACAGAAATTCTCCCCCTACATACCAAAAGCCAAAATACCGGTCGGTAACGGTATAATTACCGAAAATCGGCCGTTACCGACCGGTATTTGGCTACCTACATGAGGCCCATAGTGAATAATCCTGCAATTGTTTTTTCTTGCAGCGTTCAAAAACATCCATCAAGAAGTGGGAGCTGCATTTTAAATCGACAAGCGAAATTAATATGAACATGTCTTCTTACGGGAACAGGAAGAAAACGGGGTTATACATATGCTGAGAAACTAAAGACAGTGAATCAAGAAAAACAAGTGCGCGCCTCGCGCTGAAAGTTTAAATGCTGCAGCGGGAGAGAGAGGTGGAGGGGTGCACCCGCGAGTGGTGCGCACACGCGGGGGAGAGCAGTCTGCTCTTTTTCAAAGCGTATACTCGTGCTTGTGGCACGCCGCTGTGCACGCCCGCAAGATGTATGCCGCCACAAGCACGAATATGTGCTTTGAAAAAGAGCTGCACGACGGCTAAAGGTCTCCTAAGCAGCGCATGTGTGCTGCATAGGCGAGACGTAAAAAAGAAAATAGCCCCAATATCCATCACCACAAAAACGGGAGTAAATTTCAAAAGGCTCTTAATATCATGGTCTAAACGTGTCACTTTGGTTTTTAATCTTGAGCCCATGCCACGCACATGAAAGAGATGTTCAGAAATGCCATTCAGAAATGCCATGTGGACTCATTTTACATTTTTCCTCGGTTTGTGAGAGTAAGAGACTTAGGGCCTCATGTAGGTAAATAAATATTACCGATTCTTAAATACCGAGCCGTACCGAATCGGTATTTAAGAATCGGTAAGTTATATGTAGGTAAAAATTCGGTAACAATTACCGAATCTGTAACATTCGGTAATCAAGAATCGGAATTCACCGAATCGGTAAATACCGAGGTGGTATTTACCGAATCGGTAAATACCGCGGTGGTATTTACCGAATCGGAAAATACCGAATCGGTATTTACCGAATTGGGGAAAAAAAACACATGACTTGATGAAATATCCAATCCTGTGCAACCACACCCCACCCAACCAGGAAGTGGCCACGCCCAGGCAGGTACACACAATTAACAGACCCTGGAGAGGCTTGGAGTGCAGAGGAGAGGCAGGGAGCCAGTGCCTGTTTGTGCAGCAAAAAAACATCATGTCCAGCCAGAGGACACAGAGAGATGGAGGGGAAAGGAGGAGGAAGCTGAAATTCAGCCCCATGGAACTCCAGGTGCTGGTGGAGGAGGTGGTGAAGCAGCACCAGAAGCTGTTTGGGAGGCAGTCCCTGCAAGTGCCTGAGGCTGAAAAGCGCAATATTTGGCTGGCCATCCAGGCGCAGGTCAATGCTGTGGGAGTGACCCACAGGGACATAGAGGTCCTCAAAAAGCGCTGGTATGACCTGAGGATTGTAACCAAGAGGAATATGGGGGAAATCCAGAAGGAGGCCAGCCAGACTGGAGGTGGAACCAACAGGGCACCTGCCCTCACCAAACTGGAGGAGCTGGTGGGGGCCACAATCGAGAATGAGAGCGTCGTGGGTCTTGGGGATGCTGACAGCTCTGCCAGAGCCGCCACCCAACAAGGTAAGACGAATGCACAGCAATGTAGCCCCCCCTACCCCTATCCCACATCCCCCATTGTGAAATGAGTATCCCACTCCAGTCCATGTGTTAGTGCAGACAGGCAATGCATTCTGGGAGATGTAGTCAGGGAAACCCCAACCATGAAGTAAATAGCACAGGGCAACAAGGCATGTTACACACATTACGCACAAAGAGGCAGAGGACAATTTGAAGTGTGACATGATTTATTGTGATGCTTGCAATGCAGCCCTTCGGGGACACTGAGCCGATGTTGCATTTCTGTCCACAGATGTGACATCACGCAGGACAGGGCATGCTGCAGGAGAGAGGGCACACCGGCCACACAGATCACCTCTGGCCAGCACAAGTTCAGCCCAGGGAGCAGGGCCACAGGCAGCCGCACCACCAACACAGGCAGCCTCGCCTCAACCAGAGCCAGCATCACCTCAACCGGAGCCAGCATCACCTCACCCAGAGCCAGCATCACCTCACCCAGAGCCAGCATCGCCACTCATGTTTGAGTCACCGGCCACATCACCGCCTGCAGGTGTGAGAATGAGGAGGCGTCCTGCCGCCAGGCTGCGAGCCTTAGACCCCTCGTCTGACGACAGCAGGGGCCCTGAGCAAATTACTATGCCCCAGGATGGGAGCCATGCCACTGTGCCCTACACCTCACAGGCAGCACAGACGGGTGCGAGAGGGCGCCGCAGGTCGCGTGTCCAGAGTCCACCAGCAAGCATTGACAGCCATGGTGTCTTCTCGGGGCTCGAGGGCCAAATGTTAAAACAACAGCGCCTGCAAACAAAGGCAGTCATGTCAGTCCAGAGGCATATGCGGTTCATGAAATCTACATTTGTCAACATGGACAATAACATCAGCGCAATGGCAGCGGGCATTCGGGACATGTCCCAATCAATCCAGCAGTTGTGCAGCAAATTAGATGCTGACATAGATGCACGGCGCCGGGAACGGCAGAGGAGGGACACTACCACCAGGGCACTCAACCGTCTGGCAACTGCCACTTCTCTACTCTGCCGGCGCTCTGTGTCGATGCAGGAGGGCCTGACACAGTGCTGCAGCGACGTGTCTCGGGGGATGGTGCAGGTGACAAGTGCACTAGAGGTGCTATTAACAAGTCAGGCGGCGACAACTGCTGCAGGGGATGCTGCGGAGAGCATCGACACCAGCAGCAGGAGCAGCATCACACCCCCCGTCCCAGAAGCACGCAGGAGCAGCAGGCGGCTTGGGGTTGGCTGTAGTGAGGATGCTCAAGCCGTGCCATTCCACACTGCAGCGCGTATGCGCAAACATTGATGCAGCCCTGCGTAGCCACTTCCCAATGGGTGACGTAACCCTGGACTTACTCCTTGTATATATGCTATGTTGCCAGATTGGCTTGATCTTGTGTTCATGGCATAGTGCCGCATTAAAACTATGTCATGACATACCACAACTGGCTGTGTCCCCTTACTTACTCAGAAATAGTTGCATGTGATCTCTGCCCCTCTCTCTCTCCCATCTATTGCAGTTGGCACTCTAGCTGCGTTGCCCTCTGGCTGGCCTGACTCATCCTCGTTGTCCTCAAAATCTGTTAGTTCCACATCTGTACCTCTCTTCGTGGCAAGGTTGTGCAGCATTGCACAAGTGGCAATGATCTTGCAGCAGTTGATGGGTGTGTACTGGCGTGCGCCTCCGCTCTTGTGGAGGCAGCGGAACCTGCTTTTCAGTAGTCCAAACGTGCGCTCCACCACATTGCGTGTAGATTTATGTGCCACGTTGTATCGTCTCTCACTCTGGGTTGATGGGTGTAGGTAGGGAGTGAGGATGAATGACCGGCAGGCATATGCACTGTCGCCTAGGTGAGTAAAAGGGAACCATCAGTCACATGCCTCTATACACTATGATTTGCAGGTTTCATGGGGCCTCACTGTTACTTACCTAGCAGGTATCCCTCTCCAAATTCTCCGGCAATCAGTCGTGTGTAGATCCCACTGTTCTGGAAGATGTAAGAGTCGTGGGTGCTCCCAGGAAACTTTGCTACAATATCAGTGATGATGTTCCCTGCATCACAGATCACCTGCACATTGATGGAGTGGGTGGACTTTCTGTTCCTGTAGATGTGCTCTGTGTCAGCTGGTGGGCAGATTGGGATGTGTGTGCCATCAATACAGCCAATGACATGGGGGAACTGTGCCATGTGATAAAAGTCAGTTTTAGTTTTCTGCAGTTCAGCCTGTGTGTTTGGGAAGCTGATGTAGTGGTGCATTCTCTGCATCATGGCATCCAGGAACTTCCTGAAGAAATGGGACAGGCAACTCTGGGATACACCACCCACCGCAGCTATCACCACCTGATAACTGCCGGATGCCAGTAGATGTAGGCTGCAGAGCACCTGCACACGTGGTGGTATGGCATGCGCCCTTCTTGCTGGCTGGTCCAGGAGTGGGTGCAGGTCCCTTATCAGGTCCATGATGGTTTGGGGGTGTAGCCTGTACCTTTCATGTATCTCTGCATCAGTCAGTTGGAAGAGTGTGATGCGCTGTCTGTATATGCGTTCCTCCCGTCTCCATATCCTCAGACCTGCTGCCTGTAGACGTAGGCGCCTTGCAATGACATACAGAGCGGCCATGTTGTCCACGCTGTTGCATTTTGGGATTGCTTATATGGTCTGTTGATGGTTACCACCTGCTTTCACTCAGTGTTAATTACCGACTCTTAATTACCGATTTTCATGGATTACTTCATTACCGATTTTACCTACATGTCATTTTCAGTTTTACCACTTCATATTTACCACTTCATATTTACCGATTCTTATTTACCACTTCATATTTACCGATTCGGTAAATATGTATTCGGTAATTATGAATCGGTATTTTCGAATTCGGTAATTATGAATCGGTATTTACCGCTTCATATTTACCGAAAACTGGTTTTTGGTCTCCTACATCTCACTTGTCTATATACCGGTCGGTAACGGCATATTTACCGAATTTCGGCCGTTACCGACCGGTATTAAGCTACCTACATGAGGCCCTTAGGGCCTTATGTAGGTAGCATTCAATTTACCACTTCATAAATACCGAATGTTACCGATTCGGTATTTAAGAAGTGGTAAATTGTATGTAGGTAATAATTCGGTAAATATTACCGATTCGGAGAAATTCGGTAATTACCGAATCGGTATTTACCGATTCGGTAATGGGGCATACTTCCCATTGATTCCTATGGGCTGGAAGGCCCATAGGTATCAATGGGAAGCCAGTCACCATTACCGAATCGGTAAATACCGATTCGGTAATGGGGGGAGAAAATACAAGGGTGGCAGGGTGTCACACTGACACCCTGTTGCACCCCTGATGCTAGCATGTGTGCACATGTGGCGCACATACATGCCCTAAGGGCATGTATGTGTGGCACATTGCACTCTAATGTCAGCAAAATATTGCTTTTTGCAATGTATTCGGTATTTAACACCAACCTCTTATTGGTGGTAAATACCGAATTTTAAATAGTAATTTTCACTCTTGAGAGTGCTCCCTACATTCAGGATTCGGTAATTTTACCGAATCGGTAAATATACCATTCGGTATTTTACCGATTCGGTAATTTTACCGATTCGGTAAATACTGAATCCTGACAAATGCCCCCTACATCTCTACTATCTAAATACCGGTCGGTAACGGGTTTTTTACCGAATTTCGGCCGTTACCGACCGGTATTTAGCTTCCTACATATGGCCCTTACTCTCTTAGTATGAGGGCCAACTAAATTTTTGGTGCAGAAGAGTGCTGTAAGAGTTCAGCTGGGATTTTTTCACTACTGTCATCTAGAATAAAGAGATACATTCACACTGTATTGCTTTTCCCTGTTTGAATAGGAAGAGGCCAATTATGATGAAATGAGTCACCTGGCAAGCATTAGCCCACAGGCTTCTGGTCGTTGCTTTGGTCAGACACTTCCTATATTTAAAAAATATATATTTTTCTCTTTTAAGTTCGACTTGTCCCCTGACACTGTATGCTGTTATACATACGCCCATCTTTTTTTTAGTGACTCTGAGTTGAAATATAGCCTGTTTGGGTTCCTAAAGTTGGTTGGGACTGGGGGAGCCTTTTAACATTTACTCCTGTTTTTGGGGTATTGTGTATTGGAGCTATTTGTTTTTTCAGTTGATTTGAGTGGAGGGTGCCCCTTTGTCCCCCTCTTTTGTATTCTATTGTGCACTGTTGTAAGCACAGTCCTGCCACAATAAAAGTGGCCTTTTTACCAATAATTTGAGACTATCATGATTGCATCATCTCACTGTACCAGAAACTAAAGATTTGGAACAAACCACCTTCGCTCTTTTTGTGGGGTGGCAAAATCAAAAAGGTGCTCCTGACTTTATTATCTGAATTGCACTGTAGGGTTGTTGTTTGAGGGGTATTGAGTTGCTGTATAGTTGGACGCGTCCTCATTCTTTTTAGTGCACACCAGTGTGTTTCTTCCCGTTCTCTCTGTAAAAAAAAAGTGTTGCTGTGATTCATGTATGTTTGGCTTAGGGTATTCAGACGTTTTCTTACTATTTTTCTCGGTTTCTTAAATATTTTCTGGTGGAAAAGGAGGTTTGTTGTGTATCTATCAAATGTATCCCTTAGTGTTATGGTGGACCTTGGAGCGTCACTACGGGTTAGTTGGGTAGATTGCAAATCGGGTTGCTGTTTGCAGACATCTTTGTTAAATTAAGATAAATTAAGATCGATACCTGAGGGGGTAAGCAGGGCTACTTGATTTAAGTACTTTAACAGATTTTGGGCCTCATTTATGAGGTTTTGGTGCATGGCAGCAGCGCAGGGAATCTTGCTGTGCTGCTCTGTGTCAAAACAAAAGGGCAGGAATGTGCTAGATTCTGACGCAATCCCAGGTTTCTCGTAAACACCCACAGCAACAACCATGGAAAATCTTTCACACAGTGTTCTGTGTGAAAGGGACACATATTTACAAGGGCACGAAAACCATGTAAAGTGGCTTTAGGTGGCCTTGTAAATACGCTGCTACACATTGCACCACGGGAGCGTCAAAAAAGTGATGACCTGGCGGCGCAAAAGTGCCGCACGAGGCCTCATAAATAAATCCTTTGATTTTTATCTGTTTTAATATGATGCTCTTTTAAAAACTATTTTTAATTCCATTCATTGTATTGCTGCTACCTTTATATTTTAAAGAGACATCAAAATGCTTGTTTTTGAAATGTACCTTTAGGGTTGACATAGCCAAAATAAAGTATTGAAAGAAAGAAGGAAATTTAGTTCGTTTTGCAGGAGGCTGGCTATTGCTTCATCTGAGCAAGAATCGGCTGAAGGGATTGCAGGGCGTAGAAAGGAGGGTGGTTGGTCGAAAAGCTCTGGACAGTTGGTAGGTGTGAAGAGAAAAATTAAATCCTAGTTAGGGTAGTAGAAGGAGCAGTAGTCTGGAAGCTGGGGGAAGGAGAACTGAGGAGGGCCAGCCAGAGAGGTCAATTAATGTTGGTGGACAATTTAGTTGGAAAGGATGTGGAGGATCGGTAGGCTCAAGCGGCGGTGATTTAGTGGTGGGATAGTGTAGTCTGTAAGTCACTATGACAGCTATGATTTTTTGTAAGCACAGTCCTGTCCCATTGAAAAATCTTTTTACACACTGACTGCGAGCCTGTGGTGCTACCCAGAGTGCACTTTTCTATTTTGGAAGTGTGTTGCACTGTGCACTTGTAGCATTTATGCAAGTATGTGTGCGAATGTTGTATCTTCTTTGCATACAATTTCTTCAAAAATAAAAACAAAAGCTTCTTTTTTGCGATCAATCATTGGTGACAGGTTTAATCAAGGATTTTTTCATGGAACTCTTAGCACACCACACAAAGCAGTGCACAGGCGCAGCCATTCGAGGGACGATGCTAACAGAAGTTAATACGGTGACTTCACCAAAAAGCTAATGAGAAGGAAAGAAAGTATTGAAAGGGTCTTTGCAGGCTTATTAGAGGAAATATTTGACAGGCAAAGAAGCACTCTGTAGAGACTGAAGGTGGGTTGCCATGGATTCCGATACTCCAGTCCTCTTCAGTCTAGACGAACATGCCTTGGCCATTGTGGATTTATGCAGTTGTCAGCGTTCTAGATACCTGTATATGTACAGAGGCTGCCATGTGTTGCTGCTCAGTCACGAAGATCTATAGAGCACAGATACTTTGTGAATCACTGCGTGATGCAGAGGGACTGGTGAGAAGTGGCGTACACACATATGATGTAAACCACATGCTGGTAAGTACATAGACATGGATGATATTTCTGCAGGCTGATATGCGCATACACACTTGATGTATTTTGAAGGGTAGCTATGTTGTGCGTGTTGGTATGTTAATAGATAGGGCTAATGCACGTTGTGTACACAGCCAGGGGTGGAGTACTCTCTAGAGTACTAGGTACATGGATAGGAGTGAAGTATTTTGTAAAGATGTATTCAGAAGGGTGGTATGGAGGATGGGTGATGTGCTTCTAAATAGAGATACTGCTTTCGGAGCACCTTGTACATAGACAGGGGTGACAGACTCTGTAGACTGGTAGGTAATTGCCAGAACTGAAGAAAAGTAGAAGCCTTCCATGTACATTAATAAAGGCCCTGTATTCTGTACATTAACATGAATCACATATTCTACTGAGTGATATCTAACAAAGACAGGAGTGATCTATTCTTCCAGATAGATGTATACTGCAGGATGGTATCCCTTGACATAGATAACATATTATGCAAAGTGTAAGAACATAGATAGGAATACTGTATTCTGTGGCTTGTACATAGACAGGTATGATGTATCCTTCCAGGGAAATGTATTCTGCAGACTGTGATGTACACGAGTAGGAAAGAGGTGTTCAGCAGGGTGGCATGTAGGTTGGCAAGTTATTTTGCGCATATATATATATATATATCACCAAAGGCCACCTCCTGGAAAGCAAGCACAAGGACACAGCGGGCAATCTTCGGGAAGCTCTTTATTCATCGGTTGCAGTAATGGCACAATGCATTTCGGCATGACCGTCTTCCTCAGGTGCAGCTGCTAAACCAAACAATCACCTCCTCCCTCCTTAGAGTCTCCTTTGGCGCTCCCATTGGTGGAAGGTCAGCTGATCCTGCTGCGATAGGAAAGTAGTCATGTACAAGACTACCATTCCCATCATGCATCGGTTAAACTCAATCCGGCAGCTGGATCCGATGTTTACTCAAATCAAATCAAATCAAATCAATCTTTATTCGGAAGCCAAAGAGGCAACCATAAAAGTACATGAAAATACAATTGACAATGACATCTTCAAAATTTTCAGCATGAAGAAAGCAAAAATACTAAAACAAAAGAACATATATAAAAGGTACCTCGCCAATGCAATAACATACAAATGTTATTATACAATTTAGTAAGAGAAAAAAAATTAAATTGACATGTCACAGATTCTGCCTATGTCTCACTACCAATTTCAAGTAAGTAACTATCTGTTTAGCAAACAGCTCTGTGTCCAATAGTTGCATAACAAGGAAAGCGGGACGACATCTACGTAAGCCCCAAATTTTCAGAATCGGGATTAGCCACTGTTTTCTTAAATCGTGGTAAAATTTACAGAACAATACTGTATACAGTGTAGATTGAGAGGAACTCATATCGCAAGGACAGGATTGAAGATGTCTTTCCCAAGATTTAGATATAGGAAAGGTAACCGAATGATGAAAAACATTCAGTCTAAGCCTTGTTGAAAGAGATCTCTCATAATCAGTAATGTTAAATGTCAAGTAAGGCTGGATTGAAAGAGTCGTTTGGGTCAATAAGGAATATTGAACTGTGGGTTTGTGGGCTTCGCTAGTTAACCTCAGAGATTCTAGCTGAGCGAGGCACAGCTTTTTGAATTGTTTCCTTGGGATTTCAGCGATTTTCAAAGGGGAAAGATAGTACTGTGTCATGCCCAAGTCGTCTAAGAATCTCTTTACATAAGAAATCCATCTGACCGTATGTGCTCTGTCCAAGGCAATACAGTCTTTTATAAACCCTTGGGTAAAGGTAGTATCTTTGGAGGTCCAAATGCGGTGCCATAATAGCAAGGGTTGAATCCTTATTAGATCTGCTACAAAAGGCAATCCTACTTCTAAATGACATACATAGATTGAAGTAGTCCGCGGGACTGCCAGGAGGAATCGTAGGAATCTGTTTTCTACCCTTTGGACCTCTTCAATCTTAGCGTAGCCCCACACACCGGCCCCATAAATTACGCTACCGATGCATTTTGCCTTGTAAATTTCCAGGAGTTCAACAGTAGGTCGTCTTCCTAATTTGCTGGCAAAATTAACCAAAGCGGCTGTTGTTCTAGCAAAGGTGAATTTTCTGGACTCGATGGCACTTTTCCAGGAGCATGTTTGGTTGAAAACAATACCCAAATATGGGTACATATTAATGCTCTCTATTTTTTGATGGGCTACAGAAATAGTCATTTTGTTCTTTTTCAATGACCCGAGAGACATTACAAATGTTTTTTTAATATTAATCCTCAGGTCCAAGTTCTCCATAAATGAGTGGTATTTCGTGAGGGAACGCTGCAGTTCAAGCGGAGTTCGCGCCAGAACTACAGCGTCATCCGCGTAGAGTAGAGCCGGTATAGAGCGATGGTTTATAGTGGGGAGGTCCTTTGCCCCAAGTAACATGGCTTTCTCCAAGCCATTTGTATATAAATTAAATAAAAATGGGGCCAGGACGCATCCCTGTCTAACACCGCGCTCCACTCTGAACGGTTTTGTCACCTCACCCCCCAAGCCATATCTCACGCGGGCTGTAGCATCTGAGTACAGTCCGCGCAGAAAAAGTATTAGGGGCTCCTCTATTCCCATATTCTCAAGGATGATCCACAGTTTAGTGTGATTGACACAGTCAAATGCTGCGGAGAGATCCACGTATGCCAAGTAGAGGGCCCCTCCTTTGGCACTAACATATTTGTCTATCATCAAGGAGAGGTTAAGGGCTTGCTCTGTAGTTCCCAGGCCCTCACGGAAACCATACTGAAGATCCGAAAGAACTTTGTTTTCCAGTGCCCATTGCTGCAGACGCTCTAGGATAACTCGACCGGCCACTTTCCCAAGTGAATCTAACAAAGAGATCGGTCGGTAACAAGATGGCAAGTGGCTGTCCCCTTTTTTAAAGATGGGGACAAGAATTGATTTAGTCCAAGAATCAATAGGGCCCAATGCACAAGAAGCTTGTAGAACCCTCGTTAAAATTGGAAGCCATAAGTCCATCATGAATTTTAAAAAAACAATTGGAACCCCGTCGGGGCCTGGAGCTTTACCATTTTTACTAGCTTTTAAGGCTTGTTCCACCTCCTCAGATCGAATGTTAATTGGGAGACGGAGATTTGGGGTGTATGATCTAGAAAATGTTAAAGGGTCAGCAGTTAAGGGAAGGCTGAATATCCGCTCAAAATATCCAAGCCAAGTTTGTTCGTCTATTGCAACCTCGACAGTTGGCTTTGGCGCAGAATCAGTTAAAAAAGGGGACTTCACAACCTTCCAAAAGGCAGCGGTGTCCCGAAGGATAGATGTTTTATGTAATTGATCCCAAAGCTCTTTTTTTAGGTCATTTTTCCTACGCCTTAGAGCATGTTTATATTTGATTCTGGAGGCTGCAATTTCCTTGTTGTTCCTTACCTTATTTTGAAGGACAGTTTTTAAATTCTTGTACGCTTTGGTACAGGAAGAGTCAAACCATCCCTTAGGTTTTCCATTTTTTAGATTTAGGGATAAGGAATCATTTATTGCAAACAATAATGTTGCAAAGTTATCCATGATTCCCTCGTTAGAAGTGCCTGGATCGAGACATTTATTGATCACTGGGCCCATTTTTTTTTACCAATGATATTGTAATACCCATGGGATCAACCTTTTCCCATCTTAGTGAATATCCATTCAGTCTATCTAAAATTAAATTGTTTTGGGCTAAAGTTGCCTCAATATTAAGCCTCTCTCGAGTCTTGGGAGTTTTTAGAACGAGACTGATAGGGTAGTGATCACTAATGGCAATATCATGTGTTTTACAGGTGGATAGATCTTTACCTGCAGCCATAGAGAGAAATATAAAATCAATGGTGGATGGCCTGCCTCTTCCGTTAAAAGTTGGTAGCACCGGTATGGGAGGATTCAACATATTATTAGCTAGTGTAAGATCTAATCCGATCAGGATCTCATTCAAGAGATGTCCAGTTGAAGTGTGTGAAAAGTGAGGTAACAGATCACCATTCTCATCCACTATGCTGCACACTATGTTATCGCTATGATTACATAGATTTTGGTTAAAATCCCCACCCCAAATTAAGACCAACTCCTTATGGGTTTTTAAGAGTAAATCTTCAAAGTGACCGTGTAATTCCTTAGCTACATTAGCCAAATCAGAAGCAGAAAGATTATTATAAAAATTCACTATAACTAAGGCTTTGCAGGTATTCCAATGAAGGAGGAGAATTTGGAAATTTACATTCAACGTTATAGGGACTATTGATGTAAAACGGAGGGTATTAGAAACAAAAATAGTCAGACCCCCCTTAGCCCTACCAGAGGGAGAGGGTAAAGCTGGGGAAAAGTATGTTTTAAAACCCTCGAGATGTATTTCAGTGGAAGCCCAGGTTTCCTGAAAGCACAGGATATCAAAGTCATAAATAAAAGCAAGCCAAGTGTCATTCAGAACATTTGAACGGAGACCAGCCGCATTCCAAAATAGAATATTAAGCAATGAGTCATCTTTATTAGCCGCACCATCAGGGATCGTTCTCAGCGAATCCACATGGTTGAGACACTGAACAATGGGTAGGGAGAGTGGGCCAGACGTTTCAGAACCCACGGACATACGATCCAGCTCTACACTGGAGGGAAGTGGATTACACATGGGCATAGCTGACAAACCGTCCAGATTAAGTCAATCCACTCTCTCCAGTTCAGAAAGCTGATCGTAATAGTTGAAGGTCGGAATATTATAACGTAATCTGGGAGCCTCATTTCTAGCCACAGCTGATAAGTCGCGGGATTGTGTGTCTAACAAGTGGGAAAAAGTTTGGGGATAAAAGAAAGTCAAATCCCTAACTTGAATCTTGGTGTTGGCACTAAGTGGAAAAAAATTACTGATATGGTGAATCACTCGCCTATCCCTAAAATTTATTACAATGCAATCTCATGACATATCCTTTGGCCTACGGCCCACCCAACTTAGCCTTCTTGCGAACAAGATTTCTCCAGATATAGTAGGGGGTAACGGTCTATTCGTATTCAGCCAATGGGCAACTTTGTTTCTTAACTCGGGGAATGTTTCTGTTTTGCCCTGTATTAATTCTGGTACTCGGACTAGAACTGCAGTATATGGAGTTTATTGTGGGGGTAAATCAATATGTGGAAAAGACTGCATCGGGGTTGGTTGCATGGAACGTTCCATAGGGAGACCTGGAATGTTAATAGTATTTGTTACGCGGCTTGCGGGCTCGGCGTCCCTGTGTGGGGCAACTTCCCCTTTTGCCCTGGATTCGGGCATCCCCAAGGGAGCAGATGGAATGTTAGTAGGCGGAATGGACGATACCGGAGTACTAGGGCGAATTGGTGTTAATCTTTTTTTACCTAAATGTGGGTCAGTATTTTGTTTGACTCTAGGGTGTAAGTTAACTTCCGCTTGGCCAAAGCTAGTACTAAAAGTGTTCATTATTTTTTCCATATTGTCCATTTTTTCCCCTAAACACTTTACCCTTTCTAAGAGTGGAGACATTAAGGACTTCATAAGATGTTCGATTCTTTCCAAAAGATTCTCGTTTGAAGGGAGAGAAGGAGGTGGAATAGATATTTGATCAGGTGAATTAACATACAAATCATTATCCTGAGACGATTTAGCTACACTCATGGATACATTTTTGACTGCTTTTTTCCCTCTCGTAGCGATGGATTTCGTAGTGACCATTTTGTATTTATTTTCGCCAGAGGTACATTTCGATATTTTAACAAGCTTTGCGTTTTTTGTGTTGAGCCCATCCCTAGTAGAATGTTTTAAAATAGACCTGGTTTTTTGCCCTCTTGTTATTACCCTCGGAATGTGAGGTGATGGACTTAACGGCGGGGATGACATCAAAAAAGGGTTTATGGGTAAATCACAGGTTGGAGTTAGGGGAGCAACCCCTGAGTGGGGAAGAAAATCTGGAGGCAGGTCATTAGAAAAAATAGTGGGGGACTGAGATAATCTAGGTAAGTCTGGGTTTGTGGTAGGAGAGTCAATAGCCGTGATAGATATAGCTGACTGAGTGGCAGGAATAAGATGGGGTCCCGGTAGAGCTACGAAAGACGGAGCCAGGATCGAATCTTGGGAATTAATAGTTAAAAACGATGTATTGGTCACTTGTGGGGGAAGACTACCAGCGGGTAAGGAGAGGCGGCGTTCGGTATTTTCGATTGCATTAGCAACCACCCCTATTGTTTTCTGTAGCATACGATCAATAGCGGTCAGGCTAGGTAATGGTTTATTTACATTCTCAGTGTGATTTTTTGCGTGTGTTATGCCTGATTGGTTTCTCCTACTCATATTTCCACTATTAGGGACACGCAGAGCAAGGGAAACAATAGGCAACAAGATGAGCCAACCAATGGGGGATGGCCCGACCCGGCCAGTCCGGCCACTAACGGCCACAAACGGTCCCGCCCTTGTCCCGGGCTTCTCCCGGCGCGCGACCGCGCAGCGGATGTAACAATCAGTTAAATGTCTGGGGCGGGAAGAGGATGCAGCTGATTAAGGTTACGGGGCTGCTGGTCCTCGCAGTCCCGTCCTCAGCGTCCAGCCGCCAGCAGCTTTCACAAGGGTTCTGGAGTCACTCTCAGTAAAAAAGGATTCAATAAAATAAGGCAGGCTTCCAAAAAGAGTTCACAGGACTCCCTCGGCAAACGGCACCCCGATGTTTACTCAAATGAGTGCCGCTGTTTGCCAAGCCAAGGGGGGGTCGTGTAGCGGCTGATGATTGCTTCTATTACTGATGCTCGGAGCTCCCTCAGGTCCCCAATGTCCAGCCTTTACTTCGAGTGCAAACCGGGCCGTGAGTCGAGCTGCAATCATGCTCTTCTCCCCATGAAATCTCAGGCTGCCGATGGCAGCAGCCTCAGGCGTGCTTCGTTGTTAAGGCGGTCCTGGATATATCGATACCTCGATCACCAACAATCCAAATGCCAATTATCACCAGGACACTTTGTAGACGGGTCCTTGTTTTCGCAGTATTGGCAACCGCGACATATATCACCAAAGGCCACCTCCTGGAAAGCAACCACAAGGACACAGCGGGGCAATCTTCGGGAAGCTCTTTATTCATCGGTTGCAGTAATGGCACAATGCATTCCGGCATGACCGCCTTCCTCAGGTGCTGCTGCTAAACCAAACAATCACCTCCTCCCTCCTTAGAGTCTCCTATGGTGCTCCCATTGGTGGGAGGTCAGCTGATCCTGCTGCAATAGGAAAGTAGTCATGTACAAGACTACCATTCCCATCAGGCATCGGTTAAACTCAATCCGGCAGCTGGATCCGATGTTTACTCAAATGAGTGCCGCTGTTTGTATCATAGCTTCAACTCCATCAATTAGTGTTTTAACTTTTCTTTCTGTGATTAATTGAGGAGAAAACCATCTTTACAAAAAAAAAAAATTATACTCACGACTACCAACGGTCGCGGTGACGTCGGTAGTCGCGAAGAGCGCATGTTTTGTACAAAGTGTAAAACATATACATAGACATATTCTACAGTATATTTAACAGTAGAGCTTTATTAGTGTACTTTTAGAACTCATATTTTTGTAGTGAGTTTCCAGAAAAATCGTCTTTAAACAGTATTTTCTGTTTTTGCGAAGACAGAAAAAGTTGCAATGATGCCGGTATTTGGGGATACCGCGATTTTTTCAACAACTCTGAAACATATTTATAGAGGTATTGTGAACAAGTTTCAGTATAGCTGTTCACTATTATAGTATTGAAAGTTCTGCTTTTCTTTTCATTTTTAAAGAAAATTACTTTAAACTTGTATTTTGAATTTCCGCTTCTGCGCGGTAACCGCAAATATTTCAGTCACCGCGAATATCACATGACAGGGAAAGCAAGGAATATCATGTGTGTTCGCGATGTATTAACAATGATCGCAGAGTAATCGTGAAAAAATGGGAGTCCAGACCTATATCTATCTTCATTTTTGAAAAATGTAAATACTACACAACTGTATATTAGATAGTCCTGAGTTGGAAGTTAAAGCTTAACATTCCTTAAATTGTGCCATCACTCCTCAACCTTAAAAAAATGTTCTGTCTCTTTAGCACCCTTCCCCTCAATACACTCTTAGCTCAGTGAAGCTAACAACCCAGTGAAACCAGTAGATCACAAGTTCACAGCACATACTAGAAGGAACATGCTACTTGTAAATGAGATACAGTAGATGTGGTTTACTCCACAGATTCAAAAGCATATCCATGTCAGTATTACATTTCTTTTTTTTTTTTTTAAACAGCTACTAATAATAGTTCTTCCTAAGGCATCAAAACACTACCTAATTTTATTCACTTTCATGCTGACAGCATCCAATGAAATATACATATTTTCCTTTGGAAAACTACCTCATTCAGCTCCAGCCTTCTCCTGACTGCTATTGCTCCTTCACTTTAAAATGGTTAGTGTATGGATTGTGTGCCACAGCTATATCTATTGAGCTAAAGAGACTGCAAAAAAGAGAGGTATTGACAGGGACTTTGGTTTGCCAAATGTGCAGATTACTTGGTTTGGCCAGAGAGGGTTAAAGTTTCATCAGTTGCTGGCTTTGGTTAAATCCATTGTGGATTCACAAGCTCTTCACCGCATGATTGTGCACTGTGGTGACAATGACCTAGGCACATTCACTGGGGTAGGGCTGGAAAATCTAATGAAAGAAACCTTTGCAGAACTGATGTCACTTTTCCCGCACACTCTCTTGGTGTACTCTAATATGTGTGTCTTTGGCATATATATAATATATGCCAAAGAATAATAATAATCCACATTTGTAAAGCGCAAACAATCACCTGCAAGGGTCTCTAGGCGCTGGGGGCCGTCGGGAAGATTAAGCAAGCTATTGCCCAGAGTCACATGGTGCTGGGCTAATCTGCCGCCGGGGATCGAACCGTGATCCCCAGATTCCAGAGTCAGTCGCCCTGGCCGCGGCGCCACACCTCTTCCACCAAAGACACAAATGGAAGTGGTCAAATCAATTGTGTTCACAGATTGACAAAGCCAGGAAACATGTTAATAAAACTGTTTCTGCATTCCTCAGAGACCATCCCATGGGCTGTATCTATAACAACAATCTGCGTTTTGACATGCATGGAATTTATAGAAATGATGGAGTGCACTTTACAGATGAAGGCAACAGGGTGTTTCTTAGTAACCTGAAACTCTGCATTCGGTCTTATGTATAGCAGCTATATAAACAAAACCAATGCAGCAGCTCTTGTCAGAGCCACCTTAGTACCCAAAATAGTATGACGTTTTTTTTCAAAGTTTTTCTTTAGTTTTTGACAATCTTCGCAATGACGTCGCGATCCCTGTGGACACGTCGCAAAAATGAAAACAAAGTCAGACATTCAATGACCCCCAACACATCCAAATATAATAAGTAAAAAATTCAATTCTGAACATTGCACTACACATATTACTATAGCCATGCTTCTTTAAAAACATGTTTAAAAGTTTTTGTACTAAGTTTCTTTAAAATTCATTTATAAGACCAACTTCACATTTTCATGGTTATTAGTGACGTCGTGATGACTTAGTTAACCGCGACGTTCGCGTCTTTTCCATAAAGTCTGAAACACACATTTCCACACATACTACATTATTCTACACTCTAGGGGTTTCTTACAGTATTCTCCAAAGTCATGTTTTTCTAGAGAGTTTCTATAAAAACCATCTCTAAAGCCTCTTTTCTGTTTTTGCGGTGCAGCCGGAGATCGCGATCACGATCACGTCGGTAATTGCGATCCGCGGGTGACAATTTTCGAAAATGGAAAACAAAAGCAGACATTCAATGACCACCAACACATCCAAAAATAACATGTAAAATCCATTCTGAACATTCCTCTACACATAATACACATACTTCTTTCAAAGCATGTTTAAACTCATATTTTTTGACTAAGTTTCTTTAGAAACCATCTTTCAGACCTAGTTTCTGTTTTCGTGGTTGTTCGGGGTGCCGCGACATCGCCGTTCATCGCGACGATCATGCAGTTTCCATAAAGTGAAAACATATATGCACACATATTACAATATTTTACACACTAGAGCTTTATTACCGTACCCTTCAAACTTATGTTTTCTAGAGTGTTTCTAGAACATCCATCTCTCAAATCTATTTTCCGTTTCTACGATGAGGCCGGAGATCACAATGACGTTGGTTGTTACGATCCCCGCGGTTACATCACAAAAGCAGAAACCAAAAGCAGGAATTCATTCACCACCACCACATTAAAAAATTATCACTGGATAATTAATTCTAACCATCACAGTAGATAACTCACTATATAAATAACTCTATAAAAACATTTATCAGAATCTCAATACATCAATAATAATGCGTATTAATGATTAACTGATGTATTTCTTTATATTCCCACCAATCTGCGCAATGACTTCATGTTACTCATAACGTCCCTGCGACTGTACACGGGGGTTGCGCTGGCATTTACGTTGTCATTGCAAATATCTAGTGCGATTAAAAAAAACTTAATTTTGGGCACATAATTTGTGCCACTAACACCTCCATTCTTAACCATGGGGTCAGAGTATCTCTAATCTGACCCCTTATGTGCATTTTTTTCAAAACATTTCAGCCCCGGGAACAGGGACATCTTGAGGATTTGGGGGGCCCTGGGCCAAACATATTTTGGGGGCCCCTGTTCAGGACACATTTGAATTTATGATCTAATTTGAGCCCCTGTTTCCCACACAGTTTCCGCTTCCTCAGCTGCGCTAGCGATCCAGTTTGCATCATAGGCATTTAAATTCTATATGTCTGGCTGAATTACTCTGTGCTTTTTAATAATTTCTCCTACCTATGCGCACTTGCACTTTACTTGATTCTGCTTGCCTACACCTCCTTAGCTGCTTCGATTCGCATCTCGCTTTTCCTCCAGTCCTGGTCCACCGCGGCTGATAGGCCGATTGTGCGGAGGGCTGGGGCTACTATCGGGCTCCTCGCTTATGCCTATGCAGTTTCCGCTTCCTCAGCTGCGTTGGCGATCCAGTTTGCATCATCGGCATTAGCCTATATATTCCCGATGCAAACGGACGTGCTAAGTGGACGTGCACAGCGGGCGCGCCGCTTGCGCCGAAGGTAAGCCTGTCTGCGCCCAGAGGCGTTCGGCGCCGGCCATGCTGCCCAGTTCCCCTCCGGTGAGTTTCTTCCACTATATTGCAAGAGGGAAAAACTGCTTAGCCTTAGGCGGCTACCATTATGTCACTGTACAGCCGCTGATCCGAGGTTGGAGGTAGACTTTTGATGCAATAATTGCAACTGGACTCTCCTCCAGCCCAGGAAACTCGCACCCAATATCCTCCCATGCAACAATAAGTGTAAAAACAATAAGAAAACAGAGGACTTAAAGGCCACCCTTTTAAATTGTCGCTCTATACAAAAGCATGAACCATACATTTATGGCCTACTTTTAGACTAACAGTCTGATATTTTATTTCTCACTGAGACCTGGTTGTCTGAAGCCTCCAAACCTACTATCACCTCGGCCATCCCTACGGGTTATAACATTCTTAGGAGGGACCAATCGAATGGGAAGGAGGGAGGTGTTGCCATAATTTACAATAAAAAACTAGACTGCTTAGGCTTCTGCTGTACCTTATCCCCCCATCATAGCATAGCTGGATTTCTGATTTACAGACCTCCCAGTGCTATTGGAAATGTTATTACTACGCTTAATATAGCCACCACCTCCCTGGGCTTAAAATACAACAACTGCCTCATTCTGGGATATTTCAATATACATATGGACAATGGAAAAGACCCTCAAACAATTTCCTTGTTGGAGGCGCTGCAGGCCTGCAACATGTTTCCATCTGTTTCTTTGGCCACCCATGAGAAGGGCCATACCCTAGACCAAATCGTTCACAACTTTGACATATCAGTAAGCCTACCTCTTCCCATTACCTGGTCTGACCACCTCCTATTAAAATTCATCATTCCCAACTCTGCCACAGCCCCTTGAGCTAACACAGGGCAGAGGGTCTCTAATTACAGGACGTTCCATAAAATATCCATCCCGATGTTAGCAGACGCCCTCAGTCGTTCCTCACCAGAGCTGTCTGGCTGCCCCGACTCAGACGCCCTCTCAATAGATTCATAGCTCCGTTCTAACATTGATGCAGTGGTACTGGTTGTTTGCTGCTCCTCAAAGAGGTCAGCCCCACCAGCTCCATGGTTTAACGATACCCTTAGATCTCGCAACCGGAACTGTGGAACAATTGAACGGAAATGGTGTAAATCCTATCTACCTGAGGACAAGAAGGTGTATAAAGACACCTTAAAAGCTCATTACATTCTCGTGAAGGCAGCCAAGAAAAACCTCTTTCAAACCAAGATAGAAAATGCCTAAAATAAGAGTAAGGAAATCTTTAGCATAGTTAATTTCTTTACTGCCCTGAGAGCCGGCACAAAGATAGGGCCATGCACTGAAGAATGCTCTAAGTAAATAGTTGAATTCTTCCACAAAAAGATCTCCATGATCCAACAAGCCTTCACTAACATCTCAGAGGAAGAACTGACCTTCAACCTTAGTTCTAAAAGCAAATTTCACCTCTTGGATCCTACATCTTTACTAGCTTTCCCTGAGTTTCATCTTGAAGAGGCACTGACCCATCTCCAAAGCATTAAGTCTGGCTATCCTACTGACCCATGTCAATGGAATATCTTGAACCTATTAGCTCCCACCATAAACCCCACAGTAAACCAGCTCTTTAATGCTTCTCTCTCCTCAGGCAACATGCAGAAATTATGGAAGAATGCTAAGATTCTTCAACTGATAAAAAAGGCTAACGCCAAACTGACGGACCCTGCCAACTACAGGCCAATCTCCCTTCTTCCGACCCTCTCCAGAGTACTAGAGAAGCATGTAAACAAGGCCCTTCAAAAACACATTGAAGATGGGAAGCTCCTTCATGAGTCCCAATCCGGTTTTAGGGCTAACTACAGTATGGAGTCCGCACTGCTGGAAGTGACTGAATTTCTCAAGGGTAAGCTGGACCAAGACTGTTCTGATACTGCTCTATACTTCGGCGGCCTTCGATATGGTCCCACATGAGAGGCTCCCGGAGAGACTTGCTAACATCGGTCTGGGGGGGACCGCCTTTACAATGGATGTCATCCTTCTTGGCAAACAGATCTCAGGATATCTGGCTCCCCCCTTTCTCATCCCCAGTTCCGGCCATGAATGTAGGTGTCCCTCAGGGCTCCATTCTCAGTCCTACCCTTTTTAATATATATCTATCCCCCTTGCATTTCTGGTAGAGGAAGAGGGCGCCAAAATTGTTTCCTATGCTGATGACACTCAGCTGATTTTTACGTGTGAAAAAGGAACCGACTTTGACGGGGCAATGATTAGGTCTTGCCTCACAAAGGTTTTTAACTGGCTTAAGATCAATCAGCTGAAGTGCAATCCTGACAAAACTGAAGTTGTTTTCTTTGGTAATCCATAAACGCCTGACTGGAGCGCTTGGTGGCCAAAAGATCTGCCGCCCCCGCCCGCTGAAAAGGAGAAAGTCAAAAACGTAGGAATTGTCATAGACAAGACACTCTCCATGTGCTTTCAAATTCAAAATCTAAATGGCATTTGCTTTGGCATACTCTGGATGCTAAAAAAAACTCCTGCCACTGTTACCGCTTGAGAGCAGAAAGATCGTGGTGCAGACTCTGGTGACATCAAAGCTTGGCTATGTCAACAGCTTGTACCTCTGTCTTCCCAAATCCCTTATCCAGCGCCTACAAGTGGTACAATACGTGGCAGCCAGAGCCATCCTGAGACCTAAACCCAGATCTAGAATGACCCCTATTCTAAAGTCTCTCCGCATAAAAGAACGGATCGGCTTCAAAGCGATGACCATCTTCTTTAAAGCTTTCCATGGCATAGGAGCCGGCTACATAAATAAGCGCGTTAATCGCTACACAACAGCTAGACCCCTAAATTCTTCCAATGCCAACCTGGCCATCATGCCTAAAATATGCAGTGCCCGCATTGGAGGCAGATCCCACGGCTTTCTAGGCCCAAAATTGTGGAATAGCCTCCCTGAGTCTCTGAGACCAACCACAGACCTACTCTCTTTCATGAAAGAACTTAAAAACCTGGCTTTTTGATAACTGATGGGTCTTTTACGCATGTTTTCCTCCCACTGTCATGCGCCAGGACTCTCTAGTCTGAGTAGCTGCGTGCTTTATTAAATACACAATTTCATTTCATTAGGTCCCTGACAGTGCAAAGGAAAACTCGTCCAAATTCTAAGCGCCTTATTTATGAGGCTTTGCTTCACTTTTATGCCGCTGGTGCGTCACTTTTTGTGACACACCGGCAGCATAAAATATGTGCAATGTTACGCCCTATTTACAAAGTGACGCATCTAGGCAGATGCTTCACTTTGTAAAACCCTGCACCGCATTATACCTGCGCCAGGCATAATGTATGCAGGGTGGGTGTTGCCCCGCAAAATGCCTCGTAGAAGTGGCGCATTGAAATCTATGAGAACTCAGTGCGCCACTTCTAGGACGCCATTGCGTCAATATCTTACACCTGCCACACAGCAGGCATAAGACTGATGCAGGCCCTTTCACATGGGGCTTGCCCCATGTGAAAGGACACATTGCTGGAGTTGCGTCTATTTTTAGACACACCCCAGCAATGCATCACTTTTGCGCATACAGATTCGTCAGAAATACTGACGTATCTGTAACTCCTTGCGACATGATGCGTCATACAGTAAATATGACACATCCATCATGTCGCAACGAGGGCGCACTAAGAAGTGACGCATCCCTGTTTTCACACAGCGATGCATCACTTCTCATAAATAAGGCCCTGAATGTGTTTACATCTAATATTCAGGGATAGTTATCTGTGTTTTCAATATTGTAACACAGCAGCAGCTCACCAATATTACTGCAAATAATCTCTGTGATGCCCTCCCATTTCTTATATGTTAGGCCTTGTGTTGATCTAAAATAAACGTTTTTTATGTATATTGCGTGAAACATAAACACAAAATTTCTCTGCAAAATGGCTGTACTAGACTCTCACACATCAGGTACATAAGAAATAAATGAAAGGAAAACAGAATTTAAAACAAACTGTTTAGGAAATATTCATGGTCATTAGGGCAAAACTCTGGAGAATGGAGCTGACTGTCAGGGGGCCCCCTGAAAGGCTGGGGCCCTGGGCCAGAGCCCACTTTGCCCATGCATTAAAACGTCTCTGCCCGGGAACCGTTCCCGAGCAATAAAATGGTAGCCGCACTCTTTTTTAGGTTCCGTCCAGCATTACCGTTGGCACATGCATTTGTGATTCATCGCGAAACCTCTGCAAAATATCCGCAACCAGAGATGTCACTATATTTTTGGCTTCAATTTTGCAAAACCTACTGAACAGGTTTACACCAAATAGGCATAAGGCACTTCCTTGAACCAGCATCTTCCTCCCTGCTAAATTTGGTGCAAGTCCATTCAGCGGTTCTGTCTGTAGGCGTGGCTAAAGGTCCCTACAGGAATTAGTATTACAAATGCACCATTATTTTGCATCCCGAATTCTGGGCTCCACTGCAGAAATCAACGCCCAACGTCCCATGACAAGCAGAAGCTACCTTGACACTTTTTGGGGGAAAATTTCATGAAGATTGGTCAAACGATGCCAAAGTTATGAGCAAGTCAAATAATGCTTTTCCTATGAAAACTGGGTCATAACTGTAACTACCTACTGGTGACCGCCAGTAGGATATATATATATATAAATGTGGTGCTAACAATTGCCGTTTTTTCAGCCCTGAAGTCCGTTGCCCATGAAGAAATGTTTGATACACGAAACGCGTCGGCTGGACAGTGATAGTGTGAAGCAGGGCAGCTGATCCTCGTTGTACCCTTCATTAAAGATTGTGGCTTAGAACTTACCTGTTGTGGGCTCCCTCCTTAGCAGGCAACAAGTGTTTTGGATGTTTGGTGGCTTGCCTGAGCCGCGGAGAGAGCCTTGGTGTTGCGAAGCACTTCAGCTGCGACGCCAATCGACGTCGCCACTTATGGCAACAGGAGCTGGTTAGTGAAGGACGATAATGTGCAGCGGGGACCTAAGCCATGCTCCGCGACCCACTGGGGTTTTATCGAATTGAATTGGGTTTTTTAATTACGGCGGCTCACTGCAGCAAGATTACAGCACTACAATAACCATCGGGCCACAGTCGCGGTCACGCCCACATGGGCGGGGTTTCAACATACAAATGTGGTGCTAACAATTGCCGTTTTTTGAGCCCTGAAGTCCGTTGCCCATGAAGAAGTGTTTGATACACGAAACGCGTCGGCTGGACAGTGATAGTGTGAAGCAGGGCAGCTGATCCTCGTTGTACCCTTCATTAAAGATTGTGGATTAGAACTTACCTGTTGTGGGCTCCCTCCGTAGCAGGCAACAAGTGTTTTGGATATATATATATATATATCTGTCACTGTCATGTGATCAAGGCTCGGATGAGCCGAAACGCGTAATGGCGACTGAAGAGGAATAAAACAACTTTGCACCAAACCTGAGTCCGTGTCCGTCTTTGGATATATCCTGCTGTTTAACGGAGTAACACGTAAAATATATCTATCTATATATATATATATTTACACAGAACCAAAGAAATTCAGGAGCTAACTATAACTTGTGCCCCCACAATGCCCTGCTTGTGACTGAGTGTTCGTAAAAGTTTTGAGTGTTGCAAGGTGTACTGATGAATGAGGGGGGTGTAAGAGTTCCTGAATGGATGATTTAGTGGGTGCATGACTGTCTGTATAGGTGAGTGATTATACATATCTCAGAGAATGTATGGGTGAGTGACTAATTTGCGTGAATGTCTATATCAGTCAGTTGGTGTCTAAGTGGCTGTATGGGTTGGTGAGTAGGTACATGAGTAGCTGTATGGGCTATTGATTGGTTGTCTGAGTACCTGTATGGGTGTATGAGTGTCAGTGTGGGTAGGTGAGGGTGTGTGTGACTGCCTGCATGGATGAGTGAGTGGGTGAGTCAGTGGCTGTATGTGTTTGTGAGTGCATCTGTGAGGGACTGTATGGGTGAGTGAGTATGCGTATGGCTGTATCAGTGAGGGAATGGATGTGTCAGTGGTATAAGGGTGAGTAACTGCATATTTGAAAGGTCGTATAGGTGAGTTTTGGAGTATATACGCGACTGTATGAGTGAGTGAGTCATTGTGAGAATGGCTGTATGGGTGAGTGTGTGCTTGTGTCAGTGAGTTGGTGTATGTATAACTGTCAAGGTGAGGAAATGGTTGTGTGACTCGTTCTATGAGTGAATGACTAGGTGTGTGAGTTTCCCCTTTTATATGTGTTTCACATTTTACAGTGTACGTTTTTTCAATTCTTTCTGTCCCAGTTACCAAGCATTAAAAAAATGTATATCTTTACAAAAGCACAAAAAAAAGGTTCCCCATTTAAACCGCCTTTTACAGTTAAAAAAAGATAAAGTATGTATATATGTTGAAATGAGTGTATGACTCGTGTATGGATGATTGATGGAGTGCATAACAGGTGCATGGATGTTACAATGAGTGCAGCAGTGGCGCCTCAGTGAATCTATGAGTGCATAAGTAAGTCCCTGAGTGATTGGATTAGTGCAAAGGTAATGATTGGGTGGTTGCATGTGTGCATGGGTAGTGCCTGGTTGAACGGATGAGTGCATGGATTAGTGCATAGGTAGTGCCTGAGTGAATGGAAGAGTGCATGGGTAGTGCCTGAGTGAATGGATGAGTGCTTGGATAATGGTTGGGTGATTGGATGAGTGTATGGGTAGTGCCTGGGTGATTGGATGAGTGCATGTATAGTGCCTGGGTGAATGAACGAGTGCAAGGGTAGTGCCTGGGAGATTGGATGTGTGCATGGGTAGTACCCAGGTTAATGGATGACTGCATGGATAATGCCTGAGTGAATAAATGAGTGCATGGGTAGTGCCTGGGTCATTGGATGAGTGTATGAATAGTGCCTGAGTGAATGGATGAGCAAATGCATACTGCCTGAGTGAATGGATGAGTCAAGGGTAGTGCCTGGGCAATTGGATGTGTGCATGGGTAGAGCCTGGGGAATGGGTGAGTGCATGGATAATGCCTGAGTGAATGGATGAGTGCAAGTTTATTGCTTGGGTGATTGTTTGAGTGCATGGATAGTGCCTGGTTGATTGGAAGAATGTATGAGTAGTGCCTGAGTGATTGGATGAGTGCATGTGTACTGCTTGGGTGATTGGATGCGCGCATGAGTAGTGCCTGCGTGAGTGGATGAGTGCATGGGTAGTGCCTCAGTGAATGGATGAGTGCATGGATAGTGCCCAGATGATTAGGAGAGTGTATAAATAGTGCCTGAGTGAATAGATGAATGCATGGGTACTGCTTGGGTGATTGAATTAGTGCATGGGTAGTGCCTTATTGATTGTATGCAAAAGACACACAATTGATGGACGGAATGCAGAACAAATCAAAACATTCACCCCCAGTCAAGAGATATGGGTTAAATCCATCATTCTTTTGCTCACCATGCCACCCCAGTTTAGACCTGGCCATATGCAAATCAGTCTTGACCCTGTGCCTCATGGGAGCAGTCCAGTCCGAACAGGATCAAGACTGATTTGCAGATGGCTGGGTTCAAACTGGAATGGCATGGTGAGCAAAGAAACGATGGATTTAGGCCCAGGTCTCTGTACTGGGGTGAATGTATGACATTGTTCTGCATTCTGTTAATCAACTGCTGTTTTTGCATTTGTCATCCCGAGTGGGACGTGTATGCCAAGACGTGGGTGCAGTGCTCTCCCTGCCACTGGAATCAAGTTATCTTGGCTGAAGAGGGGTGAAACCCCGAAACCGGTCCTAGGATGCTCGTTTCCAGTCCATGGAGGACCTGGCTTGGCAGTTTGGGCTGGACTGTTCCCATGAGGCACAGGGTCAAAACTGATTTGCATATGGCTGGGTTCAAACTGGAATGGCATGGTGAGCAAAAACACGATGGATTTAGGCCCAGATCTCTGTACTGGGGTGAATGTATGACATTGTTCTGCATTCTGTCCATCAACTGTTGTTTTTGCATTTGTCACCCCGAGTGGGACGGGTATGCCCAAACGTGGGTCCCGTGCTCTCCATGCCACTGGAATCAAGCTATCTTGGCTGAAGAGGGGTGAAACCCCGAAACCGGTCCTAGGATGCTTGTTTCCAGTCCAGGGAGGACCTGGCTTGGCAGTTCGGGCTGGACTGTTCCCATGAGGCACAGGGTCATATATTTGAATTTCATTTCAAACATTTGGCAACCAAGCAACATACAATATTTTTATATCAAAACTTTAATTCAACATAGATAAATGTTTTCCTGTAAGAAGATTCACCATTAAACAGTGTGGGAAGAAAATCAATGGATTGTTAACATTTTTTAAAAAAATGTGCACAGTAGATCATTACACCTATGTCATACTGTACACTGCACTCACTACAAGCTTTTATAATACTGGCTTGCTGATAGGTTACTACCTCAATGACAGCAGTTATATGTTAAAACTGTTGATATTTTTATATCTGGTACAAAATATCCAACAGGTCCAAGTAAGAAAAACATAAGTTATAGTACTATACAGAAGTTGCTGTAGCAGAAACAAAAGGGTCTTTTTTTAGTGGCGAAGAGACTTTTCACATGCAACTTAAGGCTACTGGTATTATAGTACCTCCATTTACTTTTTATCTGTAGTAACACAATGTAATCCTGAAATGTTTTATAAATTCCTTTCCCACAGTTAAGATTCCTACATTTCTAACAGCTTGCTGTAGACAGTACCCCCAATAGATGGAATAATGTCTCAGAAACACAAAATCCATATATATGTTTACACAATTCCACATTTTCTTATCCTAGATTCTCCCTAGAACTTCAGTCCTAGAAGTAGCAGATATGAGTTTGCTAACGTTTTGGGCAGTCTTGATTTGAATGTCACTCATATGTCATTGCACTCTGTCAATCATCCTGTTTGACATCTTAAATAGTTTGTGTAGTGTTTGAAGGTTGTAGTAACTCCTTCATGAAATATGATTGTTATAGTTGTGAAAGTTCTTTTGAGATGGAAATTTCTGCAGCTTTAATGTTTGTAATTTCATTTCCTAATTTAGTTCCATCACTCTGCGTCATTGTAGCATAAGTATGATATATTTTCCATACCTTCGTAGAAACAATGTTGACCTAAGTTCTGATCTGCAGTTTGAACAGGTCATATTTTGATGGGCGTAGTAAAATCTTCTAACGACACACCTCTACAATCTGGTAATGTCAAGTAGAGGAATCATTTTGAATTGATTTCAGTGCTAAACGTAAATTCGCAATCTTCACAGTTATGAGTCCATTTATAAGCTAAACCAAATAATTCATTGATATTCACAGCTTCTTCATTAAAGAGTCCTAACATTACCATAAGAAATTCTTGAACATTCTGCTGAAGATTTTGAGAGAAAACTACTGATCCAATACAGTCATCCGTGAGTTTTTTTATTCCACTAGCAGAATGTATAATACTTCTATCACTTCTTAATTCTTCAAGTAAACTACACAGTTGTGAAGACATTCTTTTAGCTACCTTTTCTTTAATAGAATTTGTAAAACTAGGACAATTATATAGTTTGTTTAACAATACATTTGTGTAACAGTTCACTTCAGATTTATTATCAAAGTGATATCCCCGTATTTCCTCATTGTGCTCTAGTTTTCTTTTCTCTCCTCCTTCTAGATTTTCTTTTTGTTCATCTTTCTGTTCAACTCTGATAGACTGTTTTGATATTTTCTGCTTTGGACACAGTATTGCTTTTTGAACCCGAGGATACTGGCCTAAATGAGGAGCATATTGAGCTCTTAACCGATTATACTCTGTTACACAACTCACAACAGCATTTACCTTCTTCTCATCAAAATCAATCAGAAATAATCCAGGCAAGGGGGCGTGGCTTGGCCGGCTGCAAGATGGCCGCACTCTGACTGGGCTCTGCCAGCCAAGATTAATAATCCGGCAAAATCCTGCAGGCATCCACATCTTACCTGCACACCAATGCTGATGGCTGATTCCGCTTTGTGAGAGGCGCCGAACCAATGTGCTGCTGACTCCTAGCTGGGTTCTGCGGAGGAGTTCTGTCACCTGCGCCCGTTGCTGGGCCTACGCTCCGGTGCCCGCGAGGGTCGGCCTTTCCTGCTCTGGGCCGCGGTGGCCTCCTGGCGTCTCGCACAGCCGATGCCCGGTCTGTGAGGGCGATCGACGGTACCAGGTGAGTGGCGCCGTCTCTGTGGCTTAGCTGGCAGGCTAGGGGGTCCGCGGGCTGTTCCGCTCAGCTGGGGTGCCGCAGCATAGGCTCCTAGGCTCATCTATCATTGAGGCCGCTTCCTGTGGCTGCCGCGGGCACCCAGGCAGTCATGCGAGCGGCAGGCCCCCCGTGGCTCCCCGCTGGTGCGGCCTCAGTTTGGTGGGCGCCCCCCTCCTCCGTTGACTCCCTCACTGCCCCACCGGGCGGGAGCTGCCTGATGTTATCGTGCGCATATATCCCTTCTGTCCACCCGCCTCTCCTGGCCCCGGCTTTACCATCGGGGGCCGCATTGCGGGGATCGGGTCCCGGGCCTGCTGCGGCCCCGCTGGGCCTTTAGGCTGACTGTTACCCGCCCCCATACCAGTGCTAGGCTCCTCCCACCACCCTTGGGGCCAACAAGGGTCATCGGGGGTGAGCCACTACTCCTTTGCTTCTGGGCACTGTGGCCTCAGCGAGTTCCTGGGGCAGCGCTGGCCCTGAGATTAGCCTACCACTGCGAGCTACACCTGGATGTGCCTTTCCGACTAGCCTGGCCCCTTGTGGACTGTTGAGCGCCCCAAACTCTTTTGCTCCCTGGTGTTTTGGGGCCTGGACTGGCGGCCTGGTGAGTGACGAGCGGCCATTGGTGACCATCTCAGGGGCCTGGTGTTTTTTTGGGTCCTATGTGTCTCCCTCACCTCGCTCTGCATGTCTTTTTGAGACCGGCAGTGCTCTTGCGCAGTGACCTTCTGATGCTGGCTGGGGCTCCTGCTGGCCCTCCTCCTCTGCCTGTTAAAGCGGGAGGCTGACGGTCCAGAGCCTCTGGTTGCTCTCCTAATTCGCGGCCTTGGCTGTTCACTGTGTCACATTATCCCAGGGGTCCTCTCTCCGGACTACAGCGGCCCCTGGTGTGTGGGTTTGGTTTGGCTTTTATTCATCTCGCACCTTCTGTTGTGGGCGGACAGCGTGCCTCTGGCGTAATTTGTTGCCCACTGCCCCTCATATGCCTCACTTTTGTCAGCTGGGTTCATCATCATGGGAAAATGTGACCCAAATCAGCCCAAGATTGCTTTCGAGCTCCGAAGGTCCTCCCGACAGGACAGTGCTGGCTCTGAAGGCGCCGACTCTGCTGCCACCATGGACGTTCCCCCCAATCGGGATGACAAGCTTAAAGCCATAATGCTCGATGTCAAGTCGACCGTAACTGAGATCACGACCCAGCTTGACCAAATATCAGCCCGTCTGGACTCAGTAAAGGCCCTTGTTGACTCCCACGATAATCGTCTACTCCATGTAGAGTCCAGGGTGTCGGGCGCCGAGGATGCTGCCACTCAGGGCCGTCAGAAACTCCTTCAGATGAATAAGATGGAGGACATTGTAGAACAACTGATCAAGGAGCTCTTCGGCAATGTCCTCTCCACGGTGTTCATTGTGGAGCGGGCGCATCGTTCTCTCGGTCCGCGTCCTGGGCTGCCCCCACGTTCCATCATTGCTAAAATCTTGAATTATCGGGATGCCATCCTCCGGGCAGCACGGGACAAGGGCACCATCACTCATCAGGGCAAGGCACTCTCCTTCTACTTGGACTACACCCTCGCTGTCCAAGCGGCCCGGTGAGAATTCCTTCCTACCAAACGTCTTCTTCAGAAGCATGATGTCTCATACTCCCTGGCTTACCCGGCGAAAGTGAGGATCCGTCAGGGTGCCAGAACACTTGTCTTTCCGGATCCTAAGGAGGCCCTGGCATTCGCCAAAAATTCGAAAAGGGCGGCCGCTCCTCCCCTCCTATGTCTCAGCCTGACAGCTTGGATCGTCTTAGTGACAATAACTGAAGTGTTGTTACTGGGGTTTCTCTAACTCTTGTTCGTTTTCTCTAGCTCATGTTCTGTAGGATGTCCACTACTACCAAAGCTTGGCCACCCTGCTTCTCTGCAGGGATGTACGCCTAGCCCTGCCATGCCCTTACGGGACGATTCCCTAATCTACAGTTGTTTTTTCCTTTCCCAGTTGTGGGTTCCTGGGGTGGGGCGGTGGGTTGACTCAGCCTAATTGTGGGGTTGGAGTGGGTGCGGGGTTGGAGGGGTTGCTTTGACTGGGGTTGTTGGAATGGGTTGGGGAGGGTTTTTTGGGGTGTCTTTCGCCCTTCAATTGGGGATGTGGCTGTTTCATGCCACCGTTTGCTCGTTGTGTATTGCTTTCACATGTCATGACTGTGACACTGCATTGTGTTGCCGGCCTCTTTTTGCCTCAAGTCAACTGTTTGCTATGGTCTGTGAACACACTGCTCTTCTTGTCTTTCTCTCCACTTGCTTACTGCATTTGCCTGGTCTAGGATTGCTGGGTGCTGCCCCTGTTTACTGGTGCGCGGTACATCTCTGCTCCCTATCTGCCAGGCTAATCCCTTTGGGTTCTCCACAAACTGTCCCGCTAGTTGAAGTCCCTGTTACCCTGTTGGCTCCTATCTTCGGTGCTCCCCACCTGTGCTGTTTAACGTTACACTTTGGGCCTCCTTTTCATGACTAACACCATATGCTGGACCTGGAATGTCTGTGGCCTGAATGACCATCGTAAGGCCAGACTGGTCCACTCACATTTACAGCGACACAGGGTGGACATATGCCTCTTACAGGAGATGCACTTGATGACCAGCTCCCTCTCCAGACTCCGGGCGTGCCATTGGGGAGAATCACACTCTTCTACCTACTCATCATATGCTAGGGGGGTTTCTATTCTGATACGCAGGGGTCTTCCCTGGCGTACTACTAAGGCAGTTATTGATCCGGAGGGCCGGTATGTAATACTCCATGGCTCTCTATTGGCCCAGCCTGTGACGATCGCTGCAGTCTACGGTCCCAACTCGGATGACCCAGACTTCTTTAATCATATACGGCATCTCATATCCGCTTGTGGCCCAGCGGCTGTCGTCTGGTGAGGGGATTTTAATGTCACCTTATCAGCGGCAGTCGATCGGTCTGGCTTCCACGAGTTTCACCCGCCCTTACCTCTATTGTGTCCGATAACTCTCTTCAGGATGCTTGGCGCCACCTTTGGCCTGATGCCCGGGACGGTACCTGCGTCAACAGTGCGAGGGGTTGCTGGTCATGCATAGATTTTTGGCTGACTTCCCAGGATGTCCTGCTTTGGCTCACCGACTCCACGCACATGGTGCGTACCTTCTCTGACCACGCGCCGGTTCAGATTCGCCTTAGCCTTCCTCACTCCCCGCCACGCGCATTCACCTGGCGTCTTCCCCCTAATGCCCTCCAGGACACTCTCTTCTGTGCAGACATTCAAACGGCTATTACTTAAACTCGGGCTTCGTGGACTCGGCCTCTGTACTCTGGGAAGGTTTCAAGACCGTCATTTGGGGTGAATGCATTTCCAAACAGGCCGGTGTCCTCCGTTCCATCCGCATCACTTAGGCCAAGCTCGGGATGGAAATAAAGGATCTGGCCGCCGCCCAGGCTGCACACCCCAGTCCTGATACGCTGGCGCTAATCTGCCAAAAACACACGGAGAAGCAGATCGCAAACTTTCCTTTATTCCCTCACAACCATGGTTCTCGGAAGCACTAAAAATCCAGAAACAGACGTGTAGAAGAGCGGAAAAAAAGTGGAGAATTAATTACGATACTCGCCTCAAACAAGAATACAAAGCTACCTTAGCAGACTATAAAAAACTAATAATAACAGAAAAAAGTAAATACTTCATCTATAAAATCAACGAATCAAAAAATTCAAGTAAAACCCTTTTTGACACTGTCAAAAAATTATCTAAATTTGAGAACAACAACCCAGAAGCACTGTCATCAGACTTCTGTAATGTGCTAGGTGAATTCTTTGTCAGCAAAGTTTCATCAGTATATGACTCCTTTAAAAATAATAGCATAGAAACAGCTAAAAGGGATAACCTACAGACAACAACTCCAGTGAGTAAACACCCTCATCAAACCACGCTGTTCCTCTTCACTCCCCCGACAGCAGAACAGATCCAAAAAGAGATCCACACCATTAACTCAGGTAGCCCAATGGACCCTTGTCCATCCAAAATAATACACACTTGCGCCGAACAGCTGAGTACAGTATTAGAAAAACTATTCTCCCAAATTATCAAAACCAACATCTTCCCCGATGATTGGAAAATGATATCAATCAGACCGCTTCTAAAAAAACCTAACTTAGACTGCGAAAGCCCGAACAACTATAGACCAATAGCCAGGATCCCTTTTGCCGCTAAAGTATTAGAGAAACTATTGAATAAACAGATATCCCGATACTTGTTGGACGGCAACTGGTTGGACCACTCACAGTTTGGTTTCCGTGAAGGACATGGAACAGAGACTGCTCTTATTACAGCAGTGGAGGAACTCAGGCAAGTACTGGATAACGGATCGAAGGCCGCATTTATTCTACTTGATCTATCGGCGGCCTTCGATACAGTCAACCATGAGATCCTCATAACACGTCTAAAAACAGCACAATTACATGATTTAGCTTGTGCCCTCATTACTTCCTATTTAGAGAACAGAACCTTCTCAGTAGAATCGGGAGAGGCAAAATCCAACAAATTCAACCTACCATGTGGAGTCCCACAGGGCTCCTCGATGAGCCCCACTCTTTTTAATCTGTACGTAACTCCCCTTGCACAAATAATAAGGAACTGTGGCTTTACTCCAATATCCTACGCCGACGATACCCAAATCGTGGTCTCAATAAATAAAGACGTAGAGAACACAGCAGAAAAATTTCAAATCTGCATGGTACAAATCAGCCAATGGATGAGAACAAACTGCCTAAAACTAAATGGGGATAAAAGTGAGGTCATGATACTAGGAGAGGACACAAATATATGGTCACATTTATGGTGGCCAAAAGAATTAGGAGGATGTCCTGAACCATCAGAAAAGGTGAAAAACCTGGGCATCACTCTAGATACCAATCTTTCCTTTGATGCCCAAGCCAGTAAGCTGGCATCATCACTTTGGTACATTCTAAAAATGATTAAGAACATTTTACCTTACCTACCATATGACTCCCGCAAGACAGTGGTGACAGCATTAGCCTTGTCCAGACTGGACTATGGAAACGGCTTATACGCCGGAGCCAGGAAGAAAATCCTGCTCAAACTCCAACGTCTGCAGAATGCAGCGGCCAGGCTGATTTTAGGGATACCAAAATTTGAAACAATCAGCCACAAACTAAAAAATCTGCACTGGCTGCCAATTGTAAAAAGGAGACAATTTAAATCACTATGCTTAGCATATAAAGCAGTCACTGGCACCGGATCACAATTTTTAAAATCCCATTTAAAACTGTATGAGCCAAATAGACTTCTAAGATCCAGCCAAATGAAAATAATCAGGATCCCAAGATTTAAGAGAGCTAACTGGGGCGGAAGAAGTTTCCTGCTACATACGGCAAGAAGCTGGAACCAAATACCGCTAGACATAAAAAACAGCCCATCTCTGAAAATCTTCAGAAAGAAAGTTAAAACGTGGCTTTTCTCCACATAGCCCTAAATCAACATCTTCAAGAGCCAGCGGTATCTCACAGCGCCAAGACGCCCTCGGGCATTTGCGCGCTCTACAAATGGATAAATCAAATCAAATCAAATCAAACCTTTCTGGGCAGGGAGGGCCGCGCTCGCCGCTTTGGTGAGGGCGACCGTCCGGGACGTATCTTAGCTAATCTCCTTCGCTCCCCACGTGCGGCTTCCTATATTACGGCCCTCAGCGACGGGGGTCCGGCTAGGACTACCTCCCTGGAGGAGATTAAGTCCTGTTTCCTTGACTTTTACTCTCCGCTATATTCTGCTGGTACCCCCCCTGTCGCGGGACGCCTTCGATCAATACTTCAAGTCTATTGCGCTCGTCTGGCTTGCGGACTATCACCGGGAATTTTTAGACGTACCATTCACTAAGGAAGAAATACTCGCCACCATCAGTGGCCAACCCGGCGATAAGGCTCCTGGTCTGGATGGCTTACCGGCCTCATTCTATAAAATGTATGCAGATCTCCTATTACCACACTTGGCGGCTATGTATAATGAATCTTTCGATACTAGACTTTTCTCTCAGTCTCTCCGAGAGGCTATGATAACTCTGCTTCTTAAACCCAACAAGCCTGCGGACCGTCGCGATTCCTACCGCCCCCTTTCTTTAATAAACATTGACAAAAAAATATTCGCCAAACTGATCGCTTCTCGTTTTCTATTACTCATGCATCTCATCGCCCTCCCGGACCAATCTGGTTTCATTCCGGGTAGAGCCCCCTTGCATAACCTTTGTACAATCTTTTCAGTTTTGCACCAAATCAATCCCAATCTTCCCGCGGTGGCTGCACTGCTGGACGCTACAAAGGTGTTTGATATGCTTGAGTGGCCTTTTCTATTCTACCTCTTACCACGCATGGACTTCAGTGAAATATTTATTCGCAAGATCAGGCTCCTGTACACCAACCCCTTCACACGTCTCCATATTAATGGTCAGATCTCTGACCCCATAAGGATTGGTCGTGGCACCCGGCAGGGTTGCCCACTATCGCCCATGCTGTTTGCCATTGCAATGGAACCTTTGGCGGCCAGGCTCCGGCAGCACCACATGCATAGGGCGATAGGTTTTTCGGCCTGCTCCCTTCTTGTCTCCATGTATGCGGACGATGTTACCTTATATGTCCGTCATCCTCAGGAAAACCTCAGCCTTCTAGTCCAGGAAATCATATGCTTCGGTGGACTTTCGGGTATTCGGGTAAACTGGAGCAAATCGGTGCTGTTTCCCTTAACTGATGCCACTATGCCATTCACACTGGACTTCCCGTTTATGTGGGCCTCTGGCCCCACACGCTATCTTGGTATCTGGTTAATTAGGGACCTGGACGAACTGTGGAGATCTACCTTTGGTTGTGCAGTTGACTGGTTGGAATCCAAGATTCTGACTTGGAGCCGGCTTCCGCTCTCCCTGGCTGGCCGGATCGCCATCGCCAAGATGGTGGTCTTGGCAAAATTTCTCTACCTGTTTTTGAATGTTCCTATCCCTCTCACCACTCATTTCTTTCGCAAAATACGCTCCCTAATTATCTCGCTCGTCTAGGCAGGAAAACAACCAAGAGTTGCATACGATATCCTCACTCTCCCTATGTCTGCCGAAGGTTTGGGCGCTCCTGATTTTAAGATATATGCCTTGTGCGCTCAGGCCAGTTTTCTACACTTCTGGATCCATCCTACTCCTTATCAACCTCATGTGGCCGTGGAGACTGATATAGCATCCCCCTGGCCTTTGTCCACGGCATTTTTCGCACCGGCGGTGCGCCCGCGAGCTGAGGTGAACACGGTCTAGACATTGCGATGGGCCTTTTCCAGCCTGTGCCGGCTTTCCAATCTTCCCCTACTCTCTGCAAATGCGGTGCCACTTTTGAACCACCCTGATTTCCAACCACTCCAGCCTTCCGGCATGTCTAGACATGCAACGCATCTGGGTTTGCGGACAGTGGCGGACCTTTACCCAGGGAACACTTTTTACTCACTTCCTGACTCCTCGGGCCCGTTGGATACGCTTCTATTCTACTAGCTGCGTGCTATTTGTCGGAAATTACACTCTACTTTTCCTCATCCCCCACCCACTATGCCAGCTCTTGATTTCATATATACATCCTCTTTCCCACATAAACTGGTCACCAAACTATATGCTTTTACTCTAGCATCCACCTCTAATTCCACAGACCGTGCGCGGTAGGCGTGGGGCGCGGATTTTGGTACGGTTATAACGCAGACAGACTGGCTATACTGCTGCAACCAGACGAAAAAGCTGTCACCAAATTACCGACTTCGTCTGATACATTTCAAGTATTTGCCCAGGCTGTACCGCACCCTCGCTCAGCTCCATAAGCTTGGGCTCATTCCAAACGACACTTGTGTGCGTTGTGTTGCCCCTGCGGCGGATTTAGCATGGTTATGCCCTAAGGTCTCCCCCTTCTGGCGGGGGGTGTGCTCCACCATCTTGGACATTGCTAGCACTACAGTGCATCCCGACCCTTCCCTTTGCCTTCCTGGTTTCGTAAAATTCTGTCCAGATGATTCTCGTCGCCTGATAGCGATGCTCCTGGTCCTGACCAGGCATAGGGTGGTTATGTGTTGGGGCCGCAGGCCTGCTCCTAAGGTTGAGAGCTGGCTGGAGGACGCTTCTCGGTGTCAGACTCTGTTAACGGAGTTTTGGGACTTACTACCCACCAAGTCCCGACCCATTGACATTTGGAGCCCTCTGGTAACCTACCTCCACTCCCGTACCCCTGCCAGTGGTGCTGCCTCTCCTGCGCTCCCTGCCGGCCCTGCGCCCGCGGCGGCCGCCGGTTTTGACAGATGACTGGCCCCCCCCTCCTTATAGGCCTTCCCCCGTCCCGTGGCGCTTCCAACTGATGCCAGTGCCGAATGTATGATCTCGATGTGGCTAGGGAGCTTTGTGCAAGGATGTTGCGTTTTCAGCCTTAACATGTTAATGTTTCTTGCAAGGTGCAGGCGACTTGTCCCTGTATGTTTGACTTGATCTATATTGTGATAATTTGAGCAGCTCTGTAGCACAATGTAACTTGTTTGACTTGAATTTCCTCAATAAAAGATTTGAAATTAATAAATAAATTTAGAAAGAAATAATCCAGACAATGTTCTAATTCGCGGCAAAGCAACATATGACATCCTTCTTTGAATAAACTACTACCAATTTAAACAAGTCCTGCATCTACACTTAAACCTTGCGATTTGTGAATAATTACTGCATATGCTAAAGACACTGGGAACTGCTTTCTCTGGACATACAAGTCTTTCACAAGTAGGAAACGTACAACGCATCTACCAATTTGCTTCACTTTAGCAATATCCTCAAATTTTACGGCTAAGTATTCCATATAATTTCTGTTTGGATAATTAACAAATTTCATAACTTTGCCCATTGCACCATTCACTAGCCCTTCTTCAACATTTAAATTACGACGTAGGATTACATGAACATTTTTATGGATACGTAACTGGTTTTTCTAATCCTGCAGTTTTCGACACTGACTTTTCTAATCTATCCAATTTTGATTGCAGTTTTTCTGTGAGCAGTACTGTAACTCCTTGAAGTTCCATTTTATAATTTGCTTTAATTTCGATCTCTTCTTTTTCCTGTTGCAATACTTGTTCATTGATTTTACTACACTCCTCAAGAGTTGGCAACAAACAACCAATAGACTTCTCTTCCTTAGCAAAATTATACATTACTTCAGCAGTGGAAAGATTACTTGGAAACAAGTTTTTGATGAGATTGGTTTGTAATACTGTCTTTCCTTCTTTTGTGAGGACTCCCACTCTTATATCCTTTAGTATATCTGCATAATGCATATCTGATGCTTGGTGCATATTTTGGATTAACTCTTTGTATTGAAGGTTTTCACAATTGGTTACATTTCCAATACTTCCTAATAGATTCCTTGTTTCAGTATGTAGTAGTTTCTTGAATGCAGGTTGTCCATTTACAGAGGTTAGTTGTAGGAGGTGTCCAAAGACTATTAAGTGTTTTCCTCCAAAAAGTACATTGCAGTCAGTTTTTAATATTTGCTGCATTCTTAAATGTATAAAAGCTAGCATTGGGTTAGGCACCATGCTTCATAAATAATTAGTAGCTTTAATTCCTTTAATAATCTTGCCTCTTCATGACAAACATCACCAGATAATTTGTTGTCATGTTCAATAATCTATTAAGGGTAACTCCTTTAACAGTATGAGCAACTACATCTGTTGGTGCAGTGACTATACATGACAAATTACAATCTGTAGATAACCCGTCAGTACTTTAATCAAGAAGCTTTTTTCCAGTTTCAGCTTTACCACTTATGTACAAAAGAACTGGTTTTTATGTAGAACATGCACACTTTTTATTCTCATGGAGAAATCTATGTTCTACTTAACTTTTTACCTCTTCAGAAATGTCTTTCTGATCTGCATTCAATTGCTGTATTAGTAGTTCTAGATCCATAGTTTCCCACC
The DNA here is from genome assembly GCF_964204655.1 of Triturus cristatus. Lineage (NCBI taxonomy): Eukaryota > Metazoa > Chordata > Amphibia > Caudata > Salamandridae > Triturus > Triturus cristatus. The sequence goes on along the minus strand of NC_140592.1, from coordinate 508,950,156 downwards.
TTACTTGCTTCATAGCATTCTCCACTTCATTCATAGCTATTGCAGCTTCATTTTCAATGATTGACTTCCAGGTGCTGAGCTTTGACTGCTCTAGGAACTCTCTCTTGCTATCTAAGCAGCAATTGTTACTTCTTGTTCAATCTCTTCTCTCAACATTTGAAGATACACTGGAAATACATAGCACTCAATAATGTCTTTCACAGCGTTGAATGAGTCTTCAAAACAGTCAAATTCTCCACATAGCTCACTGTCAGTTAGCCATGGCTTAAACAACTGTAACAAGGCTAAATAGAAAAACTGTCTTTTGTCTTGAGTTTGGCAACCTAACTTTCGATGGTTGATTACATTTCCTTTGTTATATCTCACCAAACATCCTTCACATCCAGCCACACCAAATTTACCTTCATCTATGTTTTCACTGACATTACTTCTGAAAGTATAATGTTGAAGTAATTCATAAAGACACATCCTTTCCAGATGATGACTTTTTCTTGGAAAGTACATATCCGTAATGTTATTCTTCATAATATCTGTTCTGTGTGGCTCAAATTCTGCAAATTATTGAATTTCAGGAAAAAACTCCAGTACTCTGTTACAAGTATTAGCAAGCAAGAAAACAAACTAGCTGAGCTTCACCGTTCTACACGTTCATAGGAGTCTATCTCTTTGTGAGGAAGAATTTTCAAACTAAAACGGCACAATTTCTTTGTAAGACTCTTTTCTGCTGAAATCTCCTCTCACATCTCTTTCATCTCAGTTGTCTTTGACTTTGTTAAATAAGATGTAACATACCGAGCAACAGCAATTGAGTTGTCTACAACAAACTTCACACCCATGTTTGCATTCCACATCTTAGTCATTAATGTACTTGTAGACCTCTGTTATTATTAGATTGGATTTATCTTTCAGTGATTTCCTTGTAAGTGTATGTCAGACTGCAGACAAAAAGCTGTTGACTAATCCTTGTGAGGTGACAGGTCATGGGAATTCAAAACAACATCTAGAATCAAATTTCCCTTTTGCTCTGTATTTTCATTGGCAGTATTTTTTGCATCTATGATTTTGGATTCATAGAACTTGTTCTATTAATATGTTGTCACTACTCTCCTTTGGGATGAAGCAAGTTACATACTGCTCAATAAAAGACAGCACAGACTCCTTACTTTCTGTTCCAAACATTGGGGCAGCTTTTACCCACAACAGCATGTGACTATGGGTAGCACCTCTGGTATGGTGCTCCTTACGCCAAAAGACATCAATCACTTTACCAAGAGGAGGTTTTGTTTTGTGCAAGATGAAAGCCATCCTTGCTTGTAATCTGTGATTAAAATATCTACAAACATTTGCATGATCTAGTGAGCACAGTTCTCCTGGCTTCTTCAGATGAATGTCTTTTATATTTAAATTTGCCTCCTGCAACAATTCTAGCAGGTCATCCCATGCATATTCAGCAACACTTAGCGTCAGAAACCAAGTAGGTGCTTCAATGTTCCTCAACATGCACTTCTGTTCCTTAGATATGCAGATGGCAGATAGTATGAGTCAGGATACAAGTATGAGTTTTGCACCAGCCCAGTTTGAGACACAGAGGGATCTGCAACTAGGGGGTAGTGGCCAGAGTCCGATATCAACCCCAGATTTGGGTGCCAGACCTTCAAATCAGACAGCACCTCAGTCAGTCTCAGTCTTGATTCAGCTGCTGACAACAGAAGTCAAGAGCAGATTTGAGATCTCGGAAATAAATCAGGCAGAGATTAGGTCAGCATGTGAAAAATTGGATAAGAAATTAGATGACCTGGCAAGTAGAACTTCAGTACTTTAAATAATTGTGAAGAAACAAACTTCCCAAACTGAATAAGAAGGAGATTTCCAATGTTAAAGGAAAATGTAGATACTCAAGAAAAGTTGGAATCCCTCGAAAATAACCAAAGAAGAAATAATCTCTGTTTGTTAACTGTTTCTGAGGTAGCAGAGGGGGATAACCAAAAAGAATTTGTGGTCAGACTGATTAAAGCAGGAACTCAAGTGGACTGTACGGAGCAAGATCTCATGGCAGACATTCAGAGAGTCCATAGAGACCTATTTAAGTTAACACCAAATAAGACAAAACTCAGGAAAATCTTAATTCATTTTCACATGTATAAGATAAAAGAAGAAATCCTCATTAAAGCTTTAATAATGAAGTCGCTAACGGTGGATGGAATTAGCTTGGAAATACGATCAGATGTATCATTGATTACTGCAAACAATGGGAATTAGGGAAACTGCTTGATCCATTGAAGAAGCTGGGCACGACTGCGCAGTTAACATTTCCCGCGACACTGCGGGTGATGCACAATAACAAAATGTAGACTTTTCGGCGGGGGATGAAGCAGAGAAATTCCAAAAATCCATTTCAGATGTAGGGACAAGCTAAAAGAATCTAGGTTGGAAATTGTTTTCTTTTTTTTCATTTTACAATTTTACCTATCCCAGATATTTTCAGGCTAAGCAAATAAATGCATGTGGTAGAAAGTTGTAAAATATCATCTATTCTCCCGACTTTAAGGGGGCCCCCATGGGCCTAGGTTTAGGCCATGGAGAAGAGAAAAGGAGGGTTCTCCAGGGAGGGTGACACAGTGGGTTCTGGGTGTGGTAGGGGTCACGGGGTGGGGAGCAGTGGGAAAATAAAAACATATGTCCCGTTCGCCTTAATATAGTTTCTGGTGCCCTGTATGTAGTAAGAACATGGCACAGTCGATGAGTGATGAGAGTGCCCAGTTGGAGATCCTATCTTGGAATGTGAACGGGCTAAGAGTCAAATATAGGAGGGAAAAGATCTTACAATACCTAAAAGATGCCCCGGCGCAGATTCAAATATTGCAGGAAACACATCTGACAGATACAGAAATGAGAAGTCTTTTTAATCTAGAGGTTGGGTCCAAGAGCTTATCTGTACAACCCAACAGATAACTATCAAAGGAGTGGCAATTCTGGTAAAGAGGAACCCACATATTACAATAGAAGATAACATAGTACACAGGGCGGGTAGATGGGTTATAGCTAGAATTAGGTACTACCATCATAAATTTACTCTGGTTGGGTATTACGGACTGAATATAGATGACCCAAATATAGACAACCCTAGTTCTTTGAGAGGATTATTCACCAAATTATTAAGCTTTTCTGATCCCATTATTTTAACAGGGGATTTTAATGTGGCATTGGATTGTGATTTGGATCGCTCATCGAAGAGTAGAGCAGTCCTGAAGTGTAAAATGAGGTCCTTATTGAAGTCTTCTATGAAACAGCTAGGTTGGTTAGATATATGGAGAGATAAATGTGTATTAAAAGGGGTTTTACTTTTAATAATAAAAAAATATAGCTACCAATCAAGATTAGACTTTTCTTGATAGGTCAACGTCTGAAAAGATGGGTGAAAGATGCTAAACATTTAGGTATACATTTATTAGACCACTCTGCAGTAATCTTATTTTTGGTTTTGCCAACTAAGCTAACACATAGGAGTGGACAATAGACCGTGTCTTATTACTAGAGAAGTCAGTGATGGAGAAGCTGAGTACAGAGACTCAGGAGTGTTTAGCGCTCAATCTCGAGAGTGCCCCATTGGGGGTCGTATGGGATTCATATAAACCTTTTTTAAGGGGATATATAACATCTATGCAGGTATTTAAACAGAAGAAATGCAGAGGAGAAGTAGGGGAAATTGAGCAGAATATTCAGAGGCAGGAAGAACAGCTATCAGCCTCGGGGGACGAACCGGAATCAGGGTCCATACAATCATCGCTTCAGACTCTCAGGCTGGAATTAGCTGGGGTGATTGAAGAGAAACTAAGGAAAAGGTAGCAAGTGAGTAAACTCAGACATTTCAAATATGGGGAAAGGTGTGGAAAACTCTTAGCCTGGAAAACCAAGAATGATCAGGCAACAGGGTGTATAAAAGAACTTAGGTGTAAGGTATCGGGAAACTCCCTTACGACCCGTGAAGAAATGGAAGAAGCCATCCATAACCATTTTGAAAAGGTATATCAGGAAGGTTTGGAAGTCATGGAAGAAGATGTGGAGGACTGGTTGGGTCAGGATGTTCTGTGTAAAATCAGTAAAGAGGACACTGAAGACATCAATAGTCCCATGGGAGTGAGATCGGGAAGGCCATTATGGCTGGGAAGTCGGGTAAAGTGGCAGGTCCAGATGGGATACCAGCTGAGCTCTATAAATGTTTGAGCGAGGTTCTCATACCAGTAATGGAGAAATTGTTTTCACACATCTTTAAAGAAGGAAGAGATATGCCAGTATCCTGGAATGAAGCTACAGTTATGCTGACCCTCAAACCAGCAAAACCACCTAATGTTTGTGACTCTAATAGGCCAATTTTGCTGCTAAATTGCAATTATAAAATCTTCACCAAACTTTTAGCAGAAAGGTTAAACGGAGTGTTGGGGGGGGGGTCTTCTACATGAGGGTCAAAAAGGTTTTGTTAGGGGAAGGGGATTCGGAGGTAATTTATAATCTAATTGGGGAGATAGACTAAGCGTCACTTTATACAATACCCTTGGCCATCATTACCTTAGGCGCCACAAAAGCCTTCATTAGGGTAAATTGGCCCTACCTGCAGAAATTTTTTAATTCTGTGTAATCTAGGTTAGAACCTCTGTAGGACTGTGGACCTGATATATCAAACCCCAACTGCTAAAGTTTTGGTGAATGGGAATTTATCTGCCCCTTTTAAGATCTCAAGGACAACTAGTCAAGGGTGCTCCCAATCCCTTCTTTTTACAATTTATATATTAAGCCTTTAGCTCTGAAAATCAGAAAAGATAAAATATCTCCCTTTAGACAGAATTGCTGGGAGAAAAAGGTAGCTTTGTATGCCGATGATTTAATGGTGTATACTTCAGACCTGTCCACCTCGGTTCCTTTGTTGTACGATCTGACCTCTCAATTCGGGAGCATTTCAGACTATGAAGTGAATGAAACGAAAACAGAGATAATGCCTGGAATACGAATCCACAACAAGGGAATATAAAAACTGAGATATCTGGGTATCAAGATCACACATAAATCAAGATAATTCCGGAAATAAAATTTTAAAACGTTAGTAAAGAGATCTGTAAGTCATTAACAGATTGGTGGCACTTACCACTAACAATTATCGGAAGAGTGAACTTAATAAAAATGATGATCCTACCGAAACTCATCTTCTTATTCCAGAAAGTCCCCTTTGTTTTTGGAGAATGGCTCCAGAAATTACAATCCAAGATAGGCAGTTTTATATGGGCCTCTAAAGGCACACGGATTTCATGGAAAAAGTTGTGCAGAAAGAAGGACAAGTGGTGTCCCTGTCTACCAGATTTATCCTTTTATGCATGGGTTTTTCTCCTTAGAAATGGGAAAATGTTATTGAATGAACCAGATGGTTCAGACATTGGAAAAATGCTAAAAGTGATGCTGTTAGATATGAAGGGAGGGGAGCAAGGTTTCATCTATGAATTTGGTAACTCTAGATATTTTAAAAAGGTACATCTCAAGACTCTGCATGGTTTTGCAGTTACATGGTATAAAATCAGAAAAGAGTTAAAAATCAACTATTACAGTGCGCTAGCTCCAATATGGGACGCGCCTGGTTCCCCAGAATGGACAAAGGATACCCTAGCGGCACCCTTGAGGGAGGCCAGGGTGCTGTGATGGAAACAATTAGTTGAGGATGGAATTTTACTTTCTTGGGAAAAGTAGTCCGAGATCACAGACAATAAATTATCCAGGTTCAAATATCTTCAAATGAAAAGTTGGCATCAAGCAGTCGGAGTGGATATTGGCTCCCCGAATGAGTTGGAGTCCACACTGGTTCAGAAAGTCACCAGAAAGAAAGAGGTGGAAAACCTTTATTGGCTTCTGATAGATCTTTCAGAGGGTGATTTCAGACTACCGACGGATTTGTGGGAAAAGACCTTGCTGGGGATGCAGCTAGAAGACTTATGGCAAGCATCTTGTACTCCACGGTGCAGGCTGCAAACTTAAGGAGAAATAACATTTTCTTTCTCCACAGGGTCTATTGGGCACCCTTGAGGCTTTTTAAATTGGGGAAGGGCGTTACCCTGAAATGCCCAAAATGTGCCCAAGAGAAGGTAGATGAGATACACATGTTACTGGATTGCCCACTGACACTATCCTTTTGGGCAGATGTGAGTAACTGTATCTCAATAATACTTAGAACAGAACTCCAGGTAAGCACAATCTTGGTTTTCTTTGGGGTTCAGGTACTTTATGAGTCTATATCTGCAAATGAAAGAAAGCTAGGGTTTGATTTGATCTTGCTTGCACGTAGGGAAATCTGTAAAAATTGGATGAAAAATGTTCCTCCGACTGTGATAGATTGGATTAATTCTGTGAAATATACGATCAAATTAGATAGAGCATTACTAAATAAGAAGAAAGACTTCTGGTTACTATGTGAGAAATGACTTGAATATGATGTGAATATAGTCCTATGATTAAGACTTTACACGGTGTTACTTCACCACTCCGGTGGCTCTTGCAATGACACATTTGGGTTCAGAAAAAAGCACAACCGGAGAGGTTTTGTGTAAAGTGCATCACCCTTGGTTTTAAACAGAGATCTCGGGAAGGTGCCGATCAAGGGGGGGGGCGCTGAGCAACTTTGGATATCTCTGTTCTTTTTAAGGTGAATGAGTGCAAAAAAAACCACCAAAAAAAACATGCACTTCAGTTCACCATGACGCCGATACCAATTTCCATTTGTCCCACGCTGACATGCCATTAGGTTTATTAAATTGTATTACAAGTGCTCATCTTTTCCTTGAACTTTCTCCAAAAGTTCTCTTGCTGATATATTATGCAAATTAACTCCTGTTTTTAGAATATGATTCAAGGCATATGAGAGGCCAGACAAGTCACTCTCAAATAATAGGTAAAATGTATATGGACTACACTGACGAAATCTAGGATCTTCTGAAAAAAGTCTACTATATCTATACTCAGCTGAAGGTATTTGCACAGGCAGTTCATCATACCTGCCACCTACTCAAGTCGGAAAAAGATGTTTGAAACACTGAGCTTCTAAACGTTGTTCCCACACACTTAATGGAGCTCTTTTTGCTTCCTTCATTTGAAACAGCCCAATGGCATCACCAATAACTTCTTTAAAGGGTGGATGCTATAATTTTCATAAAATTCTTCTGATCTGGTCTGATCCACCTTCTCAATCTGATCTGTTGATGGAATTGTCTGATCCTCCTTATGTGTGACATCTTGCAGGCTTTCCACATTTCTATAGTAAACATTGTTTTGTACCAGATATAAAGTTGCTTTTAACTTTGGTAACGTCTACTAACTCCTGCCATATCTTCTTGTTCTTGGTCGGCACAACATTTACAAGCATTACTAGCCCTTCCTTTAAATCTCAATCTACCCCTACTGTTTCAGTGTTTTTCCTGACATCTAATGGCAAATATACGTCTCTACCTTTTGGACCTTTTTGCAGCTCCGTTGGCGGTAAATTGCCTGTCTTTTGCTCCATACGTACCACAGCCTGAAATGGATGTATAGTTTGAATAAGAATGGACTCATGAATATTTAAACCTTGAAGTGCTTCTGGAACAGGAACCAGTTCTAACTTGTTATGCACTGCTCTAGTAGGCATTTTATTATTTTCTAATTTATTGTAGCAGTACTTAAATATAACTTGTCGTGTGGACAAGTCAAATCTTTTATATACAAATAAGTACAATGCAAACTTTTGCCAGTTATCATTAGTCTCTATTTCACTTTTTAAATATGTCAACAGTCCGTATTTTATTCTTGTAGTAAGTGCATCAACAGCATATACAAACATACTCTGGTTTTTCAGCACATACTGTCTTAAATTTTGTAACCTCTTCTTCAAAACTATCAACTGTAGTACCTGTGTCCTGTTCTCCAACATCTCCTGTTATCAACTCTTCAATTTCCCTACGGTCCTGTTCTGGACTAAAGAAACAAAACATCATCACAAACCATTTCTGCCTCTATCACAGTACCATGGAAAAGTGCCCTATTAATTTCTCCTAAACATAAAGCAGGAATTTTCACATAGTACAGCCTCCTAACTAAAGTTCACTTGCTGAGTACTATATAGCTAACATTCTAAAATGATGAAAAGTGCTTTTTCACACTTTCTTTGATAAACAAGCTAGTGAGTGTCCCTGCAAATGTGTATGCTATCTCAACTTGCAAGGATCCAAACCTTGTAAGGCACTTAATTTGTGTTTTAAACTTCACCTTGGAAATATATGTAGGAATTTTCTTAATATATCAGTGGATTGCTGTCTAATACTACAAATAATACTACAATTCCATTTGTATTCAGGGGCCTGACTACGACTTCCTCGTACGTCTTCTGCAATAACTTCTACATTTCTAGGTACCATCATCTCTTTTGCTATAGGACTGCCATTCGTCATTTCATAACATTGTCTGCTTTCTTCAATAGCATGAACTAATCTGTTATCCTGGAGATAGCTATCTTCATTAAAGAAAGGCTCTGTACTAGAAGTATGTAGCCATTTTCCACTAAAAACTGTACAAAAGTTACTTCTATTCACTAATCTTTTCTACTGATTTTCACTCTTCGTGCACAACACTATTTTATAAAAGTATTCATTCAATCAAAATGAAAAGCTTTCTCTTCAAAGCAAAGTCTTTATAAACTACTCTCTCAACTCATTCTTCCTGCTTCTGAGCATCTCTCCTTCTTCTATACTTTTTCAAATTTCTAAGTAGATTTACAACCACTCTATTACGAAACAATCTGGCTCTGATTTCCTTAAACTGCTTCTGTCTCCTGGTTAAGGAGCGTCCATGTTTTTTACAATCTTGTCTGTTCTTGCAATGTACACTTCGTCCACCCTTATTGTTTCTCATAGCCATAATTTAATTTTCCTTATTTAGCAATCTTTGCAAATTCCCACAATATTTATAAGTAATAACTTTGTCCTCTTACCAGTAGCTCTTTTTTCTTACACTAAAACGTCTGCATTTTGCCCCTTTTGTAACTCATTTCTGCAAACATATTGTAGTTGCTTCTGTTGCTTTTTCGACTGTTGCAGTTTTAAATTTACAGATGAACCTAGATATATTACTACTTGCACTTACTTCAATATAACAAACCCAGAGCAAATCACAGACCTTTATTTATTAGTTACCTATCAACATTTTAGTACCCTGTTGTACAACACAGTTACATCATATCACACTTCTCACTCATACATGGTGAAAGAACACTTTATCCCTTCTGCAGTAAATTTTCAAATGAACATCAAGGCAAGGAGGCATATTTACAAGCCCCATGCACCTTCCGGAGCGTAACTTTTTTGACACACCTGCGCCGTAATGTGGTGCTTCATATTTACAAAGCCACGTAAATTCACTCTGTGCAGCTTTTCATGGCCTTATAAATACAGGTGCTTTTAAGGCAGCACTTTGTGTGAAAGAAGCATGCCATGGGTGTTGCTGTGGGTGTTCCCACGCAACAACCATGGATTCTGCCACATATCCAAATTTACAACAATTCGTAAACCTGGGAATGTGCCAGAATCCTACAACTCCCCAGGGGAGGTATAGGGAGATGCAAAGAGGAGAAATACTTTTCTTTCTCCTCCTTTTTTCTTATATCGATGCGTGCTGCATTCTGCAGCACACATACAAAGAGGAAAATACCTCTTGTAATTGTTTTTCTACAGGAAGTTGTCCATTCCTGCACAAAAACAATCATCCCCACTACACAGATACCCATGCGCCATGGTGCAAGGGTGCCTCCATTGGCACATGGCAGCCAGTTGTGCACCAGCACAGGGGTGAGCATAGGTATTCATCATATTGTTGTAAATATGACACAACTCTGTGCTTTAAAAGTAATGCAGCGTGGCACAGCCAAAGGGCTTGCGGCTCCGCACTGCATTACTTTCTTGTAAATGTATCCTCAAGTGTACAAGTAGATATGGTGTCTCAACACTGTAAATACGAAAAAACAACATAAGACCTATTGGATGCCTCTCTACCACTGTGTTCGTAGTGTATTTACTACCTCAGTACTGTTCTATTTAAATGTATCAGATTAAAATTTTGGGAAACGGTGCAAATAACAATCTGCACGTTAATCTCTATCAAAGCATATACCTCACTAATTCTTCCAACTACATGCAGAGTGTATCACAGCTTGCATACATAATTCACCAAATGGTTCTAAAAGACGAATTATTCCTCCGTAAAACTTGTAAAAATGTGTTTGTGGTTGAATACATGAATACACCCTGGACGATTCAATTAGTGCAAACTCACCTGAAATCCAGGCGGGAACAGTTCCCGAATCCCTGAGAAAGTATGGAGATAATTATGGTTTGTGAAACATCAAACACCTGTGATCGCTCAGGGGGAAGGGGGATATAGGATGAGAGAAACAAAAGAGAAATAAAACAAGACTGCCAGCAGCTTCATATTTGATACTAGGAATCTCAAAAAATTCGACCTGGCTGTAAGCGTAGTTCAAAGGTTCAGATTCTGGCCTAGGATTGTCACCAAGGTTATAACCACCTTTTGATCAGATTAGTTTCTACAAGGAAACATTAACTATAGTGGATTCAAGTGTTCTCCTGTCGCTTTGTTGATTCACAAAGTTATATATATATATTTCAACTAAGAAACAAACAGTTACCTTACATATCAGGTAATCAACAATGATATTCACACGAAGCATCTATTTGCTAGGAGAGATCTGTGAACAAACAATCTGTAAGCGAAAGATCTGTGAGCAAATAATAATAATTGTAAAGGTTAGACAATATACTCTCCCATATGTATTATTAGCCATAGAACATTATTATAACAAAAGCAATACCCACTCTGCAGGTGGCAGGTTTTATACTCAATCAAGGAATAAACAGCAGCATCTTAGACTGAAAGAATGTCTTTAAATTCTGTCCATATTTATTAATGGCGCATCTATAGCACTTTACCAAAAAAAATCCCATTGGTTCCTTACCTATCGTAGAAATGTCTTTGTTAGAAGTTTTTAAAGTCTTTGTAAAAATAAGAGTGTCAATAAGCTTTTTCAATTTGAAAGTTATTTAAGACATTGACATAAATATAATTTCTTAAATACGAGGTTCACCTTCACCGTAACTCTCTTTTGTCCTTCTTTCCTTTTTTCTAGCAGGAACTAGGAGAAAAGGCTCTGCAGGGAGGAGGGATTGCCTCTTATGCGAGGCACACCGTTGTCAGCTGGGACGCTGCAGAGTGCCAAAGGCAGTTGGAAATGCCTCTGATGCCGAGGACTGGAAGGAGGAGTGGCACGGTTTAGGATCGCAGGATCGGAGACTTCATGTAAGTGTTATCGCTCCACAAGACGAAGCTAAGCAATGTTTCGAAAAGCGCTCGTGCTTTAAATAAGCTGAAGACAAGTGTTAGAAGTGCTGCACATGAGTAACCTCATGTGACTGTACATACTGAAATGACAACAGGCGTCAATGCTGCGGTCGCGCTGTACACGAAGGACCTCATTTGACTACACATGCTGGGAAAAGGCATGTGTTTAAAAGATGCTTCTTTAATTGAAAACACATGATTTTTGTGAATGTTACTGATTTGTTTGACTGGTTTCTTATCTGAAGGGTATACATGCAAGTGTGTTCATGCAAGGTTACCAAATACCAGTTTATCAATACAATTATTCTTGATGAGCATACCTGGTATTAATGAATTTAAGTTGCCTAATAAACATTGCCAATTACTTCTACTGTCTATGTAGCTAATTGTGCATGACAACACAAATGAGAAGTTTGTGAGGTAACAATCACGACATGCGGTGTGATACTCATGACAGATAGTACCTCGCTGATTCTTTGAGGGTACAGGTAGTGCTTAGATGATTCCCTGAGTATATCAGAACGCCATGGGTCGTTCCATATCTGCATAGTTACTGTCTGCATGTTTGCATAAGTATATTACACCTATCTGAGTGTTTAGTTGAGTGCATGAGTAGTAACTGAATCATTAGATAAGTGCATGACTAATGGATCAATAATTCAATACATGCATAGATGGTGCTTGAATGATTACATGAGTGCATCTTTATTGCCTGGATGATTGAAGGAGTGCATAGATAGTATAAAGGTGATTTATAAAGTGCATGGCTAGTGCATGCATGATTGTTTAAGTACATGCATAGCATCTAGCAGATTGGATGAGTGAATAACTAGTGTTTCAGTGATTGCATAACTACATGGCTGCTGCCAATGTGTTTTTGGTTCAGTGAACAGGTAGCGCCCGTGTGTTTAGATAACTACATGGGTAGTGCCTGGATAATTTAATGAGTGCATCAGTAGTGCCTGGCTGATTACATGACTAGTGGCTGAGTGATTGCATGACTCCATTGTTAAAGCTTGAGAGAATGGATGAAATTAAGTGTACTGCTGGGGTGATTGTATTAATGCAAGAGTATTGCCTCAGTAATTAAATTAGTGCATAGCTACTGGATGGATAACAGGTTTACTACAATGCTACTCTCTACGTAATTGGATGAGTGCATGAGTAGTACCTGAGTGTTTGCATGAGTTTATGTGTGTGCCTCAGTATTTCAATGACTGTAAGTGTGTGTTTAGATGACTGCATAGCTTCTGCACAAGTGTTACAATGACTGCATAGATACAGCCTTGTTAATTGCATAACTAAATAATTAGTGTCTGGATGATTAGACAAATGTATAGGTAGTGCCTCCATAGTTCAATGTATGATTTGATGAGTACATGTGTAGTGTCTAGGTACTTCAATAACTCCATTGATACTGAATCACTGATTTGATGACTGCCTCACTAGTGGTTGGGTGATGGCACGAGATCCTGAATATTGCCTGACTGACTGTGAAAGTACCTTCATTACTGTTAGTTACATAATAGATGTGACTATATATCTAACTAATTGGCTATCTCCTTCTGTGAGTATCAAGCTACCTGTTTTACAATATATATATGCTTTTCTACTGAGCTATGTGTGTGTGAAGTCTAGATGTCATACTTGTTATATAATTGTATACATGGCTCTCTAGGAGCATACATTTCTTTGTTGCTGAGCATGCACATGCATCAGTAAGTTTATAAAAAAGATAACAGCATTTAAAAAAATGTCAAAGCACAAAACCTTTTGTGAATGGTATATCTACATAATTTCTCAAATACTTCTTCTACTTCTAAAATATATATTCAGCATTTCCCAAACAAAAGTTACACTCCAAATGAGGCTAGCACAAGAACTCTTGAGGCATTCTGTACTATTAATCCTTCTCAATTGTAAACGAACCAAGTTTAAATAAAAACACCACCCTCACCATATACAGTACATTTTCATCAGCCTTACTGAATATACATCACCATGTAAACATATATGCGATTTCTTCAAGCCAAGTTTCCAAAAATATATACCTCTCTGCATCTTTAAGTAAATTTAAAAGTCTCACAGTATATACAGCTATCTGCAACCACAAGAACCATATCTCACCATCTAAGCATATGCAAAGCAGTCATATAAGTTAAAAACCACATTGACAACGCTTCCCAATACATACCTAGCAAGTATTTATTGTTTCAAATTCATATATAGGTAGACATGTTCTCATCTTTTATTTGTGACTACACTATTCCTGTTTAATAAGTTACTAAAAGTACAACAACTCCCAGAATGCAAATGATAGATGTATCTCTTCTGCACACAATGTTCAGACATTTAAAACATTCATAGTTCCTCATTGCAACTTCTCACAGTACTATACTATTATTTTTCAATAAAGTACACAGTGTAATAAAGAGGCAATAATTATTTTTTCTCTTACTTCCCAAAACATTCACCACTAACCTCTTAAACACATACCCTCTAATAGATGCAGTTTATGTGATATATTTTTTCATTTCAATTCACTGTGATACTCTTTTTTTATTAAACTCCCATATACAGCTTCATTTCTAATGTAATTTTTTTATAAAGAATTAAAAAGTTATGAACATACCAGTGAATTCAGTTTGTAGATTATATTATTGTTTTAGCTATTTCTGGATTGTTTTGACACTGTTAGGATTAGGCAAAACTAAGCCCAAGAATGTTACACCACTTTCATACAAAGCAACCATGAAATGGCAACCTCTTCAACTTTGCACTCTGTGATCATAGCAAAGGCAGCAAATGAAACCATATCTTTCATTTTAGACTGCACTATCTCTACTTGTGAATGGTTAGTATCTGTTAACCCTTTCCCTATCTTTCAAAAAGAGATTCCCATGTATATGTGTTCTCAATGTTTTCGTGATGATCACGGAGTAATCACGAAAAAAACGGGAGTTCAAACCTATATCTAGCTTTATTTTCTAAAACTTTAAATACTACACAACGTAGGAAGGTAAGGCAAGGTTGTGTGTTAGCCCCCTTTCTTTTTAATCTTTATATTAATGGCTTGGGCGAAGCACTGGTTAAGGATTGCCAATATCTCCCACAACTAGGTGGACGTCCAATACCTGCGCTCCTATATGCCGATGACACAGTTTTGATGTCACGCACCCAGTTTTTCAGCTTTTATGTGCAATCTTGGTCTCCGGATGAACACATCGAAAACTTTTATAATGAGGTGTGGCCATGGGAGTCAGAAATGTAGGACTTTGTTTATTGACCAACGAAAGATAGGGTTTATCAAGAGATTCTCATATCTTGGCATACTATTCAATCAAAAGGACACATGGGCCCAAGTGGTCTGAGCCAAAAAATTGACTTTTCTAAAGACCACAGCTGCACTTACTAACTTTGCAAGAAAGCTGGGTAGGAGGCCACCTGTAGAACTCTTGCAGATTTATAAGGCAAAATGTGTCTCAGCAGCCGTGTATGGGGCTGGGGTTTGGGGCTTTGCGGAGGTCTACCCCCTACAAATAGTGGAAATTGCATTCTTGCGCTATGTTTTGGCAGTTCCAAGTGGCACATCATTGTATGTTTGCCATTTGGAACTGGGCTTACCACACATTGCAGACCTTATAAAAATGGAGCCCATTCTCCTATGGCATAGAATCTGGTCATCACCAAAAACAAAGCTTAATCAGGACATCCTAAGGGACAGTTTAAGATTGGAAGGGGCTACTCAATCCCATGGCTACGGTATGTTCATGGTTTCATGCGCGACCTTGGGCATTCAGAATATTATTTTGAGACTAGCACTATGTCCACCATTTCAAGAAAAGAGTTAAAAAAAGAAGGTCTTATGTTATTAGATTCACTTTGAATATCGGTAGAGATCATAAAGCCCACAGTGTTGTCGATCCAAATGCTTTTAACAACTTTTAATATTCAAACATATTTAACCATGGTACTGGGTGGATATGATAGATATCTATTGAACAGATTCAGACACAGGATTTTTCATAAGCTTGTAAGCTTCCCTAAAATGAATGACTGGTCACGAGTAACGCATCTCTGTTCCTGTGACAATCACTAAGTACAGTCCACTATGCATGTTGTTTTATTTTGCAGATTTTATTCTGAATTAAGGAAAATGTGGAAAGTCACAATCTTATAATCACTGGGTATTAGACAATGTCGTCCCGCGTTCATTGCTTTACAACTTTTGGAAAATGAACATATAGTCTGGAGGGTAGCCATGTTTTTAAAGAGTGTTTATAGGCACAGGAAAAGCATCATAACATAAATGTTTAACAAACTAAGAATTAAGGGATCATGATCTAATTGAATGAATTTTATAATTAATCATATGTTTTAAAAGTGTAATCTTATTGTGTATCAAATTGTGTTTTTATATGTGCTTTTATGATTGTGTAAAAAGCAATTGAATAAAGTTTATTTGAATTGAATACTACACAACAATGTATTACATAGTTCTGAGTTGGAAATGAAATCTTGCCATTACGTAAATTGTGTCATCACTCCTCAACTTTTAAAAAACAATTATGTCTCTTGAACACCCCCCCATATACTCTTAGCTCAGTGAACCTAACAACCCAGTGGAACCAGTAGGTCACAAGTTCATAGCACATTCTAGAAGCAAAATGCCACTTCTAAATGAGATATAGCAGGTGTGGTTTACTCCACAGATTCAAAAACATATCCGTTTCTGTATTACATTTATTCTTTTAAACAACAGCCAATAATAAAACTTTTTCCTAAAGCATCCAACACACTACCTAATTGTATTCACATTCATGCTGACAGCATCCATTGCAATATATACATTTTGTTTAAAACAAATACCTACTTTTTTAACTGCTTTTCCTTTTGAAAACTACCTCATTCAGCTCCAGCCTTCTCTTGATTGTTATTGCTCCTTCACTTCAAAATGCGTAGAGTATGCATTGTGGGCCACAACTATATCTATTGGGCTAAAGGGACTGCAAAAAACGAGAGGTATTGACAGGGACTTGGGTTTGCCAAATGTGCAGATTCCTTGGTTTGGCCAGAGCGGGATAAAGTTTCATCAGTTGCTGGCTTTGGTTAAATCTATTGTGTATTCCCATGCTCCTCACTGCGTGATTGTGCACTATGGTGGTAATTACCTAGGCACATTGACTGGGGTAGGGGTGGAAATCCTATTGAAAGAAACCTTTGCAGAACTGATGTCGCTTTTCCCTCACACTGTCTTGGTGTACTCTAATATTTGTGTCTTTGGCATATATATAATATATGCCAAAGACACAAATGGAAGTGGTCAAATCACTTGTGTCCACAGATTGACAAAGCCAGGAAACATGTTAGTAAAACTTTTTCTGCATTTCTCAGAGACCATCGCATGGACTGTATCTATAACAAAAATCTGCATTTTGATATGCATGGAATTTATAGAAATGGTGGAGTGTGCTTTGCAGATGAAGGAACCAGAGTGTTTCTAAGTAACCTGAAACTCTGCATCCGGTCTTATGTATAGCAGCCATATACACACAACCAACAGAACAGCTCTTGTCAGAGCCACCTTAGTACCCAAAATATTGTGTAAAGTAATACCTTTTGTTTCTAAAGGTTTCTTTTCCCTTCAGTTTTTGGGGATCTTTGGGATGGCGTCACGATACCTGCGGACACATTGCAAAAACAGAAAACAAAAGCAGACATTTAACATCCAACACATCCAAACATAATATGTAAAAAATCTATACTGAACATTGCCCTTCACGTATTACTATATACATACTTATTTCAAAGCATGTTTAATTCATATTTTTCTACTAAGTGTCTTTAAGAAACAATCTTTTTATTAGTCAGAAGTCGAAGTGGGAGAACACAGCTTCCTGCCTCCATCCACCGGCTGGCAGAGCGTATCTTTTGCAGCAATACACAGCTTTTGAGCCAACAACCCGGAGGCCAGCAGCGTGGGACATGCGATTGCCTTGTATTAACTAACGAATTCAGAGTTTTCATAGGAAAAAACAGAGGAGGCTAAAGGAAGATGTAACAAAAAGGAAAACATTACTAAACAAATCAATTCCTAGGCCCCTGTAACCCTCCCCCCACACTTGTCCTCACCAGCTATTGCCTCCTTACTATATCCCAGGCTCTAAAATGGGAATACTGGTAGAGTGTCTCCTCTAGATGGTCGCCGGTGGAGCAGCAGCCTGCGTCTCTTGTGGTAGCAGTTTAAGGATTTGCAAATATTTAGGGCAAGTCATTTTTCTCATGTCTTTAGCTAACAACCGCAAGAATGGCACCCTACTAAGTGTCTTTAAATACCCTCTTTCAGACCTATTATTTGGGATGTCATGATGATGTCATTAACAGCGACAATCGAGCCCTTTCCATAAAGTATAACACATATATGCTCACATATTACAGTATTTTACATAGTAGAGGCTTATTACTGTACACTTCAAACTCATTGCTAGTGTATTTCTAGAACATCCATCTCTGAAACCTATTTTCCATTTTCGTGGTGATTCCGGAGATCGCGATGACATCTGTAATCACGATTCTCCCAGACACGTTGTGAGAGCGAAAAACAAAAGCAGACATTCAATGGCCACCAACACATCCAAAAATATGTAAAAAAAATCCATTCTGAACATGCATGTTTAAACTAATATTTTTGTACTTAGTTTCTTTAAAAAAACATCTTTCGGCCCTATTTTCTGTTTTGTGGTTATTTTGGGACCTTGCAATGATGTCGTTAACTGCAACAATCGCACCTTTTCCATAAAGTCTCAAACACATATATCCACACATACTACAGTATTTTACACATTAGGGGTTTCTTACAGTATTCTCTAAAGTCATGTTTTTCTAGAGAGTTTCTATAAACTTACATCTAACAGATGTAAGTTTTTTTGGTGTCAGGTTGATGATGGTCAGACTGTGTCTATTTCCATTTGTTCCCTCTTTTGCTGCTCGTTACTCGTGAGGATATCTTGCCTCTTCCGGCACCAGCCCCCCCTTCTGATTTTGCGATGGTTCCTTCTGGTGGGTTGCTTTTGCTTTCCCGCAGCCAAGACTGATGTATGAGATGAAATACCTCGTGAAAAAACTTATATCTGTAGAAGAGTCTGAGTTAAGATTGGGGCTAACATTCTGCCCAGGAAATAAGATGAAATACACTCAAACTAGAAAAGATCTCTTCAAGTTTATTAGAAAGCTAAAATTACATAAGTATTTATAGCAAAAACCAACACTCAAAGAATCAAGAAAGATACAAATAAACTCGACGACAACTGATATTTTAACAGTAGACGACTTGGCAGCCCTGGAAATTCTAGAGAGATTACGAGCAGAAGATGAGAACGTGACAGAAGTTGTTCCTGACATTGCTCAGAGAACAATGAGGTTAGGAATTTAACAAGAGCATGCTATCAGACCATTTAAACCGACATCAGAGTTCTTACCCCAAATGTCTATTGATGCTATAGACATTTTTTCAGAAGCTGTAAACAAGGATCTTCTTTGACTAACACCAAAATGGAATAATCGAAAAAGGGGCAACATAACAATGGAACAACAACAAGCATTGGAAAATTTAAAGAAGGATGCCTCCATAGTATGCAAACCCTCTGACAAAGGGGGCAATATTGTCTTGCAGACAAGGGAGCAATATTGCACAGAAGCCCAAAGATAGCTGTCTGATATCAGATGTTATGAAAAAACAGCAAAGGAAAGCTACAATCAAAGCATAATTAAATATCATTCTATAATAACGAAGTGGTGTGAGAAATCTATGTTGGAAACAGATGAATATTTATTCCTTCGCAATATGAATTCAATAACACCTACTTTTTATCATATACCAAAAATTCATAAAGACGGCAAACATCCTCCAGGGAGAGAACAATAGTTTCTTCATAAGGCAGCCAAACTGAACACCTTTCAATATTTATTGATCATTTTCTGTTTCAATCTGTGACAGGACTAACATCCTATATTAAAGACACAAATGATTTTCTATGCCATATAGAAGAATTGAATTGAGGACCCTTCATACAAATTGATAGTATTAGGCATAAAAAGTATGTATACATGCATAGAGCATCAAGATGGACTCAATGTGATGAAATTATTTTTAAACAAAAGATCAATGAAATTTGCAGAGCACAATCTAATGCTATTAGATTGTTCAGAATTCTGTTTAAGCAATAACATCTTTTTGTTTCAGGAAGACTACTACAGGAATATATCTGGTATGGCCATGGGCACCCGCTTCGCCCCCAGCTATGCAAATGTATTCATGGGCTGGTGGGAGGAGTGAGTGGCATGGTCGTCACAGAACTCTACATGGGTGGAAAATGTGGTATCTTGGTATAGATACAAAGATGATTTGTTTTTGGTTTGGAAGGGGTCCTTAGAATCAGCAAGGGACTTCATTGAGCATCTAAGAAAAAACACAGTGAACCTAAAGTTCATGGGTGAGGTGAGTTCACTGACAGTGAAATTCCTGGATCTAAGGGTATCTGTACTAGAAGGTATACTTAACACATCTTTATACAGAAAGCCAACGGCAGGCAACTCCACATTGCACGCCACAAGTAGCCATCCATCTAGATTAATTAAAAGTATTCCCTGTGGAGAATACCTGAAACTAAAGAGAAACAGCACAAGAGACTGTGATTTTCAAGCTGCAGCAAAAGTAAGCACCACCAGATTCATAGCCGGAGGAAATAACACTCAATAGTTGGATGCGACCTTAAAAAAGGTGATACTATCCCTAGAGAACAGCTACTGAAATGGAAGAATATCAATAAGAGTAAGGAAAGAGGCTTTGAGGATAGTTACGACATATTCAGAGGGTGGCAATTGATTAAAAAATATATTGCGAAAAAACGGCATGTCCTGAAGACTGATGTGATCATTGGAGCAGATATAACATCGGCCCTCTTAGTGACTTTTAAAAAAGTGAGGTCACTGAGGGATATGTTAGTCCATAGTCATTTAGAAAAGAAAATACAGAAGAAGGATACCTTTAAAGAAATTAGGGTTTTTTTCCCTTGTGGAAAATGTAAAGCCTGTATCAATAGCAAAAAGATATTGACTTACGAAATACCAGGCTTGAAGGCATAAGGCAATAATCAAATTCATAACCTGCAACACTGACTATACAGTATATATTGGCACAAATAGTAGCACATAGTAGCATTATGTTTTGATTAATCAGGTTGCAAATGCAATATATTTGCATATTTTAGCATTCAGTCAAAAACCTATTTAGGACATGACAATATATGGTAAGAATTACCCTGCTAAAATGGAGGCCTTGATTTACATTGCACATTTGTCCGTTTTCAATGTTGTTGACGCATCAAAAATGTTTTAAAAAACTACTGTTTCCGGGTGAGGATTAGCATCGACGAAGGCGCAAGCCGAAACACGTCTGTTGCGTTGTAAATAAGCAATTGTCACAACTGCCCCCGCAAGTGCTGTTTTCTTGGAAATGGAGAAGGAGGAGGGGGATATATCTCCATATATATCTATATATATCTTCATATATATATACTTGAAGATGAAGGATCACAAGAAAACAACAGCCAATAAGAAAATAAGAAAATTGACCAGCCTGTAGCCAATCATTTCAACCTTGTGGATCATTCACTATCATATTTGAAGATTTTCCCCGTGGAACATGTTTCAAAGGAAGAACTACTGGACTCCAGGGAAAACTTCTGGATGTACCATTTAAAATCACTTCATCCAGATGGACTGAACATTACTGACAACACAACCTGATTACTGCATAAGTCAAGAGCTCTCAGGACTGCATTGATTCCACATTCCAAATGGAATCTTCACTCATGATGCTTTTTGAAAATTCAGCTTTGTCATCTGTGCAGCCACAGAGCAAACCATCTTGTACTACCTGAGGAAGGCGGAAGCTGAAACGTTGTAGTGGAAATATATTTTTGTTCTTTGGTGAATCTATCTGTTTGAGTCACTTCTTTCTTGGATTCTTTATATATATATATATATATATATATATATATATATATATATATATATAAACATATTTTTATTGCAATTTAGTTTTTTAGTTTAATATCAGTTGGATATACCAGCTCATAACATTGTATGAGATACAGTTTAAGGTACAGTTTAGGGTAGAGTACACCTAGGCCACATTTGATATCACTAATCTTGTCGCAACATGACACGTAACATAAGCTCAGGACCCTATGACTGTGGTGACTCCTATAGAGTTGTAGCATCCAAACACACTGCTTAGTGCTTATATAGTGTACGACTCTCGATAGTTTGCAACCTGATTAGGAAAGGGGCCTTCAGGGAAATGTCACTCAGTTTATATTAAACAAAAAACAACTATTAGCCAACTTACCGTGCAGGGGGTCTAGGTTATGCAATAGCATGTCAAACAAAGGGATAAAGTCCTGGGAAGTGTGGTGTACAGGGGGGCGGTCAAGGGCTCTCGGTCACTGCCAACTTTACCACTGGCTACTGTGCCATCATCTCCTTATCCCAGACAAGCTGGTGGGAGGTTCCATGAGGAGGCATCACCCAATCTCCATTAGATTGCCTAGGTGCTACGGTATTCCATTCCAGTATTCTTCCACTTTTCCAAGTCCACCATCACTCCTATTAGGGTCCCCAACTACTCGCGTGTGCTCCCCATCAAACTGGGTACTGTCACTACTCCCCTCTGCCCCACAATGATCCATTCAGGGTACTCCCAGCCCTCAAGGACCTCTCTCTAGAGCTCCGCCATAGGGCGGCACCTCAGTCCCCACAATTCTTCTCTAGCCAGGACTCATCCCTAAGCCCCCTTCTAGTGGTACACGTCCTGTTTCCAGGCTCCTATTGTGTTCCATTGACATATTTTCAGGCCATTGCTATCCTCCTCTTAGCCAGAAATAAAGCAAGATTCAAAAATCAATTTCCCACCTACCATTTGGGTGGTTGGGAAAATAGCCCCAGCAGACAAATTTCAACTGTGGATTCTAGCGCACGCCCTACTGCACCCCTACAAACATCAGAATATACTCCAAAACCAACGTAGTGTGGTACAGCCCCAGGTCATATGTGTAAAATCAACGTCGCTATAATTGCACCTCTGGCAGTTTAGTATTTCCCCACCATAGGCAACCTTGAGTCTAAGGGGTGTCATGTAGGTCAAATGAATATAATTTAATTGCGTGTATTTCATCCTGGTGTTGCAGGAAACCTTTTTAGGGTATGCTAAAATTCTAGCTCATTCCGAATCTCAAAGTTCCCTGTCCAATACTGTCTCTGATACATCATGTAGCTTTAGCAACAGGGTATGAGACGGCTCCGACAGTGGGACGTAAACCATTTCACCTGATGTTTTGCTGCGCCCAAGGTAAGCAGAGAATGCAATACTATGTGTTGTGGGTTCCTCTTGCCCTCTATTCCACAACTCCCTCAATGTCCATGCCAAGGCCTCTTACTGCAGGAACTGACCCGACTAAAGGCCAAAGCCCTCAACCAGATCTTCAAAGGGGGCAAGAACGGACTGCTGATAGTCCCCAAGTGTCTCCAGCCCGAATTCAAGCCAAGCTATCATTTGTTCAGGTGCAAATACAGGTCTTAGGTTGACACAGCAGTTGGCCAACCAGAGGCAGGACCGGGGCATAAAAAGGAACCCCCGGTACTTTAGCCATGCCGCGTTTCCAACACTGCAAGGCTGTGGCCTATAACAGAGATTGGTGAGGGATTATCACTGCTGGGTCAAGCAGTTTGGCTAGCAGTAATGTGGTGCGAGCTCCGGAATCCTTCAAGTTGGAGGGCTGTTGAGTTCATCAGGTTCATACATGTATTAGATGTTGATGCAGCCTGCATGGTGGTGCGCACAGAGTTTGCAATGTTGGAAGAACATACTGGTGTATATGTACCGTCTATGATTAGGCTCTTCCATTTAGGTTGTTCTGCAGGTAACTATTGTTTTCCTGGCTGTAAAATTCCATATGCGGCACAGGAAGAGATAGTATGTGCCACCCACAGAACAAAAAAAGCGAAACCAATGACCAAGCAGAAAGATTAGCTGTTGGAAGACCAGTGCAAGTTGGTGCAGAGCTTGGACATCGAGTTTTGAATCGTAAGAGCTCTGAAGACAAATTTCTGTTTGCACATGGTTGTGGGCCAAACGAATGATTTAGAATTTTTAGTGGGCTGGTGCTCATTGATTGTCACTTATCTTTATGTTAATTTTGGGCTACGAATCTCCTTGGGCATAAACCATCTTTTGCTGCTCACTCACGTAAGTAAGATGTCCTTTTGATAACTTCATGGGATAGTCTTTGACAATCTAAACACACAGTTGGAGTTTCTCTGCCTCCAGACAACAGACCACCTGGTCAAGAGATTGAGTCTCCTTAGGCTTACTTAACTAGCTGATTTCAATCTAGTTTATCCACAATCTAGATTACTGTCACTAAAAATATCCATTGAATTACCTGTTCACACCACCAGGAATTTTCGTGATCATCTCCTTCACCTGTTCCCCCTTCTGCTCCGCGACAACCACTGTGATTTCACTTCCTTAGTTAGAGTAAGATCACCACGATTCACTCAAGCTGGCCTCAAGGGAGAATTTTTAAACTATCCAGCAATAAGGGTGCTGCTACATTATTCAATCACTTTAATTAAAAACTATCATATATACTAAGGATGGACTCAATTGTACGAGTTAGAACTGGTTTATTGATGATCGGGTCTCAAGAAATCTCTGGGCCAGAAGTTTAGAATTTTTCTCTCAATTCTTGCATTCTGAGATTGATCACAAACAATGCACAGACCAAATACAGCATCAGAGGGTAAATAATAATAGGCCAAGAGTACATTAAAGGACGAATTTAGAAGGCTACAAATTGAGAGAATTTTTGCAGGACACCACTTTTCTAGCTTTGGCGCACCATATAAAGCTTTACGCACTGAGGAAGCTAAGCTATCAATAAATAAATTGCAAAATCCATCAGAACATTCCCTGCAAACCTCCTCCCATAGATAAAAATCATGGTCAAGGTTGAATGAATGTTGGCTCTGCTCGAATTTGCGTATCTCCTTCATATCAAACGTTCCTATGCTCTCCAAAGCATAAGTAGAAGCCAAAGGGGACCTTCGTCCTACAGCTATGTTCCATATTGACCCAGGGGTGCTCCCAGTATTGACAAAAATCTTGCCCTCTTCTTTCTAGACAGACATAGTTCCACCAGTCATAAAACATCCATTGTTCCTATGCTGAAAGAATCCACAGGTAATCAAGCCATTTTTAGACAAAGCTCACAATTACCTAGAGTGGCATAGTTGGCAGAGAAGACATTGATTATAAGGCTGAAGAACTATAATGAGTTATCCAAAATCTCTTTATACTCAGCAATCCGATCTTAAACCAGGTTAGAGAACAGAGTCTGTTCAGCTTTCCAAACTCGAAGACCTACCCATGCTCACAGTTGGAGTACTGGTCTTTTATTCCTATCAGCAGCATTTGACCTGGCTGATCATGCCATTCAGAATACTTGCCTTTGATCATTGTATTCATGGGAAGCTTTCCAAACTTTTTTCACTCCTGTGACACACTTTACACTATCACTCTTTTTGTCACAGTAATCTAACCAAGGGCCTTTTTTTCATGCTCCTTTATGTCGCTGGTCATATACATTGCCTTTGTGCCACCTTTAGTGGCCTGTATCTCTTAACTTGGTCTCCAATTTCTCCATTGCTGAGATGATACAAATCTTGCTTAATTTAACCCCAGCTAGGCACACCACCTCCTCACTTTAGCAGTCTGCTGACCTTGAATTGGTGTGGACCTTACCAAACTGAGCTCCAGTAAGACAGCACTACTGTTATTGAGTGGATGTGAGAGCCTCTGGTACACCTTGAGGTGACCTTCCATTTTCAATGTGCCCCCTGACCCTCCATTACCAGTGACCTCTTTTATGGACCCTGTTGTTTTAGGATTGATAAAGTTTTTATTCTAGTAAAATAGGTGAATAAAGTAGCCCAAGCCTGATTTTTAAATTCCGGATACTAAAAGAATATTATCTTCACACCTCAAAAACCAACGTGGCACCCTAGTAAATGGGTTTATAACTCCACAACTGGTCTATAGTAATGCTCTTCAATTTGACCTACTGGCCGTACAGATCAATAGAATACAATTCATTCAGAAATCAGTAGTCCTTGTGTTATACATCCTTATGAAATTGATTCCATTCTGCCATGAGAAGCACTGGCTTCCTGTCTTACAGCAAATTCACTTTAGGGTTCCCTTTACTACCCCCTGAATTCCCTACTATGAGGCTCCATCTTTTCTCCTAGGAAAGTTTAAGCCTATCGTTTATCTCGTCCCCGGTGTTCTGCAACTGCCTTTCTATTCGAGATCTTATGGATTTAAGAACCCCAGTTATAGAACATACTAAACTCATGCACAAAACATCTCAGCTGATGAAGCTGATTCTTCCTTTTCGCTCAGTTATGGCTGATGGGATACAAAAGGCCACACATCACAAATACCCACCTTTCTGTCTGTGTTCTTGTTTTAAAACTTCACGCAAGCTGACGTCTCACAAAACTGTGTCAGTTATCATATAAAAGACCGTTTTAAGTATTATAATCTGAGAAATGCTCAGGTTCTCGTTATGTATCCAAGTAGTTTTTGAAACTGAAAGTGTGGAAAACTTTTATGACTTTATTGAGTTTTGGAGCCTTGAGTGGGCTGATAATTTCATATATCAATCAATCAATCAATACATTTGTAGAGCGCACAACTCACCACGAGGGTCTCAAGGCGTTAAGGGGGGAGCTGCTATTGCTCGAACAGCCAGGTCTTGAGAAGTCTCCTGAAGATCAGTAGTTCCTGGGTCTGTCGCAGGTGAATGGGGAGGGTGTTCCATGTCTTGGCGGCGAGGTGGGAGATATATGTGTGGTAGCGCATGCTATCACACATATTGGAATTATGTGTTTTGCGTTTTTTATCTGTTACATATTGGGAGTGATAAAACTTTTGCCAGGTCTAACCTGCCAGAAGTTCCAGAGAAAAGGCCCAGAAACAACAGTCCATGCAGATTTTGGTGCAGTAATCAATCCGCGCAATAGGCGTCAATAATTGTACCC
This sequence comes from Triturus cristatus, assembly GCF_964204655.1. Classification (NCBI taxonomy): domain Eukaryota; kingdom Metazoa; phylum Chordata; class Amphibia; order Caudata; family Salamandridae; genus Triturus; species Triturus cristatus. Next base: position 508,923,573 of record NC_140592.1, on the reverse strand, counting down.
AACAAATTCCAAGCTCCTCAGTGTCAGGTTTTATGACTCTTAAAGCAGATCACTTGTAATCAAGGCTGAGCTGAAATTTCCAATTATGTGATAAAAAAAAAGTTGCAAATCATAGGCATGCTTATTTCTTGTTTATTAGTGAACTAATCTTTATAATTTCGGCGCTCCGATAATTTCATCTCAAACATCTGGTGCCAATATATAAAATTGCATGAACGCTAAAAGAAATCATAATAATAATAGAAATATAAATGCAATTTCTTTTTACAAATTAAAACACCCTTCTTCAAAAACATCCCACAAAAAACATGCATTCCTTTCCAATTGCATAAAGCATTTAAAATGACAATGTGTTAACAGAGAGAGATTAAAAATGACACTCCATTGCTAAGTGAGTGTCATGTACTGCATTTGTGAAAACAAAACTGGGCTGAAAGAATTTTTCATGTATACTCTTTAGTCGTGATCAAACAAAAAACACAAGTTCCTTGTTCTCCAAACTATACAAAGAAAACAAAGTTCCTCAATTTCCTTGGAACTGTGCCAAGATCCCGAGATTGTGAATTAAAAGAAAGGATGTAATTCAGAAAATTCAGAAACAATCCTCTAATCTGATGACCTATAGCTGCTTTTAAGAAGTAATGCATTCAGTTTTGGCCGGTATGACTTGGGTTCGCGCGAGCAGGGGGGCCGCTCGGGGGGAGGTTTAAATTATAAAATAAAATAAAAGTTAACTCACCTTTGCCGGTACTGCGCCGTCGGTCTGTGCTGTCCTCTCTACAACAGGAAGCAGCCTCAGGCAGCCTCCCTCCCCTCCCATAAGCCAATCATAACTCTTCAATGCCAGCGTTGTGATTGGCTGGGACGCCGAACACACAGACGTCTATGGGAGGCCATTTTCTCCATGTAGGCTACATGCACGACTGGTTTGTTCGACCCTGGGACTGACCAAACAGTCAGCGCCCTCAGAGTGGGCAAGCCACTCCTCCCCTGCCCTCCAGCAGATACGCCCACCCCTAACCAAACCCTTCTGCTTTCTTGCAGTGGGAGATGCTAAAACATAAAATGGTATTTATAATCCCATTTTATGTTTCTGCTTCTCGCACTGTGAGAAAGCAGTGGGGTGAAGCTCCTCCACCCACGTGGAGGAGCCGCCCCTGAATGCATTCCAAATTTAACAAAAATAGAAGTAATTGCTTTTAGTCATTCCATCTGTGCACACTGATAAACACCATGAGGCCTTTCTACTTTGTAGGTTTTGGCTGCACAGCGCTTGCGCTGTGCTTGTTAAATCTCTTGCATTTGAGACATCTTGAAAGGGGCTCTTGTCAGTTCTCACGGCCGAATTACTGTGTTCATTTGCTTTTGAGTGGAACTTTTTTCCTGTTACCTTCCCCTGGATGCACGCATTTACGATAATTCTACTAAAGCTGTTCACACTGTTTAAGTGCCATTCACTGTCAAGATAAGACCTCTTCCCACAGAAATGGCAGACAACTGCTGGAATGCTTGCTTTCTGTTACTTAGTTGTGTAAAACAAATGCTTTAGCCTTTGAATATTTGTGGCATTTCCTATTCATGCCTCAGTACCTTTCCTTTCACTTTGTGAGCATTATCTGATTTATATTTTTAACGTAATCTATTTGGTCGTTCTGGTCAAATTCTAAATGTTATACAAATATTGCACGCAAAAAATAAAGTTAATATACAAGGGCTATGTTATATTTCACTACTAATTAGGCAGCCACAAGTGCAGTTACCTTGCAGTTGAGAGGGGCTCGATTTGAATGGTGCAACAGTTGAAGTGATACAGGGGCCAAAAGCTCTAGGGACCACACTAAGCCCAGATTATTGCTAACATGTTAAACTAAACAGGCAGTCACAAGTGCACTTCTCCTTCTAGCACTAGGGTCATGATTGGAATGGTGTAGCAGGTGCAGTGGCAACAGGCCCAAAAGTTGTCAGAACTCCTCTAAACATTTAGGCCCTATCGGCACTATTTCTCTGCCAGAACATCATTTTTTGATGTTCTGGTTGCACAATGTGCCACTGGCAAATTTATAAGGCCACATAAAGCCATGTTACATGGCTTTTCATGGTCTTATAAATATGTGCTTCTTTCATGGAGAAAACTGTGTGAAAGGGGCATTCCTTGAGTGTTGCTGGGGGCGTTCTCAGCAATATCAATGGCTTTTTGACACTGCCCCAGATTTATGAGGAATCGTAAGTCTGAGGCAGCGCCAAAAACGTATGCCTCCCAGGGGAAGCATAAGGGAGGCACAACGAGGAGAGATATCTTTATTTGTAATTGTTTGTTCTCTTTCTATGTGTGCTGCATTCTGCAGCAAACATAGAAAAAGGAAAAAGCCTCTTGTGATTGTTTTTATGCAGGAAGGTTTTCCTTCCTGCACAAAAATAATGGAGCTCATTATTACATGCAGCAGCCCAGGCCCTACACTGGGTCTCCCATCTGCTTTTCATTCTGACATGTCAATCGATTGATCTCGGTACACAATACCTGTGTAACATGCTTGAGCCAATATTTTTCCATGCCCTTATTATAGGCTACGCTCCACAGCTGGCCACTAGGACCATTACCATAACGAGAGCGTCCTCATATCCAGAGCACAACTTATACTCCATGGGGCTCCCTCTCTGCTTTTGGGGAAGCCACTTAATTTGGAACCACTAACCCCTCTCCAAGGGGGGTAACCCACCCTTTTTGGTACTTCCCCATCTGGGCGCTTCCATTCAGGGATGACACCTGCTCATTTTTGACTTTTGACCATCTTTTTTGTAGTCTGTATTCACACTCTCATACACATTATATGAGGCCCTCACACATATATGAGCACCTTGCCATACCCGCTGGTAATAGTTCCACAACAAGATATGCTACACACACCAATACTTGAAATCATTACTAAATAGCCAATGGAACTTTTCGGGTCTTAAGTATCTATCCTCCTCCCCACGTGGTGAAGGTGTGGATTACATACTACTGCCACCATGACACACACAGCATTAACGTGTCTCCCACTGCAAGCTGACTCAGCCTTTACTTACTTTAGTGGTACAGACCCTCTCCACTCTAGATGGCCGCCGCCCTGCCCTTTCACGTACTGACCGCACTCTAATGCCGATGTGCCTCGCCACACACTCACCCGGACTACTTCCGACATTTGCGTTGGTGAAAGTTTGGGCAACATACTACTACCAGCATGACACGCATCGTTGGCGTGTCTCCCACTGCCGGTCGACTCATCCTGTACTAATGTTTATGACATATACCATAGATTCCCCTCACTCAAGATGGCTGCCGCCATTCCCATGCATGAGCAGACCACTCTCTATCCTGTACGTGCCTTCTCACACGCAGGCTCAGCTCAACGCAAAGGCCGGAAGCAGTCAGGCTGCTTCCTGCTTTCGTTGAGCTGTGCCGGCCTCGGGTTACTTAATCAGGTCCCATACACACACCCATCAATTTCCCAACCAGACGGAGCAAGGGGTAGGTTCCCGGCACCATTTTCTGGATGAACTGTGAGTAAGATTGCCCCCCTCTGGGGGCTTAACTCTACGCTTGCCTGACATACACCTTACTTTGGCTGTAACCACTTCTTTTTCTAATACTCAGCAATATCTCTTCTTCTGATTCCTAACTAGCAGGACGTTAACTTTTTTGTAATGTACATTCCTCCGCCTGCTAGTGGAGGAAGCGTGATCATACCCCTAATTGGGTGAGTCCTTGGATGCCATTACTTGACGGCGGTTGGTTGCCACTACCCACACCTGAGCGCCATATCTATGTCACATTTATCACACATTTGCTTCTAGTGAGTCCGGCCAAACACCGTTTATGTTGCACTAACCACCCGTGCATGTGAATGTGGCATGTTTTAAATTTGGAGACTGCTTTGTCTATTGTGGATGTTTTACCTATATTTTCTGTTCTTTTGTTTTCTTACCTTTACTTCCATATGTTGGTCCATTTCTTGTATACATTGAAAAGGTACCTCATTGCTAGGTTGATTGAGTGCTTGGTTCACCTCTGAGTAACCAACCACTGTGTAGATAGTGTAGTAGTTTCGGTCCTGATGAATTGCCACGTGATTTAATGCACTTTAGGCGAGAAACATGTTGACCATACCCATTTAGCCACCTCTCACCATTACATCAGCGGTGACACTCCCTATGTTTTTTATTGAGACTAGTGGGCTCGCAGATTAAACTCAGTTTGGAGCATCACTTCTCCTCATTTTATCCTTCTACACATCACTTTACTATGCACTTTGTCCACATCTGCACCACGAGGTCCTACACCTGCACTTCACTTAAACGGCTTGGAAAAAAGATCTCTGCCAAAGAGCCCCTCAAAGGATGCCCGTCAAGCATTGCAGTGCCGGCCTGACGAAGAGCAAGCCCTATGATGAAGCATAACACCCAACCGGGTGCGTTAGGGCCCCTTTTCCCAAATTGGGAGAAACCCAGCCTCTTCCTCAGGGTGGGGGTGTTGACCAACCCAGCCTCCTTCTCCTCCTCTTCCTTTTCCTCCATAGGAACTGCATACTCCTTCTCTCACATGCAGTGGCACTGGGGCCAAAAGCTATAAGGACACCACTAAACCCAGATTATTGCTACATTTGACTACCAAACAAGACAGTCATAAGTGCATTTATCTAACTGGCAATAGGGTCATGTTTTGAATGGTGCAGTAGCACCAGGACCAAAAGCTCTAGGCATCCCACTAAACACCTAATATTCCTATATTTTTCTATTAAACGGGCAGTCACAAGTGCAGTTACTTTGCAGACAACAGGCTTATGATTTGAATGGTGCAGCAGGTGCAGTGGCACTGGGCCCAACATTTGTCATGACCGCCTAGAAATACCTAATATTGCTATATTTTAATATTATACAGGCAGACACAATTGCAATTATCTTGCAGTTAAAAGGGGATTGATTTGAATAGTGCAGCAGGTGCAGTGGCACCAGGGCCAAAAGTTCTAGGGACCCCACTAAACCCAGAATATTTTTAAACTTTACTATTAAACAGGCAGTCACAAGTGCAGGTATCTAGCAGGCACAGGGACCATGATTTCAATGGAGGTAGTCACAAATGCAGTTATCTTGCAGGCACTGGGGCATGATTTGAATGGTGCAGCAGGTACAGTGGCACTGGGCCCAAAAGTTGTCAGAACTCCTCTAAACACATCATATTGCTGTTACATCAATTCATTTTATTATTTCCCTCTTCCATATTTCAAAATGTTGCTATTACTTACCTGCATTATACCACTAGTAACAGCACACTATATTGCCTTTTAACAGCTCAATATATTTCCTTTTTGTACATACATCGGTCATAACACTTTAACAGACGTTCTGTAACTTATACTGTACAACTACTCAGCAAGCTACAACTTAAAACAAAAAAAAGATTATGAAATACATAGGCGAAACGTAATGCATTTAATAATGCTTGTTTCACTTGGATTTCACCAAAATCCGATTTCAAATACGTTAATTGTTCTTTGTTACATTCAAAATAAATTGAGGATCTTCAACTAGCGTTTTTAGATTGTATATTTGTATTCCCATATGCTGAAATCCCTTCGAAATTAAGACATCTCATACACTCTAATTTAGTTGTGCATAACCCATTCCAATGAAGGATGATTTGGACATGTATTTTAGTTTCATAACTATATTGTCCCCCTTCCCCCTCCAGCTAAAATGCCTCCACAGCTAGTGTGTGGCGCATTCCCGGGTAGAGCCACAACACTTTGCCCTCTAGTCATTTCAAATCATTCTGCAAACTCAGCAGTAATCATTTCCATGTTGGAGCACAGCAGGGATCTTAGACTTGCAAGCTAGCAATATGTTTCTAGCAGCTTCTTTCCCATTTTGCAAAATAAAATAAAAATGCTTTTACTTATAGCCAAACGCTTTTGTGCAATTTACATGACAGAATACCTAAACATAACTTTTAGAAAAGTATACCAATTCATCTTATTCATAAGTGGGAACCTATAAAGCCTTTCATGCAAGACCCAGCTCTCTTTACAGTGTTTAAAAGAATCAGAAAACATTACCTTTTTTTATACTATTGAACAAGCGCTTGCCAGGCTTTTTAGAACCACGACCCAGAATGACAAACGGTCGCTACCCAACTAGATTTAATCAACATGAGGCGAGCATTTATTTTTAATGTAACTAAAGCATCGTGTGGCAGTGCACTGTCATCTGCAGCCAGCACACCTTACATTAAAATCAGGGCTGGACTGGCAGTAGCGTGCAGCGGGCATTTCCCCGGGTTGGGGGCAGGTTTTGGGCCCCTGGGGGCCGATTTTGTTATAGGGCCATTTTTGCAGCATAGCTGTAATATCAGCTGCTGTAACAAAATCGGCCTAAACCGGCTGTGGTAAACAGCTCAGCCGCATCCCTAACCCCCCGGGGGGCTGGCCGAGCACTTTGCCAGGGCTGGTTATGGTTCCCAGTCCAGCCCGGATTGAAATGCCCACTAAATTCCCACAGATCTGCAGTTTAATTAATAAAATGGTATTTCATATAAATGATAATCTGCGGAAATCGGGTTTTAGTGAATATTTTTCATTTGTACATCACCAAGAGAAGTTTTTTGATTTGCTTGATCCTATTCATATGTTTGCTTCCATCACACTTAAGAATTACAAAAATATGTGCTTAATTTTTGCTTTGCTAAGTGCTGAATGTGCAAAATTCATTAGTAGGTATTTACATTTTGTTGTGTGTTAGACATCCTACACCCAGGAGTGGACACTGGTACTGTGAAGTGGTGGGGCGGGGAGGGGAAAACACAAAAAAAGACAAATAAAAAATAAATAAAACTGCACTTACCTGCTCTGACGGTGCTGCCTTCTTCGCGTCCATGCTAGGAACCTCATGCACACTTCGCAGGCTCCCAGCTCCGAATCCCAGCGCTGTTTTTCCCAGCATGTGAGCAGGACTGGGATTGGTCTGAGCGCCCCGGTCTGGCACTCAAAGAGTAGTTGGTTTTTCCACCCAGCTGTACAATACAGCTAGGTCGAGATAGACTAAATGTGCATGACGGTTTGGCCGGCCTTCTGGGGTCGGCCAAACCATCATGCACATTTAGTAGTGCCCAGCACTCTACCCTCCTCCCTGGTGCTGCAGCTGCAGTGTCACTGTGGCTGTCCCGCACCTCCTTTGGCTTGGCTGGCAACACGCAAAATAAAATGATAATAAAAATGTTTATTATCATTTTATTTGTCCTTGCCTCTGCTGGCTCTCAGCAAGGGGTGGGGGAGGGCGACGGTCCTCTGCCATAACGGAGGAGCCGGCACTGCCTACATCCTTTCCTTTGACACTCTCTGTACCCCAACAAGATTGGCACATAAAATTCACTTTACTTTTCTTTCTCTGACTGCAAAGTGAGAGGAGAAGCAGCAATTTGTTACAAGACATAGCCTGACATTTGACCTCTTTGAAGCGCAACAAATGTGACACGATAAATACAGAATCTAAATGCATAGGTACACACCAAAAATCAGCTTGGGTCCCAAAGGTGGGTCGCGACCCACAGTTTGGGAAACACCATTTTTTCTTGTTTTTATAAGAACATTTTCATTGATTTTCAGTACAACAAGTATGACTCTCACGAAACAAGCACATTGCAAACCGAATGTTACATAGTACCCCATGTCCCCAGCTTGTCACATAAATGTAAATACACCACCCCCACCACTATTTGGATCCGCCAACTGCTTCAAACAATAATAAGCCCACCACTTGTGCCAGACCTTCCCATATTTCCGGCTACACCCATGGGCAGTATATATAGTATCCTCCAGTTTCGCACACCATTCCAAGCCACGCTTCCAGACAGTAGAGGGCAAAGCGCTGGTGGAGTCCAGTGTTTGGCTGTGCCCCTGTCAGCCAGCAACTTGCCCAACCTCCTGCATCCTATCCCCCCCAAGATCCCCCATATCCTCCACGATACACCAGAGAGCGATTCTAGGACTGACCACCTCAGCAGATCCCACCACCCTGCATAGGATTGAGAATACTCAGTAGATATTGGGGATGGGCCACACTGTATGGAAAAATCCACTTTAGGCACCAGACACAGCAAACCCGCAGGAGAGGGAGACACCCGAGTTCTCCATAGTCGGTAAGGTGTGAGATATACCTGATGAAGGTATTTAAACTGGATGAGCCTGAGCCGAGCGGAGATCGTCAACACACAGGGTGCCATACAGGCATGTTGCCAGTATGACTTTTCCAGGTGACCCACCCACTACTTCTAGTGTGTTCTCAAGGGCCCTATCTGGTCCAGGGATGTTACAAACAAAGTTTTATGAGTCTGGGATATCCCCCTTTCCCTATAGGACCCATACGTCCTGGCACTTCCAGTGGATTACATTCCAAAACATACCCGCGGTCATTGTGATAATCGGAGGGAGCGTGTCAGAGCTGGAGGTACCAGAAGAATTGTGATGTATGCAATTGGAATTCGGACTGAAGGTTCTGAAAGGAGCGAATGTACCCTTAACCAAAACATCCCCCATTCTTGTAATGGTAAGATGGTTCCACCCGTTGAACCCCTCAAGGCCTGCCATCCGTGCTAGCCACCGGCACTTCCACAAAGGAGGTTTCCTATGTAAATGGTTGGTTCCAGTCTGTCCAGCACATCACTGACCTCCATGCCCTAAACACCTCTTTTGTGGGTTTCAGGAGCATGTAAATCCCGTATAACAAGCCCGTCATCACAATTTCTTCTTAGTATGCCGGGTTGTCCCACACCTGTGTAGCCATTCCATCTGCACCAGAATCTGTGCAGAAGGAATCACTGTATTATATCTTTTTCACACATATATCAATGTGAGAAAGTGGAGTGCTGGTTGAGGGGATGCTGTAAGCCCATTCTCAAGCAGCATACACAATCCCTGTCGGGTTGAACCACAGAAAGCCACAAAAATTAACCTATGCTTAACTTGTTGGTAGACTTGACACAAAAGCAGTCAGGCTTAACTTAGAGGCAATATGTAAAGTATTTATGCAGCACTCAGGCAGCAATAAAGCGGATACACAACACAAGAAAAATTCCACACCAATTTAGAAACATTTTGTAAAATGTAATAAATTATTTGACACCAAACTTTAACAAAAATCCAATCAGTAGAACCGGAGGTATGCAATTTGAAAGATTTAAGGTATGTATAGCGACTAAAAGTACAAAGTGCCACTCGCGGTTGTCTGGTTGTACAAGACAGGGTGAAAGTCCCAAGTTCAGGCTGACCGCAATGGAGCGTATGCCATAAACTAGTACCAGGTTGGTCCAGCTGAAAAAGTTACCTTTTAAAGTCTAGTGCAAAGAGTTAAATTTGTGGTTCAGGAGGCTGCAAGGATCATGGACAACATCACAGATAGTTGTTGCTGTAGGGCAAAACGCAGCACAGGCATTGTGGATGGTCATCGCTGAAGAGAGAAGATCCTGGTCGGCGTTGCGAACGGTTGTTGCTGGAGCTTTGCTTTGGCAATTGCTGCAGGCTGTTGATCCTGTGCAGGGGCAGGTCTCATGTTGCCGGTGGTTGCTGTCGGTCACTGTAGCGTGAAGAGTTAGGTTCACCAAAGCTTTGTGTTGGGGATAGGTGTGGGTGCAAGATTTTGGTGCAACAGGCCTGGTAGTGATCGCGCAGAGCTCAAAGCTTCAGGATTCCTCTTTTTCTTCTAGAAGGAGGTCCACTGATGCCATGCCAAAGGGTCCAGGACCTGAGAGGTACTTCTTGGGGATCAGGAACTCACTCCAGCAGGCCTCAGGCAGGCCCAGTTGCGTGTGCTGGTGGGTCCAGTACTGCAGGTCAGCTGCAGAGCAGCCTCCGGAGCTTGTTGTTTCCCTGTAGCTCAGAACCAGAGGTCAGACAGCTGACCCTGGGAGTAACTTCTGCCTGGGATGAACGGTGCAGGGACAGTCTTCCTTCTCAGACAGCAGGGTAAGCCTCAAGCAGGGGGGTAGTCTTCTAACAGCAAGGTAGTCCTCTAGCAGAAGGACAGTCCTTCTCCTATAGTATCCACAGGTCAAGGTGTGTACTAAAGAGTGGGTCTGAGAGTCCCCTTTTAATATCTGATGCCCTCTTAGAAGTGGAAGAAACTTCTGGTGTCTTAACCCGACAGATGTCTGGAATTTCTTGCCTCCGTTTCTTGGTCCCAGTCTGTCTGCAGGCACAATAGACTAGTGTGAAGTCCTTTGTGTGTAAACTTAGTCAGGGTCTTTGAAGTGCAAGTGTGACAGGTGACAGCTCCACCCCTCTCATCAAGTCATGATGTCCATCCTGCCAACACCCAGACCCTCTATTGTATGGCTCTCTACAAGGAATACACAAAGGCTAACTGCCAACTACAGTTAGTCATGTGAACCAAAAAACAGACTGCAGGCACCAAAGGGTTAGGACAAGAAAAGGCCAACTTTCTAAATGTAACAAAAAAAATCCAAATGCCAGTACTGATTATACTTTGTCAAAATTATTCTACCACGGCGTATGAAAATTTATCACTGACAGCCGGACCTATTGAATAGTTTTTAATTTTATTTTTGATACTTGTTCTTTTTCAATATTCTTTTTTGAAAAATTATCTTTACATAATTATATACACAAAGTCACAACAACACGACCATATTTCATGATGAAAACAGAAAAACATAAATTGGACAATTTGGACTAATCTCCTCAATCACATTCACACCACTTCATACACCCACACACTCACTATCACATTGGTGACATACCAGACATACGTGAAACTCACACAACCACCTTTGGTCTACTTCTAACTTTGTCACTTTCAAAGACCAAAGACACATACCAAACAACATACACTTTTGACTAACAATTCTTGTGCATTTAATTCAAAGTTGAGAAAAACTTTCAATTTCAACACAAGTTTATGAAATGCACAACACCCGACAGTAACTAGAATGTTTGTTTGGAAATAAACAACGCCAGGACTACACGTTTCAAACCCTCTTCAATTGTGGGTTCTCCTCAGGACTAAAACAGTACTGAAAAGAGAAAAACAAATACAAGACTTACTTGTGGGTTCTATATATAAAAACGAAATTCCAACCATAGAGACCAGCCTACCAAAGAGCAGTCTTACCAATTCTTTATATCACAAGATCTTCTAATCTCCAGAAAACGACTGATGTGGGTCTTTTTTATTCTCTAAAAACAACATCAAATAATGACAGCGACTATAGTGTGATGGTGACATAGAAACACGAAACAAAACTGTCAAGGTCTTTAAATTGTAAAGTCTCAAAGCACTTACTATCGAGCAAAACTGGGTCGTGTTTTTAATCACATCATTCAATGCAGCTAGGTGGCAACGCAATGTAGATAAAGTAGTTTGTCTTTACTCCTCTCAATTCACTTCCAAGAATTCTGCAGGCAAATGAAACAACTCGTCTTTAGAAAATTAAACAACTTGCCGGTTAAAATCCAGGGGCATGATAATCCTCTGTTATAACTCTTTAAATGTTCAAAGGGTCACAGTAAACGATTGACACGACAATTAGTGTTAAACGCGATTTGCGATAACTACCGAACTATGCTAAAAAAACATTGAGAGACCGAATTTTTTATATATACATACAAGCGTCATTGATTTAGATGTTCTGGGCAATATGTTCCATCACAGATAGCTTTTTTAGAGAAGAGACACTTTTAAATAAGCAGCGATGTGTCTATTGTTCTGAATCTCCATGAATGCTCATAATTTATCAATTTCAGAAAGCTCTTTCAACCCTTTGATTGCAGTGTTTAATTTGACAATAAGCAGCGCTTCACGCTGGATTAATTTAAAATCCATATTACCTCCTCTTGGGTCCTGCTCAATTTTCAAAATAATTGTCCACCGAATATCCCTTTCTGTATGGGCTTTTGTTTTCCAATGATTGACCAGTGGTGCCGATTCGACATTTCGTTTAATCCTAGACTTGTGTTGAGAAATTCTCTGCCGAACTTCCTGGTTGGTTTTGCGAATGTTCAACATTGGAAATGGGCACACTATGCCATACACTACAAATTTTGACTTACAGTTAGTAAACGTGTCGTGTTTCCAGTGAATCCCGTTGAAAGAAAACACTGTCCCTTCAATGGTCTGATCGCAACAGACACAAGTGCCGCATTTGTGATGGCCCTTAATGGGCGACAACCCCATAAGTTCTCTTACAGGTGGTTTAGATGGTCTTTGTAATGCTGCACGAACTACATGATTCGAAAGGCTTTTCTCTTCTTTGAAGGCAAACAATGGGGTATTTTCAAAGGATTGGTCAAGATCTTGAATTATATGCCAATTTTGGTGTATCACTTAATTAAGTTGATTTGTCGTAACAAAAACCCTGTCTTTGCATTACTGGTTTTTCTTTCTTCGAGAGTAGAGTATTTCTGGGTGTCCACCATGCTCTTTTCATTGCTGATTTGACAAGTTTTTTGGAGTAGCCACGCTCCTGGAGTCGATTCACTAAATTGTTGACATGTAGAGTATATTCGTCCTTATAAAAACAATTCCGTCTTATTCTCAAGAATTGCCCGTAGTGAAGGGCCTTATTTCTGTCAGTTGGTTTTTTTGAACAGTGTTGTTACAAGACCTCCATCTGCTGGATAGACCTCTACGTCCAAAAACGCCATTCGGTGGTGTGAGTGATTAAGGCTAAATTGAATGTCTGGTGTTCTTCTGTTGAGCCATTCATGGAATTGCAGTAATTGTTCCACATCACCTGTCCACACCATGAAGATGTCATCTATGAAACGCATCCAATTAGCAATGAACTGTTGAAACAGATTATTGTTGTAGACAAACTTCTCCTCATACATCGCCATAAAAAGGACTACCAATTCTGAGGCAAAAGGACAGCCCATAGCCACTCCTTTGATATGATAGAAATAGTCTCCTCCAAAAGAAAAATAGTTCCTTTTGAGGGCAAATGAAGCTAGTTCAATAATGAACTCCGTTGGTACCCTCACAGGTTTTTCTCTTTTTTCCAGAAAACATTGTAACACTGAAATGCCATTGTCCTGTGGGATTTGAGTGTATAGAGATGTTACGTCCAAAGTGGCCATGATGTTTTTATTAGTCTCAAATTTGACTGACTCCAATTTATTGATGAAGTCTGTCATGTCCTGAAGGTATGATCGTACCTCATTCATTAAGGGTTTAAGAAAATTATCCACATACTTTGAGATGGGTTCAATAAGGGATTTGCAGCCGGACACTATCGGTCTACCTGGTAGACAAGTCTCATTTTTGTGGACTTTAGGTAAAATATAAAACACCGGAGTCCTCGGGTGTTTATTTTGTAGATAGTCATATTCTTTTGGTCCTAGGAAGCCTTGATCAAGACCCACTTTCAGGATATTAAAGAGTAACCCTTGAAGTTCAACTGTGTGATTCTTTGTAATTTTTCTGTAGCAGTCTTGATCATTCAGTTGTTTTAGTGCCTCGGCCAAGTAATCTGATTTTCCCATACGACAATAGAATAACCATTGTCCGCCTGCTTGATGATTATTGAAGGACCATTTTTGAGAGTTCCAATGGCTTCACGTTGGGTTTTTGAAATGTTATGCTTCACATATTTAGTTTTTTTCTCCATGTTAGAAATAGCAGAGAGAATCGTCTTTTCAAACGTCAGGACTTTCTTTGGAATTTTGTGTGATTGGGGGGGGGCAGAAGGTGGACTTTCTGCGAAGACCTGTAACTTCATTAGTTTCAGAGGGATTATTTTCAAGAAAAAACGTTCCGAGGCGGATTTTAGGACAAACTTCAATTGTTTCAGTTTTCATTTTAATGAAATCCGTTGATCTTGTAGGGACAAATGTCAAACCCTTTTCTAAAAGACTGGTCTCAGCCTGAGTCAATGGCTGTTCAGACAAATTGTAGATTGGAGACGGTGTTAATTTTTGTAATATTGTCTCCGGGTTGTCATTTCCCAAGGTTGATTGTTGAATTTGGTCCGTCCTCTTGGTTTTTGTTGGCCTCTCCCTAAAAAAGAATGCCCTGATTGTTGTTGGTTATTTCCTCTCCTGGTAGTATTTGGGAGTCCCTCGTTACTATCGGAGTCACCTCCCGATGATGATGAGGTGTCCCAAAAATATATAAATTGAGTTTTTGATCTTCCTTGATATTCCGGGAGATATCTCCATGATTCTATTCTGGTGTAGAAGTCCGTCTGTAAATATGGATACACGTTCTCTAAGGAAAAATTCTTCTTGTCCTTTTCGAACTTGTTCCCCTTTTGATTTATTGTGTAGTCCTTGAACTCCAAAATTTCCTTCTCAACTTTCTCTAGTAAGGCCTTGGAATCGGTCATTGTTTGATTAGACTTAATTTCTGCCTCTAGTGTAGAAATTTCTTCCAGTTGTTGTTGGGAAATCCTATGGGCTGTTTCCACAGTAAGGACCATCAGGTCTCTGCTGCACTTGGTTTCTATGCAACTGTAACCCTTTTTGTAAATAGGATCGTCAGTAAAAATGACAGGAATGTTACGTATCTGAAGGCCACCAGGGATAGTCCCGGCCTTCAATTGTTCTAATAGAAAATGACCGTGTAGGTCCGTTCTAATTTATTTTTTCCTTAGACGGTTTAATTTACCCGATTCATTTTGTGTTTTAGCAGACAAACTCAAAGAGGCCGACGCAAACAATGGTGGAGCATTAATACGTTTTTGTATGTGATCTTCGCTATAGACTTTCTAAATGTGGCATTGTTAGAATTGTGACTTAAAATCCAACTTTATTTTCAAAGAGGGTTTTAAATTACAATTCTTTAGACACCAAACATGATATTCTTACCTACTCCAAAGCAAAGTTATCACTTATTAAATGTAATAAGGTAACACAGTATTATCCTATGGGAGATTTAGGCCTTGTAATAGTGAAAAACTAATTGAAGAGTTTTTTCACTATCAGGACAAGTAAAACCTAAAAGTACATGTCCAACATTTTACATTTAATGCACCCTGCCTGATAAGCTTCATAGGGCCAACCCAGAAAGTAATTTATATGTCTCAAAAAGGATGGTTTAGGCCTGGTAAAAGGCTTATTTTGCCAGGTCAAAATGGTAGTTTGAAATTCCACCCCCAGGCTACAATGGCAGGCTTGAGACCGGTTTTAAAGGGCTACTTAAGTGGGTGGCACAATAAAAGCTGCAGGCCCACTAGCAGCATGTAATTTACCCCCTCTGTGTATATGGTATACCACTTTACTAGGGCGTTACAAGTAAATTAAATATGCCAATTGGGTGTAAGCCAATTCTACATGGTTTTCGGGGTGAGGAAAAGCACTTTAGCACTGGTATTCAGTGGTAGAATGAGCAGAGTCTTAGAGGCATCAAAAACAGATTCAGCAGAATAGGAGGAATGAAGGCAAAAGGTTTGAGGTAAAACCACAGCAAGGATGTCAAGTCTAACAATTACTCTCTCAAAGGGGGGATACCAAAGCTACTGCCAGACTGGAATGCCTATCACGAGGGAATGAATCAGATATTTAGGCATTTTATCTAAACAGAAATAACAATATGAGCACATAGCCCAGTATGAACCTGTGATTGGGTTTGACAGATACACATTGCCACCTGGCAACACTATATAGAAAAAGGCCTCCAAAAGACTTGGCCATCCATACTCAAACAGTCATATCAGTCTGAAGAAAGACAGCAGCATATTTGGGCTATACTAAGAGAGAAAACTCTGTTATGGGATAGTGGCGTACTGGTAGAGTTGGGGAAATTAGAAGGGTTTACCAGCTAATTGGTTTTTCAAAATTGAAAGATTTGTCGGCTGATGAAGACACGATCTCCTTGAGACCATCAGGGAAGAGTACCAACTGGCAGATTTCAAAACTTATCAATATTCAGAGGTTAAACACATCTTGGCTTCATACATTAAAAAAGAGCCAATACTGGAAGAATCCATGCACCTAGATGACAGGCTACTAACTCACACGTTGACCAAAGGTGCTATATCATTGGTGTACAAAAAGATAATGAATAACTCCCCTGATGTCCTTGGGACAATTAAAGCTGACTGGGAAGTGAATGTGGAGGAATTTGAGGAGAAGCGGGAGTGGGAATAGGCATGGAGGGCCCACGAGATATCACAATAGGATCCTGGTTCGACTTCTGTATAGATCCTCTTACTATAGAATATTCCTACACAAAATGGGAAAGAGTGTCTTAGAAATGTGTGTAAGCGGCTTCAACCAAGTGGTCTCCAAAATATTTGAAGTTGTTGATGGCAAATTGTGGCAGATAGAAACCGTGACAGACGTTAGAATGCAAAAGAGTTGCCAGTCCTCAATGACTGGAAGAAAGCTATTGATTGGTGTATGCCCGCAGAAAAGTGGTGTACGAGGGGAGAGGATGCCCTAAGAAACCGGAGAAAAGAGAGGATGCATGGAGATCCTTCCAAGAACTATGACTATTTGCACAGGGGGACACAATGTCTAGGACAGCCCCATAAGCGATCAAGTGGTGGATGAGGGGAAATGAAGCGATGTCTCACTGTATTCTGCAGACAGGTTGAATACTCTAGTGAAATGAAAGTGTATGGTTGTTGGTGATGAACCGTTATTCTTATTGTCAGTTCATAAATACCAGATACAATTATATTTGCTTAAAAAAGAATATAGTACACATACAGCATGATTATTTTAGCAGAAAGGATCAAAATGCCTGAAAGAAAACTGGACAGTCCAAAAAGAACAAGGAAAAGGGAAACTGGAAAATTATACATCCTTGTTTCAAGCACTTAGTGACAGTGATTTTATTTAATACATGCTATCGTTATTCAACGATACACTGACTTGGGTATCCCTATGTAAAGCCATTATCAGTTGTAAAAGGGGAGCTAGAATACCCGATTATTTTGCAATTTAATGCACAGTCTAATACTGTCTACTTTATCGAAAGCTGGATCGGTGTATGAAAGCAGTGAATAGTGGTTGATGTTTAGCAGAATTGGTTTCTCCCAATAGCTGCAGTGCTTTACAGTTACAAACAAGGTGACTGGTGGTAAAGTAATGTCATGAATCAGCAAGAAAGGAGACTTGCAACACACACACACACCTAGAGAGAACACTAAGCAAACACACACACACACACACGTGAACATCTGGAAGGTAGAAACAAGGTTCGGGATAATACAAAACCATGTCAAGACATATAATTTCAAGAGAACAGCAAGAAGGTTACTGGGTATAAGGGAATGCCAGTTTTGGAGAACAGATTGATGAAATATAGGGAAAAGACTAGTGCATTTTAACAAGTGTTAGTTCCAGTTTGAGGGCATGGCTTGCGCGCCATGCTGGATTGCGGGCCCTTCTTGAGCTGCCACCGTGTCGGCACACAGAGCCCCACACTGTGCTGCCACTTCTGCCCTGATCTACGGTATGGGGGCCTCTTAGTGCCCCAGTAGGCATTCAGCGTCGTCCCGGCAGTGGTGTGGTTTTTCTCCATCTGCAGGATCATCACAAGGATGACGGGAGGCTCCCAAAATGACGCCGCCCAAGTGATTCTTTTTTCTGGAACTCTACGAACTGCACGGAGGACCTGGGAGCCAGCGCAAAATTATGTAGCTTGGTCGGGTGAGTCAGGGGAATTTTGCTGCAGTACTTCCCCCACTGATTTCATAGATCTTGGGCATGCTCCATTTTGGAGCACCAAAGTGCCCTGTATAGTACTGGAAATGTGTATGGTTGTTGATGATGAACCATTATTTTTATTGTCAGTTTATAAAAGCCAAATAAAAATATATTAGCATTCATAAGCATACCTGTTCATATATCCCCATGACCAGGCTCTCAATGACACACATGGCAGCCCTGTCATAGTTCCCCTCGTCAAAGTATTTTGTTCAAACCATAGTCTTTGGCCCTACTGACCTAAATTAGGCCTAAATTCAATTAAACTGGGATTGGGGATGTCTGGTAACATTACATGACTGACTTGGCCTTCAGTAGCTCACACTAATTTTCACTGATTAGAAGTAGCTCTCACCACAGAAAAGGTTGGAAACCCCTGTTTTACATGAACCACATTGGTTATACTATGTAGTGACATATTATTGATTCTGTTCAACGGACTGCCAGAGGTACCGACGGAAAGAGTGGTGCCTCCTTATTCCTGAGCCGCAGCCAGGGGAGGAGAGGTCTTCTTCTCATGCATCACAGAAGCTATCAGCATTCCGTCACTTGCAGAGGCCATGTTGTACATCCCTGATTTTTTTTTTTTTATTTGTTCATTTTTGATGAAAAATCACTCAGGCTTACACTATTACTCGCCTACAACCCGGAGGCCGGCTGTTTCATTATCGATAGGCACTGCACAACACAGCTTATCCCACATCCCGGGGGCTGGGCATCGCTGTCCCCTTATGCAGTAAGTTGACATCTCTATCAATAAGTGAAGCCCATCTCGCCAGTCCTCAAAGTCCGGTCCCTGGTAGGGGCTACAAAGTTTTCTTCTGCAATCAGCAAATAAAACTTAACATCAACTCCCCCCCCACCCGCTCCCGTCGAGAAATCCTTTCAGCTGCTCCCATGGCTCCCACACACCTGCCATGCCTGGCGTGCCACGCTCTTTAACAGGCCTATTATCTCTACCCAAAACGTGCACCATTAAACAGTACCGAATGACCTCTTACGACCTCTAGTTCTCAAACTGTTCCCCGAGACTCACTCCCCCATCTATACAGCAACCTTCGGTGCTCCAACACGTCACAGATCTCATCTCAGAATGGACCAGCACTCGCCGCTTCCAGGGCCTGGTCTTCTGCTTCCCCGACCCTAGGTGCATCCCCCGTACCACCCCTCCTGAGGTATTCAGCATACAGGGGCCATACAAAGCATTTCCCTCCTAATTGTCTTAGCCGCGGCTGTCTGCTGTCTGGCCGGGCCACCCGACCTATCAAGGTCAGGATTCATAACCAGAGGATGTGGGCTGATCCAGAGTCCTTGACTCTTTTTGCAAGTTCCAAATAGAACTCAGGGCAATCATAGTTAGCAGCACAAACCACCCCCCCCATCCACATGGAGCAGTTGCGCCTTGCCTCCCAGTTTAGAGTTAAACCAGGTTAACACCCCCCCTGGCATGGGTTGTGAAACCGGCCGCGTGCGAGTTACCCACCAGCCCTCTCACGCGCAGCATCTGGCTGGAACAAGGGAGGTGCGTCTCCTGAAGGAAAGCAATGTCTACATTATGTCGGGTGAGGTAGTGCATCACCTTGCGCAGCTTCCGGTGATCATTTAGACCCCTTACATTCCAGGTCATTACTCTCATGGAGGAGTGCAGCCCGCTCCCGTTATAGGAACCAGCCATATTTGTCCCAACTGCGGCCATTATTGTCTACGACTGTGTGTTGTGTGTGACGATTACTTGGGTGAGACCCTCGCAAAGCTAACTGACAGTTTGACCCCCTTAACAACAAATCAAATAACTATCCCCCCCCACCACCCACTGCAGACCCCCCCCCCAACTTGGCCGTGCCGCGCCCCATCAAAAGACTACCCTCCCCACCCACCTGCCGTCCCCGGGCAACGCAACCCCAATACCAAGTGGACTGCACTCGCAGGCGGAGGTCGCTCAATGCGTAACATGCAGCAACTTATCGCTGTCGCCGCCCGCCTGGCCTCCCATTGCAGCAAACCCATCTCTGCCCTGCTGCCCCTGTCATGTCTCCGCGCCACTCTCCATCCTACGGCGCCTGCAGCTCGCTACTACACACACGTCTGTCAGTCGCTACTAACGCATAACCTGCTAATGAAAAGAATCGCCTAAGTGCCCTTAGCTACATTACCAGCTGGGATTAATAATGTTCATTATGCATACCGTACAACAGAATTGCATCAACCCTTCTTCTCGAGTCCATCAAGCGTGCCCAGCACCCCCAGTTTCTTCCCACCAGACCCACTATAAAGTTCTGCCGCAGAGCTGCACAGTTCGGAACAGTGCTCGCCAGACCATCGACATCGGTCCTGCAGTTCCAGCGTGCTCTCCGCCTCCTCACTCCGCTGTCGTTTCTCCGGACTGCTCCGCCTTTCCCTGTGCCAGTCCTTCAGTGCCCTATGCAGTGCCTTTGGGTCCGTGAAGATGTGCGATTTCCCCTGCCGGTTAACACGTAGCTTGTCCAGACCCAGCTCGCACAGCTGTTTTTTAGCAGGAACAAACTGCCGTCTCGCCTCTTGCACCTTGGCCGTAAAGTCAGGATAGAGCGAGATGGTCGACCCCTCATATACCAGCGACTTTTTTTCTCGTGCCAATCTGAGGGCCGCATCCCTGTCGCGGTAGTTCAGTAGTTTCGCTATAATGGGCCGCGGCGGGGTGCCCGGAGGAGGCCTGGGCCCTAGTGATCTGTGTGCTCTTTCCACCACAAATACTCCTGAAAACGCCTCCCGGCCAAGCAGCTCAACCAACAGTGTCTCCACAAAGCATTCCATTCGCCCCGTGGAGGTCGACTCCGGAAGGCCCGTGATGCGCAGGTTACAGCGACGGGTACGGGCCTCCAAGTCTTCGGTCTTATCCTGCAGAACTTGCATGAGCCGCCCCAGTTGCTTTTGGTCCGAGTTAAGCGAGGACTGTGCCTCTTCCACCTCCCCCAGGCACTGTTCCGACTGATCAAGTCTCTCCGCATGTTTATCTATTCGCTCCCCCATACGGTCCATTCTATAGGATAGTGCGTCAATCTTTGCGCCCAGGGAGGTGATGCCATTCTGCAACCCCTTTTCCATGGATAGCAGTAACCCACGCAAATCCTGTTCCTCCGTAGGCGGGGCCGCGGCTCCGCCAGTATCGTCCACCATCGGCGTCTGGGTTTTGGCACGTTTTTGCTCAAACGTCAGTTTCGGTTGGGACTTATCAGGCTTGCCCATGTTAGTGACGGTCTTCGCACTGCGCCACGTACCGCAGCGCCGCCCGGGTCAAGTGGGAAGTCCCAACGAGGGCAGGAGCTGCCCGCGCACAACGCAGCTCAATTCCACATGATCCCTGGCCACGACCAGTAACCCCAAACAGATGCGCCACGCACTCTGCGGCTTCTCCACTTCCACCACTAGCGTCAGACTTCAGGGCTAGTCCCGTCGCCGTTAGCAGGCCTGCTCCAGCTGGTGCGCTCAGTGCCCTTCACCACACCATGGCATGCCTCCGATCGCACTTCGTGCGCGCTCCTGCAGTGACTCACACTCTGCCGCCAGCCAGTCTCATCCGCTCCGGTCCTCCTGAGCCGCCGCCGTCAAGCCCCTCGCTGCGGCGCAGTAACTACGCCGTGTGTGTCATCCCGCTGCAGTGTGTCTCACCTATTCCTAACTGCCGCAGCCATCCGGGCGTTGTCCCGCAAGTTGTCCAAGCCTCCGCTGTTTCTGTCCTAAACGGACGTATTGTGCTTGGCCCAGTAGCGCCCCACGCCTCCACAGGCACGCACATCGCAGTATGGCAGCCGCTCTGCCCACCGCATCAGCCCCAGCATTCGCGCCGCCGCCGTCGGCTCCTCTGGTCACCGATCGGGGCACTCCCAAAGAGATCCGGCACTTTCCCCTTTATCTGGCTGCCACCACCGTGAGAGAAGGATGCCCCCCTCTCTCACCGTTACTCGTGCTTCACGCCGCCGATTCCCAGGTCTGGGGCGCGGTAGCAGCGCTACAGGCCGGCCCCTCCTTCTTCTCTCCGGCCGCACGTCGAGTGACGCAGGGGCGCCTGCAGCGAACGCGACGGCCGGGGATCAGAGGCCCAGCACGCCGCGACTTTCCGTCTGCCGGTTCTCCGTCGCCACGCCACCTTCAGGGTCCGGAACCTCAGTCCACGGTAGCGCGCCCGCACCTACGCCCAGACCTCCTGGGCAGCTTCGTTTACGGGCAGCAAAGGGCAGAATAAATGAAGGATAGTTGCTCTGCAAGCCGGAGCCCAGGGCTCAGGCAGCCATTTCTGATGCGAGCCAAGCTCCGCCCCCTTGTACATCCCTGATTACGGGTGACGAGGTTGTATTCGTTCCAACCGTTTCATATCTTATATTTACCTCACGTTTGCAGTAGCAATTATTTTGTGGTACTGAAGAAGGCATAGGATAATGTCCTTTTTTTGCTGAAACATGTTGACCCTCTTTTTCCATAAATAGACAGTCATTTGCTGAAAACTGACGATTGCACGGTTTTTAGGTTTGAGCTTTGAGAGATATTAATAAAAGTTTTTTTCTCTCACTGCTCAGTTTTAACTCACTGTTTCATATCAGTCTGCACTGCACTAATCACTCCCACACAAATCAATTGCTCACATCTGTAGGTCTAATTACAGCGCGCTATATTATTAATAATCTCTATGGCTCTTTATATAACAAAAACATTTGCGAGCTCCCCTATCCTTTTCAAAGGGTTGCAGCCCTTAGTGCCACTAGTGTGACACTAGGAGCAGACCCAGATGATGAAGCATGTCACCTTTAGTGAGTGATGGGAATCCGTCCTTTAAAAGGACTTTTTCTTTTGTAGCCTGGTTGAGTTATATAGGTTAGTGGTTACGTTTTTTAAGGTCTCTTGTGGTTCCAACTGTTTGAGTAGACCCGTGGATATAGGTGTTTTATATCTGGCTTATATTTGGGGAGTATAGCCATGCTAGGTCTTAAAATATTCCCTTAGACCCTCCACAAATTGTAGTTTTTGTTGGTCTTATGTGTTACCCTGAAATGACTACTAGGGGCCTTTGCATCAGCCGGATGGGTAAAAGGAATAAGGACATCAAATTTTCTTTGCTCAGCCTTGATAGGACAATTAAAGAAAAGACATCCCTATATAGAAACTCCAAGGACCTTACTCTAATGGCAGGGATTAGGAGACTCAAATATGAATATAATTATATTTTCAGTAAGAGAGCACACTTGGCAGTACAGGCCCAAAAGAGAAAGAAATGCTTCCAATTAAATAAGGCAGGCAAATCTCTGGTAGCTTACCTAAAATGTAAACACAATTATTCTATCCTAACAGCAATTAAAGGTCTCAGGGTGCAACAACAATTAAATTTCCAGACATTCTAGAGATCTTGAAAAATTGTTATGCCTCTCTCTACACCCCAAAGATTGCACAAAAGATGTCTGTGTGTCTTTTCTCAAAGGTATACCCATGAAATCTCTTTTGGATGCAGAGAAAATATCCCTTAACTTGGCAATCGATTCCAGAGAAATTTTCAAGCAATTAAACTCATCCCTGGGGGTAAAGCTCCTGGTGCTGATAGATTTCCGATTCAGTTCTACAAGTCCCTTTCTGCTTCAATCTTGCCACCCCTGGAATCACTGTCACACCATTTTGTCCTTCCCCGTATTATATCTGGCTCAGCAGCTGAGGCTACCATAGTTATCCTCCCTAAGGAGGGGAAAGACCACCTTAACACTAAGAACTACAGACCAATCTCCTTCCTTGAATATGGAAACAGAAATTTGACAGAAATCTTCGCAAAACATCTAGAAACTTTGATCCCTAAATTATTTAATCAAACACAGTCTGGGTTTGTCAAGGGTAGATTGGTATGGGATTATACCCATCTTATTTGCTCCACAATCGAGAAAGCTGCCCTTTCCCTATCTACCGCCACTATAGCTATTGCTCTGGATGCTGAAAATGCTTTTGATAAAGTACATTGGCACATTCTTGAGGCATCTCTGGACTGTTATAATTTGGGTGAATCCTTTTCCTCAATGGTTATGTCCTGCTATGCTGCACCCATTGCTAGAATAAGAATTACCGGGGCTCTCTCTTACCCGTTCTGTCTACGTCAAGGCACTTGGTCAAGGTTGTCCTCTGTCTCCTCTTTTGTTCCTTCTGGCGATAGACACTCTGTTGCTTCTGATTAAAGAGTCTCCTGATATTCCACATTTGGATTGCATACATTTAAAACAACTGCCTATGCAGGTGATATACTTATTTTCTCAGAGAACCCTGAAACAACAATCCCCAAAGTAATTTTCCTGATTCAATCTTTCACACAATTTTCGGGCTACACTTTTAATAGAGACAAGATGGAGGTTATGCCTCTCCATATCCACTGTCATTCTTCTTGTATTGGACAGTCCAGTCTATACTGGCAACCAAACATGATAAAGTATCTTGATACCTGGTTTTCTAGTAATCTCTCAGAATCATTACCTGTTAATGAGCAGAAGACTTTAGATAAAATTTAGGATTTTCTATTCTTCTGGTTCCCAAAATCTGTATTGTGGTGGCGGAGATTAGAAACTTTGAAAATTATGATTACGCCACTTGTGCATTTTTTTGTCCATGATGTTTCCTTTCCGATTATCCCCAAATGTTTTCTCCACAGTCGATAAGCTGTCTTCGAGCTTTCTGTGGACCAATAAAAAACCTAGAATAGCCTTAAGAAGCTCAGGATGCCATGACCAATGGGAGATTGTGGTCTTCCTAACTGGTTCGATTACTAAACGGCCTTTCTTGTTGCACGTGGCGTGTGCTGGTTAGATGCTCAGTCCAATATATCAGTTCCCTGGTTCTAGATAGAACGCCACCTTATCTCGCCATACTCACTGCTTGCTGTGCTAATAATGAACACTCTGATGCTATCTCATTCCATCTGTATCTTTCATGATACTATTTGCACTCTCAATATGGTGGATACGTCTTCGCCCCCCATTCTATCTGAATCCTCAGCCCTCTTTTCATGGATTAACCCAAAAACTATAACCAGGGTCTCAGAGGAAGTGGGCCCCGTTTGGGCTGCTAAAGGCATCAACATGGTCTCCGACCTGTTGGAGGCATCCCTCTGTCCTTTCCCTCACTCCAAGAGAAATACTACTTTTCCAATATGGACTTCTACATCTGTCTAAAAATCAAAGCGAAACTCTATAAATTAGATACTTTGCCGCTTTTTATTGCTAATTCCTTTTATTCAGCACATGAGTAGAGGCAGTACCATAGCATCACAAATATACAAAGTTCTCCATAGTGCATTAGCAACATCTACTTCGCCCATTCAAAAACTGTGGTCTAAATTTCTTCAAACGTCAATTCTCCCCCCCCCATTCCGAGTTAAAGTTGGCCACTCATCTTTAATAATCTTCTTAGTAATAAAATGATTTCTTCTTTACCTCAGACACATTTTTATAATTTCGTATACTGGACATCATCTAGAAAGTTTAAGCTAAATCTGATTGAATTTGATCTTTGCTAGTCCTGTAAAGAAGCTACTATTACTCCTGATCATATGTTCTTGACATGTAAACAACTCTCTACTTTCTGGACTGAGGTTCATGATCGATTCACTAATGTTTTTAAGGTTTCCTATCCTCTAACTGTCTCTCTTATCATATTGGGCCCACATGCAGTAAGCCCTTCTCTGGACTTACCTGATAAATATATGGCATCATTGGACCTTCTGTTGACGGGAGCAATTAAAGTTATTTTATTAGAATGGACAGCGCTAAATAACGTCTCCTTTCACACATGGTGGGCATAGGTTACTTAACTTAGATGTACTAATAAATGTTTGTCACTTTCCTCCAGGTCTGCTGAACCTTCACAGTCGATTTGGTCCACTCTGGACAACTTTGGACCTAATTTATGAGGCCCCTTGTGGAACTTTTGCGCCGCCGGAACGGCACTTTTTTGACGTTCTGGTGGTGCAAGGTGCCGCGGCATATCTACATGGCCACATAAAGCCATTTTACGTGGCTTTTCATGGCCTTGTAATTATGTGCCCCTTTCACACAGAACACTCGGTGGAAGGTGTGCTCCATGGGTGTTGCTGCAAGCATTCTGCAGCAGACATAGAAAGGGGAAATCGCCTGAATTGATTGATTTTGTGTCGGAAGGTGTCCCTTCCTGCACAAAATCAATCAGCTCCGCAACGCAGGCACGCTTGCACCATGGTGCAAGGGTGCCAGCATTGGCCCATGGTAGCGTATTGTGCGCTGGTGCAGGGTAAAAGGACAGGAATGTGCTTTATCTATTAGATACGGTGCATTCCTGCCTTTTTGGGACGTAGGACAGCACAGCAAGATTCCTTGCGGCGCTACCTTGCGCCAAAACCTCATAAATGAGGCCCTTTATGTAAATGCATAGTTGCTCTTCTCTCACTATCTGTCTCCACCTCGAGTAAGTGGGCTCACCCAATCCCGTCATAGCATCTAATTTCACATGGCGCTTCCCTCATCCCCCCCCCTAACGTTTTTCTCTCATCTATTTTCTCTCTGCTTTTCCACTGTTATGTAGATCTTATCCTGTTGGCCTAACAACCTTTTGTTTAGGTTTTTATCTAATATGCCTCCCTTTCTTTATCCATGTTTTATTTCCTGTTACCATTAAGCCCTTGTACGGTTTTTCATTACTAAATACAATTTTGTAATATGTGCTTAGATTATTATGGGAGTATTGACATTTACATGTTATCTCTCTCGTTATAGTCCTTTTGGCACCTTATGGTCAATCACTCACATATATTTGATCGATTATTATTGGCCATCATTCATTGTGTTTGGCATTCGTTCGCCATATTGTGCGTTTGATATTTGTAAGCTTTACATCTTTTCATTTCTGTCTCTATTTTTTAAACAGTTCAATAAAAATATTTGGGGAAAAAATATTTGGAACAAAAGTGTTAGTTTAAGCTGAGCTTGACTTTTAAGAAACGCAGGTCACTCAATAGCTCTGGGTCGTGCTATCAGTTGAAGTATTTAAGAGGCTGAGATAGATATATGTTGATGGTGCTGTCCTACATTGCGTTTGGTTTGTTGACTGGCTCCCGCCATTATTTCACTAGCACCACGTTCCCTCCCATTTCTAATTTTGGTTCCTTCCACGTCCCTTACATTTGCCGTTTCCTACCCCTGCCTGTACCTCCTTGTCTGGTTGTTTGTTGGCTGGTTGTACTGAACTCATATCCCAATCTGCAGGTGTATGCCAGTGCTGGCGCGTGGATATTCCAGGAGGCCTCCAGCTACTCCATGTGGTTTGTTAGAGTTTGCCTTTAAGTGCACATAGGTAAATTAATCCTTACCTGTGATTGAGCCTCACGAAGCTCCGGCGCTGACTCTGTTGAAAGGACGGGGCTTACGTTGAAACTGCCTGCCGGCTACCTCAACCCTTCACACTGGTCTTGACAAGCAATAGTCACAGCTAAAAAAAACATAGTCGACCACATATTTGAGCCAGTCGCGTTATCCTTGGCTACACGCTTTAACAATTAAAAGTATTTTGAGGCATTGGTATTTTCTTAGTCAGATGGTCAGGTTTCAAATATGATATAATTTCATCTGCCTAATTTTTAACCTGCACTTCCTCGCTGCTACACTTGTGTTTTAATCATTCATCTCAAAATCTGTAATTTTTATTGTATGAGACGGTGCGTCGCATTACTCTTTGTTTGCTGAATTAGTAGTTGGCTGGGCCGTTACTCCCGGGATTTCACCGAGTCTCTACTCGGTCAGGACGTTGTGCGGCGCCATTTTTGGGTGGGCGCGCTCCAGTCCTCATGTTTAAAAGCAGAGGCGCTGCGTGGATGCAGTTGGCCTCTGTCTAGTTTTCAGCCTGCACTCCTTTGCTGCTACACTTGTGTTTTAATCCTTCATCTCAAAATCTGTAATTTTTATTGTATGTGATGGTGCGTTGCATTACTCACTGATTGTTGAATTTGATGTTAGCTGGGAGGTGGGGACAGTTACTTCCAGGATTTCACCGAGTCTCTACTTGGTTAGGATTTTGAGCGGTGCCATTTTTGGTTGGGCGCGCTTTTGTCCTCATGTTTAAAAGCAGAGGCGCTGCGCAGATGCAAGCAGCGGACGCGCAGCAGATGCGCCAAAGGCAAGCCCGTCTGCACCCATCAGCGTCCCGGAATCATCAGGCGCTGGCCATGCTGCCAGTTCAGCTAGGGGATCTGAGCAGCGCATACAGTACGACGGAGCTCTGCTTCTCAGTCTCGGTAGGGCTAGGCATTGCATGTGTAATATCGCGGTTTTGGAGGAGGGAGGAGTTTTCAAATGTGCGTGCTGTAACTGGGTTGTAACTTGTGGTGACAAGATTTCCCCAGTAGGGGCAGCCAACAGTGTTGTGTGCTGCGGCAAGGCCAGTCAAGGGGAGAAATTCAAGGCTCCCTATATCTCCCATCCTGCGCACAGAATGGGCCACAACATCGACCAGATTTTCTCAAATTTAGAGCTTGAGGTGGATCTACCCCTACCGCTGGTATGGTCAGACTGTTGTCTTATCAGTTTTAGGGTAACTAGTTCGGGAGGGACTGTCAGACTCCTGCTCAGGGCCGGCTTTAGGGCGGTGCGACCGGTGCCCCCGCACCGGGTGCTGGCTTCCTGGGGGCGCTGTGTTTGAAAGTTTATTATGCTTTTGAAGCACCTGCTGCAGCGTTTCTTTTCCCCGGCAATTACCAGGCCTCACATAAATGTCAAGATAACTCGTGTGATTAATTATATTCCTGGAGAGAGATCAGCATTTTGTATAGTTGAGGTTTTGACTTAGGTGAAGTTAGTGCAGAGGGTTAATATGCCTGCTGCAAAGAACGTGTACCAAGTAGATTACTGAGTGCGTATGATGTAAACAGATCAGCAGGTTGCTGCTTTCAAAAGATGCCTCCTTTTGTTACTTACAATTTATAACTTAAAGTCCTAATATAGAATAGTGAGCTATTAACTTTCATCCTAGAACTGCATATACACTGCAAAGTATACATTATTAGAACATTGATTAATGCTGCAAGAAGGGTTAATTTGGCTAGAAATCGATTCTTATTATTAAAGAAAACTCCCAACTATGCTGTTTCTTTTTCGACTCTGAGTTTGTGCTTCTCCACACCAAGCACTCTTTAAACTATACTGCCTACCAGTATGGATGACATGTGACTCCTACACTTTCAGTCCTTTGGCTTATGTAACATTTCCTATACACTGATTAACACACGTATGATTGATTGTCTCTGTGTAATGTGCGTGTGATGCATAGTGCTCGGACACCCTACACTGGTATGAGTGGCGCTAAATAACTAATTCAATGCATCTGAGAGAGTGTGGTTATGGAGACTTGGTCACTGTTAAAGGGTGCTAGTGAGAGAATCCGTGGTGGAGGTGGTCATTGGGGGGGCGCCAACAAACATTGTCACACAGGGCGCCACCAGCACTAAAGCCGGCCCTGCTCCTGCTAATAAAATGGAAAGCAATTTCAGACCTTTCCATCGAGTCTCTCCATCAGCTTTAGGGGAGGTGCTGGAATCCTCCATTCCCCTACTATCGGGGAATCCTGAGAGGGATGCACTTCAACTTGATGCGTGGGTGCAGCATAGCACTTACATATTAGCTCCTATGACCACACATACTCCCAAGAAAGCCAGACCTTCAGCACCCTGGTTTAATGAGCTGCTGAGAAAGAGCAAAAACACCTGTAAAAGCTTAGAAAGGAAATGGCGAAAAAAACCTTAATTCTGATGATAAACATAAGTTCAAACTGGCCTTGTAGACCCATTATATAAAAGTCCACGATGCTAAAAGAAAAGCTATCTGAAAGATAAAATTGAGTCGTGTAGCAATAAAGGCAAGGAGGTCTTTAAAATCGTAAAAGCCATCTCTGCCCCGTCATCAGTTGCCAGGGTTCTCCCTCTTTCTCCTGAATGGACGAACCAACTAGCAACTTTCTTTCACGAAAAAATTGTGACTATTCAGGATTCCTTCTCAAGAGGTTCTCCAGATGATCATGCAGACCGATTAGCCTCTGCTGTGGAACTCACCTGAAGAGAAAACCCTGCTCTCCTGCAGTTTCTCTGGCTGTAATCTAAAGTAGCCCTAGATATTCTCAAGGGTCTTAAGTTAGAATCCCCTGCCGACCCTTGTACAGCAAAATTACCGGCTGCGGTGGACACGGTATTAAATCCTGTGGTTAATAAGGTACTTCATTCCTCTTTAACTCTGGCCATTTGCCTTCTATTTGGAAACATGCTGAAATCCTCCCATGTGCTTAAGAAGCCATCTGCTGACCCCAAAGTGTCAGAGAACTCAAGGCCCATTTTAATATTGCCATTTTTCTGTAAGGTGCTGGAGAAATAAGTGAATACAGTTATCTCGGACTACGCTGAAAATAATAAACTCTTGCACATTAGCCAGTCAGGCTTCAGAGCCAACTATAGCATGGAAACCGCCCTGCTAGAGGTCTCGGAACATATTAAGGAGAAGCTTGATCAGGGGAGTAAAGCCATTCTGATTTTATTAGAGCTGTCAGCGGCCTTTGATACAGTTCCTCATGATAGGCTCCTGGACAGGCTGCAGGAACTTGGAATAGGCGGCTCTGCATTAGAGTTGCTTTCTTCCTTCCTTAAGGACAGAAGTCAGGAAGTTTGGACTTCTCCCTTTGCGGCCTTCATCCCCGGTCTGAAAGTCGGAGTTCCGCAGGGCTCTATATTGAGCCCCACTCTCTTCAACTTACAAATGTCCCCTCTGGCACCACTGGCGGAAGCATGTGGGGGCAAAAATTATTTCGAATGCCGACGATATGCAACTTCTTTTCACCTGCGATAGGGGAGTAGACTTTGAGGGTGAGAAGATTAGAACTTGCCTCTTGAAGGTGTTTAAGTGGCTGAGGAGGAATCGATTGAAATGTAATCCAGAGAAGTCTGAAATCATCTTGTTTGGCTCCCCGTCTTCGGAAGAGTGGAAACACTGGTGGCCTGATGATGTTACCTCCTCTCTCTGCGCAAAATACTGTACATTTTCGGGGCACTCTCTCAATGAGATCCCAAGTCCAGTCGATAGTAGGCACTTGCTTCGGCCTTCTGCGTATGCTGAGGAAATTACTTCCCCTTCTGCCAAAAGATCACAGGAAGACAGTAGTCCAGGCATTGGTTACCTCCAGACTGGACTATGTAAATGTCCTGTACCTAGGCCTTCCTAAGTGTCTGCTCAATCGCTTACAGGTGGCCCAAAATGCAGCTGCTAGAGTGGTTCTTATGCTTATGCCCAGGACTCATCGGTCTCCGCACCTCAAGACATTACACTGGCTAGCAGTAAAAAAGAGGATTAGGTTTAAAACTCTGTTGCTATTTTTCAAGGTTCTACATGGGAGTGGTATAGGGTATCTCAGAAGGAGAGTAACCCATTATGTGGCACCAAAAACCTTGAGGTCATCCACTTTGGGCCTGGATTCTATTCCCAGAATACACTTCACCTGGTCAGGCGGTTGTTCCTTTAGGTTCTAGGGAGCCCAAGCCTGGAACCTTCTTCCGATGACTCTCAGAACTGTGACCGACCTAGCAGTTTTTAAGAAATTGCTTTAAATGTGGTTATTCCGCAGCAGACCTAGCCATCTTTCTTCAAGAAGCAGCTTGAAAACTGGTTTCCCACATACAGGGGTGTGAGCAGGGTAGGTAGAGTCTATTTTAGTGCCAGGACACTCTTGTTGAGTAGCTGTGCGGTCTATAAATGCATTCATTCATCATTCACCTTTCTTAAAAAATGATAGCAAACAATGTGCTTGCAGTTCTTGTTTTTGACAACACCAATCTCAGTTTCATTTTCTGCAGCATGTACAGGACTCATTATTAGGAAAGTGTGATGAGACGGACCAGGAAAGTTAGCAAAGCACATAGATTGAAATAGTCATTCTTGTGGATTCGAAAAATGTGTCCTCGCGCTTGAAGTGGCATAGCACAGATTGGGTGCTCTATCACCCCACAGCAGTCGGCACCACGTGTAATTTGTGCTACCGACTCTCCTTATGCTTGAGATGTTCAGCCATCGAAGGGAAACAGAGGCAATCTTTCAGGTGCAGCAAGAACACACTGAACACTTGCTGTAGGATCTGACAAAATGTAGGTTGAGAAACATTCGCAGCCATTGGATTTAGGAATGGGTGGCATTAAAATGGAGCTTGGCCAGAGACTTGAAGAGATCAGTGTTTCATGAGATAGAGGGCCTGAGTGTGCACAATTCCAGGGGCGTGGCTGTTATTAATACACCAGGTGCAGTGTCACAAGGGCTCAGGGGTATGAGGGGCAGGGGTATGAGGGGCCCACTGCATCTAAATTATAGATGTATTATATTACGCATCTAGGAGACAGGGTACACATTTTCTTTTCTTGCCTTGCATTAGGCTACATGACACTTTATTATGTCACTGTAACATTCCCCCATCCCTCCCTGTGAGTGGAAGGCAGGCAGGGCCCTTTGAATGGCTGAATAAATGCACCCTAAATTCTAGCAGGAAGCATTCCTAGACTCCAAGGTGTGACCAGCCTCTTCTTTTTCTACGCCTCTCTGCCTCCATGGGAAAAAGATAAACCACAATTGCCTAACAAAGACGTCCAAGGAAGTCCAGAGAAACCCCTAGCCACGTGCAACAAGTTTCAAAAGCCCGCAGGTGGGCCAGGTCCCGGGGGCATGCATGTACATCTAAAAAATAAAGAGGGGGCACACTGGCCCCCCTCCTGAGGATCTTATGAGCCACGGGGACCACCACCTCCCGGGGACTTCAAATAAAATTGAGTGAGGCTGCACAGACCCTCCACCTCGGGCTTTCTTATGCTCCGCGGACTACCACCTCCCCGGGGCTAAATAATTGCTAAAGTGGGGCCTGCAGGCCCCACCAGGCCCCGCAGAACCCCCGGAATCACCACCTGCATGGGGACAAATACATATTAAAGAATGGTAGGGGGTGCCACGTGGCCCCCCTCCTGGGCCATATGCAGCCCCAGGAACAACCCCTTTCTTGGACCGGTCTGTGCATAGTAAAGAATGGATACTCTGCTGCCCCCCTTCTGGAGCCATGAATGGCCCTGGGGACTGCCACCCCCCTCAGGGCCAGCTCCTGCTCTCTGCCTACCCTCAGGAGATAGCTTTTTGCTTTTGGTGGGAGCTATCACAGCTCCTGCCAAGCAAACTCCCACTCACAGACCCACTCAGAGGCTCATGCACCCTCTCACAGACCTACTCAGATACTCATGCACCCATTCACAAACCCACTCACACTCATGCACCCACTCACAAACCCACTCAGACACTCACTCACCCACTTAGTTACCCACTCAGATTCACGCACCCACTCAGAGATGCATGCACTCACAAACCCACCCAGAGACTCATGAACTCATTCACAGACCCACTCAGAGACTCATGCACCCACTCACAGACTAAGTCAAACACTCATGTACTCACTCACAGACTGACTCACAAACTCATGGAGGCACTCACAAACCCCCTCAGACACCCACTCAAACACCCAGTGAGACACTTATGCAGCTACTCCCAGACACACTAAGACACTCTCACACCCACTCAAACACCCATTGAGACACTCCTGCACTTATTCACACACCCATTGAGACACTCATGAACTCACTGACACACTCATTGTAGGAAAGTGCCTCTTTTGACATGGTTAGCTGCCAGTTTTTGACAGATATCTGATGTAATTTTAAACTGTAAGGGCACTGAGTCCCTGCTTACCAGGTTCCCAGTGCCGGATCTCCTTTCCCTAAAACTGTACCACAATTGGCACAACTTCAGATTCCCCTGTAAGCCCCCAATAAAAGGTACCCCCAGTACCCGGGAAATGGGGATAGAAGACGGTCCTCTCCGGACCCCTCATCCGGACTAGATGGTGCTGCATGTCAATGTGCAGGACAAACTGAATGTGGATGTGGCCTAACAACTACAGAGGTCGACTGAAAATCTAGGAAGCCGGGTACTAGTCTCGGCAATGATGCTGAACATCCTGTGTTTCTGGGAAAATCACTTAATCTCCCGTACCTAACAAAAATGAATATTTCCATCTGTAACGCAACTGGTGCTCATGCAAAGCGCTCTGATACCTGACACCTTCGCGTTGAGTTCGCACTATATAAAACTCAGAAAAAAAAGAAGAGTCAACATGGCACACAGCCCTGTGCTCCATGCCACCCTTACACTGCATAAGATATAGGTAAGTCACGCCTAAGGCAGACCTTGAGCCCTAAGGCAGGGTGCACTATATTGTATGTGTAGGCATATCAGCATGAGCAGATATGCCTCACAATATCCAGTCTATTCTGAGATGCACAAGTTTCCTCGCTCCATTATGGCTTCACTGATTTCTAAGATAGTTGGTCCCAAACATCTTGTCTTAATAAATCCTTGCTGATGCCAGTGTCAGATTTATTAATAAATTCACACAGGACATGTTCTGAACCAGAGTAGAGAGCCAGCACTCTCTGGATCCAGAGACAGAACCTGCTCTGGGTAGAGTTGGTCACACCTTCCCCCCCTGCAGGATCTGCCTTGGCAGAAGCAGGAACTTCAAAGGCCGTGCTGCCTTTTAACCCTTCCCCCAACCGTTGCTGTTAGAAGCAGCTGGCGACCCCCTCAGCCCTGCCCCACTTTTGGCAGAAGGACCGGCAGGAAAATTAGGTAAAGTAGGAGGTGGGTCGACCTTCACCAGGTACCACCCCTCAGGTGGGGCAGGCGAGGTAAACCCCACTGTTCACTCTCTGCCATCTTAAGGATGGGGATAGTAGCTTATTAGGAATCAGGAAATGCTCACCCCCCACATGGGAGGCACATAAATAGGATGTAGGCACCCTATGGGTAAACCGCCCATTGTCTCTCCTAAAAACGCCCCTAAATTCTGTATTTAGGCAGCTCCATGAGAACTTAACTCCAGATTCAATGTACAAAAGAAGACAACAGAAGAAGACCAATGCGGTTCAAGATCTGACATCCGAAGAAACTGTCACAAGCCTCCACCGCTGTTAAAGACTCAACCTTTGCAACCTGCTGTCTTTCCTGACAATGCAAGGCCTCTAAGAAACCCTGGAGCACTCCAGCCTTCTGAAAATTGCCAAGAAGCTCCCTTTGGGCTAGAGACTCTAGTCTCCTGTGTCCCCCAGTAAAGAAACTACTGTGGTTGAGGACCGGCACACTCCACGTCGACGCGACTCATCGCTGAAAGAAACGTTGCAGCATCCTAGGCTTGTTGGTTTACTAGTCCAGTGGAAAGGACCCCAGCACGCCTCCATCAACTCTTGCAATCCTCTCATCACCACGTCCAACGCTGGAAACAGCCCCGTTCCTTTGATCCTGTACCCTCTTTCCACTGGCATAGATGGTGTAAAGCAGCAACGTTAGCACGACTGCCTCCTCCGTGGCGGCCTGCCCTGCATCACACCTGTGGCCTGACTGCTGCTGGTGACCTTTGTAACCAGCACCCACGACCCCCAGTACTTCTGATCGAGGTACAACCCAACTGCCTGCTGTACCTGAGTCCTGGGCTCCCAAAGACCTTCATCCCTCAGGCGAAGATGGCCACTGACTTTCCGAGGGACCGTGGTAATCCAAAACTCCTTCGCGGAGTCCTCCTTCCAGAGACCGTGAAGGTATCTGAGTTGGTGGCCCTCCGCTACCACGAATCCACACCATCCTCCAGAAACTGAGACCCGCTGGGTTGGTGGTGTTCCCAATCGATTGGCTTCTAGTGACCTGCTGCAGGTGACTGGGGCGGTAATCGTTTGGGGCAGACTGAGTTCCATTACAACTATACACTTCCAGTTCTCTCTGCGCCGAGCGTGATGGAAAATATTGGACGGTATCGGCCGCTGAGTACCTATATCGTGAAAGTACTGCATACTTTGAACTGCACTCATTTATTTAGATCACCACAAGTATACAAAGTATTTATTTGAATATTGAAACTGTATAAACTATTTTTCCGACTTGAAATCTTGCTTCTCAATACATATATAAGGAATCTTGGTATTTTTATACTAAATTAATCTCAAATTTATTCTTGAGTGTATGTCTTATTTATTGCTTCTGTGAGTACAATGAATGCCTAACACTGTCATCTGATAAGCCTAACTGCTCGCCCACACTACCACAAAAAGAGAGTTAGTATTAGCTACTTACTGCCTCTATCTTACTCTGGGGATCTCTCACACACTCTACACAGTGTACTTCATTTTAGTACACTGTACAGAGAGGTAGGCTCCTGCACTCACTCTTGAGGTTACCGGTCACTGTTAGGAAATAGTATTTATGGTTTAAATCTTTTATTAATTTTCAAAGTGAGAGACAAAATAGACTCCCAGCTCCTGAGGACAGTGCAATGAAAATTAACAAGAGGGGGGGGGGGCAAAAGGGCTTTTGGTAAGGTCCAGCTAAGTGTGCCCAAAGTATATAAACAACAAGTGACAAAGCTGTTCCTGAAGGAAAAGGGAGGGGATGTACCATGTAGGAAGATATCTGTTGTTTAGAGAGCACTCTTGTGGAGATCTTCTATATCCACGATAGCCGGTTGTTCAACTGAAGAAAGGTGTGGGGCCTCGGTCTACCCTATCTATTCCATAGGATAAACCACTGCAGTCCCTGGTAGGCTTGCGCAAGGAGTTCCTTGCGTTTGACACACCGAGTCCGTGTCGCTCGTAGACCTACCCCGCACTACCAGGACTGGGGGGCAGTGGTTTATCCTATGGAATAGATAGGGTAGACCGAGGCGCAGGTAACGATACCAGTTATACATATTAACGCTTGTTGTCTATCACTTTATCTGTCTGGATAGACTTGTAGATAGAATTTCAAGGTCCTGACGAATCACTTGAGTACAACTCAGCTATAGTGAGAAACATGTTGACCATGACGAGGCAGTGTAGACAACCCAGAACATAGACCTGAGTTTCTATCACTTTACCTCATGTTTTTTAACCAGGTGAGGAGACATCATAATAAAACCATTGAGATAGTACTCCTACCCCTTTTTAACATTCATCTACATTATCACCTAGCCCCACACCTTTCTTCAGTTGAACAACCGGCTATCGTGGATATAGAAGATCTCCGCAAGAGTGCTCTCTAAACAAGAGCCCGTCGGGTATTGCACCAGCCGACTCGACGTAGGAGCAGCCCGATGATGTTACGTTACATCCTGAAGGGTATGTGATTCACAATATCCCGATGGCTGTGTGAGGGCTCCAATATCCACAACAGATATCTTCCTACATGGTACATCCCCTCCCTTTTCCTTCAGGAACAGCTTTGTCACTTGTTGTTTAGACAGTGCAATGAAGACACCCATTGTCGCAAAAAGTAACATTATTAAAGTAAAATGCAAGGAGCGGGTCTACGGGGAACAACAATAAGCAGGGCTAGGAAATAGTATTTAAAAAACGTTCGAAATTCACTTAAAAAACTAAAGGTTACAGGGACGTTATAGTTATGAAACAGAATTTAAAAACCCTTAGAAATTCACCGAAAAAATCAAAGGTTACAGGGATGTTATAGTCAGGCTCA
The DNA here is from genome assembly GCF_964204655.1 of Triturus cristatus. Taxonomy (NCBI): domain Eukaryota; kingdom Metazoa; phylum Chordata; class Amphibia; order Caudata; family Salamandridae; genus Triturus; species Triturus cristatus. The sequence continues at coordinate 508,886,288 of NC_140592.1, read as the reverse complement.
GATTTCAATTGTACAAAACCATTGAAATTCAACAGTTATAGTTACCTGAGCTAACTATAACTTACGCCTCTGCAATACACCTCTTATGACTAAGCCTGGGCGGAGTTTGCAGAGTTTTATTCTGCTGAGCTCTATGAAGTGTCAAAAAAAAAAACTCTGCCGCGCTCCGCTGAGTTCCGCCAGCGGCGGAGTCTGTTAAGTTGAGCTGCTTACACTGATTTTTAGCACCAGCAGTTTGTCCCATGCTGTAAAATCAGGGCGGATGGCACTACGCGTCATGCCAGAGGGCGCTGCTGCTTTCTGCTGCCTGAGTAGATAATCTACTCGAGCGGCAGCTTCCTCATTGTGAATGGCAGATTTCTCAACGTGAGTGGTCGCCACCTGTTGCGAGAGCCCTCAATGAAAAAGTTTGGCAGGAGGAGGTCTAGCGCGTTATTTTTTCTCGCAAGCGCTCGTCAAGAACAAAAACCCCACTTCGCAGAGATTTTCAGAGCTACGTACTCCGCACGGAGTGGGCAAAACTCTGTGAACTCCACCAGCGGAGCGGTATTCTTCGCTCACCTCTACTTATAACTTTACCTAATACATCACTCATGACATGGACAGTGACATCACTGATGATATCTCAAATTACATCACTGTAGACATCATCCACAGAGCCACTCACACACCCCCTCACGCCACTACACAACCTCTTATAGACACACTCACACATCCCCACAACCACTCACATACCCATTCAGACTCATACAAGTACTCACACAACCACTCACGTATCCATAGAGCCACTCACTCACCTACTTACCTACTCATACAGCCACTCACACAACCACTCACTCCCCCATACAGCCACTCATACAACCAGTCACTCACCCATATAGCCACCCACCGAGCCACACACTCACCCATACGTCCACTCACACACCCACTTATTCACTCATACACCCACTCATACACCCACACAGCCTCTCAATGCAGCCACTCATTCACCCATATAAGCACTCACACACCCATACAACCACGTACATATCTATTCACACATTCATACAAGCACTCCCACATCTGCTCACTCACCCTTACAAAGCAAAACCAAAGGGGATTATGGACGGAGTGTTGAACACTGCAAGCACTCGCCCCCAGGCAACTGATCTGGGTTTAATCCATCATTATTCTTTAGCTCACTCCGCCACCCCAGTTCAGACATGGCCATATGCAAATCAGTGTGACGATGGATTTAGGCCCAGATCTCTGTACTGGGGTGAATTATGACATTGTTCTGCATTCTGTCCATCAACTGTTGTTTTTGCATTTGTCATCCGAGTGGGATGGGTATGCCCAGATGTGGGTCCCGTGCTCTCCATGCCAATGGAATCAAGCTATCCTGGCTGAAGAGGGGTGAAAACCCGAAACCGGCCCTAGGATGCTTGTTTCCCGTCCAGGGAGGACCTGGCCTGGCAGTTCGGGCTGGACTGTTCCCATGAGGCACAGGGTCAAGACTGATTTGCATATGGCTGGGTCCAAACGTGGAGAAGTGTGGCTCAATGATTAGAGCGGCAGACCCTGATGCAGAGGTCTAGCCCGGGACCAGGGTTCAATTCCCCGCCTCGGCGGGTCTTGGGTTCAAAAATTCCACGGACTTGATAATTCTCGCCCCGGTGCCATTCCAATCATGGAGTCCCACTCTGCAACTCTGGGCAATAGCTTGCTTAATCTCCACAACGGCCCCCACAACGCAAAGGATGCCTGGCCTCCACCTCGGGGGTTCCCAGGAGTGGACGCCTCGCAGGGAAAGCCAGGATGGGTTCCACAGCGGTATTCGTACAAGCGCCTTGAGACCCTTGCGGGTGAGTAGTGCGCTATACAAGTATCAATTTACATTTAAATTTACATTCACCCATACAGCCAGTATCACACCCAGTCACTCACTCATACAGACATTCAAATACCCACTCACTTACCCATACAGTCACTCACACACCCACTCACTCACCCATACAGCTACTCACACAGCCACTCACTCACCCACACAGCTACTCACACACCCACCTATTCACCCACACACCCACTCACATACCCATAAAGTCACTCACATATCCACTTGCACACAGCTGCACACAGTCACACACTTAATATATGTTAAAAAATGTAATCACTCAGTAGTACACAAAGTATATTAATTTAACTATTGTGGTACCTTTAGTGTATATGTTTAATATTCGGAAACCTTTAGAAAACAGTAACAATCACTGAATGATGTCATCATTGATGTCATGAGTGATGTCACTGACCATGGCATGAATGATGTAATATGTGAGGTCGTAAGTGGTGCTTTGCGGGAGCATAGGCTATATTTAGACCATGTAACTATAACTGCTCAATTTCAATGGTTTTGTACAAGTGAATTCTGAGCCTAACTATATATATATATATCCTACTGGCAGTCGCCAGTAGGTATAGTTAGGATGGAGTTTCTAGCAAAAAGGTGATTTGCAGTTGCCTATATCTTTGGCGCTGGTTGATGAATCTTCATTATATTTTCTCCAAAAATGTGGTTGGTACTTCAAATGATGTCTGTGAAGTTTTGGGGTATTTCATGTAGTGGGGGCTGACAAAAAGGGGGTCCCAATATGTGTTTTGCCCATGTTAATTCCTATAGGACCTCTAGGCATGACTACCGCCACAACTGCTGGATGGAATTATACCAAATTTGGCAGGAAGTTAGATCTTGGCATGCAGATTGTGCTATTTTGTGATTTGGTGTAAATCCTTTCATTAGTTTGGGAAATATTTGTCACGTTTGCCGTCGTCCCTGATCCAAGATGGCGGCCCGAGACTGCGCATGCGCGAGGAAGTCAGGCAGGCACAAAAGCCTGACTTCCACCGGATATCGCGCTTTGCGTACGAGATTCCCGAAGCCTGATCTACGTCCCGTGACTTTTCCAGTATTTGGCAATCCTTACCACCTCGCTTTCTACGGACCTGGTTTTCCCGAATGGTCGCTCAGGATTGAAACCTCCGTGCTTTCGGACCGTTTTGCAGCAGGTTAGTCTGCCCGGCGAGGATTGGTAACTATTCTGCCCGGTGGCCGGTTTCCAGAGAGGGGAGTTCCGTAGCCAGGTAGAGCGGGGGCTTTTGGTTCCGCCTGACGGCCGGACTTAGCTGTTCCGCCGGCCGGCCGGACTACGGGTTGGCTGCTCTGCTTGTCTGCCGGGCTACCTCTACTCTGTGGTCCCGCCACTCTGCCATCATATCACTTCCCACCTACGGCTCTTCACGGTTTTGTAGGACTCCTGGAAAACCAGTGGCGGACCACGCTGGACTTCTGTCCATATGAATATTGCTACAGGTTCTTTTAAAGCAGCCCTGAACATTCCCACGGATATCCTGTTGCATACCCCGAGCTGCAGTATGAACTACCAAGTGGACTCTGAGTAACGGTAACAGCGAGGATTCGCTGCTTTCTTATTTTTTCTTTATGCATTTAAACTTCCTTTGTTCCTGAAGATAGAAGGAACTGTTTCTTAAGTAAAGAAGTACAGAAGTCTAGCCTGTAGTGTACCACAGATGGTTAGATCACGAGAATCTTCACCGAGCCATCGGGTAGTTAGAATGGTGAGCATGATCATTGATAATAAGTGGCTACTAACATAGAAAATAAGGCACATACTGTATGATAGTCCTGCTTTCGCTCCTTCTTTTCACAGTCCCGCATTCTGCACAGAGTTATCGTTTCTCAGATCCAATTAGGAAGAAGGGAGGATTAAGGTACTAAAAGTGGTTACATATAGTTAGATACATATAAATGATTACTGACACTGTCATCTAACCCACCCCTTCTTTCTTTTAGTTTCTGCTGAAGAGGGTCTCCCGGATGCTGAATTACGCAAGGGATTCTTCCCCTTTTTTCCTTGTTTTGTTTCCCTTCTTCCCCTAATCACCATTGTGGCGTAGAGTCTGATAGGCGCAATAGGTGATTGAGGGAAGTTGCGGATCTTGTCTACAGTTCCTGGGCGTTTCTGCAGAAATACAGGTGAGCTCCTGATAACCTGACAATATTAACTGGAAAACAAATTTGTATATGTAGGGACGTAGATCCAACAGACCTCATATTGAAATCTGATTGGCTGCCAAAACTTCAACTAGGAAGTGTTGCAGGCACCCTGGGACTCGGCTCGACCTGAGTGCCACAAAAAACATAAAAAAGAAACAAAGGGTGGCATGGTAGGACTACCCTGACCCCCTAGAACTGGTGGTGGGGTCCAACAGGGACACTGTTGGGGGTTGAAATTTTTTTTAGGGGTTTCATTTTGCCACAAATTTGTGGCAAAATTGAAAAGAAAAAGCACAGACTCTGTGCTTCTTCTCAAGGAAGCACCTGGGTAGGCCAAATCACAGGCGCACTGTTTTTTAATTATGCAGGGATGCTCATGTGGCACCTCCACATCCCTGGGACCACCACTCCCTGGGGCAAATGTTTAATAGAAAAAAGCAGGGACCACAGGGCTCCCCCACTGCCCCGGACACCACCCCAGGGCAAACAATGGTAACAATGTGGGGGAGCCATCCAGACCCCTGCAGCCCGGAGACTGCCACCTACCAGGGGCTTTCTGAAATTGATTGGGGGGCCTCGTGGACCCTACTGCAGCACAGGGGACTGCCACGTCCTTGTGGCTTTCTTTACATTGAGTGTGCTTCCATGCCTGCAGAGATGCGGGCAAGGAAACAGAGGACAATTGCTTTGACACATGGAGCAGCTAAAAATGCAGCAAAGGAATGCAATGTCGGCTCCCCAAGGAGTTGGGGAGCCGGCAGGGACCACGGGGGTCTTGAGGTCGTGGTTCCCAACAGAGGTAACTGGGTGCCCTGGGTAGGACCAGGGCACCCAGAATAAAGAGACTGGGTCCCAGGAGATAGGGTCCTCGGTGCCAAAATCAGCCCAGCGAAGGGGGACATGTGTTCACCCTCCCCAGAACTATTGAGAAAAATAAAAAAAAGGCTGGACCCCGGTGGATGGGGTCCCCAAGGCCTAAATTGACCCAGTGAGGGGGTTCAAGCAGCCCTTGGATGCTAAGGGTCCTTGGGGCCCAGAACCCCTCCAGTTACCTTCAGTAAGTACCACATAGTAGGATTGCTGAAAGGTCTTCAGAGGCCATGCCCACTTTCTCCACCAACCTGCAAACTGACATCCTGATGCACTACAGGTTGGGGGAAAGAAGTCCCTTTGGATGCTGAAGGTCCCTGGGGACCAAGAACTCCTCCTGTTACATCCAGTAAGTCCCACACAGCAGGATTGCCACGAACTGGTCGGAGGCCCCGCCCCCTTTCTCTACAACTCTGCAAATGCAACAACTAGTTAAAATACCTTAAAAATACACTTAAAACACCAAAGGTTACAGGGATGTTATAGTTAGGAAATAGAATTTAAAAATCCTTAGAAATTCACTGAAAAAAAACAAAGGTTACAGGCACATTATAGTTTGGTTGACATTTCACTCATGCAAAATCGGAGAAATTATGCAGTTACAGTTAGGTGAGCTAACTATAGCTTATGCCCCCGCAATGCACTGCTAATTACATCATTCATGACATGATCAGTGACATCACTGATCACATCTCAAATGACATTAAAAAGGACGTTCTAGCTGTCCATTTAAATCTTTAAAAAATGGCTGTCCATTTAATCTCTGAAGAAATGGAAGATTTAAATGGACAGCCAGGACCGCCGCTGACCGGTTTCCTGCCAGCCATCCAAGGCTCTGAATTATTAAAACTCTAGGACACCAAGCCATATGCCGGATGCCTACAGGCATTTTGTTGCATAGTATCCAGTGGTTGTGGTGAGGGTTATTAATATAACACACAGGCTTATTTGAAACTCATTCGGGGTATGATCACATGGAGGAATTATGTGGGCTGTAAAAACCAGTGAAGGATGCAATGGCGTTGCAGCAGTTATCCTAATGGGCCCATCGGGGAGTAAGGAGTAATTGGAACATTTGTTGGAGACAAGACACGTATATGCTGCCGCGCCGTACCAGCATGGCAGCCAAGAAAGTTGTAAAATATCATTGCATTCCACCCATTGGCCAAACAACAACCAATGACTATATTTTAACCAACCAGGCAAAATATATATATATTTCCAAAGGGGTGGGGGGAGGAACCCTAGTCAGAAAAGATGAGAGGCAGAAAAGGAAGTGAAAGACATTTGTCAAATCAGGTAGAGAAACATTAATAAAGATAACATACCAGTACTAGGCACCACTAAAGAATATACAGCTGGGATTCCTCTAAATCGGAAGAATGCTGCAGAGAGCCTAAATGCTGGAGAACATCTTTTTCAAACCTCTGCCCAGAATTACAACAAATTTGGGAGGAGATCCTGGAAGATACAGAAGAGATGTTCCCCACAAAAATCCCTAGATTGCCAAAACATATCATCTTAGGCTTGCCAAATAGCCAAACCTCACTGCTGCACTCCCATTGAGGTAGATCAATGTCATTAGCTCTTTGTGCAACAAAGTAAATTATTGTTGCATTGTGGGGCTCAGATAACATACTTATTCACAGAAGCTGAATATATCGGCTTTAGGATTATATGGTGATGGAAAAGATCTTGAAAGGCTAAGGGCAAAGGGAAGGGAACTGTGCGAAACCTGGTTTCTGTGTCTTGACTTTCCGTGTAGACAAATTTAGACAACATTTCTTAGATATTTCAGGGTTATCCTACTCTACTCCATGATTGGGGCAGCTTAAAGAACTGATTGGGAAAAGTAAACTGGAGGTCAGCGAAACAAACCCCCTCGCAGAGGAAAAAGGAAATGGGTAACTGTGACTGAGAATACAATCTTCTTACAATAGTGTCTAACATACATACACCATGTATTGTATTATTATTGTATTGTAATTGCATTTATATAGCACTTACTACCCCTGACGAGGCATCAAAGCACTTTTTCGGCAAGTAGCACGCTACTCCGGGACCCATAGAGGATTAGTGTTGAATTAGTATAGTGAAGCATGCAAGTAAATTTTAAGTGGTGGATAGGTTGGTCAATTATTTGGATTCGGAAGGATAGCAGAAGGATAGAAGAGGGAAAAAAAATGTTTGTATTTATATAGTGCTTGTTACCCCTGATGAGGTGTTGAGGCACGCTACTCCGGAAACCCATAAAGGATAATTGCTGAATTAGTATGGTGAAATATGAAAGTAATTTGAGTGGTGGGTATTGGTCAGTTATTTGGAGTGAGAAGGGTAGCGGAGGGATAAAAGGGAAGAAAGGTTTGCATTCATGTAGCACCTGTTACCCCAGATGGGTGTTGAAGCGCTTTTCTGGCAAGTAGGACGCTACTCCGGTACCCATAAAGGATTAGTGTTGAAAATTAGTATAGTGAAGTAATTTGAGTGGTGGATATGTTATTCAGTTATTTGGAGAGAGGTTGGTAGGTTGCGGGATAGAATAGGGAAAGAGGTTTGTGTTTATATAGCGCTTGCTACCCTTTGATGGGCTTCTGAAGCGCTTCATTGGCGAGTAGCACGCTACTCTGGAACCCATAAGGATTACTGGTGAATTAGTATGGCGAAACATGAAAGTAATTTGAGTGGTGGATATGTTAGTCAGTTATTTGGATTGAGAAGGGTTGGGGAGGGGTAGAAAATGGAAAAAGGTTTGCATTTATATAGCGCTGGTAATCATGATGGGGTGTTCAAACGCTTCATTGGTGAGTAGCACGCTACTCTGGAACCCATAAACGATTAATGGTGAATTAGTATAGAGGAATATGGAAATTGAGAAGTGAACATGTTAGTCTGTTATTTTGATTGAAAAGGATCGTGGAGCGACAGAAGAATGAGATTTCTTTTTTTTTAGGTCATAGCAGTAGGAGGAGGCTTTTGGATGAGTAAAAATGGGTTTTTGAGGGGAATAGTCAGAGGGGAGAGTTTATAAAGGTTTGTTTTGGGGGATCGGTATAGTAAAAAAGAGGTGTCCGATGATGCAAGGAGGGGTAAAGTAGGAGAGAGGCTAGGAAGGGTTATTTTGGGGATCATAGTAGTGGTATGGGGTTTGGGATAAATGAGAGTGTGGATGTAGAGGATATATTGATAGATGTATAGGGTGAGAGATAGGGTAGAGCATTGGAAAGAGCAGTAGAAAGAAGTTTGACATGAGTCAGAAGGTTGGGCCAGAGGATATATTGAGGGAAGTATAGGCTGAGAAATAGGGTAGTGCATTGGAAATGCTAAATTAGAAGAAAGCGATAAATGCATAGATCCATAAGTACATTGAAAGTATATAGATGCATAAAGGAGGTAAGTATATATAGATTAAAGATATTGATAGAGGTACAGGATGAGAAATAGGGTAGTGCATTGGATATGCTTTTCAGGAGAAAGGTAACAGACACACAGATCCAAGTACATGGAAGGTACATAGATGCACAATGGAAGTAAGTACATATAGACCAAAGATGTTTTATTTATTTATTTATTTACAACAACATAATTATTCTACATGTTTATACAAAGCAATACACAAAGATATGTACATATCTATAGTGAAAATAAATGCTTATATACAGAGGGATATGCTGTAAATGTCTGTTTGTGTATGGTGTTTATGTGGGGAAGAGCCAATTCTTGAGTAGTTTTCTGAAGATAATGTGGTTGCCGGTGGATCTTATGTTGGGGGTAGAGAGTTCTATAGTTTGGCTGCTTGAACAGAGAAGGATGTGCCACCCATGTTTTTTTCCTGTATCTTGGGATTTTGAGGCGAGATGCCCCTTTAGAGCGTAGTTTCCTTTTGTTGAATGTGTTTGGTAATTTTATTCCTGATGAAGAGCGGTCCCATTCCATATATTGCTTTGTGGGTGATACAAAGTAGCTTGAACGTGTACATATACCATGAAAACATGTACATATACCATGTGATAAGGAACAGCGAGATAGGTGGATGGGACGAGTTACAAAGTTAATTTTTCCAATGGCTTTTGGCCCCGATGGACAGAGGATGTAGTTGGGTGTTTGTGTACTGTGAAACCTATTAATAAAACAGGACTGATGCTGAAGTTGACCCTTATTGTGACTTTTGTGGCATTTTAGCACTTTTAGTACCATATGCAAATTCCCTTTGACTTGCACAGTTTGGCCAAATCGTGACCTCAATTAACACAATCACAAACATTTTTATGCTCTGTCCATCCCACCCATTGTGAGTTTTGTGAGGGATTTTGGGTTATCCCATTGTGAGATTTGTGAACAATTCTTGTGTCCTAATATGCTTTTGCCACCAGCCCTACCTCCTTCCCCAAGAAATTCACTTCAAACATTTTCAAAATTAACAGCTTAGGTGAAAAAACTAGGGAATGTAAAACCATTAAAGCCAAAAAAAAAATACAACCAGCATGAAGAAAAGTGCAACTTTGAGAGACTGCAATTGCTTTACCAAACAGAGTTACTTATGACTGCGACAACTCTCTTTGACATCTGTCCCCATAATAACAGAGAATTGGCTGTAGGCAGTATGCACCCTGACTACCGACAGAACACAATACTGAGGACAAAATATCTATAAAAATATTGATAAGTTCACATATATGTACTTATATTTAGTACTTATATTTTCAAAGTACGTAGATACAGAGTTAGCAATGGTAAATCTATACTTCCCTATATGCACTTAATTCCCAATATTTTGTCCTTTGATATTCTATCCTCAATATTCTTATACCACGATATTCTGGGGTTTGATATTCAATAGTACAATGACTGTGTGTCAGTGATTAGTAGTTGATGCACATTTTTCACCGAATGATTCTTGCTCTATGATTTATTTACTTATGTTTGAACTACTTTCCCAATTTATTCTAAGGTGTATTATCACTTTCTTCCTGCATCCTTGATGTTTCCCTTACTGCCTGTAGCACCCACACTACAACTGGAACGACTGCAGTAAGTAGTGGACCCTGCATTTTAACTACAATTGAAAGGGTAGAACCCCAAGCTGCATGCCTGAGGTGCAGAACAGTAAGCAGACAACTTGACTTTTCGTTTGTGCCAGCCATCCTTTTGTGTACACCTTTGTATGCAAATACATAGCAGGTATTACTGTGGTCTCTGGTGGTGAAGGTGCTGTTGGGCTGTCTGGGATTGACCTGCAGGTTCTACAGATTGAACGGCAGATCTGAACACTTGTTTGCACATGAACCCCAGGGCATTGTCCTGCAGTATCAAAACTCATACAACTATCCCATACAGTGTAAGCTTGGAAAAAGCAGCAGCGTACATGTGATGTCCAAGCAATACTGCACTGACTATTTACCCCATTGAGCACTTCCCCTGGCTGGCTGAAAGCTTTGAAAACAGTTTTTGAAGGGCCAGCGCCCCTGCGGCACTACTATCACTCTCTTAAGCTTGCATTAGGTAATAACAGCCAGGGCCGAAATGGCTGTAGCGGGCACTGGGCATTTTCCCGGTGAGCCGGAAGGGTGGGGAACAGTGTTTATACCAGTGGGGGCCGGTTTTGCAGAAGTGCTGCAAAATCTCCCTCTGTAACAAAAGCAGCAGCAGTGATTCCCACTAGCAGAACACCCTCCCCCCCCCAGCCCCACCACTCCCCCGGGCCTGGCCGATTTAATTGCTAGGGATGGCTTGCGTTCTCAGTCTGGCACTGATAACAGCGGGCACATGGGGGATTTAGGAGAGAGTGAGAGAGAGAGATCAGGAAAGGAGGACAGAGAAAGTGAGAGGAGAGGGAAAGATACAGAGAGTGAATGGATAGAAAGGGAGTAAGCAAGGGGGATGTATTGTTGTGGTGTTACAGCCAGAGCTGCCGACTTTGGAACTGGGTATCCAGGTTGAAGTTCCTGCGGCGTCAGTTCAACATACATTTGCACTTTATAAAACTGCAAAGAAAAGGGATGGGGCAGGTTTTATTTCTCTGTCTGACCCTGTGTCCTAGAGGCCATAGATACAGCCACACAATACCAATGGCCCAGGAACGCTCATGTCTCTCCATTGGAAAAAAGAACCAATAAGCTCCCAGGTCAGATGAGACAGGAATGAAATATAAAAGAAAATATTCCTCCCCTCCCGCATTCAAGAAAGAGATGTGAGGGAAAGCAGCAGTGAGGAGGCATTAGTGTTTGCTGTCTTTCACGTTAAGCCTAGGCCCAGTACTTTAAGTATGGGGAGTGGGGTACCATTGCAGGATGCTTGTTTCCGGTCCAGGGAGGACCTGGCCTGGCAGTTTGGGCTGGACTGTTCCCATGAACAGGGTCAAGACTGATTTGCATATGGCTGTGTTCAAACTGGGGTGACGTGGTGAGCAAAATAATGATCGATTAAACCCAGATCCGTGACTGGGTGTGAGTGTTCCAAAGGTTTCAACACTCCGTCCATCAGTTTATTTTGTGATGTTGTTGCGTGTGGTCACTTTGCCAGAAGGTGGCCACAACGAAGAAGAAAAGAGAAGATTGAATAAGGATCCATGCAGATTTCTTAGCCATGCAAGAAGGGATAACTCCTTTATAAGCATTGATTGGGGTAGAGGGAAGACAGGCTCAGTCACTGGTTAATACCAAACACACTCAAACAACAGTCATCTGCTTACTTTTTGAAAAGGTGGTGCTCCAATGACTGGGGTTTCTAACCTCCATGGAGGCACCCACAGCTAGGGCCGGCTTTAGGGCGGTGTGCCCAGTGCCACCGCACAGGGTGCTGGCTTCCTGGGGGCGCCGTGTTTGAAAGTTTATTATGCTTTTGAAGCAACTGCTGCAGCGTGTCTTTCCCCCGGCAACAACAGGCCTCACATAAATGTCAAGATAACTTGTGTGAATAATTATCTTCCTGGAGAGAGATCAGCATTTTGTATAGTTGAGGTTTTGACTTCGGTGAAGTTAGTGCAGAGGGTTAATATGCCTGCTGCAAAGAACATGTACCAAGCAGATTACAGAGTGCGTATGATGTAAACAGATCAGCAGATTACTGCTTTCAAAAGAGACATCCTTTTGTTACTTGCAATTTATAACTTAAAGTCCTAATATAGAACAGTGAGCTATTAACTTTCAACCTAGAACTGCATACACATTGCAAAGTATACATTATTAGAACATTGATTAATGTTGCAAGACGGGTTAATTTGGCTAGAAATTGATTCTTATTATTAAAGAAAACTCCCAACTATGCTGTTTCATTTTCGACTCTGAGCTTCTCCACACCAAGCACTCTTAAACTATACTGCCTACCAGTATGGATGACATGTGACTCCTACACTTTTAGTCCTTTGGTTTATGTAACATTTCCTATGCACTGATTTATACAGGTATGATTGATTGTCTCTGTGTAATGTGCGTGTGATGCAAAGTGCTCGGACACCCTACACTGGTATGAGTGGCGCTATATAACGAATTCAAGGCATCTGAGAGTGTGGTTAAGGAGACTTGGTCACTGATAAAGGGTGGTAGTGAGAGAATCCGTGATAGAGGTGGTCATTGGGGGGGCGCCAACAAACACTGCCGCACAGGGCGCCACCAGCACTAAAGCCGGCTCTGCCCACAGCGATCCTCTTGTTGAAGGATGCCACAGTTAGCAAGGCTTCCAAGTGCCCCTGAGGGCGAAAGTAATTTCCAAGCTACCCCAGCTGCATGGCTTGAGGAAAACGTCACCTCCTTCCTTTCCACTCTTAAAAAGGCTTTGGCAGTTCAATAGGGTAGGCGGTCTCTAACTTAGACTCCTCGTAACGTCTTGCTAATTTTTTCAAAATGAAATTTTTTATGGATTTACAAAGAATGCTGAAAGTTGAAGGGAGATAACTTTTTAATTCAATACTGTAAACTTGGTTTGTATTGATGCAATAATATTTTTAAAAAAACATAATATACGACACAAACAATGAAAAATAAATAGAAATATACAAAACTTAGAATGGTCATGTCAAATACTCGAAAAAGTTCAGAAATTCACAAATTGATGCTCTGTCATCCAAATGCACATGTAATATGTAAAAGGGACGTAGAATCCCTACAAATGAAGTATGCTACACATATTTCTAGTTGTGACATTGCGACAATATAAAATCCATGACAATATAAAAATGTGTGATTGTGTGGCCACTTTGCCCGATCATCACTGTCTTTTCACTTCGGGAATACCAGCATAAGCTCCTACACGTTCAAAAGTCGTAATCAGTGATTAATTATAATTGGGAGTGCGAGGCCCACTTCCACCACTGTGGAGAGACACAATGGTTCTTAATGGCCTAAGAAGGTCCGGAACAGAAAAAGAGACCCTAGGGAGGGCAAGTAATTTAATATAGGTACATAGACTCATAGGAGAGAGCGATAATTAATATAGAAAAAGGGGACATGAAAATCAAATTATGACAATTATTTATTATACATAAGATGAATTCAAGTGCTCACATATTCAGTGAATATGTGAGCGCTCTCTCCTATGAGTCTATGTACCTATATTAAATTACTTGCCCTCCCTAGGGTCTCTTGTTCTGTTCCGGACCTTCTTAGGCCATTAAGAACCATTGTGTCTCTCCACATTGTATCACCCCCGGTTCGCATATTGGGGTACCCTTGTTCCTTCAAACACTTCCACCACTGGCCAGTGTCTTTGGTACTTGCACCATATACACCTACAAATAGTTTGGGAGTGAAGCTATGGGTTAAAGTATATACAGAGGAGAGGGTTTCTCACACTAGTTCATATAACAACCTATGTATACGCTATGTGTTACAATGAGCTACAAATTGTAGAGAAACATTCTTTTTGATCGACGAGTGACATTTCCTGCTAGTGCCCGAGTGGAGCCCCCTGTGGCCATGGCACAGTGGAGCAGCCTATTAAATCACCTGCCAGAGTAGCTATAGGATTATTTCTGCAAGAACTCGCCACACGATTTAACAGCATCCAGCTGTGGGAAATACTGCCGATCAATGCTGGTGGTATTACTCTGTAATTGGAGCCCTGGTGTTTAGCTGAAAAGATAATAAATAATGGTAAATAATGTTTCATTGGTACTGGTTTTAGATAAATAAAGAAATGCTACGAATTGCACGTTGTGTGTGATATCACAGACATGTTGAGAGGCATGCTATTGCCATTTGTATACCCTAAATTTGTAGGTTTGGTTTCCCTGCCCTCATTTGGGTATCACGCGACAACCTATCATCATTGGTCAGTTTTCATTGTAGTTTGCAACTAACTGCATGTCACTGGTAACTGTGGAATGCATCACCATATTAAACATATGCAAATGAAGGGTTTGCACCATGCAAATCATTGGTGCAAATTCAAGTACAAGCTGCATTCTAATGGATGGGCCTTTGTCTTAAATTGAGGGTTAACATCAACAAATCAGCAATGCATCAATAATAGTGAAGCACGTTTGGCCCCAAAAGGATGAGTGTAGTAGATTTGCAAACCGTGAAGGTTTATTAGCAGATTAGCAAAGTTACAAACTAAAATCATTTGAATTAGTCATAACAAATAATTCGGTAAACAATGGGGGACAGTGCAATTCAAAGAGATTCAAAACGTAGTAAATACAAAGACAGACTACTTCATGTTGTCATAGGCAAATCTGAGTAAGTTTTAGTTTCCCCTGAAGGTAAGTTCTCTTCAGGGAAATCGAAAGAATAGGGAAAAGGAACAGAAGGGGCCAGCAGATAAGGACTCTAAAGGCAAAATCAAATGAAGATTCAGTTAGGTCAATGAGAAAGGATTTGCTCAAGTGTCTTTGTTAGCAGGGAAAAATAAAACATCAAGAGAGTGGAAGGGGCACCTGCTCTCAGACAAGTGGGAAAATAGCTCTGCTTCTAACTAGCTCAGCAATGCACAATTAAAACCTACAATGCTCTACAGTGAATGACAACTCCCTACGGTTCCCATAAACAGAACCAATCAGAATCTCACATTTCATGATAACACATTCATAGTCTTCTTCCCAGGCATCTCTTAATAGGATGGTACACCACAGTTGGCTTGTCTCAGGCGCAGGTGCGGAAAATCACTATTCACTCTCTATGAAACACACGTTGATAGTCTATTGTAACAGAAAGTAAACATTTGCAAAAATGATTTACTTCAAACTACTGCAGCTTGGAGCATGGATCCTGAAATGAAAGAAAATGGAGACCGAATTCAGGCAGCTAAAATGAATTTTCATTGTTTGCATGGAGGCTGAGGCTTCCATCAGCTATGGCCCACTTAACGTGCACAAACTCTATCTATGGTCAACTATAACGTAAAGATAACATTTTGAGGATACTTGTGTAATGTGCAGATTACTATATATATCTACTGCGGTAGATGCAGGCAAATAAGCGCAGCTATAATAAACATGCATAACTCTTGAGTACTTGTGCAACAGATTACATAAAATATTAGTGGTATAATTCCCTTGGGAACCATCTCCGTGTTAAATTTTTATATTAAATCTATACTGTTTGTCTAAGTGAGTTGGATTAGGATTAGTTATGGTGGAAAATTGGTCAACAAGAGAATTCAAGCCCATTAATATACTGTCAGAACCCTGTTCTGAGGGCTCTGGGGAATGAGGAACTACTGGGCTCAACTGTGGGTGGTTGAAGTCTTTTACTTCTGATGTCCTGGGACTCGACCTACTATGAACCCTGAGCAACTGGACCAAGTACCCCTTCAGAACTTGACTCCCAGTGGTGGCGTAGGTCGAGCAGTCAAAGGCTTATCGCAGGAGAGGGAAGGTAGACATAGGAGAAGTGAACACAGGTTCACAACTCAAAAAATGTTCAGCCGCAGTAATTGTCCAGTCAATTACTTGCTTTTATGAAAAAATGAGTATTTATATATTATATACAGACACAAGTAAAATATGACATTTACAAACAATACACATCCCTTGCAGTCAGAGCTCTAGGGCCAGCTTTATCAATATTTGACATAGCGCAACACATTAAGACATCTTGCTGCACTGCATCAAATGGAGAGGGCAGGAATGCTCCATATTTACTAATATATGGCACATTCCTGCTCTCTCACTGCACTAGCGCACTAGGCAAGACTGTTTTTGTGCAGGAAGGGAACTGGTCGGAGCAGGGCACCAGGCTTTTCCCCAGTGGGCCGCCAGGGTGGGGTCCGGTTTTGGACCCCTGGGGTGCGGCAATATCGGCCCCCTGTAACAAAAGCAGCTGCAGTGTTTTTCACATGCAAGTTCCTCACACCAGGCCTGGAAGGGTCATTGGCTGGGTGTCCTTGTGTTCTACACATGCGGTCCTGCATGGACAGCGGCCGAGGGGTCCTCGATGTTCCTCCGATGCTGGTGAGTTTTTTGGAATCCTACCCACCAGTGGGAGGGGGGGTTGGTTGTGGCTCTCCTGGTGCTAGTCCTCAGCTGAGCTTGGGCTCCTCACGACAACAGTCTTGACCAGACCACGCTCCTTGCCTTGTCCCAGGGTCACTGTATTCACTCTGTATATGGGCTACAGCCCGATCAGCACCGCAGCAATTTTTGCAGTGCTCCTACCTGGCATACAGGGTCTCTGACTTAGCTCTACACATGAGCCTCAATCGACAAAGTATCACTTCTTCATGGCGGACCCACCTAGCAATACAGGTCACTGACTTAGCTCTGCACACAGGCTACGGCCTAATCAGCATGGCAGCACTTCTTCATGGCTGCTCCCCCTGGCATACGGGATCGTCGATTTTGCTCCAAACACGGGAGACAGCCCGATCAGCACTGCAGACCTCTTGATGGTGGCCCTCACCTGGCCTATGGTGTTGCCAACCTAAAACCTGCACACACGTGATAACCCATTCAGTGTAGCAATGGTTACAGCTCACTTCTCTGTGGCGCTCCTCTGGCACACAGGGGGTCTCTGATTTGTGCCTGCACATTGGCAACAACTCTCACATCACTACAGGGAGCCGATCATCAAGATCACCCAATGGACCTCGTTCTCTCCAGCGTTCTCCTCTTCCTAGTAGGACACACTGTTCTTGACAAGTACGCAGGCACTGGTGCTCCAAGCATCTGGGTCTTGAAGTCCCTCTGTGAGGTCCCGTAACCCAACTGGGAGACTTGCAGCCCTTGGCCCCCGAGTCCTGGTCATAGACAGAAGTCTTGCAGAGCTTCCCTCAGAGCTTCTCCTCCTCACACAACCCGACTGGCTGCTTGACAGTTGACTATTTTGGGGTCCTTGGGCTCCCCTTCTTTTAGTCTATTTCCAAACACCAAATGTGATTTTGGGTCTGAGTATTTAAATTTTATTTTGGGGATCTGCTTCCTTTTGAAGTGCCCTATCCTCTGCCCTGCCCATCCTCCAGAAAGCAGTCTGTCACAACAGGAGTGACTCCTTATGTAATACTTCCACAGCACAGGCCATTGGAGTGACTAGAGGTTTACACCTGGCTGTCAGCCACAGTGATATGTGTAAGGTTACTAAAGACATCAGCCTACTCTTTATGATTCTCTTTTCAGCCCCACTTTGTATTTGAGATGTGCGCGGTCCCCTTCCCAGTGACTTCTCTCTGAATCAAAGAGCACCCTTTGAAGTGTACTGAAGAGCCTGGCTCTCCCTTCCTCCTGTGTGTCCCACTCAGCTCACAGCAATGCAGCAATCCTCAAATCTGTCTCGAGAGGGAGCTCTCAACGTCCTCAAGTTCTTCCAGTTAACCATGTGTCTCCTAAAATGGAACCAGAATCTTCCATGTATTTTAACATTCACAGGCACACATACACCCAGCACATGCATATAACATGTACGTACTGCATTATCCTTGTGCTATACCCTTCACAGGCACACATACACTCAGCACATGTATAACACACACACACACTGTGCAGCAACTCCACACCAAACTGTGGCAGGTCAAGGGTGGATTAAGCACATAGCAGTGGAATTTTAAAGGAATTAACCTGTAGGCCTCATTCTAGTGAAAAAAGTAAAAAGGAGCTGTTCACTTCTACTGCTGAATACATGAAATGCTGCCACCACTGTGCTATTTAACTCCTGGCAAAGGCAGTAGTCTTTTACCGCAAAGATTTTAGGACTTTGAGTGCACACTCTGGTCCAAACAGACCGCGATCTGTGAGACAGGCCTATGTCATGATGCACACACATAGTCCGTGTTCACCCATGACAACAAAAATCAACATCAGAGTACAAGCCATCATTATAGTGGGGGCACTCAGGGTAGCGGTGCATGTCCATCACCATGTGAGGCACATTTCCATCACAACATATACCAATCATAAAAATAACTGAGACAACTGCCAGGGTGGTAAGTATCACTCTACATTTGCTTGGTGAAGAATGGTTTCTTCGGAGTCAGACATCAGGGAACACATAAATTATAAAGCCAAAGCATCTTCTAATTAGCTTCTTATACTTGTGCAAATCGAAAAAATATTGGCCGGTTCAGAAATAAGTATATATTTTTAGTTTTCTTGAAAAGTTATCCCTAACACTACATTAGCGTCTTCTAAAATGACCACATTGCACTTCTATAGGAGCCTGGGCCCTAAGAAGTTTCACAAGTTCAGCCAAGTTTCAGTTTGTTTGTACAGTTTACCTGCGTTGTCAGTCAAAATCAAAAATCAGTCTTTACTTTGGAAACACTTTTCAAGAAGGTTTTTCAAGAACCTTTTGTTGACCCTCAATTTCATGTGTTCTCAAAGCAGACTGACGTTTTAGCAAAGTATGCCCATTCAAAACCTGAAAACCTTTGACTAGACAACAGTGTTCTCTATGCTCTGCTGATTCATGGATCTTCATCCTCACTTTCAATTTGCTCACTTGCCTTTGTTTCCTTGTTGACTGTCTCTTGGATGCATTCCTCCGACTCAACAGCTCTCAGTCTCTCACCCTTTCTTGGCAACCTTTCTTATCGTAGCCCACTATAGTTGCACATCTTGGTCCTTATTCAGGTTCAGAGTTACAGTTCACAGTCTCTTCAGCTTGGTTCACTGTGGTTACTCATTCACCATAGGATCAGCACTTGTCTCAGGTTGACTCTGAGATACTAAGCACACTCTTCCCCCATCTAGTCATTCGGGGTACTAAGAACTTGACTCTGCAAATCATTTATTGTGATCACCACATCTTCACCGGCTTTTCTCACCCTTCGAGTGTGAGAAGCATGTACCCAGTTCAGAAGGCCACCACATTTCATAGCAGTGTTTGCCACCAGGATGGCTTGAAACAGGCCACACCAGAAGGGCACAAGACAGGACTTCCTGATGTGTCTTTTTGGGGTTAATGTCAAAGCAGTGTTGCTGACTCGAAAAGGGGGTGGTCACTGCCTAGATCTGCCATGAGACAGAATACACCATATCAGCTAATGCATTGCAGTCAGCGAGAACCATATAATTGGTATTATTGACAAGCATAGCTGTAGGCAAATTGGGAAGTCTCATGGCTCTCCCCATAAGGATTTCATGCGGGGACAGTCCTTTCCTCTGATCAGGAGTGCTTTGAAGACTCATCAGAGCCAAGAGGAGGGCCTTCGGCAACCTTGGGGATGTAGACAACACACCTTGGCAAGCCTGGATTTCAGCATCCCATTGACCTGCTTGACAATACCAGACACTTCTGGCCTGTACCTACAATGAAGCCTTTGGTCCACTTGCAGGGCAGCACACAGCATACGAATAGGCTTATTGTTAAAATGATCTGAGTCCAGAGAAACCAAAAGGCCGAGCAGATGGACCAACTCTCTCAACAACAGTTGGCCACAGTGAGATTTTCATCCCTCTTTGCTGAGTACGCTTCTGCTCAGCATAAGATAAACACCACTACTAAGATGTAATGGAGCTTATTAGACACATCATATAACATAAAGAGAGAGGGACAAGGAGCATGATCAAGGTCCAGTACCCATGCTTCTTGGAAAGTTAACATGTATAAGAACAAACAGGGGTACTTTTTCCTATTAGATAAGACTTAAGAGAACAGTTGGCATAGGAAATGGTGAGGGGATGCCCTCGCACACCGTGTGGGTGTCATGCTTCATCAACGAGGTTTTGCTTTGCATGGGGCCGGCGCAGCAATGCCCCACAGACCCTGCGGGAGGGCTCTTTCTCGGAGATCTTCCCAATAAAACAGCTGTGATGATGCATGTGGGTGTGTGGAGATGGTGAGTGGGTGTTTCAGTGATCTAAAACTACCTAAAGGGTACCCAGTGATAGGTTTATTCAGGGGTCCCTTTGGCAGGGTTAAAAGAAGTCGAATGGGGATGGTCGGCCCAGAATTAAGAAGCTCGACTGTCTTGTGAGTGAAGTATAATGACCGGGTGGTTATACTTGGTCAGGTTGACATATTTCATGCCCTAGTGGTCCGGGGGGGGGGGATCAGTGGCATTTCTTCCGGGCCAGAAATAAATGCAAACCCTGCTCTAAATCAGAGAGGGTGTCAAGGTGCAATCATATGTGACGTGCCTTAGTGGTGAAGCAAAAGTTCAAGAAAGTACCTGTGATATGCTCACCCTATCATCCTGCCTAATCCAACCTGGGGATAAAAAGAGCAGGAAAAAAGAGAGAAAACAGCCACAGAATAAATGATTTTGTATCATGGTTAAGACACTTGCAGTAGCAACTTGCCTCAATATTTTGTTGTATAGTGCAATGTCATGCTCTAGTCTATAAGCATTGCATGTAATTTTTTCATCAATGAGTACCACCTGTTTCAAAGTAGCAAGGTGTCACCTCCGTGTATTTTTGAAAGAGTTTTGCTTAATGTGTGCTAAGGCAGACCAACATTAAAAAATATAAAATGACACATATCACACAGTACATTGTTTCACATGATATCATATATTGGCGCTAACATTCGTGATTCTTACAAAGGCTTTTACGGCATCTCTTAGCCCCAATAGTTGGTCTACGTGTGCCTTAGGTCAAGGCAGAGGACCGCGTAACTACTGTGGTTGTCAGTCTGAAATAACGAATAAACAGGAGCAGATAATGAGAATGAGCCACTCAGTGTACTGTCTAAGTACTCAAGTACGCCAAGCGTCCTTCGTGGTGGCCCTACCCTCGGTCTCATAGGTGGAGTATCATGTCGGACATACCCCTCTCCCTGCCTTCCTAGAATTCGGGGATCTGGGATGTCTCTGGTATATTTAAGTGAATACAAGCACAGGTGTAGTGCATTGGGCAAGGTCGGTGACCCAGAAGTGGCTCACGGGGTGGGCGTTATGATCTTAGAATGAAGTTGCCAGAACAGGTTCTTACTGGTGGCCATCTTGGAGACGACGAGAAAAAACTATGCCTTCCCACTTACTTACTGCGCTGTATTCAAAGGGCAATTTATGTCTAGGAACTGTTCCCAGGAAAAACCCAAGAAAACGGGATACTGTATCATCTAGTGGGTTAAGAATCAGCTGGCGGACAGTGGTATCGAATGACTCGCTGAACCACTGGGTGCTGTAGATGGCGGCCATAGTGGAGCGGCCATTGCAAAATAGAGAATTGCAAAATTTGCGATTCTCTATTTTGCGAATGCAATCAAGGAATTGCAAATTGCGATTCCTTAAATGCAATTCTGGAAGCACCAGAAATTTGCTATTTGGCCTTAAGGAATTGCAAATTACCACCAACTTCAAGTTGGTGGTAATTTACGATTTTCTTTTTAAAAAGCACTTTTTTGATTTTTAAAAACCGCCATATGTCGCACATACATGCCCTTAGAGCATGTATGTGCGCAAAATGTGCACACATGCATATTTCAGGGGTGTAACAGGGTATCCTTTTGGCACCCTTGCACCCTTGAAATTGCATTCTCAATTTGCGATTCTCTAATTGGTAATTGCAAATTGAGAATCTCTTCCCATTCATTCCTATGAATTTTTTAGCAAATCCTACATACATTGCACGATTCGTTAAAAATCGCAATTTGAGAATCGCAAAACTCTTTTTTGATACATATGGCCCTCAGTGTTGCTTCTTGTCTCTCTTCGCTCTTGTATTGCTTCATGCCCCATTGTTCATTCTTCTACATCTAGCTGTGTCCCTTCCCGTAATGCTAGTCGCTGTGGAATGTAGATGAGCTATCCCACTACTTATATAGTGCTGAGGAGTGGTGCTAATAACCTGAGTAAACCCACTTTTTATATTGTGATGGGGAATTGATGTCATTGTGTCCCAAGTGGCGGATTGATAAAATAAATAAATATACGTATTGTAAGTCAATCCTTTCAATTCCGTCCATTATGCAAAAATGCTATATATTGGTGGTTTCCTGATGGTCGGATGACTGGCTGAAAGTGTTTTTAGAGTTCATCTTTGTAATGTAGTTCTAGGATCATGTGTGGAGTCATCTATTGCATACATGCCAGGGGATGTCATAATTCAAACCCTGTATATGGCTCCTGAGATGGAAGACCCATCGTTTTTCTCTCATGAATAATTATCGTTGGTCCCAGTGATCGTTGGCTTCTGAGATGGTCCATTTCAAGTCTTCTGGTGTGTGGTTGCTGTTAAAAAAAATTGGTTGACATCTTAGTGGTAATGCATTTGCACTGGACATTACTGTGATGTTCTGTAATTCTAGTTTTTAGCGGTCTTGTGGTTGCATGGACAGGTTATCAGGTATATGCAGTTTTTGGTGTTGCAGTTAGTAAGGTTTTTTTTGTATCCGTGGGCTGGTTTCATCCAGATTGAATTCCTTACTTGCTTTTGTAAGGTTGCACACTGGGCAACTACCACATGGGTAATGGACTTTTCCTTTTGGTAATGTCCATAAGGTGGGTTATTGTTTTTCTAGGGGTTTCCTGTGGTCGTGTATAAATTAGAATATCCCTTATATTCTGTGTGCGTTTAAACGCAAACCTCAGTTGGGGAATATATTCAGGGTCCCTGTTTTCAGGATGGACCAGTGCTTTTTAACAATCTTTTGAATTCGGTTGGATGATAGTGTTCAGGTGGTAATGCAAGTGAGTACATCATCCTTCTCTTTTTGTTTTGGTTCCAAAAGGGCATCTCAATGGTTATTTCTTTCTCTTTTGCATGCCCATTAACTATCCTTCGGGGGTAATTGCGGATGACCAAATTGGTGACGATTTCCTTTGCTTGGAGATCATCTTCATGAAGGGTGTCGCAGTTGCAGCATAGGTGTAGGAACTTACCAAATGGGAGGTTTTCCCTCAGGGCTTTAAGGGGGTGACTCTCATAGAGGAGGAGGCTGTTTCAGCCTATCAGTTTTTAGAAATTGGTGGTAAATAGTCTGCCTTCAGCTCTGGAGATTAATAGGTCCATAAATGGTACTGCTTGTTCAAAAATGGTGCAGGTAAAATTGAGGTATGGGTTAAGTGTGTTGATCAACGTACAGAAACTCTTGCATGTCTCTGCATCTCCATGCAACAAGGTCAACATATCATCGGTAAAGCGTCGCCATGTTTTGATATTGGTATGGTAATGATTGCTCTCTCCAATAGCGTGTTCACTTAAAAAGCTGCCCTGTACAAACAGGCTAGATATGGGGCAATAGAGGCCCCCTGAACCTGATGGTAAAGTTGGTTGACATTTGTTTTCCTTCAGAGGTTTTGTGGTGCATTCCACAATAGAGTTGATGGGAGTTCTGAATTCCCAGTGTGTTTCAGCCAATAGACAGGTTTCCATGACCTCAATGGTGGCATCCTGAAGTATTTTAATATATAGGGCCTCCACATCGAGGGCCACAAGTAGGTCGATCTCTTCTCGGTATTTCAGGTTCTTAAGAAGTTTTAATACATCTGTGGTATCCTTTAGGTATGTGGTGGTTTTGGTCACCAGAGGACTTAAGAACTTATCACAAAATGTGCTTAGTGGTTCCAGTACAGAATCGATCCCAGAGATGATAGGACGATCTTAGGGGGGCAAGCCACCCTTGTGTATTCTAGGCAAGGTGTAGAATTATGGTATTCTATGTGCCTGATTGATCAGAAACTCTGCCTCAATCCTGGTAATCCAACCTTCTGTTTCTGCCAAGGTCACCATCTGTGTGATTTTCTTTGTAAGACTTGCGGTTGGGTTTCGACGAGAGGGTGGTAATATTGGTCATTCGTGAGTTGGCAGAGACATTCCTCGTCATCCGTAGTTAGTGGCATAATGACGATAGCACAGGTTTTGTCTGCATGTTTGATAAAAATGGTGGGGTCTTCATTCAGATTTTTTAAGATGTTCCTTTCTTTTTGGCTAGATTTTTGTATCCTGTAGGGTGTTGTAGACCTCCAATTTCTTTAAGTACGGCCTTCTCAAAGGTGATAGTTTCACTGGGTACCATCGCCGTTGTTGGTGTAAATTCTGATGATTTCCTTAGCCCTGAATCTTCTGCAACTGTGGCTGGTTTATCCTTGAAAAAAGCCCTAACATGGATCTTTCGCAAAAATTTATGTAGTTCTCTATGTAACAGGAAATTGTCCATGCGTGGAGTTCGGACAACCCCTCAGAAATAGGAGTAAACCCTGCTGTAGATAGGAACATGCACCCCATTTTGTTGTTATACATACTGATTAGACACAGGCATCTTGATGAAATCTCTTTGCATGCAGTTGAAGGGACCACTTGATCTCCCTATATGACTCATTATCACTACAGTACTTTTCTCCACATTTAACAGCTGACGGATGACACATCAGTGACATAGATACTCAGCAATGCCACAAAAACAGGGATTGAACCAGTGCGTCTTAAACAAGTGCACTATTGTATCGCTTTGTATACGGGTTGGGACATGAAAATGTCTGACTACAGTGAACAGCATGGCATCAGGCAAAACATGTCTCACATCTGTTGATAACCAAATCTCATCCTGATTCTTTATCCACCCTGCTCTTACCCATCCCTTCTGTTAATTTATTTTCTGTGACTTCATCCTGTAGACACTTAATATCTTAACGTATCAGCAACAGTCGACAGGAGGTTCGTAGAAACATAATTTTCTGAACCATTACAACGGTCTCCATTCAGTGTGCAAGGCCCAAGAGCATAGCATCTGGTCATCTCATCCACAAAGCGGTTGCCAGCAGCCACAGAATCATATCGACTTTTATGTGCTCCACATTTGACTATATCTATTTCAGCAGGAAATTGCAAAGCCTCAAACAGGTTCAAAACATAATACCCATTTTGGATGGGGGAGTCAGAGGAAGTCATGAAACCCATATGGGACCACAATTGTCCAAAATCATAGACCACGTCAACCTTGTATTGGCTATCAGAGTAGATAGTAGCTCTAAAATGGTTAGAGACACAACAGGTTCTAATAGGAGCGATCAGTTCAGCCAACTGGGTGAAAGTTACATAGTACAAATAGGAGGCTTCCTCTACACACTCTAGTTTGCAGACAACATAGGCTGCTTTCAGAACTCCTCATCCATCTCTTAAACAAGCACCATCTACATACAGCATACAGTCTGGCTCTGTCAGAGGAACATCCTGAATGTTGGGTCTAGGCTTGGTACACAATTTTGTAATGTCAAGAAAGCTATGATCAACCCTGTTCTCATCAGTCAGAGCTAAAGGCAACAATGGGTTAGAGTTGAGAAAATAGCACCTCTTCAGAGTGATGTTCTTTGCAGCAAGGATAACCTGCTCACAACAGGTCAGCCTTCTGTTTGTAAGGTGTTGGGCTTGAGTGTGGGTGAGCAAAATCTCAACAGAATGAGAAACCATAAGGGGATAGCCTATAACTATCCCTTCACATTGTTGAATGCTGACTCCAACTTCAGCTACCAACTTTAGGCAACACGGCAACACTATAGCTACTGGGTGAAAAGTTGTAGAACACTAGGTGACTTGGTGTTTAGAGTCACCATGGGTCTGTATAAGCACAGATAGGGAGCACCCATCACTTTAACTGCAGTGTAAAACAAAATTAAATTTCATAATCAGGCATTCCTATAGCCGGGGTATGACAGAGACTTGGTCTCAGCTCGAGGAAGACATTCATGCATTCGATGTCCCATGGTAGGGGATCAGACACATCTTTATGTGTACGCCACTGTAAATGCTTTGCCACTAAGGAAAAGTAGGGAATTCACTAATAACAGTAGCCCACTATTCCCAGAAACATTTTGACTTGTCTTTGTCTTGTACAGATGTTCATTTTCAGACAGACAGAGATTTCCTAGAGATACTTTCCTAACTGTTTTCTCAATATAGCCAGGAAGAGGAGGAATTCCTCTAGTCGGAATTAGGACCCTCACACACCCAGCTTGCTAGGTGTCATGCTTCATCATTTGGGTCTACTCCTCGTCGGGTCGGCGCTGCAATACCCAACGGGCACCCATGAAGGGGCTCTTTGGTGGAGATCTTTTGTTCCTTGCCGTATGGTGCAGTGCGTGTGAGGGGCCTGGAGAGTGTAGATGTGGTGGAAGGTGAGGTTTAAAATAGGAGGTAGATGTCCAATCAAAATAATTTTAAGGAGTATGGCTCATCTCCTAGTTAAAAATATGTGACGCGCCCCTGAAATGTTACAGGGTACCGCGTATGTTGGTCGACATGTTTCTCGCCTAATTGGCTAGTTGACGGTAATTCATCAGGACCGGTAATAATGATTCTACACTATCAGTCGTGGTCAGAAACGTGAAAGTGCAAGACCACAACCAGTACCCAAAAAAGTGTGGTACCTATCACTTTAAACGATCAAATCAATTGCAGTAATTGATATTCATCTATGTGTTGACACTGTAAAGACTAGTGTTGTGTCTTCTCCGTGCATTGGCGGAGGACCTACCCCACATGCTGCTGGAACCGGGACCGGTTTCGGGGTAAAAGCCCTCTTCAGCCGGGCAAGCTTGAATCCAGTGGAAAAGTGAGCAAGGGACCACATCTGGGCATACGCTGCCAACTTAGGGCACACAAAGCAAACACAAGGAGATGATGGACGCAGTGCTGAAACTTTTCAAACACTCACCACCAGTCACAGATGTGGGTTAAATCCATCATTATTCTTTAGCTCACTTTGCCACCTCAGTTCAGACCCAGCTATATGCAAATCAGTCTTGACCCTGTGCCTCACGGGAACAGTCCAGCCCGAATTGCCAAGCCAGGTCTTCCCTGAACCGGAAACAAGCATCCTGGGATCGGTTTTGCATTTAAAACACCGCTATGTCACTCCCCAAATTCAGGTCAACTGGCATTCTTTGTCCTCTACCTTGTAAAACACTGTTCCCATTCTGCATCATCTGACCACCACCATGATATCCAATGCTCTGCATTTCAGCACCAACACCCAGACTTTTACCAGGATGTGGCACATAAGGGCCATTCAGAAATCCTTTCTGTGATAACTTTGTTTGAGCCAACATGAATTTGTCTTAAAATTTCTACTGTCTTGATCCCAGATCATCACTACAATATTATGCGTATCACAGGATCTTGTCCAAAGACTTTGACTGCCAACAAATCTGATTCTGTTGAATATGCAAGCTAATCTCCGGGCGCAAACAAAGAACAAACTGAGGCACAAAATGACTGAGATTTGCTCGTTTGAGATTTTTGACGCCACTATGCTGCCGAAAAAATTGCATTAGTATTTCGTAATAGTCATGAACAGACCCTTTAGACACTTGAATAGCTCTGGGTATTTTCAAATGGTCTGTCTCTTTCTGCGGACCCTTCATCTCCCAAAAGTTAAAACACCTGATTATATTTTTCGATTACAGCAGGAAAGGGCGTTTTTGTCTGAGTAATTCTAGGTGGCTCTTCAGTCGGCCACTGCACAGACACTTAGCACTCGACCCATCGCTAGGAACAACAATGTCAAAGAAGGTATTCAAATCCTATCAAAGCACCTTTGAAACTTTCACAAATTACTCAACCTTTATGTACCAAAGGCCAGGATTTGCTCTCAGTTTTAAAAATGGATTTGTAAATGTGAAAAGATAACCATGACTCAAGCGTACATGCACATATCCACCCTGTGCACTTCTCTAAAATGGGTAAAGTTTTCTTCTCGGTGTAACTTTTGTTGTTCTCAACCTCTGGCCCGCCATTATCATCTTTCTTTTTCCCTTTTCTTTCTTTCCGAGTCTAATGATCCCAATCTTTTTAGTATCACCCCATCTTTGGATGTAACCCATTGATTCCCTCAGGTGTTTTCAGTCCAGGTGTTTGCATGTTCTTGAGAGTTTCCTGACTCATGAACATTCTGAAATTATTCTTCAGACTCTGGGACAAATCAATCTAAAACTCTGCTTCTGTTCCCCTCAAAATCTCATGAGTCTCACAGCATGCCTGATATTTTCTGTACACAGGACCAAGTTTTTCTCTTCGTTGTACCCATCTACGAATCCCAACTCAATATTTCCTTTGAGAACTTCGTCAAATTCTGATTTTAGTCTCACAATATTCAGGCCATGGGAGGGGCTTCACTCTCTGGGTCTTGGGATCAGAACTGTTGGACTAGGCCCTCTCTGCAGGGTCCCCCCCCAAATTTTGCCTTCATCTCTCCTGTTTTCTGAACCTGTTTTGGTTGGCTTTTTATGACTCTGTGCACTTTACCGCTGCTAACCAGTGCTAAAGTGCCTCCTGCACACTCCTTAAAACATGGTAAAATTGGCTTACACCTGTTTGGCATATTTAATTTATTTATAAGGTCCTTGCAACATGGTGTACCAAATACTCAGACTGTAAAATTGATTGCTACTAGTGGGCTTGCAGCACTTACTGTGCCCCCCACATATGTAGCCTTTGAAAACATGTCCCTGGCCTACCGTTGAAGCCTGTGTGCAGTTTTAAACTGCCACTTACACTTGGCAAAATAACCCCTTTGACAAGCCTAAAACTCAATTTTCAAAGCATATGTCACCTTTATATTAGGCCCTAAACAGCTCACAGGGAGGGCTGCATTGTATTTAAAAAAAAATGGACATGTACTTTCGAGTCTTACACGTCCTGTTAGTGAAAAACTCACAAATTAATTTTTCACTACTGTGAGGCCTACCTCTCCCATAGAAGAACATTGGGTCACCTTATTATATCTAATAAGTGATAACTTTTGTTTGGGAATAGGTAGAAATATCATGTTTGTATCTAAGGAATTGTAATTTAAAATCCTCTTTAATGGTAAAAGTCAGATTTTAAGTAACACGCCTGAAAATGGCACTATTAGAAAGTTGTCATTCTCTTGTCCTGACCATTTGGTCATTGGAACTTCACACTAGCCTATTGTGACTGCATACTAATAGGGACCAAGGCAGGAGGCAAGAAATTTGAGACACTTCAAAGCTGGAACCGTTATAAAATCAGCACCCTCAGACACACTCTTCAGTTCACTTCTGGACCTCCAGAGGACTCTGACGACTGCCCTGCTGCTTGTGGTCTGCTGTATACTTCAGAGGACTTCACTGAAGCACCAAGAAGACTGTCCTGCTGCCTGAAACATGCCCTGTGACCTCAGAGGACTACCCTGCTGCTTGAGACCTGCTTCTCTGCTTGAACCAAAGACTTCCAAAGTGACGCCAAGGACTAGTTGGCTGGCCTCCTGATCAGAGCCTCAGGGACAGAAAAGGCTCCAGTCATCTTGAACCCGCACCTAGACCCAGCCTGAGTGAATCCTGACCATCCCAGTGGTGCACCCCTGGTCCTGGACCTTTGTAAATGGCTCTTAAGATGCCCAGATAGCCCAAATCAAAAACGTGGGATTTTCTGCAAGAAAAAGTCCAAAGGTAAGCAGAGGCCGGGCCCAATCCATGTCATGTATCCAAACCATGCTCCACTGCAGTTGGCCAGAAGTTATGACTTTGCCCAGGTCTTGCGGGACTAAATGTCCTTGGTTTGCACTTTCATAGCTAGTTTTCACTGGCACTATTTTTCACTGTAAACTTTAAAAAATAATAACTCACATTCTACGGGATTGGATCTGTGTCGTTTTGCAGTCAAATAATTTATTATAATTTATTTTATTTTTCTAAATTGGTGTGGGGTTTTTCTTGTGTTGTGTTTTCACTATATTACTACTGTTCAAGTGCTGCAGAAATACTTTAGATCTTACCTCTAAATTAAGCCTGACTGCTTTAGTGCCAAGTTACCAGAGGGTTAAGCATAGATTAATTTAATGCTTTTTATGGTTCACCCTGAAAAGGGCTGTGGCTGTTGTTTGAGAGGGACTTACAGCCCCCTCAACCAACAACCCAGTTTCTGACAAGGACCTTTTGCAACTTCTACACCAGTCCAACTCATGAGGGGAGTTTCTCCCGTTCAGGGTCTATCTCCATGATCTGAAGTAGTACCAGGGTTCAGTGTAGTAGGGACTGTTGTAATCATGGCGGTACCTGGAGCAGTGATAGTAACAGTAGTACTTGGGGCTACTAATGGTGGACCTGGTGTCACAAGGGGTAAAACTCCCTCAGGCATCTTTTGGCTTACAGGTGCACTCGCACCTGGGTTGACAGGCTGTTAGGGTACTATGGGCTATAAATTTCTTCCAGCCTGTTAAACAATGTTATGTGGAGATGGTGGAGAAGTCAATAGATCATCCAAAAAGTTATCACTTGAGTCACTATCACTCGTTTCATCTTTCTTTTCCTGATTTCCACCCCACTCTTGTACTCTTCCTCTCTGTTTTGTGTCTTGTTAGTCATTCTAATACCCCCATCACATTCTCCCTCTATTCTTGCTGCTCTGCATCTAACAACGCTTTCATCCAACTGCAGATGATATTCTTTTTTCAATTCTGATACTTCTCTTTCGCATGTGCGGCACACTCCCATGCACACTTGCTTCATAATCTCAGATTAAAGCTACCATGTGGGTAAAACTGCAAGGATCCTTCATTTACATTGATCTTATTCCATTGTTTGATCCAAATACACATGTGTAAACCAAGCTTGGTTGTCATGCAATGTGTAGGAGTGCCCTTGGGAGGGTCCTCCTCACCCTCTCAAACAGATATTCTGACATTGTTGCTCAACAAAGCTCTCAACTTCTTGAACTATTTCATTTTTACTCTATATGTAGAGCAACAAAAATCAAAAAACTTCAATTAAAATAACCAGCAGTTCTCAACTAATCACAATGAAACACTCAACAGCACTAATATGAAGTCTCAGGTCAACACCACTAAACTGACCACTCACAGTGTGGCACTCTCTGACGAAATGGCCAATACCAGCGTGGCACACTCCCCGACTGGCAAATGCCAGCACAGCACACACACACCGACTGACCAATACCAGTGTGGCACATAATGACGCAACACACAACACCTCACAGCAGCTTTCACTCGATAGTGATCAGCTTCACAATAGTGAATTATTAAAACAAAACAAAAAACAGAATGATAACTCCTGTCTATTCCACAAACAGAAAATCCAAAGTTACCAGTCACTCTAGGGGAAGAATGGGGAATAGCGTCTTCATGGCACTATCACACAAAAAAAGATTAACCAAAACACCAATCTCAGTTAGTACACCCTGATAATAGAAGTTTGATAAGTCTCTGTCTTTTGTGCGGCTGACAGCCTATTATATTTCAACACCACAAACCTTAACAGACAATTTACAACTTAATGTACTCAGTATTTATCCTGGGATCTTAGACTACGGCGATTCCAATAACCAAACTTCAACTCTTTGTAGCAAGAGTGTTTCTCTTCATAAGCATAAGCAATAAGCATGAAACAGCATTTCAAATCTCATCTTCAACACAGAACTTCTTTGGTCTCAAATGGGAACCACACGGCGAATCACACTTAATCATCAAAACCTGAAAACACTGCAGTGTTCGACAGCTCACAATCAAAGACAAGTAACTCTACTATACTCACATTACTGGGACACTGCAACCACTTCAGGAATGGCAGAACACTGGCAATTCTCCACCCTGGACTATAGAACATTGACTTGGACTCGGCTAGGGCAGATTCTAACGGTCCAATGAGAACCATCCTATGCTACTAGATTGAAGCAGCGAGAGATGAGGTTTGCACCATGGAAATCGTTGGTGCAAATTCAAGTACAAGCTGTACTCAAATGGATGGACCTTTGTCTCAAATTGAGACTTAGCTACAACAAATCAGCAACTCGTCAAAATAGTGAAGCACATTTGGCCCAACATGGAAGACAGGGAGTAGTAGATTGACAAACCAGAAGGTTTATTGGCAGACTAGCAAAGATACCTCAAATCATTCAAATTATTCAAAAATCATTAGGTGAACGATGATGGTCAGTATAATTCAACGCAATTCAAAACGTAGTAAATACAAAGAAAACAATTTAAAGTTGTCATATGCAAATTTGAGAAAGTTTCAGTTTCCCTTGAATGGGAATTCTGTAATACCAAGCTAAGAAAACAAAAGAATGGGAAAAGGAGCAGAAGGTGTCAGAAAATAAGGCCTCTGAAGGCAGAATCAAATGAAGATTCGGTCATGTCAATGAGAAATGATTTACTCAAAGTTCTGACTCTGTGAGCAGGAGCAAATGAAAACATCTAGAGAGTGGAAGAGCATCTGCTATAAAGCAACTAGGAAAGCATCTCTGAGTCTAAGTAGGTAAGCAAAGCACAATTAAAGCACACAATTCTCTACAGTGAAGGACAACTCCCTATGGTTCCCATAAAGAAAACCAATCAGAAACTGATATTTCATAATAACACATTCGTAGTTTTCTTCTCAGTCATAGCACAGTGGAAGATATCAACCATGTGGCCTTCAAAAGATATCTCGTCATATGATAATACATCTCCATCAGCTTGTCCCTGGAACAGGTGTGGAAAATCACTATTCATTCTCTATAAAACACAAGGTGATAATCTATTATCACAGAAACTATACCCGTGCAACTACAGCAGCTTGGGTCCTGAAACGAGAAAAAAAGGAGACGGAATCACAGCTGCCAAAATGCATGTAAGTGTGAGTTGTTAAACTGGAGCCTACATCAGCTATGGCTATCTTAACGTGAATGTGACTACGGACAGCTATAATGGGAAAAGTACACTCTCTGAATAAGTGTGTAATGTGAAGATTAATATATGCTTAAAACAATCCCGGAAAATAGTTAGAGATGCATCTCATGATTTTATGGAGTCCATATTTTGTACTCTTTGTTCTCCTATACTATACTTGTTCTTTCAAGGGCTGGTAAATCAGAATCACCTTTTAGTTTCTCAATAGATATTGCCATTTCATCAGCCCATGTCACATGAATTAAGTGTGTTCTGGCTAATTTCCACCTAGTCCACATTGTATCCTATCAGTATTTTAATGTTCTGATTGTTACACAAGAATGTATCTATCGAACTTGAGCTATTTTTTGCAAAACATTCCCCACAAGTTGTCATGTGCAGAATCCATTATATAAACTGCTACTCTTGAGTACACTATGTTATGTCAAATTCTCCATTACTCTGGCTTATAATATAAAACAAGTTAGCCCTCCCATGTATTGTTATCTCCACTGCTCTTAACTGCTGGAGTATAAATGCCTGGTGGTATTTTTTTCATTTTTGTTTATGTTCGACCCCCACTACCACCCCAACCGCCCAAGAGGTTAATTGCAACCTTTCTGCGGTCTCGCTATAGGCAGCTTACGCTGTCCATTAAAGGCAGCATTGTGTCCTACACTTTCATATGTGCTTTAGGCTTTTTAAATGGGTGGCTTTATTTTTAAACTTTTTTTAAAAGAAAAAAAAAGGAAAGATTTTATAGTACTTTACCGAATATACAAAATAGTGGTCAAGCATCCACTAATGAGGTATTCAGTTTTAAACTAGAAATGATGGCTATGCCAAATCCCTCAAAATCTTTGCAAAACACACACTTTGACAGCACAAAGAATACAGGAAATTTACATGTTAAACTGACTTTTTTAAAACCTTGCACCAAAGTATAAATACAGCATACAGTAACAAAATGGCAGCGAAAATATTTATACAAATAGAGCCAGTCTGCCCTGGCTTAATGAGGCCAATCTCTTCGACCTTAATTGCATGTGAAATGCCTATGTTAAAGCTTTATACTACAGGAAAGCAGCTTTCTCATTGAAGCAGGGGGCTGCACCGAAATGTAAAGCATGTGCTTCAAAGACGGACAAAAAGCAATGCTAAAACTGCCACTTAAAAACAAATTAGTTTTTTACTGTAGCAGTACAAATGACTCAATAAATAACATTTTAGAAAAAAAAACGCTGCTATCTTGCTGTGATGCTACATGTGGCTAATGCATGGGTTTGCAGTTAATAAAAAAGTTGGTCTGTAAAATGTACAGATAAAAAGCACATTCTCTACAAATTAATGGCAACCATGTCACTTAAACTATAAAAAAATATATATATATATAAAATTGTCTAGGCGGATGCTTCAACTCCTGTGGAGTCCAGGTCCCTATTAACTGTCTTCTGCTTTTTAGTTGCTGGTATTTTCTTCTTCTTTTGCAGGACGTTTCACCGGATGTTCTGCAGGTTCCTCTTGGCCTCAAGATCCCCCCCCCAACCTCCACCTTCTCACCCAAGGCCCGACTCCAGGAATTTGTATCTAGGAGCGCCATGAGGAAGCATGGGTGGACCCTGAAGATGAATGGCAGTGGCTAAAAAAAATTACAAAAAGATGTTGCAGTGGTCTGATGTTTTTTGGTGCTCGCGTTTGGGTGATTTCTTTACATTTTTAACACAGGAACCAGCCCCAAAGAGCTACATACTTAGCGCTCCCTGTTGCAAGAATTCCTCCCAGTGGCGTAGCAAGGGGGGGGCGGTGGGGGCGTGTAGTGTCCTAGCATGGACACGTTCTAGTGTTCAGAAGTGTAAGTCATACACTTTACACCCACCCACCACCTACGTCACTGGGTCAGGTGACTAGGCTAATAAAAGGGCCGAGCGCACGTGCTCGTGGCCAGTTAACCCACTACCACCCAACCATGTGTCCTGTGTCCATGATTACCAGCATGAGGGCCTAGGGCCCCAACACCACAGGGGCGGTCCGCCCCAGGCGGCACTATTTTGGGGGCGGTGGCGGCTGGTGGTTGCGCATGGCAGAGTTTATGATTTGGGGACACTGACTCACCACCTACCCCCACACGTGCGGCTGAGTCTGTTGCTGCTGAGGTCGTAGCACTGTCTGCACACGTGACGTGCACAGAGAAAGCGCACTGGCTGCAGTGCACGCACGCAAGCACCACCTAGCAAAGTGGTGGTGGTGCGTTGCGCGGTCGTGTGCCCTGTTGTCACGCATAAAGTGCCTCAACTCGGCTCGCTGTCAAGTGTCCCGAAAGCTATGGCTGATGAGTGTTAAAAAAATACAATTTGGTAAAAGCAGAGAGTGGCAGAAAGCGGAAGCGCACGGTGCATGCTGCTCGGCAGGCCAGGTTTGAGGTTGAGGGAGGGGCTGGCTGAGCTTAAGTGCAACACTTGAATTCGTACTGCGCGGCATGGCACACTGGTCAGGGGTGTGTCTGAAACTCAGTTATAGAATGGTGGCGCGGTATTTAAAATCAGTTTCGTTTTGCTAAATGTTGCAATGCTTCCTGCGCTTTCTCTTACATATGTGCACGTCACGTGTGCAGGCAGTGCTGGCGGCTAAAACATAGGATAACTGCAGCGGCCTGCAATGTGGTGGTTTATGGAACACAACTGCACTGCCCAGAGAGGGCTGCAGCTAGTAGGTGAGCGATCCTTGCCGCCACAGAGTCGACCCAGACAGCCCTCGGCCCGTGTATGGAGCTGCTCTCGCCGACCGACCTGCCCGGAATGTGTGCCCGGAATGTGTGGACTGACTCACATGGATTCAGTCACCACCGCAGGTAAGTAATTTAGCGAATTATGGTTGGTGTGAAGGGCACAGAAGCTGCTCTGTTGCCATGGATCTGAGTTTGTCCACTGTGACCGTCGTCAGGGAATTGATTTTTGTATGTTGTTATTCTTAGTGTCACTTATAGTTTCGTTTTCTCGATGTAATAAGAACGCAAGTTTCAGACGGAATGTGGAGCTTCTCTGCCTTTTTGAAAGGCTGTTTTTTTTTTCTACATTTTAGTGGGGGTGGGAGGGGGGAGTCAGACACGCTGTGGAGAGTGTATCTTTGCCCCTTAGCTGTTCACACAGACCTTTCTCTCCCGCTCGCACACACAGTCAAGAGAGGAGCAGGGAGATGCAGCCATGCAGGGGAGAAGTGTTATCACGGATTGTCCAGCAAGAGGAGCTCCTCAAAGCATGGACTTTTTAAACACCCTGCTAAGCTCTTTATTTCATGAGAGTGCGCCGGACCCAGGGCCAAGTCAGCAGTTGTTGGGCAGGGTGTGTGCAGCTCAGATTATGCAGAGGAAGAGTAGATATAACAAGTAATCGCAAAGCTAAAAAGCTCTCCCCTCTGGGACAACTTTTAAATTTAGCAACCAAGTGGGGGATGGATAACGGGCGAGGAGGGTTGGATAACTGACTGATTTGAAAAATGCACTAGAAAGCGGACTGTGCTGAATGCTTCATAGCGCTTTTAGGTCCAGATTGCAGAGAGGGGGTAGGTGTGAGGGGGTGAGGAAGGAGGAAGAAAGAGTACAAGGGAGGGAAATGGGAAATGAGACAGTGGGAAGAAGGGAAAAAGCAATAAAGAGGACAAAAGGGAAGAAGGAGAGAAAGAACATAAACCACATATTCGCAAAACTGTATTTGGTGAGGATTAGCTGTGAGTTACTACTTTTTACCAGGTTAGTGCCCTTCCATTTCTGGTGCTTTTCATCAGTTTTAAGCTCTTATTAGAGTTTCACATTGCTCAAATTGGTATAATTTCTCATTTATATATTTCCCTCATCGCTTAATTTTGCGTGCGAGAAAATGTAACTCATAGTTGTTGAATGTCACTCATAATTACACTGAAAAGTTGAAAATGTCACACATTGCCACCGCATATAGGACTCTGGTCATATTTTTGGTTAAATATGCTAGAGGTTGCAAACAAGTCAACCTTGATACCTCTGTACTTATATATTATTTTTGCAAAAAGAACAATTGATGGACAGATTACAGAACAATGTCATACATTCACCCCAGTACAGAGATCTGGGCCTAAATCCTTCATTTTTTTTGCTCCCTATGCCATTCCAGTTTGAACCCAGCCATATGCAAATCAGTCTTGATTTGCATATGACCAAGTCTAAACTGGGGTGGCATGGTGAGCAAACAAATGATGAATTTAACCCAGATCTCTTGACTGGGGGTGAATGTTTTGATTTGTTCTGCATTCCGCCCATCAATTGTGTGTCTTTGTACTGCTGGTGTATTCAACTGTGTAAAGAAAAACCAAAGGGGATGATGGATGGAGTGTTGAACATTTCAAGCACTCACCCCCTATCAACTAATCTGATACCGGTCTCAGGATGCTTGTTTCCGGTCCAGGGAAGACATGGCTTGGCAGTTTGGGCTGGACTGTTCCCATGAGGCACAGGGTCAGACTGATTTGCATATGGCCATGTCTGAACTGGGGTGGCGGAGTGAGCTAAAGAATGATGATGGATTAAACCCAGATCAGTCGACTGGGGGTGAGTGCTTGCAATGTTCAACACTCTGTCCATCATCCCCTTTGGTTTTGCTGTATTCAACTGTGTAGCCGTGGCGCTATACCACGTGTCTCTTGGACCTCTTTCAAGTGCTCACCATTCTTTTTACCCAGCATCAAACCCACCCACCCCGCTACCTGCCATGGGCGGCAATCTGAGGGATAGCCCCGGGCGCCAGAAGCTCTAGCTACGCCCCTGATTCCTCCACCAGGGCTTCTGGCGTTGGTGAAGGGGAGGGGAGCTGCTTGCCAGACTTTAAGATACAGGAGGACTGCAGCATGCTTACGGTCATATGCAACCATAGAAGCATTCCTGCTGCCCGACAGGATCCCTTTCCTGCTTTTCACTTTGAAAATAATTCTTTGACAGCTTAGCATTTTGCAAAGCTTTGAAGTTAAAAAATTGACGCTTTAAGCCCTGCAATTTTGCTATTTTGCACACCCCTATTTCATACCACAATGTACAGTTTGCTATTATCTAGCTTCCTTTCTACGCATATGTTCACTGTAAAACAACACATGGTTCTGGCTCACATGCAGAAGACCACTGAAATTCACAAGTTATGGTTAGTAACACACACACCTTAACTCGACCACCCGCCTTGCTCAAAATACCTGTTTGCTAACCGAACAAAGAAAAAGAAAAGAGCTATAAAGAGAACAACATGGTGGACAACACAAGGTATGTGTGTTGCGGTGATGTTGACCATACCTGGCGAATATCAGGGATTTCCTGCATTTGAGCAAGAAATATAACTCAGTGCCCTTTTCAGTGAATATGAGGGATTTCAAACTACATTTTTGGCTTCAATTTTGAAATAGTTGAATTAAGTTTGTCAAATTTCAGATGCCATCTTGGGATGTACATGGGGTTACACAAATGAAGTTAAGTGAAACTTGATCAATGATTTATAGATTATATATAGAATGAAGAGAATTTTATTGAGTTTTTTCATTTTTTATGTTCATTTGAATAGTTGGTAACTTTTTGTGAAAATAATGCAAAAGAAAATATGGAGCCTTCAAGATGCACATATTACAGTTATGACTAAATACATGACTAATGATTAATTCATTTGGATTAGTCTCCATGCTCTGCCCAAGCTGTGACTGGGCTACTATT
This sequence comes from Triturus cristatus, assembly GCF_964204655.1. Taxonomy (NCBI): domain Eukaryota; kingdom Metazoa; phylum Chordata; class Amphibia; order Caudata; family Salamandridae; genus Triturus; species Triturus cristatus. The sequence goes on along the minus strand of NC_140592.1, from coordinate 508,847,719 downwards.
GACTTTCTCCTTCCCCGAGTTGCTTCTATCTTCTTCCACTGTGTTGTCTCTTCTTACCTATCTCCTACCCTCCCATTGTCCATGTTGGTTCTTATTTCCCTTTTTACTTCCCATTTTAATTCCTGCCGTACGGTTCCCCCAAGTAATCGCAACTGGCAGAAATTGCTATTTGTTACGGTTGTCGCAGGTGAGAGAGAGGCAAAGAGTTGGATGGGTTTCAGTCTGAATGTCTCCAACCAGGCAATCTGGTTTATTACGTGCAACAGTGAGTACAGCAAGCATTCACCTGCAGTAGAAAGGTGTCTGTGTGAACTAAATGATTGTGGCTTAGACAATAGTGTGTCTATCTAATTCAAAAAGCTTTGTTGTATCTACTTCATAAGGATGAACATCTGCCTGACTAGTATTTGAGCCTGAGAACTGGTGAAGCTTACACAAAGATTACAGCAGGCACTTTACCAACTAGACTATTTCACACACCAGTAGAGGATCAGGGCTCCACTTGTTCTTTGTGGCATCAGCACCAGGATCTCCCCAAAAAATGTCAGAGCCAAATCTGTTTATTAGTTGGTAGAGCCGAGTATGCAAAACCCCTCCCCTTTGCAGACGGGCCCTTATAACTGTGAAAAAGTGTGTTAATGTGGCGGCTGCCTACATTTAGTTAATCTGAAGTCCACATATACAAATCTCAGTGGGGTCAATTCAACCTTCTGGTCTTGTGAAGTCAATAACAAAATACAAGTATTGCTTAAATATAAATATATCCGTTAATGGATCCTGTAGAAAACTTTTATGACGGGTCACCTGGAAATACCACTGGTGGTGAGATGCCAGAAGCAGGCGGCCAAGTGGGAAGGCGGGCCAAGTGGGAAATTCCATCTCGACAGAAAGGTGGGCCAGTCGACTAAAACTGTCCAAGTCAGTGCTATGTTTCTGAGGACAGACAGCCAGTCACCTCCACAACCAGTGCCATTGCTGCTCCAGTCTACAAACAATGTGAACGCTCCTGAGAAGGGAGTGGCCGCAATGGTTTCCTGCACCATGAGCATTTTCTCGTTTTTCACTTAGAGCAACAAGCATTGACAAAGCCAATAGGTCTCGCCCATGCAAAAGCTATTGTCTTTAGCAATGTTTTTAGCCATGTTGTACAGCAGCGTGGCTGTGCAGAATGGCTAAAAGTTAGCAATAAATGCAATGGCACTCCAAATTGTATCCATGCTGCACAGCCACACAGCTCATGGCACTTTTTTCTAACTTTCGCTATGCTGCATAGCCACGCAACTGTTCAACATGGCATAGACAAGATGTACTAGCTTTGCAAACGACTGTTTAATGTGGAACTTGTTGCCACAGAATTAGAGATTTTGTAGCACCAAGTGTTCCTATTAGTTGACCAAGGTGTCCTGCAGGTTAAACATAGGTCCCTCTACAAAGCAGCATTCTATCACTGCTAGTGTTGCAAGTCCGGCATGTACTCACATCAGAAAATTCTAAGAAAAGCAAAATCATTTGCAAAACATTTCTGTCATATTGCTGAATTTGACTCCTAAGTATGGCGGATTAGGAGTTGAAGCCTCTTTTGTTATAGTGAAAGTGCTCAGGAGACTCATTCATATCTATAAGAGCAGTTACGGGAGACATTGTTTACAAGGAACGTGTTACAACGCAATGTTTACAACTCAAAATCCATTACAACGCATGCCATTACAACGCATTCCCCAAAGTAACGCACAAGCAAAGTTAGAATAGTAATTCACGTTGTAATGGATTATGCATTGTAATAGCTTGCGTTGTAATGCCCTTCGTTGTCATGGATTTCACGTTGTAAAAAATGCGTTATAATGGCATGCATTGTAAATGCGTGCGTTGTAATGTGTCCTATTCAGCAGTTACCATCTCAGCTGACTTCAACTTGTCTTCAACCCTGTCCCCATACCTAAAAAGTTGCTCAAGTTAATGGTGCTATCAGTTAAAATTAAACGATTAGGCAGTGCCTGTGGAGCTGCAGACCCCTGTGAAATTTTAGGGAAAAAATGGAAAAAAAGCGGATTTTAAAGTTCTGAATAGACTTCAGTGGGCCAGGGGGCTTCCTTGGGTGGGCCAGGGGGATTCCTTGGGTGGGCCAGCACCCCCCCACCCCCCCAGAACCGGGCTTGTCCCTTCTCTTCTGCAGCAGCCTCTTTCACCTTCTCTTTCTTCTACCTCGTCTTCCTTTGGTTTCTCTTCACTGTGGCCTCTTTATTCTGTTCCGTTTGCAGGTGCGTCGCCACTTCCGTTCTCTGCCTTTTCTTGTGCTAGTCTCTTTCTTCACTTTGACCTCCACTTCAGCAGGGCGGCGGGGGTATCTAGTACTGTACTGACAAATAGGGTGATTGTGAGGCATCTTGCCATTTTGAGATGGTTTCCTTTGATGCCCACGACCCGGATCCTCAATTTCGTTGATTCTTGTCCTTTCCTTCGGTCCGTTGGACTCCATCCTGACGACCTTCAGACATTTCTCTTTTGCTGGACTGCCTTTTCTCTTTCTCCGCCTCAGGTCCCCCTCTCTCCTCTCACCAATCTCAGCCTCCGACTCTTCTCCCCCCCATCTCTTCTACCCCTTTGGATGTTTTATTTCTCGTTCACTTAGTAAATGTGTAATATATAATTGTCCAAGCCTAATCGCTGGTAAAATGTAATTGAGTAAATCTACTATTTGTCTATATATATATATGTATATATATGTATATATGTATATAACTCTAACCACTAGTATATATAGTAGACCTTTGTACTTACTGCCATTCCTATCCGTTTGTATCTCTTCCTTGAGTGACTTTGCAACATGTACATTTGCAATTTTTTCTGTCTGTATCTCTTCCTTGTGTGACTTTGCAACTTGTACATTTGCTATTTTTTCTGTTTGTATCTCTTATGTAACTCATGTAATCCCAAAGTCCTTATGTAATGCAGCTGGTACTTTTGTAAAGCGCTCTGACACCTTCGGGTAATGTTCGCGCTATATAAAATCGCATTAAATAAAATAAAATAAAAAAAGAGTGGCGGAAAGTCCTCGGGCTGCGCCCGTTCTTGCTCTAAGAATTTTTCTCGCGAGCTTCGGCAAGTCAGTGACATTGGGTGGCTTTCTTGGATATTTCAATATTATACGTTTGATTTGCTGCATTCCACACTTTTTTCCCGCTCCTGAAGCACAGCTCGCTCATCATGCTTTTAGATTTTAGATTCTCTGTGTCGTTTCTGTTCTTTACATAGCTGATATCAGCGGACTATTTTTTCTCAGTAAAGGTTTACATATCAATTGTCTTTTAGCTGGATCAGCACTTAAATAACAGCATGAATCAGCTTGCATCGGCCGAAAACTTTTTTTGAAATCTAATGTATTGCTAAATTTTATAATATTGGGGATAGCTTCCTGGGTTTTTTATGTTTAAGATCATAAAGTTTAATCTTATTATTTTTTCTGGTCCCACTCGCTCCTTCCATACATTTCCCATTAATCGTTTATAATTATTAAGAATTTCATATTTGTTCTTCTTTTTCTCATATGTTTGTGATGTTTTTCAAGTTAAGGTAATCCAAACATTACCTTTTAAAAACAAAATAAAAATAAAAATATCTGTAAACAACTCTAAGAATGCTGTCTGTAAAAAGGATTCATTATCTCAGGAAGTCCAACTTTTAGCTGCAGACTAAATCTGGTTTGCGAGGCTATTAAATAAATGTGTCACTGTGAGAAGGATTGCAAACAGCAATGCATCTGAAAATGTTCTGAACCACTGCCTCCCTGAGTGCTTATAACTTGGCAGCACACAATAAATTTGAATGTAGGGACTGCAATTATGATTTTATAAGCAGGAAAACGTGACTAGTTGATCGCTATCTAGCATCAAAACTTTACTACAGCTAGCAAATCATTAACTGCAAAATAATATGGCCACCCAGTTGACAGCAGCATATATTATATGGGTGTTTACACATTCATGGGCCAAATTGCTGTATGACTAAGGGATGCATTAGTGTACAGTAAAGAAAATGTGGTTAGGGTACAAAGTAAACTACAAAGAGAGCTTGCGACAGCCCTTTATCGAAAAGCATTTTAAAACAATATTACTGGAAAATACCACATTTTTAAAGTAGAAATCACCCATAGTCCACGTGGGTATGCCACAAATGAAAGTTTTGAAGTCTCCAACTATAAACGTTACCAAATAATTCCTGGAAACTGATGCATTTTCAGGTAAAAATTGGCAACAATCAAATGGATAGGTCTTGTGGCCTCTTGTGGGTTTACTCTCGAGCAAAGTTTGATGTCCTTGTGACAGTGTGTGCAGGTCATCGAGGTGGATGCTAATAATGTGGCTGAAAGTGGTGAGCAAATACACCTTAGGCAGGTTGGAAATGTTGTTTGTAGGGCTCTAATATCCAGCTCTCTGAGGCCAATTTTACTGGGCCATGTTTTTCTCTTCCATGGATAGTCTCTGTACAGCCAGAGCTTGCTCTTTGTCCAATTTGGCCCAGACTTTTCTAATGTAGCAAGGACTAGGGCCTGCTCCTTGGCAGTCCTGGCAAGCTCTAACTTCAGCTTCCTTTCTTATCTCCAGCTCCTCGGGGGACAGGCTCCGCGAGGAGATACTGCTGCCCATTCTAGAGTGCCCTTCATGTCTGGGAGAATAGTGTGCTCCCCCTCTATCGATTGTCTGTCAGTGCCCCTCTAGCGTCTGCTACCTACAACCCCTGTGGTGAGCCTTGCATGAGGCATTTTGCACCAACACACTCCGGTCCACGTTTTGCAGCAGCGAAGTGCAGCGAGGAGGGCGAGTGGAGAGCGGCATAGCGGCTAAACGGCTGTAATCCGACTGGAAAATCCATGAGCCGAAGCCGTAGAAGTCGCCGAAAGCCGCCGCCGACCCCCTGCAGCCCCCTGCCACGCCGGCCAAGCCGTGCCGAAGTCGCATCCACAAATCAGCTGCAAAACCGGAGAGCCAGGGACCGGGCCCCCCTCACCAGTACCTGCAGTACCAGAAGCGGTGGTAAGCCCTTTGGCCTTCCTGTGCCGCGGCAGTTAATGCGGCAGGAACACACACGCACGTTTCCTCATCATAAGGAGCGTGTTGTGCGGGGGAGCGGTGGGGGGCGGAAGAGAGAGGGTTGTTAGCGGCCGTGAGCGGCTGGGAGCCGCCGTCCGGCCGCCACCAGCCGTCCAGAAATAGCAAGATCAGGGACTAGCCCGGCTCTCAACCCAGTCTCCCTGGACTAACCCCTGGCCCTCCTCCAGAGGCAGCACTCAACCACTCAACCTACCCGACCGAGTCGGCGCTTAACACAGCATGAGCTGTACATCAGCTTTTCCCACTCTGAGTCGGCCCTACTCCCCTGACCTCAGTATCTTACCATCAAGGGAAGCATAGGGTGGCGACAGCAGTGCAATTACAGACCAGAGGAGACAAGAGAAATTGACAGACGTACAGACAGACGTACAGACGTACAGAGGCAACTAGGTCAGGCAAACAAGGCGGACACAGCCTGCTCTGCTTGCCCGCTTTGCCCTGCCTCGCCTTACCAGGATAGATGCTTGAGAGCCAGAGAGCTTCGCCCATTGAGCCTCGCCCTCACCTCGGGGGCTGAGAGAGGAGGAGCTCCTCTTTCTGCATTCACCCTGCAATAGCTGCCCACACCCCTCTGCTCAATTCTACTCACCCCAGCACCTACTTTAGGAAACAGAGGCAAGCAGCCAACAGCCGGGAGTTAGCAGTCAGCAGCCAGTACACCCTACCACCAACCAATCCTTGTGGCCCCCTGCGGACCTAGTTGGAGTGAGTCAGGAAAAGCAGCAAGGGGACAGGTGGCAGGGGCGTGGAGAGAGCAGAAGCAAGCAGGAACCCTATTCTCACTAAACTAACCTGTCACCCCACAGTCATCATACCAACTTAACATAGCCTTGGCACCAATCTCCTTCATCCCCCTCTCCTCAGGATCGTCTTGAGGTCTGGAAGAGTAAGAAGATCCATAACAAGGCCATCACCCAAACGAAAAAGAAAAGAAGTCGCACATGAAAACCACGGATGTAAGGAGACCCCAGAAAATGACAACTCGAGTGAAATTAGCATCAAGGACAGCAAAACCACCAGCAAGGGGAACATCAAGTATACAAAAACCTGCTCAATCGAATGTCCGATAGCTAACAAAGAAAACGGTCCATCATCCATAACAGAGCAAAAAAATGCAAACCAGCTAAACGTAACACCCAAAAGTGACAAAAGAAAAAACCCGTACGAACTTATAAACATAGAAGGCCAACCTCCAAGGAAGATTACAAACTACTATCAGCCAAAAATCTATACGAAATTCACATTTCTAAAAGACCCAGGCAAAGCAATCTACTCAAACAATGACACCATAATGGGTCTACAATCCCCACTGCGACCCGCTGGAGCAGATAGTCCATTACCCCAAACAGCAAGAACAACAGCCGTAGAAATACACACGATCAAAAACCACATGGAGTTCATAGCCCACTCGAGAAGTATAATGGGGGATGGAGCTCAATGGGGGCAAGTTGTTGACACCATAGAAGCAACTGAGGGGGCCAGCAGCCAAAACAACTCACAAAAGACTCGGGATCAGGAAAAATAACTCTAGGGGGCTTGTGCGTCTGTTTCCCAATAGTCGATAAGCTATCTAAACTACCAACGATGCTAGGGAACCTCTTGGTAGATCTAAAATTAAACACAATAACGCACCCTACAACGAAGGTCCGGTCCGGAAGAACAGGCCTCAGCGAAAAACCACCAGGAACCGGCAACGACCATCACACTGGCATCAAGCAAGGGAACTTACTTCTGGCAGGCGACTTCAATCTTCACCTTTTTGGAAAAATATGAAAGATGAAATAACACAGGAACTGAACATTGGGTGGGGAATACCAAACCAATTCCCAGCCTCTCCAAACAAGCAAACAAGATGCTCAAACCAACTACTGAAAGACCTGGAGCAGCTAAACCTAAGAGTACTAAATGGTCGATTTAAAGAGGATACACCGCCAGCACTAACATATTTTTCCTCAACCACTTCTTCTCACCTCGACTTCACCCTTGCAACACTACCACTGTTTGAAATAATAAGTTCGTTCAAGGTTGGAGAAAACGGCCAAAGCGACCACCTGCCACAAGAAGTGAAACTAGGCGTCACTAGTTGGAACGACATGGAAGCAAGAAAAGCATCGGGACAGAGTATTCCTCCAACTTCAGACGGATAAGGTGCAAGACCGATAAAGTAGAAGAACTAACAATCAATGCATAAATAATCTTCAACCGGATAACAAGTTTGACAAAGAACCCACTAGAGGCTTGGGAAGAATTCGTAATGGAACTTGGAACAACATACACTACAGAGCAAAAAACCCGCAAAGGGAACATATCAAGCAGCATATTTGGAAAGGTAATTACACCAGAGATAAAAATCCTAAAACAGAAAATAAACCAGATCCTAAGGCAGCTCCGCAAACAATCGAACAATGAAGCCCTGCAAAAAGAGTTGCAAACCCTAAAGGCTCAACAAAAAAAAAGACTTGGAAAAGGCAAATGAATGAGGAACTCTGGGCGAAAATCGTGTACGACTCGAAACAGAGGAACAGTGCCAGATTCTGGAAAACAATCCATAGCCTCCAACACCCAGGACACAAAGGAATAAACTCACATATATCTGAATCCGAATGGGCACACTACTTACCACATCACTTCAATGATAAAAACCCAGAGGGAGACCCACTCAGAGGAAAAACTCGGACAATCAAGATCTACCCAAGCAGTAACAAAACAGGAATACACAAACATGAAGTTATATGACGACTCCAACCAAACTGAGATCCTGCGTAAGCTTGCAAATCCGCAGGAGGAAGGCACAACAAGCTCCAAACTAACCTCAAACAGGAAGGAAAAAAATCATGCAGCAATAGCGGTTAGTATTAAGCCACAAATATCAAAAGGGAAACTAGAAGGTGCTCCTGGCCCCAACGGAATCCCGCCGATAATGTACAAGCAAGACGCTGACTTCTGGAGCAACACACTGGCGCCAGTTTTCCAGGAAATTAGGGAAACAGCGATATGTCCATCATCCTGGAGAGGATCAATAATAAGTCCGATCTGTAAACAGGGTGAAAGGAGCAATCCAAGTAACCATCGACTTATTGCCCTTATTGACACAGAGACAAAGTACTATGTGGGACTCCTCTTGGAGGAATTAACATCCTGGGCAACTTCAAACACATCATCCCAGCAAACCAAACCGGATTCTGCAGAGGTCAGGGCACAATAACTAATATCATGGTGCTAACCCTACTGATAGACGCGGTTAAGACAGCCAAGAGCTCGCTATTTCTATGCTTCATAGATTACAGTTTGACCATGTAGACCGTAGCAAACTCTGGCAGAAACTGGAAAAATGGGGATTCCCGGGCCACTCCTAAAACAGCTCATACTACTGCACACCAACACTTGGGTCAAGATTAAACTGGGAACTGGAACGCACCTTTCAAGGCAAATCAACACCACCAAAGGTCTAAAACACGGATGCGTTCTAGCCCCCATGCTGTTTAACCTTTTTCTCGCTGATCTTCCTGGAGAACTGGACAAAACCAAATTGCATGCCCCACGGTTGGGAGACATCACACTATCAAACCTCCTATATGCAGACTACCTGGTCTTAATTAGTCGGTCCCCGATTGGACTACACCACCTCCTGGACGACACCAATAAATTCTCATCAAACAATGCATTAAAGATCAACTTAAACAAATCAAAAGTTATGTCAGTGAACCATAATAAAACAAAGAAACTTGCATGGTTCCTCGACGGACAGAGGCTAGACCGCGTAGCCAATTATAAATACCTAGGTGTACTATTAGACAGTAGAGGTTCGTTTAAACCCCAACTAGAGGCCATCCGTCGGAAGGGCACAACATTCTATTTCTCAATGAAGCCCCCGAAGAAAATTCTCCCCGATCAATCACTGGATCCCCTTCTACGGGTGATCAGAGCACGTCTACAGCCAATGCTCACATATGGCAGTGAACCCATGCAAGGGAAAGATGCGACGGCTCTAGACAAAATAATCAGTAGAGCATGCAGGGCAATCTTCCATCTGCCGACCTCGTGTCCCCTGCCCAAATCCGCCTCAAATTTGGTCTCCAGAAACAAACGGTGGAGAGAAGAGGCGCCTATATAAAAAGCTGGTGCAAAATCGGAGGCGCGAAGCAAGGATCTCTAAACTGTCCACCCGAGAGAACTCACCCGCCAGGAAGTATCTATTAGAATCACTGGAGTACCTGGAATTAACAAATCTCTGGCAGTCATCCACAGACAATAAAAGCTTCAAAAAGGTGGTAACAAAAGTAACCAAAATGATATCATCCATAGAAGACAAAGAAATTCTGGCCAAAAGGGCTCATGGATGGACAGTGCTGAAAGATTATAAAGGCCTAAAGCTGCAGGAATACCTGAAAACGGGTCTCATGCAGAAGACAAAAGACACATTTTTAAAACTGCGCTTCGGCATCCTACCAATACTACCTCACCTGGCACCTTGGAAAAGGGGAACAGAAGAACACCTTTGCCGTGTTTGTAGAACAGGGAAAGAGGACCTAATACATATAATTTGCATCTGCCCAAACCTGATGGAAATTAAGGCGCGCCTTCCTCCGAGTATTATGGAACCAAAAGGGCATTACAAGCTGCAGGCAGGCTGTGAAGCTGTGCTTTAAACCTGAAAAGATCCAGCTAAATTGCAGACTAACAAAGTACTTTTATATAGTGGCCAGAAGACTCACGAGCTAGCCATACGGTACATCTGAAGTACATCAAGCAACAGCATTTCAACCAAACAAAGGAACAGTCCACCAAGACACTTGCCAAGTCATAATTACGCTCCGGCAAACAGAGGCACATTCACTTTATAAACTTAGAAAAGGACTATACAGACAATGCAGTTGAGACTGTCTTGATTTTATAGAGTGTAAAATACTTTTTTCTTCTTATTCGAATAATATAAGTGTAAAACAAGGTTTAAATGATTTTTAATGATGGAAGTTTTAATATTGTGAGTTTTAATAAACTGTACAATAAAGTTATTCTTATTCCCTTTGGGCCTGCTCTGACTCTTCCCCACACTCAGTCTCTTCTCCACTATTCACTTCCCCTCGGGGTGGGCCTCTGTCCCGGCCCTCACGGCTTCCTGCATCTCTGCCTTCTTGCCTCTTCATTTGCAAGCCACCCCCTTTGCTTAGCAGACCTTCTTGAGCTTGCCACCGTATAGGTTTCCAGATTAGCCAGCTCAAACTGCACCTCGGGTAGGCCCTCAGACATGTTAGTAAACTAGTGGAAGCAAAAATAGAGATCAATGAGCAACACAAAATAAATCACCACTCCCCAGCTATTTGTTGAGTTGTCGCGCCCAATTTAGTTACCGAGTGATGCTGTGCAAATGCAAGTTCGATCCACACTGTTGACCATCAAATGTTGGAACTAGCACATTTTAATTGGCTGAGGAGAGGCCCTAGCAAAGGCAGAACCTACTACTCCGTCAGGGCGGGTGATTACACTCACTGTATAACCTGCACTCTCCCTTGGGTAGGTTGGCACTGAGCTGTCAGGCTTAACACAGAGGCAATGGGTAAAGCATTGGCAAGGGAAACAGAGGTTACAACGCGAGTGTTACCATGCAGGTAGGTAACAACGCGGTCATTACAACGACTGCGTTGTTACCACGCGTGGCTTTACATCGCAAGTCGTTTCTACGACTTGCGCTAGGTGCGCGCATCAACAGGGAATGTGTTGGATTTTAAATCCAACACATTCCCTGCTGTTGCGCTAACTGGAGTAGGAATCGTAAGTTATACTATTCCTAAATCCAACGCGCCATCTAGCGCAAGTCGTAGAAATGACTTGCGATGTAAAGCCACACATAGTAACAACGCGGTTGTTGTAACAACCACGTTGTTACCTACCACGTGGTAACACCATGCGTTGTATCATCACATATTCGTTGGCACAGCACCGTTTCACAATGAATCCACTGGGCACCACAAAAGAGACTTTACACATGGTGTATGTAAATAAAGTTTGTATTCAACAAACACATTAATTAACACAACATGAACATCATCTCAGTCAGACAGTCAGTAACTTTATTTCAGCCATTGCAGCCAGTCACAAATCTTTATTCGGCTTAATGACAGCCATAAAAGAACAAATAAAACATTATTTTAACAATAATACGCATGTTAAGACTTTAACCAATTTGAATGATACCCAAGAGTTCATTTTCCGACAACATTACGAAGTCGAACTGCAGCGGAGATATACTTATAGACCATAAGATAGGTGAATTCATTATTTAAAAGAAGTAGATGACATAGTGCAGGTTGACACTTTCTAATATTTAAAAATCTTAATAATGGTTTTAAAAAAGTGCGTCTAGGGTTAAGATACAATTTACAAAAAAACATAAAGTGCAAGGTGCTTTGTGCAGAAATTGAATTACATGGACACAGTTCTAATTTGGCATCACAATATGCATCACGTAAATGAGCAATACCCATTCTGAACCTAATCAAATAAAACATATTTGCTTGATTAAAATAGAATGAGAGATAAGATTCAATTCGTGGGGAGCTAATTAGTAGGGAATGCTCAACGACCCTTTTTTTTTACCATCTCTTGGCTAGCTCTTTCATGCTTCAGGAGTAAAAGAAAATCACTTTTAAGCTTGGCCTTAGGAATTGCAGATATATTTCCGGGGCTCTTAAAACAATCCTGCAATACAAAATTCTCCAATTGTTCTTGCAAGTAAGAGAGCCATGGTATTTTTTTTGCCTAATCCAGTTTTAAACAATCTAAAATTATGTCACGGTTCAGGACTGGTTCCTCTTTTACCCAGATGCTATGCCAAAGCATCAATGGTGCTAATTGCATGCGAAAGGATAATGGTATAACACCTAATTCATTATGACACATAGTGGCAGGGATGCTTTTAGGTAATGTCAGCACACGTTTTAACATTAAGTTCTCGGCTCTTTGAAAACCCGATATGTTTGAGCAACCCCAAACTCCAGCGCCGTATAATGTAATGGCGCATGTTCTTGCTTTATAAATATCAATAATTACTTTTATGGGGCGAGAACCTAACTTTTTTGTGAATCTAAAAATGGCCTCCATATTTTTATTGAAGCCCCCAATCCTGGCATTAACTAGGTGGGACCAAGAGTTTTTTTCGTTAAAAAGAATGCCAAAATAGGAAAAAATTGGCACCCGACATAATATTTCATTCTTTATGTAGAAAGTTTTCGTCTTAGAAGGAGCTTTTCCTGCTACCAAGACGTGTGACTTGGCAACATTTGTTTTTAACCCAAGATCGCTCATAAATTCATTAAAACTGATTAAAAGCCTTTGTAAAACCACCCCAGTTCTTGACATTAGAACGCAGTCGTCCGCGTATAACAGGGCTGGTAAAGTCCTGCGGCCTATTGTTGGTGCATCTATGTTTCCAATTCTGATGTGGCTTTCTAAGTCATTAATATATAGACAGAAAAGGAAAGGAGCAAGTACGCATCCCTGTCGGACTCCACAATCCATCTTTATGGGTCGGGTAAGCTCTCCAGATGCTCCATAGCGTACTCTACCTGTGAGACCCTGATGCATTGCAGCTAAAAAATAGACGATGGAGGGATCAATCCCCATAAGGAGCATTTTCTCCCACAATTTCCCCCTCTGCACCCAATCAAAGGCAGATGTCAGGTCCATAAACCCCAGGTATAAGGACCCTGACTTAGCCATAATGTATTTGCCAATGACAAGGTGCAGGTTAAGGCACTGTTCTACAGTGCCCAGACCATTCCTGAAGCCATACTGGACAGCGGAGAACTTCCCTTTTTCTGTGACCCAAGTCTCTAATCTCTCCAGTATTACTCTTCCCATAATCTTGCAAGTGCTATCAATTAAAGAGATGGGTCGATAGCATTTGGGATCTGATCTATCACCCTTTTTAAGTAAGTGAACTATTATAACTGATCTACATGACTCCAGGGGGCCCTGAGCTGCATAGCATCTTAATAAATTAGTTAATAACGGGTGCCACAAGGGGGTATTTGCTAGAAATAGGTCAGCGGGTATACCGTCCGGGAGCCTTGTTCTTTACAGTCTGGGAGAGCGCCCTATTTACCTCAACTAGATTTGGGGGTTCCATAGGACAGGCCACATATTGGGAGCAAGCAGCACTTTGTTTCTCAGTGCTATTACTATAGAGGCCGGCAAAATACTTTACCCACGATTCGGGCATAATTGTTGCATCGATATGGCCATTTTTTGTATCACCAAAATATTCTTCATTAACAGTTTCCCCAAAAAGTTTGGAATCTTTACTCTGTGATGCCAAGTATAGTTTGCCCCATGCCTCTTGCCTAATTTCCTTCTTGCGTTTCTCCAGTGCACGTTTATAATCTATGCGCGCCTGTCTCACTCCCACCCTATCTCGTGGTATAGTTTTTAGAATCTTAATTAATTTATTATGTAATTGGGAGCATTCCCTGTCAAACCACCTTTTATATCTCTGTGAGCATTTCAACAGATTTTTAGTTAAGAGCACCTTTGTTGTCTCAATTATTACATTATACGATTTGATCACGGATGTAGCACTTAAATTTTCATCCAAATAATCCAGTATTTGCACAAAGTTGCTCTTTATAATCTCTTCCAGAACGATCTCATGGTTGACAGAGGACCACTTCCGAGTTAACCCCTTATTTTTAGTATACGATATGGGGACTACCTTAACTGGTGTATTTTGAGGGACTGGTAGGATTGCTAATTGTAATGTTAGTGGGTAATGGTCGCTAAAATGGATTTTGGGAATGTTAAAAACCACAGTTTCAGTGTTAAAATAATCAGACAGAATAATACAATCAATTAGCGTCCCTTGACCTCTTCCAACATATGTTACCACATCAGAGTTTAAACGCTCAATGAAGTCTAAAGTTAAGAAAAGTGAAAATTTTGACAATAAAGAATTAAAAATGTTCCCACAAGGGTTGTGCTCAAATTGATAGCCACCCACCACATCCCTTGTTAAATGGTGGCATGCCTCACATTTAGTCAGTGAGCATAATTTACAATTAAAATCACCCCCCCCCAGAGTATTGCATAGTCCATTTTTATCTCCTCAATATGTTTCATAAGTGCAGTTTCAAGTTCTTGGGCAAAAGTAATATTTGCACTATTAAAATTATTATGGTAAAAATTAATAACCATAAGGGTCAAGTTACTCTTCAGAGAAATATTTATAATCTGGAAGTGTGGGGAGTCCAGTTGCAGTTTCCTAACTCTTCCGTTCAATGTTGTGGAGATCATGGTTAGTAAGCCACCTTTATCATGACCACCTACAGATGGTCTAGCTGATGTGTGTACAGAGTAAAAACCATTTATATAGGCTGGTTCACGCATCCAAGTTTCCTGTAAACAAATTATGCTGAATTTGCTGACAAACTCTACCTAATCGTTAATGCCTAGTTTGTTTGACAGACCTGCTACATTCCAGAAAAGGCTACCATGAGTAAATGTACTAACATAGGGGTGTCTTTATTTTCTGCACAACCGGTGTCAGTTACACCACTTTCTACTGTCATCATATTTGTTGTTACAGTAGGGTTCACAACACCAACTAGCTCAGCAGCAGGGCATACTGGCAAAAGATCTAATGTGCCATCATGAGATGGATTGGGAGAATTGGGCCTCGAATAATATGTCGGGTTTAATAAGCATTCCTTATTGGAATGTCCCGGACCATTTGAAATTTTAATACTAGAAGAAGTCGGGAAAATACCTGAGGGGGCAGGATGACTGTGTCTTTCTGTATCAGCGAAAACATGCAAAAAGGCTGGATTTAAATCTGGATCACCAGACTCCCTCAATGGCTGACCATTCAGTCAGTCCACCTGATCTAGGGGGGAAAAGGAGTTGGAAGTTGGAATCATGAATGGAGAGAATATTTTAGGATGGGATTGGGCCTGGCCAATACCCACATTTGGCAACGGCGTATAAAAATAGCCGAGTGGTACGGCTTCGATGATTCCCCCCGTGTTATTGCTCCAAGGGAGTCTATCCGTGAGCCAGTGCAGAAATTTTTTATCCCTAAAATTTACAACAATGCAGTCTCCCATTTCAGTTTTTGCCTGAGACCCCACCCATGAGACACGTTCTACATTATTAATTTTATCATTTAGAACGTCACAGCCTGACAAGTCCAAGGTCTTCGCCAACCAATGCACCGTTTTATTTTTCAGCTGTTTCCAATCTTTTGTGTTACTGTGGGGCAGAGGTGGGACATTTCTTAGAACAATGACGTAAGGGGTAGCTTCCAGGGGTAGGTGAAGTATTCTTAGACTACTATTCGCACCGGCTGGGAGAGAGTTATAATTTCTACCAGTAGGATTAATATCACTTTGTTCCACATTTGCTGTCGATAGTCCCGGCCGTACTTTATCAGGTTGTTTGGTTGGGTGCATTGTAGTCTCAGTGTTGATAACTACTCCGACCACAGAAACCGGTATCTGAGAGAGTGGAGTTACCTCAGGAATGTCCAAATTCATATTCGAGATGGGGTTTGTTAGAGTCTCTGAGCCTATAGTTGCCTTCGAAATGCTAGAGCCAATTAATATTTTTAACGAGACATCAATGCTGTTTAATACCCCTACCAGGGGGACGAAAATTGATTTGATGACAGCCTCCATCGAGCTTATATAACATTTAAATAGTGCATTATCCCCCATATGCTCAGTGTTAGTGGGGTCCTTAACAGCACCCATTGCTCGTGTTACTGGCTTACGTGTTGGAGCCATATTTTTCTTTAGTGTCACTATGGGTTCTATAACTTTCTTGGCTTTCTCACACGCCTTAGATTTTTTAGATGGTGGTGGGCAGAGAGTATCCACAAATCCCCCCTCCTGAGTGATGCCAGTATTAACCTCATCTCCACTAGCTTCCAAATTGATAGATAATAATCATTCTTCTAATGTTTTATCGTGCTCACCCACAATTCCCGTTGGGTTGCCATTTTGCAGAGCTCGTTGCGTTTCCCCCAACCTCTCCTCCACGGACTCTATTTCACTTGTTATTGCCCCCATCGCCGTCGTTAAAAAGTTTGTAATTGATAAGGTTAGTGGCCTGGCCTTCGTGGTCATGACGGTCTTACGTTTCCCCATCTCCTTACCCTTTATATCTAACAGTCCTCAAGCTTATAGCTGAACTAAGGGTTTCTTTTCCAGGCGCTCCTCTCTCCGTAATAGATGGCCAGGGGCCTTGGCCCTGCCCAGCCTCGTCCCGTCGCTTGTCAATGAGAGTGAATTTAATTAGATAAACTGAACATTTATTAACTGAAAACGAGTTTGTGATTCTTTAAAGGGTATCGATTAAAGGTTCTGAGACTTTAAATGTGTTGTAGCTGGTTCTAAATCACCATCAACCAGTCCAACTAATTGGTCCATCGACCAAGTGGTGGAGTGCCTTGATGTTAAGGTTAGGAGTCTATCGATACTAAGGGTATTGGTATTATAATGTAAATAACTTTTCTTTCTATAGGTAATAAGGTACCCCCACATGTCCAGCGCTTCTCTTCCTCCTGTGTGCAGATCCGAGTGAGAAGTATGAGTGTTGGTGTTATGGGCCCCACCAATGAATGTATGCGTGAATGTGTAAGAGTGATGACGGGTCTGTGACGCAGGGAGGATATGTAAATTTGCCCTTTTCCGCTGGAGCACTTGCACTTCAGTTTTGTTTTTTTACTTACAAGTTTCCAAAGAGGAGGCCTATTGGCTATGCCAATGCTGGTTTGCACACAGCTGTTGAAAATGTAAAAATAAAAAAATAAAAATGATTTGCAACAACACATGAAACCGAATGTAAAAACAGAAGGAAACTAAAGAACAAGTTTTAGAGCTTGAAATCAAAGACGAGAGTACAAGCTAGAGACTGGGGTGGTGCTAAGAGCCCTCATGAAGCTGATGGGCTGCCTTTGAAAATAACCTCGGTATTTCCAAATATTGTGAAAAGGAATGCAAGGGTATTGAATAGGCACATGTTTTTAGGATCAGAAACAGTTAATTTACTTTTCACCACTATAGCAATAATTGCTTATGGCTTAGTTGGAATTATGGTGAACCGTTCTGGAGGCATCTTCCTTCAGAATACACCACTAAATTTCAACCAGTGCAGGAGAGCTAACAAGAGGAGGGTTGCTCTGCACCCAAAAACCTTATCAAAAGATGCAAGATGTTTAAAAGGTGCGAAGTAAGGAGTGCAGAGGAGCTAGAGCATAGAATGTGCAAAACACAACATAAAAATACACGAGTGAAATGAGATCCAGAGATAGTATGAAGGTTTGGTTTTAGAACAAGATTCATGAAAGAACTTGCCACTAAGAACACAAAGGAGTTCAGTTTGACAGAAAGGGTAGTAACCCACTTCCAGAATTAGGGCTGGGGCAAAATCCATAAACAAATACAAAAAAACAAGATGGCAGGATATTCTACTAAAGTATAATCAAAGAAAGAGCTTGAAACTAAATCGGGTCAAAGAACTCAATAAGCTATTTAAGCAGGCCAATCTTTATTAGTGGTCAAGTTCTCAGTTTTTAACCTACTAAGTATAAACAGTTTGCCACGTTATTTAACAATCAAAAAAATCTCCCTCTTGTAAACAGTTTGCTCCCGTTTTGGATGCTGTTGCCCTTTATGCTGTCAGTCGCACCTTTAAATAACACTCCATCTTGCTGGTGACAAGTTACCATTGACAAAGTATCCTTCTCCCACTATTACTTAAAACGGAAACGTTCCAATGCACAGAATTAGTTATTCTAAGGATACAGTTCAACTAGGTTAAATAACTTAGTTTCAGCTGGAAAAGAAAAAATATAAAGCCTAAATCAATCATCCACTACGGATCTCTGACATATTATCGAAAGACACATTATCGAACTACACAAATATCGCATCAAATATATCGACATCAAAAATATCGACATTGTATACTTATTTAAAAAACTACACTAATATCGACACTACAATATCGTAATACAATTATATCGATCACACAAAAATCGCACACATAAATATCGCAATACTAAATATCGACATAAGTAAATAAATATGACACATGTCACAAATATCGATAACCAAAATATAGACATCAATAATATCGTTTTTTTAAAATATATCGACAATTCTAATACTAATAAAACCAATACTTTAAACAACATAAAGACAATATTTTCCGAAAACATACATTTTCAAATGAGATTCTACTTAAACATAAACATAACATTTATAACGATCTCAATATTTAACAGCATAATAAAAAAACACTGAAATAATTATCACATTGGCATTTCGAACACATTTAAAAAAAATTACAACACATTATAAACAATCTTTTTATATATAATTATTTAAAACTCTCCTCCTTTAAAACTAAATATACTCTTACTTAGCATTTTCCATAAAAGGAAACCAATTAACTAAAAAAAATTCAAACCATCCAATAGAAAGGCCACATACAGAAAACAACCAATAACATTCAAGAAACAATTTAAAACCACTATATAAACCAATTAAAACAAGTCTTCTACTGTGCCTTAAACCAAAGCATTGAACGAAGAAGAAACTCTGCTAAACAGAAGAAACCTACATCCTACTACTATTCTAAAAACGTAAGTAAATATTCTTTTCTAACTAAACTGCCAAATTAAACTAAAACACTAATTTACCTTTACTCAAATAAATAACTAACTTATATATTCCATCTCTTTATGTTTCCACTACAGATATTACTCCAAACAGCTAAAGAAAATATTGAAGATTGCCAGAAAAGACTCACTAAAAAGTAAGTATACTATCAAAATGCTTGATAAAATATTAATTAAATCCTACTCCAACCCCAAAACATCCTAAACCCCTAAACAAATCCATGTTCTCTTTTTTAAGTTTTAAAAAACCTGTATAAATTAACACCTATAGTCTATACCACTGGGCATGAGGGAAGGCTCTGTTTGCTTAGGGAGAGGTTGGGCTCCTGCATCTTATTTATTAGGGATGAGGGGCACATATTAAGAGGGGTAGGGGACGGGGGTACATTGACATGTGGTGGGGGAGGGGGGGGGTAGAGAACTGGGTGCGAAGGTTGTTCCTTCTCCTGAATAATTGGTCTTGATGATAAATGTGTAAAACTTCCGGGACAGGTGAAGGCGGGGGAATGTTTGTTGAGTTGTTGATTTGTAAAACAATAAAATACGTTTCAACAAAAAAAATATAGTCTATACCAAACAGCAATACCACCCCACTTAAAAAACTAAACCAACCAAAACAATATATGTTCTTTAACTTTCAGAGACTACATCAACTAAACAGCATTTTGTCTACAAACAACATCTTCATTCAAATACAACCAAAAACACTTGGTAAGTATATATAAAAAAGTAGTTTGTTTCCTATTTTTATAGAAATATATAAAGTACTATTGCATATATTTTCATATACATTTTTTCCAGATTTCTAACACATCACGATGACAGAAGAAGCCCAATTTATAACTTCGCAGAAAGGAAAATTCCTATTGTGTTACATGGGTTACACATACACCCAAGAAAAGCAG
Source organism: Triturus cristatus (assembly GCF_964204655.1). Classification (NCBI taxonomy): domain Eukaryota; kingdom Metazoa; phylum Chordata; class Amphibia; order Caudata; family Salamandridae; genus Triturus; species Triturus cristatus. Next base: position 508,828,031 of record NC_140592.1, on the reverse strand, counting down.
ACGGACCGAAAAGTGAACTGGAAGTGTTCTAAATATTATTCGAACAAATGCTACGGACGAGCAACAACAAGAGAAACAACTGTACTATATACAAGAGAGCATAACCATCCACCCAATCTCTCTGAAATAGAAGTCAGATCAACCCTCGAAAATATCAAAGAATGAAGCACTGGTTCACAAACTGCTACAAGTGTAATCCTAAAAGAACTATTACCTAGAGTGCCCAAAGAAGCAAGAGGCCAATTACCATCAATTGCTTCTATAAAAAGAACTATTGCTAGGACCAAAAAAGCAACCACGACAACTATACCATCCCCTAAAACTTTTCAAGATATTATCATTCCACCAGAATTAACTATCACCCACAATAATGAACCTTTTATTTTTTTTTATAACAAAAGCACAGAAAAAAGAATCATAATGTTTGCTACTGCAAACAATATAACTAAACTCCAACAATGCCAAACATGGATGATGGATGGCACCTTTACAATATGCCCAAAACCATTCTACCAGCTTTACACAATACACGGTCAATATCACAACACTTCCATACCTTTAATTTATGCACTATTACCTAACAAACAAAACACAACATATAATGAAATGCTAGGAAAACTAAAACAAGAATCAAATGATTTTTACCCTCAAAGAATTATCATAGATTTTGAGCAAGCCATGATAAATTGCATTCTAAAACTGTACCCCCATACAGCTATCCAAGGATGTTACTTCCATCTAAACCAATGTATATGGAGACATTTACAAAAATCTTCACTAAGTGTAGAATATGCCACTAACATAAGTTTTGCACATCAAATAAAACTTCTAACAGTCCTAGCTTATGTACCAACCACAGATGTTGCAGAACATTACAATCTTTTATTAGGAAGTCCATTCTACAAACAAAATGAAGTAAAGTTATCTCCCCTATTAGATTATTTTGAGGATACCTGGGTGGGGAGACTACACAGATCAGGCCATAGTCGTCAGCCCAAGTTCCAAATACCTTGGTGGAATGTATATGTAAGTACACTCAACCAACAAGCCAAAACTAACAACGCCGTTGAGGGCTGGCATAATGCATTCCTAACTTCTACTGGGAGAACAACTCCAACACTACAAAAACTACTAATTGCCATACAAAAGGAACAAAGTTTCCAAGAATTAAGAATGCAACAATTTGTCCTACAATTAAAACCAAAACAATCTAGACAAACTACTCAAATGTATAATTACCTACAACAACAGGTACAGCTATACCCATCCACAAGAGGACTTGAGTACTTAAATATAATAGCTCAAACTCTCTTCTAAACGCTTTCCTAAATATTAACCCACAATTCTACTAAAACAACTATCACAACATAAATAAACCACTTTATTATATCACATATTTAATTATGTGGTCTAAAATATATAAATAATTTATATCAACATATATTTAGACAACATAATTAAACAAACCAAGTACACAACAACAATATTAAATATATAAGATTTGGCCACCAACAATTAAAATATTTAAATGAACTTACCTGTGTAGTTGCTCCAATGGGATAATAACATTCCTTCCAAATAAATCCAGGTAGTTCAAAATCCATAGGTATCAAAAAGAAATCCAAATAAAATGTAAAAATACAACTGTTTATCGAAAACAACGTCTACGCAAAAAAACGACTATCCATTAACCATAAAAATCCCGAAAAATATTAAAAAGGTAAATAACCGCTCCTGGAAACCCGAACAATAAAGGATGTGTAAAATAAAGATTAGTAAACACAACTAATACACACTTCCTTTAAAAAAAATAAGGTGTTTGAAACCGACGAAAATATCTTCTCCGTAAAACCTACAAAAGAGAAACAAACATTCCCACCCACACACAAACACACATAAGGCACCTAAAAACATCACTACAAACATTATTCAAACACTATAAAACTTTAACACACCGAAATAACAAAACACTAACAAAGCCACAAACACGGAACACAACGTAAATAATAAAACCGTATACAAACTATTACTAACACCCTAACTTCTAAAACATCAATCCATACACACTTATTACAACATTACTACTTCCACAAAACACTTAAAACTATTTAATAATAAAGAAAATAACTCTTACCTTCTCAAACTCGAAACAGCTCCCGACCGCGACCTGGATTCGACCAAAATAACCCAAAACAACAGCGAGCGGTTACAAAATAAAAGACCCAAACAAACATAACAACTAAAACAATACCAATAAATGCTCAAACTATTTATTTAACATTACACATTACTTTAAAAATTAGTAAAACATTAGAATAAAATACTCAAAAAGAATACCTATTTTTTTTATCTATGTGAAAATTATTTAACGTATAAAAATAAATATAATAAATAAAATATATTTATTAATATAATAAAACTGTATATATTACCAAAATAAATTGATGAACATGATATAATTAATATCTTGTATCTACAACATACCAAAACTAAAAATAAAAATACATATTCTAAAATGTAAACAATTTCAATATTAATTATCTAATATAAATATTAATAATTAAAATATATTTATCATATATTTCAAAACATACAATTTCTTATAAATTCAAATAAAGTCTAAAAATATTGAGTACACAATATCAATTTAAAAATATTAAACAGCTATAAAAATCAGATTTTTTAATTTTAAATTATTTTGTGTTCATATATTCATGTCCAAAATATACATTAAACAAATATATATCCATTATAAAAAAATTATGACAATACAAATATTAAATATTAATTATTTTATTACATGTTTATTTCAATGATTTAATTATTAGAATATGCGTAATAATAAACAATATTTTCTCTCTAATTAATATACATTCCAACAACTATAAAACAAATCTTATTGTCCTTTCTACTATTTTATAAATAAAATTGGAATTTGCATTCTGATATAACTTCTATCTTTTATCCAACCAAAACTAAAATCTACAGATTTTTTGTTAATTAAAACAAATTAATTTAACTGTTCCTATTCAACTCTATATTTAATTCTAATATTTGCTATTTACCTAACTTAATTAACATACTACTCCCACTACAGACTGAACTTAATTAATTTACTATTCTCACTCCAACCTATATTAAATTAGAGTAGGTGCTGGACACTGAACCAAATTAATTTACTATTCCCACTCCAGTCTATATTTAATTAAGATAAGTGCTGGACACTGAACTTAATTAATTTACTATTCTCACTCCAACCTATATTAAATTAGAGTAGCTGCTGGACACTGAACTTAATTAATTTACTATTCCCACTCCAGTCTATATTAAATTAAGATAAGTGCTGGACACTGAACTTAATAAATTTACTATTCTCACTCCAACCTATATTTAATTAGAGTATGTGCTGGACACTGAACTGAATTAATTTACTATTCCCACTCCAGTCTATATTTAATTAAGATAAGTGCTGGACACTGAACTTAATTAATTTACTATTCTCACTCCAAACTATATTACATTAGAGTAGGTGCTGGACACTGAACTTAATTAATTAACTATTCCCACTCCAGTCTATATTTAATTAAGATAACTGCTGGACACTGAACTTAATTAATTTACTATTCTCACTCCAACCTATATTTAATTAGAGTATGTGCTGGACACTGAACTTAATTAATTTACTATTCCCACTCCAATCTATATTTAATTAAGATAAGTGCTGTACACTGAACTTAATTAATTTACTATTCTCACTCCAATCTATATTTAATTAGGGTAGTTGCTGGACACTGAACTTAATTAATTTACTATTCCCACTCCAGTCTATATTTAATTAAAATAAGTGCAGGACACTGAACATAATTAATCAACTATTCTCACTCCAACCTATATTAAATTAGAGTAGGTGCTGGACACTTAACTTAATAAATTTACTATTCTCACTCCAACCTATATAAAATTAGGGTAGCTGCTGGACACTGAACTAAATTTATTTACTATTCCCACTCCAGTCTATATTTAATTAAGATAAGTGCTGGACACTGAACTTAATTAATTTACAATTCTCACTCCAACCTATATTAAATTAGAGTAGCTGCTGGGCACTGAACTTAATTAATTTACTATTCCCACTCCAGTCTATATTAAATTAAGATAACTGCTGGACACTGAACTTAATAAATGTACTATTCTCACTCAAACCTATATTTAATTAGAGTATATGCTGGACACTGAACTGAATTAATTAATAATTTCCACTTCAGTCTATATTTAATTAAGATAAGTGCTGGACACTAAACTTAATTAATTTACTATTCTCACTCCAACCTCTATTACATTAGAGTAGGTGCTGGACACTGAACTTAATTAACTATTCCCACTCCAGTCTATATTTAATTAAGATAAGTGCTGGACACTGAACTTAATTAATTTACTATTCTCACTCCAACCTATATTTAATTAGAGTATGTGCTGGACACTGAACTTAATTAATTTACTATTCCCACTCCAGTCTATATTTAATTAAGATAACTGCTGGACACTGAACTTAATAAATTTACTATTCTCACTCCAACCTATATTAAATTAGAGTAGCTGCTGGACACTGAACGTAAAAAATGTACTATTCCCACTCCAGTCTATATTAAATTAAGATAAGTGCTGGACACTGAACTTAATTAATTTACTATTCTCACTCCAACCTATATTTAATTAGAGTATGTGCTGGACACTGAACTGAAGTAATTTACTATTCCCACTCCAGTCTATATTTAATTAAGATAAGTGCTGGACACTGAACTTAAATAATTTACTATTCTCACTCCAACCTATATTACATTAGAGTAGGTGCTGGACACTGAACTGAATTAATTAACTATTCCCACTCCTGTCTATATTTAATTAAGATAAGTGCTGGACACTGAACTTAATTAATTTACTATTCTCACTCCAACCTATATTTAATTAGAGTATGTGCTGGACACAGAACTTAATTAATTTACTATTCCCACTCCAATCTATATTTAATTAAGATAAGTGCTGGACACTGAACTTAATTAATTTACTATTCTCACTCCAATCTATATTTAATTAGGGTAGATGCTGGACACTGAACTTAATGAATTTACTATTTCCACTCTAGTCTATATTTAATTAAGATAAGTGCTGGACACTGAACATAATTAATTTACTATTCTCACTCCAACCTATATTAAATTAGAGTAGGTGCTGGACACTGAACTTCATTAATTTACTATTCCCACTACAGTCTATATTTAATTAAGATAACTGCTAGACACTGAACTTAATTAAGTTACTATTCTCACTCCAACCTATATTAAATTAGGGTAGGTGCTGGACACTGAACTAAATTAATTTACTATTCCCACTCCAGTCTATATTAAATTAAGATAAGTGCTGGACACTGAACTTAATTAATTTCCTATTCTCACTCCAACCTATATTTAATTATAGTATGTGCTGGACACTGAACTGAATTAATTTACTATTCCCACTCCAGTCTATATTTAATTAAGATAAGTGCTGGACACTGAACTTAATTAATTTACTATTCTGACTCAAATCTATATTTAATTATGGTATTTGTAAAATTATAAATTATATTTAAATTTTGTAAATAAATATTTTTTTAAATTAAAAAATATATGAACATTTTTAAATAACTTCCCACCCTTATCCCCTATAACCCAACATCCCGCTCCTAAAATTATTTGTAAAATTCTAAATTTAATGTACAATTTCTAAATATTTTTTTTTTAAATTAAACAATATATAAACATTTTGAAAACATTTCCCACCCTTATCCCCTATAAACCAACATCCCGCTCCTAAAATTATTTGTAAAATTCTAAATTTAATTTACAATTTCTAAATAATTTTTTTTAAATTAAAAAATATAAAAACATTTTTAAAACACTTCCCACCCTTATCCCCTATAAACCAACATCCCGCTCCTAAAATTAAATATACATTTCAAATGTTAAATAAAATTTACTAATTAAATTTTACAATATATTAAAAAAATAAATTAACTTTTTTAAAACACTCCCCACCCTTATCCCCTATAACCCAACATCCCGCCCCTAAAACAATATAAATATTTTTCATATTATATACATTTTAACTATTTATACAAACAACTTCAAAATATTTACTAAACACACAATAACGATATTTTCACATGTCGATATTATTACTAACAATATTACTTACATCGACATATAAGTAAAAAAAAAAAACAATATTTTTCACATCGATATTATCTATTTCGATATTTTGTACATTCGATATTTTTGACTCGATATTTATGTCCCTCGATATTAAAAAGTCGATATATAGACTGCTCACCATCCACTACACATACATTCACAGGATGAATTTCATCCATGATGAATATAGCTGACCCATGTTTGAAGTGTCTTTATTTGAAATAGTCAGTTGTGCAGTTCACTGAGCCAGGCAAGTACCAGTGCCACCAACTGACATGATCCGCCTCTTGTCTCAACCCCAGAGCTCCCAATCATGATCAGCCATGAGCACCCACCTACAACGCATTTTCAGTTCACAGTATGCACTACACAAAAATTATATGTTGTATGAGATAACTATAAAAACACAACGTCTGGGACAAGCAAAACACACGTAGGGAAAACAAGACGCAGTAAAACATGTGAAATGTAAACAGGGACTGACTGCATTTCTTCTTACTTGGATTAATGTAGGATTTTTTTAAGTCATGGTTGAAAAATCAGATAGTGATTTTGCCTGTACAGTTAAGGACATGAATATAAGGACCCAAGGACCCATTTAAAGTCATAAGACCCTCTCTACTTAACCCTGAAGTAGGGCATACCTACTGAAAAAAAAGCTTTAAGAATTGAGCCAGTGTCTTTAAGTGGTCGCTTTCACACGCACATCCGAATTGGATCATGAAGGAGCATAGCAACATAATTAGAAAAATTAACTTTGAGTGCCTATGGTGATCAGAAAATAATGCGACAACAATGACAAAAATATAATTGTGAAGATTATGCGTACCACATTGCAGTGTGATCACATTAGTGGCAACACTTTTGAACTCTTCGAGTGGTGTCATGTGACAGCACAATAGACCTCTCCTAAAAGTTATTTAATGACATGCTGTAACTGAATAAAACGTTTTTGTTATCACAAGCAGCAAAATATGAAAACTCTGAAAATACGTTCTGCGTGCTTTACAGCTGTGACTCGGAATATAATTTGTAGTTATACTTAAATGATTCATTCAAAAGGAAATGTAAATCAAGTGAACGGTATCATCTATATATTTGCATGGCACAGTGGAGCAAACGAAACAAGATCTCCATGCCTTCTCTTGGAGACGCACATACCTTAGCTGCCAACAAGTCTCATCCACATCACCAAACCAGTTCAAGCAAGACCTCTAGCTGTTGCCCTCGCAGTGTCCATAAAGCGAGCCACAGGGCACTCTCGGTGTTAAAAAAGAAAAAAATGCCAATTATGCAGAAGTAGCGAGTTCCTAAAGAAACAAGCGCTGGTCACACGCCGTTCCTGGCACCCCGAGCGCGGTGAACACGCTAATTAACATCTGTTTCGAATTAGCGTGGTGAAAGCGACCATGCTAATTCGAAACCTCGCTTGTGAGAGAGAGGAGGAGGTGAGCCTGCGAGTGGTGCGCACGCGCGTGATTGGGAGAGCTGTCTGCTCATTTTCAAGCACTGCACTCGTGCTTGTGGCGCGCCGCTGCGTGCTCCCGCAAGGTGGATGCCGCCACAAGCACGAGTGTGTGCTTGAAAATGAGCAGAACGACAGCTAAAGGCCCTCCTATTCGCGCATTCGCGCTGCGTAGGCAAGACCTAAAAACGAAATGAATGGAAGGGATGAAATTGAAGAGCTGGTTGGATAGGGAAGGCGAGGAAAGGTTATGCAGGGGAAAGGGAAAAGAGAATTGAAGGACAAGGGGTTTGTCTGGACATGAATGAATGAGAAGGGTAGAGATGAGAAAGGAAATAGGAAGGGGAAGGAATGGGCGCATAGTGAGAAGTGGTAAGGAGGGTTAAAATGTGGAGACGAGAGCGATTGAATGAAAGAAGGAATAAAGGCCAGGAAACAAGAGACAGTTAGGGGAGTGAAGGGAAGTAACTGAATGGGAGAGGAAATGTAATGGGTAGAGCAGGTGATTGAAATAGTCAATGTGGTGGAGTAGGTAGGAGAGGGTCTGAGAACGGAAGAAAAGAAAATAATTTGTATTGAATGGAGGGGGAGTGAAAAGGGGTCGGCATGGAAAGGGCAGGGATGAAACAGAAGAGGGTAGGGAATAAGATAGAAAGGTTATGGAAGTGGTAGGGAATGCTCCAGCGGAAAAGGGCAAGTTTACATATCCTCCCTGCGTCACAGACCCGACATCATTCTTACTCATTCACGCATACATTCATTGGTGGGGTCCATAACACCAACACTCATACGTCTCACTCGAATCTGCACACAGGAGGAAGAGGAGCGCTGGACATGTGGGGTTACCTTATTACCTATAGGAAAATAAATTAATTTTCGAATGTACATTTTTTTTTCATCAGAACCTATAGAATCCTAACTTTAACATCAAGGCACTCCACCACTTGGTCGATGGACCAATTAGTTGGACTGGTTGATGGTGATTTAGAACCAGCTAAAACACATTTAGAGCATCGGAATCTTTAATCAATACTTTACCTAAAGAATCACAAACTCATTTTCCGTTAATGTTTAGTTATATCTAATTAATTTGTTTTCATTGACATAATCAGCATTTTGGTCAACACAGAGTACAAATTTGATTATTCAGCACAATTTAGCATGACAATTATATTTACCTAAATCCTGATTATTATTTTTTTTAGCGACCATTAACCCTGCATAAATCAATGCTCTTCCGATATAACCCTCCAATCGAATTCAGACTAAAACCCGATTATTCCGGAGAAAAGTTCTTTGCCCCGCACAACACAGTCCCAAAGATCTCCGGGGACCTGACCCTCGTTTAAGCAAAATCGATCAACGGGATTCAGATCACACTCCTAGAACGCAACAACAACGACGACAACACCCATCTAGGAACCCCCTTTTTATAATAAATTTGGATAATCCTACTACATTTGCTACTTTGGAGACGGCTCAGATTGGTCGTGCCATCAATTTGACAAATTCCAATGACTCCTCGAAAAGTTCTTTGGTTCCCATACTCTACTAAAGATGTCATCTATGGCTGGGACAGTTCTCATGCAAAAGGGTCCGAAGTATCCATATCATGGTTACTTGGAATAGGTGTCCTTTGTTTTCTTTCAGTCATAGTAGTTGAACTTTGGCAGTCCTCCACGTTCCTATCCTTGACAAGGAACACTGTGACTTGGGCAAAAGGACGCCTGGAGATCTTTGGTGCCATCCGAGTCTGCGCAGTAGACATCGCGCTCACACGGCGGTTGCCACTTCCGGACTCCATTTTGGATTTTGCAGCCTAGTACGCCCGAATGCCAACTTAAGCGAAACAAACACAAAGAATAATTAATACACGGAAATGAAGATTCTAATGTTTAAACCCACACTAATCCCTTTATATATTAGTGTTTTTCCTAGCTTAAGCAACATTTAAAGCAATATTACTCAACCTTTTGTCCTAGGAAGAACGCAAAATATCACAAAAAAACAAAATAATCATGCAATTTTCTATATCAACACAATCTACCGTTAATATGCGTACCACAGTTATTGATTAGGGTTATTTGCCATGCAATTTGCATTTAGTACCGCATGTAATTTGTGTTTATTAAAGTGTAAGGTTGGTTAATTTAAACACGGCACACAATTAATATACTTTAGTAATTAGAAAGTTACATAATTAGTATTTTCATGCAAAATAGAGAAGGTATACAAAAATGTGTTTTACCTGCTCCACCAATCCCCCCCTTTGGTGATTTTTAATATCACCACAAATCCCCCTAAATTTCAATTTAAAATTTTATGGAAATAATGTTTCAGTTCCCTAACAACATGTTAGGTTACATCACTGTTTCTCCCATCTCATCCTCTTTTGCCTTTTTATACATACTTTCTTTCCATTCTTCCAATTCTATATCTCCCCTTTCTCTTTCTTTTCTGTCTTTTTCTCTCTTTCTGATTACTTCTCTTTTTATTTTGTTTTGTAATTTTCTTCTTTTTATACATACGCAACCTAATCTTAATATTAATACTAATATTACCGCACAAGTTACTGGAATTAAAAACTTGCCTATAAATGTACTGCCTGACTTAACTAAGAAGTTCTTAATAGTAGAAAACCCTTTACCAATTTTCTCCCAAACACTTTCAACCTCCAATGGAACAATCTCCTTATGCAAGTCGGTTATATTCTTAATATATGTCTTTAAATCTTGACTTTCGTCAGGAATATAAGTACAACAATGTTGCACCTTCAGCATTCCTTAAACTCCTCCCTCTTTGGCCAAAATAATATCAAGGGCAAGTCGATTTTGCATCACCATGGCTCTAATGGCAACCATTTCAATATTAACCAATAAAAACCCTCCAGCAGTGCTTGTCAATAAACGATCCACTACTGTAGATAATTTTCTGATTTTATGTGCATTCAGAGATATTCCAACAGCTGGTATTAGTGCTTCAAAAATATCCCCTACAATTTCTGACCAACTTTCCCTCTTTCTACGTATTAGTTGTCTACCTAACTCATGCGCACCATTTTCTCCCCTTCCCACATGAAATATCTTTGGGAAGACCAGGCCTAGGTAACATGTGCCACACCAATGGTCTGGTAACCGATAATAAGCTTTGTTCCCACAGATGAAATATAACCCAGGGAGTACCGAATCGTTTCCTCGTTTAAATCCCCATCCTCCCATGATTCTATACGTATCATGGCACTCACTCGCACCTATAAAATAGTTATCATACACAGTTTCATTTCTTCTGATACACAATTTTCCTTTCTGAGGCCAATCTAAAGCCATAGCTGGACTGGTTTCTCCCTTCAAAAGTTTTTCCCTTTTCTACATCCCAAACTGTCTTCTCTCCTTTTCCCTCAGGTATCTTGCTTTGCATCTTAATTCTCCTCTCTTCCATCATGTCCGAGAAAGTCTTTTCTTCCTTCTTTAAACTGCAAGTAAGATTATTTTTAAACACTGCCTCTAAAATCAATTCTCTAGTTTCTAAGAAATATTCACCTAAAACTTTACCAGGTTTTATCTTATTCAATTCAGGAAGGACAGGTACTTGTGAGAAAATGTTAACTACATCGGAAAGATAATATTCTAGTTTCCCTGTCTTATAAAACAGACTTGCTAACACACTACATGTTATTCCATAAGTCACAGGAAGGTGGTGATATGTAACACCTTCTGACACTGATGCAGGTAACTGCATACAGACATAACAGTCTCTAACGTCCATAGTTTTTACATATTCATACAATAATTTTGAAAAAACGTTGTTAGAAAAATCAGTTATGTACCTATCCTTATGTAAATCAGTTCTATCTATTAATCTAGTTGGGTGAGTATCATGAATCTTTTCTACATTTGTCTTATTCTCGGTATGACCTTCTATTGTTTCAAATGTTACTTTAAATGAAACTATTAAAGCTAATACACTCCATAGAAGCATTAGTAATCCTGTACAACAACAACACACTTTGCACCATCTTTGAAGGAACACACGTGTAGATTTTCTACTTTCTGTGTTTGCCATTTCGGAAATGATTAGTGTCTTTGGACTTAGCCTTGTCTACTCACAACTAGTTTTGTCTAAACCCAAGGCACTGAACGCCTACTTGGCTCTTTTCAGTCATATGTCTTTATCCGGTAATTCAATCTCGACTCAACCTTTCTTGTTGCTTCAATTGTTAGGACTACAGAGCTCCTCAGGGTCCGGGCGACGTAACAAGGGTTCACCTCCCGATATCCCCGGACTCCAACCAAAAGGTTACAGAGCCCAGAGGCGATCAGGTGAGGGAAAGGGAAAAGGGAAGGGACAGCAGGGAATAGAACCTGTAGACAAAAAGAAGAACATTCATACAAGAGTAACACGTGACAGCTACTCTCATATAGGTCTCGCTAATGCCATTAATTACCATGGGTTAAATGGGAGTCCTTCCCCGCCTCTCTCAGGACCACAAAACCATATAAATCCAGTACACAGACCTCCTCTGTGTTTCACAACGTCAATCACCCAGTACTGGCCACGCAACACTATGGCCCATAACTTCAGTCTTCCTTCAGACTAAGGAGTCCAACTCCAAACTTATTTCGCTATATGTCTGCAAGAACCGCAGGAGGGCTTCCACGGTGTATTACCGCCGCCGGCGTTCTCGAAGTCGTAGCGCTCCTTCACCACGTGAGGATCAACACGCTAAGAGTCTTGCATCTGTAGGTTCTTTATACAACGGGTACCCCCTGGTTGCTCTCACCAGGAGTCTAGCCTTGGCAGGACTCACATTCAAAGCGTGCCCCCTGATTACCAAGTTAGGTGCTACTACACCTGAGTTCCCTCTGCTCAGACGAGCATGAAATCCTATGCAATTATGTCCCCGCTAGGTAGCCTGTAGGGAGCCTGCCCTCCTCGGGGTAATTGTTTGGTGCCTCGGGGTTTGGTAGCTCAACCGAGCTTCAAAACAGGAATGTGCACCTCCTCGGGTGCCTCGGGGAAGTACAGCGCCTCCGCTGCACTCTGACCTTCGTGCTCGTCCGAGCACTCATCTAGGAGCGTGGGTAACTGGGAGGGAGCCAGGGACGGTTCCTACCTGCTCCGTGCCGATAGTGGGGACACGCCCACCGCGGACCTCCGTCTGACGGCTTCTCTGGACTCCTTCTCCCCTTCGTAACACGCAGCGAAGATCTGCCGCTGCGTTCTCCGGCCTTCCTCCTCCGATGGAATAACGCACATCGCCGGCCAGGTTGGACGCAGTTATATGGGCGTCTACTTCCGGGCAGCGGGGCTGCTGGGAGTTGTAGTCATTACGCGCTGGGTAGGCGCTTCTGACTACGATTCCTGACAGAAGGTCCTCTCCCCAAGCGCCTCCTTGCTCCTGGTTTCCCCGGATGCCTTTCATAGAACCTTTTCACCGCAGTCGGCGCGTGCTCCGCCTCCACGGGTTCCCAGGAATCATCCTCCGCCGTGTACCCCTTCCAAGAGACCAAGAACCACAACTTGCCCCTGCGGTACTTCGCGTCTAGGATGCTCCGGACCTCGTATTCCAATCCGTGTTCTCCCCAAACCGGTGGCGGGGCTCTCCTTCTGGCCTTTACCGCCGGCTTCAACAGACTGCAATGAAAAACCGGATGGATTCTGAGAGAGACTGGCAGACGGAGTCGATACGCCACTGGATTGACCTGCCGCACTACTGTATAAGGACCGATGTATCTGGGATGGAAAACGCTGCGTAGCTTGAATCTGATGTTTCTGGTGGACAGACAGACTCTATCCCCCACAGCATACTGAGGTCCATCGATCCTTTTCCGGTCTTCCCATCTCTTATAGGATTGTTTGGCTGCCTGAAGCGCCTGCTGCGTCTTCTGATGAAGCTTTTGTAGAGCGTGTACGTGCGCCTGAACGGATGGTTAATCGGTCACCTCTGCTGGGATCTCCACCGGGAGCGTCTTGGCGTTGTACCCAAAATTTGCCATAAACAGGGATACTCCTATAGAACTGTGCAGGGCGTTGTTGTAGGATAGCTCCGCCAACCAAAGCATGGAGACCCAGGAGCCTTGTGCCTCTGATACGTAACACCTCAGAAACTGTTTTGATGTCTGGTTTAGGCGCTCCGTCTGTCCGTCGGTCTGAGGATGAAAGCTGGTAGAAGTGGCGGACTCGACGTGTAGCGCTTTACACCATGTCTTCCAGAAACTGGCTATAAATTGAGGGCCCCTGTCCGAAACGATCACGGCCGGCAGGCTGTGGAATCTCACCACATGAGTCAACAACAGTTGGGCTGTCTGTCCTGCCATAGGGAGGTTTCTGCAAGGGACAAAGTGACCCATCTTGGTCAAAGTGTCCACTACGACCAGGATAGCCGAGCACCCCTGATCCATAGGGAGACCGGTTATGAAATCTAGACTGATGTTCCTCCACGGTTGTTGGGGAGTGGGTAGAGGCAGCAGTTTCCCCTTCTTTCTGCTTCGTTCTCCTTTGGTTCTGGCGCACACTTCGCATTGAGTCACCCACAGGTGGACGTCTCGAGACATGGCTTCCCACCAAAAATGCCTGGTCATGGCTTCCAATGTTTTCCGGATTCCCGGATGACCTGCCAAGGGCGAGACGTGACACCATTGAAACGCCTGGCGCTGCAATTTGATTGTGGGTAGGAACAGCCTGTTTCGATGAAAAGGGAGTCCCCTCTTCAGGATTCGCACTGTATCCTCCTGAGCCCACTTCCTCCATTCCTCCACGGAACGGCTGATCCGTACCTCTTCCATGAATTGGTCTGCCCTTAATACACAGATAACCTTGGTTGGATTAATGATAGCCACTGGTGCGGGGGTTAGATGGTCTTCGGGTGCCTCGGGGAAGTACAGCGCCTCCGCTGCACTCTGACCTTCGTGCTCGTCCGAGCAGTCGTCTAGGAGCGTGGGTAACTGGGAGGGAGCCAGGGACGGTTCCTACCTGCTCCGTGCCGATAGTCTTCGCCGCAAGCAGCGGGGACACGCCCACTGCGGACCTCCGTCTGACGGCTTCTCTGGACTCCTTCTCCCCTTCGTAACACGCAGCAAAGATCTGCCGCTGCGTTCTCCGCCCTTCCTCCTCCGATGGAATAACGCACATCGCCAGCCAGGTTGGACGCCGTTATATGGGCGTCTACTTCTGGGCCCCGGGGCTGCTGGGAGTTGTAGTCATTACGCGCTGGGTAGGCGCTTCTGACTACGATTCCTGATATCAATCTGGCATCTGATCGTCTTTCACTTTGTCTTCACAATCTGGATTCAGATTTTCCTGAACATCCGCTTCTTCTCCGATATCGGACAAGATAACTCTCAGGATCTCCGAATCTTCTTCCTCCTCAACCACTTCTGGTACAGTCACTCCTAGACCTTCCTGGCTTCCTCTGGTACTTCAGGAAGTGCCACGTATGTCCATTCCAGCAACTTATACCTCTGGTTGGGTTTCTTAATTCGTTTTCCCTTTTTCAGGCGGGTCTGATCAGTGTCTTTTGAGTTTTCTTGGCTAGACACCTCATTCACTTGTTCTGCTTTAGATGACTTTACTCTTGTCAATCGATATCTCAGTCTTTTGACTTTGGTTGGCCAAATTTCCTACTTTGCTGGCCTTTTCAACTTATTTCCCTTTTCACCTCTTTTGGTTTTCCAGGCTCTCTTTCTCAATACTCGTCCTTCTTGTACTTCTCCTTCACTATCCTCAGATTCAGTCTCAACTTGACCTTTACCTTCGGTAGATTCTTCTTCCACAATGTCCTGTTTTCTATCTAATTTTGTCCCTCCTCATGTTTCTTCCACTCAAACTTCCTGCTGACTAACTGTCCCTTCTTCTACCTGGATGTGTGGTTTCCCTACACTTCCTCGAGGTTCTTCCGCAACAATCTTACCCTTACTCTCTGTATATATTTCCTCACCTTCTATTTCTACGATCTCAGGTGGAATTTCTCTTGTGCTTGCACTTGGAGCTTTCTTCTCAAGAACCTCCTTAACAGTCTTTTCAATATTTTCCTTTACACCTTTTGATATTTTCTCTTGTTCAGGATCTGACTCTGAGCTGGTATCAGAAATTTCCAATCGCCTTCTTAATGGTAAATTCTCTGGACTGGTTCCAACTCTTCCCTTCTTGGGGTTGGTCTTGCTCTGGCTTCTTCTGAGTCTGACTCGGAACTGGATTCGGAATCTCCAAAATATTCTTCTTCAGGTCTATTCACTGGACTAGGAATTTGCAGAGTATGACTTGCATAAATCCAATTCTTTACTCGGGCACACTTCACAGCTGTTGTCATAGTCAAAATTACTTGACGCGGTTTTCCCAACGTGGGACCAGGCAATTTCTTCTTCTATGTACTTTAATCCTTACCCAGTCTCCTGGACTTAAATCATGAGCTGACTTCTTTTCATCGGTGGTGGCATCCGATCCAACCTGATGAAACAGAATGAACGGAATCAGCCAACCCCTTGCAATAACCCAACACAAAGTCATCAGTTATAGGCAGTGGTTTGTTGACAGGAATGAAAACATGTCTCATCGCCCTACCCATAATGATTTCATGAGGACTCAATCCCGTGTTCCTATCAGGGATAGATCTAATAGTCATGAGCACTAGAGGCAAGACATCAGGCCATTTCATTCCTGTGGCCAAACACATTTTTCCCAATCTGTTCTTAATGGTGCCATTTACTTGTTCCACCACTCCAGAAGCCTCTGGACTGTAATCACAGTGCAGTTTTTTTGTACATTCAATGCTTCACAAATCAATTTTATGATCTCATTCTTAAAATGCTTTCCTCTGTCTGACTCGATCGTAACTGGAAAACCGAATCTAGGAATGAATTCCCTCAATAGGAGTTTGGCTACTGTAACCCCATCACTCCTTCTGGTTGGGTACGCCTCTACCCATTGTGAAAATAGACAAACCACCACTAAGACATATCGTAGTCTATTACATGGGGGCATTTCAATGAAATCAATATGCATTCTGGTGAAAGGACCTCCTTCCCGTCCTATTGATCCCAAACTCACCACTGTCTTTCTTCCTGGATTGTATTGTTGACATGTGAGACATCTTTGACAAAGGCTCTCCGCTACAAGCCGAAACTTAGCATTGTACCATGTCTGTTTGAAAAGTCTGATCATAGCATCTCTTCCTATATGTGCTTGCCCATGGTACATCTGTGCCATGGTAGAGACCATGCTATCAGGCATGACTGGTCTTTCATCCCGATAAACCCAAACTCTGTCTGACTCTCTGGGTGCGCATCCTGATTTTATCCATTGTCTCTTTTCCTCATCTCCTGCCTCATCCTGCAATTGTCTCACTTCTTCCCACATATTTACGGTGTTAGTAAAAAGTAAGGGACAGGAGTTCATTTCCTTTTCCTGGTTCCTGTTTATCGCATTCTGATTGCGCGCACAATACTGCGCTATGTCATTTGCAAACTTGTTTCCCGCCAACACATAGTCAGCGGTTTTCGAGTGGGCAGCACACTTCACTGCTGCTAATTGCTTAGGCAGCTGTATCGCAATTTTCCGACCACTTCAGCATTTCTTATAGGGGTCCCACTTGATGTCACGAACCCCCTTTGGGACCATATTTGCCCAAAGTCATGCACCACCCCCAAGCCGTACTGGCTATCGGTAATCGGTGATTCTCAGATTCTTTCCCAACTTGCACGCTCTTGTTAACGCAAACAATTCAGCAACTTGAGCTGATCGCACTCCTTTCAAACAAGACGCTTCCAATACAGCTGCTACAGTACACACCGCATATGCTGCACTCAAAATCCCTTCATCTGTTCGCAAACATGACCCATCCACAAACATCACAGTCACTTTCTTTCAGAGGCACATATTTTATGTCTGGACGTGGCTTAGTGCAGTAGTCAAGCATTTACAAACAATCATGATCCACATCGTCTTTAACTTCCACATTTTCAGTATCGGGCAACAATGTTGAGGGGTTTACATTGAGACACCTCACAAGGCTCACATTTGTTGCTCCCAAAATGACTTTCTCATATTTAGTCAAACGACTATGCGTCATAAATTGGGTGCGGCTCCTGGTTAAAAGGATTGCCACATCATGCGGTACAAACACTCTTACAGGATATCCCATCACAATTCCTTCACTCTGTTCCAAGCTCTTGCAGGTAGCAGCCACTGCTTTCAAACAACCAGGCAATGCAAAAGCTACAGGATCCAACACAGCCGAAAAATATGCAATTGGTCATCTTAATTTTCCATGTTTCTGTACTAACACAGAAAGTGCACATCCATCTCTCTCACTACATTAGAGCTCAAACTCCTTTCCATAGTCAGGCATTCCAAGAGCTGGGGCTTCACACAAACTGTCTCTTAATTGTTTAAAAGCCTTCAACTCTTCTTCGTTCAACTCAAGAGGATCTTTCACATCACTTTTCATCAATCGCACCAAGGGTTTTGCAATCAGTGAAAAGATGCTGATCCACTGACGACAATATCCAACCATTCCAAGAAACATTCTCACTTCTCTTTGAGTCATTGGTGCTCTCATTCCTTTTATTATTCTGATCCTGTCTGTAGTCACTTTCCTCAAACCCTTTTCAATTTTATGGCCAAGGTATTGTACTTCCTTTTTACAAAACTGTAATTTCGATGGGGATACTTTAAGTCCTCCATCTGCCAAATGATTTAACAATGCAACTGTATCTACTACACAAGCTTCTCGGGATTTCGATGCCACCAGTAGGTCATCGATATACTGAACTAGCACTGAGCTTTCGGGCATTTTTTAGATCTTCCAGGGATTTCTTTAGAATCTGATTAAATATTGATGGACTTTCTGTATACCCCTATGGGATTCGGCACCATGCCAAGGTACGTTCGCCGAACTGGAACGCAAAAATCTGTTGGCTGTCAAGGTGCAATGGGATGGAAAAGAAGGCATGACACAGGTCGATGACTGTGTACCATTCTGCATCGTGAGGAATCTGGTACAGAATCACTGTAGGATTTGGTACTATGGGACAACATGGTACAACAATTTTATTCACTTTTCTCAGGTCTTGTACTATTCTGAAAGTTCCGTTAGGTTTCTTCAGACCCATGATTGGTGAGTTACATGGACTACTCATTATTTCTCTCAAAATACCCTGTTCAATCGTTTTGTCTATTATAGGAGTAACTCCTGTAATTATCTCGGGTGTCAATTTATACTGAGGAATATTTGGGTAACTTATTCCTTCCTTTACAGTAATCTTTACAGGGTCTACATTTCTCATTAACCCCATATCTTCTCCTGTGAAATCCCATATCTTGGTTTTCACTGTTTTCTTCAATTCCTGAGGCAATTCTAATGGATCGAATACCGCAAAGGCTTCAATAACCTCGGGTTCCAGATTGGCCATGGTCATTTTGTACAGTACATCCTCATCAGGAGTCTCAAAGCTATGCCATCAGGAGTACAGAAAATCGTGCAATTCATTTTACACAACAAATACCTCCCTAACAAATTTACAGGACTGGTATCGAACACGACAAAGCAGTGCATGTCTGTAAATTTTCCTATTTTAACTGTAACTGGTTCAGTAAGATGTATTTTTATCTGTCTGTTTTTGGGACTCCGAATACTTGGATTGTGTCATCCGAGAGAGGAAGATTTTTAACATCAGCTGATCTAACATTTGAACGAGTAGTACCAGTATCTACCGGGAAAGTAATATTTTCATCATTTTTCTTTCCATCTACAAAAGGGCCTGTCTAGTCTACTTCTAGAGTTGCGCCAAGTACCCACTCTTCTTCCTCTCCTCGGCACCGTCAATAACTCTCTTCTGACTCACCCTCATCGCGGTGCAGCCAATACTGAGAAACAGCACTAGCGCGCGGTAGCTTGGTTACCTGTTCTTCGGTGTCTCATTACTGTATCTCTGAGGGTTTACGCTCTGTGGAAAAGGTGGCTTTGGCACCTGACACTGTTAGGCAACAAACTGCTGCTGATGCTGAGCTTGACAACTCACCTCATTCTGCACCTGTGGATTCAATGAGGCATTATCACCATTAGCTCTTGAGGGTAATTTACACTCTGATTTCCAATGCCATACCTTTCCGCAATTATGACATGGCCACTTCTTCCTGGCTTCTTCTAAACTAATCTGTCCCTTTCCTTTTCCAATATTTGGTTTTAATTTTACATGGCCCATGCCATTTGCTTGTTCAATCAATTGGGCTTCTTGTCTTTCCGCTACTTTAACCTGAGCCCACATGGCCTTTTCTTTTAACTTGCGTTGCTTTGCTTTAATTTCGTCATTATAATATTTTGCGTGTCTCAGTACTTCATCTGTTTTTTTATTTTGTCAATCCACTGTATGTTGCTTAACCATCTTACTTACCTCAGGTCTCAACCCATACACAAACCGATATACAAAATGGCTTAAATCCTTCTCACTTGGCATTCAAGCAATTCAGTGGTGATGAAAAGCGAACAGTAATCTCTCATAATAGGCATGTACTGATTCATTTACTTCCTGATCAGTTCTATCAATCTTTACCCAATCCGTTTCTCTCTGAGGCACTTTATTTTTCAGAAAGGTGATTACCTGTTCATATTTTCTCATTACTTCTGGGTCAGGGACACCTGTTTTAGGGTCCCTAGGATACTCCTGAGTGGGCGAACCAATTGTAATTTTACCTTCTGCCCATAAATCTGCTGGTACAATTATGTCGAACAGTCCATTCAAATCTATCCATAGTACCTTTGATATTTTCACAAATCTTTCTACTTGCCGGTACCATTCCACAGGCTTCTCGCGCAATCAGGGGAAATCATTTGTATATGACAAAATGTCCTGTGTAGTCCAGGGAACATGCACATACCCTCCTCCTGAGATCTCCCTCATAGGGCATTCCGTTTCCTTTTCTCTTACTGGAAACGCTGAAATAGTCATATCTGTATTCTCGTCTCTTTTCCAAAACCACCTACTTTTCCACCTATCCACATCACCCCATTTCCTTAGTAAAGGCAATCAGTTCTTTTATTTGAGTTAGTCTTCCTGCAGTATTTACATTTTCGATTATCTTTTTCGGAGAAATCTACTCTATATGGTTTCTGTAAGGTTCTTATTTTTTCAAAATCAATACCCATGTCACTTGCTGTCTCTTCTAATTTCTCATTTAAATTTCTAGCTCTCCAAGTTATACTTTTACATAGAAACATTAATTCTTCTTCCTGATATGCTTTTAATTTTTCAGTTGGAATCGTCCCTACTATCAATTCTTCCAGCGTTATTTTTAGTTTTGCCACATCTAAAGGTTGCGGCTCTGTATCTTTTCGCTGTAAGCTTCTTAAACAATCACTCAATTCTTCAGAAGTGGGACCTACAGGAATTGTTCCATTCCTTATTCGCTCTACGCATCTCTCTGGGGTCTCTGGGGCTGATTCTGTAGTCTTTAGCGTTTTACTTGCTGGGCTTTGATTCAGTGTCAGAATTTTAGGAGTACTTAATCCTAAGGTTCCTACTAATTTTCCCCATGGATTTTCTCCCGAACTTCTTGCTTCTGTCTCAATTAGTTTATTACTATGGTGTGGAACGGTCAAACAATGCTCACTATCTTTCTGTTTATCAAAGACAGGCATCACTGGTCCTATAGTTACAGGCACTGTTACAGCTTCTATGTTTTTAGTCAATTCCCTCATTTTCTCAGTTAGTTTCAAAGTAGTCCTAGCCAATTCTGCTGAATTTTCATTTACCATCCTAACGGGTTCAGACTCTCTAAAGGGATTATTTTTCCCTACATCAGAGGGTGTTTGTTCAACAGGTTTGCTTTGCGGAATTTCTTTCACTGGCGCACTCAGCGTCAGCAAAGTTGAATTTGATTGTTACGGGGGAGTATTTTTATTAAACATGTCTTCAAGCACATCATCCTCCGATTCATTCACACCATACTTGTAGCCTTCTGACCCTGTATTGTTTCTCTTCTCTGTACATTTTCTACCACTGGTCTCTTCTGCAATTCTTAACGGAAACATCCCATCAGCCATATTCGCACTCCGCCATCTCCTCATCCAATCATCATGAGTCTCTTGTCCATACGGTCTACCAAACATATAGCTATACCTTCTGCCACTCCGCTGTAGTTCTCTTTCGTATATCTCATCTTCCCATTCTGTTAAAGCTTCATACTGAGTAGGTCTAGGTCTTGGTTCTAATCTCATCATTTTTCTCTTAAGTTCCTCAATACAGCTAAATTAACTGAACCGTTTTCTGGAAAGGCTAAAACTCCATCATCTTTTGTGTACTTTGCCCAATTATCTAGTCAGATACATGTGTGGTACCCGTATTTTGCAACCATGAAGGATGCGGGTGATTTCGGTGGAAGAAGCAACTGTCCCTCTCTAGTCACAATCGCCTTATCCCTTTTGAATGAATTCTTGATCTTCCCAAACCATGACCTTTTCTCTTTCTCGGGTGGATCATAGTACATCATTTTCTTAGTCTGTAATCTCGACTTGCTAAACTTCTTGAATCGCTCTTCTACGACTATTCTGTTCGTTGTCCAATCGCAGCGTGACTCACACTTACGCACCAATCAGGAGCATCTATGTTGCTCTGTAATTCTTCAATCGCAGCACCACTCACTAACGCACCAATCAGGAGCGTTTATGTCACACTGGCAATTCTCTACTCCTAGCGCGGCACACACCAGCGCACCAATCCTGTGAGTCCACGTCACTCCACAGCTGGCCAATCCCAGCGTGGCCTTACTAACTTCAGCTTTTCTCGCTACTCCGGCTTCTTCTGACCCCTCCTTTTCAAAATTTATCTGCAAACCTTTCTTACATTCTCTTCAATCAAACGTCGGTTAGTAACGACATAAAACACCACCATTGCCTGTTTCGCTAAACCAAAAGGATAGCTTTGTCCAATTACACAAGAATTCCGTATTTCTCGAGAGCAGCGCTTAGCTCTGCCCTTCCACGGAATTATTCAGTTTCGCCGATAAAGTAGCACTTCCATCTACCTTACCCTTCTAACACGCAAAAAGGCTAACCGTTTCTCTGGGGATAAAACACATGTGGAGACTACACTGCTCCTGAGAATTAAGGCCAGAGTTTCATGAGAGAACCTGATGCTATTTCACTCATGCACTTTCACACAGAAATGTCCCTAATGATAACACACGACGATGTTACAAATTCGAACCCAGACAAAGCATTGTGCGACTTCAATCGCCACACGTTTTTCCCGTGTACCTAAAGGGCATCCAGACAATACACCGTGCGACTTCACTTGCCACACGATTTCCCCGTGTACCTACAGGGCATCCAAATTCCTACATCCCGGAAGCCTTCATAAACAACATAGAATGTGACGCGCTTCAACATAGAATGCTAGTACATAAATCATCAACCAATCAAACATCAATAATCACCAAACCAATACAATAAAACTATAACTCTGCGACCAGAAAAACTGCTCCAGTGGAAAAGGGCAAATTTACATATCTTCCCTGCGTCACAGACCCGATATCACACTTACTCATTCACGCATACATTCATTGGTGGGGCCCATAACACCAACACTCCTACATCTCACTCAAATCTGCACACAGGAGGAAGAGGAGCGCTGGACATGTGGGGGTACCTTATTACCTATAGGAAAATAAATTAATTATAGTATGTACATTTTTTTTTCATCAGAACCTATAGAATCCTAACTTGAACATCAAGGCACTCCACCACTGGTCGGTGGACCAATTAGTTGGACTGGTTGATGGTGATTTAGAATCAGCTAAAACACATTTAAAGCTTCAGAATCTTTAATCAATACGTTACCTAAAGAATCACAAACTCATTTTCTGGTAATCAATGTTTAGTTTATATAATTAATTTGCTTTCATTGACATAATCAGCATTTTGGTCAACACAGAGTTCAAATTTGATTATTCAACACAATTTAGCATGACAATTATATTTACCTAAATCCTGATTTATTTTTTTTAGCGACCATTAGCCCTGCATAAATCAATGTTCTTCCGATATAACCCTCCAATCGAATGCAGGCTAAAACCCGATTAGTTCTGAGAAAAGTTATTTGCCCCGCACGACACAGTCCCAAAGATCTCCGGGGACCTGACCCACGTGTAAGCAAAATCGATCAACGGGATTCGGATCACACTCCTAGAACACAACGACGACAACACCCATCTACTAATTCCCTTTTTATAATAAATTTGTATAATCCTACTACATTTGCTACTTTGGAGACGGCTCCGATTGGTCGAGCCATCAATTTTACAAATTCCGATGACTCCTCGAAAAGCTATTTGGTTCCCATACTCTACTAAAGATGTCATCTATGGCTGGGACAGTTCTCATGCAAAAGGGTCTGAAGTATCCATATCATGGTTACTTGGAATAGGTGTCCTTTGTTTTCTTTCAGTCATACTAGTTGAACTTTGGCAGTCCTCCACATTCCTATCCTTGACAAGGAACACTGTGACTTGGGCAAAAGGACGCCTGGAGATCTTCGGTGCCATCCCAGTCTGCGCAGTAGACATCGAGCTCACACGACGGTGGCCACTTCCGAACTCCATTTTGGATTTTGCGGCCTAGTAGACCCGAATGCCAACTTAAGCGAAACAAACACAAAGAATAATTAATACACGGAAATGAAGATTCTAATGTTTAAACCCACACTAATCCCTTTATATATTAGTGTTTTTCCTAGCTTGAGCAACATTTAAAGCAATATTACTCACCCTTTTGGCCTAGCAGGAACACAAAATATCACAAAAAAACAATATAATCATGCAATTTTCTATATCAACACAATCTACCGTTAATATGCGTGCTACAGTTAGGGTTATTTGCCATGCAATTTGCACTTAGTCCCACGTGTAATGTATGTTTATTAAAGTGTAAGGTTGGTTAATTTAAACACGGCACACAATTAATATAATTTAGTAATTAGAAAGTTACATAATTAGTATTTTCATACAAAATAGAGAAGGTATACAAACATTTGTTTTACCTGCTCCACCAGGAACGAATGGGAGGAGAGTGGAAGAGGAATGTGTGAAGGAAGGAGAGTGACAGGAATAGGTCAGGGAAGGAGGAAGAAGGGACAAACGAGTAGGTGACTGAACTTCAAGTGACAGGAGCGGATGGAAAGTAAAGAAGAGAGAAATGAAGGAAAAGGAGATTGAAACGGAATGAAATGCTAGAAAAGAGTGGAGTAAGGCTTGGGGGAATGTCTGTCGGTTAGTAAGGAAGGGAAAGGAAGGAGATCAGAGCAGCTGTAGGGTTGAGCGAAGGAAAGCAGAGAGGGAGGAAGTGGGGAGAAACAAATGAAAGGGGATAGATAGGTAAAGAGAAGAATTTGGTTGAAAGGGGAACGACTGGGTTGGAGGGGCAGTGAATTGGAAGCATTGGGGTAAAGAAATTAGGTATTATGGTAAAAGGGGATTTCAAATCAGTTTTCAGTTTGGTTTCGAATTTAGCTTTCAGTATGGCTAAGTTTTTTTTTAGTTCTGTTTTCATTTGGTTTATTCACACACTTTGTTCCCTGGCCCCAGCCCCTGTCCCTTGCTAGTTGGAGCTTGCCCCACCATTACGGTTTCCAGCCTCTCGGTGTACCCAGCTCCAGTCGTCACCAGTTGTGGTGTCACTTGCCCGACGTCTTTCGGTGCTACAGCAGCTACCTGGTTACCAGGCTTCCGTAGCAGGGGTACGTCATAATCGTGGTCACTCAACATGTCATCATACATCACCATTCTGGTTGATACTATGCTTTCCATGTTAAGAGGGGGAGAAGGGCAAGACATGAACACGATCAGATTTCTTGCCGAGATCTATCTAGTGTCATTAAAATGACTAGCTATGACCCTGAACCTCATGCCGCCTGACGTATCCCCAACAGTGGTCTCTCCTCTCTGCGCTGCCCTGGGTGCCTCTCATCAGCATGGACTCGGGCCTCGTGACGTCGCATTGCAGGGTCTGTGATATTATAAGCATTACATTCTAAGGGTTCTGCTTACGGTGCTGCTGAAACGCAAGGGGCGCTTTCAATAGCATTGCCCTCGCTCGTTGTTTAAAAATCAACACATTTATATATATAAAAGAATTCTAACGTGGCAACATCCACATCTCTGTATCTGACCTACTCTTCCCTCTAGTAATGTTCAGTAACCTCGCTCACTGCTTTTAAGAAGTACAAAGATCCAATGAGTCTAGATCGTAGGAATCATTAATAGGTGCATTCTCAAGCTGTGATTATTTAATCCAGTGACTAGAAAGGGATGAGTGAGTAGTTTGAACCCTGCGCCATGTTGTTAGCTGACTCACGTTCTCCCTTGTGCTTCAGGAGGCGTGGCTTCTGTGGTGTACATAGTCTGGCCAGCGACTAGGGCACTTCTTGTTTCCTTTGGTGGTGCCTTCTTGTAACCTGCCGGGCTCTGGCTGTCCTTCATGTCGTGTGGCAAAGTTGGAGGACTCCTTGTCCTAGTGTCCGCCCACATTTGTACATAAATAAGAGGCAATGAAGCAACGAGGCCTACTTTAAGTGTCTACATAAATATATTTGGGTGAACAACCTGAGCTTTCGAAAATTGCGAATCAAGTCAAGTCAAGTCAAAATAGTCTTTATTTCGAATATTTCATCTTAAAAGACATATTAATATTCCATCAGGACAGTTAAAATTGGAATAAGATTATTTACATTATAAATAAAAAGACCATTTAATAAATAACAAGTTAAAAAACAGTAATAAAAAGATATTAAACATTTCAATTGGCATCGACTTGAAGTTAGTTTTAACATACTCCACGGTAATAAGGGTAATACTAAGCTTCAATATATAAGACAAGTGGATTGGAGATATTTCATCTGCTCCGTAAAAGCCACGCCCAGCTAATGTATTTGGCTAGACCAATAACCACAAGAGAAGATGTATCTGTCTTTAGAATCCTTCTAGCGGCCTGGGCTGATCTGACACCTAGTTCACGACACACAGGTCGCAACCAAACTCTTCTAGGTTGATTGTATTCTGGACATACAAATAAAAAATGATCAACTGTTTCAACCAAGTTTTTACAGGTTGGGCATTTATGAGTGCCATTTGA
Organism: Triturus cristatus; assembly: GCF_964204655.1. NCBI lineage: Eukaryota > Metazoa > Chordata > Amphibia > Caudata > Salamandridae > Triturus > Triturus cristatus. The sequence goes on along the minus strand of NC_140592.1, from coordinate 508,801,216 downwards.
GGTCCAACTTGAGGTAAAGGAGCATAGTGGAAGGGACCCAATTCTAAATTGGTGATATAATTTCCGATCCTGCTTTTTGGTTATTACATCCCAATATGCCTCAAGAGAGGGTTGATCCTTAATGGACAGATAGGTTGTAGTCAAGGAACTACCAATCAAAAGAGTATGGCGTTTGTGTAATGACCATTGCCAATAGGCTTCCCTAAAGATTTTTTTGGGGGGATAGACGGCCAACGCAGGGTTAGACCACAAATCACCCATGCCCATTTCTGTCAGAATAAGTTTAATTTCTGACAGCCAGCTGATTCTATAAGAGCCCCCCATGTCTTTTACCTCAAGCAGCGCCTTAGCATAAAGGGATAGCTCTGGTGTAGTCCAAAGGCGTCCCCAAAACGCCAGAGGCCTATACCGGACCATATCCTCAATAGGTTGACAACCTAGATCGAATAGCAGGGGGATACGTGGGGTAGATAGGGGTAGCCCTACTAATGACCTCAAAAAGTTGTTTTGGGCCACCCTCAAGGAATCCAGATTACTGAACCCCCATAACTCGGCACCATACATAACTGCAGGGAGAATTTTAGACCCATAGATTTGTATCAATGGTGCTATAGGTTTTGTGCAGGATTGCCTATGTTCTTTAAGTAAGGCGCCACCTAATTGTGAGTGCTTAAGACTAAGCAATTCTGTCTGGGGCCTCCAACTTAGATTGTCGCTAAAAGTGACCCCCAAATATGTAAAGGTGGGTGTCTGTTCCAGCCTTACACCACCCATAACAACCCTGGCTTTGACGGGGCGAGGGCCACGGAGGACCATGAATTTAATCTTCCCCACATTAACCTCGAGCTCATGTTCGCGGCAGAATAACTCAAACCTAGATAGAGCTAATTGGAGCCCCTGTCGGGTTTTAGAAATAAGGAGCGTATCGTCCGCGAACATGAGCAGGGGGACTTTCATACCTGCTAACGAGGGTGCATCAGTCGGGAAGTTTGAAAAATAACTAGTTACACCATTAATAAACAGGGAAAACAATGTAGGGGCCAGAGCGCACCCTTGTCTGACCCCTTTGGACACTTCAAATCTTGCAGTCACTTCCCCTGGTTTACCCCATCTAACCTGGGCATATGTGTGTGCGTGCAGCTTAACTAAGAGCCGCAAAAATTCGACCGGCATACCCATCTCCCGGAGGACCTCCCACAGTTTAGGTCTTGGCACCATATCAAATGCAGACATTAGGTCCACAAATGCTGCAAAGAGCATACCCCCCCTAGGTAGACTTCCTTCCAGTATAATAGCGTAAACCTAAAGGCTTGATCTATGGTTTCGAAATGCGTCCGGAACCCTGCCTGAAATGGCGTCAAGATGTCATTATCGGAGATCCAACTAGTGATGCGGCCCAGCAACAAACGTGCAGTAATTTTTTGGGCCGCATCTATGAGGCTAATCGGGCGATAGTTGGCAGGGGCAGAGCGATCGCCTTTCTTATAGATTGGCAAAATCTCTGCCCCAAACCAAGAATTCGGGACCGACGCTCCACTGGCCAGGGCATTAGCTAAGGTTTTTAAGTAGGGTACCCATAGATCCTGATCCTGTTTGAATAGGTCAGCAGGAATACAGTCGGGATCTGGGGCTTTGCCGTTCAGGAGTGATTTCAAAATTAACGTCACCTCACTACAGGTGAACTCTAGTACTCCTGCATCACTGTATAACAGCGAGGTATTTTGGGGGGTTTCGGTGGACTTAAACTGGTTTTCAAAGTAATTAACCCACTGGCCAGGTGCAACATGGTTGGCCGGAATCATAGCCTGCGGGTTCCTACCCCATTTTAGGAGGTGCCAAAAATGGCACATGTTTCTGCCCTCACAAGTCCTATATAGCTCGCGCCAGCGTGATTCGTCCCAGTTTAACTTTGCTGACCTTTGGGCAGATTTATATGCAGCTCTACAACTCCTGATCGTTAACGGGTCCCTTGACTTAATTGCTAAGATTAATGCTTTACGAGACTCTCTACAGCCTGCATCAAACCACAAATTTTCCCTCCGACGAGTGGATTTAGCAGTGGCTGGGACACTTTTACTAAAAAAGTTTTTAAGCGCTGTAAATAATTCACTATGAATATCCGGAATGGAATTAATGATCCCTTCCTTGGGGTCACAGCAGGACAGCGTAAACATAGCAACATTAACCAATTCCCTAATAGCAGCCCGAGCAGAGGGATCAGGGGCAATCTTAGGCCAACGGACCCTTCTCATATCATTAGACAGGGTAGCTTGCACCTGCAGAGAGCATTCATCATCATTACAACGTCCTGCAAAACTACTATCGGATAAGGTCAGCATCAAAGGGTTATGATCACTTTCTAACCTATCCGTCACCACCATGTCGATGACATCTGCCCACAGCTCACAATTAACCAGGATATAGTCAATTCTGCTCCTACTTCTGCCATTATCAAAGGTTATCTTTCCTACCCTGTCCGAAGTTGTTCTTCCATTAAAAGCCCGCAACCCCATTTCTAGGCAAAGCCCCTTCAGAAAAAGGGCTGCTTGTGTCCATTTGCTAATAGGGTTTAAATCTAATTGGGGAATTCCCCACACAGAGTCCTCAGCCTCGGAAAGTTGCCCATCGTCGGACCCCAGTGGTTCGAAACAGGTATTAAAGTCACCTGCCACCACCCTGTGACCAGCTCTAGGAGTGTTACGGAGTAATTGGTCCAATACATAAGCAGAGGGGGGACATTTACCACCAGGAACTCCCCTAAGATAGATATTAAATATATAAATATTAAGGCCCTTAGTAGAGGAGGCATGTATGGCCAATATGTCGGGACTGTCCGTCGGGACTTCTCTAACTTCAATACCCTCACATTGACGTACCCAGATTGTCAGACCACCCACCGGTCTACCTCTGATACCCCTAATAGCTGGTTTATAATAGTTTACATACCCTACACGATAAATCGGATCCACCACCCATGTTTCCTGGAAACACCAAATATAAACCTGATCTGCAAACGCCACCCAATCAGGAGAAGCCAGTTTAGGATGGAGACCGGCTATGTTCCAGGAAGAAAATGATAGGCTGTCACTAACATTTGGCGGGTTCGTTAACTGTGTCTCCATATTGGGGTCAATGGTAGAACAAACGGGAAGTAAACTTGTAGATTCAAGGGTAACAGATGGAGCGAGATCAATGACTTGTACCGTAGGTTGCAAGAGGGCAGGTTGCTCCCGGCAGGCACACAATAAGCTCCCATTTGAAACAGGCCAGGACAGCACAGAGCTATCCCCCTGTCAATCGTTGTCCTCCAGAGCGGAAAGAGCAGCGAAACGATTATTTAACCTAATTGGTTGGGAGCCTAGTTGAGGGACACAATGGGGGGCACGTTGCAGCATAAAGGTCGCTGCCCTTACAGGCCTATAGAAATAACCTAAGGGCAAAATCAGAATATCATCTTGGGAGGGAGCGTGGTGTGTTGCCAACTCCAAGATGCGCTCTACCAATAGGGGGACCTAAAGCTTAACACGACACAATCACCTCTCAGGGCCTTTTGGGTTTGGCCAACCCAGGACACCCGTCTGACCATTTTAAATTCTTCAAATAGTGGTTGAGTCCCCCAAACTTTCTACCAAGGAAATACAAAGCTTTGTTTTTTAAATTGGACCAGTGCTCGCTAGACCCCTCCGCCAGTTGGGGAACGTTGGCTAGGATGACTGTATAGGGGGTGGCTTCTGGGGGGAGGTGTAGACTCCTTAAATCTTCCGATGTCACTGGGTTAAGTGACACAGGCCTTATCAAATCCTCAATAGACTGATGATCGATCAGCGAACTTCTTGCAACATTATGGGCGGACGGGGGTCTAGTAGATTGGGCCCTTGGTACTGATGGGGCCAAGGGGTTACTTGTATGGGTTCCTATGAGTAGTAGTCCTTGCACTAGTTCTGCTAACCACTTCCTCATTATTCTGTGCAGATATTGTTACAGCTAGAGGCTGAAGTTTAGTCAAATTAGCTTCAATGTGGTTAAGTCTAGTTACCACAGTATCGAGTTTAGCCAGAACAGGTTGTATGAGTGTCGCTAGTTGGTCCCTCAATATGGAACTTAAGCTATCAAGACTCTGCTGGTCTAAACATTGCATATTATTTGTGCATATAGGGGCAATGGGTGGGGTTGGGGAGTGCACGCCCAAAGGGCCAGTGGCAACTCGAGGGATGGGGGGTTTATTTTGAACCCTGCTTTTCCTCTTTTTGCATGGAGGTTCTCTGGCTTTAGGACCTGCAGCTCTATTGTTCGCATGAGTAGATACCATTTCTGGGATAGATGGAGGGCTAGAGAGGAAAGGGGGGTCAATGTGTCCAGAACATGAAGGAGCATTTACTAGACCCCCCCAATGAATATGGGTCCGGGCATATTTCCAGTAGATTATCATTAACAACTATAGGCAAAGCACAAGGCAAAGCTGTAGAAGGATCCAGTGACAGCCTACGTTCCACAGCTAAGATTTTATCAGTTATTTCTAACTCGACCCGTGTGAGGTAATCGTCAAGTGTACCCGCTATCCTACCCTCAGCCTTCCTTTTACTCATGTTAGAAGGTAACTGCACAACAACCAGCCCACCAAATACCCCACAACTTGTACCAAGTACTACAATAGGGCCCTTGCACAATCTCTTCCTTAAACAATGAACCCAAAAACCAAGAGGGTAGGCCCAGCCCGGCCACTAACGGCCACAGACGGGCAAGGACGGGCCCGCCCTTGGCCCGGGCTTCGCCCGGGCGCAGCCCGCGCGCGTCTCGCGCTGCGGAGGCACCCGGCGGCTTTAGAAGAGGTCCGGCGCGCCCGGATGACGTCAGGCGCAGCGCCGGTACCAGGAGATGGTGGGTAATGTAGTTCCGAAGAGCCGTTCCCCTCACGGCGATGGTGAGTATGCAGGGAGCAGGATTCCCCCGCTAACAAGACCGTTCCCCTCACGGCAGGTAAGAGAAGTCTTTATAGTGTCACACAACTCAATTAGGCGCGTCCCGCGCTGCGGAGGCACCCGGCGGCTTTAGTAGAGGTCCGGGCGCCCGGATGACGTCAGGCGCAGCGCCGGTACCAGGAGATGGTGGGTAATGTAGTTCCGAAGAGCCGTTCCCCTCACGGTGATGGTGAAGATGCAGGGAGCAGGATTCCCCCGCTAACAAGACCGTTCCCCTCACGGCAGGTAAGAGAAGTCTTTATAGTGTCACACAACTCTTTTAGGCACGTCCCGCGCTGCGGAGGCACCCGGCGGCTTTAGTAGAGGTCCGGCGCGCCCGGATGACGTCAGGTGCAGCGCCGGTACCAGGAGATGGTGGGTAATGTAGTTCCGAAGAGCCGTTCCCCTCACGGCGATGGTGAAGATGCAGGGAGCAGGATTCCCCCGCTAACAAGACCGTTCCCCTCACGGCAGGTAAGAGAAGTCTTTATAGTGTCACACAACTCTTTTAGGCGCGTCCCGCGCTGCGGAGGCACCCGGCGGCTTTAGTAGAGGTCCGGCACGCCCGGATGACATCAGGCGCAGCGCCGGTACCAGGAGATGGTGGGTAATGTAGTTCCGAAGAGCCGTTCCCCTCACGGCGATGGTGAAGATGCAGGGAGCAGGATTCCCCCGCTAACAAGACCGTTCCCCTCACGGCAGGTAAGAGAAGTCTTCATAGTGTCACACAACTCTTTTAGGCGCGAATCTGTTTTGTCCAGTGCATCCCTGATCACTATAGAAAATGTGAAGGTGCTGCATATTTATGTTTCACAAAATGTTACACTGTTTCAGATAAATTCCATAGTTTCAATTTAGTTTTTTCTCTTAATCACTCTAAAATAGCTTCTATGCGCTATAGAGCACACCTTGCAGGGAGTCCATGCCAGCTTGTTAGGATTAAAAAATGCAAGAAGATACGGCACCATTACTCCCCACTGTCTGCTGGGTTGATGGCCTTCTTGGCAACATTCTGGGGTCTTTATACAAGTGGATTAAAATGTGGGATTATTTGTTCATGTTTTCTAGTTAATCCGTGTATGTCACACACTGATCTTTTTGTTGCTCCACCGTTCTCTTACATAACTGGTATGTGCACTAACAATGAAATCCCCATCAGGGGATGAAGAGCACACATCTGGATTAAATCTTTAAAGCAATATGGTTTTACTTAAAAACGCATGTTTTCGAATACACAAAAGTGGATACCATATGTAGAATTAGCAGATAGAATCATGGGCCAGGGGAGGCGAAGCCAGACCAGATAGGGGCCCGTACCAAACACCTCCCAGAAGCGGGATCACCCCCTTCCCCCCCCCCCCCCACAAGCCCATGAAGAGTGGGGCGACCAGATTGGTCATCCCCAAGCTAGCTGCGAGCTGCCCAATCCGGGCGAGAGAGGGAAAGCGGCCGGGGTGGTCCAAAAGGGGGCACAGGTCTCCCCTTGTGGCACAGAAACCCCAGATCCAATTGGAATATTGATGCTGTTGGTTTGACCTGTAGCATCGCCGCGGAGGAGACAACTGGAAGGCGAGGTTTCGGCGGGACCATCATGTCATGTCCTCCAGGAAAGGTCATTGTTATATAAGTAGGTCATCAGTCTAGCTGGTCCAGCCTGAAGTGAGATGCCAGGAACTTCCTGGGTGGAGACAGGAAGTACTAGTTTTCCTTCTCACTACATTGAGAGACACAGAGAAAAGAGAATGTGTGGAGAATAGCTCCATATCAGTATGCCATGTATAAAAGCTGAGAAAAAATTAAAGATAAATTAATAGCCTTATGCCAGGTGTATTCTTTTATGCAGAGTGTTATGCTTGCCAGTGCTGTGAAGAGAAACCAATCCAGAACTGGACACATCGGCGACGAGGGTGAGATCGAAGATCACACCTGCAGATAAAGGAGGCAAGTAACATAAGAAAGTACCAGTGCTAAGGAAGCACAAATTACCTACAGCTAGCATGCAGCATTAAAGAAAAGCAGGAATTCTCTCAACTACAAGCCATGCAGTGGTGGCCATTTTGAAGTCAGGCATTTTGAGGGACAGTCCATTGAAGTCCATGGGGTGGCCATCTTGAAGTCCGGTGCCCTGAGACAAATCCACTAAAATCAATTAGGCGGCCATATTGGAATCAGGCAAACCAAGCCTAACTCACTGATACCTACTGAGACAGCCATACAAAGGGCAGACACGAAGCCAGGTTGGCTTTTGAAAGCAATACACATAGCTGGGGGGGATGGGGGGGCTTCAAAGCTGAATCAGCTCTACAAGGAAAATGTGAAGATGCCAGAAAGAATACGGCGGTCACCTTTGAGTAAGCTTTCCCAAGATCAAAAGAAAAACAACTATATGCAAGATCTCTACCGAAGAGGGCCAACAAATAATACATAAAGTATAGTGAACAGTCCTGTGGCATTATCATACTAGCACATTCCACCATCATGTCGGTGGTTAAAGAAACACAGAAAGCTAACCCCTGCATTGAAGTGCCACCCCCAGTGACACAGACCGGCACCCAGAGTTGGGTTCCCAAATGGAACAGGTGTCTGGGGTCACTGGATGAATTTTTTGCAACAGCCGGTGAGCGAAGAGACGAAAAAAATCTGCTACTACTACTTCAGCTGGTGGAGCATGAAGGCTGATGCCTAATCAGAACATTTTCAACAAAGGACACAGAGACATATGAAATACTCAAAGAGACACTACTTGCGCATTTCAACACAAAGAAAGACGTGGATCAAGAACGCCTCATCTTCAACGCAGCACGGCAAGAACCAGGTAAATCCTTAACAAATTTCATTACAAGGTCACAAAGTTCGGTACCATACTGCTATTTCAATACATTCACAAATGAAGAAGCAATTCGACTCAGGGTAATTAAGGGCTGTTCAATACCAGACATGAAGCGCAAGATCCTTCAAAAGCAGCTCTCGCAAAGGAAATCATCAGGAGGGCCGAAGCTGGAGAGCAGGACAAAGCAAGAGAATTGCACCTCAATGCAAGAAAGGAAGACAAGAGAAATTAGATGTTTCTCATGTCAGTGAGTAAAACCCAAGGAACCAAAAGAGCCAGAAAGAGTGAGGGCAAAGGCAGAGCAGAGACAAGATCTCACAATAGACAAAGTGACATGAAATACTGAGATTCAACAATACAATTGGCAGTGGAGGATGGCAAACAAGAGACCAGGACAATCCAGGATTGTAACAGCCAAACTGAAATAACTTCAAGGACTCATTATTAAAACTTTCCAGATTATTCTGAAGAAGCATCAAGCAGTGGGACATATCACACACATGGCACAGACGACAGTGCGCCCAACAAGCGAGAAGAAGAAAAAAAACATATAAGACTGGGCAATTCACTCAGACTCGAGAAACCGGTATGCAAACGCACTCAAAACACCCAAGACAATAATGAGAAAACTGAGAGGAGACAGTTAACAAAATGTGAGAGGAGCAGGGACAAAATGCACTGGAGCCAAACAAAAAAAGTTAAAGACTCAGCTATCAAATTATCCCCCTGTTGCAAGAGCACATAAGACACTTCGAGAGATATACCCAAAGAAACATCCCAAAGATAGCTCCGACTCAAGAAGCAGTTCACCACAGTCCATCAGCTCAAGAGATTCACCCGTCAGACCACACCCAAAAGAACTTATTTAAAGGAAATCAGAAGAAAATTCATCCGATTCAGAAAGCATGTCAGCACAATCACTCAGGTCAACAGAATCATCTGGCACGTCAAGATCCAGAAAACGCCCATGCCGTCAATTACCCAAATGCACAGTGGAATCAGAGAATGTTCTCCCCATTCAGAGCAAAACATCACATGCCGATGACTCAGAACAATCACTTACCCCACAACGCAACATGTCATGTCAGTTATATTCACATCAAGACATGAATATTATACCTTCACCTCTGATGGGGACAGCTCGGCTGACTCAAAGAGCTTGCAGAATAAGAACGAACATACGGGACGTTACCCAGAAATGTTGGGCAAATGCTGTCTAATCACTCTGTAAGAAAGGCAGAAACATGTTGACAGAGACATGTCATACTCAAGGAAAGATGGATGAGAAAGGAACATGCAGATGCCTGGATGGTCAAAGACTTCAACATCTCCAAACGCAACTGGGAGTGTATGAGTTAAACAAAACAATTAAATGGGTCCTAGAGCCGATCCTTGTTCTATTGAAGCATCGAACCAACAAACGCCGTTCTCAACTGAAACCCCACTCAACATCCACAGAGCTACCAAACCAATCAAGGAGCCCAAAGGATGCTCACCTCACCAACAAACATTCCCCGCAACAGATATCACCCTCAACATCTGCAGAACCACTCACATCATTCGCAGAGCAAACAAACCAACTACAGAGCCCAAAGGATGCACTGAGGAGATTGACTGAATTTCTTTGTAATTTGGGGGGGGGGAGATTTCATGTCTTTTAAGAAAGGACATTGTTATATAAGTAGGTCAGCAGAGCTAACAAACCAATCAAGGAGCGCAAAGGATGCTCACCTCATTAACGAACACTCCCCGAAACAGACATCACTCTCAACATCCACAGAACCACTCTCAACACTTGCGGAGCAGAGAAACCAACTACAGAGCCCAAAGGATGCACTGAAGAGATTGACTGAATTTCTTTGTAAGTGGGGGGGAGATGTCATGTCCTCCAAGAAAGGACATTGTTATATAAGTAGGTCAGTGGTCTAGCTGGTCCAGACAGAAGTGAGATGCCAGGAACTTCCTGGGTGGAGACAGGAAGTACTAGTTTTCCCTCTCACTACATTGAGGGAAGCAGAGAGAAGAGGACATGTGGAGAGTAGCTCCACATCAGTAGGCCATGTATAAAAGCAGAGAAATTAATAAAGATGAGTTAATAGCCGTATGCCAGGTGCTGTTTTTTATGCAGAGTTCTATGCTTGCCAGTGCGGTGAAGAGAAAGCAATCCAGAACTGGACACATCGGCGGACAGCGGCACCGGAAGACGAGGCTTTGGCGGTTGGGGACGCCCGGAGGAGCAGCGAAGGTGCCGGCAGCAAGAAGGAGGCTCCCCCGCTCCGAGGCTCCGGTCTGCTCTGATCTGCGGGGGCACCGGGAGGAGCAGCGAGAGCGACGGCATCAAGTCACGACAGGAGACGGAGAGGCCAAGCGGTGGGAAGAGCGACTCACCAAGGGATGGAGTTGTGACCTGGACTGAACCGCACTGAACCGGTCTTCGTTTGTGCTGCGCAAGCTGCGGTGAAGCGGCGCTTGGAACGTCCCACCTGAAGTCAGCACACCTGGCTTGTCCCGAGCGGGAGCGAGTGCTGGGGGTGGCACCAAGCCAGAGCATGGCTGAGTGAAAACAAGCCTGGAGCCAGCTGGGAGTTGCAGCGACGCAACCCTACACAGTATTTTGGCCTGCTACCTAGCTTAAGAATAGTAGCACTCTGATTAGGCAGCTGGGGCCTGATTGATTCGCCGTTGTCCGGCTGCAGCTCTGTGATCTACTTTCAGGCCATTTGTCTAAAAATTCCCATTAGGGCAGGACATCCTGCATCCTATTTTCTTATTCAACTACGTCGTTCAATTACCAAGTTTAATTCATTGAATTGTCTATCCAGCTTCCGGCCAAATCAGACATGACGTTTTTAAGTCAGCTAGGGCCTGACTACTTGCCTTAGGACCAAGAAATTTCTTTACGCAATTACTGTCTGCACAGCGGAAAGTATCATGGTTGGGAGACGTGGGGCAACAAGGGAGAAGTGAATGCCGGCAAGGTACAGGGAGGTGCCTGGGCACAACAAACCCCCATAAAAGGATCGGAGAAGGCCACAGGAAGACTCCGGGCCAGAATTAGAAGGCAATTTGGAGGAACTGTTGAGAAAAGCAAGGATGCTGGTGGCCCTGAAGGGAAACACATGAATGGATGACTACAAAGCAGAGGGGCCAGCCAAGAAGAAGCCTATGTAGGCACCAGCTCCAGCACTCCCGCCAGGCCAGGCAAGAACGGGCCTGTATCCAAAACGGCGGCCTCTTCGAGACCAGGCAAAGGGGTGCCAAGTAAACCAACACAACATCCCCCTGCAGCCCCAGTATGAAAGGGGTGAATCCCCAGCCCGACAAACAGAGGATGGGGCAGGACCCGGGCATCCATAAGACTGGAGGTGGTGAACGACTCGGAAGACGAGGAGGACAACAGCGACAACGAGGGGTTTGTGGCCAACACGGTGGCTACTCGAGGAGCAAAGAGCCTATCAAGATCCACGACGGACGGCGGACATGGTGAGTATCAGGCGCTAAGCAAAAAGGGCAAGCAGCGCAAAAAAGGGCTAGGGCACAATGGTATCAGCGACGGGGTACCCGGGCAAATCACAAACTATGGCACACAATTAGGGTTAAGCAACTACGCTACACAAGGGCCATGGTCTCTTCAGCCCCCCTGACTAGCAAACCCGAAGGGGGGGGGGCAACAAGAATTCTAGGGGGAAACTTGGGGCTAGATGCAGCCACCTCTTGCGGCATGGATGCCTTGGTGGCACTGGCCTGGGCTGGGGGCCGATTATGCGGGAGGATCCCTAGCAAGTACAGGACCCAGCGGGGGCAGGGACATGAGCAAAAGGGATGAAAAGTAGTAAGCAACAGGCAGGAAAGCCCGCTAGGGGAGAAGAGTGGAGATGGCTCAGGAAGGGCCGTGGAGAGCAAGCAGGGTGGTGCGGCAGCACCGGAAGGGGACCAACCGAGCAAGGTCGGGGCGAGTGAGGGGCAGGACCCAGGTGGGAAGCCAGCAGGCGAATACGTACGTCCGTCCCCGGTGGACCTGCCTACCACCACAAAACTCCTGGGGTTAGCGAATCTTATCCCGCTAGCAGTGAAAGAGAAAATTTGGAGGAAGGAGTATATATATATATATATATATATATATATATATATATACACTGAAAAAACCATAGGTTTCACACACGTTATAGTTAGGAATTAGCATTTAAAAAACCTTGCAAATTCACTTAAAAAACCATAGGTTTCACACATGTTATAGTTAGCTGGACATTTCACTCGTGAAAAACCATTGAAATTCCCCCGTTATAGTTAGTGCAGGCAACTAAAACTCACGCGACCGCAATCCTCTGCTGATGACGTCAGATATTACATCACTGTATTTAGACACTTATTTACCCATGTCTTCTTCCATTAATTTTTAGCTATACATATATTACAAATATTTTTCTTTCAGAAAGACACATATGTCATCAGTGATGTAATATCTGACGTCATCAGCAGAGGATTGCGGTCGAGTGAGTTATAGTTGCCTGCACTAACTATAACGGGGGAATTTCAATGGATTTTCACGAGTGAAATGTCCAGCTAACTATAACATGTGTGAAACCTATGGTTTTTTAAGTGAATTTACAAGGTTTTTTAAATGCTAATTCCTAACTACAACGTGTGTGAAACCTATGGTTTTTTCAGTGAATTTGTACGTTTTTTAAAATGCTAAGTTATGTATTTATTTATTTATTTTTTTTAAGGTTTTTCACCGTGCGCGCACCGTGCGCGCGCTGTGGGCACGCGCTGCGCTTCGCGCACCCCGCGCCCACGTTATGCAGTTCGCGGAATTTTTCCGTTTCTACTGTGCGCGCACGCAACGTGCACTCCGCGATTTTTCATAAAAAAAATTCAAAGAAATTTTGGCCCTTGGGGGTCCTTCTGGGACCCCCTGACAAAGGCTAGGGGGTCAGGAACTGTCCACCCTGCCCCCTTTTCACGTTCTCCACCTTGGTTTTTCACCCCCTCAGACTGCAAGAGACAAAATGGCGGCCGACACTTCCTGGTTTCGACCGATTCGAATGTTTACTAAGATCTAACAACCAATCAGAATCGCGCACGGCAGCGTGCGCGTACAGTAAGTTTTACCGTGCGCGCACGGTGCGTGCCTATAGATATATATATATGCTTTTAAATGCTATTTTCTCAGGAAATACTGAACAGATTTACACCAGACCTGCAAAAGGCACATCTCTGACCTGAGGACTACCTCTCTGCCAAATTTCAAGTAATTCTGTTCAGCCGTTAGGGCTGTAGCTTGGACTAAAGGTCCTATGGAAAAATGCATGGGGAAAAAGCGTTTTGGGACCCCCCCTTTTTCTCAGCCCCCGCTTGACGAATCCCCCCGAGACTTTCAGGGAAGGAGCGGAGCCGAGCGCCCCACCTATTTTGAAAATTTCGCGAGGATTCGTCAATCGGCGCCAAAGTTATTCCAAATAGAATGTTGCGGATTTCCTATGGAAACACGATCCTAACTATAACTATCTACTGGCGACCGCCAGTCGATAATATATATATATATATATATATACCTCCAGCAAAGAGAATGAATATATATATATATTCATTCATTCTCTTTGCTGGAGGTGTGCCAAGCGGGCCTGGACCTAACAGCTCAAGATAAAAAGGATGAGGACAGAAGGGATAGGCGCAAACCCAGAATGGAAAAACACCATAAAGAACAGGATAAAGGCCTTCAGGACTATGGCGTGTGTGTTCATAGGAAAGTTCCCCCCGAGTGTGGCAGAAAGTGCATGAAGCACAGCAAAGTATCAATGAGAAGCATGGCTGAGGTACAATCAAGGATTTAGGGAGAAGATGCAGACCTGGGCAGTGATGGCTTGGGACTGAGAAGACATTAGGGCCTCACAAACCACATGGTGGCAGCCAGAGAAGGGCTAGGCACGTGGGAATCCATGTTTCGTCTTTCAGGATATTAAGAGAAATATGAAGGCCAAGGACAAGATTTCAGAGATGGAGGCCAAACCGCAGTAAAGCAGGGAAAACCTGAGCGGCAACCTGATGGAAGTATGATAAAGATGAATGCACATAGGGGTCCGTATGCAGGTTTAAACACAGCTGCGGGACCTGCGGGAGCAACCATCCCGCTGTGCAATGCAGACAGTCACAAGGGGCAGGTACGAGCAGAGACCAGGGCAACACAAATAAATAGCGGCCAGGGAAAGGCGGCATATGGGGGGACGGAGGGAGTGGGGGAGGGGCTACCACTGCCTACCCCCATAAACGCAGGGAAAACGATATCCGTACTCAATAACTACCCAAAGAAAGCAGACAGACAACAATTAGCAGAAGGTTTCACGGCGGGTACACCATCCCCTGCACAGGACCAGTGGCCCCGTGGCTTAGCCGCAACTTAAAATCGGTACGGGACGATTCAGAGGCGGCTAAACACAAGGTAGACAAGGAGGTCCAACTAGGTAGAGTGGCCAGCTCTTTTGCCTCCCCTCCACTACCTAACCTAATGGTCTCGCCGTTAGGAGTGGTACCTAAGAAGAAAGCAGGTAAATACCGGCTAATACACCACCTTTCACACCTGCACGGGGAGTCCATCAACGACTGGCTTGATCAGGGCAGCTGCTCAGTAGCTTATGCCACCCTGGACGACTCACTGGATTTATTTAAACAGGCAGGGAAAGGGGCTCTGCTGGCAAAAACGGATATTGAGTCAGCATTGCGCCTTTTAACAGTGCACCCAATCAGTTACCATCTCCTAGGTTTCCAACTGGACGAGAACTATTACTATGACAAATGCTTACCCATGGGCTGCTCAATATCCTCCGCTTACTTTGAATCATTTAGTAGTTTTCTCGAATGGGAACTTGATGTGCGCCACTCTGGGGGGCGGGGGGGTGTACACTACTTGGATGATTTTCTGTTCATTGTGAAGCCAGGAACGGAGGAGTGTGCAAAGTTAGGTGTTTCACTACCACAGGACAAGACCGAAGTCCCAACTACCAAGCTATCCTTCCTCAGCATAGAATTAGACTCAGCAGTGGGGACATGTAAGCTACTAGCAGAAGGGTAGCTGAGCTACACTAGATAATACGGCAGCTACAGCAGCAGAGAAAGGTGACGCTAGGCGAGATAAAGCAGCTGCTAGGTAAACTGAACTTTGCCACCAGAGTCATTCCCGCAGGGGGCCCCTTTGACAGGCATCTGGCCTAGATGACCAGGGGTTTGTCATAGAAGCACCACAGGTTGGGCCTTACACAGGGAGTGAAAGAGGACCTGCGGCAATGGGAAACTTTCATAGCGAAGTTCATTGGTAACCTAATTTGGCGAGAACCCTGGGTGTGGGCTGACCAGCTAGAGCTCTACACTGATCCAACAGGTAGCCACGGCTTTGCGGCCATCCTGGGGTCGTCATGGGCAGCAGCAAAATGGCCAACCAGCTGGCCACAGAATTATACCACTGCCAACATCACCTTGTTTAGAACTATTTCTCATTGTAGTTGTCTTTACCATATGTGGCCCCAAACTGACCAATAGACAGATGACCCTATGGTCAAACAACCATGCAGTGGTACAGGCGATCAACTTGAATATAGCAAAGTGCCCGGCAGTTGTTAAACTACGGCGAAGACTAGTTGAGGGCCAACTGACAGCAAACACAGCAATCAGGCCAAGGCACATTGTGGGTTTAGACAGCTCAATAGCTGATTCCATTTCTCGTTTTCAGTGGGGCAGGTTCAAGGAGCTTGCAAAGAAAACAGACTGAGCCATGACACCAGTACCAGAGTAGCTATGGGATTTGGTGGATCAGGATTAATTACATGGCTGGGCAATGCACTGCCCCCTCCAAGGCGGAGAGCGCAGTGGCCCATTAAACCAAGCTATCGACAGAGGGGGGACCAACAAGGACATGTTCATACTTAACATAGTGGGGTCCTGGAACAGATGGGTTTCTCTTGAGCAAGGGCAGAGTGAGGTGGCAAAGGAGGGAACTGCCTCCAATCCTTAAACCGTAGGCAGCGTGGCGGAATAGACACAGATTCAAAAGGGGAAATTACTAGAGGTAGATGATGCTCACACAGTGTCCTTGGGATGCCTGATGGCAGGGTCACAGAGTGAGTGGATGACAGCACACAGCCATAGACAGAGTAGATGAGATGCTCGCACAGAGTCCTTTGTATACCACATGGCAGGTGTGAGAAGTTGGCCCGGTATATGCTGTTCACTAATTGAAGTGGGCACCTTGCACCAGTCCAAACAACCCTTATGATGTATGAGCTCAAAGATAACCTTTAGAAAGCTATCCTAGTGGTAGCTGTGGAGAGCAGGCTTCAGGCTTAATCTTGAAGGAATGTAAAGCAGCTTGTTTTACCAGAACATCACCTCCTATATTGACTAAATAAAAAGAATGTCCTGCTCCGGTCACCACATCAGGAAGCATCCTGTTCCCGAGGAGACTGGAGTCGGTTGTATTCAGTACTTGTTGGATGCAAGGAAGTACCTTTGATGCTGCCCCTACATTTTCTGTCACTCTGTAGCTGTGCACTTTCAGTAACGCAACAGGATATAATGACTTTCCTCTTCCTCCTGTTTTTTATTCCTCCTCAGTGTGTGACAATATGGGCTCAACCCTCCCGGGACCAGATCTGTAATGATTTTTCACAAATAACGTAATTATTGTAATTGTCTTTAAAATGGGCAATTTAACCATTGGTTTTTCAAAAGCCCACAGACTTTGACTATCACCAAGTAACAGTGATACCGCAATTTCCACACGGCGCGTTTAAACCGGCTCCACGTGTTTTTTTGACCACCGTTAAGGGTGACTATCACTTAATTTATTAGATAGTCCATGTGCTCTACTGCACCTCACCCTTCACGCAGCTTAGCACTTTCAAAAAGGCTTCTACTAAGCGTCTTTGATTAGTCCGGGCATGTACACCTAGTCGGTCACATGCATGTTACTTTGCGCATTATATTTGAGTGCATGTTATATGTATGAATGACACGTATACCTGACACTGAGTGCTTCTGCAACCACCATGATGGTATATGAAGAAAATCAAGGATATAGCACACAATGAATTCCGGTTTGCATATTTTATGTGTTAAGTGTTGTACTGTGTTGTATTGTCTTACTTTTTTTCACATCAGTGGACCCAAATTACGGTTAGTCCACAAAGCATATACAATACACCTTAGCGTGTGTGCTTAAAATGCATATACACGTGGTTTAAACGTTTTACCGCTCACTTTTTCACTTTTCCCATTAGTTTTGTTAGAGAGGTCCTGAAGAAAGCCCTACAAAATGTTGTAAAAGGGCTGAAACATGTAGACCAGGGATAATTAAGACGCGATCACTAGTCTTAAAATATTATCCACTCATTGTTTTTAAATATACCCTGGGCCACTGGGAAAAAAGTAGTTATCAGTTAGAATCCCAGAGGTGTTTTTAAATTACACCACTTCATCACATTCGCAAAAAATCAAAAAACCAGCTCCACTGTAACCAGGTGTCGCAGCACAGCTGAGTAGCATTCGGCTACTCAGCTGGGAATCCGATGATGAAGCATGACACCAACGAGGTTGGTGTGAGGGTTCTTTTAATAAACCCTTTGGTGCCAGACACTACAGTGTTGGATAGCCATTTAGATTGGTCCGTCCCAGTTGTTTCTCTGTCCTTACCTAGGGACAAGAACGGCCCGCTCACGGTCCTAGCTCTCTTATTTGTTCTTCCTAGCATTAGGCAGCGTGCAGCTGTGAGAGCCCATCACAGTTTCTCATAACCTCACCTGGTATAATTCACCATGGTAGAAAACCCGGGCCTCACATTTTCGGAGGAGGATGTTAATGATATCCTGTCAGCACCACCTTTGTTGGTGGATCTCAACATCGCCAAAACAATAGGCCAAAGCACAGACTGGGAGACCTTAACAGAAATGAAACGCAACCATATCAGAACAATACTACATGGAGTTATCCTAACAGAATATCTCAAGTGTAACACGGCACCTGGAGGGCTCATTGTCACCAATGCCCCACGTATTTTTCTGGACGAGGCCGCATTCCGGAGGGATTGGGCGAAGATCGCCTGGCATTGTACCAGGGATTGTATTGTATTGATAATTCAAACAGCCAAGAGACTCTCAGATGCCATTGTAATTGAGATCCAGACTACGGAGAACCAGTTTAGAACTACCCTGACAGCATTCAAAAAGAAACTGGACTAAGTTAACAAGGACATGCAGGAATACAGGGAAAACTTGACGCAGTCTAAGATCCAACAATTCCAAAAGGATCTTAAGAAATTCTCATTCTCAAAAACTTACCCATATGCGGAGGCAGATTACCAACCACCGAAACGCAATGACTCCTCAGGCGGCTCAGAAGACGACTCTTCTGTCAGCAGCGGTTCCAGCTCAGGAAGTTACAGGCAAAGAGGCAGAGGAAGGCCAAATAACTGGCAACAACCATGGCAACAAGGACCATCAGGACACCCAATGCAGTTTCCAAATGCATTCCCTCAGATGCCCCCACACATGATGTTTGGCTGGAATCCACCCTTTGCCCCACCACAGACACCATTTATGAATCAGGACCAGCGGTTTCCTTTTTTAGGGAATGGCCGCAGAGGACGAGGAAAATGGAGAAGACAGCCCCAAGTGCACTGGGAGGACGACCAGAACCAAGGAGCACACACCAGGAGCAAAACAAAAGACCAACAGGCGGGAACGAGCTCCAGCAGGACCTAGTGACTAACTACTCTGATCACGTCCTAACCCAGATGGAAATGGACCTACTCAACAAGGGCTTAAGTTTTGTTCCTACGGCCCACCTTGATAAGTTTCGCCTCCACTGCGAAACGGCCGAATTTTTAAGGAAACTAAAACTCAAGGCATTTTTTATGAACCAACCGGTGGCAACTGACACAGAAGAAAGAGGCCACACTGGTTTCAAAACCAAATCTAGTTTTGTACCACCTGCATTACCTGTTGAGATTGCAGCCTTTGAGCAGGCAGTCTTTAAAGATATAGAGACCCTTCAAGAAAAAAAGACATTTAAGAATACCAACAGAAGATAATTTGAAGCCCTATCCACACTTAAAACAATGAAAACATAGTGATCAAGCCAGCGGACAAAGGGGGACGGATAGTCCTCCAGGACAAGACAGCTTACAAGAATGAATGCCTCCATCTCCTGAGTGACAGACAAAATTATCTACCTTTACAGGAGGATCCTACTACCAGATTGAAGACAACTATCCAAGAAATGGTGAGCGATGCTGAAAGCAGAGGACACATCAGCAACAAGGAGGCACAATTCCTTATTACCACCACGGGAAAAGTACCATACTTCTATACCATCCCAAAAATACATAAAAATAAAGTGCCACCACCCGGACGCCCCATAGTATCGCGTATAGGTTCAGTACTTGAACTACTATCGAACTTTTGTGACTTTATTCTACAGCCGATAGTACAGGCCACAACCACCTATCTCAGAGACACAAAAGACCTCTTAGGACAGATCAGAAACCTAACATTCGGTCCTAACATGTCCTTCCTGGTAAGTCTGGCTATAGAGAGTCTATATACCAGTCTGCCACAAGATGACACTCTAAGGGTCCTGGAATCGTCACTCAATGCCAATACCTGGGAATATAAAACACCAAAATCATTTATCCTGAGATGTGAAAAGTTGGCTTTAAAAGAAAACTATATCGAATTTGAGGGACAGCTGTACCTCCAAACATACGGAACATCAATAGGCAGCACCTTTGCCCCAAGTGTGGCTGGACTGTATGTTTTTAATTTTGAAGAAACACATCTGTTCAATCCCAACACCTCATCGGTAACAAACATACGGTTCTATAAAAGGTACTGTAGTAAGGACTCCCTTAATACGTACATACATTGTTAAGTTAGCATAACCGCGTTAGAAGTTAGAAAGCCATCTTGCTGCTTTTGCACACGACACTGCATTTACATGTTATTGCTTAAACGAACTGCTGACTCGAGTTTTGCCTCACACGAGAGCAATCTGTTGTTACCATCCCGAGCTCTGCGAAGCGACCTTGGTCTGCACACGATGTGACAAACAGTCTGAGTTGTTAGACAATGCATGTTTTCCACTCTAGGTTGATCGACCCACTATTTAGCCATAACACACGAGCAGCTGCACATACCTGAAAGTTGGTGCTTTTAATATCACGGACATCATGTTTATTATTCAGACCGAAGACGAGCCTTCCTGCGAGAAGTCTCCTGATGCTCTTGTGATGTGATTTCACTAAGCTGATCTTTGAGGTATGGGGTCCCCTATTCAAGCCTAAGAGACCTTCTGTTAGACTAATAATAATATTAGCTTCTTAGTAAAGGGAAAGTGGTAGTATCCACTGTCATTATAACATGATCACCCCTTTTATATTCTATGGAATTGTAACTATGTTAATGGTTTTGATTTTAATCATTTGTCTGCTTGTATTAGCCAAAGTACTGCATATTAGGACACGTGGTCTATAAAAATAAACTCTTTTTATTTTCACCGTGTCTCTGTTGATTCTTGTTGTGGACTGATGTGAGAATAATATACGAACAGGTGTTTCCGATTCCCACCATTCCTGAGTATGTACTGAGTCGCGTGTTCTGGGTTGTCTTTTCATTGGGACCGCCGAGCTAAATCTCGGATAACGAATGGGACACTTATGCTAGCCGGATACTGGGTTCTGGGTTCTGCGGTGAGTTTCTGGTACACCACAACTCACTGAGGTCCTGGGGTTCTACGTTTGGTGCTTTGATCCAAACAATTTTCAATGCCTCGTCCACGACTGGCCTGGCTCATTTTTTTAAACTTGTGGGCTCGGGCCTCGTGACCTCTTTCCAAACTATTTTTGGTGTGATTCCGGCATTTTTTCATTCTATTTTCTCCAGCGTCTTTGGAGGTATCCCGTTAATTCTGGCTCTAGTGGCAGGTGTGCTACTTTTACTTTTCATCTTGCGGAATGGCTGCTCTTTCTGTGCCACACGTCAGCCTGTCCCGTCTGCAGCTTCTTCGTGACAGGATGCTTGATTACTATGGTGTCCTGCCGTTGGCGACTTTGAGCCTGGCATATGGATTATCCTTCCGGTATTCCTACTTCACATGTGTGCAACCTGTCTTCCACTGCCTAGATTGTCCTTTTGAATGGCCTATGGATTTGTGTTTAACCAACATGGTGTCTCCGGACCCGGATTTTGATCGGCTGATGAGGCCCTTAGTGTCTCACGAGTCTGCCTGTTCTGGAGTTCGGATTATGGCCTGCGGTGCGGCACATGGTATCCTGGGTAATTGGGATATCGTGAGAGCGGCATATGACTTCTTGAATATGAGTTACTTGGAAGTACATGCTGGTTGCCCTCTGATGGTGCTAGAGGCTCCGCTGATAGAAGAACACGTATGTTCCTTTTCTTTACTTAACTGGATGGCTGAAACCTTCAGTGGCCGTGCCAATGATTTTCTGCTGGAAGCAGTGGCCACATATGCTGCATATACTTTTATGGATTAAGTGAACTTTCGTCCACAGTGTTTTCCTCACGTGTCATGAACTGGCCCTGTACGTCTGCACTTCTGCCCGGTGAGGCGTTTTTTCATTTTTTTCACCTCCCCGATTCCAGTTTGAATTTTTTTGTTTTTCCTCTCTATTTTTGAGGTTTTTTCCTGTTCGAACTTTGCCTGAACTGACCAGTTCCTTTTTCAATTGGATACGCCTTGTTCTGCTCTGTCGCGCTTGAACTCTGCGTTCTCTCTCTTTTCTTGCATACTAAGTAGTGCTTCGATCAAGGGGGCATGTAGTAAGGACTCCCTTAATACGTACATACATTGTTAAGTTAGCATAACCGCGTTAGAAGTTAGAAAGCCATCTTGCTGCTTTTGCACACGACACTGCATTTACATGTTATTGCTTAAACGAACTGCTGACTCGAGTTTTGCCTCACACGAGAGCAATCTGTTGTTACCATCCCGAGCTCTGCGAAGCGACCTTGGTCTGCACACGATGTGACAAACAGTCTGAGTTGTTAGACAATGCATGTTTTCCACTCTAGGTTGATCGACCCACTATTTAGCCATAACACACGAGCAGCTGCACATACCTGAAAGTTGGTGCTTTTAATATCACGGACATCATGTTTATTATTCAGACCGAAGACGAGCCTTCCTGCGAGAAGTCTCCTGATGCTCTTGTGATGTGATTTCACTAAGCTGATCTTTGAGGTATGGGGTCCCCTATTCAAGCCTAAGAGACCTTCTGTTAGACTAATAATAATATTAGCTTCTTAGTAAAGGGAAAGTGGTAGTATCCACTGTCATTATAACATGATCACCCCTTTTATATTCTATGGAATTGTAACTATGTTAATGGTTTTGATTTTAATCATTTGTCTGCTTGTATTAGCCAAAGTACTGCATATTAGGACACATGGTCTATAAAAATAAACTCTTTTTATTTTCACCGTGTCTCTGTTGATTCTTGTTGTGGACTGATGTGAGAATAGTATACGAACAGGTGTTTCCGATTCCCACCATTCCTGAGTATGTACTGAGTCGCGTGTTCTGGGTTGTCTTTTCATTGGGACCGCCGAGCTAAATCTCGGATAACGAATGGGACACTTATGCTAGCCGGATACTGGGTTCTGGGTTCTGAGGTGAGTTTCTGGTACACCACAACTCACTGAGGTCCTGGGGTTCTACGCATAGTTCTGTGTATAAGCAGAATCCCTGCAACAGTACATTGATGATGTCCTCCTTATTTGGGAAGGATCGTAAGAGTCACTTGAGACCTTTTTCACCTGGATAAATGGGTGTGACCTTAACCTGAAATTCACCCACACCACAAGCAGGAAGACCATCACGTTCCTTGACCTTGATATAACACACTCAAATGGGAAACTTGAGACCTAGACCCACTTCAAAGCCATGGCAAGGAACTATTTACTTCATTACAACAGCTTTCACCCTCGGACACTCCGGGAAAACCTTCCCTATGGACAGTACTTGAGGTTGCGCAGAAATTGTAGCAATCTACAAGACTTTAAAGATCAGGCACAGATGCTATCTTCAAAACTGAAACAACGAGGCTATCCAGACAGGATCACTGAAAAAACAAAGAAAAGGACACGTAACCAAAACAGAGCGGGACTACTGGAACAGAAACCACAAACCGAACCAACTATCCCGCTCACCTATGTGACCACTTACAACAGTGTCGAACAAGGTGGCCCACATCATCCAGAAACACTGGAAAATACTTAACACTGTGTGGCGATGAACTGATTACTGACCCTACCTCCTCGGGCTCATTATACAAACAATTGCCCTCTTAACTATTTCCCTGTCCCCTCCTCTGTTTTCAGGCCCCGGCTTTTGATCCTGACAGGCACTGTTCCTTTAAGGCTTCTCTGCCAGCAACTCCCTATGCCGACCATGTGACCACTTCACATGACCTCATCCACTTAAAATAGGAAGAGACGGAAGGAATGGAGTCCTCGTTTGGAAGGCGGCTGAAAAGAGCATCGGAGTCGTTTGCAAAACGGGACGTCCAGACCTTCTTTGTCACACTGGGAGTAGGAGTGCTGCTGACCTGTTCCGACGGAGAAGACGAACTCCAGAACGCTGGGAAGACGCCATCCAAGGACGACGGAAAGAGGGAGCCGGACCCCTTCCTGCAACACGCTGAAGGCGGCCACAGCCCAGGAGGGTTGTGCCTCCACAAGGTATGGGGCCAACTTTTTTTTTTTTTTTTTTTTTAAACAACTTTATTGGGATTTTCAAGTGGGGGTACATCGTAGTACACATTACATTGAACATTTTAGTTATACAGAGAGCTCAGGATACAATGCAGGCATTATACTACCGCTGTGCCCCATGTGGTGTTGTCATCGAAGCCTATCCAGAATATCACAATACAAATAAGGAGGTCATCAGTTCAACACAGTGTTATGCAGTACATTCCTAGCCTCCAACCTATCGTGCCCAGAGGGAGCAGTGCCCGCTCAACTGACCCCCATCCCACATCCCACCCGGAACCCACCCTCCTTACCCAACTATGCCACGAAGAAAACAATCTTATTCTGGGGGGGACTCAGAGCATATCCTTGGGGGGGGGGGAAAGAAGGGGCGGGCCAGGGCAGAGGTCAAAACCCCCCCAGCTCCCGGTAGGGGAAGGAGAAAGGCCGGTGCACGCAGCACCAAAGGGGGGGACTAAATGGACAGGCAAGACCCTCCCTCAACTTGTGGGGGGGGGGGTGTGCGGGGGGCCCGCCCCACGGCACACACCCCCATCGGATAACAGACACATTCACACTAAACATCACACATCCCCTGACCAGGAGTCAGCCCCACACTCTCGGCCATAACGACCCACCTCTGTCCACCGGGACCACTGCTCATGCGGGGGAATTCCGGGGGGGCAGCCACCACAGCCTCCCCCCCTCCCTCCTCCTCCTCCATCTTGCCCTTGAATAATTCGGTCAGATGCGTCCATTCCAGGGAGATCGGTCGTTTGCGCAGCCCTCGACTCTCCTCTTGGTACAGCGCCTCGCGCTCCGCCACCGCCCATCTCAAGACCTCGTCTCTCCAAGCCTCCACACTCGGCGGCGTGCGGGACTTCCACCGCTGTGTTATCAGGCGCTTCGCCAGCATTAATACCAGGTTGGCGAAACGGCGCAACAGCTTTGCTTTCAAGGGGATCGGTAAAAGGCCCAATAAACAAGCCTCTGCAGTATCCCAGGCGGGGCGTTCAGTAATTGTGGTTAAGACATGCGTTATCCCACCCCAGTATCCCCTCAGTGCCGGGCAAAGCCACAGCATGTGTACGAGATCAGCGTCCGGTGCCAGACAGCGGGGGCAGGTTGCAGCCACCGTATTGTACATCCTACTCAGTACATGGGGAGTAAGATACGCCCTGTGGAGGACAAATAATTGAATAGTTTTCAATCTGCAGTTGCGGGACACTTTTTTAGGGTACTCCAATATATAAGCCCATTCTTTGTCACTAAGTGCTCGGGACAGGTCTGTCTCCCACCGTGTCCGGAGAGCGACCACTGAAACCTGAGTATGTTCCCGGAGGCCCCTGTAAAGCCAACGAACCAGACATCGTCCATGGCCCATTATATGGAGAGAGCGCAAAAGGTGGAAGGTAGGGGGTTCTGCTGGTGTCCCTTGCCAGTGCGTCCGAATATAACGGGAAATCGTCGCGTGGAGCAGAAACTGGGTGTCGGGTACCCTGTTAACTCTCACAAAGTCTTCGTGGGACATCAAGTTGCCCTCTTGAAAAAAGGCCCCTATAGTTTCCACCCCCTGTTGTACCCATGGCCGTACCTGCCCGCCGCGGAGCACTTCCCGTCGCGCAGGGAGGCCGCACAGCGGCATGTTCGGTGAGTATGGATTCCGAATTCTGGCGTATTTACATGCCCGTGCCCAGTAATGAAGCGCTATCTTCAGCAGGGCTGGAGGGTCCAATGGCCGAGGAGCACCGGGGCACAGCAGCGACTGCAGGGCACCGCGCGCCAAGTGGGTCGGGGTATAGCCAATTTCAAACAGGTTTTTACCCGCTAGCCAGTAGGCCAGCCACTGCAGCTGGCCAGCGATACAATATGCCCTAAAATCGGGTGCACCCATCCCGCCAGCTCCATTTGGTAACCGCAGCTTTGCCAATGCAAGCCTGTGTCTCCTCCTGCCCCAGATCAGCGAGGTCAGCAGAGTATCCAGCTCTCGAAAAATCCAAGCGGGGTACACTACGGGGACATTGACGAAGTAGTAAAGCAGGCGAGGCAACATCACCATCTTGGATATCGTAACCCGTCCTGCGACGGTGAGGGGCAATGTATTCCAAAATGCAATTTGAGAGCGAATGGAAGAGATGGTGCGTACCAAATTGCCTGCAATGACATCCGGCACGGAACGATATATATTAATCCCCAAGTACCTAAAGGTGACCGGCGCCACTCTGAAGGTTAAGGGCCCGAACCGGAGCTCCGGTGCCACGAACAAGTCGCTGAAAGAGTAGACTACGGACTTGGAAGCATTGAGGCATAACCCGGAGATCTCTCCGAAGCGGAGAAAAATATCCGCCACCTCCCCCATGTCGGCCTGGAGATCACGAAAGTATAACAGCATATCGTCTGCGTATAGCGAGACTGAATGTACGATGCCCTCCATCAGGATGCCATGGGGAGCCATGACCTGCCGGAGCGTTTGGGCTGCCGGTTCAAGCGCCAAGACGAACAATATAGGCGATAGTGGGCACCCCTAGCGTGTACCCCGGAAGATAGGGTAAGCTGAGGAGATGATCGAGCCTGTTTTCGCTCTGGCCATTGGGTCCGTGTAGAGCAACTGGATCCAGGCACATAGTTCTGGGGGGGCACCCATTTTCTTCAATACCTCCAACATGTAAGACCAGCTGAGCGTATCAAAGGCCTGTGAAATGTCAAGGGAGAAACACCCCGCTCCCACCGGTCATGGGCCGGAGGCGTGTAAAATGGCATGAAAGCGCCTGAGATTCAGCGAAGTACTCCGTCGTGGGACAAAACCACATTGGTCCGTGTGGATCAGTCGCGAAAGGAGTGGAAGTAGGCGGTTAGCAAGGAGTTTACTAAGAATTTTGTATTCTGTGTTGAGGAGGGACAGGGGCCTATATGATGACATATCTAAGGGGTCTCTGTCCGGCTTGAGGAGGGAAGTGACGACCGCCTCCCGAGTGGTGGGGGGCAGCCTCCCCTCTGCGAGTGATGATATATAGAGTTGGTGTAGTTTAGGTATCAATAGAGTAGAGAAGGTGGAGTAGAATTCGACGGGCAACCCATCCGAGCCAGGGGTCTTACCCAGGGCTAGCGACTTAAGCGCCACTCTGATCTCGGCTGGCGTAATTGGTGCTTTTAAGTCGTGGATCTCTGTCGCAGAGAACACCGGTAAGTCCGCCCGCACCAGAAACCCAGTTACAGTCTCCGTGTCCGGCAGCGGGCGCGCCCCATAGAGTGTCTCGTAATGGGTCCGGAACGCCGAGTTTATCCCCAGTTGGGTTCGGACCTGTCCATATCGTTCGGTGTTAATGGTCAGGATAGGGGTCGGACAGGTCGGGGGGGCAATTAGTCGCGCCAATAACGGGCCCGCCCTATCTGCTGCTGAATGTGTGCGCTGGGTGTATGCCCTGTAATCTAATAAACGAAGGCGCTCTAGGGCTTCCGCATATTTCACTCTGGCTTCCTGTAAGGATGCCTCGGCCTGCGCGACACGCTGGGCCTCTACTTCCTGTTCCTGTAATGCAGCTTCCAATTGGGACAGGTCCCGAACCACCTCCCTGCGGGCTCCCACCAGGGAGCCGAGGGACACTCCCCGTATAGAAACCTTAAAGGCTTCCCACTCTAGGGAGCGTGTTGAAGCGGTACCCTCGTTGACAGTAAAATAGGTGGTGATCGCCCCCTGCAAAGTGTCCCGGAAAACCTGGTCCTCCAACTGGAGGGGCTGCATCCTCCAAGTTGGTATCGGCGCTAGGGAACGGCCCCACCCAAGACACAGTTCAATGGGGTTGTGATCAGACAGGGTTTTGCCCAGATAAGTGCAATGGGAAACTGCCGAGGTCAATACCGGAGAGCCTAAAAAATAGTCCAGGCGTGTATGCAACTGATGAGGAAAAGAGTAGAAGGAATACTCCGTAGCCCCCGGGTGTTGCAGTCTCCAAAGATCCAGCAGATCCCACCCCCTTGTCCATTGACTCAGGGCCGCAGTTCGGGCCCGCCCAGCAGTACCAGCCAAAGGAGGGTGAGATCGATCCAACTCAACATCAAGGACCGCATTCAAATCGCCCCCAAGCAGCCATGGGCAATCACTCCAGTCAGATAAGGCTACGGAGACGCGGGAAAGGAATTCTGCATGATCTACATTAGGGGTATACAATGAGCCTAACACCACTAGCGAGCCATCCAGTAGCCCCCGCAACAACACATATCTACCCTGATCATCAACCCGGCTTTCTACTAAGGAGAAAGGAACCCCTGCACGGATCCACACCGCGGCACCTCTAGAGAAGGTGGAGTAGGAAGTGGCGTAGAACTGTCCCCTCCAGCGTTTTTGCAGTTTCAGGGATTCGGTATGTAGCAGGTGAGTTTCTTGTAGGCATACTATCTGGGCCTTACGACGGTGCAACTGGGCCACTATTCTGTGGCGTTTGTGGATGGAGCCCATACCCCGTACATTCCAGGATATCAAAACATAGGACTTAGGGATCGACATCATGACGGGAGACAACCCTTCCCCATCTCAGCCCCCCTCTGCCCCCATCCCCTCCCCCCCACCCCCATTCCAACATCCCCCAGACCATGTGGCAAACCTGTAAACAAAAACATTGTTATCCAATACTGGGTCCAACGCCCCAACCACGTTCGACCAAACTGTAAACAAAACATGATTACCAAATCTAAACCAGTGCTATCGCTTAATGGGGAGTTGATTAAGAGCACACTAGGAAATCAGTAACGCATTCAAATCGTGGAAGCGCCCAAGACAGGGCGGGCCGGGGAGCTATCTATACTTGACCGGATTACACAATATAATCCAATGCGCCACTAAGGTGGGCCGTGTACATAGGAGCTGGCATCAATGAGCAGTGCAGGAGTGTATATTTCCAAGCGCACCCACGGAGAGCAAGGCACACAAACAGAGTCGACATCCATCGTATCAACCCGGTAGACTCTCCAGTGGGTCTTTGCTAAGGTGAGTGGAATCCGAGGGGAACAGCGCCACACTTCCCTCCGAGTCAGAGTCGTGGAGTTGCCTGGGGAAGGGCTAGTACTGATCGCGGGCCTGGAGGAGTGAAAGGAGGAGGCCGAGCACAGCGCCGCACGCTGACCCTCTCGAATCTGCTGCTGCGGCGGAGCGCCAGAGGACGTATTCTGCGTCAGCATAGTCTGTTTCCGTCCTCGTGGGGGTCTCTGGGACCGTGGCGCCGTTGAGTCCAACCTCCTACCCGGGAGAACATCCGGGAAGTTTCTGTGCAGCCAGTCCCACGCGCTTTCCGGCGTGTCGAAAAAGAGGGAACGTTGTTGATGAACCACCTTCAGCTTGGCCGGGAAAAGCAGCGCAAAGGGGAGACCCGCTGCGCGTATTCGCGCCTTCACGTCCATGAAAGAGAAGCGCTTCCGCTGCACCGCCTGCGTGTAGTCTGGGAAGATAAGGACGGTAGTATTATCAACACGCAGTGGTCCACTGTCCCGGGCAGCGCGCAGGAGATGATCGCGATCTCTATAATTAAGGATACGGGCTAGTAGAGGGCGGGGGTTGGCCCCCGGCGGGGGACGCCCCGCAGGGACCCGATGCGCCCTTTCCAGAGTGAAGTGAGGGGAGAGACCAGTAGGGGCCACCACCGTTTTCAGCCAGCTTTCAATATGGACCGTGGGGTTTGGGCCCTCCACGCCCTCCGGATACCCCACTATCCGGAGGTTGTTGCGTCACGCGCGCCCTTCCGCATCGTCCGCACGCGCCTGTAGTGCGTCGATCTCCTGGCGCATGCGGGTGAGTTGTTCGGTGTGGGTTGCCACCTGGGACACCATAGGCTCCACTTTCTGGTTCGTATGCCGCACCTTGTCCGCCAACTTCTGGTGGTCATCCTTCAGGAGACCCAGGTCCACGGATATCACTCCCAGCTGGCCCTCCAGTGATGAGCGAGTGTCTCTGATTTCTTTCAGTATCATATCCAGTTTATCAGGAGGGGTCGCTGGCAGTTCCCCACCTGACACTCGGGCCGGACGAACATCAGAACCGGCCGGGGGACGGGGCGCGGCGTCCCCGCCAGACGGGCATGCCGGTGTCTTGGGCCGGACTCTGCCCATAACGGTACTCAGGCGGAGGGTAAGCAGCACGGCGGGGTATCGGGGCGCGCCTCCCCTGATGCACGCCCCAGGAGCCACCAGCCAAGCCCCCAAACGCACCTTCACAGTCGCTCCCGGTACAGCCGCTAGCCTTCACCAATCAGTCCAGGCAGCGGGCAGGTGCAGTCAGCTAGCCCGGAGGGTCACACGAGGAACGAGTCTCCCAACAGGATAGGAGGTGATCCGTGTTGCCCACCGGCTGCCCGGGCGTGGAGAGTCTTAGTGTTTCCGTTCTCTCCCAAGCAGCATCTCGGGCCCCAAGCTCCACCAGCCACTACTACCGGCAATCTCCAAAGGGTGTTATGAGGCTCGGGGCACGGTGGCGCCGCCCCCGGACCCCACTACCCCCCGCCAGGCCAGGTACATTGTCTAGGTGGGTGGGTACTCACGGGCTCCAGTCACGTCGATGTTGGGCAGGTGGTGTCTCTCGCGCCCCTACAGCCGCTCCAGAGGGACACCCACAGTCCCGCTCATCCGCCAGGAATCCGCAGTGTCCACAGGGAGTCCCCCGTCGCTGTCTCGGTCCAACAGTCTCACCGGGATGCAACTCTGGCGCCCTCGGGCCCCCGGCCCCCACACAGCAGTCTCAGCGTGAAGGTGTCACTGGCCGAACCCCCCCAGGTTGTAGGATTGCCGCGTCAAGCCGCCTCAGGTCGCAGGGTGTAGTGTGTACCTGGGTGTCACTGACCACGGGGGTCTGCCAGGTCGAGCGTCGCTCCTCACCACACGGGGGCCCACAGAGCGGGGGCAGGCAGGTCGAGCCCCTCAACTGCGTCTTCACGCGTAGGGATCAAGTGCAGGCAGGCGGGGCACTTCAAAGGCCGCACAGCATCGAGCCGACACCAGGCCGCAGACCAGGGGGCACGGTGCCAGTCAGCGCCGCACGTCGGGTCACGTCTCGCGGCTCAGGTCACACTCCAGCTCCGCCGCTTCAGCCCGCCTTCGTCATCACAGGCCAGGATCAGCGCGCCGCCGGCAACAATGTCCCAGCCGGCGGCGGCGAGTTGCGAGGCTGCCGTGCGATCACCGGACAGTTCCCTACACGATCACGGCATAATCCGGGAGCCGGATTGTGGCCCAGCTCTCCGGGATGTGCGCAAGGGCAGGATTCGGAAGCTCCCCGGCCCGGAGCTCGTCGTTTAGACATCCGCCATCGCCGGCTGCTAGCCACGCCCCCCAGGTATGGGGCCAACTGGGGGTTGTGTGGGGAAGGGGAAGGCCGGGAGTAAGGGGCGAACAAGCTACGGCACCAGTGCAGGCTGAGTGCGTCAAGTAAAGCCAAAACCTTAGAGCGCCTAACAAGGAGTAGCGCGAATCACTGGTGTTGGTCGGGTGCAAAGTCCCTCTCTCCCATTTTCCCTGACTTGTACTTAAACACTGAATCGTTTCCCTTACCGAGCCTTTTTCTTTCTTTTCTGCTCCCGGACCTTGGTATTACTGCACGGCGGGATCAACCCTTCCTGTCCTCGGGAGCCTGAAGCCTAGACGATCCTTTCTCTCTGATGTAAGAGAGCGAAGACGGCCTTGGAGAACCAATATTTTCCCATTTGTCTAGGACGTTGTCCTATGGAACTGAAAGTATAAATAAAGCACTTTAGACCACTCTACTTCCTGTCTTGCTGCCTCCTTCTCCACCATGCCACATATGGTGTCAGAAGTCGTATCGTAACGCCTCCACGCCCTGGAAAAATGGAGAACTTACTACAACAGCTCATACGTGGCCAGGAGAAGTTGGAATGGGCTGTGGAAAAACAGCTGACAACAGCCCATGCAGACAGGGAACTCTTTAAAGATACCATGACTAAACAAGCTGAACGATTAGAAAAGGTTGCTGATGGCCGACTAGAATTGACAGCCCAGCTACAGAACCGCGCTGGGACTGGGCCCAATGTCTCCCTACAAAAATATGTAACGGGCAAAGATCCCGACGCATTTTTACTTAACTTTGAAAGAGCCGCCAGGGCGTCAGGCTGGCCGTAGGCCAAATGGCCATTTTTTTGGCTCCTCTTCTTACGGGGGAAGCCCAGGCCGCGTACCAAGTGGCGAATGCAAATGGCCATACCCCTTATCAAGAAATAAAAGGGTTCATTTTGGACCACCTCGGAATGGATGCAGAAGCGTACAGGGTTCGCTTTAGAAAGGAGCGAGGGTCGTCTGCAGACAACCCGAAGACTCTGTGCTTTAAGTTAAAAATGGCAGCCAACAAGTGGCTAAAGCCCCAAACAAGCACAAAAGAAGAAATCATGTTGCTTATATATCTGGAACAGTACATAGAGGCCATACCATACCCCATACAACGATGCTTAGACAGCACACACGACTGACAGCAGAACAGGCAGTTGAAATGGCGACATCATTCTATCGGGCACAACCCCGCACTTTGTCATGGGACGCTGAGAAACCTATACGCCCCCCTCCTCCCGCTGGAAAAATGGATCGAAAGACCCCGAAACCAAGTCTGAGCCTCTGAAGTCTCCACACTACAGTCCAGAACCGATTCCTGTTAGGGGTCCCCAATGCATTGACTGCGGAGACTGGGGGCATATTGCCAGGAACTGTCACCGGAAGAAGCCCCCTGAAGAACCAATGGACATAGGGTGTGTTCCTCGGTCCATCTTATACACTGATGAAATGGGACCCAGCTTCTATGTGAGTGTTTTTGTGGAAGGGGTGACTATAAAAGCCCTTTTAGACTCCGGCTGTCGACAGTCAGTTATTCGCCAGTCCTTAGTAGAACCCTCCTCCCCTGCAACCCGGCAGGTGGTCCCTATTAGATGTGTGCATGGGGAAATTAAACTCTATTCCTTGATTTGTCTACCCATATCCCTTCCAAGCGGGGTGACGCTAGAAGCTAAACAAGGGTTTTCTGCCTTCTCTCCCCGAAGAAATGATCCTAGGCCAGGACAACCCATCCTTCCTGACACTTCTCAAGCAGACTTTACAGTTTAGAGAGCCACACATATTACCACGTCCCTCCCTCCTAACCCAAGCCCCCTGACTTTCTGATAAAAGTTTTCTTTATAGCCAGCGGAATGATCCCACTCTTCAACCTGCTTGGGATCATGCCAGGCAAGCCCCACCAAATCAGAAACCAGTGTACCCTTTTTTCCACATACAGAACGAGCTCCTTTATAGGGTAGCAAAGGAAGGCTCAATCACGCAATTGAGCCCTACATTCACTTTATGTGAAACACATAAAGCATTAATGCTAACAGACAAAGGAAAGCTCCTGGAATGGATGGCATTCCTGGAGATCTTTATCTTTCAGAACCTTATATCTGGGCCCCTTACCTGAATGCCCTATCCAATAGTATAATAGATAGCAATAGGATTCCTCCGTCATGACAGGGCGAGGTAATCATACCAATCTACAAGAAAGAGGAGAGATCTATCCCTTCAAATTAAAGGCTGGTTAGCCTTATAGATAACTCCCCAAAAATCTTTTGTACACAGGTCCATTTTAGACTGAGTGAGTGGATGCAGCATATTAACATCCTGGATGACTACCAAGCAGGCTTTAGATAAAAAATTAGCCCCGTGGACCAGGTCTTCCGCTTCAAGGTGATAACATGAATATATATCACCTTGTTGCGTGACCATCTATATGTCGCTTTTATTGACCCAAGAGCGGCATTTGACCTGGTCCCCAGAAACCCATTGTGGGTGGGATTGAAAGGCTATGGTATTCCCCCAGACCTACTAAGGATACTCAGGCTCCTTCATGAGAATACATATGCAAGGGTGAGGTGGAATACATGCGGGGACCTGACTGAGAATATAGCTATCAGGAAAGGGGTCAGACAGGGATGCGTCCTTGCCCCAACATTATTTAGCTTATTTATAAATGGCGCTGCAGAGAGGTTGAAGCAATGTAAACACGATGCCCCGAGAGTGGCGGGTATACCAACTTCTATACTAATGTGCGCAGACGATACTCTGCTGATCTCCCACACTCCTATGGGCCTTCAATCTCAATTGAA
This sequence comes from Triturus cristatus, assembly GCF_964204655.1. Taxonomy (NCBI): domain Eukaryota; kingdom Metazoa; phylum Chordata; class Amphibia; order Caudata; family Salamandridae; genus Triturus; species Triturus cristatus. The sequence goes on along the minus strand of NC_140592.1, from coordinate 508,767,552 downwards.
TGCTTTCGTCACGTTTTGTGGGGAAAGAGGGCTAGAATTGAACCCCTCAAAATCCAAAGTGACGTTAATTAATCCTCACAAGAAGTGTAAAGGTATAGTGACTGTAGGGGGCCTCCCCCTAGAGGTAGTCAATCAATTTGACTATCTTGGGGTTAGATTAAGTAACATCCAATCTTGAGCCTCACAGATGGTAAAAAGTTAAATCACATTACACCAGAAAGCTTTCGCCATTGCCAGATGCTATAAGGCCACTTCTGGAGGCCCGATTGCTCCCGTCATGGTTGTGTACAATGCTACAGCTTTTGCATCAGCTTTATATGGAGCTGAGATTTGGGGGTATGCTGATGCAGATATACTAACCAAGACTGAAAATAGGTTTTTAAAAACACTCTTTTAAACTTCCCCAAAGTACCCCTGTAACATCCATATGCTTAGATCTGGCCCTTAATCCCATCCACTTAATAGCCCTCCTAAAACCCTTTCTGTATTGGGTTAGACTATGGTCTACACAAAAACTGATACCAACGTGGAAAGCGTATGAACCAAACACCGTCACTGGAAAGTTTTTTAACCATAAATGCCTACCACTGTTAGAACCTTATATGAACAGGATGCACCCACAACAATTAAAAAAATTGATATGTCCAATACGGATGTGGTATTCTGCCCCTAAGATCACACACTACTAAATGGACAAATGTATCTTCCAAGTCAAATTCTTGTCCAAACTGCCCAAACATAGTGGAAACATAATCCCATTTTATGCTATTTTGCCCTTATTATAAAACACCTCGGAAAAAATGGTTGTTGGCAGTCGGAGTATTGGCATTAGGGGGAAGCCGAGAGACTTTTCAAGAGCGATACAAGAGAACTTTTAGCTTTTGCGGTTTCCCAATATTTGTATATCGCCTGGGCTTTAAGGAGGAAGGTTATTCTTAACTCTTTTGTATGAAAGAGTCTGACAATTATTAATATTGCTATCATACTACATATATTCACTCCCAGTGTAAACATATGAATTCTCTATTTTAAAATTGACCCCTTCTGTCTTTAGATTAAATGCTTTTCGCTAGGCGAGGCACCCCTACATCTATTAACAACTACTATGAACTTTACTGTTTCACAACTGGGCATTTGTACAATGATGTTTTTACGCTTTTAATTGTCTAATGTTTTACTGCTTTTTAAGACTACTTCTGTTGTATTAATACAATGTGTTTTATGGGTTGTGCCCGTAATAAACAGATTATTATAAACCCTCCTGCCTGTTCGGCCCAGGATGTAGAAAGCACCCTTGTAGGCCATCCCTGAAATCCCTCAGGAATCTCACACCCAGCAGAAATATAGGAAGATATATTACCTGTGTGACCCGCTTTCTAAAAGTGGCAACATCAACCTTTCTAACCCTTGTTTGCCACCTCATAGGCCACAAACAAGGCTGTTGAGGATCTGAATTACTTAGTCCTTTCCAAATACACCAGCAAAGCACTTTTTACATCCAAGGATGGTAACACAGTTTCCTGATAATAATGAAATGGCCTCTGGACCTTAGGTCTAAACTTCAGAATAGGTCTTAACACTGTCCTATCAGCCAAAAAGTGCAAGTATCGATAGTTAATCACCAACTCTCCTAGCTCCCCCAGATATGTGGCTAAAGTGATCACAAGCAAAAAGACTACCTTAGTGATATATAACTCATATCTGCCTCTTCCAAAGGCTTCAAAGACTTGGTTTGTAAGCCACTAAGGACCACTGACAAGTTCCATGTCACCTTCGGAGAATGGACCACTGGCTTTTCCAATCTGAAATATTTAGATAACCTGCCCACCAAAGGCAAAACTTGGACAATATTACCTCCCGGCTCTCTACAGCCAATAATGGCTGACCACTGAGCTGCTAATGTTCATGGCAAAACCCCACAACTAAACCATCTCTCAGAAATTTCAAAAGAGGAAATAGATCACAAGATGTAGGATCAAGTCCCTTTTTAGAAACCATTTATCAAAATTACTTCAATGCCTAGCATAGAGGGCCAACGTAGACGGCTTCTTACACTCTTGAATGCCAGCCACTGGAGGAAGCTGGCTCCGTATATACTATACCTAAGTAAGATATAGTGTGCACAGAGTCCAGTGGATCCCCAAAGGCTTACAGAGGTAAAAGTAGATATTACCTTACTCTCTATTTGTGGGAGTGTGGGTGTTAGAAATGGGATTTCTGGTTGGCTAGGGCTTGCCCCTAAGCCAGGCAGAAACCACCACTCTAGTCAGGGCAAGGGAGTTCCACGTTGAAGATAACCCCTGCTCACCCCCTTGGTAGCTTGGCACGAGCAGTCAGGCTTATCCCAGAGACAATGTGTAAAGCGTTTGCGCAACACACACACACAGCAGCAACACACTAGACACACTACAAAAGAAACTCCACACAAGGTTAAATAAAACAAACTTGCCTTTGTATTATCATAAACACATTTGAATCATAATCACACAATATACACTGTGCCAACTGGCACTAGGTAGAAATTAGCAAAAACCAAAGGAAATGATGGACGGAGTGTTGAACATTGCAAGCACTCACCCCCAGTCAACTGATCTGGGTTTAATCCATCACCGTTCTTTAGCCCACTCTGCCACCCCAGTTCAGACATGGCCATATGCAAATCAGTCTGACCCTGTGTCTCATGGGAACAGTCCAGCCCGAACTGCCAAACCATGTCTTCCCTGGACCGGAAATAAGCTTCCTAGGACCGGTTTCTGGCATTTCAGCCGTCTTCAGCCAGGATTGCTTGAATCCAGTGGCAAAGTGAGCAAGGGACTCGCGTCTGAGCATACCCTGCCAACTTATGGCGAACAAAGCAAAAACCAAAGGAAATGATGGACGGAGTGTTGAACATTGCAAGCACTCACCCCCAGTCAACTGATCTGGGTTTAATCCATCACCGTTCTTTAGCCCACTCTGCCACCCCAGTTCAGACATGGCCATATGCAAATCAGTCTGACCCTGTGCCTCATGGGAACAGTCCAGCCCGAACTGCCAAACCATGTCTTCCCTGGACCGGAAACAAGCTTCCTAGGACCGGTTTCTGTCATTTCAGCCGTCTTCAGCCAGGCTTGCTTGAATCCAGTGGCAAAGTGAGCAAGGGACTCACGTCTGAGCATACCCTGCCAACTTATGGTAGGTAGAAATTCACAGGGGATTATATACATGACAGGGCCACTCGGGCCACTGTCTAAACCTTTAGAAAGCACAAGTAGCAAATATAAAGCACAACCAGTAACTACTGGCAAAATAGTGTACTCAACATTAGCACTAGCAACATAAACGCATTATGTCTGCAGCATTTTAGGCAAAAACATCATAGCATGACATTTGGCATCATTAACAGCACAAACACATTATGCATTAATCACATTTAGGAGTGCACCTTAGTAACACTCCCCAGGTGCTTACATCACCTTCAGCATCAGCACATTATGCATTCCTCTAGGGTCCTGTGCCCTACTAGTACACACAGGTACTCAAAATGACCCCAGGCCAACTGGCATTCTCTGGGGTCCAAAATGCCCTCTGTCCCAAATGTCAGGGCTCTTACAGAACCTTCCACGGGCCCTCTGGCTGCCGTTCCAGCAAGAACAACGTGCATAATGCACTGGGGGTGCATCTCACCCCTTCCTTGACATCCAAGATGTGCCCCTTCGCTGCCGCTACCTTCACTCTTGCGGTGCAGCTGTGAGAAATGACCAAGCACTGGCACTAACAGTGCCTATGGAGCCCTTTTCAATGAGGCCCTCCCGGTGCCGCTCTCGGCACCACAATGCGGACAAACACAAACTCAGCACTGGCACTAACAGTGCCTGTGGAGCCCCGTTCACCGGGCTCCTCCTGGGACAATCACTAGGCCCCACCGTGTGCCCTCTCCAGCCCCACTCACCGGGACTTGGTATCCTGGGCGGCCAACAAGGCAATCAGTTAGGACTCCTCACACGCAGCTGCGCGCAACCAGGCATCGGGCGGTGCAGCTGCTAACTCTGGCCTTGTGGGTCACCGGCTTTCCTCTTGGCACCTAGGACCGGTGTCGTCCACCAGGTTAGACGCACGCTGGGGTCTCTCTGACCGCTGGAGCCCCGCCTCCAACCAGGCACTCTGCCTGGCATCTGCTCCGGCCGCGCTCCTTCCAGCCGGGCATGCCCCCAGTCAGGCTTTGCCTGACTCCAGCTTTTGCTGATCCGGGTGGCTCCTCGGTGCCCCAACGTGCGCCACAAATGCGGGGTAGACTCCCGTTACACTCAGGGAGCACCACTCCTGAAGGCACACAAATGGGAGGTGGGCTCCCGCTCGACTTCCCAGCAGCACGTGGGAGTCCCTATGCCGGGATTCCTCACAGCACTACGCTTTTAGGACAGCAGCACTCCTGGCACCCGGGCACAGCGCTCGTCCTGCGCCCACCAGCAAAAGCCCACGGCTAGGACTCAAAGGGCCAGAAAAGTGAGGCGCTCACCATGCGCTTGATGCAGGCTACCCTCCTAAGGTCCAGAGGGGCAGAGCTGCGCCCAGGCAGGCCAGTGCACGAGACCCTCCAGCAGAGAGGCAGTCCCTCATGGCAGTTCCTCATGGGGCCCAGCAAGTATATCCAAGCACCCCAAAGCAGCACAAGGAAGCACACCTTCCATGGGGTCACAGCCCCAGTATATAGAGTACATTTTCCTTTGTTCTGCCCTTGGCACAGGACTTGGGGAACCAGTCTCAAGTGGTTCTGGAGGGTTGTGAAGCACTTTGTGTACAGTGCTCACACCCTCTTTTGTCAGGTGGGGGCTCGGTCATCAGACACACCACAGGGGGGCAGAGCCAGCATTCACCCAGGCAGGCACAGACCTATACAGGGTCAGGGGACTACTCCTCCCACTACTCCAAATGCAGGTCTGCCCATTCAGCCTAGTGCTGACTCACCCTGCCCTCCCTGGAGCAACACACCTCACGGCCCCTGTCACTCCAGAGCCAGACATGGAATACACATCAGGCAGGCAGACATATAGCACACAGAAATGCCAATTTCTAAAAGTGGCATTTCTAAAATAGTGATAATAAATCTCCGTACACCATTGCTCAGCATTAATTATTACTATTCCAGACATACCAAACTTGACCACGCTGCTCCTCTCATATCATGAATTACCACTGAAACATGTATCAGGAAATCCCCAATGCATTCCTATGCAAGGGCAGACTCACAGTAGTGAGAACCCAAAATGGCTGTTTGTCACTATCAGGACATGTCACACACTTAAGTTACATATCCTACCTTCTACCTACAATGCACCCTGCCCATAGGGCTAGCTAGGGCCTACCTTAGGGGTGACTGACATGCAGTAAAAGGGGGGGTCACAGAAGTGGCACACACTTCAGGTGTCACGTCACAGCGGCAGTAACACTGCCCGCACAGTCCCTGCAATGGCAGAGGCCTGAGACAGGTTTGAAAGGCTACTTTGGTGAGTGGCGAAATCAGCCTCGCAAGCCCACCAGTAGCATTTAATTTACTGGCCCCAGGTATACGTGATACCACTTTACTAGGGACTGATAGGTAATATAAATACGCCAAACAGGTGTAGACCAATCTTACTATGTTTACCACAGAGAGCACACGCACTTTACACTGGACGGCAGTGCTAAAGTGCCCAGAGTCCTAAAACCACCAACACCAGGTCAGAAAAAAGGCTAGGAGGAAGGAAAAAGTTCAGCAATGACCCAGCAAAAAGGGCCAAGTCCAACAGTGGGCGAGCAGTAAGCCTTAATCAGAGTTAAGCATTTATTGTACACACTCAGGCAAGAAATTCTAAATAGACTCCAAGCACTAGATTTCCAGTGTCTTTTATTCAGACATTAAGCTTCTTATTCAATATAACAATTCTTCTGTACAAAATCCATGGTCAAACATAACAGCTTCATGCCAACATGTGTTTTGTCCGTTAAGTACAACAAGACTTCATCAGGGCTGAAACAAACAAAATAGTAACATAAGGAATAAAAGGAGTTATGGGATCAGGTTAGACCTATCTCCAAAATAACCCCATCCATGTGCCAGGTATTTAAGAAAGTAAAGAGATATATAAGTGTGATGTGTTAGTCATCTCTGGAAACGAGTAAGAGATCCTTATATGACAAACCATGAACTGATACGGTATTTGAAGAGCGCAGAAAAAAGTGGAAAGTAATGAATAAAAAAAAGGAAAGAAACAGTGAAGAAAAGGGGAAACAAGATTCGAGTAACCACTAGTGTGTTAAATTCAAACATGCAAACTTTGTGTTCGAAATGTCCCTATACCAAGTCAAAAGGCCACAAACTGAAATGTGTCTCACCTCAATTTGTCATTATTCTCGTATAATCTATCAGAAAGTTACAATTCATGAGGAGCATTAAATCTGGAAGAGAAACCAAAGTGCATGGTATTTCCTTGTATCTTTCTTGTACTGTGACTGTTATAAGTTACCAAGCACTGTCTCACTCACCACAGTATTGGCCTTAGTCCAGATTGAATATGAGTATGGAGTGGCATATAAAGCAACATCCGCAATCTGCAATGTAAATTAGACCACATGTCTCCAACTTACCTCAAGTATACAGTTGGAGTGTCGTGTTCAAAGTCATATGACCATCATGTCAATAAAATGAAATAATATCCAGTTCAACCTGGGACCGAAATGTGAATCACCACATCATAAAATTAAAATTAAAGCTCACAACACGGAGCCCGCTCATAATGCATCCCGGCCTAATACAAGACCGTAGAGAGCCCGATCACCAATGCCTCACGGAGCAAGAAAATATGAGGTTTATCAAATCGGAGGTCCCAAATAGATAACAATCCTAATATATGACCCGCTCCTATATGTTAAAAAGAGGGAGAAAGGAAGAGAAAAGGAAAATAAAAAGTACCGGTGTCCCGAAAAGGACATACCAAGGTGTCACGCACCCTCACGACACAACATTTGGCGACAGGAGTGGAACGGAGACCACGTGTCACCGAGTGGCGGCCGCACACATCTCTCCACGGGTGCGGTGCTCGTGCCGCGGTGCCAGATCACGGCGGGACGGTCCTGCAACATGCAGTACGGACCACAGCGCCACCTGGAGGCACTGAAGGTATTTGCTAGGGGCTCTGGGTCCAGCATCAGGCCCGGGCATGGGATATAGAGTCTACCTCACTGCGTCACACAGCAAACAAAAGTGAAACAAGCAGACACTGCCTCTGCAGGGACACTGCCACATTGCAGGCTAGTTTTGCCAAAAGACTGCTATTTTGGCAAAAGAGAGGTGTCTCACGTAACAAAACATGGCTCATTTCCCAGCAATGGAGCCATTTGTGGTGGAAGGGGCTCCATCTGCACAAGCCCCAAGATGGAGGGAGTGGGTGGAGCTCGTTCTCCTCTTCTTTGAGGCCACGCAAGTCGAGGATGACCAAAAAGGGCCATGATACTGCATCTGGTGGGAAGAGAGGCGTACAAAATAGCGAAACAGTGGTGGAAGCAGCACTGAAGACACACCTCACGCTCACTGCAGCCCTCAATGGGTCCTTTGAGCCGATGGCTAACCAAGATTATGAAAGATTCATCTTTCGACAAGTGAGACAGCAGCCGGAGGAATCACTTGACGTATTCGATGCGCGGTTGAAGGAATTAGCTGGCATCTGTTGGTTCAGAGATGAGGTCGAGGAGATCAGAGGCCAGATTAGCCAGAGATGTGTTTCGGCAAAGTTGAGGGAACAGATCTTAGAGGAGTCTGGGAAGTCCATGGCAGACATACTCACTCTGGGCAGAACCAAGGAACACTCAAAAGTAAGGGCTGCGCACATGGAGGCAGCTCTACAAACTTCTATTAAGGCCGAGCTAGTGAATGTGGTCGCTCAAAAGGCAGTCGAGGCCCCTAATCGAATGAGAGGCTCAAGAACACGATCCTGTGGAGATTGCTGAGGGCCGTCGCATGAGCCGTCAGAGTGCCCAGCAAAAAGAAAAAGATGCACAGCCTGTGGGAAGCTAAACCACTTTATGAAGGTGTGCCTGTGAGAAGTTGGCCTGGTATATGCTGTCCTTGATTGGACAACACCAGATGAGCCCCCCACACAGCATCTAGCTTCTGTACACCGCGATGCACGCACACCAAGTTTTTACAACTTTTAAGACGTGAGATTCGGCACCAGCACTCATACCTGAGCCCGACGGTCGTGAATGAGGTAAGCGTTTCTTAGCCTTCCTTTCTCTGGTGTCCACCATAATGGCTTTTGACAATACGTGATAAGAAGTGGTTTAGGCTATGTGGTTTAATTTTGAGGCTGTTGGCTTACGCCGTAGAGAACATATGTATCACGGACATTTCTGGATTTGTTTTATTTCCCAATCACGCAGAGTAAATATTTTCAATGCATCGGTAAATGGATTTGACCGCCACCACCACAGCCGATTGTTTTACATTTGTAGTTTAGATCTAGGTTTTTGGCATGCGCCGTAGAGCCCTTTTAATCATGGAGAGTTCTGATTTTTCCATTTCTCAGTCATGTAAAGTAACATTTTGACGGCACTTTTTATAATGCCTAGGCATTGGATTATGACCGCCACTAGCCCGGCACTTATTTTTCCCTTAAACCTCCAACATTTGGATAACCTCAGGTCTTTTGCCAGACTCTCTTAGACTGATGTATAGGAATCACGACCCTTTTTTAAAATTGAGCACATGGGGACAACCACCAGTAGGCCCGTAGTCACCTCCTAGGCACTCTGAGTCACCATGCCTTATCTTTGAACGAGTACCTTCTGCAGATGACATCGTATTCTGACACATCGTTTTTGTATTTTCCTCCTTGTATCAGATTTAATTTGGATTTGTTCCCCCACTGCGAGTGATTTACCACCAGCAGTATTCTTTTCTTGACTGAGTAAGTCCCTCCATCGATTGAAAACTTTCAAGCTAGATCATTTTTCTGAATAGTAGATCACTGAATCTATTCTCCCTTCTCTCCCTCTGACTTTCAGGAGCTACTTATGAGCTTTTCTCGTCTTATGAACGCACAGCGAAGCCACCTTGCTGTTGCCATTAGTAGGTATTTATTATTTTTAGCGCTTATTTTCTCCGATTATTCGCAGGTGCTTTCACAGCCTTGTCCTGATGAAGACCCCACGGTGAGGACTAACTTACCCTCAACCCCAGGGGTCGAAACGTTGACAACACTCAAACCCCAATACAAACTCTAAGGACAAATCTGTACAATAATCACGTTCATTAGAGTTATGTATCTATTTAGGAACAATTGACCTGTGTTAGGCCGGAAAGGTTCTATACTATGTACAAATGATGTATATAGAGCGCTGCGTGCTGAGAGTCCGGAGGCGGAAAGCCGGGACTGGTGAGCTGATGTAAAAATTGAATGCGTTGCTTTTTAAATATCACTGTAAATAAATGGTTTTTTGGCACATAGATTACTTTTATATTTCCTGAATTACTAGGATCTACTGTACTCTTTATTGCCACTTAGCGCCTACCTGCTCAGGCTTCTTGCCCCTTAGCAGCCGAGTAGACGCTGTTGGGGGTGTTGGCATCCGCCATCTTGGGGGTTAATTTCGAGAGCGGTCCAGTCTTTCGGCCCCTCCCTCGCCCACAAGCATAAATTGCCCCCCCTTTTATTTTTTTTAAAATCTGTTTATTATTTGAAATACAGTACATCTCGCCGTCATCTGTGAGCAGCGTACAGACAAACAAAACATTTTAACAACATTACAGTTCCGGGCAAAATCACAAAAAATGGCCCCCCCTTACAGGGAGCGCAGCGGGCGCGCCAAAGGCAAGCCCGTCTGAGCCCGTCCGCGCCAGTTTCGCGCCTAGCGTCGGAAACTATGCCCATTACCCAGCCCCTAAATACCCAGCCTCTCCAATACTCACGTACTCAACTGTTAGAGTTGAATCAATTCCCCTACAAACCTATGCAAATAGTAAAACTAGTAGACCTCTCCCCCTCATTTAGCTGTGCCTCCTGTGACCGGTTAAGGCTCAACAATCCCCCTTCCCAACTTCACAAACCATGCGTTCCACCTGATTGTCTCGCTACCCACACTTGTCTACGGGTCAATAATAATCATAACTGTGAATCTAGCCGCCCGATGAGTGGAAAAAGTTCCCTCAAGTGCATCTTGCTGAACACTAGATCCATGGTCAAACATAAACATGAAATATCTGCTCTCATTGTAGAGCATGCTATTGATCTAATGTTTTTAACAGAAACATGGGCATCTGAGACCTCAGGACCAGACTGGAATGACGCAGTCCCTGAAGGGTACCTGGTAGAATTTGTCAATCGGTCAGGAGTAGTGTGGGGTGGCATTGGGATCATTTATAAATCCCATCTAAAAGTACTCTCACTACCTGAACTGGGTCTACAAGCAGAAGCCATCAGCCTTAAAATTAAAAACAATAATTGTCTAATATCTAAGGCCTCCTTGTGTATCGCCCCCCCGGCTTAAGAACGCCATTCATTAGAGCACTACTCACTTTTCTAGAATCCACATCTGACTCTGCTTCCTACACTATCCTGGGTGGCTTTAACTTTCACTTAGAAGCAAACAATGATCCTGATTCAGCCACTCTAACGGACAATTTTCTTAGCTTGGGCATGACTCAGCTAATATCTAGGCCTACCCATACTGCGGGTCATACACTTGATGGCATCTTCACCAACAATAGCCACATTAATGTTACCTTGATCCAAGCAGTCCCCTGGTCTGATCATAGTGCCCTCTTTTTTAATCTGCCTCAGAATAACCTGGCTAATCACCGTAGAGGCCACTTACTTCCTGAAAAAACACGTCCTTGGAACAAATTTGAACCTATCAGTTTGGCTGACTCACTTACAAATAACCCTCCTGCCCTTGGAACTGGCAACACTAACAGGGGAGCGATTAAATTTCAAAATTGGATCAGTCAGGCAGTCAATCAACTGGCGCCTGTCGAAATAAAAAAAGCTAGAAGGCGATCTGTAACTGTGCTGTGGTATTCCGCAAAGGTGAAGCACATAAAAATGAAATGTCGAGGACTTAAGCAGTTGTGGCGTTCGGATTATAGTGCTCTAAATAAGTCAGTATATACCAAAGCCCTACAGGAGTATAAGACAGCAATAGTTCAGACCAAATCAGCATATTTCACACATAAAATTCAGGCTGCCTCTAATACTACCAGAGAGCTATTCAAAACTGTCACTCATTTGACTAAGAGCCCCCGCGATACTGTTTTCAGCCCTGATCAGAACCTCGTGACTAATATTGCAACCTTTTTTCAGCAAAAGGTTCAGAATGTGTACGATGATCTTAGTTCATCTGCACTAACTTTGCCCAATGATCACAATGACACTGCCCCCCTGACGGGGTCTAGCTATCCCTGCTTCCCATTGTTAGAGGAGATACAGGTGGCAGACCTAATTGTACAGATGAAGTCAGGGTCCCCATTAGATCCATGTCCGCCACGCATTTTACACATGATTCCACAGATGGTGGCAGCTGTCCTGACCCCTCTGCTAAATAATATCATCACGTCCGGTGACTTTCCTAGCTGCTGGAAAAAAGCCTGCATTCGACCGATCCTCAAGAAGGACTCGTTAGATCCAACGGTACTCAAGCACTACCGACCAATATCCTGCCTACCCTTGCCAGCTAAAATTCTCGAAAAAGCCGCAAACCAAGAAATTATGAGGTATGTTGACCACAACAAGCTCCTAGACCCCTCTCAGCATGGCTTTCACCCCTTTCATTCAACAGAGTCCGCCCTGATCATGGCAACTGAAAACATTCGAAGGAAAATGGACGAGGGTGGTAGAACGGCTCTGATCTTATCAGATCTTACGGCGGCGTTCGATACCGTGAACCATTCGATCCTATGAAACAGACTAAATACTCTAGGCTTTACTGGTACTGCACTAACTTTGCTAACATCCTTCTTGGATTCTCGAATCCAACAAGTACACTGGGAAGGTTTTCAATCTGATGAATTCTCCCTCCCAGGCGGGGTCCCTCAGGGCTCGGCGTTGTCACCCACCCTGTTTAACTTATATGTTACTCCCTTAGATGCCTTAGTTCAATCTCATGGCCTACAATTAGTGTCTTATGCCGATGACACTCAAATTATAGTGTCAGTATCCCAGACCATTGAAGCCACGGCAGAGCGTTTTAAAAACTGCCCTCTTGATGTAAAAAATTGGATGAGCTGTAACTTTTTAAAATTAAATACGGACAAAACCGAGATAATCAAATTCGGTCAGAAATTGTCTGTCTGGAACAACCTTTGGTGGCCTCCGGAGGCAGGCATCTGTCCTAGTCCTGTAGACAAGGTCAGAAATCTTGGCTTCTTGGTGGATAAAGATCTTTCCTGTAAAGCGCAGATTAACCAGGTTACTTCCACCTGTTTTTATACCATCAAGGTTCTTAGGAAAATCCTACCCTATATCCCTCCAACGCTAAAAAAAACTGTAATGGGTGTCCTGATAATGTCCCGATTGGACTATTGCAACTCACTCTACTTGGGCACAGGTGAAAAACAAATTAACAAACTTCAGGCAATTCAAAATGCCGCAGCTGGGGTTCTGTTAAATCTACCCTACCATCACCCAACGTCCAAAGCCATCAAGGAACTTCACTGGCTCCCAGTTAGAGCCAGAATACAGTTTAAGGCCCTCTGTCTGGTCCATAAAGCCTTGTACGGCACAGGACCAGAAAACTTGTCCAAACTTCTCCCTCGCTATGTGCCATCGCGTACATTAAGATCAGCCAATCATGATCTGATATGCCAGCCAAGAATAAGAAGAATGCGATGGGGCGGCAGGTCCTTCTCGTACCAAGCCTCTAGACTATGGAACTCTCTGCCCTCTGACTTGCGCTCACAAAAATCCAAACAATGTTTTAGAAAGGCACTAAAAACCTGGCTTTTCTCCTCACACTAAGATCTGCTTTCCACCGCTCTCCTCTGTCACTATAGCGCCAAGACACCTCGGCATTCGAGCGCTTTACAAATACTTCAGTATTCAGTATGTGACAATACCTTTTCCTTGTCCTTCACTCACATGTTCACCATCCTCTACCCACTCTTTTCTCCTTCTCCCTTGACACCAAGAGCAATGTAAATATATACTGCATTGTTATATGCTGGAGCAATTGTAATGCGACCAAGAAATGCTTTGAATTTGAATCGCATTAGATGCTCTTGAAATTGGAATTAAAATTGATTCAAGCATCGAAAAAGCAAAAAGTGGTGAATGCGCTTTCCTTGTTCATTCTTAAAAAGTTACTACCGCGACCATCCCTCTATCGTACTGTAATACTGACCCAGATCGAAAAGTTTTTGTGTGTTACCCTGTTAAAACTCAACTCACTAGTTATAGTGGGCACCTTGCACCAGTACAAACAACCCTTATTGATGATTAGGTTTAACCCCTTCAGTGCCCATGACGAGCTGGACTCGTCATGGGCTGCGGTGGCGCTGTGCCCATGACGAGTCCAGCTCGTCATGAACTCCGCCCGCTAATGGAAGGCACGGCACTGGGCGGGGAAAGGGGCGGGCATGCAAGGGGTTAAGACAACCTTTATTGAAAGCTATCCTAGTGGTAGCTATGGAGAGCAGCCTTCAGGCTAATTCTCGAAGATATGTAAAGCAGCTTGGTTTACCAGATTATAACCTCTTGAATAACTAAATGAAAGGAGAACCACACAAGGTATATAAATAAAATATATGTATTTATTACTAAACACTCTACTAACCTCTTTATGAGATTAGAGAGCAAGGCACACAATAATACAGTTCTAAAACGACAGTAAATAGCACAATATACAATGGGCCCCAGGGGAGACCAAACCATATATGAAGAAAGTGGTATAAGAACCACGACTTGGCTAGACACAGTGCCTAGAGCACGTAGAATCGCTGGGACCTCAAGGAACCACCCAAGGTAGTGACACAGGGGACCCACGGGGACGCGTGCAGTGTGAGAACACAGTCACGAGCTCCGTATAATCCTATGGGAAAGTCGCGGTTGGAATTTTAGAGTTTAATAACACTTAGGAGAGGATTGTGAGCAAACCCTTTCAGACGTAGAAGGTTCTAAGGCCAGCACCCACGTGAGCACCGGAGTACTCGTGTTACCTAACCCAGGGAAGCCGGGTGCATAGGTGTCAAATGGTGTCGGGAATCTTCAATGTCGTCAATAAAGAGTTGCTGCAAGGTGCTGCTGCTGTGGAAAGGAAAAGTGTCCAGTGTGATCCAAGCCTGGATCGAAGATGTGAAGAACCTGAAAGCAGAGGGGACAGAGTCTGGGTCACTTGCCAGTGACCAGGAGCACAATAGATGAATGCCCACCGATGTCGTGTGTTTCAGTTGCGATGAGGTGAAGATTGACTCCACTGCCACGGAGACCAGGAGGCGTCGACAATGGCCACAGTCTGTAGGCGAACTGTCCCACGAAGGATGTCGAGTGCTAGGGGGTCGGTGTCCAGATTGGAGACCAACAAATCTTGGCAATGGCAACACACATGGTGAGAGTAAAACGGCTTTGGTGTGGACCAGCAAGGTCCTGTGGACTCCCCAAGCGATGGAGAGTCAGGGCATGTCTGGAGCAACCAGGAAAGCCTGTTGAAAGTCAAAGTACCCGTCTTAGGGACCCACAAGTCAACAGACAAGGGATCGCGAAGGGACCTCAAGAGGAATCACTAAATACCAGCCCATGGGTCACTCGAGGAGTGTAGGCCAGTAAGCTTCGGTGGAATCACTGCTCGGGTCGGGACTACAAGTAGCCCAAAGCACAGCCTCAGAGATCGCCAAGAAGCATATGCTGCTGCAAATGTGTACGGTGTCCAGGGGTTCGGGTTGCATGGTCCCCATGAGGGTTTTGGATCTCAGGGTTGCTGAGAGCACGGATCGACCTTGGGGAAGCTTGGAAACCCACCTCTTGTGTTGCAAATTCTACGGAGTCCTTCAGGAGCTGCGTAGTTGCAAACTGGATAGATGCTTCTTTGGTGTCTGCCTTGCAGGGGAGTAACTCCTTTACTCCAAGGGAGATTCTTCGATCATCCAACGTCGTGTAGATAGTAGAAGTTCTGGGATTCTGTAGCAGAGTTTCGTCCAGGTAAATCTAAAGTCCTGTAGTCAGGGGTTCCTACTTTATACCCAAGGAAGGGGTGGGACAAACTCTGGGGACCCATCTATGGGAGGGTCAGGACAGAGAGGTGGCTACACTCATAACCTTTTTCCAGTTTCGAGCCAGAGCAAGGGCTGGAAGCCCTTGCAACCGGTTTGCGCTGGACTATGCACAGGGACACCAAATGTGCCCCCAGGGCAGACATCAAAGCACTCTTGGAGTGCACCCACCCAGCCCCAATACACTATAGCCTGTCTGGAAGGTAGTCACACCTCCCTGTGACAGGAAACCTATTGTCCAGGCCTCCCCTGCTAGAGTTTCGTCCAGCAGCAGGAGGGCAGACTCGTGTCTGTGGCTGGCAGCATCCATTTTGTGATGCAAGGGTCTGTGAAGCTGGTACCGGGTGTACCGGTGAAGTCATGGTTCACCCTCTAGTAGGGTGGAATCATACCTCCCACACCAGTTACTGGTGTGGAGGTATGATTCCAAGGTGTTTGACACCAAAGATGACATGACATGACATGTTTCTGTGTAGCCATGTGTAGCCATTCCAAAGTTAGCATTTACCGCGAGGTTATAATACACTCAACAGTAATAAAGGTTCCGAAGGCTGCAGAGGGGCTCTGCTCATGCATGGGCACCCTATCGCATAAAACCCAGCACCCTGCCTTCAGGATTGATAAAGCCTGCCATAGGGGTGACTGATAGGTTTATATGTGCAGTGATATGGATAGATATAGGGAACCTATATCTGAGTAAGGGGTGCATACACCACCTTACACAGGCTGCTGTAAATGGTCTCCCAGGGGTGACATAATACATGCTGCAGCCCCTGAGAAGCCTCTGGGGTACCTATGCCCTGGGTATATAGGATACCATATACTAGGGACTTATAAGGGTACTCCTGAATACAATCTGTGGTGTACCTAAAGTACATGCAATCAATTTAGAGAGGAAGCAGCTAGGCTGGGGCCCTTAATAGCAGGGTCCCAGCCGGACTAATGTCGGAAAACAGTGAAACATCAGAAAAAAGTGGGGGTAACCATAAGAAGCAGATCCTACAGTGCCGATCTACTAAAGACAGGCAAGAAAATCCCAGGTGAACATGATCCCAGAATCTCAAGAGCAACATAGTGACATGGACGATGATGAGAGAGAACACACGGTACATTTTGTGTTCACAGTGGGGTCAGCAGCAAATACCCAAGCTCGCCTACCACAATACCAAATCCTCATGGCAGGGTGCCCCTTAACGGCCATAGTAGACACAGGAGCGACTATAAACATCATGTCACGGGCTGCGTACAAGGATATGACCCCCACACCGACCCTGGTGCCTGCGCAAATAAAGGTCTTTGCCTATGGACGAACGAAACCTCTAGCGATCCGAGGAAAATTCAAGACACCCCTCACCTATGAGGACGAAAGGTGGAAGCGTGGGTGTATGTGACAGAAGAAGGACATGGAATGCTGCTAGGCAAATCAGCGGAGGCCCTTAAAATTGTCATGTTTGCCTTCGTCATACACCGGGAGGGAGTGAGTAAAGTCCTGGAGGAGTTCCCACAAGTATTCAATGGCATTGGGTGTCTGCGAGGCAAACAGATACATTGTCAGGATGTCAGCAGACCAAAAAAGAATATGTACAGCCCACTAACCTCTGCGTAGCAGCCAGCAGGGACGATGTCGTGAAGAATAGAATTCCTTCGCCCCCGAAGACCTTCACCCCAAAGTGTAATGATTTTACAGCTCTGAGGGAACGCGCCCGGGGGACAAGGAACAGCACCTTGGTCTTTAGGGTCTCAGGGCAGGGGGTCTGGTCGGGGAGGCACTGCAACTGCCTGAAAGAACAAGAGGAGACTCACCATTAGTGGAAGGGGAAGGTACCCTTTCTTCTCTATTTCCCTCTTGACAGTCACGTACCTGAACAGGAGAACCCTTCCGCGCACCTGTTTCCCAGACACTGTCTCGAGAGGCTCCTGTGTATGTCGTCTCTGTTTAAGTCACAGGGACCGGCAATAGTTCGCCCCAACTTCCCCAATGTTTAGGAAGCCGGCTGAAGGTGCTGAACTCGGGAAGATAAACAATAGGGCAGAGCAGTGTAACTCTGCGGGGAGGTGCTCTGAACTCGGGGATAATATCCGGGTCTGGGGAGGTCTGCGGAAGACTCTGGATTCCCAATTGTACTCACGTCTCCACAGGAACAGTAGGGATTTCCGGGAATGAAGGAAATCGGAGGCTCCGGGGGAAAACGGGAGCCCTCCGCTCTTTTGAAGTCCTCTCGGGATGTCGGAAACAGAACAAGACTGGAAAATCGGAGGTCCCAGTTGGAATCCCTCCGCTCTTTTGAAGTCCTCTCGGGATTTCGGGAACAGAACAAGACTGGAAAATCGGAGGTCCCAGTTGGAATCCCTCCGCTCTTTTGAAGTCCTCACGGGATTACGGGAACAGGTATCTGATGTTCGCTTCCTTACTCCGTCCTATGCGGGAAAGAAAGCGTCCGCTTGAAGCCAGGGTCCGGAACGGATTGTCAAGCGCCGTTCCTAGGTCCCGGAAGTGTTTTTATGTGTTTCCGACGCCGCAGAGTCCTGCCCCCTCGGAGACGGCTCTGCCTCTGGGAATTGTAGTCTTTTCGTCTTTGTGGCGACGGAACGGGAGGAATCGACCTTCGCATCTTCGTCTTCCGCTTAGTGAGTACAGGAGCATGACATACATCTCCACATTTATCCATCAGTGCAGCCAGTGGCTCTGTGGCATAGGAGAGTTGCTTTCCACTTAAGACCTCTAGTGGAGAAAGAACTGTGCAAGCTTGAATAGGCAGGGATCATTGAAAAGGTGAAGGATCCAACCCCGTGGGTGTCATCCATAGTGGTTGCAAGGAAACCTAAACAGCCGGGGGAAGTACGGATTTGTGTGGACATGAGAATTCCCAACACTGTGATCAAGCAAGAGAGGCATCTAACCCCCACCATTGACTACCTGATAGGGGAATTAAGCGGAGCCAGCTGGTTCTCTAATCTCGACCTTCGGGTCGGATACCACCAACTTGTCCTAGATGAACAATCCCGATACATCTCAACCAGACATGTGTGGAGAGGGTTGTTAAGGTATAAGATGATCTTTGGGATCTCAAGTGCTGCTGAGGTGTTCCAGAACACTATCTTAGAGATGCTTGCGGGATTATCGGGAGTAGTCAATGTCAGTGATGACATTCTGGTCCACGCCAAGTCCATAGAGGAACACAACAACCGGCTGAGACAGGTGCTCCTGTGGATACAAAATTCTGGACTAACTCTTCATAAAGACAAATGTGAGTTTCTTCGACAGTAACTACAATTCTTTGGATGTGTCTTTTCAGCTGAGGGAGTGGCCCCCGATCTGGACAAAGTATGGGACATCAAGGCAGCCCTGGCTCCCACTAATGTGTCTGAAATTCGCAGTTTTCTGGGGATGGTGAACTACTGCTGTAGGTTCATCAAGGACCTATCCTCGTTAACTGTTCTCCTCAGGGAATTGACCAAAGCGGCTGTGCCATAGGTGTGGGTCTCAGAACAGGAAAAGGCTTTCCAAGCGACCAAGGATGATCTCTCGAGCACAACCACGCTGAGATACTTTGATCCACGTCAGCAGACACAAGTGGCTGTGGATGCTGGTCCAAAAGGGTTAGGAGCTGTGCTCCTGCAACGACCCGATGAAGAGAATGAATGGGCTCCTGTGGCCTTTGCAAGCAGGTCACTGGCAGAAACTGAACAGAGATACTCCCAAATAGAAAAAGAAGCAATTGCTGTGCACTGGGGGTGTCGGCATTTTCATCTGTATGTGTATGGAAACCCGTTTGTGGTCACCACTGACCATAAGCCACTCATCCCTCTCTTCACCAGAACTGCGTCCAAGCCTCCCCCTCATATAGAAAAATGGATGTTGCAGATCCAAGAGTACAATTGAAAAATTGAGTATCAACCAGGGACAAGCAACCGTGTGGATTATCTTCCCCACATCTCCAAGAAGCCACCCCCAGTGAAATGAAAAAGGCAGAGGAGACGGAGGAGTATGTCAGGTGTGTAGCCGACCGATCGTGTCCGCTCCCCATATCTCTAACTGGGTTGTGTCAAGCGACTCTCCCAGACGAATGTCTACAGAAAGCGCTGGAAGCAGCTAAGACAAGCAAATGGCATAACCTCAGAAGCCAAGGAGCTGGGCTCACTCCAGAAGCCCGGAAAGTGATTGGTGGCCTGTATCACGTACGACATAAACTGTGTGCTGACCCTCATGGGTGTTTGCTCCGAGGCCACCGATTGGTCATTCCCCGAGCTCTGGTAGATCGAGTTGTAGAGCTGGCTCATGCTGGTCACCATGTTTGTGAAGACAAAGAACTGGCTCAGGACAAAGGTTTGGTTCCCTCACATGGATGAAAAGGTTGAAGAAGCAGTGCGGTCATGCCTGTGGTGCCAAGTGACTGGCGAACCGAGTCCCCCAGCGCCCATTGCTGCGGAAAAACTTCCTGAAGGGCCATGGATAACTGCAAGCATGAATTTTGGAAGCCTTCCCGATGGAAGACACTCAATGGTGCTCATAGATGACAACTCCAAGTACCCGGAGGTCGAGGTGCTGGCCTCCATAACTGCTGGAGACGTCATACCCAAGCTGGAAAAGGTAATGGCTACCCATGGACTTGTCAAGGAACTCAAGACGGACAGTGGTCCCCCTTTTCAGGGGCAGGAGTTTGCTGCCTACCTCACTTCACTTGGTATTCTGCACAAGAAGAATACCTTGAAATGGCCTCAAGCGAACGGAGAAGCAGAACGCTTTATGAGAACTTTGAATAAGGTCACTAGGATAACAGTGGCTAACAATGAATCGGTGGAGCAATCTATTTATTCATTTGTGAGAGATTACTGCCGGACGCCCCATACATCCACTGGTAGGGCCCCAGGGCACCTATCGATGGGACGAGTAGTTTGTGATTCCATCCCTCATCATCCATGGTGGGCACCTGAAAGTATGGATAAAAGGGCCATTGATCACCGGAGAACAAAAGCCAATACACAAGTCAGCACTCGTAGACGAGCGAAGGTATCCCCGCTTCAAGTGGGAGAGACAGTACTCATTCAGGATCGACATCCTGGGAGCAAGTTCAGACATCCGTTTGAAAAGAGTCATTGGTGTATCGTGCTCATGAAGGGCACCCAAGTCACGGCCAAAAGAGGACTGGAGCTGGTCACACTAAATGTATCTGCCTTTAAGAAATATCATGGAGATATATGTGCGAAGACTGACCATATGGCAAGTGGATCTCAAAGTCTCGATGGAGAGGACTGGTCTGCTGCAGAAGGTGGCGTGCCCGCAGTTGGTATTGTTGATCGACCAACGTGCTACCCGGATGCCATGCGAGGGACAGTGGAAGCCGCAGGGGATGATGATCAGAGTAGTGGGTGTCGAGGAACTCGTACCCGATATCAGCAGCAAAATAACCCTGAACCGTCCAGCAAACTCAGAGACTATCATTACTGACGCTGTCCCTCCATGAACCGGTTTTGAAATGTTGTAAGATTTGTAATAATGTTATGCTGAACTGATGGCATCTTTTGGAAGTAAGGTTTTTCCTGTTTTTTGTTGTTGTTTTGTTTTTAGAAGGAATGTTGTATCGTGAATCTCGTGATACAAGTGGGGGCCTGCTCATTTCAGTGTCATGTGGGAGGGGGGTGATTGAGAACTTCCCCCCGAGTACGTTGTTAACTTTGGTTTGTCCCGTGCAGCGCGGGTGTGTTCAATAAAAACACGGTGCGCGTGCGTGCGGGAAAACTGCTCCAGCGGAAAAGGCAAATTTACATATTCTCCCTATGTCACAGACTCGACATCACACTAACTCATCCATACACTCATTCATTGGTGGGGCCCATAACACCAACACGCACTCGTCTTACAAAATCTGTACACAGGAGAAAAAGCACTGGACATGTGGGTACCTTATTACCTATCAGGATTACATTTCTTTACATTATATACATTATATACATTTGCACTTATACCTAATGGCAAAATTTCCGCAATCCGCATCTTATCAGAAATTTTTTTCTTGCTCACGCTGTAAAAAAATACATAATCGCGTGCGCGCAATCGCCTTACCTGAATTCCCGCGTTCGCCGACAAGTTTTCCCGATCTCGCGACAGTTCGCGCCCGCATTAACGTTATTTGTCACACAATCACGTCATTCATCGCGCGATCACGTCTTTCTTCTCGCGATCATGCACTGCGAGAGTATGAGATGATTGAGATCTCGCGCCCGTGAGCAACCACATGGGTAAGTTGGCGAGCCGCGATCACGCAGAAAATACCGCGAACGGGCGAACGTCTTCGTGACATTTCCGCGTGTTTGCAGAGATTTTTAACATTTTCGCGATAGTTTGTGAAAGTGAATTTCGCAAATTCCGCCCACCCCAAAAAGAAACCCAAGGTAAACCATGGAAATCTTCATCAGCTCAACATAGACCCAACGCCATGGAAGATCAGGCCAGTGAACCCCCCCTTTGGGTGGATGAGGGATTTTTATACCCTTTTCCCCTCTTACTTCAGATCAACGCGCAACAATTTAGGGGTAGAAAGTGTTCTGATTGGTCAGTCCGATTCAATTTGCAGGTTATTAAAAGTTTCTCAGGACTAACTGGTTTTCCATGAGACTTGGCATAGCAAAGCGCAAAAATGTCCTGCATCCTTCAATTCACAGGCAAAAGTTCCGAATGTAATAACTAGCCATTGTCCCCTTGGTAGTTCACACCGTTCATCACTTGGTAACCCTCCATGCTCCTATCCTTGACGAGGAACACAATGGTACAGGGGCTGAGGTCACTTGGAGATCTCCACAGCCATCCGATTCTGTGCAGTAGTCATTGCGCTCACATGACGGCGGCACCACAGGAGCTCCATTTTAAGTACTGCGGCCTAGCAGGCCCGAATGCCAACTTAAGCAAAACAGACATAACAGTAATTAAAATATAGAAATGAAGATTCTAATGTTTTTCAAGCAGTAAGGGTTGGTTAATATTTTTTTGCACTTCAAATTAATTAGTACTAGTTAATATTTAGAATGATTACGTAATTAATTCCATGCAAAATAGAGAAGGTATACAAAATTTTGTTTTACCCGCTTCATCAATCCCTCTTGTTGATTTTTAACATCACCACTAATCACAAACATTTTCAAAATATTTCTACGGAAATGGTTACTCAGTTCCCTTGCATTTGTTAGGTTACATCATAGTGTTTCCCATATCATTCTCTCTTGTTTTCTTATACATGTTTTCTTTCAACTCTTCTAATTCTATATCTACTATCTCTCTTTCTCTTATTTCCTTCGCTTTTCTTAATTTCTCCTTTTATCTTATTTTGTAATTTTCTTCTTTTTATGCACACACATCCTAGTCTCAATATTAACACTAGTATAATCACAGTATCCGTATTTTGCCCACAAAAGAACTACCTAATTTTGTTAATAAATTCTTAATAGTAGAAAAACATTTACCAAGTTTCTCCCAAACACTTTCAACCTCCAGTGGAACAATTTCTTCATGCAAGTCCGTTTTATTCTTAATGTATTTCTTTAAGTTTTGACTTTCGTCAGGAATGTAAGTACAACAGTGTTGCACTTTCAGCATTCCACAGACTCCTCCCTCTTTAGCCAATATAATGACACGGGCAAGTCGATTTTGCATAATCATAGCTCTCACGGCAACCATTTCGGCATTCACCATTAAGAACCCTCCATCTGTGCTGGATGATAAACGATCCACAACTGTAGACAATTTTCTAATTTTATGGGTCTTCAGAGATATTACAACTGCTGGTATCAGTGCTCCAAAAATATCCCCTATAATTTCTGACCAACTCTCCCTCCTTCTATGTGTTAGTTGTCTACCTATTTCGTGCAAACCGTCCTCTCCCCTTCCCACATGAAATATTTTTGGGAAGGCCAGGCCTAGGTAGCATGTTCCATACCAGTGGTCCGGTAACCTATTTTAAGCTCTGTTCCCACAGATGTAATATGATCCAGGGAATACCGGATTATTTCCTCCTTTAAATCCCCATCCTCCCATGATTTTATATAAGTCATGGCATTCACTTGCACCTACAAAGTAATTATCGTAAACAGTATTATCTCTACTGATGCACAATTTCCCTTTCTGGGGCCAATCTAAAGCCATTGCGGGATTTGTTTCTCCCTTTAAATGATTTTCCTTTCCAACATCCCAAAATGTTGTATCCTTCTTTCCCCAGACACTTTTCTTTGCATCTTAACTCTCCTCTCCTCTACCATGTTCAGGAAGGTTTTCTCTTATTTTCTCAAAGATTATTCTTAAACACTTCTTCTAAGATTAACTCCCTTGTTTCCAAGAAGAATTCACCGAAGATTCTAACAGGAATCACCTTGTTTAGTTCAGGAACTACAGGTATCTGTGAGAAAACATTATCTACATCAGTGTAATAGTATTCTAATTTCCCTGTTTTATAAAACAAACTAGATAAAACACTACAAGTTATCCCATATGTCAAAGGAAGATAATGATAAGTGACACCTTCTGACACAGATGCAGGTAACTGCATGCAGACGTAACAGTCCCTAACCTCCATAGTCTTTACATACTCGTACAGTAACTTTGAAAAAACATTATTAGAAAAATAATTTATGGACTTATCTTTGTGAAGTTCTGCTCTATCTACCAGTTTTGTAACATGACTTTCATCAATCTTCCCCTTATTAGTCCTGTTTTCGGTGTGTTTTTCATATCTTCAAATGTTACTCTAAATGAAATTGTTATTGCTAATATGATCCAGACAAGCATTAGTAATCCTGTACAACAAAAATACATTTTACACCATCTTCGGAGAAACCCACATGTAGGTTTTCTACCTTCTCTGTTTGCCATTTCGGTAATGATCAGTGTCTTTTGACTTAGCCTCTTTTCAGCAACAATTTACCTTTGTCTAAACCTAAGGCTTTGATTGCCTACTCAGTTCTTTTCTGGTCACCTGTCTCGTCCGGAGTTTTAATTCCTTGTGTTTTTCTTTGTCATTTCAATCCATGCATGAATCGTCTTTGTCTTTAATTTCACAATCTTTGTTCAGAACTTCCTGATCATCCGTTTCTTCTCTGATGTCAGACAAGATAACTCTCAGGATCTCCGAATTTTCTTCTTCTTCAACCACTTCCTGCACAGTCACTCCTAGACTTTCTTGGCTATCTGCTTCCTCTTATATATCAGGAAGTGCCACATATGTCCATTCCGGTGACTTGTACTTCTGGTTTGGTTTCTTTACCCTCTTTGCTCCTTGCAAGCGTTTCTGATCAGTGTCTTCTGATTTTTCTTGACTAGAAACTTCATTCATTTGTTCAGCATTAGAAGATTTTATTCTCGTTAATCTGTATCTCAATCTTTTGAGTTTGTTGGGCCAAATTTCTTCTTTTGACAGCCTCTTTAATTTTGTTCCTTTCCCTTCTCGCTCCGTTTTCCAATCTCTTTTCTTTAAAGTTCTTCCCCTTTTATTTTCTTCTTCACTCTCTTCAGATTCTGTATCGGTCTGGCTTTTACTTTGTTGGGATTTTATCCTCAGGACCTCAGGTTCACTATCTACATTTATCCCTCCTCGTGTTTCTTCCCCGCACTCTTCCTGCTGACTAACTCTCCCCTTTTCTACTTGGGTGTGTGTTGTCCCTACACATCCTCAGGGGTCGTCCGCGATGATCTTACCCTCACTCTCTGTATCTAATTCCTCACCTTCTATTTCTATGATTTTGGGCGGAATTTCTCTTATGCTTGTACTCGGGACTTCCTTACCAAAGATTTCTTGTTCAGTTTCTCCAGTATTCTCATTTATTCTTTCTTGTATTCCTACTTGTTCTGTCTCTGATTCAGAACTGGTATCAGAAAATTCAAGTCGTCTTCTTAGTGGTATATTTTCTTGCCCCACAATTTGACTCAAATCCCCTACTGCTCTTGGGGTTTGTCTTGTTGTTGTGTCGTGTCCCCACAATGCTTACCGGTGGCCTTGTGGAGTGATCCCGCAGAGGCGACATGGACAACCCCCTCCAGCTCCTCTCGCCTCCCAGATAGGGCTGATACTACCTAGGTCAAAGAGGGGACCGGGGGAGATAGTCAGAGATGGGGGTGCAAACCGCTTGGAATGGTGCTGGGAGCGGTCTGTCCTCGGATCCGCTGGGGGTCTGGTAGTAGATGCAACCTAAGGGATGGAGCACATGGGTAGTACACACGCCAGACACAAGCAACCAAGATAAACGCAAACAATGAAAGAAGGGAATGTATGCACCTGAGATGTAGCGCTCCCAGAGCGGGAGAGACCAGCCAAAGTAGTGTTACGAGCAGAAGACACGAAAAGCGCTCCTGCGCTATAAGGACAAAGTACAGCAGGGGTTCTGTGTCTTGCACGGGTCACGAATCCCCCTATGTGCGCTCCTGCGCCGAAAGGAAAAAAGTATATAGCGGCTCCGCGCTGCTGCACGAGTCTTGAATCCCCTAAATGCGCTCTGCACCCAAGGAAAGGTAAGTGCCGGCTCCGTGCTGCTGCACGAGCCGTGAATCCCCCGAATGCGCTCCTGCGCCAAGGGAAAGGGAAGTACCAGCTTTGTGCTGCTGCACGAGCCGTGGATCCCCCGAATGTGCTCCTGCGCCAAGGGAAAGGCAAGTACCGGCTCCGTGCTGCTGCACAAGCAGTGGATCCCCCAAATGCGCTCTTGCGCCAAGGGAAAGCAAGTACCGGCTCCGTGCTGCTGCACGAGCCGTGAATCCCCCGAATGCGCTCCTGCGCCAAGGAAAAGGCAACTACCGGCTCCGTGCTGCTGCACGAGCCGTGGGTTCCCCAAATGCGTTCCTACGCCAAAAGAAAAAGCAATGAACGGCTCCTCACCTAGCGCTCCTGCCCTGAACGATGTCGTAGGGGCAGTACCGTGCTGAGCACGGGCCGCGAGATCCGAGGGGTCGTTGGCGCCCTTGCGCGGTCCGGACAAGGTTCCGGTTACAGGTCGAGCCACGCTCCTGCGTAGCTCGATGCG
Source organism: Triturus cristatus (assembly GCF_964204655.1). Classification (NCBI taxonomy): domain Eukaryota; kingdom Metazoa; phylum Chordata; class Amphibia; order Caudata; family Salamandridae; genus Triturus; species Triturus cristatus. The sequence continues at coordinate 508,741,337 of NC_140592.1, read as the reverse complement.
ATAATACGAAGCGCCGGTCCCGGCGGCTTCGCGGCAGAAATAGTTCCACCCCCGGAAGTGCTCCGTGAATGATGCGAGTCAGGCCCCGTCTAGAATGACTAGACGGCTGACCTTCCTCGCGGATTCCACCCAGGGGCTGGCGCGCGTGTGTGCGTTTAACCTTGCACCCCATGCATAGCAACGAAGAGGGACATGACATGTTGTTTCTTCTGATTCTGATTCAGAGCTGGTATCTGACGCTTCCAGATGCTCTTCCTCAGATCGATTTGCAGGACCAGGGACTCCAAGAGTGTGACTGACATGAATCCAGTTCTTTACCTTTGCACACTTCACAGCAGTCGTTGTTGTCAGAATCACTTGACGTGGTTTCCCCCAACGTGGAACCAGGCAATTTCTCCTTCTGTGTACTTTGATGCGTACCCAATCTCCAGGACTCAAGTCATGAGCTGGCTTCTTTTCGAGAGTGATCGCATCTGGTCCAACCTGAGGAAACACAGAATGTACCATATCAGCCAATCCTTTGCAATAGTCCAAGACAAAGTAATCAGATATAGGCAGTAGTTTGTTGACAGGAATGAAAACATGTCTCATTGCTCTACCCATGATACTTTCATGGGGACTCAGACCAGTGCTCCTATCAGAAATTGACCTGACTGTCATGAGTACAAGAGGCAAGATATGTGGCCATTTTAGACCTGTGACCAAACACATTTTTCCCAATCTGTTCTTTATGGTGCCAATTATCTGCTCCAGCACTCCAGAAGCTTCTGGTCGGTAGGCACAATGCAGTTTCTGTTGTACATTCAATGCTTCACAAATCAATTTTATAATTTCATTTTGGAAATGCGTTCCTCTATCTGATTCAATCATTACTGGGAAACCAAACCTAGGAATTAACTCTCTCAGTAGGAGTTTTGCTACAGTAACTCCATCATTCCTTCGGGTCGGGTAAGCCTCCACCCAACGTGAAAACAGACAGTCAATCACCAGTACATATCTTAGCCTGTTACATGGGGGCATTTCAAGTGAAAGGACCTCCCTCCCGTCCTATGGTTCCCAAGCTCACCACTGTTTTTCTTCCTGGATTATATTGCTGGCATATAAGGCATCTCTGACAAAGGCTCTCAGCTATAAGCCGAAACTTTGCATTATACCAGGTCTGTTTGAAAAGTCTAATCATGGCATCCCTACCTATGTGAGCCATCCCATGGTACATCCGTGCCATGGTAGAGATCATGCTGTCAGGCATTACTGGTCTTCCATCGCGATAAACCCAAACTCTGTCTGCCTCTCGTGGTGCACATCCTGATTTTATCCACTGTTTCTTTTTCTCTTATCCTGCCTCTTCCTGCAACTACCTCACCTCATCCCATGTATTCACAGTGTTAGTAAAAAGCAAGGGACATAACTCCATTTCCCTCTCCCGATTATGGTTCAAAGAATTTTGATTTTACGCACAATATTGTGCTATGTCATTGGCAAACTCATTGCCGGCTGACACATAATCCGTTCCCTTCGTATGCGCTGCGCATTTTATAACTGCAATTTGTTTAGGCAGCTGTATCGCCTCAAGTAATTTTCCAATGATCTCTGCATTTCTGATTGTAATTCCACTAGACATCAAGAATCCTCTTTGGGACCAAATCTGCCCAAAATCATGCACCACTCCAATCCCATACTGACTGTCAGTAACACAGTGACTCGCAAATTTTTCCCCAACTTGCATGCTCTAATCAGTGCAAACAACTCAGCAACTTGAGCAGATCGTACTCCTCTCAAACAAGATGCTTCCAACACAGCCGCCACAGTACACACAGCATACGCAGCACTCAAAATCCCTTCTCCAGTTCGCAGACATGACCCATCCACAAACATCACATAGTCACTCTCTTTCAGGGGCACATCTTTTATGTCCGGATGCGGTTTGGTGCAAAAATCAAGCACTTCCAAACAGTAATGATCAACATCATCCTTCACTTCCGCATTCACAGCATCAGGTAGTAATGTCGATGGATTCACATTAGTGCACCTTACAAGACTCACATTTGTAGCACCCAAAATGACCTATTCATATTTCGTTAGACGACTGTGCGTCATGAACTGAGTCTTGCTCCTTGTCAAATGGATTGCCACACCATGGGGCACAAAAACTCTCACAAGACATCCCATCACAATTCCTTCACTCTGTTCCAAACTTGTACTCGTGGCTGCCACAGCTTTCAAACAACCAGGTAAAGCTACAGCTACAGGATCTAATACAGCCGAAAAATGGGCAATCGGTCATCTCAATCTTCCATGCCTTTGTACCAACACAGAAAGTGCACATCCATCTCTCTCACTGCAATAGAGCTCGAATTCTTTTTCGTAATCAGGCATTCCAAGAGCTGGTGCTTTCACACAAGCTGTCTCTTAATTGTCTAAAAGCCTTCATCTCTCCTTTATTCAGCTCAAGGGGATCTTTTACATCACTTTTTGTTAAGCGTACCAATGGTTTTGCAATCAGCGAAAAGTTGCTGATCCACTGGCGACAATATCCTACCATCCCAAGAAACATTCTGACTTCTCTTTGTGTAATTGGTGCTCTCATTCCTTTTATTATCCTAATCCTCTCCACAGTCACCTTTCTCAGACCCTTTTCGATCTTATGACCTAAGTATTGTACTTCTTTCTGACAAAACTGTCATTTTGATGGGGATACTTTGAGTCCTCTATCAGCCAAATGATTTAACAGTGCAACTCTGTCCACCACACATGCCTCTCGTGTCTTCGATGCCACCAATAGGTCATCGATGCACTGCACGAGCACTGAACTTTCTGCAATTTTTAAATCTTCCAGGGATTTCTTCAGAATCTGATTAAATATTGATGGAGTTTCTATATACTCTTGAGGGATACGGCACCATGCCAAAATACGCTCACAGATCCGGAACACAAACATTTGTTGGCTATCAGGGTGCAATGGGATAGAAAAGAAAGCATGACACAAGTCAATGACTGTGTACCATTCTGCATCATGGGGAGTCTGATATAGGATTACCGAAGGGTTCGGTACAATGGGACAGCATGGAACATGGGGCTAGTGTCACACACGACAAATCAATGCATGTCGGTGAATTTCCCTATTTTAACCTTAACGGGATCCGTAAGATACGTTTTTATCGGTTTGTTTGAGACTCCAATTACTTGGATTGTTTCACCAGAGAGAGGAAGATTTTTAACATCAGCTGATCTAACAGTTGAACGAGTAGCACCAGTATCTACTAGGAAAGTAATGTTCTCTTCATTCACCTTTCCATCCACAAAGGGTCCTGTCTGGTCTACCTCTAGAGTTGCGCCAAGTACGCACTCCTCTTCCTCTCCTAGGCACCGTCAATAATTCTTTTCTGACTCATCGCGTTGCAGCCAATACTGCGAAACAGCACTAGCGCGCGGTTGCTTTGTTAAATGTTCCTCGGTCTAGAATCCTGTCTCATTACTGTATATCTGAGGATTTATGGGCTGTGGAAAAGGTGGCTTTGGCACCTGACACTGTTGGGTAACAACCTGCTGCTGTCGCGGCGGTTGGCAACTCACCTCATTCTGCACCTGTGGATTCAATGATGAATTATCACCATTAGCTCTCGGTGGCAATTTACACTCGGATTTCCAATCCCCTAATTTTCCGCAATTATGACATGGCCACTTCTTCTTAGCTTCCTCTATGCTGACCTGTCCTTTTCCTTTTCCAATATTAGGCTTTTTTTTAGCTTGGCCCATGCCATTAGCTTGTTCGTTCATCTGGGCTTCTTGTCGTTCAGCTACCTTAACCTGTGCCCACATGGCTTTTTCTTTCAGTTTACGTTGTTTGGCTTCGATTTCATCACTAAATTATTTTGCGTGTCGTAACACCTCATCTATCTTTTTATTCTGCCAATCTACTGTATGTTGTTTGATCATTTCACTAACCTCAGGCTTTAAAACATAAACAAATCTGTACACAAAATGACTCAGATCGTTTTCGCTTAATTTCTCATCTCCACCATATTGCTTAAAAGCTAACAACAACCTCTCATAGTATGCATGAACAGATTCTTTAGCTTCTTGGTGAGTTTTGTCAATTTTTACCCAGTCAGTTTCTTTCGGAGGTACTTTATTTTTCAAAAAGGTAATTACCTGATCATAATTTTTCATTACCTCCGGATCAGGGGCTCCCGTCTTAGGATCCCTAGGAAACTCTTATGTTGGCAAATCTATTGTAATTTAACATTCTGCCCATAAATCTGCAGGTACAATTATATCAAAAAGACTGTTCAGATCTATCCACAACACCTTTGAAAGTTTGACAAAACTTTCTACCTGTCGGTACCATTCAACTGGTTTTTCTCTTCACCTTGGGAAATCATTGGTAAACGACAAAATATCCTGTCTAGTCCAAGGGACATGCACATATCCCCCTCCTGGGATTTCTCTCATGGGACATTCTGTTACCACAGGCTCTTTTTCTCTTACCGGGAATGCTGAGAAAGCCTTATCTGTAGTTTCCTCTATTTTTCAGAACCATCTACTTTTCCACCGATCCACATCTCCCCATTTCCTTAGCAAGGCGATCAGCTCTTTAATTTTGGTCAACCTCCCTGCAGTATTCAAATTTTCAATATCGTTTTCGGAAAAATCTACCCTATATGGTTTCTGCAATGACCTTATTTTCTCAAAATCAATTCCCATTTCACTCGCTGTCTCTTCTAATTTTTCATGCAAAGTTCTCGCTCTCCAAGTTATACTTTTGCAGAGGAACATTAGCTCCTCATCCTGATATGCTTTTAATTTTTCAGTTGGAATGGTTCCTACGATTAATTCTTCTAGTGTTACCTTTAGTTTTGCGACATCTAAAGGTTGTGGTTCTGTATCTTTTCTCTGTAAACTTCTTAACCAATCACTTAATTCTTCAGATGTGGGTCCCACAGGGGTTGTCTCAATTCTTATTTTATCAGTTATTCTCTCTGGGGTTATGCTTGTACTTGGGACTTCCTTACCAAAGATTTCTTGTTCAGTTTCTCCAGTATTCTCATTTATTCTTTCTTGTATTCCCACTTGTTCTGTCTCTGATTCAGAAGTGGTATCAGAAAATTCAAGTCGTCTTCTTAGTGGTATATTCTCTTGCCCCACAATTTGACTCAAATCCCCTTCTCCTGCTCTTGGGGTTTGTCTTGTTGTTGTTTCTTCTGATTCTGATTAAGAGCTGGTATCTGACGCTTTCAGATGCTCTTCCTCAGATTGATTTGCAGGACCAGGGACTCCAAGAGTGTAACTGACATGAATCCAGTTCTTTACCTTTGCACACTTCACAGCAGTCGTTGTTGTCAGAATCACTTGACGTGGTTTCCCCCAACGTGGAACCAGGCAATTTCTCCTTCTGTGTACTTTGATGCGTACCCAATCTCCAGGACTCAAGTCATGAGCTGGCTTCTTTTCAAGAGTGCTTGCATCTGGGCAAACCTGATGAAACACAGAATGTACCATATCAGCCAATCCTTTGCAATAGTCCAAGACGAAGTCATCAGATATAGGCAGTAGTTTGTTGACAGGAATGAAAACATGTCTCATTGCTCTACCTATGATACTTTCATGGGGACTCAGACCAGTGCTCCTATCAGGAACTGACCTGATTGTCATGAGTACAAGAGGCAAGACATCTGGCCATTTTAGACCTGTAGCCAAACACATTTTTCCCAATCTGTTCTTTATGGTGCCATTTATCTACTCCACCACTCCAAAAGCTTCTGGTCGGTAGGCACAATGCAGTTTCTGTTGTACATTCAATGCTTCACAAATTAATTTTATAATTTCATTTTGTAAATGCGTTCCTCTATCGGATTCAATCATTACTGGGAAACCAAACCTAGGAATTAACTCTCTCAGTAGGAGTTTTGCTACAGTAACTCCATCATTCCTTCTGGTCGGGTAAGCCTCCACCCAACGTGAAAACAGACAGTCAATCACCAGTACATATCTTAGCCTGTTACATGGGGGCATTTCAAGTGAAAGGACCTCCCTCCCGTCCTATGGTTCCCAAGCTCACCACTGTTTTTCTTCCTGGATTATATTGCTAGCATATAAGGCATCTCTGGCAAAGGCTCTCAGCTACAAGGCGCAACTTTGCATTATACCAGGTCTGTTTGAAAAGTCTAATCATGGCATCCCTACCTATGTGAGCCTGCCCATGGTACATCCGTGCCATGGTAGAGAGCATGCTGTCAGGCATTACTGGTCTTCCATCGCGATAAACCCAAACTCTGTCTGCCTCTCGTGGTGCACATCCTGATTTTATCCACTGTTTCTTTTTCTCTTCTCCTGCCTCTTCCTGCAACTACCTCACCTCATCCCATGTATTCACAGTGTTAGTAAAAAGCAAGGGAAATGACTCCATTTCCCTCTCCTGATTATGGTTCAAAGAATTTTGATTTTGCGCACAATATTGTGCTATGTCATTGGCAAACTCATTGCCGGCTGACACATAGTCCGGTCCCTTCGTATGCACTGCGCATTTTTTAACTGCAATTTGTTTAGGCAGCTGTATCGCCTCAAGTAATTTTCCAACCATCTCTGCATTTCTGATTGTAGTTCCACTCGACATCAAGAAACCTCTTTGGGACCAAATCTGCCCAAAATCATGCACCACTCCAAACCCATACTGACTGTCAGTAACACAGTGAATCGCAAACTTTTCCCGAACTTGCATCCTCTAATCAGTGCAAACAACTCAGCAACTTGAGCAGATCGTACTCCTCTCAAACAAGATGCTTCCAAAACAGCCGCCACAGTACACACAGCATAAACAGCACACAAAATCCCTTCTCCAGTTCGCAGACATGACCCATCCACAAACCTCACATAGTCCCTCTCTTTCAGGGGCACATCTTTTATGTCCGGATGCAGTTTGGTGCAAAAATCAAGCACTTCCAAACAGTAATGATCAACATCATCCTTCACTTCCGCATTTACAGCATTAGGTAGTAATGTCGATGGGTTCACATTAGTGCACCTTACAAGACTCACATTTGTAGCACCCAAAATGACCTATTCATATTTGGTTAGACGACTGTGCGTCATGAACTGAGTCTTGCTCCTTGTCAAATGGATTGCCACATCATGGGGCACAAACACTCTCACAAGATATCAAAATTCCTTCACTCTGTTACAAAATTTTACACGTGGCTGCCACAGCTTTCAAACAACCAGGTAAAGCTACAGCTACGGGATCTAATACAGCCGAAAAATGGGCAATCGGTCGTCTCAATCTTCCATGCCTTTGTACCAACACAGAAAGTGCACATCCATCTCTCTCACTGCAATAGAGCTCGAATTCTTTTTCGTAAGCAGGCATTCCAAGAGCTGGTGCTTCACACAAGCTGTCTCTTAATTGTCTAAAAGCCTTCATCTCTTCTTTATTCAGCTCAAGGGGATCTTTTACATCTCTTTTTGTTAAGCATACCAATGGTTTTGCAATCAGCAAAAAGTTGCTGATCCACTGGCGACAATATCCTACCATCCCAAGAAAGATTCTGACTTCTCTTTGTGTCATTGGTGCTCTCATTCCTTTTATTATTCTAATCCTGTCCACAGTCACCTTTCTCATACCCTTTTCGATCTTATGACCTAAGTATTGTACTTCTTTTTGACAAAACTGTAATTTCGATGGGGATACTTTGAGTCCTCCATCAGCCAAATGATTTAACAGTGCAACTGTGTCCACCACACAGGCCTCTCGTGTCTTTGATGCCACCACTAAGTCATCGATGTACTGCACGAGCACTGAACTTTCTGGAATTCTTAAATCTTCCAGGGATTTCTTTAGAATCTGATTAAATATTGATGAACTTTCTTCATACCCTTGAGGAATACGGCACCATGCCAAAATACGCTCACCGATCCGGAACACAAAAATTTGTTGGCTATCAGGGTGCAATGGGATAGAAAAGAAAGCATGACACAAGTCAATGACTGTGTACCATTCTGCATCATGGGGAGTCTGATATAGGATTACCGAAGGGTTCGGTACAATTGGAAAGCATGGAACAACGATTTTATTCACTTTTCCCAATTCCTGTACTATCCTAAAAGTCCCATTCGGTTTTTTCAAACCCATGAACCGAGAATTACATGGACTACTCATTATCTCTCTCAGAATTCCTTGTTCAATCATTCTGTCAATTACAGGCGTTACTCATGCAATTATTTCTGGTGTCAGTTTATACTGAGGAATATTCGTGAAATGTACTCCTTCTTTTACAATTATTTTCACAGAATCTACTCTTTTCATCAATGCAATATCCTCTTCTGTGAAATCCCATGCTTAGGGTTTTACAGTTTTCTTCAACTCTTGAGGCAATCCTTCTGGATCAAATACAATGAATGCCTCAGTGATTTCAGGTTCTAAGTTTGCCATTGTCATTCTATACAGTACGTTTTCGTCAGGAGTTTCAAAAGCTATGCCATCAGGGGTACAGAAAATAGTGCAATTCATTTTGCACAACAAATCTCTCCCCAACAGATTTACGGGGCTAGTGTCACACACGACAAATCAATGCATGTCGGTGAATTTCCCTATTTTAACCTTAACGGGATCCGTAAGATACGTTTTTATCGGTTTGTTTGAGACTCCAACTACTTGGATTGTTTCACCAGAGAGAGGAAGATTTTTAACGTCAGCTGATCTAACAGTTGAACGAGTAGCACCAGTATCTACTAGGAAAGTAATGTTCTCTTCATTCACCTTTCCATCCACAAAGGGTCCTGTCTGGTCTACCTCTAGAGTTGCGCCAAGTACGCACTCCTCTTTCTCTCCTAGGCACCGTCAAGAACTCTCTTCTGACTCACTCTCATCGCGTTGCAGCCAATACTGCGAAACAGCACTAGTGCGCGGTAGCTTTGTTACCTGTACCTCGGTCTAGAATCCTGTCTCATTACTGTATCTCTGAGGATTTACGTGCTGTGGAAAAGGTGGCTTTGGCACCTGACACTGTTGGGTAACAACCTGCTGCTGTCGCGGCGGTTGGCAACTCACCTCATTCTGCACCTGTGGATTCAATGATGAACTATCACCATTAGCTCTTGGTGGCAATTTACACTCGGATTTCCAATCCCCTAATTTTCCGCAATTATGACATGGCCACTTCTTCTTAGCTTCCTCTATGCTGATCTGTCCTTTTCCTTTTCCAATATTAGGCTTTTGTTTAGCTTGGCCCATGCCATTAGCTTGTTCGTTCAACTGGGCTTCTTGTCGTTCAGCTACCTGAACCTGTGCCCATATGGCTTTTTCTTTCAGTTTACGTTTTTGGCTTCAATTTCATCACTAAAATATTTTGCAAGTCGTAACACCTCATCTATCTTTTTATTCTGCCAATCTACTGTATGTTGTTTGATCATTTCACTAACCTCAGGCTTTAAAACATAAACAAATCTGTACTCAAAATGACTCAGATCCTTTTCGCTTAATTTCTCATCTCCACAATATTGCTTAAAAGCTAACAACAACCTCTCATAGTATGCATGAACAGATTCTTTAGCTTCTTGGTGTGTTCTGTGAATTTTTACCCAGTCAGTTTCTTTCAGAGGTACTTTTTTTTTCAAAAAGGTAATTACCTGATCATAATTTTTCATTACCTCCGGATCAGGGGCTCCCGTCTTAGGATGCCTAGGATACTCTTGCGTTGGCCAATCTATTGTAATTTTAAATTTTACCCAGAAATCTGCATGTACAATTATATCAAAAACACCGTTCAGATCTATCCACAACACCTTTGAAAGTTTGACAAACCTTTCTACCTGTCGGTACCATTCAAATGATTTTTCTCTTCACCTTGGGAAATCATTGGTAAACGAACAAAATATCCAGTCTAGTCCAAGGGACGTGCACATATCCCCCTCCTGGGATTTCTCTCATGGGACATTCGGTTACCACTGGCTCTTTTTCTCTTACCGGGAATGCTGAGAAAGCCTTATCTGTAGTTTCCTCTATTTTTCAGAACCATCTACTTTTCCACCGATCCACATCTCCCCATTTCCTTAGCAAGGCGATCAGCTCTTTAATTTGGGTCAACCTCCCTGCAGTATTCAAATTTTCAATATCGTTTTCAGAAAAATCTACCCTATATGGTTTCTGCAATGACCTTATTTTCTCAAAATCAATTCCCATTTCACTCGCTGTCTCTTCAAATTTTTCATGCAAAGTACTCGCTCTCCAAGTTATACTTTTGCAGAGGAACATTAGCTCCTCATCCTGATATGCTTTTAATTTTTCAGTTGGAATGGTTCCTATGATCAATTCTTCTAGTGTTACCTTTAATTTTGTGACATCTAAAGGTTGTGGTTCTGTATCTTTTCTCTGTAAAATTCTTAACCAATCACTTAATTCTTCAGATGTGGGTCCTACAGGGGTTGTCTCAATTCTTATTTTATCCGTTATTCTCTCTGGGGTTTCAGTTGCAAATTCTGTTGTCATAAGTGTCTCGCTGGACTTTGATTTACAGTTAAATTTTTAGGGGTACTTAAACCTGGTGTTCCTGCCATAATTTTCCATTCATTCGCTCCGGAACCACTTCTTTCTGTCTCTTTTTGCCTACTACAAATATAAGGAACTGTTAAACACTGCTCACTATCTTTCTGTTTATCAAAGACAGGCATCACCGGCCCCATAGTTACAGGTACGGTCACTGCTCCCATATTCTTAGTTAGCTCTCTAATTTTCTCCGTTAATTCCGGTGTAGTTCTAGCTAACTGGGCTGAATTTTCCTTTTCAGTTCTAATGGGTTATGACATTTCAGAATCTTGCAATGGATTAATTTTTCCCAAATTAGGTGGCGTTCACTAAAAATTTGTATTCATCACAGTTTTTTTTACCCGCGCACTCGGCGTCAGTAACATAAAATTTGGTTGATATGGGGTGGATTTTTATAGAACATGTCCTCCAGCACTTCATCTTCTGATTCACTCACTCCATATCTATAACCTTCTGACCCTGTATTATTTCTCTTTTCTGTACATTTCCTGCCACTCATCTCTTCAGCATTTCTCAGAGGAAACATACCATCAGTCATATTCGCATTTCGCCATCTTCTCATTCTGTCATCATGACTTTCTTGAGCACAATGTCTACCAAACATGTAATTATACCTTCTTTCACTCTGATGCGTTTCCCTTTCATACATATCTTCTTCCCATCCAGTCAAAGCCTCGAACTGGGTACGTCTGGGTTTCGGCTCTAACCTCATCATTCTTTCTCTTAAATTTCGTAATACAGCTAAACTAAACAAACCATTTTCTGGAAACGCTAGTACTCCATCCTCTTCGGTATACCTTGCCCAATTCTCCAGCCAGATACATGTATGATAACCATATTTCGCTACCATAAAAGATGCAGGCGATTTCGGTGGAGGAAGTATCTGTCCTTCCCTAGTCACAATCAGCTTATCCTTTTTAAATAGGTTTTTTAAATTTTCCCAAACCATGATTTTTTCTCTTTCTCAGGTGGATCGTAGTACATCATTTTTATTTTCAAAGTTCTTAATCACTAGGCTTTGCAAATCACTTCCTTTGCAGTCTCTTCGTATTCTGTCCAATCCCAGCGCGACTCAGACCAACGCACCAATCCGGGGCACCTACGTCACACCGGTAATTCTCCAATCCCAGCACGACTCACACTAATGTGCCAATCAGTGAAAGCTTCGTCTCTCTACAGCTGAACAATCTTAGCGCGTTTTTCCTGACATCAGCCTTTCTCACTACTCCTGCTTCTGCTGACCCCTCCTTTACAATAACTTTCGGCAAACTTTTCTTACGTTTTCTGTAAACAAATCTGTTAGTAACAACGTAAAACATCTCCATTGCCTTTTTCACTAAACCAACGAGATAGTTTTATCCACTTACACCAGAATTCTGTCTTTCCAGTAGGCAGCGCTTACCTCTACCCTACCAAAGAATGTTTCTGTTTCGCTGATAAAGTAGCACTTCCCTCTACCTTACCCTTCTAACAGGCCATGTAGCTAAATGCCTTTCCAACTTTTTAGAGGCGGCGAAATATCTGGATCCTCATCTGGCTGGTTTTCAGCCAGCTCACTCTACCAAATCCATGATCCTGGCGGTCATGGATACCCTCCGGGATAACGCTGATAGAAGCTCCCCTCAGGCACTGGTTCTGCTGGATCTCTCCGCAGCCATTGACACGGTCGACCATACTATCTTGGCTGACCATGTCAGACAGGCTGGTGTTCAAGGGACGGCAGCTCGCTGGCTCACTTCCTTTCTGGAGGACCGCTCACAGGCTGTTCGTCAGGGACAGCTTCTGGCGCCCCAGCGCAATACCACCTGTGGGGTCTCACAGGGCTCGGCCCTCTCTCCTCACCTGTTTAACCTTTATATTGCGCCCCTGATCCAGTCTCTCAAAGACAGGAAGGTGTCGGTTTTCAACTATGCAGATGATCTACAGCTTATCTTCAGGATTGACAACTCGCACTGCTCTGTCACCGATTTCCAGGCCACCATGTTATACATCCAAAACTGGATGGATCATAACCATCTCAAATTAAATCCTGGTAAGACAAAGATCGTCCTCACGGGAGACAGCCATAAGTACAGGGGCCCATGCTATTGGCCACCTGAGCTTGGATCCCTTCCCCTTCCTTCCACATCGGCTAAAACCTTAGGAGTCTCTCTTGACAGTGACCTCTCTTTCAAAACTCAGGTTGGCGCGGTTGTGTCCAAGTGTTTTTTTCAAATGCGTAAAATTAGGAAAATACATTGCTTTCTTACTCAGGATGCTTTGACTCACGTCATAATAGCTACTGTTTTATCTCATTTGGATTATGCCAATTCTGTGTATCTAGGCATGCCACATTACCTGCTTAAACAATTGCAGATGGTCCAGAACCATGCAGCCCGATTGGTCTTTCGACAACCTAAATGGCAATCAGCAACCCCTCTGTTGAAGAAACTGCATTGGCTCCCCATTTTTCAGCGCTGCGCTTCTAAAACGGGGTGCCTTATTTTTAAATCCCTGCATGGCATCAGCCCTGTATTTATCAACAGTATGATACTTAGGCACACCCCCATACGCAATCTAAGGTTTGCCCATCTCACACTTCTCTCAATCCCGGCGTTTAAATGGGTACGTCAAGGTGGCCGCAGATTTGCCACCCTTGCCCCCAAACTGTGGAACTCTTTCCCGCTGGAAATACGGTCTTGCACAGACCTTTTGCAATTTAGGAAATCCTTGAAAACCTGGCTATTTGCACAGGGCTAGCTTCTATGTTCTTTTCTGACAGCTCTCGGAGCCTTTAGCGCCATGAAGCCACCCGGCGTACGTGCGCTTTATACATTTTTATTAATATTAACATAACAAGCAAAAAGCGGATGAGGGATTTGTAGACCCTTTTTCCCTCTTACTTCAGATCAATATGCAACAATTTAGGGGTAGAAAGTGTTCTGATTGGTCAGTCCGATTCAATTTGCAAGTTATTAAAAGTTTCCCAGGACTAACTGGTTTTTCATGAGACTTGGCAAAGCAAAGCGCAAAAATGTCCTGTATCCTTCGGTTCACAGGCGAAAGTTCCGAAAGTAATAACTAGCCATTGTCCCCTTAGTAGTTCACACCGTTCATCACTTGGCAACCCTCCATGCTCCTATCCTTGACGAGGAACACGATGGTACAGGGGCTGAGGTCACTTGGAGATCTCCACAGCCATCCGATTCTTGTGCAGTAGTCATTGCGCTCACATGGCGGCGGCACCACAGGAGCTCCATTTTAAGTACTGCGGCCTAGCAGGCCCGAATGCCAATTTAAGTAAAACAGACATAACAGTAATTAGAATATAGAAATGAAGATTCTAATGTTTAATCCCACTCTAATCCCAATGTATATTAGTATTTTCCTAGCTTGTAGCAACATTTAAAGCGCTAATACTCACCATTTTGCAGTACTGAAAGCACAAACCATCACAAAAGCAACATGAATCATGCAATTCTCTATTTCACCACAATCTAAAGTTAGTTTGCGTATCACAGTTAATTAATGAGTTGTTCTGCCATGCAATTAGCAATTTAGTCCCACGTGTATCTTGTGTTTATCAAGGTGTGAGGGCTGGTCAATATTTTTTCACTTCAAACTAATTAATACGAGTTAATAGTTAGAAGGATTATGTAATTAATTTCATGCAAAATAGAGGAGGTATACAAAATTTTGTTTCACCTGCTCCATCAGGTCGTGCTCATTTCAGTGTCATGGGGGGGGGGGGGGTGATTGAGAGCCTCCCCCCGAGTACGTTGTTAACTTTGGTTTGTCCCGCGCAGCGCGGGTGTGTTCAATAAAAACACGGTGCGCATGCGTGCGGCGTCAGACTCAGAGCTGGCATACGCAGCGCTGAGTAAAAAGTACCCTCCATGTGTGATTGCTTCAGTTAATTCGGCCAGCAGCACCGCGACACACAGTGCTAATCAATACCGTGAGGTACTGGCCGTATATCGTGTCACGCACCCTCACGACACAAAATGTACAACCACAAAAGCCACACCTCCTGAAGTACAAGGGAGAACGTGAGTCAGCAAACACCTTGGTGCAGGGTTCAAACTACTCAATAACCCCTTTCTAGTCACTGGATTAAATAATTACAGCTTGAGAATTTACCTATAAATGATTCCTACGAACTAGACTCTATTTTTATTTGTACTTCCTAAAATCAGTGAGCGAGGTTACTGAACATTACTAGAGGGAAGAGTAGGTCAAAGATGTGGATGTAAATGGGCCGGTACTCACCAGTACTGAGTACCGGCACTTCCGATTTTTTTCGTTCAGGCACTTCTCTGTAGCCAGGGAGAGTACTGGTACCCTGATCCAGAGGATGGCAGGCGCAGGTTAGGTTTCTCCTCCAGTGCAGAGCAGATGCCGCTCTGCTTCCGAGGAGCATGTCGTGTAATGGGTTAATCTGTTTTATTGCTATAAACGCATTTCTCATGTGTTTTGACATGTGCTTCAGCTGGTACAAAAGTCATTAGGTATGATCATATATTTCCCTTCGCCCCGCCCACTTGCCACACCTCTATTTTAATTAGGACCTGCACTTATTTTTTACCATTTAAACCACTGGTTGTCACGTTAGAATTCTTTTATATATATTAAAAAAGAGCTTTGTGCAGACAGGTTGTGAGGGAGGGTGGACATTGTGTTGATTTTTAAACAACGAGCGAGAGCATTGCTGTTGAACGCGCCCCTTGCGTTTCAGCAGCACCGGAAGCAGAACCCTTGGAATGTAACGCTTATAATATCACAGATCCTGAAATGCGACGTCTGGAGGCCTGAGTCCAAGCAGAGGGGAGGAACCAACGGCAGCGCAGAGAGAAGGAGAGACCATTGTTGGGGATAAGTCAGGCGGCATGAGGGGTCGTAGTAGGTAGTCATTTTAATGACACTAGATAGATCTCGGCAAGAAATTTGATGGTGTTCATGTCTTGCCCTGCTCCCCCTCTTAACTTGGAAAGCATGGTATTAACCAGAATGGTGATGTATGACGACATGTTGAGTGACCACTATTGTGACGTACCCTTGCTACGGAAGCCTGGTAACCAGGGAGCTGGTGCATAGCACGCAAAGACGCCGGGCAAGTGACACCGCAACTGGAGCTGGGTACACGGAGAGGCTGAAAACTGTAAAGGTGGGGCAAGCTGCCGAGGCCAGGGAACAAGATGAGTGAATAAACCAAATGAAAACGGAACTAAAAGAAAATGTAACCATACTGAAAGCTAAATTCTAAACCAAACTGAAAATTGACTTGAAATCCCCTTATAACATAATCCTTAATTTCTTTACCCCAATGCTTGCAATTCACAACCCCTCTAACCCAGTCGTTCCCTTTCAACCTAATCCTTCTCTTTACCTATCTATCACCTTTCATTACTTCCCCACAACTTCCTCCCCTCTGCTTCCTCTCTCAACCCTACAGCTGCTCTGATCTCCTTCCTTTCCCTTCCTTACCAATCGACGGATTCCCCCAAGCCTCACTCCACTCTTTTCTAGCTTTTCGATCAGTTTCAATCTCCCTTTCCTTCGTCTCACGTTTCTTTACTTTCCATCCGCTCCTGTCACTTGAAGTTCAGTCACCTGCTCGTTTGTCTCATCTTCCCCCTTCCCTGACCTATTCCCATCACTCTCCTTCCTTCACATTCGTTTCCCTACCACTTCCCTTATCTTTCTATCTTATTCCCTGCCTTCTTCTGTTTCATCCCTGCCCTTTCCATGTCGAACCCCTTTTCACTCCTCCCTCCATTCAATACAAACTCTTTCCTTCTGTTCACAGACCCTCTCCTACCTACTCCACCACATTGACTATTTTATTCACCTTCTCTACCCTTTACATTTCATCTCTCATTCAGTTACTTCCCTTCACTCCCCTAAGTGTCCCTTGTTTCCTTGCCTTTATTCCTTCTTCCATTCAATCTCTCGCGTCCTCACATTTTAACCCTCCTTACCACTTCTCCCTATGCCCCATTCCTTCCCCTTCCTATTACCTTTCTCATCTCTACCCTTCTCATTCATTCATGTCCAGATACACCCCTTGTCCTTCCGTTCTCTTTTCCCTTTCCCCTGCATAACCTTTCCTCCCCTTCCCTATCCAACCAGCCCTTCAATTTCAACTCTTCCATTCATTTCGTTTTTTATTTTTCAACCGTCCTCCATCTTCAGTTCTGTCCCGTTTCCTTCCCTTACCTCCTCACCCGTTACTTTGTCTAGACATCCAGTGCTCTGTTCCCTTCCTCACCTTTATTTTCCTACCATCTACTTTCCTAATCATTTCCCTTCCTTTCCTACCCAGTGGCGGCTGGTGAACTTTAAAAGTGGTGCGGCGCAGAAACTTGGCCTGTGGTAGAGTTACTGTGAGTCTACCTGTTGGTTAGTGTTCAGTGTGTATTTCCGCATCTATGTGTTTGCGTGTGGCTATGTATGTTTCTGTTGGTTGTTTGTGTCACTGTGTTTTTGAGGCTTTGTATCTGTTTCTGCATAAATGGGTGTTTCTCTATGGCTCCGCATGTTGATGTTTATAACTCTGTGCGTCTAGACTTGAGTTTCTTTTCGTGCAAATAAACTACATTCTTATGTTACAGTCAAAGTTTTTTTTTTTTTTTTAAATACACAAGCTCATTTTTCACGAAATGTCCAGGGCAGATGTTTGCTTTAGGTAAACCGGGCTAAAAAGCATGCTGAGAACTTTCAGAATGACTACGCATGTCCATTTCGAAGCCTGTTTCAAATAGGAAGCATTTCACAGATTTAAAAAAGCATTTTATATTTAGTGGATCTATTTAGTAAGAGGAGTTGATAATTTTCAGTAACAACCCTGTGTGTCTGGAAGAATTCTCACGTACTCACAAGTGTCCCTTCAGGCAGCACCTTAGGGTTTCACATGTGAGCATATCCAGGCGGTGGAACTTCAGGGAGATCCTACACATACCAGAGGCCTGATCAGAGGGTTAAGGAGACTGCCGTAAAGTAAACCGACCAAATCGATACACACATGTCCTACATACTTAAAGTAAATGTTGCAGAGTGTATTTCATACTTTAAAATGTTAGTCAGACTGAACTGTCTTTGCGTAGCTTGTATATTGTTCTAATGAAAATGACTTACCTAACTGTATTGATGATGTTTGTGCACAGGAGAGCAAAATGCAGAAAGTGTCAGGGCAGACATTGTTATCAGTTAGTTTTACATAATTTTCTTAATTTAACAGTGCTGGGCCCAGACCAGAAGAAAAACGCTGCTCTTTGAGGCACGATCAGTGCGACGCTGCTGGGTGGGGTGGGTGATTCCACGCCACACGTCATGAGAGATGGTGGGGTTGTAACTTCCCTGATCGACATCCAGCCTTGGAACTTCAGGGATGAAGCCTGAAACACCCAAGGGAGGCCCTTCACCACTGAAAGTCAGGGCTTTGCTGAGCTGATGACCTCACATGCCCCAGATCCGAGGGATCATCAGCCCAGCAAAGTGTAGCTCAAGAGACTGGCGTAAGCGCACTGGCGAATCGAATTTACCCGCCTGCCACCGACCTGTAACTGCTGCCTGACCCACACTGAGTGACGATTCCTTTAATAGATACACAGCAGGCAGTTTTTCTGCATCTGTTTTATAGGTACATACAATCAAAATAGAGGCAGAAAACACAGAGGGTGCAGCCCCTGCGCCCTCAGGAAAGAACAGCCGCTGTTCCTACCCTTGCCCCATCCTATTTTCTACCATTCGCTACAAATCCAATTCATACTCCACCACTACTTCTTCCTTTCTCTTGCTATCCTTCATCTTCCTGATCCCATCCCACGCCTTCCCTTCCCTCATGCCCCTTTGTCTTCAGTTCCCCTTTCAGCTTTCCTAAGCTTTTCCCTTTTCCTCTCAGGCCTTTTCCTTTTACCCCTCCAATTCCAGCTTCATCAGTAGCCCAATTTCCTTTCAGTCAACTTCCCTTTTCTCAATTCGTTATCCATTACCAATTTATGCAAATCCCTTAACTACCAAACTCCATCCATTCTTTCTCAAACCCTCTCTTTGTCTACCCAGCCATGCTTATCCCTGTCCTTTCCTTTCCATTCCTTCCTCATCCCTTCCATAACATATTCCATTTCGAATTCCTCCGCTCCATCCCCTTTTAACATTTCCTACCCTTTCAAACCCTAACACCATACATTCTGTTCCATCCCCTCACCTTCCATCTTTCCTCCCAGTAGCCTCATAATTCCTATTGTATCCTCTTCTATTTCCTTTGTGTCCCATTATCATTCCCACATCTCCCATCTTCTATCTATATCACTATTCCCTTTCATTTATGCTCCTTTCACTCACTTCTTTCCTAACACTCTCTCACCCCATCCCTTTCTACCACCTCAGCATCACTTCTCCTTTTTTCCTTCTTTCGCCCTGAAATCTCACTCGACAACATAGTTGATTACTTTCCATCTCCATTCTTTTTCTTTCCCAACCTTTTCCTAGTACATACAACCCTTTCACCACACATCTCATATTTGTATCAATTTATTTTTTCTCCACTTTTCTGTTCTTCAATTTCCTCAGTCACCCCCCCTCCCCGGTTTCCTTCCCTTCTCTCCCTTTCTGTGTCCCTTTTGTTTCCCTTTGCCTTCCCTTTCTGCTTCCCTTCCCTTTCCCTTCCTGCTTCCCTTTCTCCTTCCCTTCCTGTATCTCTTTTCTTCCATTTTCTCTTCCCTTGCCTTCCTGTTTCCCTTTCCTTCCTTTCCCTTTCCCCTTTCATTCCCTTCCTCTTTCCCTTCCATTCACTTTTTCCCTTTCATTCCACTCCTGCGCCCTTCCCTTTCTCCTTCCTGTTTTCCTTTCCTTTACTTCCCTTTCTGTTTGTCTTCCCCTCTTTCCCTTCTCTTCTCTCCCTGTTTCCCTTCTTCCCCCTTTCCCTTCTTGCTTCCCTTTCGTTTTGTCTTCACTTCTATTTTTGTTTCTACTTTTTCCTTTCTCTGTTTCCCTTCCTTTCCCTTTCTCCTTACCTGCCTGTTTCTCTTCCCATCCCTTTTCACCTACCTTCCCTTTCCCTTCCTTGCCCTTCCTGTTTTCATCTACTGCCTGTTTCCCTTCCCATCCTCTTTCCCTTGCCTTCCTTCCCTTTTTCTGTCCTTGCCTTCCTGTTCCCCCCCTCCCCTTCCCTTTCTTTTCTCTTCCTGATTCCCTTCCCTACCCTCCCATTTCCCTGTCCTTTACCTTTTCCTTCTCTCCTTGTTACCCTTCCTGTTCCTTCCATTTTATACCTTCCTGTTTCACTTCCCTTCCCCTTTTCCATTCCCTTCAGTTCTTGTTTCTTTTCCCTTTTTTCTTCACTTCCTGTTTCCCTTTCCTTTTCCTTTATGTTTCTGTTTACCTTCCCTTTTCCTTGCCTTCCTGATTCTCTTCAAATCTATTTTCCTATCACTCCCTATTTCCCTTTTATCAATTTTTTTCTCTTCCCTTTTCACAGTTATTTCCTTTTCTTTCACTTCCTGTTCCCCTAACCTTCCTGTCACCCTTCCCTTTTCCCTTCACTTCTTTTTGCTTCTACTCCATTTTCTTTTCTCTGTTTTCCTTCCCTTCCCTGTTCCATTTCCTGCCAGTTTCCTTTCCCATGCTTTTTCACTTCCCTTCCTGCTTCTCTTCATCTTTCTCTTCCTTGCCCTTCTTTTCCTCTCCCCTCACCTCCCTTTTCTCTTCCCTTCCTGATTCACTTTTCTCTCCTTTTCCCTTCCTTTCCAGTTTCCTTTCATTTTTTCTTCTTGTTTCACTTCCCTTCCTATTTTCATTACTTCCCTTTTTCCTTCCATTCCTGTTTCCCTTCCATTCCCATTCCTTTTCAATTCCTGTTTTTCTTCCAATTCGTTGTTCCCACGCTTCCTGTTTCCCATTCTTTTTCCATTCCTTTCTTGTTTCCCTTCCATTTCCCCTCGCCTCCCTGTTTCCCTTCTGTGAGAAGTTGGCCTGGCATATGCTGTCTCCTAGTTATAGGGGACACCTTGCACCAGTCCAATTCAGCTCTTATTGATGATAGGTTTAAGACAACCTTTAAAGAAAGCTATCCTAGTGGTAGCTGTGGAGAGCAGCCTTCAGGCTAAGTCTTGAAGGAGTGTTAAGCTTATTGTTTTACCATAGATAACCTCTTGAATAACCAAATGAAAGAGTAGCCCACACAGGTATATATATAAAATATATGTATTTATTCTATGGCGCCGGGAGACCCCTTGCGGGTAGCTGCGCGCCCTATAAATTCAACACCACCAATTCTAGACAGAATCCCACAGTCTCTTTATGAGGCTAGTGGCAAAGTTACAATTCAAACAAGCATTTATAAACACAATAAATAGCGCAGGAATCACAGAGCCCCAGGGGGAGACCAAATCATATATCAAAAAAAGTGGTAAAGGACCACGACAATTCTACTGACAATGCCTAGGGCATTTAGGATCGCTGGCCCCTTAAGAATCCACCCCAGGTTATGAGGAAGGGGACCCACGGGAGGCGCATGCAGTGGAAATAGCTGCTATCGAGATCTCTATTAAGGCCTATGGAAAATGTCGCGGTTTGATTTACACAGATTAAAGTCACTTCTAGCAAGAGTACAAAGTTAAAACTTTAGACTTAAGCTTTTGAGGAGCCCACTACCACGAGAGTACCGAGGTACCACTGTTACCTGCCCCAGGGAAGCCGGGTGCATAGGTCGTTTTCGATGTCTGGTCGCGGGCTGATTTTCAATGGGAAAATGTTCAAAAGTGCTGCTAGCCAAAAGCGTTGATGATGCCGTGAAGATTGAAGTTGTAGAAGTTGTAGAGAAGAACCTGAAAGCAGAGGGGACAGAGTCTGGGTCATGGCACAGTGACCAGGTAGCTCAAAGCAAAGAGCCCTTCAATGTCGCGTGCTTCAAGTGGAAAGAGGTGTAGCTTGGATCTGCAGCCACGGGCTCCGGGAGGCTTCAAGGAAGGCCAGCTTCTGGAGGGCAACTGTCCCACGTCAGATAAGGGTCGCTGCGGTGTTAGTGTCCGGAATGGATCCACTAAGCCTTGGCAACCGCAACCCACGCAAGATAAGCAACTCAGCTACTGGTGCAGACCCATGAGGTCTGTGAGAGGTCTCCTTTGGAGAGAATATAGAGCAGGCCTGGAGCAACCAGGGGAACTCTTAGTTGTTGAGATTGTCCTCTGCTAGGGCCCACAAGTTGAGAGACAAGGGACCGCAGAAGGCAGCAAAATGGAGTGCGTAAAAGGGAGCCCACGGGCCACCGGAGGGGGCTAGGGCGCTGGTCTTTGGCACAAATGCTGCTTGGTGGTTGGCTCAATAATGAGCCAAAGCACAACTTCCCCACTGGTCAGGGTCGTGTGCTACGCAAGAGGTGGCTGGTGTTCTGGGGTATTGGGAATCTCGGCACCCACGCTGTCCACGGTACTCAGGTTTGCTGAGCACGCTCACTGGCCTCTGGGATGCTTAGGAAACCCACCTCAAGGGTGCTGGAAGTCGTTGAAGTCCGTAGGAGCAGTGAGGCTCCAACCGGGTCACTTGCAGTGTTTCAGGTGCCTGCCAAGCAGGGGGGTAACTCCTTTACCCCAAGGGAGATTTCTTCCGTCAGCTGGGCAGCAGCAAGTCGAAGGTCAAGACTGTAAAGTTCAAGAGTAATCTGAGGCTCTGGGGCCACGTTTTTCACCTTTATCCCCAAGATTAGGGGAGTGTCCAGAGTAGTGTCCACCAATGAGTGGTGAGGCGGGAAAGGGTGGCTACACCCTCTCCCCTTTGTGTGTTTCCCACCTGGGCAAGGGGCAGGATGCCCCTGAACCTGTTCCAAGCGGTGTATGCAGAATGCAGGCGCTGTAGCTGCCTACGTGCAACTCTGAAAGGACATTTGGTGCACCCACCCTGTTCCAATCCACATTATCCTGTCTGGGGAGATGCTAGCACCTCCCTGCCACAGGAGCCCTATTGTCCAGCTGGCGAGGCTGGGATTTTCCCCAGCAACAGCCAGCCAGGGTCGTGTAGGTGGCGGGCAGTAGCCATTTTGTACTACTTGTGCACTTTTAAATTGGTGTCTAAATTCTGCCGCTTTTCCCATATCGCCCCTCTAGCAGGGGGGAATCGTACCCTCATGCCCATGGCTGGACTGGGGGTATGATTCCTACATGTCTGACATCAAACACGATATGGTTCTGTGTAGCCATTCTCAAGTTATCGCGTTATCGCGATAGACTTATAATGCGGTTAAGAGTATATGGTATGTCTACACTACAAACAACCCAGCAATGATTTTACGAAGGTTGCAGAGAGGCCCTACTCATGTAGTGGTCCCCCCTCACACATACCTCAGCACCCTGCCTTGTAGGATTAGCAAGGCCTGCTATAGGGGTGACCTAAGAGAGTATATGTGTTGTAATGGGGTGGGATATAGGGTACCTATATCCCTGTAAGGGGTGCTAGCACCACCTTACCCAGACTACAGTAGTGGTCTGGTGGTGCCAGTTTGTATGGCTGTCCCAGGGTGGCACAATAAGTGCTGCAGCCCTGGTAGGCCTACTGAGGTACCCATGCCCTGGGTACCTAGGGTACCATCTACAAGGGACTGTCAGGGCATCCTCAGCATCCAATTGGTTTGTACCTAGGGTACTTCACATTAGTTTTAGGGAGAAAGCAGATAGGCTGGGGTCCTGGATAGCAGGATCCCAGCCAGACTAGTCAAAAACCACTCAAATACCAGGCAAAAAGTTGGGGGCAACCATTAGTCAGATTAAACCTTCCTACACCTTCCTTTTCCATTCCCTTGATTTCCTGTTTTCATTGCCATTTCCCTACCTTTCTCTTTTCCTTCTCTTCCTCTTTCCCTTCAATTTAATTTTCTCTTCCATTTCATTACCTTCCTGTTCCCTTCCTTTTTGCTTCCCTTTTCATTCCTTACCTTTCACCCTTCTCTTCCTGTTTAGCTTCCCTTCTCTTACCTACCTGTTTCCCATGCCCTTTTGTATTCCTTGCTTACTTGTCTCCTTTCCGGTTTCCCTTACTTGTCTCCTTCTGTTACTATTTCACTTATCATTTGCCTTCCATTCCTGTTTCCTTCCCATCCCTTCCCCTACCCTTTCTGTTTCCCACCCCTTCCCATATTTTCCTTTCACTTATCCCTTCACTTCCCTTTCTTCTGCACTTTCCTTTCTGATTCCCTTCCCTCTTCACTTTGTTTTTCCTCCTGCTTTCTATTGATTCCTTTGACCCCTACCTTCCTTTCCTGTTTCCCTTCTCCTATGCTGTCCATTCCTGTTTCCATTATATTCCCTTTTCCCTTCTCTTCTCTTCCCTTCCCTTTTTGTTTCTCCTCCCTTTTCCTTTCACTGTTTCCCTTCCCTTGTTGTTTCCCTTCCCATCCTTTAACACTTTCCTTCCCCTAATGTTTTCTCCCATTTTCCCTTGTCTTCCCGTTTATCTTCCCATCTTTCCTGTTCTTCCGTTCTATTTTCCCTTATCTCCCTGTTTCAGTTCCCTTACCTTTTCCCACCCTTTCCCTTCCTGTTTTCTTTTCCTGTTTCCTTACTGTCCTTAAACACTTCCCTTTTCACTTCTCCCCTTCCCGTCTCCTCCTTGTTTCCTTTACATTTTCTTTCCATTCCCTCTGTTTCCCTTCCCTTTTCTCTTCTCTTCCCTTCCCCCTTTTCCTTTCCTTTCACCTTTCCCTTCTTTTCCTATTTCAATTCCCTATCCCCTTCCATTCCTGTTTTTCTTTCCATCCCTTTCCCCCACCCTTCCTGTTTCCCATCTGTTCCCTCCCTTTCTCTTTCCCTTGCCCTGTCTCCTTTCTCTTCCCTTTTCCGTACCCTTTCCTTTCTTGTTCCCTTCCCTCTTCACTTTGTTTTTCCTTCTGTTTCCTATCCATTCCATTTACCCCCCTTCCTTTCCTGTTTCCCTTCTCCCTTCCTGTCCATTCCTGCTTCCCTCCCCCTTCCTTTCCATTCCTGCTTCCCCCCCCCCTTCCTTTCCTGATTCCCTTCCTGTTTCCTTTCCATTTCCCTTCCCATTTCCTTACTGTTTTCCTTCCCCCTTTTCCCTTCTCTTCCTGTGTCCTTTCCCTTCCCATCCATTCCTGTTTCTCTTACGTTACCTCCTGTTTCCCTTTCCTTTTTCCTCCCTTTTCTTTTTCCCTTCTTTTTCTTTGCCCCCTTTCCTTCCTGTTTACCTTTCTTCTCTGTCCCCTTCCCACCTTTCTCTTCCTTTATCCTTTTCTGTTTCTGTTTCCATTTCCCTTCCTTCCTGTTTCCTTTGTCTTTCCTTTTCCGTTTTTCTTTCCATTCCCTTCATCTTTCTCCCTTCATTTCCTCTCCTGTTTTTCCTTCTTTTCCTATTTTGCTTCCCTTCTTTTCGATTTCCCTTTGCACTTTCTCTTCCATCCCCTTTTCCTTTGCTTCACTGTTCCCTTACTCTTTCCCTTCTCTTTTCCATAACTTCCCCTCCCTTTTACCCCTTCCCTACTCTTCTCTACCCATTTCACTTTCCTTTCCCCTTCCTGTTTCCCTTCCTGCCCAAACATTTCCTTCTGTCCTGCTTCCCTTTCCTCCCATTTCCCTTCTCATCCCGGCCCATTCCTTCTGTTTTCCATCCCTTCCCTTCTGTTTTTGGAGAGGAGGAGGAGGAGTGGGAGGGGATGGAAAGATCAAAAAGGGAAAGGGGAAGGAAAAAGAGGAAGAGGGTAGGGGAAGGAGTAGAGGAAGGGGAATACGAGAGAAGGGAAAGATGAGGGAAGGTAAAGAGGAGGAAAGGAAAGGGGTGGAAAGGGAAAGAGGAGGGAAGGGCAACAGGAAGAAAGGAAAGGGCAACAAGTAGCATGGGGAGGGCGATAGGAAGGAAAGGAAAATAAAGAGAAGGGATAGGATTGGAAGGGAAGAGGCCCTCCTATTTTCTTCCCTTCCCCTACTCTTATGTTTCTGTAACTCTCACCTGTCTTTTCTGCAGTAGCGATAAGATGAACACAATGCTAAATCCTAACTTCCCCACCACAACCACCCAACTTTCTCAGAGTATGTCATGGTAAGAGGGGGGAACAGGGAAAGAAAAGGGAAGAAGAAACACCATCTGTCCCATGAAGCACTTTAGTAAGGTAGGTAGGGTCTCGGGTAACTTTTATGTGTTCCCTGTGTGTATAGAAACAGAAAAGTATCCGTAATAGTAGGAATGCTATGGATGAACTAAATAGTAAACTATAATCATGTATTGAGTTGTGTAATCCTTAACTACCTTGATGACTCCCCATTTCCGAAATAAAGAAAAGATAACTGCATACTCAGGTTTTGCTTACAATCTATGGAGTTAAATAAAAAAGAGGGCATCTATACTTGATATTCACCAATTCAATAGCAAGTCTTATAGTGTTAACATGTATTACATAACCTAGCTAAAAGTATTCTGTATTATGCTTTAGTAAACCCCAATATGTAAATACCGATATCCAGCAATGGATCCAGCAAAGTCATTTTACATAAAGGATAATGGAAAAAATAAAAAGCACAACAATTGGTGCAGGGGTATCAAGCCTAAACATTAAGGCTTCACACAATTCATCAATATTCTAACATATGTTTTTTCTCTCATGGGTAATAACTAAGGCTGGCTCAAAGAGAAACTGAGGAATCCTCGAATAGGAGAGCACAAGTCAGATAAGTATTTCAGAGAAGTTATACAATAGTGCAAAATGCGAGTTACAGCCGGAGCAGATCAATAATTCTTGTCTCCTTTGTTTTAGGAGGTATGAGGAATGGGGTCCGATACCAAGAACATCACAAAGCTGAGGTCAGCCATCACCAGAACACCGCTGAACAAGACATCAAACTCGAAGAACGTAGTGCTGCAGGACCTGGAAGCACAAGGTGAGTGTCAGCAGGACAGAGGCATGCACTCAGAGACTAGAACATGAAGCGTCCCTGCCCCTGCTTTGCCTGGATGTATTCTGTCCCTGTCCTGCCCCCGCCACATACGCGGATGGGCACAGAGCTCTCCCGACAGTACACCTCCCCAAGAACACCCACTACAGGCTTGGATTTACCAGGTTACCTCCTCTGAAACTGACGCAATAGACGAGGGGCAGGCACATGGCCAGCAGGCTCCCAAGTGTGATCCTTAGGCCCATAACACTTCCAATGAACAAGGTATGGTAGTCTGCTTCTTACTGTCCCAAAATCCTCAATAGCTTCCACTTCACATTCAGGTTCACCATTCACCAACACCATCAGGGGTTTGGCTGGCATTTGAGTATCAGGCGTTTCAGGTTAACAAGGAGAGATGGAAGACTGAATAGATTTTTAATGTGGAAGGAAGTTCCTGTTTCATAGCAACCGGTTGTATTACGTTATTGATTTTGTAAGGACCAATATGGGGGTTTAAATTTACGAGTACCCATGACTGCTATATTCTGCGTAGATAACCATACCATGCCCCCTGCCAAATAGGCTGGACTGGAGCGACGATGAAGATCTCCATTTCTTTTATACACAGCCTTAGCCCTATCAAGATTATCCTGAGCTGTTGTCTGTATGTCGTGCATTTGGTTTACTAGTTCTTGGGCAGCATAGACAAAAGAAACACCAGGTGAGGACAAAATCAAATAACGTGGATGAAACCCATAATTACAAAAAGGAGAAACACCAATTAAAGAATATAAACCATTGTTAAAGGCAAATTCCGCAGCTCACAAAAACATATCCCAGTGTGAAGAGGAATGCAACAACTGACACCAAGTATTTTTCAAGGCATTGGTTCACTCTCTCTGATCATCTGTTTGTGGGTGACGGCCAGACAAAAGTCGAATGTCCATATGCAATAAGGTGCCTAACCTTTTCCAGAATTTATATGTGAACTGGGGACCGCTATCTGAAACCACAACAGGGAGAAGACCATGTAAACATACTATATGTTGTAGAAACAATATGGCAAATTCTTTAGCAGAAGGTAACTCTTTCATAGGGATGAAGTGGTATATCTTAGTCAGCATATCGACCACTACTAAAATGACCATGTGTCCTTGTTTGGTCTTTGGAAATTCCACTATGAAATCCATGGAAATGGAATGCCATGGACTGGGAGGGGCGGGCATTGCTGGCAATAAACCGGCAGGCGCATGATCACTGCTTTTGCGTTGTGCGCACACATTACATTTTTGTATATACTGTTTAGTATCAGCAGCCATTGTAGGCCACAAAAATTCTCTTCTAAGAAGATCAAGAGTTTTCTTGTATCCTGGGTGCCCCGTAAGCATATGTGTATGGCACATTCTAGAGTGTGCTGTTGTAGCGGTACTTTGGAAACCAAACCCCTTTGTATGTAAAGAAGGTTCTGTACCCTTACGCCTTTGTTCCAGATTCACCACTTCCTTTGTTTGCTGAGCTTTTACTACCTCACTTGTGAAATTTTCTTCTGAATTTAAGGCCCCTAAAATGCGTTCTCCAGCTATAATAGAAGGATGATCACTAGGTGTATCCTGAATTTCACAGCTTACCCGTGACAATGCATCTGCTTGCCTGTGTTTTCTTCCTGGTTGAAATTGCAACACAAAATTGAACTCACTAAAGTACTGAGTCCAGCGCACTTGTCTAATTTATAATGCACACACTGATTTTAAGAACTGCAAAATTCTGTGGTCAGTATGAACAGTGACTGTATTTAAAGCTCCCAACCATGAATGAAATAGCATTTATAGAGCGCCTGTTCACCCGGCGGCATCCCAGCGCTAGGGTCAAACCCCAATAGGCTAAGGTATTCAGTGTGGAAAGAGCCAGGTCATGAGCCTCTTACGAAAAATGGAGTGGTCTGATTCTTTTCGCAAATGCAGCGGCAGGGAATTCCAGAGTTTGGAAGCATTATAGGAGAAAAACCTGCTGCTGCTTCTGTACCTCCTAATTCTGGGAACAGACGCCAAATGAAGATCATTTGAGCGTAACTGTCTATGGGCTTTGTGGGGTCGGACAAAAGATTAAATAATATCAGGTCCCTTACCCTCAAGCATCTTGTGGGTGGTGCACAGAGCTTTGAAATAGACCCTTTCCTGAATAGGAAGCCAATGTAGGGATCTAAGGGCAAGTTTAGCTGATTGACGGCTGGGGACACCCTCAAGAATATGGGCGTCGCAATTTTGCATCATTTGAAGTTTTTTAGAATCGTAACGGGGGCACCGAGATAAAGAGCATTACCATAGTACAGGCGAGATAAAATGAGTGCCTGGACTACAAGCTTCCTTGCTAGAGGGGGAATCAGTGGCAGCACTTTACGCAACAGTTTTAAAATGCCAAAATAAGAGGCAACTGCCTTTCTGGCTTGTGTCTTAAAGTTAAGCTCAGAGTCAAGCCAGAAACCCAAACTCTTTATTTCATATTTGGGGACCGGCGAGGACCCATACATGATGGGCAGATGGAAACCATTTCGAGGGGGGAGGGATTACCGAGCAGCATAAGTTCGGTTTTGTCACCGTTCAATTTAAGATGGGAATGGCACATCCATCTTATCACCTCCTCTAGGCAGGGGCCAGGGCAGGTTGAAGAGCCACTTTTATGATTGATTGCCGCCACTAATTGGGTGTCGCGGCATACATAATTATATGCACCCCAAATGGCAAGACAATCCCTGCAAGGGGGGCCATATAGGCGTTAAAAAGAGTGGGGCTCAGGGAAGACCCCTGAGGCACTCCCCGATGTAGAGGTCTAGGACTAGAAATGGCCTCACCCTCAAAAACCTGGTAAGATCTCTCCTCCAGAAAGGAGCATAGCCAGACCAGTGCTGTTCCTGTTACACCCAGCTCCTTAAGTCAGAGGATTAAGATACGGTGATTTACTGTATCGAATGCCATGCTGAGGTCAAACAGTATCACGGCTAAGGCCAACAGGTACTGGCGCCATTCTTCTAATGCCTTCTTTATAAAAAGAAGTTCCTTGTCATGCACCGAATTATTGTGTTCTGTGGGATTTAACTTATGGCAATAAAGGGCAACGGGTGTTAGCACCCTGATTATCCGTCTCTTTGTGACAAAATTCCCCCAGTGGCCACCCGAAAGGCATCTGCTTCAACTATGAAGGGCAGTGATGGATCTGGATGTCTTAATATCGGAGCTTTGGTAAATGCATGTTTAACTTTTGAAATGCCTCTTCTGCTTCAGATGTCCACTGAAAAGATGACCCCTTGCATAATAACTTAGAGATAGGAGATGCCAGGGCTGAAAAATTGTCAAAACGTCTATAGAAGTTGGAAAAACTTAAAACACTTTTCACTTCTTTCACTGATTGAGGTGACTGCCTACGGGTTATGGCTGATACTTTATGTTGGTCCATGTTAATGCCTTCAGAGGATAATACGAAGACCCAAAAGGTAACCTTGGATGTCGGGAACTATCATTTGTCTAGTTTTGCACACAAATTATTGTCTCTCTGTTTCTCAAAAACAGACCTTATAAGCCTTGTATGTTCTCCCACAGAAGAGGAATAAATCAAAATGCCATTGTTATAGGCAATAGTGAACACATCCAACAGTTCTCTCAATACCTCATTAATAAGAAATGAAAAAGCCGTAGGAGCGTTACATAAACCAAAGGGCATAACTAAATATTAGTATAGCCCAAATTTTGTGCGAAATGCTTTTTTCTACTCATTGCCTTCTTGAACCCCCCCTAAATGATATGCTCAGTGAAGATGGAGCTTCACTGATGCAATAGGTCTCGCATTAACGCGAGTTTGAGCTATTGACATTGTAAATAGCAATGCCTTTTATTTATGTTTTTAAAAAGAAAACAAAAATAAAAGGCATTGTTATTTGCAATGTCAATAGCTCAAACTTGTGTTAATGCGAGACCTATTGCATTGCAAATGCTTTTTATAAAGGTGTTTTTGCTGCATGGGCATCCAATCCTTTGCCTCTCTTCAGAGTGCATAGAGTGATGGTCACATATGTGCCAACTGTGATTACGATTCTCTGAGAAAGTGTGTGAAGGAATTACAAATGTTTCGAAATATGGAAAGCACCTGGGGAAAACTTTTTGGTGGTAGACACCACTCCCCTTGTGGGAAACTGGCTTGCTCGCTTTTGTTTTGGCATGCCCTATGCGGGCTGTGAAGTAAGAAGGTGATGGGTGTCGAGGGGACGTGAGCGGCATCCGCCTAAGAAAAAAATTGAACACCTGCCTATTTTTTAATTTATTTTTTACAAAGTAATCCCTGCCCCTAACACATGGCATTGGGAAACTGAAACATGTCTTCAGGACATGCCAAGTCCGCCCTTGCAAAAAGATCTTTGAAGCCTAAGGAAAGAATTCATTATCTAGAGCAAGAGTGTGTAGAGCAGAGGCCTTCAAACTGGGGGGAGAGCCCCCCTGGGGGGCCATAAGTGATCTCAGGCGGGGTGCCAGTCTCCGGCCAAGAGAAGCAGCATGCTTTGTTTCAAGTGTTAAAAATGCAATAGGTCGCGCCTTTGATTAAGTTAAAGCCATTTGCTTTGCTAATGGTATTGTACAGCAAAGCAAATGGCTTTAACTTAATGAAATGCGAGACCGATTGCATTATTCCAGTTTTCAAATTCTCTAAATAGTTGTCTAAGTTCTCAAAAGACGGTAATTACCTCATGTAGTGTTGCTGTGCACGTTTAGTTGAAAGTTTATGCTTATGAAATAAGCTATTCTCAAGCATAAAAATGAATGTTGCATCGTTTCTCATCAAAATTACACACGCCGCAAGCTCTCAACATTGCCAGCATACAACACTTTTAAAAAGTTTTAAACTTTTTTGGGGGGGGGCAAAGTGAAACAAGACATAAATCTCAGAGCAGTGAAGTCACTCTACGTTCACAGGACCTGGAGCCTGAGTAGAAATGTAACCCCTGTGTCCATTCCTTTATTTCCCGGTGTATTCGGCACCACAGACCACTGCGGCCCTTGATCTGCTGGGAGCTGACATGCTGACAGGGCTGGGGAGACGCCGGCGCTGCTCCAGAGGTGTGATCCTCCGTAGTGAGTGTGCGAGTGGGCATGGAGTGGCCCATAATGGCTGGGGAGATGCCGGCGCTGGAGTTGTGATCCTCAGCAGTGAGTCAGCGAGCAGGCATGGAGGGGCCCATGATGGCTGGGGAGATGCCGGCGCTGCTCTGGAGTTGTGATCCTCAGCAGTGAGTCAGCGAGCAGGCATGGAGGGGCCCATGATGGCTGGGGAGATGCCGGCACTGCTCTGGAGTTGTGATCCTCAGCAGTGAGTCAGCGAGCAGGCATGGAGGGGCCCATGATGGCTGGGGAGATGCCGTCGCTGCTCTGGAGGTGTGATCCTCAGCAGTGAGTCAGCGAGGGGGCATGGAGAGGCCCGTGATGGCTGGGTTCTGAAAGGAGCGCTGGCAGCACCTTAATAGCAGCAGCGACGGCGCATGGCACAGCAGCAGCCCCATCACCTGGCCTGCACCACGGCCCCTGACACTTGCAAAGTCAGTCTGGGGGGTGCCCCAGGGGCACCTGAATGTTATGGAATGAACGCGCCTCTCGCAAGATCGCACATCCCAGCCAAACAACATGGAAGTGCGGGTAGGGGGGTTGCCCAACACGGAGATAAAAGCGGGAGGGTGGGGTGATTAACAAAGCACAGACAACGGGAGCGGGGAAGGTAGGGAAGAGGGAGGGGGGTAAAAGAAGGCACCAAAGCAGTCGTTCCTGCAGTAAGAGAAACGGAATAACGAAAGTAGTGCTCACAGTCTACATAACGCCTACCGTGTTAAAATACTTTACAGTAAATACAACAAACCGGTACCACTGTAATGGAAAGCGCCGCGGCCAGCCGTGAAGCGAGGACAGAGCATATTTAAACAAGCTCTTTGAAGAAGTCACAATGTTACAAGCGCGGCCGAAGCGGACCGCGCTTGTGCAATTTAAGCTGCCCGCAATGACAATGAAAAACAAGCATTGGCCACGCAAAACGCGATAGGGGCGGGGAGAATGAACAAAGCGCGAGACGCGATGGTGGGGGGTGGGGGAGAGAAGCGGGAGTGTGGTGTGAAATAGCAGCAGGGAAGGAGGCGGAGAGGGGCTATGAGGGAGAGCGACGTAAAGCCATATGGCTGCTTTGCGCGCGTGCACGCCTCGTGCACTGTAGCTCTATGCCAGGGGAAGCACTTTAAAAACTCACTTACAAAATGTCTCAAAGAGACAGCTTTCGCTGTCTCAGCGAGACCTAAAAAGGAGGCAGGGCAGAAAGAAGGTCGAATGAACCCTATTCTCAACATTTAACCCAAATATTGCCTTAAATAAAGATTTGGTTGGGGTATGTAATGATAATGCTGGGATATCCAGCGAACGTGTTCTCCTAAACCTTACTAGGACGATGTCCATGTGATTCTCGATCTAAACAATCAATTGTACACATATATTTTTTTGCCATTTTTAGGAATTAGAGAGAAAATATTTATTGTGCCACTTCTGAAGAAATTCTGCCTGTATAATTATACCTCTGCACTGCGTGCCACGTTACAACTAGCGACCCCGTATGTTTGCCTGGCTGTGGCCTTCCTCTGTGCAGCTTTCAAAACCCATAGACTAGCAAACATCTGATTAACAGGTACATGCATCAATGTAGGCTTTTGCGATTTCTTAATTGCGATTATTAAGGAATCGCAATTAAGGAATTGCAAAAGCCTAAGCATGTAGGAATCACTATAAAATTAGCGATTCCCAAACATTCCTTAATTGCGACTCGCAAATTGCGAGTTGCAATTAAGGAATGCCTTCCCATTAGGCCCATAGGAATGAATGGGAGATTGCATGCGCAACTTGCGAGTACCAATAGATAGTCGCAAATTGCGTATGCAATTTCAAGGGTGCAAGGGTGTCAAAAGGACACCCTGTTGCACCCATGAAATTGCTCTGTGCACACATATACCCCAAGGACTTGTGTGTGTAACCTACAACTTTGAAAAATGCACTTTGATTTGCATATAGCTGAATCTAAACTGGGGTGACGTAGCAGGGAAAATAACAATGGATTAAACCCAGATCTGTGACTGGAGGTGAGTGTTTGAAACGTTCCAGTACTCTGTCCATTATGTTATTTTGTGAAGTTGCTATGTGCGCCCTAAGTGGATAAGGATATGCCTAGACATGGGTCCCTTGCTCACTGCACCACTGGATTCAAGCTAGCCTGGCTGATGAGGGGTGATACCCCAAAACCAATCCCAGAATACTTGTTTCCAGTCCACGGAGGACCTAGCTTGGCAGTTTGGGCTTGACTGATCCCATGGGGAGCAGAATCAAGACTGATTTAAATATGGCTGGGTCCAAACTGGGGTGATGTAGCAGGGAAAATAACAATGGATTAAACCCAGTTTTGTGACTATAGGTGTGTGTTTGAAACGTTCCAACACTCTGTCCACGATTGCTTTTTGTGAAGTTGCTATATGCGCCCTTAGTGGATAAGGATATGCCTAGACCTGGGTCCCTTGTTCACTGCACCACTGGAGTCAAGCTAGCCTGGCTGATGAGGGGTGATACCCCAAAACCAGTCCCAGAATACTTGTTTCCAGTCCAAGGAGGACCTAGCTTGGCAGTTCGGGCTTGACTGTTCCCTTGGGGAGAAGGGTCAAGACTGATTTACTTATTGCTGGGTCCAGAACTGGGGTGACGTGTTGAGCAAAATAAAGATAGATTAAACCCAGATCTTTGACTGAAGTTGAGTGTGTGAAAAGTTTCAACACTCTGTCCATCATGTTATTTTGTGAAGATGCTATATGTACCCTAAGTGGATATGGATATGCCTAGACCTGGGTCCTTTGCTGACTGCACCACTGGATTCAAGCTAGCCTGGCTGATGAGGGGTGATACCCCAAAACCAGTCCCAGAATACTTGTTTCCAGTCTAGGGAGGACCTAGCTTGGCAGTTCAGGCTTGACTGTCCCCATGGGGAGCAGGGTCAAGACTGATTTACTTATGGCTGGCTCCAAAACTGGGGTGACGTGGCGAGCAAAATAAAGATGGATGAAGTCAAGATCTTTGACTGAAGGTGTGTGTTTGAAAATTTTCAACACTCTGTCCATCATAATATTTTATGAAATTGCTATGTGCGCCCTAAGTTGATAAGGATATGCCTAGACGTGGGTCCCTTGCTCGCTGAACATCAGGATTCAAGCTAGCCAGGCTGATAAGGGGTGATACCCTGATCCCAGTTCCAGAGTACTTGTCTCCAGTCCAGGGAGGACCAAGCTTGGCAGTTCGAGCTGGACTGTACCCGTGGGAAGCAGGGTCAAGACTGATTTACTTGTTTCCGGGTCCAGAACTGGGGTGACGTGGCGAGCAAAATAAAGATGGATTAAACCCAGATCTTTGACTGGAGGTGTCAGTTTGAAAAGTTTCAACACTCCGTCCATCATTGCTTTTTGTGAAGTTGCCATATGTGCCCTAAGTGGATAAGGATATGCCTAGACCTGGGTCCCTTGCCCAGTGCACCACTGGATTCAAGCTAACCTGGCTGATACCCCAAAACCAGTCCCAGAATACTTGTTTCCAGTCCAGGGAGGACCTATCCTGGCAGTTTGGCTTGGACTATTCCATTAGGAGCAGGTTCAAGACTGATTTTCATATGGCTAGGTCCAAACTGGAGTGACGTACCAGGGAAAATAACAATGGATTAAACTCAAATCTGTGACTGCAGCTGAGTGTTTGAAAAGTTCCAACACTCTGTCTTTTATGTTATTTTTTGAAGTTGGTATGTGCGCCCTAAGTGGATAAGGGTATGCCTAGACCTGGGTCCCTTGCCCAGTGCACCACTGGATTCAAGCTAGCCTGGCTGATGAGGGGCGATAACCCAAACCCATTTCCAGAGTACTTGTTTCCAGTCCAGGGAGGACCTAGCTTGGCAGTTCGGGCTTGACTGTTCTCATGGGGAGCAGGGTCAAGACTGATTTACTTTTGGCTGTCTCCAGAACTGGGTTGATGTGGTGAGCAAAATAAAGATGGATAAAGCCAAGACCTTTGACTGGAGGTGTGTGTTTGAAAATTTTCAACACTCTGTCCATAATGGTATTTTGTGAAGTTGCTACATGCGCCCTAAGTGGATAAGGATATGCCTAGACCTGGGTCCTTTGCTGACTACACAACTGGATTCAAGCTAGCCTGGCTGATGAGGGGTGATACCCCAAAACCAGTCCCAGAATACTTGTTTCCAGTCCACGGTGGACCTTCGTTGGCCGTTCGGGCTTGACTGTTCCCATGGGGAGCAGGGTGAAGACTGATTTACATATGGTTGGGTCCAGAACTGGGGTGACGTGGCAAGGAAAATAAAAAAAGGATTAAACCCACATCTTTGACTGGAGGTGTGTGTTTGAAAAGTTTCAACACTCCCTCCATCATGGCTTTTTGTGAAGTTGCCATATGCGCCCTAAGTGGATAAGGATATGCCTAGACTTGGGTCCCTTGCCCAGTGCACCACTGGATTCAAGCTAACCTGGCTGATACCTGAAAACCAGTCCCAGAATACTTGTTTCCAGTCCAGGGAGGACCTATCCCGGCAGTTTGGCTTGGACTATTCCATTAGGAGTAGGTTCAAGACTGATTTTCATATGGCTAGGTCCAAACTGGAGTGACGTACCAGGGAAAATAACAATGGATTAAACTCAAATCTGTGACTGTAGCTGAGTGTTTGAAAAGTTCCAACACTCTGTCTTTTATGTTATTTTTTGAAGTTGGTATGTGCGCCCTAAGTGGATAAGGGTATGCCTAGACTTGGGTCCCTTGCTTGCTGCACCACTGGATTCAAGCTAGGCTGGCTGATTAGGGGTGATACCCCGAACCCAGTCCAAGAGTACTTGGTTCCAGTTCACGGAGGACCTAGCTTGCCAGTTCGGGCTTGACTGTTCCCATGGGGAGCAGGGTCAAGACTGATTTACTTTTGGCTGGCTCCAGAACTGGGATGACGTGACGATCAAAATAAAGATGGATAAGCCAATACCATTGACTGAAGGTGTGTGTTTGAAAATTTTCAACACTCTGTCCATAATGTTATTTTGTGAAGTTGCTATATGCGCCCTAAGTGGATAAGGCTATGCCTAGACGTGGGTCCCTAGCTCTCTGCACAACTGGATTCAAGCTAGCCTGGCTGATGAGGGGTGATACCCCAAAACCAGTCCCAGAATACTTGTTTCCAGTCCACGGTGGACCTTCGTTGGCCGTTCGGGCTTGACTGTTCCCATGGAGAGCAGGGTCAAGACTGATTTACATATGGCTGGGTCCAGAACTGGGGTGACGTTGCAAGAAAAAAAAAAAAGAGTTAAACCCACATCTTTGACTGGAGGTGTGTGTTTGAAAAGTTTCAACACTCCCTCCATCATGGCTTTTTGTGAAGTTGCCATATGTGCCCTAAGTGGATAAGGATATGCCTAGACCTGGGTCCCTTGCCCAGTGCACCACTGGATTCAAGCTAGCCTGTCTGATGAGGGACGATAACCCAAACCCATTCCCAGAGTACTTGTTTCCAGTCCAGGGAGGACCTAGCTTGGCAGTTCGGGCTTGACTGTTCTCATGGGGAGCAGGGTCAAGACTGATTTACTTTTGGCTGGCTCCAGAACTGGGTTGATGTGGTGAGCAAAATAAAGATGGATAAAGCCAAGACCTTTGACCGGAGGTGTGTGTTTGAAAATTTTCAACACTCTGTCCATAATGGTATTTTGTGAAGTTGCTATATGCGCCCTAAGTGGATAAGGATATGCCTAGACCTGGGTCCTTTGCTGACTACACAACTGGATTCAAGCTAGCCTGGCTGATGTGGGGTGATACCCCAAAACCAGTCCCAGAATGCTTGTTTCCAGTCCACGGTGGACCTTCGTTGGCCGTTCGGGCTTGACTGTTCCCATGGAGAGCAGGGTCAAGACTGATTTACATATGGCTGGGTCCAGAACTGGGGTGACGTGGGAAGGAAAATAAAAAAGGATTAAACCCACATCTTTGACTGGAGGTGTGTGTTTGAAAAGTTTCAACACTCCCTCCATCATGGCTTCTTGTGAAGTTGCCATATGCGCCCTAAGTGGATAAGGATATGCCTAGACCTGAGTCCCTTGCCCAGTGCACCACTGGATTCAAGGTAGCCTGGCTGATGAGGGGTGATACCCTGAAACCAGTCCCAGAATACTTGTTTCCAGTCCACGGAAGATCTAGCTTGGCAGTTTGGGTTGGACTATTCCCATGGGAACAGGTTCAAGACTGATTTGCATATGGCTAGCTACAAACTGGGGTGATGCAGCAGGGAAAATAACAATGGATTAAACCCAGATCTGTGACTGGAGGTGTGTGTTTGAAAGGTTTCAACACTCCGTCCATCATGGCTTTTTGTGAAGTTGCCATATGCGCCCTAAGTGGATAAGGATATGCCTAGACCTGGGTCCCTTCCTGACTGCACCACTGGATTCAAGCTAGCCTGGCTGATGAGGGGTGATACCCCAAAACCAGTCCCAGAATACTTATTTCCAGTCCACGGCGGACCTTTGTTGGCCAGTCGGGCTTGACTGTTCGCATGGGGAGCAGGGTCAAGACTGATTTACATATGGCTGGGTCCAAACTGGGGTGACGTAGCAGGGCAAATAACAATGGATGAAACCCAGATCTGTGACTGTATGTGTTTGTTTGAAACGTTCCAACACTCTGTCCATCATGTTATTTTTTGAAGATGCTATGTGTACCCTAAGTGGATAAGGATATGCCTAGACGTGGGTCCCTTGCTCGCTGAACATCGGGATTCAAGCTAGCCTGGCTGATACGGGTTGATATCCTGAACCCGTTCCCAGAGTACTTGTTTCCAGTCCAGGGAGGACCTAGATTGGCAGTTCGGGCTGGACTGTGCCCTTGGGGAGCAGGGTCAAGACTGATTTACTTATTTCCGGGTCCAGAGCTGGGGTGACGTGGTGAGCAAAATAAAGATGGATAAAGCCAAGATCTTTGACTGGAGGTGTGTGTTTGAAAATTTTCAACACTCCGTCCATCATGTTATTTTGTGAAGTTGCTATATGTGCTCTAAGTGGATAAGGGTACGCCTAGACGTTGGTCTCTTGCTCACTGCACCACTGGATTCAAGCTAACCTGGCTGATGAGGGGTGATACCCCAAAACCAGTCACAGAAAACTTGTTTCCAGTCCAGGGAGGACCTAGCTTGGCAGTTAGGGTTTGTCTGTTCCCATGGGGAGAAGCGTCAAGACTGATTTACTTATGGCTGGCTCCAGAACTTGGGTGACGTGGCGAGCAAAGTAAAAAGGGATTAAACCCACATCTTTGACTGGAGGTGTGTGTTTGTAAAGTTTCAACACTCCATCCATCATGGTTTTTTGTGAAGTTGCCATATGCGCCCTAAGTGGATAAGGATATGCCTGGACCTGGGTCTCTTGCCCAGTGCACCACTGGATTCAAGCTAGCCTGGCTGATGAGTGGTGATACCCCAAAACCAGTCCCAAAATACTTGTTTCCAGTCCACGGATGACCTTC
This sequence comes from Triturus cristatus, assembly GCF_964204655.1. Lineage (NCBI taxonomy): Eukaryota > Metazoa > Chordata > Amphibia > Caudata > Salamandridae > Triturus > Triturus cristatus. Next base: position 508,702,347 of record NC_140592.1, on the reverse strand, counting down.
GTTGGCCGTTCGGGCTTGCCTTTCCCATGGGGAGCAGGGTCAAGACTGATTTACATGTGGATGGGTCCAGAACTGGGGTGACGTGGTGAGCAAAATAAAGATAGATTAAACCCAGATCTTTGAATGGAGTTGAGTGTTTGAAAAGTTTCAACACTCTGTCCATCATGTTATTTTGTGAAGTTGCTATGTGCACCCTAAGTAGAAAAGGGTATGCCTAGAATTGGGTCCCTTGCTCGCTGCACCACTGGATTCAAGCTAGCCTGGCTGAATAGGGGTGATAGCCCAAAACCAGTCCCAGAATACCTGTTTCCAGTCCACGGAGGACCTAGCTTGGCAGTTTGGGTTGGACTATTCCAATGGGAGCAGGTTCAAGACTGATTTTTATATGGCCACGTCCAAACTGGAGTGACGTACCAGGGAAAATAACAATGGATTAAACTCAAATCTGTGACTGTAGGTGAGTGTTAGAAAAGTTTTAATACTCTGTCTTTCATGTTATTTTTTGAAGTTGCTATGTGTGCCCTAAGTGGATAAGGGTATGCCTAGACTTGGGTCCCTTTCTCGCTGCACCGCTGGATTCAAGCTAGGCTGGCTGATGAGGGGTGATACCCCGAATTCAGTCCCAGATTACATGGTTCCAGTCCAGGGAGGACCTAGCTTGGCAGCTCAGGGTGACTGTTCCCATGGGGAGCAGGGTCAAGACTGATTTTCTTTTGGCTGGCTCCAGAATTGGGTTGACGTGGTGAGGAAAATAAAGATGGATAAAGCCAAGACCTTTGACTGGAGGTGTGTGTTTGAAACTTTTCAACACTGTCCATAATGTTATTTTGTGAAGTTACTATATGCCCCCTAAGTGGATAAGGATATGCCTAGACGTGGGTCCCTTGCTCGCTGCACATCTGGATTCAAGCTAGCCTGGCTGATGAGGGGTGATACCCCGAAACCAGTCCCAGAATACTTGTTTCCAGTCAACGGAGGACCTAGCTTGGCAGTTTGGGCTTGTCTGTTCCCATGGGGAGCAGGGTCAAGACTGATTTACTTATTTCCTGGTCCAGAGTTGGGGTGACGTGGCGAGAAAATTAAAGATGGATTAAACCCAGATCTGTGACTGTAGGTGTGTGTTTGAAACGTTCGAACACTCTGTCCATCATTGCTTTTTGTGAAGTTGCTATATGCGTCCTAAGTGGATAAGGATATGCCTAGACCTGGGTCCCTTGCTCACTGCACCACTGGATTCAAGCTAGCCTGGCTGATGACAGGTTATACCCCAAAACCAGTCCCAGAATACTTGTTTCCAGTCCACGGAGGATCTAGCTTGGTCGTTCGGGCTTGACTGATCCCATGGGGAGCAGGGTCAAGACTGATTTAGATATGGCTGGGTCCAAATTGGGGTGACGTAGCAGGGAAAATAACAATGGATTAAAATAATTCAATAAACCTCGGCACTCAAATCAATTTGAAATTGTTTGATAATTTTATATCTATACAGATGATTTATAAAATAGCAGCAAACAAAGAGAATTTTTTAAAAATTTGCTGTACAGTTTGTTTGGAAACGATGGCACTGTATTCCAATATTGTGAAACTTGACAAAATATTCTTCCCATCAGACGTCAAACCAGCAGCCAACGTGTTTTTTTTAAAAATAACTTTTTCAAGGCTTCAATGTATAATAGATGGGTCCCAAAGGTTACTCCATAAGAGTTTAGGTCCCCTTGAGATAAAGGTAAGATTCCACCAAAATCTAATTGGATTTGAATCCTGGTCTGAAACAGAATTTTGTCCCAGCGATTTCAAATCAATCCAATATTGGTCATATTTTTTAGGCCAAAGTCTTAGGGCTATGATATGCCCCTAACAGTGCATATTCCACCGCGTCCCGTCACAATTCCAATTTGGTCAGCAAAAAAAGGGATTAAACCCAGATCTGTGACTGTAGGTGTGTGTTTGAAACGTTCCAACACTCTGTCCATCATTGCTTTTTGTGAAGTTGCTATATGCGCCCTAAGTGGATAAGGATATACCTAGACCTGGGTCCCTTGCTCACTGCACCACTGGATTCAAGCTAGCCTGGCTGATGAGGGGTGATACCCCGAACCCAGTCCAAGAGTACTTGGTTCCAGTTCACGGAGGACGTAGCTTGGCAGTTCGGGCTTGACTGTTCCCATGGGGAGAAGGGTCAAGACTGATTTACTTATGCCTGGCTCCAGAACTGGGGTGACGTGGTGAGCAAAATAAAAAAGTATTAAACCCCCATCTTTGACTGGAGGTGTGTGTTTGAAAATCTTCAACACTCCGTCCATCATGGCTTTTTGTGAAGTTGCCATATGCGCCCTAAGTGGATAAGGATATGCCTAGACCTGGGTCCCTTGCCCAGCGCATCACTGGATTCAAGCTAGCCTGGCTGATAAGGGGTGATACCCTGAACCCAGTCCCAGAGTACTTGTTTCCAGTCCAGGGAGGACCTAGCTTGGCAGTTCTGGCTGGACTGTGCCCATGGGGAGCAGGGTCAAGACTGATTTACTTATTTCCGGGTCCAGAACTGGGGTGACGTGGTGAGCAAATTAAAGCTGGATTAAACCCAGATCTTTGACTGGAGGTGTGTGTTCGAAAAGTTTCAACACTCTGTCCATCGTGTTATTTTGTGAAGTTGTTAAATGCACCCTAAGTGGATAAGGGTATGCCTACACGTTGGTCCCTTGCTCGCTGCACCACTGGATTCAAGCTAGGCTGGCTGATGAGGGGTGATACCCCGAACCCAGTCCAAGAGTACTTGGTTCCAGTTCACGGAGGACGTAGCTTGGCAGTTCGGGCTTGACTGTTCCCATGGGGAGCAGGGTCAAGACTGATTTACTTTTGGCTGGCTCCAGATCTGGGATGACGTGACGAGCAAAATAAAGATGGGTAAGCCAATACCTTTGACTGAAGGTGTGTGTTTGAAAATTTTCAACACTCAGTCCATAATGTTATTTTGTGAAGTTGCTATATGCACCCTAAGTGGATACGGCTATGCCTAGACCTGGGTCCTTTGCTGACTACACTACTGGATTCAAGCTAGCCTGGCTGATGAGGGGTGATACCCCAAAACCATTCCTAGAATACTTGTTTCCAGTCCACGGTGGTCCTTCATTGGCTGTTCGGGCTTGACTGTTCCCATGGAGAGCAGCGTGAAGACTGATTTACATATGGCTGGGTCCAGAACTGGGGTGACGTGGAAAGGAAAATAAAAAAGGATTAAACCCACATCTTTGACTGGAGGTGTGTGTTTGAAAAGTTTCAACACTCCCTCCATCATGGCTTTTTGTGAAGTTGCCATATGCGCCCTAAGTGGATAAGGATATACCTAGACCTGAGTCCCTTGCCCAGTGCACCACTGGATTCAAGGTAGCCTGGCTGATGAGGGGTGATACCCCAAAACCAGTCCCAGAATACTTGTTTCCAGTCCATGGTGGACCTTCGTTGGCCGTTCGGGCTTGACTGTTCCCATGGGGAGCAGGGTCAAGACTGATTTACATATGTCTGCCTAGACCTGGGTCCCTTGCCGAGTGCACCACTGGATTCAAGGTAGCCTGGCTGATGAGGGGTGATACCCCGAAACCAGTCCCAGAATACTTGTTTCCACTCCAGTTAGGACCTAGCTTGGCAGTTCGGGATGGATTGTTCCCATGGGAGCAGGTTCAAGACTGATTTGCATATGGCTAGCTCCAAACTGAGGTGATGCAGCAGGGAAAATAACAATGGATTAAACCCAGATCTGTGACTGGAGGTGTGTGTTTGAAAAGATTCAACACTCCGTCCATCATGGCTTTTTGTGAAGTTGCCATATGCGCCCTAAGTGGATAAGGCCATGCCTAGACCTGGGTCCCTTGCCCAGTGAACCACTGGATTCAAGCTAGCCTGGCTGATGAGGGGTGATACCCCACAACCAGTCCCATAATACTTGTTTCCAGTCCAGGGAGGACCTAGCTTGACAGTATGGGCTTGACTGTTCCCATGGGAAGCAGGGTAGACACTGATTTACATATGGCTGGGTCCAAACTGGGGTGACGTAGCAGGGAAAATAACAATGGATTAAACCCAGATCTGTGGCTGTAGGTGTGTGTTTGAAACGTTCCAACACTCTGTCCATCATGTTATTTTGTAAAGATGCTATATGTACCCCAAGTGGATATGGATATGCCTAGACCTGGGTCCTTTGCTGACTGCACCACTGGATTCAAGCTAGCCTGGCTGATGAGGGTTGATACCCCAAAACCAGTCCCAGAATACTTGTTTCTGATGGATACATCTGCCAGTGGATTCCTCACCTTGTGAATATTCCCTGCGCCAGCATTCCACAGAACTTTTATCCCCAGCTCTCTACTCCGACGTGGACGTCATAATACCTCGGCTCCGCTCGCGACTCCGTATGACGTCACCGGAGTCATAAGAGAGCCACGTCGGCGTGATGACGTCAGTTCCCTTTTTTCCGCGCCGTCGTCGCGTAACGGTTTTCCAGCACTCTCCTGCTACTTTCTAGTCTTGTAGTGGGTTACTGTTTCTGGATAAGCTACGTCTTCGACAAGAAAGTCAGGTTTTAAACCTGACTTTCTTCAGATCATGATGTGGAGGACTGCTCCAGCTGTAGAAAGATGACCCTAAGGCCCTGAAGGAGAGAGAAGCGAAACTCTAAATGGCCTAGGCAAAGAAGGAGAGAAGAGGTAGGAAAAAGGAGAAATCGAGGCCGGAGTCGTCGACTTCACACTCTTCGAAGTCGAAGAAACATCATAAGAAGAGGAAGCATAGCTCTCGGCGCTGATCGTCGAGGAGTAAGGCTTCGAGGTTGCCGTCGCCTCGGCGTCGAAGCAAGGAAGTTGTATCTCCATCTCCATCTCCTTCTCGAATGTCTCCAGAGAAGTCACCTTTGTTGAAGCGGACTCCGTCGCGGTCCCCGTCGCGGTCCCCGGCGCAGTCACCGGCGCCAGTTGAGTCTCCAGTTTCTGACGCCGAACCGGATCAGGAGGAAGAGCCTTCTCCAGTACCAGCAGGACCTGCGGCGCCAGTTGAGGACACTTCGGCTCCGGTTCCTGGTACTCCTCAACCGGATCCAGGCTCAAACCCATGCCCGCAGTTCTCTACTCCGGTTGCGGATTCAACGCATTTCCTCAATCCGATGTATGGGATTTTTCAAAGGGCTGCCTTCCCATCCGGCGCACCATCTGGTCCCGTGGGTCATATGGCATACACTTTGGGAGTGCCGCAGCATTATGCTCAGGCTCCCTTTATGCCCTTCTTGCCTATGGCTCCTTCATGGCAGTTCCCAGAGCCATCTGGTGATACATCCCGGCTTCGTCTGGATCGGCCGTCTTCAGAGCCTCCCTCGACGCCGTTGCCTACTCCTTCGGCTCCACACCCGGCACCGCCGACTCTTCCGGTGCCGCCGACTCCACGTTCGGTTCCGCCGCCAACGCCGGGTCCTCGGATCCGTTATAGAAGAGAGGCCCAGAGGGTTTTGGAAGAGGAGCGTTATAGGGAGGAAGTGGAAGAAGGTGAGGTTGATGGATCTTCTGATGACTTTGAAGGCATTCAGGTTGCTAGTAGTCTTGATACTACTCCGGAGTGGGAGCATTCTTCTGCTAGGTCTTCACCACCACAAGAATTGGCCCCTTATCATTCGGTCATCAAGAAGGCTGCAGAGTTGCTGGACTTGCAGTTACCCTCTGCTGAATATAAGCCGAATCTTTCGACTGAAGTTCTGCATTCACCTTCGTCAATTGTAGAGCCCTTGTTACCTTTTAATGAGGCTATATTAGAGCCAGTGATGGACATTTGGCGCAAGCCTCTTTCTTCACCTTCAGTATCCAGACAAGTGGCAAGGAGATACAGGGTGGCTCCGGGGGATCCAAGCTTTCTTTCTTCTCACCCTTCTCCAGAGAGCCTAGTGGTGCAAGCTTCATGCTCGAAGCAATCGTCAGTCTCCTTCCCTCAAACACCAGCGGATAGGGATTCTAAGAAGACTGATCAGACAGCCAAAAAGGTATTTTCGTCAGGAAGCATGGCTCTTAAATCAACCAATGCCACTTGTTTATTGGGGCGCTATGTTCATGCACTGATGGACTCTATGAAGTTATTAGCCCCTAAGCTGCCAGAAGAAGCAAAAGTCTCTTTTATGGAGGTTGTCACGAACACTCAAGCTGCTGTAAGGCAGGTTATTCAGTCGGACCTAGACACGGCTGATTCTGTGGGTAGAATTATGGGGTCTTCGATAGCCACTAGGAGGCAAGCTTGGCTTCTTTCTTCCGGCTTTTCTGCGGATGTTCAGGCCACGTTAATTGACTTGCCTTTTGATGGAGAGAAACTGTTTGGGGAGAAGGCCAATTCCGCCTTGCAAAGGTTTAAAGATAGCAGGGTTACTGCAAAGTCTTTGGGTTTACAGACTCCTGCTAAGGGATTTGGATTCAGGAAATTTAGAGGGTTTGGGAGGTCCTCATTTCGTTCCTTCCGGCAACTCAGCATTAGCAACAGCAGCAGCAGAATCCCCTCTATAGGTCGTATAGAGGAAGGCAAAGGGGACGGAGAGGTTCTGGCCGCAACCCATCTTCTTCTTCTGCTGCCTCTGCTCCCAATGAAGCTTCAGGGAAGCAGCCCTTGCTCCCCCATCCTAGATCATGTAAGACCTGTGGGGGGTCGGGTGTCCCACTTTCTGCAAGGTTGGAAATCCGTCAAGACCTACCTTTGGGTTTTAAACCTCGTGGATAATGGGTACACCCTTCCCTTTCGGGAATTTCCTCCCCCTTACCCTCTTTGCCAAGGTTTTTGCTCAGAAGACCACCTACTTCTTCTGCAGAAGGAGGTTCTTGCATTGCTACAAAAAGGTGCGATAGAGGTGGTTCCAGAGCAAGAAAGGAGTCAGGGATGCTACTCCCGGTATTTCCTGATTCCCAAGAAGGACGGCAGATTGCGTCGGATCCTGGACCTCAGAGTTTATAATTTTTACCTGAAGCAGGAGAAATTCCAGATGCTGACCCTTGCACAGGTTCTTCAAGCATTGCAGCAAGGAGACTGGATGGTGTCGATCGACTTGCAGGATGTGTATTTTCACATCCCAATCCTGAAGTCGCACAGGAAGTATCTCCGTTTTACGGTTGGGTCGCAACACTACCAGTTTTCGGTCCTCCCGTTTGGTCTTACTACCGCACCTTGAGTCTTCACGAAGGTGATGGCAGTAGTGGCTGCTCATCTCAGGAGGTCGGGGATTCTGGTTTTCCCCTACCTGGACGACTGGCTTCTGAAAGCAGTGTCCCCAGAGATGGTGCAACATCATCTGCAGGTAACATCTCAGCTGTTATTCGGCTTGGGTTTTTCGATCAATATGCCCAAATCTCACCTGGTGTCCTCTCAACGCAACCTGTTCATAGGGGCGGTACTGGACTCTACTGTGTGTCGAGCATTTCCTCCTCCTCAAAGAATTCTCGACATTCAGGAGATGATCCCTTTATTCCAAAGTGGAGCGGTTGTTCCAGTTCTGAAGGTCCTTCGTCGGCTCGGTCTGTTCGCCTCCTGCATTCTGTTGGTCGACCACGCACGCTGGCACATGAGGGCACTCCAGTGGTGCCTCCGCAGGCAGTGGTATCAGCACAACGGAGATCTCAGGGAGTCGATCAGGATCTCCAGAGAAGCTGCAGCGGATTTGTCTTGGTGGAGCGTGGAGGGCAATCTGTCTCAAGGAAACCCCTTTCATCTACCTCCATCGGTGGCCACAGTGATAACGGATGCCTCCACCCTGGGGTGGGGTGCTCATCTGGGGGATCTGGAGATCACGGGTCTTTGGTCTCCAGAGGAAAGGTTGCTTCACATCAACCTTCTGGAATTACGGGCTATACGTTTGGCGCTCAAGGCCTTTCTCTCTTCCCTTCGCGGTCAGTCGGTTCAAGTCCTGATGGACAAAACTACCGCGATGTGGTATGTCAACAAGCAGGGAGGAGTAGGGTCGTATCGTCTCTGCAGGGAGGCGTTACGGCTCTGGTCCTGGGCTCAGGATCATCAGATTTGCTTGATGGTGAATCATCTGGCCGAGGTGCTGAACGTACGTGCGGACAGTCTCAGTCGGCAGTTCTCCGCCGACCACAAGTGGAGGCTTCATCCGAAGGTGGTTTGTCACGTCTTTCAGACGTGGGGGACTCCTCGGATAGACCTATTCGCCACCCGCGAGAACGCGAATTCCCCATCATTCTGCAGTCTCCAGTTTCCGTTACTAATAGGTTTCCACCCTTGCTGGTAAGGTTCCACCTGGGGGTATTAGAGCTCATTCAACTAGAGCTAAATCTTCTACTTCTGCTTTAGCCAGGGGTATTCCTGTGGCAGACATTTGTAAAGCCGCGACTTGCGCCTCTCTCCATACTTTCGCAAAGCATTAATGCATGGACTCTGAGATGAGGAGGGAGTGCCACTTTGCGCGCTCTGTCTTGCAGGACTTTTTGTTATAGGAAGGTGGACACCCTCCTCTGGGAGTGGGACTGCTGTGGGAATCTATTCACAAGGTGAGGAATCCACTGGCAGATGTATCCATCAGAAGAACAATTTACTTACCTTCGGTAATGCTTTTTCTGGTGGATACAGTATCTGCCTGTGGATTCCTCACTGGCCCACCCGCCTCCCCGCTATCCACCTTTGTATACCTTAAAGGTTGTCTTGTTTGACATGAGTTTTACATTGTGTCTTCTTTCTATCTGGTACACTTATAGGAAATGCTTATGTTCCTTAGCTTTCCTTTTTCTATATGTACTATGTATATTTGTTCGACTGTTGTATACTGTGTATACTTTGGATCTGTTGTCGGTCCACCTGTTCGCCTCGGAGGCACGGAAAAAACGGGTGGAGCTGATGTCATCACGCCGACGTGGCTCTCTTATGGCTCCGGTGATGTCATATGGAGTCGCGAGCGGAGCCGAGGTATTATGACTTCCACGTCGGCGTAGAGAGCTGGGGAAAAATGTTCAGTGGAATGCTGGCGCAGGGGATATTCACAAGGTGAGGAATCCACAGGCAGATACTGTATCCACCAGAAAAAGCGTTACCGAAGGGAAGTAACTTGTTCTTCCAGTCCAGGAAGGACCTAGCTTGGCAGTTCGGGCTGGGCTGTTCCCATGGGGAGCAGGGTCAAGACTGATTTACATATGGCCTGGTCCAAACGAGGGTGACATACCTGGGGAAAAAACAATGGAATAAACCCAGATCTGTGTCTGTAGGTGAGTGTTTGAAACGTTCCAACACTCTGTCTATCATGTTATTTTGTTAAGTCGCTATATGCGCCCTAAGTGGATAAGGATATGCCTAGACGTGGGTCCCTTGCTCGCTGCACCACTGAATTCAAGCTAGCTTAGCTGATGAGGGGTGATACCCCAACACCAGTCCCAGATTACTTGTTTCCAGTCCACGGAGGACCTAGCTTGGCAGTTCAGGCTGGACTGTTCCCATTCGGAGTATGGTCAAGACTGATTTACTTATTGCCGGGTCCAGAACTGGGGTGACATGGCGAGCAAAATAAAAATGGATTAAACCCAGATCTTTGACAATGGAGGTGGATGTTTGAAAAGTTTCAACCCCCCGTCCATCTTCGCTTTTTGTGAAGTTCCTATATGTGCCCTAAGTGCATAAGGATATGCCTAGACCTGGGTTCCTTGCTCACTGCACCACTGGGTTCAAGCTAGGCTGGCTGATGAGGGATGATACCCCAAAACCAGTCCCATAATACTTTTTTCCAGTCTAGGGAGGACCTAGCTTGGCAGCTTGGCCTGGAATGTTCCCACGAGGAGCAGGGTCAAGACTGATTTACTTATGGCTGGCTCCAGAACTGGGGTGGCGTGGCGAGCAAAATAAAGATGGATAAAGCCAAGATCTTTGACTTTAGGTGTGTGTTTGAAAATGTTTAACACTCTGTCCACCATGTTATTTTGTGAAGTTGCTATGTGCACCCTAAGTGGATCAGGGTATGCCTAGATGTGGGTCCCTTGCTGCACCACTTTATTCAAGCTAGCGTGGCTGATGGGGGGTGATACCCCAAAACCAGTCCCAGAATACTTATTTCCAGTCCACGGAGGACCTAACTTGGCAGTTCAGGCTTGACTGTTCCCATCGAAAGCAGGGTCAAGACTGATTTACATATGGCTGGGTCCAGAACTGGGTAGACGTGGCAAGAAAAATAAAGATGGATTAAACCCAGATCTTATGACTAGAGGTAAGTGTTTAAAAGTTTCAACACTCTGTCAATCAGTTTATTTTGTTTAGATGCTATGTGTACCCTAAGTGGATAAGGGTATGCCTAGACGTGGGTCCCTTGCTCGCTGCACCACTGAATTCAAGCTAGCTTAGCTGATGAGGGGTGATACCCGAAAACCAGTCCCAGAATACTTGTTTTCAGTCCAGGGAGGAACTAGCTTGTCAGTTCGGGCTGGACTGTTCCCATGGGGAGCAGGGTCAAGACTGATTTACTTATTGCTGGGTCCAGAACTGCGGGGATGTGGCAAGCAAAATAAAGATGGATTAAACATAGATCTTTTACTGGAGGTGAGTGTTTGAAAAGTTCCAACACTCTGTCCATGTTATTTTGTGAAGTTGCTATATGTGCCCAACGTGGAGAAGGATATGCCTAGATGTGGGTCCCTTGCTCGCTGCACATCTGGATTAAAGCTAGCCTGGCTGAGGGAGTGATACCCCGAAACCAGTCCCAGAATACTTGTTTCCAGTCCAGGGAGGACCTAGCTTGACAGTTTGGGCTGGACTGTTCCCATGGGAGCAGGTTCAAGACTGATTTGCCTATGGCTAGGTCCAAACTGGGGTGACACAGCACGGAAAGTAACAATGGATTAAACCCAGATTTGTGACTGTAGGTGTGTGTTTGAATCGTTCCAACACTCCTTCCATCATCACTTTTTGTGAAGTTGCTATATGCGCACTAAGTGGATAAGGATATGCCAAACCAGTCCCAGAATACTTGTTTCCAGTCCAGGGAGGACCTAGCTTGGCAGTTTGGGCTGGACTGTTCCCATGGGAGCAGGTTCAAGACTGATTCGCATATGGCTGGGTCCCCACTGGGGTGATGTAGCAGGGAAAATAACAATGGATTAAACCCAGATCTGTGACTGGAGGTGAGTGTATGAAACGTTCCAACACTCTGTCCATCATGTTATTTTGTGAAGTTGCTATGCGTGCCCTAATTGGATATGGGTATGCCTAAACGTGGGTCACTTGCTCGCTGCATCACTGGATTCAAGCTAACCTGGCTGATGAGGGTTGAGAACCTGAACCCCGTCCCACAGTACTTACTTCCAGTCTAGGGAGGATCTAGCTTGGCAGTACAGGCTTGACTATTCCCATAGGGAGCACGGTCAAGACTGATTTTCTTATGGCTGGCTCCAGAACTGGGGTGACATGGCGAGCAAAATAAAGGTGGATTAAACCCAGATCTTTGGCTGGAGGTGTGCGTTTCAAAAGTTTCAACACTCTCTACATCATGTTAGTTTGTGAAGTTGCTATATGGGCCCTAAGTGGATAAGGATATGCCTAAACCTGGGTCCCCTGCTCACTGCACCACTGGATTCAAGCTAGCCTCACTGATGAGGGGTGATACCCCAAAACCAGTCCCAGAATACTTGTTTCCTGCCTAGGAAGGTCCTAGTTTGGCTGTTGAGGCTTGACTGTCCCCATGGGGAGCAGGGTCAAGACTGATTTACTTACGGCTTGGTCCAGAACTGGGGTGACGTGGCGAGCAAAATAAAGATGGATAAAGCCAAGATCTTTGACTGGAGGTGTGTGTTTGAAAATTTTCAACACTATGTCCATCATGTTATTTTGTGAAGTTGCTATGTACGCCCTAAGTTGATAAGGATATGCCTAGACGTGGGTCCCTTAGTCGCTGACCATCTGGATTCAAGCTAGCCTGGGTGATGAGGGTGGATACCCTGAACCCATTCCCAGAGTACTTGTTTCCAGTCCAGGGAGGACCTAGCTTGGCAGTTTGGGCTGGCCTGTGCCCATGGGGAGCAGGATGAAGACAGTTTCACTTATTTCCGGGTCCAGAGCTGGGGTGACATGGTGAGCAAATTAAAGATATATTAAACCCAGATCTTTGACTGGAGGTGTCTGTTTGAAAAGTTTCAACACTCTGTCCATCATGGCTTTTTTTGAGGTTGCTATATGCGCCCTAAGTGGATAAGGATATGCCTAGACCTGGGTCCCTTGCTCACTGCACCACTAGATTCAAGCTAGCCTGGCTGATGAGGGGTGATACCCGAAAACCAGTCCCAGAATACTTGTTTCCAGTCCAGGGAGGACCTAGCTTGGCAGTTTGGGTTTGTCTGTTCCCATGGCCAGAAGCGTCAAGACTGATTTACTTATGGCTGGCTCCAGAACTTGGGTGACGTGGCGAGCAAAATTAATAAGGATTTAACCCACATCTTTGACTGGAGGTGTGTGTTTGAAAAGTTTCAACACTCCGTCCATCATGGCTTTTTGTGAAGTTGCCATATACGGCTTAAGTAGATAAGGATATGCATAGACTTGGGTCCCTTGTTCGCTGCACCACTGGATTCAAGCTAGCCTGGCTGATGAGGGGTGATACCCCAAAACCGGTCCCAGAATACTTTTTTCCAGTCTAGGGGGGACCTAGCTTGGCAGTTCAGGCTTGACTGTCCTCATGGGGAGCAGGGTCAAGACTGATTTACTTATGGTTGGCTCCAGAACAGGGTGACGTGGCGAGCAAAATAAAGATGGATAAAGCCAAGATCTTTGATTGGAGGTGTGTGTTTGAGAATTTTCAGCACTCTGTCCATCATGTTATTTTGTGAAGTTGCTTTGTGCGCCCTAAGTTGATAAGGATATGCCTAGACGTGGGTCCCTTGCTCGCTGAACATCTGGATTCAAGCTAGCCTAGCTGATGAGGGGTGATACCCCAAATCCAGTCCCAGAATACTTGTTTCCAGTCCACGGAGGACCTAGCTTGGCAGTTTGGGTTGGACTATTCCAATGGGAGCAGGTTCAAGACTGATTTTCATATGGCTAGGTCCAAACTGGTGTGATGTACCAGGGAAAATAACAATGGATCAAACTCAAATCAGTGACTGTAGGTGAGTGTTAGAAAAGTACCAACACTCTGTCTTTTATGTTATTTTTTGAAGTTGCTATGTGTGCCCTAAGTGGATAAGGGTATGCCTAGACTTGTGTCCCTTGCTCGCTGCACCACTGGATTCAAGCTAGCCAGGCTGATGAGAGGTGATACCCCAAAACCAGTCTCAGAATACTTGTTTCCAGTCTAGGGAGGACCTAGCTTGGCTGTTCAGGCTTGACTGTCCCCATGGGGAGAAGGGTCAAGATTGATTTACTTATGGCTGGCTCCAGAACTGGGGTGATGTGGCGAGCAAAATAAAAAAGATTAAACCCACATCTTTGACTGGAGGTGTGTATTTGAAAAGTTTCAACACTCCGTCCATCATGGCTTTTTGTGAAGTTGCCATATGCACCCTAAGTGGATAAGGACATGCCTAGACCTGGGTCCCTTGCCCAGTGCACCACTGGATTCAAGCTAGCCTGGCTGATGAGGGGTGATACCCCCAAACCAGTCCCAGAATACTTGTTTCCAGTCCAGGGAGGACCTAGCTTGGCAGTACGGGCTTGACTGTTCCCATGGGGAGCAGGGTAAAGACTGATTTACATATGGCTGGGTGCAAACTGAGGTGACGTAGCAGGGCAAATAACAATGGATTAAACCTAGATCTGTGACTGTATGTGAGTGTTTAAAACGTTCTAACACTCTGTCCATCATTTCCTTTTGTGAAATTGCTATATGCACCCTAAGTGGATAAGGATATGCCTAGACCTGAGTCCCTTGCTCACTGCACCACTGGATTCAAGCTAGCCTGGCTAATGAGGGGTGATACCCCAAAACCAGTCCCAGAATACTTGTTTCCAGTCCAGGGAGGACCTAGCTTGGCAGCTTGGGTTTGTCTGTTCCCATGGGGAGAAGGGTCAAGACTGATTTAGTTATGGCTGGCTCCAGAACTTGGGTGACGTGGCGAGCAAAATAATAAGGATTAAACCCACATCTTTGACTGGAGGTGTGTGTTTGAAAAGTTTCAACACTCCGTCCATCATGGCTTTTTGTGAAGTTGCCATATACAGCTTAAGTGGATAAGGAAATGCATAGACTTGGGTCCCTTGTTCGCTGCACCACTGGATTCAAGCTAGCCTGGCTGATGAGGGTTGATACCCCAAAACCAGTCCCAGAATGCTTGTTTCCAGTCTAGGGGGGACCTAGCTTGGTAGTTCAGGCTTGACTGTCCTCATGGGGAGCAGGGTCAAGACTGATTTACTTATGGTTGGCTCCAGAACTGGGGTGAGGTGGCGAGCAAAATAAAGATGGATAAAGCCAAGATCTTTGACTGGAGGTGTGTGTTTGAAAATTTTCAACACTCTGTCCATCATTTTATTTTTTGAAATTGCTATGTGTGCCCTAATTTGATAAGGATATGCCTAGATGTGGGTCCCTTGCTCGGCGAACATCAGGATTCAAGCTAGCCAGGCTGATAAGGGGGTGATACCCTGATCCCAGTTCCAGAGTACTTGTCTCCAGTCCAGGGAGGACCAAGATTGGCAGTTCGGGCTGCACTGTACCCATGGGAAGCAGGGTCAAGACTGATTTACTTTTTTCCGGGTCCAGAACTGGGGTGACATGGCGAGCAAATTAAAGATATATTAAACCCAGATCTTTGACTGGAGGTGTCTGTTTGAAAAGTTTCAACACTCCGTCCATCATGGCTTTTTGTGAAGTTGCCATATGTGCCCTAAATGGATAAGGAAATGCCTAGACCTGGGTCCCTTGCCCAGTGCACTACTGGATTCAAGCTAACCTGGCTGATGAGAGGTGATACCCCAAAACCAGTTGCAGAATACTTGTTTCCAGTCCAGGGAGGACCTATCCTGGCAGTTTGGGTTGGACTATTCCAATAGGAGCAGGTTCAAGACTGATTTTCATATGGCTAGGTCCAAACTGGAGTGACGTACCAGGGAAAATAACAATGGATTAAACTCAAATCTGTGACTGTAGGTGAGTGTTTGAAACGTTCCAACACTCTGTCTTTTATGTTATTTTTTGAAGTTGGTATGTGCGCCCTAAGTGGATAAGGGTATGCCTAGACTCGGGTCCCTTGCTTGCGGCACCACTGGATTCAATCTAGGCTGGCTGATGAGGGGTGATACCCCGAATCCAGTCCAAGAGTACTTGGTTCCAGTTCACGGAGGACCTAGCTTGGCAGTTCAGGCTTGACTGTTCCCATGGGGAGCAGGGTCAAGACTGATTTACTTTTGGCTGGCTCCAGAACTGGGATGACGTGGCGAGCAAAATAAAGATGGATAAGATAATACCTTTGACTGAAGGTATGTGTTTGAAAATTTTCAACACTCTGTCCATAATGTTGTTTTGTGAAGTTGCTATGTGCGCCCTAAGTGGATAAGGATATGCCTAGACCTGGGTCCCTTGCTGACTACACAACTGGATTCAAGCTAGCCTGGCTGATGAGGGGTGATACCCCAAAACCAGTCCCAGAATACTTGTTTCCAGTCCACGGTGGACCTTTGTTGGCCGTTCGGGCTTGACTGTTCCCATGGGGAGCAGGGTCAAGACTGATTTACATATGGCTGGGTCCAGAACTGGGGTGACGTGGCAAGCAAAATAAAAAAGGATTAAACCCACATCTTTGACTGGAGGTGTGTGTTTGAAAAGTTTCAACACTCCGTCCATCACGGCTTCTTATGAAGTTGCCATATGCGCCCTAAGTGGATAAGGATATGCCTACACCCGGGTCCCTTGCCCAGTGCACCACTGGATTCAAGCTAGCCTGGCTGATGAGGGGTGATACCCCAAAACCAGTCCCAGAATACTTGTTTCCAGTCCAGGGAGGACCTAGCTTGGCGGTACGGCTTGACTGTTCCCATGGGGAGCAGGGTAAAGACTGATTTACATATGGCTGGGTCCAAACTGGGGTGACGTAGCAGGGCAAATAACAATGGATGAAACCCAGATCTGTGACTGTCTGTGTTTGTTTGAAACGTTCCAACACTCTGTCCATCCTGTTATTTTTTGAAGATGCTATGTGTACCCTAAGTGGATAAGGATATACCTAGACGTGGGTCCCTTGCTCGCTGAAAATCTGGATTCAAGCTAGCCTGGCAGATAAGGGTTGATACCCTGAACCCATTCCCAGAGTACTTGTTTCCAGTCCAGGGAGGACCTAGCTTGGCAGTTCGGGCTGGACTGTGCCCATGTGGAGCAGGGTCAAGACTGATTTACATATTTCCGGGTCCAGAGCTGGGGTGACGTGGTGAGAAAAATAAAGATGGATAAAGCCAAGATCTTTGACTGGACGTGTGTGTTTGAAAATTTTCAACACTCTGTCCATCATGTTATTTTGTGAAGTTTCTATATGTGCCCTAAGTGGATAAGGGTATGCCTAGACGTTGGTCTCTTGCTCACTGCACCACTGGATTCAAGCTAGCCTGGCTGATGAGGGGTGATACCCCAAAACCAGTCCCAGAATACTTGTTTCCAGTCCAGGGAGGACCTAGCTTGGCAGTACGGGCTTAACTGTTCCCATGGGGAGCAGGGTAAAGACTGATTTACATATGGCTGGGTGCAAACTGGGGTGACGTAGCAGGGCAAATAACAATGGATTAAACCCAGATCTATGACTGTATAGGTGTGTTTGAAATGTTCCAACACTCTGTCGATCATGTAATTTTGTGAAGTTGCTATGTGCACCCTAAGTGGAAAAGGGTATGCCTAGACATGGGACCCTTGCTCACTGCACCACTGGATTCAAGCTAGCCTGGCTGATGAGGGGTGATACCCCCAAACCAGTCCGAGAATACTTGTTTCCTGTCCAGGGAAGACCTAGCTTGGCAGTTCGGGTTGGACTATTCCCATGGGAGCAGGTTCAAGACTGATTTGCATATGGCTAGCTCCAAACTGGGGTGATGCAGCAGGGAAAATAACAATGGATTAAACCCAGATCTGTGACTGGAGGTGTGTGTTTGAAAAGTTTCAACAGTCCGTCCATCATGGCTTTTTGTGAAGTTGCCATTTGCGCCCTAAGTGGATAAGGCTATTCCTAGATCTGGGTCCCTTGCCCAGTGCACCACTGGATTCAAGGCAGCCTGGCTGATGAGGGGTGATACCCCGAAACCAGTTCCAGAATACTTGTTTCCAGTCCAGGGAGGACCTATCCTGGCAGTTTGGGTTGGACTATTCCAATAGGAGCAGGTTCAAGACTGATTTTCATATGGCTAGGTCCAAACTGGAGTGACGTACCAGGGAAAATAACAATGGATTAAACTCAAATATGTGACTGTATGCGAGTGTTTGAAAAGTTCAAACACTCTGTCTTTTATGTTATTTTTTGAAGTTGGTATGTGCGCCCTAAGTGGATAAGGGTATGCCTAGACTTGGGTCCCTTGGTTGTTGCACCACTGGATTCAAGCTAGGCTGGCTGATGAGGGGTGATACCCCGAACCCAGTCCAAGAGTACTTGGTTCCAGTTCACGGAGGACCTAGCTTGGCAGTTCAGGCTTGACTGTTCCCATGGGGAGCAGGGTCAAGACTGATTTACTTTTGGCTGGCTCCAGAACTGGGATGACGTGGCGAGCAAAATGAAGATGGATAAGCCAATACCTTTGACTGAAGGTGTGTGTTTGAAAATTTTCAACAC
Source organism: Triturus cristatus (assembly GCF_964204655.1). Lineage (NCBI taxonomy): Eukaryota > Metazoa > Chordata > Amphibia > Caudata > Salamandridae > Triturus > Triturus cristatus. The sequence continues at coordinate 508,684,612 of NC_140592.1, read as the reverse complement.
TCTGTCCATAATGTTATATTGTGAAGCTGCTATATGCACCCTAAGTGGATAAGGATATGCCTAGACCTGGGTCCCTTGCTGGCTACACAACTGGCTTCAAGCTAGCCTGGCTGATGAGGGGTGATACCCCAAAACCAGTCCCAGAATACTTATTTCCAGTCCACGGAGGACCTTTGTTGGCCGGTCGGGCTTGACTGTTCCCATGGGGAGCAGGGTCAAGACTGATTTACATATGGCTGGGTCCAGAACTGGGGTGACGTGGCAAGGAAAATAAAAAAGGATTAAACCCACATCTTTGACTGGAGGTGTGTGTTTGAAAAGTTTCAACACTCCCTCCTTCATGGCTTTTTGTGAAGTTGCCATATGCGCCCTAAGTGGATAAGGATATGCCTAGACCTGGGTCCCTTGCTTGCTGCACCACTGGATTCAAGCTAGCCTGGCTGATGAGGGGTGATACCCCAAATTAGTCCAGAATACTTGTTTCCAGTCCAGGGAAGACCTAGCTTGGCAGATCGGGTTGGACTATTCCCATGGGAGCAGGTTCAAGACTGATTTGCATATGGCTAGCTCCAAACTGGGGTGACGTAGCAGAGCAAATAACAATGGATGAAACCCAGATCTGTGACTGTATGTGTTTGTTTGAAACGTTCCAACACTCTGTCCATCGTGTTATTTTTTGAAGATGCTATGTGTACCCTAAATGGATAAGGATATGCCTAGACGTGGGTCTCTTGCTCGCTGAACATCTGGATTCAAGCTAGCCTGGCTGATAAGGGTTGATACCCTGAACCCATTCCCAGAGTACTTGTTTCCAGTCCAGGGAGGACCTAGCTTGGCAGTTCGGGCTGGAATGTGCCCATGGAGAGCAGGGTCAAGACTGATTTACTTATTTACGGGTCCAGAGCTGGGGTGGCGTGTTGAGCAAAATAAAGATGGATAAAGCCAAGATCTTTGTCTGGATTAAACCCAGACCCGTGACTTGACATCATTATGCTCAGGCTCTCTTTATGCCCTTCTTGCAGATGGCTCCTTCGTGGCAGTTCCCGGCGCCGTCTGGTGATACATCTGGATCGGCCTTCTTCGTAGCCTCCCACAACGCCGTTGCCGACTCCTTCGGCTCCACGCCCGGCGCCACCGACTCTTTCGGCGCCGCCGACTCCACGTTCGGTTCCACCGACTCCGCGTACGGCGCCGCCGACGCCGGGTCCTCGGTTCCGTTCTAGAAGAGAGGCCCAGAGGGTTTTGGAAGAGGAGCATTATAGGGAGGAAGTGGAAGAAGGTGAGGTTGATGGATCTTCTGATGACTTTGAAGGCATTCAGGATGCTAGTGGTCTTGCTACTACTCCGGAGTGGGAGCATTCTTCTGCTAGGTCTTCACCACCACAAGAATTGGCCCCTTATCATTCGGTCATCAAGAAGGCTGCGGAGTTGCTGGACTTGCAGTTACCCTCTGCTGAATATAAGCCAAATCTTTTGACTGAAGTTCTGCATACACCTTCGTCAATTGTAGAGCCCTTGTTACCTTTTAATTAGGCTATATTAGAGCCAGTGATGGACGTTTGGCGCAAGCCTCTTTCTTCGCCTGCAGTATCCAGACAAGTGGCAAGGAGATACAGGGTGGCTCCGGGGGATCCAAGCTTACTTTCTTCTCACCCTTCTCCAGAGAGCCTAGTGGTGCAAGCTTCATGCTCGAAGCAATCTCCAGGTGCCTTCCCTCAAACACCAGCGAATAGGGATTCTATGAAGACTGATCAGACAGCCAAAAAGGTCTTTTCGTCAGGGAGCATGGCTCTTAAATCAACCAATGCCACTTGTTTATTGGGGCGCTATGTTCATGCACTGATGGACTCTATGAAGTTATTAGCCCCTACGCTGCCAGAAGAAGAGAAAGCCTCTTTAATGGAGGTTGTCACGGACACTCAAGCTGCTGCAAGGCAGGTTATTCAGTCGGGCCTAGACACGGCTGATTCTGTGGCTAGAATTATGGGGTTTTCGATAGCCACTAGGAGGCAAGCTTGGCTTCGTTCTAACGGCTTTTCTCCGGATGTTCAGGCCACGTTAATTGACTTGCCTTTTGATGGAGAGAACCTGTTTGGGGAGAAGGCCGATTCCGCCTTGCAGGGTTACTGCGAAGTCTTTGGGTTTACAGACTCCTGCTAAGGGATTTGGATTCAGGAAATCTAGAGGATTTGGGAGGTCCTCATTTTGTTCCGTCCAGCAACCTCAGCAGCAGCAACAACAGCAGCAGCAGCAGAATCCCCTCTATAGGTCGTATAGATGAAGGCAAAGGGGACGGAGAGGTTCTGGCCGCAACCCATCTTCTTCTTCTGCCTCCTCTGCTCCCAATGAAGCTTCAGGGAAGCAGCCCTAGCTCCCCCATCCTAGATCATGTGAGACCTGTGGGGGGTCGGGTGTCCCACTTTTGCGAGGTTGGAAATCCATCACGACTGACCTTTGGGTTTTAAACCTCGTGGAGAATGGGTGCGCCTTCCCTTTCGGGAATTTCCTCCCCCTTACCCTCCTTGCCAAGGTTTTTGCTCAGAAGACCATCTACTTCTTCTGCAGAAGGAGGTTCTTGCATTGCTACAAAAAGGTGCGATAGAGGTGGTTCCAGAGCAAGAAAGGAGGCAGGGATGCTACTCCCGGTATTTCCTGATTCCGGAGAAGGACGGCATATTGCGTCCGATCCTGGACCTCAGAGTTTTGAATTTTTACCTGAAGCAGGAGAAATTCAAGATACTGACCCTTGCACAGGTTCTTCAAGCATTGCAGCAAGGAGACTGGATGGTGTCGATCGACTTGCAGGATGCGTATTTTCACATCCCAATCCTGAAGTCGCACAGGAAGTATCTCCGTTTTACGGTTGGGTCGCAACACTACCAGTTTGCGGTCCTCCCGTTTGGTCTTACTACCGCACCTCAAGTCTTCACGTAGGTGATGGCAGTGGTGGCTGCTCATCTCAGGAGGTTGGGGATTCCGGTTTTTCCCTACCTGGACGACTGGCTTCTGAAAGCAGTGTCCCCAGAGATGGTGCAACGTCATCTGCAGGTAAGATCTCAGCTGTTACTCGACTTGGGTTTTTCGATCAATGTGCCCAAATCTCACCTGGTGCCCTCTCAACGCAACCTGTTCATAGGGGCGGTATTGGACTCTACTGTGTGTCGAGCATTTCCTCCTCCTCAAAGAATCCTCGACATTCAGGAGATGATCCCTTTATTTCACAATGGAGCGGTTGTTCCAGTTCTGAAGGTCCTTCGTCTGCTCGGTCTGTTCGCCTCCTGCATTCTGTTGGTCGACCATGCACGCTGGCACATGAGGGCACTCCAGTGGTGCCTCCGCAGGCAGTGGTTTCAGCACAGTGGAGATCTCAGGGAGTCAATCAGGATCTCCAGAGAAGCTGCAGCGGATTTGTCTTGGTGGAGCGTGGAGGGCAATCTGTCTCAAGGAAAGCCCTTTCATCTACCTCCATCGGTGGCCACAGTGATAACGGATGCCTCCACCCTGGGGTGGGGTGCTCATCTGGGGGATCTGGAGATCAAGGGTCTTTGGTCTCCAGAGGAAAGGTTGCTTCACATCAACCTTCTGGAATTACGGGCTATACTTTTGGCGCTCAAGGCCTTTCTCCCTTCCCTTCGCGGTCAGTCGGTTCAAGTCCTGACAGACAACACTACCGCGATGTGGTATGTCAACAAGCGGGGAGGAGTAGGGTCGTATCGTCTCTGCAGGGAGGCGTTATGGCTCTGGTCCTGGGCTCAGGATCATCAGATTTGCTTGATGGCGAATCATCTGGCCGGGGTGCTGAACGTACGTGCGGACAGTCTCAGTCGGCAGTTCTCCGCCGACCACGAGTGGAGGCTTCATCCGGAGGTGGTTTGTCACGTCTTTCAGACGTGGGGAACTCCTCGGATAGACCTATTCGCCACCCACGAGAACGCGCATTGCCCGTCATTCTGCAGTCTCCAGTTTCCGTTGCAGGGGAGTTTGGGGGACGCGTTTCAGTTGAGTTGGGGCTCACAACTCCTTTACGCATTTCCTCCCATACCCTTGATTCCTCAGGTTCTGAGGAAAATGTGCCAAGACCGGGCCCCAGTTAGTTTGGTCGCCCCGGATTGGCCAAGAAGGGTGTGGTACACAGATCTACTTCACCTCTCATTGCACCCTCCGCTCCATCTCCCTCTCAAGGCAGACTTCCTCTCGCAATCGGAGGGGCATGTTCTTCACCTCCACCTCCAGAGCCTACACCTTCATGCCTGGAGATTGAACGGGGCAACCTGGGTTCCTTCTCTCTCCCGCCTGATGTGGTGGATGTTATTTTATTTGCCAGGCGACACTCCATCAAGTCCATTTACTCATATAGGTGGTCTAAGTTTGTTACTTGGTGTGGAGAGAGATCCATTGATCCTTTAAAATCCCATCTTTCTAATGTGCTTCAGTTTGCTCTTTCCTTGGCTCAGCAGGGCTGTGCTCTGGCCACGGTCAAGGGCTATCTATCGGCCTTATCGGCTTTTCTGCAACTTCCAGATCAGCCGTCATTATTTAAATCCCCTATAGTATTAAGATTTATCAAAGGCCTTACTAATAGGTTTCCACCTACTCCTTTTGTAATGCCACAGTGGGACCTTAATATTGTCTTAACTTGGGCCTCCCTCCATACTTTCGCAAAGCATTATTGCTTGGACTCTGAGATGAGGAGGGAGGGCCACTTTGCGTGCTGTGTCTTGCAGGACTTTTTGGTTTCGGAAGGTGGACACCCTCCTCCGGGAGTGGGATTGCTGTGGAAATCTATTCACAAGGTGAGGAATCCACTGGGAGATGTTTCCATCAGAAGAACAAGTTACTTACCTTCGGTAACGCTTTTTCTGGTGGATACAGTATCTGCCTGTGGATTCCTCACTGGCCCACCCGCCTCCCCGTTATCCACCTTTGTATACCTTAAAGGTTGTCTTGTTTGACATGTGTTTTACATTGTGTCTTCTTTCTATCTGGTACACTTATAGGAAATGCTTATGTTCCTTAGCTTTCCTTTTTCTATATGTACTATGTATATTTGTTCAAATGTTGTATACTGTGTATACTTTGAATCTGTTGTCGGTCCACCTGTTCACCTTGGAGGCACGGAAAAAATGGGTGGAACTGACGTCATCACGCCCACGTGGCTCTCTTATGGCTCCGGTGACGTCATACGGAGTCGCGAGCAAAGCCAAGGTATTATGACGTCAGCGTAGAGAGCTGGGGAAAAAAGTTTAGTGGAATGCTGGCGCAGGGGATATTCACAAGGGGAGGAATCCACAGGCAGATACTTTATCCACCAGAAAAAGCGTTATTGAAGGTAAGTAACTTGTTCTTCCAGTCCAGGAAGGACCTAGCTTGCCAGTTCAGGCTGGACTGTTCCCATGGGGAGCAGGGTCAAGACTGATTTACATATGGCCTGGTCCAAACGGGGGTGACATACCAGGGAAAATAACAATGGAATAAACCCAGATCTGTGTCTGTAGGTGAGTGTTTGAAACGTTCCAACACTCTGTCTATCATGTTATTTTGTGAAGTTGCTATGTGCGCCCTAAGTGGATAAGGGTCTACCTAGACGTGGGTCCCTTGCTCCCTGCACCACTGGATTCCAGCTAGCATGGTTTATGTGGGTTGATAACCTGAACCCAGTCCCACAGTACTTGTTTCAAGTCCAGGGAGGATCTAGCTTGGCACTACGGGCTTGACTATTCCCATGGGGAGAATGGTCATGACTGATTTACTTGCTCGCTGCACAACTGGATTCAAGCTAGCCTGGCTGATGAGAGGTGATACCCCGAAACCAGTCCCAGAATACTTGTTTCCAGTCCAGGGAGGACCTAGCTTGGCGGTTCAGGCTGGATTGTTCCCATGGGGAGCAGTGTCAAGAATGATTTGCATATGGCTGAATCCAAAGTGGGGTGAGGTATCAGGGAAAAAAACGCTGGATTAAACCCAGACCGTGACTGGAGGTGAGAGTTTGAAACGTTTCAACACTCTGTCCATCATGTTATTTTGTGAAGTTGCTATATGCGCACTCTTTGGATAAGGATATGCCTAGACGTGGGTCCCTAGCTCTCTGCACAACTAGATTCAAGCTATCCTGGCTGTTGAGGGGTGATACCCCCAAACCAGTCCCAGAATACTTGTTTCCACCCTTGGTTGAAAGTGGAACCCTGAAGCATCGGGGATCCCCTGCACCACAGGGGTAGCAGGGGTCTGAGTTACACCCCTGCAAGCACTACAGTTTCTGCACCCCATGTGTTAGAGAAAAATAAACACTGACCCTCAGTATCTGCTCCAGTTGTCAAGCAGGCCCGGTTCCAGGAATTTTCTCCTGGAAGGGCCTAGCATACGTTCGGGTGGGCCAATGTGGGCCCAATTTTTGTCAATTCTGGATGTAGCCTACAAACCCTATATTCACATCATATCTTTTTCCTAACTGGCATACAGTGTGGATGAGAGTTATTTGAGAGTAAGAGCTGATCTCTGTACTCACCAGCCCCAATCCATATAATTTTCAGCAGTCCTGGCTTCAATACAGGCACCACAATTCCAAGCATATTGTAATACGTGTTCAACTTAAGGGGGTCCGTTACCACAGTTAAGCCTTGGCATTTCGCTCTAGAAGACTGGCTACTTACTTGTTGCGATTTGCTCAACGCCTATGTTTTTTGCACACTTTGAACTTTGTATCTGTTTATTTTAATGTCATTCTATTGCAAGGTACTTCCATTGACAAAAAAGTTTAAAAAGCAACCCATTTGGAAAAAAGAAAGTAGTAGGGTGCGTGGCCTACCATCATGGCCGACCGGACTTAATTCTGATCTGCTCCTCTCCAGGCCGAGCCACTTATACGATTCCTATGGCACTACTATCCCCAAAAACAGAGTCACCCGATTTCGTGAGGGACCTGGAGCTGTGGGGACCTCCCGGAGGACAGCATCGAGCCTCGGGTGCAGTGTAAGGGGCAATGATAGTTCTGTTCCCGGAGCCCGCAGCGCATCCTAAGATGGCGGCTCCCATTGAGCTCTGCCGTCGGCTCAACCGTGGAGACCCCAGAACCGGAGAGAGGCAGCGCAGCTGCGAAAGCAGAAGAGGAAGGCAGTGACACTATATGCCTGACCCCGGGACCCTCCTCCAGCCGCCTGAAAGAAGTGTTCCATGCTCCAGCACTCGTGGCGGGAAACGCGGGCCACATGCTGATACCCCCGGTGGCGTAGTGGGACCCCCAGTGGGGTTGAAGCGCTTGGGTGCCTGTGCTGCCCCTAACGCCAAGTACGGAGGAATGCGGAGAGGGGCTCCCAATATGCGAGGGTGGACCGCCAGGGACCAGTGTTTTGGAGCAGTGCCTGACCAACACTAAGATGTCGTCCATCAGGCACCAGCATGCAGCCTCGCGGGGAAGCCCCGGTTATTGACTCTGTGTTCCCTGTGGTCCCCCCCATCCTTGGAGCCCTCTCAATGCTCCTGTAGAGCTCCTGAGCCCAACAGCTACCCTCTCCCGCTGATCTCCTTCCGGGTGTGGCCCCCAGCGGAGCGAGATCGGGGACATTATGTTGGAGAGGCGTGGAAGCGTCGCACAAAGGGGTCTCCAGGAATTCTTGGGGTGTGATGAGGCCTTGGTGACACTGACCCCCAACTATTGATTTAACACTGTGCGGACCGGGTGACTATACGGTGAGGGGCTTCTTCACCCTTGGGTGCACCGAGGGGCAGAGTGGAGAAGTGAGGGGGGGTCTCTTGGTCCGTGCAGTCAGGCTGCAGCGCAAAACATTCTGGACAGCGGCTTGCCCCTTCAATAAGTGGTCCCTGGCTGGCAGACACGAGTGAAGGGGCAGCGATCGGACACAATATGGCGTTACCAGAATTCAGCAGTGCCCCACGCCAACGTCACTGATCACCCATTAGCCACCCCGGAACGATTCTTCCGCCAACTCAGGGGTGATGATTTGGGGAGACGAGGCAGGCTCCGTTTTCCCCCGATCCTGTTCTTTCTGTTGCAGAGCAGGCCCAACTAAGCATTGGAACTCAGGGACGATATCAAGGCGAATATGGGGGCTTCTTTTGATGCATTCAAGGCCAAAATGGGAAGCCGGCTGGTGACCCTGCAATCCGATGACGACTCAATTGTGGCCCGCGCTCTCGATCTTGAGGCAAAATGCCAGGAGCTGGAAGACCGCGTGCGTCCCTTAGGGGCCCTGGCTGGTGACCTACATACTCCGTTGAAAGCCATGGTGCTCAGATGCGAAGATCTCCAGAACCGCTCCCGTCTGTATAACATCTGTGTGTGGGGCCTGGAAGAAGGATGCGAAGGCCTTCATGGTAGGTCTTTTCTCGACTGTGCTGGGAGAATCTGAGCTGGAGGTTCGTCTGGAGCGGGTCCACCGGTGGGGCCCCGTACCCCAAGAGATTCCAGGAGGCCTAGGGACCTGCTGGCAAAATTCAACTCTTTCAAAACTAAGAAGCTGGTCCTCCAGAAGGCGCGCACACTCAACAAAGTGTTCTTCCAAAACGCAACGTGTTCCCTGTACCAGGATGTAGCCCAGGCCACAATGTTTGGCGCCAGCTGTTCCGCCCAGTCATGACAGCCTTAAGAGACCGAAAGGTGACATATAGATGGACCTACCCCTTTGGCTTGGCTTTCTCATTGGACAATAAGAACTATCACTGCACTGACCTGGAGGAAGCTACGTCTATCCTGGGTATTTCGGTACCTTCCTTCACGAGCAGCGGATACAAGAGTGGTGGACGACACAGCGGGCTCGAAGAGGGAGGGGGTTGGACCCTGGTTACAGCAGTGGAGGGCAGGCAGGAGTTCTACGGGATGATGTCTCTGCTCGTTATCATCCTCATGCTGAGTTTCTTCGGAGGACTCCAGTCACCCTTCCAGTTTGCGGACCTTTGCGGGGCCTTAAAGACATGACACTAGGACATTGGCCGCTCTGACTCTTCATGATAGGGCTGCGGGGGGGGGGAGTTTGGTATTATCAAGACCGTCGGCAACCCTTGAGGTCAACTTTAGCTAATATCTTTTTTGTGCCTACATAGTAGTTCTATGGGCTTAGAAGGCGGAATTTAGACCGCCCCAGATAATGCTCGAATGGATGTTCTCCTCCGCGATTGAGAATTCCCAAGCTTACAGTTATGGTTTATTATGGTTAATGCATGTTAATGTTTATATTATTTTGGTGTCACTGTACTTTATGCTCTTATTTTATGTTGCTTTGATGGGGCGGGAGGTTGGGGGGAATGACGATGAGGGTATTGTTCTCCGGAGTGCAACTGGAGACGCATTCTAGAAGGTTTTCTGATTATTGATGGGTGTTATTGCTTAACGTGGAATGTCAAAGGCCTTAATTCCCCTAACAAAAGAAACCGGATCTGGAAATTCCTAAATGACCATCAAATTCAAATAGCCGCACTGCAAGAGACACATCTACCACGCAAAGAGGAACAACGACTGAAACATAGGGCCTACCCGCTGATCTTTGGCTCCTTGACACACACTAAACACAATGGGGTTGCGCTTCTTCTTCACGCATCGATCCAGTTTCTCCACCATGGCACTAAAACGGACAAGGAAGGGAGGTTCTTGATGGTTCGGGGCGAGCTTTGAGGACGCTCATGCACTATAGCCACAATTTATGCACTTAACACAGGGCCACATGATTTCCTGGGCTCATTCCTTACCACACTGGAGGGATTATCATATTGGTTGAGGACTTCAACTTTATATGGGACTCGGCTCTTGACACTTCACACTCCCATAGAGTGGGGGAGGTGTTTAGCAAAACACTTAAAGCTACTTTGTAGGGGCTGGGGTTACAAGACGCTTGGAGGGCGGACCATCCCGTGACCACGGACTACTCCTTCTTCTCACATTCACATAGGACATACTCCAGGATCTACCATGCATTCATCAGTCAGTCCCTGCTCCACGCGATAGTGGGTTCTCAGTTTCACCCGATTTGCCTCTCTGACCATGCTCCCTTAGAGTTGACCTTTGATTGGCCTGCCCCGCGCTCCAAACTTGTTAGGTGGTATTTCCCCAACTTCCATTGCAGAAATCGGCTTCTCAGGGACGACTTCAGAAAGGCAATCACGGAAATGTTTTACCTTAACGACCCCCAGCAAACCTCCCTATCTAACAATTGGGACGCCTATAAGGCAGTTATTCAGGAAAATGTATTGAGCTAGATGCCACTCTCAAAACACAATGCAAAGGGAAAGCCTTCACCTCGAGGGGGAGCTTTGGAAGGCGTAGAATGACCACAAGTCCAATTCCTCGTTCCAATCCCTCCATGAGGTTACACAGGTTAAAGGGAAGCTTCAAGCTATTTACACGAATGAGGCTGAAAAGACCCTCCTCCACTTGCAGGCTCGTAGCTATGAGGGAGGGAATAAGGTGGGCTTCCTCTTGGCACGTCAACTGCGTGTGAGACAGGAGAAAGAGTACATTAGGCACATAGTCGATGGGAAGGGGGTCTATCACCAATGCGAGGTAGGGAAAGCCAAAGCTTTTTGGGATTTTTATCGTTCCTTGTATGCTGCAGACCAATTAGACGCACAAGTTCAGGACCATCACCCAGAGGCTCTGGACCTGCCCCAGGTTCTGACCTCCACAAACGAAAACCTAAGAAAGCCCATTTCCGCTGAAGAGGTTCAACAGACCAAAGATTCCCTTAAGCTCCAAAAAGCGCTCGTCCCTGATGGTCTCAACGCCCGCTACTTTTGCGCTGGAATTGGTCCCCCGCCTAGTGATGCTCTTCAATGATATATCACTGAAACACAAATGGTGATACCCTTGATGGGAGGGGCTCTGATCTCCATCATCCCCAAACCGTGGAAAGACTCCACTAGCTGCGCTTCTTACAGGCCTATAGCGCTCTTGAATTTAGACGCCAAGCTATATTCTAAAACATTGGCCTCACGCCTGGAACACATTATGCCGCTTCTTGTACAGCCAGACCAGGAGGGTTTCATCAAGGGGAGGCAAACTCACGATAACCTCTGGAGAGTGGTCCACATCATCGAGAAGGCACAGAGGAAAGCCATATCTGCGGTCCTTCTCTCGCTTGATGCGGAGAAGGCCTTTGACTGGGTGGACTGGACTTTTTTTAACTCGTACACTGCGTCAGTTTGGTTTTGATGAGACCTTCATAGGCATGGTGCAGGCAAATTATGATGCGCCGCAGTCTAGGGTCTTTGGTCAATGGGGTGGCTTTGGAGCCTTTTAACTTCTCACGGGGAGCCAGGCAGGGGTGCCCATTGTCCGCCCTGCTATTCGCGCTCAGCATCTAACCTTTCGCAGAGCGCATTCGATCCAATACAGACATAGAGGAAGTACCATTTGGCTCAGGGGAACACAAGATTTCCCTCTTCGCAGATAATATGCTCCTTCCTGTCACGAGGCCACAATCTTCTCTCCCAGCGATTCAGTCTGAGCTTATCTCCTATGAACAGGCCTCGGGATTTAAGGTGAATCTCTCAAAATCCTTTCTTTTTAACTTAACTGTGCCAAAGGAATTCATGAGGGCTATTGAAGGAGCTTCCCCTTTTCCGAGTGCTCACAAAGCCATCCCATTTCTTGGCATTAAACTTACCCCCAGGCTGGAACACCTTAACGTAGCTAACTTCCCTCCTCTGTTGCGCCAGCTTAAAGCTGATCTGACTAGATAAAGGATGGCCTATCTCTCCTGGATAGGGCGGGTCAATGCCATCAAAATGAACATTTGCCTGTGCTTGCTATCCCTAATCAGGGACTTCCTATTTCAGTAGATCGAATGCTTTTTCCTGAACTGAAAACAAGTTTATTCGGCAGGGGCAAAGAGCACGGCTCTCCAACCGTGTTAACCAGATCCAGAGAGGAGGGAGGCTTGGCCTTGCAGGACTTCTTGGGGTACTATAGGCAAGCCCAACTTCGGGTGATTAGGGAATGGTCCCTCCGAGAATCAGAAAAACTTTGGCTACATAGGGATCTACAAATTGTTGGGAGGACGATCTGGGATCTCCTGTGGAAGCAGAAACACAATTGACCACGCAATGCCTATATCAGTACCCCATCGGTAACCACCTTGAGGGTATGGGATGAGTTAACTAGATCCACTCCCCTTACCAGCTTCCCTTCCCCCTAAACACCCATCCATTTCAATCCAGAGTTTCCTCCAGCACTACAGGAGGGACCATTTGAGACTTGGCGGAAGGGTGGCTGTCTCATGCTCTCTCATCTGTTCGAACAGGGGAAATTGTTGACCTTCACGGAATGCATTAAAGCCTTTCACCTTCAGACATCTGAAGAGTATCACTATGTGTAACTTAAGCATTGGTCCCTTCATCCGCAGCTGCGCCTGTCCGCCATTGGGAATTTACTTCCCATTGAGAAATGTGCGCAGTCAGGAGCCTCTACGAGGGCGACTATCTCTTTCCTTTATTCACTCATACAGTCTTTGGGGCTGCCTCTGTTTGCATGTGGGCCTCGGCTGTAGGCTCTCCATCTCTTTCACATCTAGGACACCGGGTGACTCCCCGGATTCGCTACGGGGGTTTCCGGGAGTGGGGAGACCCCCTCTCCCTGTGGCCCTGCCTTCATCTGCAACTGCATTTGAACATTTTTTGGTTGTGACACCATAGTTTGAATATTTGTGTTTATTATTTATGAGTTAAGGGGAGAGGGGGAAGGGAAGGATGATTACCAAGGTCTTTTCTGACCTCCCACGAGATCTGGAAGATGTATGCAATGTGGGGGGGCCGTTGGAGACCTGGGAGATATCCGCTGCACATACTTAGGGCCTGCCGAGTCCTATTTCACAAACTGTATGTGATATTTTAGCGTTCTGTAACTCTCTGCATACACAATGTATAGGGATCTCCTTCCACACTGTGGTCTTCTGTGTACTGTTTTATCTTTGAAACCATTAAAAATATCTTTGACAAAAAGGAAAGTAGTATTCTTGACAACTAAGAGCAATGTCTATGCCTGACAAAAGTAAAACCAGTAATTGCAGTCAAACAGGTAACCCTCTGTGATCGTAATACACAAAGTGCCCTGGTTAGAGAAGGGGCTGCAGATGTTTGTGCAGACCCTTCTGTAATACTGAAAGCACTGGCATGAATGTATGGATAGCGCTATAGTCAGAGGATGTTCCCTCATTTGCATGGGGCATGACCCACACAAATGAGGGAATCACTATGCCTCTGAGCCCGCCCCATATTAGGTATGCGGGCATAGAGACAAGCAGGCACACAATATGGGAAACAAAAGCAATCATCCAGAGTAGCAGAATACCCCAGCCATGGTTGGGTTTTGTACCAGTCCGAAATGAATACTCCCTAAAGTGCATTTGCTTCTCTCAGGTTAGGTCATGTCATGTTATGTTGATTTGTAAAGCGCACTTTTACCCAGGAGGGTATCCTGGCCAGGGCCGGAGCAGAACCTAAAGCAGGCCTAGAGATTTATCAGGCCAGGCCCCGGGGAGGTGCACAAGTGTGCACCGCTGCTTTTGTTAAGGTGGCCAAAATTACAGCACAGCTGAAAATCCTACCCCCAGTAACAAAACCAGCCCCCACCGTTGAAAAAACTGCCCCCACCCTTCCAGCCTCCTGAGGAAATGCCCAATGTCCGCTACAGTTAGTCCAGCCCTGATCCTGGCGTTACAAAAGGGGGTGGTGATCCTGGCGTGAGCAGTTGTGAGATTAGCCAACCCCTAGTCTCTTATGGGACTACTTGAAAAGGCAGGTTTCAGCTTCTTATCGAATTCAGGAAGTGAGGAGGATGCTTGGATGTGTAACAGCACGTCATTTCATGCTTTAGGAGCCATGTAGGAGAAGGCTCAGCCACCAGATCTGGCTTTCTGTATGCGTGGGATGTATGCAAATAGGAGTCTGGCTGAGCTGAGGTGTGTGGGAGGTTTGTGAATGCAGATGGTACTGTTGACGTATGCTGGGCCACAGTATCTTGAAAGTTGGGGTGAGGAGTTTGAAATGTGCTCATTTGTGTGTGGTTAGCTAGTGCAGCTCCTTGAGGTGAGGTGAGATGAGATGTGTGTGTGTCTTGGGAGGTTGAGAGTGATTTTGGTTGTAGAGTTCTGGATAGTCTACAGCCTCCTGATGAGATGCTTGTTGATCCCGGTGTAGAGGGTATTCTTGTAGATTAGTTTGCTGGTGGCAAGAGTATGTGTAATGACTTTCCGAGTCTTGAGTGGGAGCCATTTGAAAATCTTCCTCAGCAAGTTCAGCATGTCGAAGCATAATGCAATGATGGTGTTGAATTGTGCTCTGATGTGGAGTTTTCATTTGATGATGAGCCCAATGTTCTTAAAATGGGTTCTTTAGCTTGTGGTAAGTATGTATATCATGCCACATTGCATAATCGGTGGTCAAGGGAGTTGTCAGAAAATTAAAATACCCTCCACTTTTATCCTTACCTCATCTGCCATCAGCCTAGATCATCACCCTTCATCCCACCTTCTGTCCATCTATCTCTACATCCTTTAAGACTTTCATGCATCCATCCATCTTTTCATGTTTTCATCCAACAATCCTTTCACCATTCCATCCTTCCTTTATATTTTGTCTATCCATTGTTTCATCATTACACTTTTCCCTCCACTCACATTCCAGTCATTCATTCATCCTCCCATCTATTCTTTTTCATACACCCATCCTTTCACCTTCTTTTATCAATTCACCCATCCATCCAGACTTCCATCCACTCATTGTTCCAGTCTTTCATCATTCCAGACATTCTTTCCCCCACCTATGCAAATATTGTTTTCAACTTCCAACCATTTCATCCTTGCATGCATCTTTTCGTGTGTATTGGCCTTCCTTCTTGATAGTTTCTTTCTTCTTTTTATAGGCCATTAATTTCACTGTTCCTTCCAGCCCTCTCCCTCTCACACAGTCTTAGTAGCATAGCCAGTCTATTGCGGGTCTTAGTGCAAGGACATAATTGGCTCCCCAGCTGTTTATTTAAATGACAAAACAGCACAAATCTGAGTTTAGTGAGCCCCGTGGGTCTTTGTGCCTCGGTGGCACTGCACCTGCTGCACCTATGGAAGCTAAGCCTCTGCAACCTCTGCAACCTCTCATCTTTTGGGCCTCTCTTTCTGTTTTTGGCTTTGCATCCCAGACCTCCCTTACAATCTTCCTAACATTGTTTTTAAGAGTTTCTGTCTGCAGCTCTGCACACAAACCAGGCTAGTAAATAATTATATAAAACACCACCCCAGCTTAAGCTGTGAAAGTGGGGGTTTCACTGCGCCACTGCCCGTGGTAATGCTTTATTGAACTGAACTGTGATCAGTCCCATTGCAAGCAAATGTGGTCAGACAAAGAGTATCACTATAACCAGGTCCACTGAATTCATGTGTTAGGGGAGGACCAAATTATGAGGCAGAATTCACTAAATTATGCATCCAGAAAAGACTAAATATGTTGTGTAATGCGGTGGCATGTTGTGATAATATTACTAAATTATTTTGTCTTTTTTTTTGTTTTTAACATTTGTTAACACTGCTTGGGCCTAGCTTACACCTCATTAGTACAAGTTTAACATGCACGTATAGCAATAAGCAACTGAAAGGTGACCAGTCAACCTTTGCACAGGGTCTTCAACTGTGCTGCAACAGATGTTGCAGCATTTTCTAGTAACTTTTTATCACTTTGAGCTAGAAACATATTTTTAAAAGCTGCAGATTATGTGGCAAATTCAGCAAACCCAGAGCGCTGCAGAAAACACTAGCAGCTACAGGGTTTCACTGTCAAATTGTTGTATCTCATTGAGGAAAAGACCACAGCCATAAAATTGTATAATTCCAGTGGCCCTATAACCTGGGAATGTGCAATGTACGGTAACAAGATATTAGAATATGAATTGCTCACATATGTAACGCTGCCATACTGGTGGGAATAAATTCAGCCCAACACAATATTTTACCTGCAATAACATAGTTATTTGGCAGAAAATAGATGGACACGCTTTAAGGCTGATTTACAAAGGTAAATGTCCACTTTTGTGTACGTTTACTATTTTGTTGGTATTCATAAACTACAAGTTTAATTTTACTAATAGTAATTTTACAACTGCAAAGACTTTGCACTCGTAGGGGAGACTCTTCAAATAAATAGATAGGCTTGTCCTATCTTTTAATGTGCGGAGGTCTCCATCCCAACGGCAAAATAGTAAACTTACACAAAAGTATACGTTTACCTTTGTTAATCAGGCCTTTACTCTATTATGCATTGTAATTCCACATTAATTCTTAGGTAATAGGCGGACATCTATTATTCCCTCGCCTTTATGACTGCTCAGTCTATACAATCTACAATTCATTGTATCTTGTTTTGTAAATTTTATGCATGGGGCAGAAAGAGATACCTGATACCTTTGCTAAAGACATAGGGATTGAGACAATGCAGGCCTGCCTTTTTTAAATTGCTTTTATTGCAAGATGAAAAGTGTATAAATGCGGTATCCAAGTTCTTAACATTTATAATCAGATGTAGATCGTCTGTGGGCTAAACTTACTTTTCTGCTTTGAACAAGACGCCCTTAGTAATACTATTAGAACCTTTTTATTCAAATTGTCATGCTTCTGGATTCTTACTATTGTGTTAAATTGTCTGTAATAATTTTAATGTGCTTTTATGGTTTGTTAAATCGAATAAAGCTATCTTTGATCTTGATCTTGACGGCTCAGCTGATGATGCACGCACTGCCACTATCTGAATAGTATAATTCATGCCCCATTCCATGGTATATTACTGTGCCTATCTTACACAAACTACAGTAGATAAACACTCTCAGACCCCCACACAGACCATAATTGCTGCTTTTGTTTCTGTCTGTTTGGAATCGCCTGCTGCCAGCCTACTTCTTGCGGAACCCGCTCCGCGGGTCCCGCTGCGTGAGGAGTGTTGACCGCAGCGCCTTGAAGGGGACACCGAGGGAAGTACTTGCACGGGGCTGCGAGCGAGTGCGTGAGCTCCTTGGGACTGCATTTCCCATGAGCACCCGCCTGCCCTGATCAGCTACACCTGGGCCGCTCTCCCCGACCCCTCCTACCCTTCCACCGAGCCCTTATCATCTGCTCTCGCTGAGACGGCGAGTGGGACGCCTTGCTGCTTTTGTTTCTGTCTGTTTGGAATCGCCTGCTGCCAGCCTACTTCTTGCGGAACCCGCTCCGCGGGTCCCGCTGCGTGAGGAGTGTTGACCGCAGCGCCTTGAAGGGGACACCGAGGGAAGTACTTGCACGGGGCTGCGAGCGAGTGCGTGAGCTCCTTGGGACTGCATTTCCCAGGAGCACCCGCCTGCCCTGATCAGCTACACCTGGGCCGCTCTCCCCGACCCCTCCTACCCTTCCACCGAGCCCTTATCATCTGCTCTCGCTGAGACGGCGAGTGGGACGCCTTGCTGCTTTTGTTTCTGTCTGTTTGGAATCGCCTGCTGCCAGCCTACTTCTTGCGGAACCCGCTCCGCGGGTCCCGCTGCGTGAGGAGTGTTGACCGCAGCGCCTTGAAGGGGACACCGAGGGAAGTACTTGCACGGGGCTGCGAGCGAGTGCGTGAGCTCCTTGGGACTGCATTTCCCATGAGCACCCGCCTGCCCTGATCAGCTACACCTGGGCCGCTCTCCCCGACCCCTCCTACCCTTCCACCGAGCCCTTATCTGCTCTCGCTGAGACGGCGAGTGGGACGCCTTGCTGCTTTTGTTTCTGTCTGTTTGGAATCGCCTGCTGCCAGCCTACTTCTTGCGGAACCCGCTCCGCGGGTCCCGCTGCGTGAGGAGTGTTGACCGCAGCGCCTTGAAGGGGACACCGAGGGAAGTACTTGCACGGGGCTGCGAGCGAGTGCGTGAGCTCCTTGGGACTGCATTTCCCATGAGCACCCGCCTGCCCTGATCAGCTACACCTGGGCCGCTCTCCCCGACCCCTCCTACCCTGCCACCGAGCCCTTATCATCTGCTCTCGCTGAGACGGCGAGTGGGACGCCTTGCTGCTTTTGTTTCTGTCTGTTTGGAATCGCCTGCTGCCAGCCTACTTCTTGCGGAACCCGCTCCGCGGGTCCCGCTGCGTGAGGAGTGTTGACCGCAGCGCCTTGAAGGGGACACCGAGGGAAGTACTTGCACGGGGCTGCGAGCGAGTGCGTGAGCTCCTTGGGACTGCATTTCCCAGGAGCACCCGCCTGCCCTGATCAGCTACACCTGGGCCGCTCTCCCCGACCCCTCCTACCCTTCCACCGAGCCCTTATCATCTGCTCTCGCTGAGACGGCGAGTGGGACGCCTTGCTGCTTTTGTTTCTGTCTGTTTGGAATCGCCTGCTGCCAGCCTACTTCTTGCGGAACCCGCTCCGCGGGTCCCGCTGCGTGAGGAGTGTTGACCGCAGCGCCTTGAAGGGGACACCGAGGGAAGTACTTGCACGGGGCTGCGAGCGAGTGCGTGAGCTCCTTGGGACTGCATTTCCCATGAGCACCCGCCTGCCCTGATCAGCTACACCTGGGCCGCTCTCCCCGACCCCTCCTACCCTTCCACCGAGCCCTTATCTGCTCTCGCTGAGACGGCGAGTGGGACGCCTTGCTGCTTTTGTTTCTGTCTGTTTGGAATCGCCTGCTGCCAGCCTACTTCTTGCGGAACCCGCTCCGCGGGTCCCGCTGCGTGAGGAGTGTTGACCGCAGCGCCTTGAAGGGGACACCGAGGGAAGTACTTGCACGGGGCTGCGAGCGAGTGCGTGAGCTCCTTGGGACTGCATTTCCCATGAGCACCCGCCTGCCCTGATCAGCTACACCTGGGCCGCTCTCCCCGACCCCTCCTACCCTTCCACCGAGCCCTTATCATCTGCTCTCGCTGAGACGGCGAGTGGGACGCCTTGCTGCTTTTGTTTCTGTCTGTTTGGAATCGCCTGCTGCCAGCCTACTTCTTGCGGAACCCGCTCCGCGGGTCCCGCTGCGTGAGGAGTGTTGACCGCAGCGCCTTGAAGGGGACACCGAGGGAAGTACTTGCACGGGGCTGCGAGCGAGTGCGTGAGCTCCTTGGGACTGCATTTCCCATGAGCACCCGCCTGCCCTGATCAGCTACACCTGGGCCGCTCTCCCCGACCCCTCCTACCCTTCCACCGAGCCCTTATCATCTGCTCTCGCTGAGACGGCGAGTGGGACGCCTTGCTGCTTTTGTTTCTGTCTGTTTGGAATCGCCTGCTGCCAGCCTACTTCTTGCGGAACCCGCTCCGCGGGTCCCGCTGCGTGAGGAGTGTTGACCGCAGCGCCTTGAAGGGGACACCGAGGGAAGTACTTGCACGGGGCTGCGAGCGAGTGCGTGAGCTCCTTGGGACTGCATTTCCCATGAGCACCCGCCTGCCCTGATCAGCTACACCTGGGCCGCTCTCCCCGACCCCTCCTACCCTTCCACCGAGCCCTTATCATCTGCTCTCGCTGAGACGGCGAGTGGGACGCCTTGCTGCTTTTGTTTCTGTCTGTTTGGAATCGCCTGCTGCCAGCCTACTTCTTGCGGAACCCGCTCCGCGGGTCCCGCTGCGTGAGGAGTGTTGACCGCAGCGCCTTGAAGGGGACACCGAGGGAAGTACTTGCACGGGGCTGCGAGCGAGTGCGTGAGCTCCTTGGGACTGCATTTCCCAGGAGCACCCGCCTGCCCTGATCAGCTACACCTGGGCCGCTCTCCCCGACCCCTCCTACCCTTCCACCGAGCCCTTATCATCTGCTCTCGCTGAGACGGCGAGTGGGACGCCTTGCTGCTTTTGTTTCTGTCTGTTTGGAATCGCCTGCTGCCAGCCTACTTCTTGCGGAACCCGCTCCGCGGGTCCCGCTGCGTGAGGAGTGTTGACCGCAGCGCCTTGAAGGGGACACCGAGGGAAGTACTTGCACGGGGCTGCGAGCGAGTGCGTGAGCTCCTTGGGACTGCATTTCCCATGAGCACCCGCCTGCCCTGATCAGCTACACCTGGGCCGCTCTCCCCGACCCCTCCTACCCTTCCACCGAGCCCTTATCATCTGCTCTCGCTGAGACGGCGAGTGGGACGCCTTGCTGCTTTTGTTTCTGTCTGTTTGGAATCGCCTGCTGCCAGCCTACTTCTTGCGGAACCCGCTCCGCGGGTCCCGCTGCGTGAGGAGTGTTGACCGCAGCGCCTTGAAGGGGACACCGAGGGAAGTACTTGCACGGGGCTGCGAGCGAGTGCGTGAGCTCCTTGGGACTGCATTTCCCATGAGCACCCGCCTGCCCTGATCAGCTACACCTGGGCCGCTCTCCCCGACCCCTCCTACCCTTCCACCGAGCCCTTATCATCTGCTCTCGCTGAGACGGCGAGTGGGACGCCTTGCTGCTTTTGTTTCTGTCTGTTTGGAATCGCCTGCTGCCAGCCTACTTCTTGCGGAACCCGCTCCGCGGGTCCCGCTGCGTGAGGAGTGTTGACCGCAGCGCCTTGAAGGGGACACCGAGGGAAGTACTTGCACGGGGCTGCGAGCGAGTGCGTGAGCTCCTTGGGACTGCATTTCCCATGAGCACCCGCCTGCCCTGATCAGCTACACCTGGGCCGCTCTCCCCGACCCCTCCTACCCTTCCACCGAGCCCTTATCATCTGCTCTCGCTGAGACGGCGAGTGGGACGCCTTGCTGCTTTTGTTTCTGTCTGTTTGGAATCGCCTGCAGCCAGCCTACTTCTTGCGGAACCCGCTCCGCGGGTCCCGCTGCGTGAGGAGTGTTGACCGCAGCGCCTTGAAGGGGACACCGAGGGAAGTACTTGCACGGGGCTGCGAGCGAGTGCGTGAGCTCCTTGGGACTGCATTTCCCATGAGCACCCGCCTGCCCTGATCAGCTACACCTGGGCCGCTCTCCCCGACCCCTCCTACCCTTCCACCGAGCCCTTATCTGCTCTCGCTGAGACGGCGAGTGGGACGCCTTGCTGCTTTTGTTTCTGTCTGTTTGGAATCGCCTGCTGCCAGCCTACTTCTTGCGGAACCCGCTCCGCGGGTCCCGCTGCGTGAGGAGTGTTGACCGCAGCGCCTTGAAGGGGACACCGAGGGAAGTACTTGCACGGGGCTGCGAGCGAGTGCGTGAGCTCCTTGGGACTGCATTTCCCATGAGCACCCGCCTGCCCTGATCAGCTACACCTGGGCCGCTCTCCCCGACCCCTCCTACCCTTCCACCGAGCCCTTATCATCTGCTCTCGCTGAGACGGCGAGTGGGACGCCTTGCTGCTTTTGTTTCTGTCTGTTTGGAATCGCCTGCTGCCAGCCTACTTCTTGCGGAACCCGCTCCGCGGGTCCCGCTGCGTGAGGAGTGTTGACCGCAGCACCTTGAAGGGGACACCGAGGGAAGTACTTGCACGGGGCTGCGAGCGAGTGCGTGAGCTCCTTGGGACTGCATTTCCCATGAGCACCCGCCTGCCCTGATCAGCTACACCTGGGCCGCTCTCCCCGACCCCTCCTACCCTTCCACCGAGCCCTTATCATCTGCTCTCGCTGAGACGGCGAGTGGGACGCCTTGCTGCTTTTGTTTCTGTCTGTTTGGAATCGCCTGCTGCCAGCCTACTTCTTGCGGAACCCGCTCCGCGGGTCCCGCTGCGTGAGGAGTGTTGACCGCAGCGCCTTGAAGGGGACACCGAGGGAAGTACTTGCACGGGGCTGCGAGCGAGTGCGTGAGCTCCTTGGGACTGCATTTCCCATGAGCACCCGCCTGCCCTGATCAGCTACACCTGGGCCGCTCTCCCCGACCCCTCCTACCCTTCCACCGAGCCCTTATCATCTGCTCTCGCTGAGACGGCGAGTGGGACGCCTTGCTGCTTTTGTTTCTGTCTGTTTGGAATCGCCTGCTGCCAGCCTACTTCTTGCGGAACCCGCTCCGCGGGTCCCGCTGCGTGAGGAGTGTTGACCGCAGCGCCTTGAAGGGGACACCGAGGGAAGTACTTGCACGGGGCTGCGAGCGAGTGCGTGAGCTCCTTGGGACTGCATTTCCCATGAGCACCCACCTGCCCTGATCAGCTACACCTGGGCCGCTCTCCCCGACCCCTCCTACCCTTCCACCGAGCCCTTATCATCTGCTCTCGCTGAGACGGCGAGTGGGACGCCTTGCTGCTTTTGTTTCTGTCTGTTTGGAATCGCCTGCTGCCAGCCTACTTCTTGCGGAACCCGCTCCGCGGGTCCCGCTGCGTGAGGAGTGTTGACCGCAGCGCCTTGAAGGGGACACCGAGGGAAGTACTTGCACGGGGCTGCGAGCGAGTGCGTGAGCTCCTTGGGACTGCATTTCCCATGAGCACCCGCCTGCCCTGATCAGCTACACCTGGGCCGCTCTCCCCGACCCCTCCTACCCCTTCCACCTATTGTGTTCATACTCCTTATTAAGCCACAAGTACTCCCGCAGCGCGGGAGAGCGCGCGGGAGAGCGCGCGGGACAAGGGCGGGACCGTCTGTGGCCGTCCGGGGCCGAAGGAGGCCGGGCTGGGCCACCCCCCTTACCAGTGACATATAGTATCACCTCCAGTAAGTGGCCTAGAAAAGTTGGATTTGTTTAGTGTTTAACATGGCAACGTCTACATTAACAAACTCTGTAAATAACCATCAAATAACTCCTCCTGTAGAGTCTGGTCCACTGGCAATTGGCCCCTTAGATACATTTTTCTTTAATCGTTCACTAGTAATAGACAAAGAGTTGACCTTGGCAGAGAAGCGCGCAGAGCGTAGGCTGTCAATCGAAATACTTAAGAATTCAACGGATAAGTTTTCAAATCTAGCTTACCCCACCCTGGTAACTCCTCTGTCATCAGTGAACCTGCCAGTTGTAAATGACCATTTTGAGGTCCAGGCCCAAAAACCAAACAAGGATGTTGTGATAGAACTAAATAATCCTTGTGGCGGCAAAATCCTACCAGCACCGCTCACTGATTCTGGCGCCCAGGTTACATTGGCCCAACCCAAAATCGGGTCCAAACGGAAACGACCAGCATCTGTAAGAAAATGTAAAAGGGTGGTCAAACCCCCTCAAAAACTCAGGAAGTTACATAAACTCGTGAACACAGGAGAGGTAGCTACTAACGAAACTCAAAGCACAGAAAGTGTTACACCTACTAATCTTGTCTCCTTGAGCAGCCAGGACGGAGATGACAATCCTTGTACCGACTCCACTGTACCATGTAAAGATAAGGAGCAATCACTTGTAATTGTTCTCCCTGAACTGGAAAAATTGTTTAGATCACTACTCACCCCCATTGAGGATAGAATTGCAAAGCTTGTAGATAGGCTAAACCATTTTGAACAGACTACCTTAGACAATTTTTATTCCACAAAATCACTGATTAAAGCGAATAGGGTGGAAGTAAGCACAAACTCTCAGGCCCTAAACAACCCTGTTATTCAGGATAAGGGAAGAAATCCCCGAAATAGCTCTCCTTTACCTCCCAAACTGAGCAAACCTACAGTTAAAGCCATTACAAAATCCTCAGACAGAACAGAGAGAGCAAACGTTGGCCCTGATTTACCTCAGTCGACCATAATACACCCTACACAGCCCACAATCCCCCCGACACAAAATCCACCAATCGCAACGAGTGCTGAGGCTACAGTGCGTCACCAAGCGGGAATAGTACCAACAAACGCAAACGTAACTAATAGCACGCAGAAAGCTCAGAATATTCCGGTGGGAGGGAATAGGGCTAACTCAGGTTTGTTGGTAGGTAAAACTTCAGTACCGTCCCAAATAAATAACAAACAACAGGCGCTGAAGCCTGTCCCCCAATATGTCCCCCAAGTTCCCAAATCTATCCCACCGCCCGTGGCAAAACAACCCTACAGAAAACCACCAATTAATCTCACCCCAGACTCCTTTCCCTATGTAGCAGTTCTTATAAACGTCCCACCATTACCCCCAGGACAGAGAGAAACTTTCCAGATGCTCAAAAACAAGATCATGCACTGGCTAAAGGAAAACCGTCCTCTGCCTGGTGACATCGACGGGCTAATCATAGGGGTAAGGAGAATAGATTGGATGGGATATACATCGAAAACCTTGGGTGGGGATTGCATAGTGGTCAATTTCCAAGACCCAAGGGTGGCGGGATGGATAACAAGGCAGGGATGGGGAACAAATAAGGGAGGTATCGGAATTGGAGACCTTACCTTTTTTTACCCCCGACCGACTAGTGTAACGACTAGTTTACTCAATGAACCCCTTATTCCCCCTACTGTATCATGGCTAGTCAATCCCTTACCACCTCCTCCTGTAGGTCATAATCATACCACTTACACATATTACAACCCTCATGTAGGATGGCAGGAGACGGGATGGGGATATTGACAAACCAGTACTGACAGTTTAGGAGGGAACACTAACGAGCCAGAAGGGCAATGTGATGTTCATGGTAATACAACTGTTACAAACTCATTGGTCAATTACATCGAGACGGGGGGTTTGGTCGAAGAAGGTGGTTTTAGACTGGGAACCCTAAATACAAATGCCAAGATAACATACCCAGCCAATACGACAGTGGATCCGACAGATGACCAAGAAAGGCAGACTAATTCTACTGAAAGCCCTATGTTAGCCCAAGTATTTCCATTGACAAACACCCGAGATGGGCTAGATGCTAGCATTGGTACGCTTTTATCTTGGAATGTCGCTGGGATGGCAAGTAAATTGGATTCCCAATCCTGGGTGGATTTTATAAGTGGGTATGACATCTGTTGCTTCCAAGAAACCTGGGCTTGTGATCCCCTTTTCTGTCTTGGTTATTTGAACTATTATATACCAGCGTCAAAGGGGGGAAGAGGGCGGCCCAAGGGAGGCTTAACTGTTTGGGTTAGACAGGACCTGCAGGTCAACATCAAAATGTTGGACCTGGGAAATTGTGATTTGCAATTATTAAGAATCTCCGTAACAAAGGGTCAACTAATAGATTTGTACAATGTCTACGTGAGAGGTAGCAACGTAACCAATTTACCCACCATTGAGCTGTTGTCTACTGCCATTGAGACCAAGACCCAGGAAAGTGTAACGATAATTGTAGGGGACCTCAACAGGACTTTTGAACCTCTGGACTGTACAAATGACCTCTTGGAGAGCGAAGAGGACAATCTCTGGGGAGTACCACCTCTATGCCTAAAACCTGTAAGGAGATGGACAAAAGAGATCTTATCACTGAATGGAATTTGTATGGAACATGGTTTAAGAGCACTGAACGGGAGGACACCTGGGGACAAGGAGGGCAGCTACACTTTTGACAATGGCATCAACAGGAGCCGAATCGATTACATTTTGTGCAGTCTCCAACTGTGGAAAGGGGTTGTTGACATGATAGTTAGGCCCCGGGTTGAAAGTGACCACAACCCCCTCTGTGTGACTCATAGGTGGTGGAATACTGGTGCGGGTAACCCTCTAGTGATATACGATGAAACCCCTGTCATGAGTAATGATGAACGCAGGTTAAAATGGCCCAAGGTACTGGCAAACGAGGCCACTATGACTTACATCAATAATGCTGTTGATTGTGCAATTTCCGCGATGGAAACAGCGGTTCCAGTGGTTCCAGGGGATAGTGGAATCACCGAAATCCACAATAAGTTATTCTCCCTCCTGAGACCATGCTTCTTCATTAAAAAAAGGAAAGGGAAGAAATCTAAAGAAGTGGGAAGGTGGTTTGATAGTCATTGTAGATCAGCACGATTAGCCCTGGGACAAGCCATAAGGAATAGGGACCGCGCCGCTGTGACAAAGAATAGGGAACTGTACAAGATGGCCATCTATCGTGCAAAAAAGAATTGGGATGAAGGCCACTGGGCCGAACAAAAGAGGCCTCTGATAGTAAAGACTCCAGGGCATTCTGGAAAATCATCAAGTGGGGTAGTGGAGCCGGTCCTGCGAAGCCAGACAACAATGTAGCAGAGGAAGCTTGGGTTGATTACTTCAGACCTCAGTACGCGGAAGTTAACCATCCTGTGGCAGCTGATAGTATAACACCGGTTTATGCAACCGACGATTTGTTCTCCCTTAGAGAAGTGGAAATTGCCATTGGTTCCGCGAAATGTGGGAGGGCGCCAGGTCCAGATAGCATTCCACCTGATATTTTTAAACACGATATGACCAGATGGGCGAGATATACCCTCCTTGTAGCGAATGCCCTAGCCAAGGGGGAAGTGGTCCCAGACCTCTGGAAAGGCGCAACCATTATCCCCATCCACAAGAAGGGAGATCGTTCACTGCCTGCAAACTATAGGCCCATAAGCTTAATAGCCACCATACAGAAAGTAGTCGGGAGAATGGTAACAAACCAGCTTATGGACTGGGTTGAAGACAACAACGCCCTTTCTCCATACCAAGCGGGATTCAGGCGAGCAACCAGTACCATCGATCAGGTCTTCCGCTTTACCATATTAAGGTGGAAGACCGTTGTACTGGGAAGGGGCTGCCTGTACGTCGCGTTCGTCGACCTGCGGACGGCGTTCGACCTAGTCCCCCGGTTTAAGTTATGGTTGGTTTTGCAAAAGTTGGGGATCCCTGCTGATCTGCTAACAATAATTATGCGACTGCACGAATCCAACTTCGCTAGAGTCCAGTGGGGTGGAAGTGGAGAGACAACAGAGGATTTCCCAGTGGGAAGGGGTGTTCGACAGGGCTGTTCCATGGCCCCTTTACTTTTCTCGTTATTTATTAACGGAATCGTTGAGAGGATGCTGAAGGCTAGTGTTGATGCCCCATCGTTAGCGGACACCAGGGTTCCGATCCTGATGTTCGCTGACGACACTCTTATCTTGTCTAAGACCCCCATGGGGCTGCAACGTGCATTAAACATTTTTGATGCTTTTTGCACTGAGCATGGGCTAGAGGTAAATGTGGGAAAAACAAAACTAATGGCTTTTTCCCCCGGACGCAGGAACTACCCCAAGGTAACCTTAAACAGCAGTAGGTTAGACATTGTCAAAGAATTTACGTACCTGGTGTCAGGCCTCCAGAGGACGAAGAGGCGGTAATGGGGGCAACGTTGGGGTCTTTCTGCTGCCCAGAACTGAACAGAAGGGCAAAGAACAATTCATGGACTGAACTACAAAGAAAGAGGAATTCCAAGATGGCGGCCGCTCTGGAAGCAGAAGCGGCAGTCTAGTCTTTCTCCCCACAGGTGTTCCGAGGTTTGGAGAGGCGCGCGCTCCTAGAGGACGACGCACTTCACTGAGGAGATTCAGAGAGTAGCATCTTGACATTAGAGTTCCTGAGGAAAAAGTCAGAGAGAATAGAATTAGAGTTAGTTAGTTTGCGCCAGGTTTTACAGAATAGATTTCCAAGTCAGAAACCTTTTCACACTCAAAGAAACCCCCTGAAGAGAATTTTCAGGAAGATTTACAGAGACAGTTAAGACGACAAAATTCTCTTCAACCCTCGAGAAGACTTTCAATGCATCTTCAAGTATCCCGAGCAGATAGTCGGAGGTCTTTTGGCGCCATCCGGTGACAGAAAAAAGAAGACCGAAGCTAAGTACATTTGAGAGACATGAGAGATGAATGAGAAAAGTATTTGACAGGAAAGATTGCATAGAAAACGTATCTGATAACTCAAGTAATCAGAAATTCACCCCTTTAGTAGAAAGATTTATGTGCAGTCAAATAGAGATGAAGAAAATAATACAAAATACACTCAACACCGTTCACTAGTACAAGATACCTAGAAATAAGGAAAAGTAAAGTAAAGACAAGTTTAGTACTAGAACCGAATAGAGAGAAAGCATAACTCTGCTAGACAAAACACAGAAGAAGAGGACAAGCAAGAATATTCCCACTCCAGAAGTAAGCCCAAAAAATAATTATTTTTTAAGTTAAGAAAGAAACAAATAGAAAAGGCAAGGAAAAAGAGAAAGAATTAATAGAAAGATGTTTTGTAGGAAAGAGAGTCGGCAAGAAGTGACCAGACCCACAGAAAAGAATTGAAAAGGAAAGAAAACACCACACAACAAGACAGACATACAGAAGAGGGGCACAGTGTTTGAAACCCAGGGTAGGTGTTAAACACATAGAGAGTGTTAGAAGTCGAAGGGAGTAGAAAGTAATAGTGTCGTGTTTGTTTCAAGGTTCTCATTAACCAGAGCTGACAACAGAAATAAGAAGAAGCCGAGGAGAATAGTGAAGAACCGGAGTTTCAGGACCAGTCTCTTCTTTGTTTATTATTTTATCCACTTCCCCTTCCCCCCTGCGGGGTAGTTTCGGAGTCCAGGTGAACGTTCCTGGAACTCTGGCTGCCGTGTAGAGGGTGTTGGGAACTAGCATCTCCGTTCCTGTGCAAGCACTTCAGGATACGTCATCTTGACCCTGACACCTGGGTGTACAGATCGCAGAGGGCATTGGCTGGACGCATCATGTAGATAAAGTGGTCTTAAAGCACCAGCAGCTTTCTGGTGCTTTAAGGGGGGAACACCGCAAATCCAAAACAAAACCCATAAAACCCGCATTAATAGTGTATGACGCGAAGGTTTTGGGTGCCACATTATATGGCGCGGAGCTATGGGCCCGGGATGGTTTAGCGGCTCTTCAGACTTCAGAGAACAAGTTTATGCGAGGGATTACAAGACTCCCACAGAGTACCCCCTTAACCCCACTGTTTTTGGAGTTAGGTAGACGCACCATTGTAGATAGAGCCCGATTGCGCCCAGTCCTTTACTGGAGACGTCTCTGGACGACTCCAGAAATAAGACAATATGCGGAGGGTTTTCAATGGATTATCAAGGAAGATACCTTCCATAAGATAAAATGGCTAAAACATCTGAAGTCCATGTTAGTAAACTTAGGGTTTTCAAATCTTTGGAATAACCCTGAGGGAGAGATCTTCCCTAGCAAAGAAGCCCTTAAAGAACAATACTGGGATTGGGTTGGCGGTAAGATGCTGAATGACACCAGGGCCGACTCTATGACTGGTCGCTTCCTGGAGATAAAAAATTTTCCTGCCCTGGAAAATTACTGGGACAACATCACGGTACCAATGGATAGGAAACTTGTATTTCAGCTAAGATCAGGATCTATCCCCCTCAAGAAACTGACATCTGGCTGGCACAGACCCACCAAAAACTTATGTCCAGCATGCGAAAATGCCGAGGAGAGCATAGGCCATTTTCTTTTCGTATGCCACGCTTATGTGAATCCGAGGAGAAAATGGCTCTCGCCGGTATGCAAAAACTTGGGGACACGAGACAGCACAGTGGCTCTAAGAATCCTACGTACTACAACTCAGGATTCGATAGTCATAGGGGTAGCTAAATACCTGGGTTGGGCATGGGCAATTAGAAGACGGTCCCTGGGGGGAAGCAGGTAACGAGGTATTCCTCTCAACAATGATTAATGTAATACTATTTGTAAATATGGTTTTTATATGCAAATGTTGTATGAGCTGTACTCTATGTTTAATGAATTTTTAATCCGTAATAATGTATTATTGTAGAACTGTGTTGATTTTATGTGCTTTTATGAGAATTGTCTCGAATAAAGCTTATACAAAAAAAAAAAAAAAAAAAAAAATAATAATTGAGGTGCAGAAGGCCACTCGCCGGCCTTGGCCCTGGCGTCATTGTACCTGCTGCCTCATTGGCAGGTAAACCTCTGTCCCCACACTCCCAAATAGAGATGAGGAACCCACTGAAAGCTTGAGTCTGAAGCCTGATTCTGGCTCAGCTTGAGGTCCTTTCGGAACGAGACAAGCTTTCATGTACCTTCTACCTGCCACCCTCAATCTACTCAGATGTGGCATTACCGCCATAGCTTCCAACTTTAGAACTGAACAGCCAGGTTTGAGTCTTACGTTGGCTCAACATCATGTGATTCTGGGAAAATCTCTGGTGCCTAAAACAATAGATTCTGACCTTGTGTGATGTAACTGGCGTTCATGTAAGGCACTTCAGTAACTACGGGTCAAGTTTGCACAATGTAAATACTGCACAAAGAGGTAAGAACAAAGAATTAACATAAAAAGGAGAGTCAAATAGATAGCCATTTAGTAGTTGATCAGTACAAAGTGAAACCATAAAACCTAGATAAATTGCATATTCCCCACTTAAATTGTGTGACCATAGACAAATGTTTTATTTCACCACAACTCGTTTTTCTTCATATATGCACATGAAAGCGCATTCAAATATGTGAATCAGAACCCAACTATACAAAAAGGTTTTGAGTTTGATTTAATAGACTAATATTCTTGGCCACATAAAAGACCCACTTGACAACTCTCTTGCTTTGTGGTTCACTAATGGCACTGTCACCGGTGGGAGGTTGGGGGCAGGAATGACTAAGTTCATGTTTAAAAACTATCAGTTTTAATAAGTACTTCTCAGTGCAGCGCAATATTGTTACATATTAATGTCAAAGCTTCCACGCGTTAAAGAAATACACTTTTTTTAATTTTGAAGAAACGTTATAATATTTTACGTCATGTTCGTTGTATGATTTATTTACATAGTAAGCATTTTTTGGGCTCAGCTCGTGGACAGACTCTAAGAGCCAAGCCAGACCCTTGGTCTATGAGCCAAGCGACCCTTAACTCAGCTCTGGCTCGGCTCTACCTATTAATTGGTTGTCTCGCCCACCTCTACCCCCAACACACATTGCCATATGCAGTTTGTTGAGACAGAACAGCTAGGGTTCCCACCTGGACATTTATTTTTACCAACATAACCAGTATTTTAATATGTCATCCAGTACAAAAATATGGAAAATTAACTAAATCTGGTATTTTATCCCCTTCTCAATACATACTTAAAATACTAATTATACAAACTATGCACTTTAAATTATGTTCTAAAGATTCCTTAATGACCCCTGACTGATAACTAAAGTAAAGACAGTGAAAAAACATCACAGTGTTACGATGTTTACATGACTAGAGCACTCAGGGCCGGCTGTAGGGCGGTGCGATCGGTGCGACTGCACCGGGCATTGACTTGGGGTGGGGGCGTTTTTTTCGAAAATGTGTATTAACATTTTAAAAGCACCTGCTGCCTCCTTCCTGGCCTCCAGCAACTTTTAAACATCAATTAAAATGTCAAGAGAAGTCAGGTGATTAATCTTCTTCCTGGAAAGAGACGGAGTTTTGTCTAGTGGAAGTTTTGACTCATCGTAAGGTAGCTCAGAGTGTTAAAATGCATGCTGCTAAGAACGTGTACCATGCAGATAAGGAAGTGCATATAATGTAAATAGGTCAGTGGGTTACTGCTTCTGCATGGAAGCTCCTTTTGTTACTTGTCGTTTATAAGTCAAAATCCTAATATTGAACATTGAGTTATTAACTGTCACCGTAAAGCTGCTACAAACTGCAAGGTATATGTTAGAACTATATGGTTTTTTTGCCCAGTCTTTCATCATCCTAATCTTGTGAAAAAGGTTCATTTGGGTAGAAAATAATTCTTATTATGAAAGAGAACCCCTAACTATGATGTTACATTTTAAATTCTGAATGTGTGCCTTTTCTGAATAAGAAGCTTAACTATATTGCCTACCAGTATTGGTGACATGTCACTCCTACACTACACCTTGTAGTACTGTCTGATATAAAATTTCCTATACACTGATATACACACATATGATTGTGCAATGTGTGTGTGGTGTAAAGTGCTTTGACACCTTACATTGGTATTAGTGGTGCTATAAAGCTAAATGAATCCGAGAGACAGTGATTATGGAGACTTGAAGGGCACTGTTAAAGGGTGCTAGTGAGGGAATCCGTGGCAGAGATGGTCATGGCGGGGGGGGGGGGGGCACCAACAGACATTGTCGCACAGAGGGCACCACCAGCGCTAAAGCCGAGCTTGGAAGCACTTAACATGTGCCATCTCAATAACCTCTTCTGCGATGACTGGGTGGGCCAAAGTTCATGTTTGGGTGGGCCTGGCCACCCAGCCCCCCTGCTAAAACCAGGGATGTTGTCAAGCTGCACCCAGGCCAAAGGGCCCTGGAATCTAGCATGGATCCCAGGACACTGAGTCCCAGTAACTTCACTCTGCAGCAACAGGCAAGCTAAATATGGAGTATTTGTAAACTTCATGATGCTTCCTGTGTTATGGAAACCAGATTTTCAACTTAAAATTTTTTAACTACAAAAACCAGGAAAAGCAGCCCTGCAAGTACCATGCATCAGGGGCTAAACTAAATGCATTTTTGTACTAAGGTCTGCATTACCGCACTAAAATGCTTTCATCACATATATTATTGCGCCCCGGAACCACCCTCGAAGAGCACTGGCGCTCTACAAGGAGCTGTAGCGAGCTGTGCTGGCAGTGAGTTCTCTCTGTCAAAATACACTGGCTTTTCACAATTGTGTTTCCTTTTATTCAGTGAGCCACCACACATCATCAATTAAAAAGTCTGTTAGGCTCCCTGCACAGGGAATCATTATTACTCACAATTGAGCCAAGTGCGGCTCTAATATGTGGTCTTGTCAGAGCAAAGTCGTAATTTTCATAAACATTATACAGTTTGGACCAGAAAAATTCACTTACCTCCTCGCCGTTCTGTCCTACGTTGTCTCTCCTCCACCGAACAGGAAGCAGCTAGGCTCCCCTGAGCCAACCACAACGCTGCAATGCAGCATTGTGATTGGCTCCTCTGAACCAATCACAATGCTGCAATTCAGTGCTGTGGCAGGTCTGAGCGCTGCAGTTGTGCGCTCAGATAGGGACTGGGCTCCTGGGCATGTTCTCCATGCTGGCTGTAATGCAGCCTGCATGGAGGACATGCTAAAGTGTGCATGACTGTTTGATCGGCCTGAGAGGGTCGGTCAAAGCATCATGCGCACGATAGTGTGCCCACCACTCCTCCCCTGCTCTGTCAACAGAGCAGCCCCGCCCTCATGCTGCTGCAGCAGGGAAGAATACAATGATAATAACATTGCGTTATTTTATTATTCCCTTCTTTTACTGCTGCACAGCAGCAGTGAGGTGACGCTCCTCCGCTTTAGCGGAGGAGCCGCCACTGTCTCCATGACCATTTGTCGAGAGCTTACGATTTCTCTACATCTTGCAACATTGATAGACACAGAGCAGCAGAGTTCCAGCCAAGCGCCAGACTTACCAGTGTCAATGTGTCAATAGTAAGGTGCTTTGTGCCCTAGTGATCAGGAGACCTTTGGCAGTACGTGCTCCTAAAGCTAAATACTGTTTTATAACTAACGAGCCCATATTATAAACTGTTAGGCAAATAAATCTAACCCTATTCCCCTTCTCCTAGTATATAAACATCACAACGCCATCAAAATATTTATGGCAGGAAAAGGACTAATTCGAGGTTACTTGGTGAGCCTTTAAATCTGTTGTCTTTGTACTTCAATATATATCCTGCACAAAGTTATAGATTACTGCACACGTTTCCTAATGATAAGTAATGTATAAATAAATGAATATATTTTAATTATTGTCTCGCATGAATGGAGTGCTTTGAATGTGCAGGAACGATCTTGCTCTAGAGTTTAGAATAAAATGTATGTGCAAGGACGTCGCTCTTGCAACCCCTAGCTTGCCCCTTGCTTCCCTTCGCACTGCCTTTGCGGTTCCTGGCCTCAGAGGTGGCAAAATGAGTGGCAAAAACACAGGGGTGTCTCGCATTATCAGAGTTAGGGTCTAACCTCATTTTCTCCTAATTTCTCATTACATTAATAGTTCATAATACTTTATAATTCACTATTAGTGTAATAAAAAGTGGAGCAGTAAGATCCGACCTTCACTGGCACCTTAGATAAGAAAAATAAAATGGGTATAATGTATGTTGTGTGCATGTATGTGGGTGAGAGTGTGTGTATATGTGTGCTCCGGCCCATTTGAGTATCTCGCAATTATCTACTGGAACCCACTCTGGTCAGATGGACCTTTTTACTTGCCCAATAGCGTGGAGGGAAAAACAACACAATTATCAAAATTACTGTCCGCAATTTGCCATAATCAAGGACTCGAGACTTAATCTCTTGGCTCTCTGGTTTTTATTATCAGCATAAAGATTTGAAGGTACAAAGTCCTCAATACGAGGCACAACAAGTACATAGGCACTAACACAAAAGCTACTCTACGGAGAATCCGCATACGGCTAAAAATAACTAAAAGTACAATCTCTAAAAGCATGAGGTAGAACACCACCAAGCAAATGTCGATACTAGGGACACTGAACCATACCATCTCTGTCCCTACTCTGCACTAGATGACATCCCTACTTAGCAATCCCTTGAGACCCTCATCGAATAAAAGGTGTCAGAGTGAAACTTCATAAGAAGACTTCACCTAGAGAGCTGGTCTAAGTTGCCCCCTCTATCTCTTCGCCTAGCCTTCCTCTGCTCTGGGCTGCTCTGATCTGCCTCCACCCTCGGGGCGCTGTCCCTAATACAGAACCCCAAATCCCAGAACACGCCCTTTGCGCCTCCTCTTCTGCGGGGTCGTCTTTCAGTAAATTTCCACAGAGCGCTGTCCAGTTCCATCGTCCATCGCTTGGCCTTGAGTCCCAGACGCCATCCGCACTAGGAGTTACGATTGGCACATTCCAATACACTCCCATGTCTGGCTTTTACTACATAAGTCAATTTGTGAACAAAGAGCTTCTCTACTAACGAGCAACTGTCCTTGCACCTGGGGTGAGATCATGCAAAGCAGACATTCTTCACATCTTTTAAGTTGCAATTTACTACAGCCTAAAAACCTCTACTGGAATAAATCCTTTTTGGCCTATTGCCCTTGGCTAACATAAGAAAATACCAGGCCTTTCGCCTCAATGATATATGCGAATTCTGGCCACTACTTCGGTTACACAAGCAGGTTTAAATCACAGTATTGACATTTACGTCTTTCTTTCATGTGTGGTCAAACTAAACAGTCCACAGACACGAAGTCTAAGTTACACATTTCTAACACCACATTACTTTTCATGTAGGCTAAAACTCTATACATTTCTCTACTACCTTTACAATGTGCTTGTACATAGCTGGCACTTCTATTAAAGTCGATATAGGTTATACAATTCGTAATACATTGCACACAAAATACCTGAGTACACATTTGATTATATGCGGGTGCCGACTAACAGTGAGTATAATGCACCCCTACAATTTTCAAACTTTTAAGCGCTACATCAGTTGCGAGCTTGTATGTTTGTACATGGGAGTGTGGATGTGTGTGTGTGTGTGTGTGTGTGCGCGCGCGCGCGTGTCAAAATGAGTAAGTATAAGTGAGTCAGAGTAAGAGTGAGTGAGAGAGTGCGAATGAGTGATTCAGGGTGCGAGTGAGTGCACAAGAGTAGGTGAAAATTAATGACTGGAAGTCAGTGCTAATGTTAGAATTAGTGTGAATAAGTGAATTTAAGTAAGCATGTGTTATGCTTGCAAATCTGCTGTTGGACCTGGCATGCTTCTTGACTTCAATCGATCAACAAAAATATCTTTATTCGGTTTTGCTTAGGAAACCATAAAAGTACACATACAATTATTGTCTTACATTTAAAAGTTTGATGTTTAAGAACAAAATCACATCTCTCTACCCTCTCCTGATGGCTAATTAGAGTTAGTTTTATTAAAGTAACATAGACTCTATAAATCCATTAATAGAAGCCTACTTTGTGGCCCTCCCTAATAATGGATGGATTACCTGATGCCAGCCTTGATTGTGCCAGGTATTTTAATATCTAATAATTTAATAGTGCAACCATAAAGGTTAAGAAAGATAAAACATTAAAAACAATTCATCATTTATGAATATTACTAAATTACCTTTCTTGAGTACTAGAAGCACCCTTGCAAAATGTTGGCACTGGAATTCAGGAGGCAATACTTGCATATGGGATACGCTTGGCAAAATGCTACTGCTGGCAGCCTGTAGGTAAATTTTGGCATGGAGCACCCATGAAAAAATGTCAGCGCTGGCCACCGGGTGGAAATACTTGTCACCTGTGGCACATTGCTGGTGATGGCACATTGGAGCAAATTCTTGGCATATGGGAAGACAACTGTGGCAAGGTCATGAGGCCATCCATGACAAAATGTGGTCCTTGACATATTAGACATAGCGGACCTCCCTAGTGCAAGAGAAGCAGTATTACAAAAAAAAATTCTGGCACTGGCATATTGTATGTAATGTTTGGGCAAAAGGGGCCACCATGGCAAAAGGCTGGTCCTAGCAATGAAAGCATTTTTGACATAAGGGGGCACCTATAGGACATTTTAGACACATAATATGGTGAACTCATGGGGACTGACAGATTTCAGTAGCTTGGCACACCAAGAAAGGACTTGAATATTAGTGAGTGTTTTTTAAAGCCTAAGATTTTTAGCAAATGCATGTAATAAACTGTGCATTAAAATATACTAATAAAGGCTGATTTTTTTAAAACGTTTTCTCGGGGAAGAAAAACCCCCACCCTCAGTTCTCTCCTAGAAGAATATATAATACTAATTATGCAATTATGTAACTTCAGCAATGTTTATTATTGTGATGTCAGGAATAAGGTTACATGACATCACTTCTTGGGATGATGCAGGATCACAGGTCATATGATGTCACTTCCTGTGAGATCATTAAGGTCAAAGGGTATATTATGTCACTTTGGCTACCCCTGGCATTTTGGTGAATCCACGTCCATGTGCATGTCTGGTGTTAATTTGCACCAAGGAACTATTCAGCGCCATATATATTGATTGTTTTTAACCCCAATTAAATTTCACTTATAGGGCCTGATTCTAATGTGGTTAGTAAAGCATTCCCACCTAGGGCCTGATTACGATGCGGTTAGGAAGGCCTCCTAACGGCATTTGCGCCTCCTGAATCGGATCGGGAACGTGTCTTCCCGACCGAGGGCTAGATTACGAACGATGCGGTTAGGAACATAGGCTCCCATAGAGGTCAATGGGAGTCCAACCAAATCGTATCTGGAAGCATCCGGATGCATCATACTTGGTCGGTCGGACTCTCCCAATCCGAGTCGGTCGGAAACCATTTCCAAACCGATTCGATCAGGAAGATTTCCTAACCGCATCAGAATCGGGCCCATTGTGTCACACTCAAGGTGCAGAATCTCACACATAAACCCACTTAACCCCTTCGATGCTCATGACGGAACGGTTCCGTCATGAGCATCGGTTGAGCTGTGCTCATGACGGAACCGTTCCGTCATGGCCCCGCCCGCGCTAGAACCCTTCAGCACCGCGGGGGAATCCGCGCAGCGCTGAAGGGGTTAAACAATGATAATGTCACAGAAGACCAAACTGGAAACTTGGCAGCTATGACAAAAGGCACCTCCCCATGACAGTGATGACAGACAGAGAAGACATGTGACAGGAGTGCTACGGAGTCATATGCAATGACGAGCACTATGTAGCAGGAATGTAAACAAACTCTTTTATGAACTTATCAACACTGCTATACTTTATTTTACTCATATTTTGAAGCGGATTCAACTTTCAGTGTTCTAGTAATGTAACAGTGAACATAAACTGTTTTTAAGGTAGTATGACAAAAAGAGTAATCGCCAATGCAGATTTTAAAAAGAGCAAGAAAACGTTTTCTCTTTTATGGTTAGAAGGGCAGATTGAAGGATACAAGGGAGCTGAAAATGGACAGGTTCTGAAGCAGCACTGAAATCAGTTACTGAGGACCCTCCACAGAATGAAAAAGGTGTTTATAGGCCCAGGTGTGCAAAGGCTTTTTGTGACCTGAATGTCTGTGGCTGCCCGCATCGCGCACAGTGCGACCATTTCAGCGGGCAGGGTCTAGCGCATACATTCCATTGCCCCATGGCACATCCCTCTCCCCATGACCATCCGGCTTGAGGAGTGTCCAGAAAATGAGAAGAGGGAGTCCACTCCTTGGGCCGCGGAGGTCACTTCCTGGGTTAGTGGGTGCCTTAATGAGGGGCAGTGGGTTGAGGATAACTACCTGGTGCCCTTGGCCCCATTCTCTTTTGGCGGGTTTCGAGGCGAGGAGCAGAGGCTGCCTGATCGTAAAGTGTGCTATTTACAACATCACAGGCATTGGACCGAAAAATACATTTGTGCAGTGTGTAAAAGCATGCTCGAGTTTTTGACTCGATCAAATACTTTTGCAAGTGTTTCTGAATCACAAATAGGAGAGTGAGTGAGAGACGCACCCCCCTATTATTTGCACATTGTAAATCTGTATATATTATGTTGGAAACCATTAAAAGTTAACGAATCTCGAGTTGGGGTGTTAACTGATTTGTTAACTTGGATCGAAACCTGCGGGAAAGCTTTTTAGGTCTCGCCTGAGCTATCACGTAAGCGATGCTCTGCGAGACATTTAGTAAGGGGCTTTTGAAAGTGCTCCCAAAGGCTGCAGGCGGATCAGGTACAGTGCATGTGCGCCTGGCGCGCGCACCATTTGTCAGCCTGTGTGATCACTTTCGCGGCCGCTTTGATGTTCTCAGTGAGCCGCGCGGCCACTGAGAACATCAAAGCGGCCGCGAAAGTGCACACCATTTGCCAGCCTGCGTGCCTCTCTACGCCTTAGTGCGCGTTACTTGCCCTACCCCCCTCCCTTATCCCACTTCCTGCTTGTTTTGAGTGGAGACTCCTGCTTTTTCAGCTAATATTTCTCTAAATTCCCCTACTAGGTGTTGTCAGATGTTGGCACGTATGCCACTCATCCCTCCCCCTTTCTTAACTCTTCTGCCAGCCTCACGTGACCGGCGGTGCCCCTTTTCTCACCTACCATTATTGTGCTGCCCCCCGCTCTACTCCGGTATCTGGCCTTCCAACGGGTTCGGGGGATTCCCCTCCTCTAGCAGGACCAGGGGGCATGGCTCTTATCACGCAGTCGATGATGATAGTGCTACCAACGGGTGCTTTGGGGCGCTAGAAGCAACGAGGACGTCTGCGCTCCTTACAAGACCGACCCCTTGCTGGGACACAGGTCAGCGACTTAGTAGTACAATTAAATGCATTGAAGGCAAAAAGCTTAAACCTTTTAACCTCAACGCTTTTGCTTTCTGGCGGTTAGAAGAGCTGTCTCGTCTCATTATTTATTTTGGAGTGTGAACTAGACGCACCACCCATGTTTATTAAGAGGATGGTGACAGACACATGTTTGGTTTTCTGTCAAAACGTTTTTTAATACCTATATTGACTAATATTTTCAGATTTTTATTCCACTGGATTCCGTTGCTCGAATAGCGCTTCTGGCGCCATCCAATTACGTCACGGGGTCAGGGCTGCCATCGTGCTATGTCCGGAGAGGTGAGGGCTGGACCTTAGGCGCATCACTCCATCATGCCTCGGGCCTCCCTAGCTTACCCCTCCGCGCTACCCTTTTAACGTCATTGTTTAATGTGTCTTTCGTGCAAGTGATCGTCTTTGTTTAATTTAGATTTCTGTTTAAAGCAGACATATTTTAATGTAAATATTAATCAGGTATTCATTATTTTTAGTGTAGCTACATTCATTATTTTAGCTAATATATATATATGTATTTTTTTATGTTTTTAACTACATTGGCTTAGGTATGTAATCGGTAAATTTTGAATCATTATTTTTTTAAATTTAATTTTTTAATTTTCTTTTAATATACAGTTTTGATTTAAATTACATACTATTATTGCGGCTGTTGGGGGTGTTTGCTTTGTGTTGTTTTCCACAATCTCCTGCATCCGCTTTTTCCTTCTCTCTCCACTCCTTTGCGTTCCTTTGTTATGCTTCTCTCTCCTCTTTTCTGCACCTTCCTCTTTTCTGCACCCTCCTCTTTTCTGCACCCTCCTCTTTTCTGCACCCTCCTCTCTTTCTTGGTCTCTGCCCACTTCTTTCTGTAACGTCTTCCTACCCCCACTCCTTTCGCAGCTCGCTTCCTTCTTTGCATAATTACTTTCTCTTCAGCTTTCTTCTCTGCTTCCTTCTACTGTACTTATGCACCATTTCTTGAATTTTCTTGCGTTCGACCCTGTTTCCTATTTTAATCCCATCCACTGTCTTTTTACTTCCCTTCTTTAATACTTTAGTCTTTTCCCTACTGGCCTCTGCTGTACCCTAGACACTACCCACCCTCTGATTTCTTACTCGTTCCTATTGCCTCTCGGAATCTCTCTTCTATCCATCTGGCTTCTTCCGGTTTTCTTTCTTAGCATTGTCTCCCTTTCTATCTCTTCTTTGACCCGCCCTTCATTACCTTTACTCCGTTTGTTTGTTGAACTCGTCTTGGCGCGTTTCTGCCTTTTTGCCTGTAGTTTACACTCCTCTTTATCTTATAATTTGTCCTCTTCCCTTCATCACTCTTCCATCCCTTTCCTCTCCTAAATGTATGCACCCTCATGTCCAGTTCTTTAAACTTCCCTCTTTTATGGCCTAATCTTTTTCTTCTTTTGTACACTTTTCACCTCTCCCTTCCTTCTCTGTTCCCCCTTCGTCATTCCCTCCCTAAGTCATCTACTCCCGTGTTCTCCCCTCCTCACCCTCTTTATTTTCTCTAGCTTACCTTGCCTCATTTTCACTCTTTTCAAAATGCATACATCCAAGATATTTACTGTAGGTGCGCTACATCAGCCCTGACTACACTTCTCTGGCATGAAATACAACAAACCTCAGTTTCTTTACCTTCCCATCCCACCACAAACAAACACAACCACTCACACACAATCACACACACACACAACCACACACACACACAAAAACACACACACAACCCCACATGCACAGAAGCACACACACACACAACCACATACACACAACCACACACACACAACCACACACACACATAACCACACACAACCACCACACACAACCACAAAAACACACAAACACACACAACCACAACTCCACACACAACCACAACACACAAACACACACAACCACAACACACAACCACACACACAACCACACACATAGAACCACACACACTAACACAAACACACAACCACACACAACCACACACACAACCACACACACAAACACACACACACTCAAACACACACACACAACCACACACACAACCACAACCACACGCACAACCACACACATACAACCACACATATAAACACACACACAACCACACACACACACACACACACAACATCCACACAACCACACACACAACCCCACACCCAACCCCACACCCAACCCCACACACAACCACACACACAACAACCACACAACCACACACACAACCACACACACAACCACACACACAACCACACACACACAATCACACTCAACCACACACACAACCACACACACACAATCACACTCAACCACACCCAACCACACTCAACCACACACACAACCACACACACAACCACACACACACAACCACACACACACACAACCACACACAACCACACACAACCACACACACACACAACCACACAAAACCACACACACAACCACACACAACCACACACAACCACACACACACACAACCACACACAACCACACACAACACACACAACCACAAACACAACACACACAACCACACACACAACCACACACACAACCACAATCACACACCCACCCACACCCAGCCGCACACAGCCACACACACCACACCCAACCACACCCACAAACACACACAACCACACACACGCAACCACACACACACACAACCACACACACAACCGCAAATACAACCACACATACAACTACACACACACAACCACACACCGACATACACAACCACAACCACACACACAACCACACACACATAAACACACACATTCTGATGGATACATCTGCCAGTGGATTCCTCACCTTGTGAATATCCCCTGCGCCAGCAACATTCGGAAACTTTTGTAGCACTCCACGCCGATGACGTCACACACAACCACAAAAACACACAACCACACACACAACCACACACACAGAACCTCACACACAACCACACACACACACAACCACACACACACACACACACACACACAACCACACACACAACCACACACACAACCACACACACAACCACACGCACAACCACACGCACAACCACACACACAGCCACACACACAGCCACACACACAACCACACCCACAGCCACACACACAAAACCACACACAACCACACACACACACACCAACACATACAACCACACACACACAACCACACACACACAACCACACACACACACACAACCACACACACACACACAGCCACAGACACACACTATCCACACAACCACACACACACAACCACACACCCAACCCCACACGCAACCACACACACACAAAACCACAACCACACACAACCACACATACACAACCACACACACACACAATCACACTCAACCACACACAACCACACACACAACCACACACACACAACCACACACACACAACCACACACAACCACACACACACAACCACACACAACAAACACAACTACAACCACAACACACAAACACAACACACACTACCACACACAACCATGCACACAACCACACACACAACCACAATCACACACCCAACCACACCCAGCCACACCCAACCACACACACCACACCCAACCACACACACCCACACCCACAAACACATGCAACCACACACACAACCACAACCACACACACAACCACACACACGACAACCACACACACATAAACACACACATTCTGATGGATACATCTGCCAGTGGATTCCTCACCTTGTGAATATCCCCTGC
Organism: Triturus cristatus; assembly: GCF_964204655.1. Lineage (NCBI taxonomy): Eukaryota > Metazoa > Chordata > Amphibia > Caudata > Salamandridae > Triturus > Triturus cristatus. The sequence goes on along the minus strand of NC_140592.1, from coordinate 508,642,027 downwards.
GCCAGCAACATTCAGAAACTTTTGTAGCACTCCACGCCGATGAGGTCGAAGATGACGTCACAGAGACACGGCTCCACATGCGGCTCCGCTGACGTCACCTGATCCATAAGAAGACCTCGTCAGCGTGATGACGTCAATTCCCTTTTTTCCGCGCCGTAGATGCTAACGGTTTTCGGGACTCTCTCTGTAGCTTTAGCTGGATACTTTGTTTTTCTGCTGGTATCTCTCTCTTTCTTCTTGTCTGCCGCTGAAGATGTCGACTAAGAAGTCCGGGTTTAAGCCTTGCAGGGAGTGCGGTAAGCACATGTCGATTACGGATGCGCATGAGGACTGTCGGGTGCCTTTCATCGGATCACGATGTCGAAGGATGTTCTTGCTGCCGCAAGATGAGCACAAAGGCTCTGAAGGAAAGGGAGGCCAAGTTATTCATCGCCAGGATGAAAAAGGAGAAAAGAGGTCGGAAAAGATCAAGATCGTTGTCGAGATCGAGGTCGGCGTCGAAGTCCACATCGGGGCATGCTTCCAAGTCCAAAAAAACATAAGAAAAAGAAGAGGTATGGATCTCGACATCGCTCGGACAGGGATCGAGATCGACCTCACCTTCTCGATGTCGTAAGGACTTTGTATCTCCTTCTCCTGTCTCTGTTCCTGATTCTCCTGTTGGCCTGACATCGCCTGCTGCTTCACTGGAGCATTCTCCGGCTCCGGCCCCGGCTCCATCTCCGACGCCGGCTCCATCTCCGGTTCCAGTTGAAGATCTTCCAGCTCCGGACGAGTCTTCGACTCCGCTGGTTCCACCGTCGGCGCCGATCAGCCCGAGTTCGGTGATGCCTCAGCCTGAGCCATATCCTTCGTTTCCAGGCCAAGATCCGACACATTATTTGAATGCGATGTATGGGGTCCTTTCCAGAGCCTTGTACCGAGGACATCGATGCTGTTTCCATCTTCACCGGCACCGGCTCGGCCTCGTTCGACGTCAGCTGCTCCTTTGGATCCAGGTTTGATGCCGGCTCCGGCGCCGTCGGATTCAGTTACAGCGCCGCCTACTCCTGCTGTGAGAATCAGATCCAGGAGGGAAGCTCAAACGGTACTGAAGGAACAGAGGTACCAGATGAAAGAAGTGGAAGAAGGTGAGCTCATGGAATCAGACGATCTTTTTGAGGAGTTAAAAGAGGCTAGTGGCCTGGACTTATAACCTGAATGAGAGATTACTCCTCCTGCTGATGCTCCTTCAAAAGATGTGGCTCCCTACCACTCAGTTATTAAAAAGGCGGCTGAGCTTCTGGATCTGCAGTTACCATCTGCAGAGTTCAAACCAAACATCCTCACAGAGGTTTTACATTCTCCTTCCTCTGTATCGGAGCCCTTGCTTCCATTTAATAACGCCATTATTGAACCAGCCATGGAAGTATGGCGTAAGCCCTTCTCTGCTCCTGCCGTCTCCAAAGTTGTTGCAAGGAGATATAGGGTGGCTCCAGGGGACCCAGACTTTCTGACCTCCCATCCTTCTCCGGAGAGTCTGGTGGTTCAGGCTGCCTGTTCCAAAAGATCTTCAGGTGCTTTTCCCCAAGTACCTAGTGACAGGGATGCAAAGAAATTAGACCAGTCAGCCAAGAAGGTCTTCTCTTCTGCCAGTATGGCTTTAAAATCAACAAATGCCACCTGTCTTTTGGGCCGATATATCCATGCTCTTATGGATTCAGTGAAACAACTGGCCCCAAAACTGTCGGAGGAAGATAGACTGAACTTTAATGAGGTACTATCGGACACCCAGGCGGCTGCACGTTTTCATGGAGGGAACTCAAATGCAGGGATGAGGGTCTGCTGTCCCTGTCCAGCCTCCTTCCCTGATTTTTCAGCCATTTGCGGGGGATGGCGAAATGTTAATGTCACGAGTCAGGAGAATTTGCAAACTCATTCAAATATACATTTTGGGTTGCCACTGGTTAATACGTCAGTTGCATCATAAAATGCAGCCCTGGTCGCAAACTAGTCAGTGTGCAATGTGTACCTTCTGGTTAATAAAAAGGGCTTCAGCCACAGGGGGTGTTAATTCTTTGAGAGTATCCATATTTTCGCACATCCCTCTGTGATGTCAACAGTACCGCATTTCATAATTCATCAACTTATGGGTGTATGATCTCCGCTACATTACTGATGGGCTATTAACGTACAATGAGAATTTGGGTGGCAGCTGACCAGGGGGGTCCGCCCCCTGGGGTTTTTGGTGAAGTGGAGCAGTCCCGCAACGGTTGGGGGGGCTTGGGCTCCATTTGGGATACTTTTGTAGCCCAAGCTATATACAACCTGCCATTTGAAGGTACAAGCCACCATTTTGTCTTGGTGATACAGTGGCTAGTACCTGTACAGGACCGTTTTTGTCAGGAGTTAAGGCTTGTATCGATACTTGTTTAATATCATAGGTAGCATAGGATGTAGTGAGGCACACTTACTGTGATGGCATCCAGTATTGTGGCAGAAGACAAGGTGACCCAGGCCATGAGGTTGCTGGTGGAGGCTGGATGCCTGGACTTGCTGGCCGATACCCAGCAGCACAGCGGGAGGATGGGCAGGAGGCCTTTAGGCCAAGATCGGGAGCTCAGCTAGCGCCTTGGCGGTGAAGCCCCCAAGCAGGGTTTATGGCAGGACAGATGGAGCCTGGGAGGCCAGGGTGAGCCCATACCCACAGGTGGGTTAAACATAGAGCGCTAGGTTATCTGGAGAGTTGGGAAGGAACACAAGAGAGGCTTTTCAGAGTGGGGTGTTTTTTACCAGCACACGAGCATTGCTTCTGTTTTTCAGTTTAGCTCGTCAACTGGGAAGGCCTTACTTGCGAGATCCCCATGTGTCTCTAGGATCCTGAGGAGAAGAGACAGTGTGGCCTGTGTGGCTGCTGGAATAGGGAAAGGGGACATCAAGATCACTGCCTCAAGAAGGTATGGTGTGGCCTTGGCGGTTCAACGAGTGGAAGGTTTTGGAGCAACCTCAGGCAGGAAGGAGCATGAGTAGCATCCTGGATCTTTAGAGCGGTGGGGAGGGCAAGATACGCTCCCCCTTGGTATGTTGTCACATGAGCATATTCTGCACACAAACAGGCATCTTATGAAGTGGGTGGATGATGTTACGCAGACAGTTCTAAGGGTGCGCACTGAACAGTCCATAAAATGATGAAAGCCTAGAGGAAGGGGAGCTGAGAGATGCTGATGGAGGGCAGGCAGAGATTGCGCAATGGTGGTAGGAAGTTGAGTTGGGGTTTTTTCTAATCCATCTGCACCTCATGTTTTCCAGGACCCAAGTACACAGCAGCACACAGGAGGAGGGTCCAGGACCTGTCAGCCAGGAGAGGTGGCAAAGCTGCGGGCTCCTGAGCGAGCACTGTGGTAAATGCCAGGTAAGATACCTAGGTGTGGACCTCACACACTTTACATAGTGTCCACGGCGTCGAGGATAAGGAGCTCCCAGAAAGCGGGGAGGCCCACACAAAGATGGTGTCCATCGGGGTCGAGGCTAGGGATCCTCAAGAAACCTGGGAGGTCTGCCTAATGATGGTGTTCATTGGGGTCGAGGCTAGGAAGCCTCAAAACTGTGGGAAGGCCTGCTTAAGGAAAATTCTATATGTGCGGGACACTGGTGTTGGCACGGAGGACCAGACAGTGTGCACAGACGACATGCTGAAGCAAGGAAATAGTAAACAGCAGATCAAAGGACAAGAGAACAGGAATATACACCAGGCGAGTACATCTGAGGTCCAAGGACGGCTCTAAGGAGGAAGAATTAGAGTTCTCGAAACGGTCAAGTGTGCTGGTGACAATAGAGAACTGGACAGCAGCATTTCTCATATAAGAGTGTGTACTGTGAAAAGTACTGGTAGAGGTCGGCAGCACTCTTTAAGTACATAGATGTTATTAGGAAGGCACAGTTGAATTATCTGGCTACACCTTGACCCAATACGAAGAGGAATTCCGGGCTTGTATGGCAGTAGACCTGGACGCACAATGGGGGAACTGGACATTGATTTACGGCAGCACATCATGGGCCCAGCAAAATTTGAGAAAACCATTTTTACTGGCAGCGGTATGCTGATCATTTATAAGCCATTTCTGATGGATACATCTGCCAGTGGATTCCTCACCTTGTGAATATCCCCTGCGCCAGCAACATTCGGAAACTTTTGTAGCAGTCCACGCCGATGAGGTCGAAGACGACGTCACAGAGACACGGCTCCGCTCGCAACTCCGCTGACGTCACCGGCTCCATAAGAAGACCTCGTCGGCGTGATGACGTCAGTTCCCTTTTTTCCGCGCCGTCGACGCCAACAGATTTCGTGAATCTCTGTTGGTAGCTTCACTGTTACTTCGTATTTCTTCTGGATTTCTCTGTTTCTCTTTCGAAAAAGATGTCGACAAAGAAATCGGGCTTCAAGCACTGTCATGAATGTGGCAAACATATGTCGCTCACGGATCCACATGACGACTGTGTGTGGTGTTTATCATCTGACCATGATGTGGATGGTTGTTCTAGCTGTCGCAAGATGAGCTCCAAGGCTCTAAAAGAAAGGGAGGCGAAACTCTTCATTGCTAGGATGAAAAAGGAGAAGAGAGGAAGAAGGAACTCGAGAATGAGGTCGAGGTCACAATCGAGGTCGAGGTCGGCGTCGAAGTCGACTTAGGGGCATGCTTCACGATCCAAGAAGCACAAGAAGAAGAGGAGACATTCTTCTCGACATCACTCTGACAAGAGTTTGGCTCCGAAGTCGAAGTCACCAACTCGACGCCGTAGGGACTCTGTGTCTCCTTCACCCGTTCCGGATTCGCCTCCTGGTCCTTCTTCTCCAGTGGCTTCACCGGCTCCGGCTACATATCCGGTTCCGGTTCCATCTCCGACGCCGGTTCCATCTCTGGCCCCGGTTGAAGAGCTTCAAGCACCGGGTGAACCTGCGACGCCGCTTATTCCACCGTCGGTGCCGGTTGGCCCGAGTCCGGTGATGCCTGACCAGTACCCTGCGTTCCCTGGACCAGGTCAGGACCCCTCGCATTATTTAAATGCTATGTACGGGGTATTTGAGAGCCATGTACACCACTGGTGCACCTGCGGGTCCGATGGGTCCAATGGCCTTCAATTTGGGGGTGCCGCAAGTCTATCCGCAGGCCCCTTTCATTCCATTTTTTACGGCGATGCCGTCTTGGCATCTACCGGCGCCGAGGACGTCGACGCCGCTTCCTTCTTCACCGGCGCCGGCTCGACCTCGTTCGACGCCGGCTTCTCCTGCGGATCCACGTTCGGCCCCGTTGGATTCGAACACTGCGCCGCCGACGCCACTTGTACGGATTCGGTCCAGAAGGGAAGCTCAAAGGGTGATTGATGAGCGAAGGTACCTTCTGGAAGATGCAGAAGAAGGAGAGCTGGTGGAGTCTGACGAGGTGTTTGAGGAACTTAAAGAGGCTAGTGGATTGGATTTGTCTCCTGATTGGGAAATTACTCCACCTTCCGATGAACCCTCGAAGGATGTGGCTCCATATCATGCAGTCATCAGGAAGGCTGCAGAACTGTTAGATCTTCAGTTGCCTACTACTGAATTCAAATCAAATATTCTGACTGAAGTATTGCATTCTCCCACTGCAGTTTCGGATCCATTGTTGCCTTTTAATGAGGCCATTATTGACCCTGTGTTGGAGGTGTGGCGTAAGCCTTTTTCTGCTCCCGCAGTCTCTAAGACGGTTGCTAGGAGGTATAGGGCAGCTCCAGGGGACCCTGAGTTCTTAACATCGCATTCATCGCCTGAGAGCCTGGTGGTTCAGGCGGCTTGTTCAGGAAAATCCAAGGGTGCTTTTCCTCAGGTTCCAGGTGACAGAGAGGCTAAAAAGTTAGATCAGTTAGCCACAAAGGTCTTTTCATCGGCCAGCATGGCACTTAAATCAACAAATGCCACTTGCCTCTTGGGACGCTATATTCATGCGCTCATGGACTCTGCGAAGAAATTGGCACCAAAACTATCTGAGGAGGATAGGGTTGGCTTTAATGAGGTCTTGACCAATGCCCAGGCAGCAGCACGTCAGGTGATTCAGAGTGGGCTGGACACGGTGGATTCAGTGGCAAGAGTCATGGGGTCTTCTGTTGCCACCAGGAGGGGTGCGTGGCTGAAGTCTTCTGAGTTTTCCCCGGATGTACAGTCAACTCTGTTGGACTTGCCATTTGATGGATCTGGTTTATTTGGCAAAAAGGCAGATGCTGCTCTTGAACGTTTTAGGAGAGCAAGGCTACGGCTAAGTCTTTGGACCTTCAATCCCAGTCAAGGGGGTCGTTTAAAAGATACAGAGGTTCCGGAAGGGCAACCTTTCGTTCCTACAGGCAGACCCAACAGCAGCAGCAGCAGAAGCAGCAGCAGCAATGCTCTTTGTCTAAAGGATACAGAGGTAGAATCAGGGGTCGCTCACGTGGCCGTCAACTCTCCTCCTCTTCCTCTTCAGCCCCTCCTTCCACCGCAAATAGCCCTATATCCGCCATTCTGGATCATGTTGGTCCTGTGGGGGGCCAGCTTACCCATTTTCTACAAGATTGGGAATCTGTAACTACAGATCTTTGGGTTCTAGATCTTGTAGAAAATGGGTATGCCCTTCCCTTTCGGGAATTCCCTCCAAATTACCCTCTTTGTCAAGGGGCTTGCTCAGAGAACCACCGTCTTCTCCTACAGGAGGGAGGAAGTCCTGAAGTTGTTTCCGAAAGGTGCAATAGAGGTGGTTCCAGAGTAGGAGAGGGGTCAGGGATGCTACTCCCAGTATTTCCTGATTCCGAAGAAGGACGGCAGATTGCGTCCGATATTGGACCTCAGAATCTTGAATCTTTTTCTAAAGCAAGAGAAGTTCAAGATGCTCACCCTTGCTCAGGTTCTTCAAGCGCTGAATCAGGAGGACCGGATGGTGTCGATCGACTTTCAGGATGCGTATTTTCACATCCCAATCCTGAAGTCGCACAGGAAGTATCTCCGGTTTACGGTAGGGTCGCAACATTATCAGTTTGCGGTCCTTCCGTTTGGTCTTACTACTGCACCCCGAGTCTTCACGAAGGTGATGGCAGTGGTGGCAGCCCATCTCAGAAGGTCGGGAATCTCAGTTTTCCCCTATCTGGACGACTGGCTGATCAAAGCGGAGTCGCCAGAGAAGGTGCTGCGTCATCTGCACGATACAACTCAGCTATTGTTCAAATTAGGTTTCTCGATAAACGTGCCCAAATCTCACCTGGTGCCCCCTAAGCACACCCTGTTCATAGGTGCGGTACTGGATACTACTGTGTGTCGAGCATTCCCTCCTCCTCAAAGGATTCTCGACATACAGGAATTGATTCCTTTGTTTTACAATGGAGCGGTTGTTTCAGTTCTGAAGGTCCTTCGCCTGCTCGGTCTGTTTGCTTCCTGCATTCTTTTGGTCAACCATGAATGCTGGCACATGAGGGCGCTCCAGTGGTGCCTCCGCAGGCAGTGGTATCAGCACAAAGGAGATCTCAGGGAGTCTGTGAGGATCTCCAGAGAAGCTGCGGCGGATCTGTCTTGGTGGAGCATGGAGGGCAATCTGTCTCAAGGAAAGCCCTTTCATCTACCTCCATCGGTGGCCACAGTGATAACGGATGCATCCACTTTAGGGTGGGGTGCTCATCTGGGGGATCTGGAGATCAAGGGTCTTTGGTCTCCAGAGGAAAGGTTGCTTCACATCAACCTTCTGGAATTGCAGGCGATTCATTTAGCACTCAAGGCCTTCCTTCCTTCACTTCGCGGTTAGTCTGTTCAAGTCCTGACGGACAACACTACCGCGATGTGGTATGTCAACGAACAGGGAGGAGTGGGGTCGCATTGTCTCTGCAGAGAGGCCCTGCGTCTATGGTCCTGGGCTCAGGATCATCAGATTTGTCTGATGGCAAATCACCTGGCCGGGGTGCTGAACGTGCGTGCAGACAGTCTCAGTCGGCAGTTCTCCGCCGAACACGAGTGGAGGCTCCATCCTGAGGTGGTTCGTCACGTCTTTCAAATGTGGGGAACTCCTCGGGTGGACCTGTTCGCCACTCACGAGAATGCTCACTGCCCGTCATTCTGCAGTCTCCAGTATCTGATGCAGGGGGCGTTGGGGGATGCGTTTCAGTTGAGTTGGAGCTCACGAATCCTTTGCGCATTTCCTCCCATACCCTTGATTCCTCGGGTTCTGAGGAAGATTCGCCAAGACCGGGCCCAAGTCATATTGATCGCCCCGGATTGGCCAAGAAGGGTGTGGTACACAGATCTTCTCCACCTCTCCTCGTGCCCTCTGCTCTGTCTCCCTCTGAGGGCAGACCTTCTCTCGCAGTCGGAGGGGCAGGTTCTACACCCCCACCTCCAGAGCTTACACCTTCATGCCTGGAGATTGAACGGAGCAACCTGAACTATTTTTCTCTCCCACCTGATGTGGTAGATGTAATTTTGTCTGCCAGACGTCATTCCACCAAATCTATCTATTCCTATAGGTGGTCTAAATTGATCCTTTGAAGGCTTGTTTATCTGACATTCTGCAGTTTGCCCTTTCTCTTGCTCAGCAAGGCTTTGCTGTGGCCACTGTGAAGGGATACTTATTGGCTTTCCTTTGCTTCCCGGATCAGCCATCATTATTCAAATCACCCATTGTTCTTCGTTTTCTTAAGGGCCTCACAAACAGGTTTCCTCCTACTCCCTTTATTGTGCCTCAATGGGACTTAAACCTTGTCTTATGGGTTCTCCCTTCGAACCCTTACACAAGTGTCCCTTGAGATTGTTGTCTTTTAAGACTGTTTTTCTCATTGCAATCACCTCGGCAAGGAAGGTAAGTGAGCTTCAAGCTCTAAGTTCAAAACCCCCGTTCTTGACCATTCATCCTGAAAGAATGATACTCGGGACCAGGGCTGCATTTCTGCCTAAGGTGGTAACTCCCTTCCATCTGGGGCAGTCCATTACCCTTCCTACCTTCTATCTTCCCCCTCACCCTTCCAAGGAGGAGGAGAGGCTTCACCGCTTGGATCCTAAGAGGGCGGTGAGCTTCTATCTGGACAGGACTAAAGACTTCAGAGTTGATGACCAGCTCTTTGTGGGCTTTATTGGCTGCAGGAAAGGTCGAGGGGTGCACAAGCGCACCCTTTCCCAATGGATTGTCTTGTGCATCAAGATATGCTACTCTTTGGCTGGTAAGGAACCTCCAGAGGGTTTAAGGGCTCATTCCACTAGAGCAAAGTCTTCCACTTCTGCTTTGTCTAGGGGCGTTCCTGTGGAGGACATTTGTAGGGCGGCAACTTGGGCCTCCCTCCACACCTTTGCAAAACATTATTGCTTGGACACCGAGGTGAGGAGGGACGGACACTTTGCTCGTTCCGTCCTTCAGGACTTTCTGGTATAGAAGGGTGGACACCCTCCTCCGGGCGTGGGGACTGCGGTGGGATTCTATTCACAAGGTGAGGAATCCACTGGCAGATGTATCCATCAGAAGAACAAGTTACTTACCTTCGGTAATGCTTTTTCTGGCGGATACAGTGTCTGCCTGTGGATTCCTCACTGACCCACCCGCCTCCCCGTTGTCCATCCTTCTATACCTGCAATTCTTTTAATAGTGGTTCAAAATGTGTTTTGTTACTGCCAAAGGCATTGTGTTATTTCTTTTGCCTTTCTACTTATTCTCCACACTGTCTGTGTGTTGCTTTGTATATTATGTACTGTGTATACTGTGTATATATTGCTGTCAGTCCGTCCGTGTGCGTCGAAGGCACGGAAAAAAGGGCGGAACTGACGTCATCACACTGACGAGGTCTTCTTATGGAGCCGGTGACGTCAGCGGAGTCGCGAGCGGAGCCGTGTCTCTGTGACGTTGTCTTCGACCTCATCGGCGTGGACTGCTACAAAAGTTTCCGAATGTTGCTGGCGTAGGGGATATTCACAAGGTGAGGGATCCACGGGCAGATACTGTATCCACCAGAAAAAGCGTTACCGAAGGTAAGTAACTTGTTCTTCAGGGGGCTCCAACCCAGGGAGGGGCAGGGGCTCGAGCAAGGTGAGGTTAGCCAGGTTGGGGCCTGTTGAGACTACAATAAAGGACTCTGCACAAGAGAACTTTGTAAGTTCCAACATGAATTTTCAAAGTGTGCAAGCAGACACCGACTGGCACCTGCTCTGGTGTGGATGGGCCAGCCTAAACACCAGTTATGTACAGCATCAGGGGGGGCTCGGAAGGACAATAGGGGGTCTCACCAGGACAATAACATTGTCAGACCATGGGCTAAAGTATCAAGAAGGGGTAGACAGGGATCTAAAGGTAAGGGTTTATATGCCCATTAACTTGTAGAGACTCGCATTTTGGCTCTCACATTGATAGGACTGATGTCGCTAGGTTACTGGTATGAGGTTTTAGAGATAGTTTCAGACTGAGTTAGGATGGCCCGAGGGTGTGCCGCTGAGCAGCTAACTTGAAGTCAGCAAGTGAGTATGCCCAAGTGGTGAGGAAGAAGCTAAGCAAGGAGATTCAGGAAGGTAGGATAGCAGGTCCCTTTGAGGAGTGGCCTATGGAACACATTATTGTGTCCCCCATCGGAGTGGCACCCATATCCATCTTAACAAGTTTCAGATACATATTTATCTGTAGATGTGGCCTTGGCATTAGTGGAAAAGGTGGAACAGGGCTCACTAGTGGCTAACAGCTACATCAAGTCTGCCATCCATTTGTTGCCGGTACACCCTGTCAACTTTGAACTGCTGGGCTTCCATTTCGAAGGACAATGGAATGTGGATAAAGTGCTCCTAATGGGTTGCTCCATTTTGTGTGCTTTATTTGAGTGCTTTAGCACATTTCTCCAGTGGCTATTCATTTGGTACACAGGGCATGACCATTTGACACATTATTTGGATGATTTCTTCTTTGTAGGTACTCCTGTTTCTGGAGACTGCTAGCGCTTGCTAGACAGTTTCCAGGAGCTCATGGGTGGCTTAGGTGTTCCATTGGCTCCAGAGAAGATGGTGGGGCCCAGTACGGTCTTGTCTTTTCTGATTATTGAGATCGATTCATCTGCCATGGAGAACCAGTTGCCCGAGGAGAAAAAACTTACCATGCAGAACTTGCTAAACAGAACGCTGGGTAAACAAAAGGTGACTGTAAATGAGGTGCAGGTCTTGTTAGGTCACCTGAACTTCTCCTGCAGGGCAGTGAGAGCAGAGAGAACTTTCTGTAAATGACTAGGTTTGTCTTTATCAGGACTGCCCTTACCTCAACATCATATCAGGTTGTAGGCAGGTGTTAAGGAGGATCTGAGAGTGTGGAGGACTTTCTTACAATCTTTCAATGGGATTCCACTAGCAGCTTTGACTGACATGGAATGGGGCACCCAAATCTTTTCAGATGGAGCAGGAGGTTGCGGCTTTGGCCTTTATTGGCAAGGTCATTGGTGTGTAGAAGATTGACCTGAGAAATGGTAAGGGGGTAGGCATAGTATAGCCTTCTTAGAATTTGTCCCCATGGTGGTGGCGGTGGGGCTAGGGGGAACAGCTGGCACATAGGAGAGTTCTTTTCAGTGTTGACAACATGTCGGTGGTGCCTGTAGTTAACAGGCTGTCTGCAGGGAGCCACAGCTGTGGCAGCTGCTAAAAGGTTTTGTATTGTATGGCTTGAGACTTGACAGTATTTTTGGAGCCCGACACGTGCCTCGTGTGGATAATGACATTGCCGATGCTTTGTCTCGTTCACAGTGGTAGAGTACCAGGGGCTGGCCATGCAGGCTGACGGAGTGAAGAGATTTGGTCCCTTGGAGAGAGAGGAAGCTCCAATTAAGTCTTAAGCTATTTCCACAATGAGGGCATACTATCAGGCTTGGTCTGAATTTTTTGGGGGGCCACGTGGAGGTTGCAGAAATGGGAGAGGGTGGTGGAAGTTGTGCAATTTATACTCTCACTCATAGAGAAAGGTCAGTCGAAAGTAACAAATTTGAGCAAGTTGTCAGGTATTGCATTTAAGGGCAAGCTCTTATTGGGCTATGCCCACTTAGTTGGCAAATTGGGGGAAAGGATTTTGGAGAGTTGAGTAAGGGAAACGAGCAAGGTGGCCACATACAGAGGCCTTTGACCCTGGATTTCTTGAATGAAGTGCTTCAGAGTACCCAGAGTTTGCTCGGACAAGAGTGAGACAGTTTTATTTTCATCCTTGATGTCATGGATGTTTTTTGGGGGCATTTTGGGTATCGGGTCTACTGTGGGGTAGGGGGACTATGGGTTTGCTGTGGGAAGAGGTGCGTTGCAGTGAAGAAGGCTTGCATGTTTGGTTGTACAACTTCAAGACTGAGGAAAGGGGGAAAAAGCATTCTCCTGAGATATTACCCTATGGCGGGTATTTGTCTGATACCAGGGCCAGTCATTGAGGGGAAGGTGTTTAAACACAAAGATGGTAATCATGTTACTTCTTTCCAACTGTTGCCCATTTTGTGCAAGGCGCCCCTATTGATTGGCTTTTACCTGAGAGGATTTGGGACTCATTTCTTCAGGATCGAGGTAGCTGTGAAAGCGGCCAGGAAGGAGGGGTTAGGGTCAATGGAGCATCATAGATAGGGTGACCAACTGGTTTGGGTGTAAATTCAGGGCGGTGAGTGTAAAAATTCAGGACAATGGGTCAAAATTCAGGACAAAACTTCTGGACTGAAGGTCAAATTCTGGACACAAATTTGGGACGAAGGGTAAGTTTTACAGACACTACAAAGGAGGTCGCGCAATAGTATATAAGTAAATAAATATGCAATAAACATAAGTACAAGTCAAAATAAGTTTATATTAGGTTAAAAAGTAGTACAGCACACCATGCAAAATGTGACCACTAATGTTAGTAACAGGATTTTGCCCCCTTATTATGATTGGTATTACCAGACATTAGCAATAATAATTTTGGTGCTGATTTTTGAAATTGTCCTTTTTCTCAGAACTAACGACTTCAGAAGTTCTTTGTTCCTAACAGAAAATTGGTAGAAGTCTGCGCACAAATGTTTCATGTTCACCTGGATCTGAAATTCTTCCTTAACAAGCTCAACATCACACCCATTTTGTGTGTCAGTCCATGTGAACTTTAATTGAGAAAAAATACTCTCTGTAGGTGTATTGCTGCCTGGCAAGTTAAGTATAAATGACATGATTTTTTTTATGTTGGGAACATTGCAAGGAAACTTTGACGAAACATTCAGCCATTTCTGTGCACATGGCAAGTTGGAGCCTGCCACAGCTCGCAAAGTCGGAGCAATTATACTGTATTTATTAAATAGGTACTACATTTCCAGATGACAGGTCAAGTTAACCGCATTAGCAGCTTTGCAGAGATGCTGACAAGTGAGAGTTTCTCTTAAGCAGCATGGTTCTAATGCTGAAAAATTATGTCTCCGAAAAATCATGTCATTTTTCTAAATACTTTAAGGAGCACTCCAAAAATGTAAACAAATCACATTGCATCCTTGTGCTAAACTCCGAATCATTGGACATTAAATAATTGTGCACTTGGAAACCAAATAACTCATTTTTAACTCTGTCCTTAAAGTTGTTCCGCAATATCATGAAGATACCTGGTACTTTTGGGGCACTCGGCTCATCCTTCTAAAGCTGCAGGACAGACGCGTTGAAAATGACCAAAATGTTGTGAACAAAGAGAACATAAGCTTCGCCTTATGACATGGTGGCCTTCCCACTTTCAAGTCCTAGAAAATCCCATATTGCTTTGGGTGTTTTTTATTGCCCTTGGGAAAGGAAATAGGATTTTAGTGCTGCCCAGCCCTTCAACAGTTGTTCGATGGCTGGGAACAAAGTGAGCCACTGTGTTGGGACACGCCGAAACAACGGCTGTCACTCTATGTCCACAAAAGAAAATAAATTCTCTCAACTCTGCTGTTCGCTTAACTGAAGAAGAGAAATGACTGTAGACTTTTAGAATAAAGGATTCTACATCCATAGACAGTTCATTAATGTTCTGTTTAGTACAGTTGTGTACAATGTAGGCAGTACAGTTTGCAGGCAGAATGTCTTCATTTGATCCCTTCAAAAGCTGAAATACAGAATATCGTTCATAGTTGACACTTGCATTGTCTCCACAGTAGGAAGCGATGTGCTTCAATTTCAACCCATGCTCTTTTAATTTTGTTGTGATCTGCTGTATAATTGCTGAAGCAGTCTCAGCTGCATCCTCATAGAAATACCAGCAGAATGTGGGCCACACCGGAAGTGAAATTAAAGTGCTGCAACAAAAGTGGATATAGTTTAATGTCTCCTTTGTTTGAGGCATCGCTGCAAACTGAGAAATATCCATCTTTTAAGTCTTCATATGCTTGCTACAATGATAGAGGTGCAAGCTCATTCGCAGTGATACGTGATGCCTTTGTGCGACCACAGAATGCTTTTATCGCAATGGATGAATCCGGATAAACTACTTTGGATAGGTTAAAGCCACAATCCAGGGAGCGGTAGGAGATGTGATGCTTCACAGCATGGTACACCTGAGTCACCTCTGCAGCTGTGACCTAAAATTAAAAAAAGAAATTACAAAGGTATAAGCAGTATGCAAAGAAAGTTTCCACTGGTTAATAAAATAGTGGCCACAATGGGATTAGATCGGCAAATTTAAAGAAAAGTGTCAGCTGCTAACCCAAAATCAATTATAATGTGCTCTTGATATAAACAAATGTATCACGTTGCAATGCAAACATTTACAACTCATGCCTTTACAACGCAGTTTTTACATCGCAACATCCATTACAATGCATGATTTTACATCGCATGCCGTCACAACGCATTTTTTACAAACTACATTTACAATGCATTCTATTACATTGCATTATACCATTACAATGCATACCATTACAATGCACATCATTACATTGCATTTAAGGTAAGTGTTGGATAGTGTAGGGGTAACAATTACTATTCCCACTCCAGTGAGTGCAACAGTAGAGTAAGTGTTGCATAGTTTAGGGGTAAAAATTACTATTCCCAATCCAGTGAGTGCAACAGTTGGGTAAGTGCTGGATAGTGTAAGGGTAAAAACTATGCGTTGTAGTGACATGCATTGTAATGGTATGCATTGTAGCGACATGCGATGTAATGGCTGCGTTGTAATGTCATGCGATGTAAAGGATGTTGCGTTGTAATGACTGCATTGTAAAGTAGTACTTTAGCTTCTTCTGGTTGGAAACTTGGTTGCAGGTAGGATTAAATTATTGATATCCGCGTATTATCCTTAATCGAGGACAACGTCCCCTGCGTGCACTCTTAGAATGATATTAATTATATTTCAACAATTGTTGTAAGTTCATTCCATGTTTATTTTCTTGTTTTCAAACATAAATGTTGATTCTTCAATTTTTCATGAAATTTCTAAATAATCTGCCCAATGCATTTCGGACCACGCCCTTCGTCAGGGATCTGTTTCTGTAAATGGGTAAACACACAGCATTTATAAACCTTTTTGTGTTCTTCCTCGAGCTTATAATGTTTAAACACATTGATAACTTATATCCCTGTTGTTACAGAATTTTACTAAGTGTAATCGTTCATTGAGTCCTTTTGGATGAACTGTGCTCAAAAAGTTGATCCAGTGTACTTCCCTCCACAGGGGGTGTTGTGTATTTTCTCTTCCATACAAACCAAAAATCTTCCTGGAAGAGACAATACACAACACCTCCTGCGGAGGGAAGTATACTGGATCAACTTTTTGAGCTCAGTTCATCCAAAAGGGCTCAATGAACGTTTTGACCTGAATTGTTTATAATACTAAAAACAATCTTTTTTCTGAAAGTCGTTTAAACCGTTAAAAATCAATCTAGCAAGCTTTATTAGTATGAAATCATGTATCATTTATAATATTCTTGGGTATATTTTTTTTTTGTCATGTATAACCGCTGATAGCATATTACGCACTACACATCAGGTTTTGAATATCTGTTACAGAATTATGATATTACCGTTATTTATATTGCAGTATTTCAGCGTATTTTGTAGCTATTCATTTTTAACTTGTCAGCACTGGAGGGTGATGTGCATCTTGTAATTCTCCGGAATTCCGTTTGTTTACTACAACGCGGTTCTTTCTTTCTTTCTATCACATATGGCACATAGTCTGTTGTCGTTCTCTATTAGTCACAGGTCACAAACTTGCTGAAGTATATTAAAAGCAGAGAACGCAAAATATGGCGTTGGGTCCTAATGTAAGGAATGTCAGATTGGAGAAACCTCCACCCGTAAACACCGGGTAAGCGGTTTTTTTCCACAAGAGAAGGTTGCTCATGACCGGCTTGCAAGGTAATAGACACCGATACTTAAAGTTCCTGTTTCTTTTTGAAAGTCATCTTCACGCTTGTTTCTTTTAATGTGGGACCTACGGGCCAAGTATTGACAGATACGTAAATTGATTTAATCATCTTTATACTAGTAGTGGGGACACCATCCAGTTACCCTGCTCTCGGAACGACATTTAACAATGATTTTTGTATATCGATTCACAGGTTGTTTCTACACAACTATAACATCCGGTAACCTCAGTTTTGAATCACTATACTCTATTGCTTGTTTCCAATTGCATGCGTTGGATTGTATCACTGGGAAATATAGGAATGGGTACACGATGGTCTGGTTGTAATTCTCAACTTACATGCTTTTGAAATAACTGTCCTCACGGCATTCATGCCTCTTCAAACCACGGTTTTCTTACTGGTATTTTTTATGTTGTTGTGAACCACGCCAAGACAGTATTTACACATTTCCGGTTTTTGATTTTTAAAACGATTACACTTGGTAAAATTCTGTAACAACAGGGATATAAGGTATCAATGTGTTTAAACATTATAAGCTCGAGGAAGAACACAAAAAGGTTTATAAATGCTGTATGTTTACCCATTTACAGAAACAGTCCCCTGACGAAGGGCATGGCCCGAAATGCATTGGGCAGATTATTAAGAAATTTCATGAAAAATTGAAGAATCAAAATTTATGTTTGAAAACAAGAAAATAAACATGGAATGAACTTACATCAATTGTTGAAATATAATTAATATCATTCTAAGAGTGCACCCAGGGGATGTTGTCCTCGATTAAGGATAATACGCGGATCTCAGTTTATTCAGTACCCTCGCACTCAGGATGGGCTACCTGGATGCACCTACCTACCATTAGTACCTGAAACTTAAAAGTCTCTAAAAACACTAGGAGTGTGAATGCCCAAAACCCCTATTGTCCATCAGGATTACATTATTGCCATCTTCACCCTGCCTGAGGCACTTTTCTTATGTTGTGCTCCTGGCTCATGTATTTTAATATCCCATTCCCCTCCATCGGCATTGGAAAAGACTTTATTACACAGGATGCACTTGGCATTGTACACTTCTTTTGACGACTTCTGTATATTGTGGTGTGGTCTGTACTTCACAAAGCACTTTTTTCTTGGTTGGCTCTGTCAAGGAGTCTACGTGCTAGGTAGATGTTTGTTAGACCTGTCAGCCCTTTGGGTGGTCCCTCCTCATCATTATTTATTTTGTCCCACTTTTGCCTCAAACCCTGTTATAATTTTTCCTTTTTGAGAACCACCAGACTTTTTAGTGTTGATGCAGGGTCAGGGAGCCATTTTCCCTACCCCTGGAACTTCTGTCTGAGGGCCTGAGACACAAAATGGTGGCCACCCATTGTCACCTGTGACATCACCAGAACTCACTGGAGGTTTCCAGAACCTCCTGGAACATTCTAGAATCCTGTGATAGTGGGAGGCAGTTTAGAATGTTGGGAGGCCATCTCAGAGTAGCAGTTGGCAACTGACTGGAGAAGAGAGAGGACAGAGATAGAAGGAGGTCGGAGTAAGGCAGCAGAGGTGGAAACCAGTGCTTGGAGTGGGGTCCAGAAACCCACCCTTGATGCTAGTCTCTACTGACCAAGCCCAGCCTAAAGCCCTGTGTGGGACCAAGACCAGAAGAACCATCTTAAGGAACTGAACATTTGGAACAGGCCTTAAAGAAGAAGAACAGCAAGCTCCTGACCTGTTCAGCAGTGTCCTCCTGGAGTCCTGACGTCGAGAAGCCTGGAGACCTGGGGCCTGAGGTAGAGAAGCGGCGCTGACAGAAAGCAGACGTCGTACCCGGAGCCGCCAGAGGTCGAGTGAGGGCGCCGACGGAGGTCGTGGAGAGGCACCGGAGGTCGAGTAAGGAGTCACCCGAGGTCGAGTGAGGGCGCCGACGGAGGTCGTGGAGAGGCGCCGGAGGTCGAGTCGGGAGTCACCTGAGGTTGAGGTGAGGCGTCGACGGGGGAGTGAAGTCCGCCCACCGGAGACGCCGGAAACGAAGGTGAAGCGCGCCGGAGGTGGGGAGTGGAGATCGCACTCCGGAGACACCCAGAAGCGGGGAGACCGAGTCCCTGCGATGCCGGAAGGCGACATCGAGTCGAGACCGCCCAGCGACATCGAGTCGAGACCGCCCAGCGACATCGAGCCGAGACCGCCCAGCGACATCGAGCCGAGGCCGCCCAGCGACATCGAGTCGAGACCGCCCAGCGACATCGAGCCGAGGCCGCCCAGCGACATCGAGTCGAGGCCGCCCAGCGACATCGAGTCGAGACCGCCCAGCGACATCGAGCCAAGGCGGCCCAACGACATCGATCCGGAGCCGCCTCACGGCGTCGACACGGCGCCGAGCGGAGCCGATCATCGTGAAAAGGACAGTAAGTGGTAGAGGGGGCGTCTGAGGCCCCGTGGAGCCCTAAAAGACCATCCTAGAGGTTAAAGGGGTGTTAGGACCAGCCTGGGAGTGCCGGGGTGAACTGAGACTGGTACAGTGACCTCCATAAAGGGTTGTGTAGTTTGGAGGGCCAGATCTTTAGATTACTCTTGTTCTGCCTCAGCTTAGGCCCCAGCCTTGACCAATCTAGGTGAGACACCCCCATGCCATCCAAATGACCTTAAGCTGTGTATGGGCAAAGTAAGACCAAGTGACCTCATGAAAATGATCTGAACTGTAATTGTCATTGATTGTTTTACCTTATTTATTGAAGGTGCTTTATTTATTGTCTTCCACTAATTTATTCCTGCACTGTATTTATTGTCTGACTGTATTTATTTGCCGTCTGTATTTATTGCACATCTATTTATTCCTTGCTTAATGATGACCTGAACCTATTTATTGAAATTCCAAAGTAGTATTGTTTATTTGACCTGCTCTTTTGAAGGAAAATCTTATTGTATTGTATTTATGTTATGAAACCTGCAACTAAGAGAAAATAAGATAAAGACATATATATTTTCAACTTGACTTCCATACTTTTTACGGTGTAGTGTCGTTTTTGGAACGGATGAACGCATGGTTATTGTGTGGGTGTGACGTACGCTTAACACGGTGCCTGACCCCAACCGCTCGAGCCAAGCTACCACTGTGCTGGGAACCTGGTGACTGCTAACCCGGTTGCCCGGTTTCCAACATAAAATTGGTGTTCAGTGGTGGGATTGAGCTGTGCTTGCGTCTACTCGACAATAACTGTGGGTAGTCCACAGGCCTACACCGGGAGTTTTCTCCAAGCGGACTTCCTAATTTTGAGTTTTGTTTTTTCCAAATTTACTTCTGGTGGTGGGAGGAGGTATTACAAAAGGTACCCCCCTGCATAGCTTCTGTAAGCAACTGTCTTCTATCCTGAGTGGGCAAAATGGAGTTTGTGTTGGAGGATGTGGAAACTTACACTGTGGCCCAACTCAGAGAGTTTTGTCAGCGAGAGGGGGTGTTTTGTCCCCAAGGTGCGAAGAAGGGTGAGCTCCATACCAGCTTGAGGGCTTGGGGGGAGGCACGACGAGAAAGTAAGGTTGAGAAGGAGGATAGGGATGGAGAGCCTGACAGCGAGGGGGCTGGTGTGTTCCAATCTGAGGTGGGGAACCTATTAGCGAGGCCCAGAACACTTTCAAGGAAGGGCAGCAGTGTCTCTAGCAACGGCTTGTTAGAAGCAGAATTCACTGACCGGAGGGAGAAAAGACAGCTCACATGGGAGTTGGCGAAGCTGGAGAAAGAAAAGGAGGAACGGAGGATGGCTCACGAGTTGAGGCTCAGGGAGATAGATCTCCAGATCCTACGGGTCAGGGCACACCCTGTTCCTAATGGTGGCAGCGAAGAAAGAGAAATCACCAGGGAACCCAAACCCTATTTGCCAAAAGACATAGTAGCCAGCTATGGTGTGGGAGATGATATCGCCAAGTGGCTAGCGGCCTATGAGGTCTCTTTAAGAGTCCATGGGGTTCCAGAGAAATATTGGGGAGGGGGATTGTATAAATACATGCCTCCAGCTGGCAGGGATACATTATTGGCCCTGGAGCAGGATGAGCAGACCCACTACCCCACCATGAAAGTGGCGCTCGGGAGGAAGTTTGGTCTAACACCCGAGAAGTACAGACAGAAGTTCCGGGGTAGCCACAAACTGGGCACACAGAATTGGGTGGATTTCCTGGACTATGCAAAGAAGGCATTAGAGGGTTGGATACAGGGCAGTGAGGTGAGGGACTACGAGGGGTTGTTTGATTTGATGTTGAAGGAACACCTGCTCGAAAAATGTTTCCCTGAACTGCGTCAACACCTGGTGGATAGCAAGCTGACCAATCCCCGGAAGCTTTCTGAGGAGGCGGACATTTGGGCTAGTACCCGGGTGTCCACAAGGGGGACCGGAGGGGACTCTCAAAAGACCGGACAGGGCGCCCCCCAGAAGAAAGAGGGAGGGGAAAAGAAAACGGAGTTCTCTAAAGGCCCCCAAAATCGTTTCCAAGGGAAGGGAACGGGATTCACCCCTAGGGTTAACCCACCCAGAAACCCTAATCCTGGCCAGAGTCAGCAGCCAAGGGTTGTCCATTGCTTCGAGTGCGGTGGTGTCGGACACTATAAGGGAGATGTGAAGTGCCCGAAAAGACCACCCCCTCCCATCGGAGGAAAGGCCCCCGGAGTAGCTAGTGTAGTGCTCGGGGAGGAGATGCCTTTAGATAAGGGAAGGGAGTGGGTGGGTGTCACTTTAGTGTCCCTGGGAGAACGGGAGATGGTTCCTAAGATCCAGGTGCCCGCAAATACCACAAAGTATGGGCAGTGGGTCACCATCAACGGCCAAAGAGGGGAGGCTCTGAGAGACACAGGAGCCAGTATGACTATGGTACGTAGCCAACTGGTGTCTCCAGAGCAGGTGATTCCCCATGTACTCCACCCTTCCGCGATGGCTGACGGCAGAATGGGCCACTATCCGGTGGCCGAGGTTCCATGATTTGAATGGGAAGGGGTTGCAGGGTTGCTTCAAGTTGCCGTAAGCCCTGCCGTGCCAGTCGATTGTCTGCTGGGGAATGACATGGAGCATAATGCTTGGAAGGAGGTGGAATACCGGACTCATGCTGAGATGCTGGGTACACCTGAATGGGCCTGTGTCAGCACAGGGTCTGCGACTACCCGGAGGGGGAGTTCGTTTAGGCGGGAGCCTGGAACAAAGGCACCGCCGGCTGCCGACCAAGGGAAGAACCATGGGCGGGAGGAGCCTGCCTCGGCATCCGCGCCCCGTGTGACGGATAGGCCACCGGAGGTGGTGGACCAGGAGTCCGCGGAGGGGGATGTTACCGAACTGGAGAACCTACCCATCCCGGCCGAGTGGCACATGGAGGGAGGGCCGACCAGGGAGGAATTCTGCAAGGGCCAGAGGGAGTGTCCTACCCTTGAGGGACTGAGGCGACAGGCCGAAGCCCAGGCAGCCGGGAACGTTGAGGGGAACTACAATATTTACTGGGAGGATGGCCTCCTCTATAGTGAACCCAAGGCACCCATGCACGGATCGTCACGGGCCTTGGTTGTCCCTCAACGTTATCGAACCTTCCTCCTGGAATTGGCTCATGAGATCCCCTTGGCGGGACACCTGGGGCAAGACAAGACCTTTGCCCGGCTTGTCCCGCACTTTTATTGGCCTCAAATGAAAGTGTCGTCCGACACCTACTGCCGGACGTGTGTGTCTTGTCAAGCCAGTGGGAAAACAGGGGTGAAGCTGAAAGCTCCCCTGGAACCACTTCCTGTCGTTAGCACCCCCTTTGAAAGGGTGGGCATCGACATTGTGGGTCCGTTAGATCCGCCTACTACAGCTGGTCACAGGTTTATCCTGGTTCTGGTGGATCATGCCACACGGTACCCAGAGGCTATACCTCTGAGGACCATTACTGCACCTGTTGTGGCTAGGGCCCTGATGGGAATCTTTACCCGAGTTGGTTTTCCCAAGGAAGTTGTGTCTGACAGGGGGACCAACTTCATGTCAGCATATATGCGGGCGATGTGGAAGGAGTGTGGAGTGACCTACCGGTTCACCACTCCTTACCACCCCCAGACCAATGGTCTGGAGGAGAGGTCCAATAAGACCTTGAAAGGCATGATCAGAAGTCTGCCTGAAAGCCTGCGGAGGAAATGGGACGTCCTCCTACCCTGTCTATTGTTTTCTTACAGGGAAGTGCCACAGAAGGGAGTGGGCTTCAGCCCCTTCGAGCTTTTGTATGGGCACCCTGTGCGTGGACCTCTCGGCCTGGTGAAAGACGGATGGGAAAGAACCCCCAGAAAGCTTCCCCAGGACGTGGTGAGCTACATGCTGGCCTTCCGGAGCCAAATTGAGGTTCTGTAGCGATCCGAACCCGTGAATTCGGTATCGTAGTACTGACACGATCTTGGTACCAATGAACCACAAATGATCCATCGCATGCATGACAGTGTTTTCGCTACGCAACTAGCATGAAGTCACTGAGAAATAGGGCATTCTGTTGTAAAGTCGTGGCATCCATTTTAGTTACGGCATCCATTTTGTTTCTTGCCCTCACATAGTCAATGAACGGACGATGACCCCGGCAGAGTCACCTTGTTAAGGACACGTAAACTCGAGCCCCGAGAAAGGCTGACGCTGCATGACTAGGCAGAATCAAGCTACCTCCCTTGCCTGAGGCCACCCCTGCTATACTGGTTCTCGTGTCCGTTGTCCTGACTGAAAGGCCGAAGACGGTAGCCATACCCATTTATGATCCATAAACACCTCTTATCCTACATTTCAATCCTTTGCACCTGGCTCTGCTCCTTACCTTCTGGGCTTTTACAATGGGGAGGTTACGATTTTTATGATGGGGAGGATCGGGCAAAGAATGGAAAACTGTCGAGAGGACCTGATCGAATACCGAAAACCTACGACTAATTATTGTTTGATGTCAAATTTACTGTTTGTTTGGGATACCGGGTTGGGCATGAGAAATATTCGTGTAATGTAGCCTAAAGACATTTTGCGTGTATTTAAAGAGTAACCCACTTAATGCAATTTGAACAGTCTCGTAGATTCTGCCTCTGTGTGGTTCCTATGATTTCTGTGTCCCTGCAGTAAATAAACCTTGGTCTTTGACGCCGCCATCGAGAAGCCCGTGTCTCTGTTTATTTGTGCACCGGGACAGGAGGAGCTCAGGGGTCTTCGGGTGTTGTTTCCCTGACACCTCTGGACTCTTAAAAGTCCAGAACCTCAAATTGGCGCCCAACGTGGGGCGACGTCATCCGGTACCGGTCCAAAGCCTGAAAAGTTCGAGAAGTTTTGTGTGAAGATTCCGGAGGGAGGTACCCCGCTTCATCGATCCCTGCATGTCGTAAAAGTGGCCCGACGATCTCTTCCACGAGGGTTCCCGTTCCCAGACGGCTACAGAGGACCGCTGCCTTGACTGTCGCCCTGTCTTGGACCCAAGGTGCAGACCTTAGTACGGCGAGACGTAGACGGGTTCTCCTTGGTGACGTCTTCCACATTTCAGTTAAGTATTAAGTGGGCTACGCTCAGTTTGGTTGTTCCTTGTTGCTCTGGTTTAATTCGTAGATTATCATTGGTTGCTCTTGTTTAGATAATCTTTGTTTTGGTATTGGTTCATTTTGGTAGGCCTAAGTTCTCTGCGCATTTTGGTTGGAATTTGTCTTTGTTTGTCATGACTACCAGTAGTAATTGTTTCTTGTCCTGGTTACGTTGCAACGGGGATTCCCGGTTGGAGGATTCGTGTTCGGTTCCTCCGATTGGAACTCCTACATATGAGCTCTATTGTAAACATGGTGTTGGTCCTATTACGTATAATGAAGTATGGGTCCGTTATACCAGAAAGGATGGTGTCCTTAGTTGGCCACCGCATGGTAGCTTCGAAACGGAAATACTAGACAATCTAGAAATGAAGTTGTTCAAGAAAAAAGCCCGGCCGGCAATGTTTGATTCTTTTCGCGTATGGCGCAAAGAAGCCAAACAGAGAGAAATTAGGAAAACGAAGAAAGAACAGAAAGAGAAAGGGTTGACTTTAATGGAGTCTGCTAGGCAGCTGCATGTCAACGAGATTGAGAAAGCAATGGAGATGGCGAATAGAAAATATAATTTGGCAATTGATAAATGTTACCCTGTATTGCCATCATGTCCTACTAAGCCGATGGAGGATCATGAAAAGGATCCTCTGTTGTCTTACCTGTTGAATTCACCCCCACCGTATGCACAGGGTATTACAGTACCACAGTTGCTACCTGTTGTACAGCCAGCTGCTGGTCAGCCTGGAATAGTTGCTCCACTTCCTTTGATTCCAGCTCCTATCCTTCCCGTGGTTAATGTTCCTTCGGCACCCCCTCTTCCTGGGGCGCTCGTTCCGCCTTTGCCTGTCGTTTCGCAAACTGCTTTACCTGTTACTCCTACCCTTACTATTTCATCTGCTTCAGCTGTTCTGTCCCCGAACCCTGTGAACATTCTGACTCCGCTTTCCGTTCGTCGGAAAATAACCGACTCTGTAACTAATATCTTAACTCCTCTCTACAGGTCTTTAATTGGGACCCCCGTTTCTGACTCTATACAGAGACGTAGCCAGCTTCCTGGTCCCCAGGAACGAGACACGTTAGATTCGACAGCTCTTAGGTGGATGTCAAAAACTGTGAAGTATGATGCACGAAGAGTGTTAGATACCTTTATGCAATGGAATGAACCAACTCAACGTTATGTTTTTGACGTGATGTGTTCTCTTGTGCGTGAAGAATGGGAAGATGATGATTTAGACTCCGTCCCCTCTGACCTGATAAATATTCAGCAGAAATTTGCCGCAGGAATGGTGATAGGTCCAGAAGTAAGGGGAGCGATAGAACTGATTTTAGCTTACAGGGATGAGTCCCGTCTTTGAGCGACAAGAGACCCTGATGGTTCACCGAGTACTACTAGGAAAAGACGAGGTCAATATCCGATGAGGGAAGTTCCACCGATATGGCGTGATGCAGTTCAAGCTGATGCGGCTCATAATATTGCAGCTGCTCCGGCACATTTCCAGAGAGTGTGGATACACATCCCTTGGAAACGGGCCGAAGTATTAGCAGTAAAACAAGCGTTACCGGACCCGCGTAAAAATCCTGCTGGTTATTACAAAGAGTTAACGCAAACAGTTCAAGCGTGCCTCATGAATTTGGCAGACATTGAAATGTTATTTGGTAATGTAGTGCCACAGCCTATATGGGCCAAAATTCGGCAAGAAAACCACCCAGTCGCCTTAGGAGGTGACTGGGCAGCTATTATGGCGGCAGATGCGCAACAAGTTGGCGGTGCTAAACCTGAACCTCTGATTGCTGCTTTACCTGGCAGAATCATTACTCTGATGAAAACGCTGATGCCAGCGTTACGAGTCAATTGGGACAAATTATCAGCATGCAAGCAAAAGAAGGACGAAAGCGTCTCTGACTTCTTCACTAGATTTGAAGAGACCTTCGTAGACCACAGTGGGCAAGATAGGAGTACTGAGGGAGGCCAGAGATTGTTTGTCGACAAGTTCGTGTTTAATTTACTACCTGAGCTTAGTAACAAGTTAAAGGATTCTGAAAGTGCATGGGCAGTGTCGACGACAGCACAGATACTTGCAACTGCTCAGTATTACGAGAATAGAGAGAAAGAAGAGAAGGAAAAGTCAGAAAAGAAAACTAAAGATTTAAAGACTAAAGTTCTTTTGCAACAGGCGTATCCGCCTCGTTCGAATCAGTCAGATTCACAGCAGCGACCCCAGTTTCAGCCACAACCACAATTCCAGCAAGGGACGGCCCAAGGATTTAATTATGGTTTTTCCCGACAACAGTTAGCATGGAATCAGTGTGCTTATTGTAAAAAGGAGGGTCATTATAAAAATGAGTGTCCAGTACTGCACCCACAAACTAGTGGTGTCCCAGCTCAGAGAGGTAATGTTGGGTTTATGCAAGCTCCTAGAGGTAGAGGGCGTGGTACGATGACACCACAGACTGATCGCCAATCGAATTATTTTGATCAGCGAAATATACAACCTACGCAATCAGGTAGATCTCCACAGTATCATGTTGGAGATTACTATGATCATAATGAAGACATTCAAAGAAGCGAGCACTAGGACAGCCGCAGGCAAAGAGAGGGAGTAGTATCAGTTCCAGTTGATCAGAGTGGACCTTATGTCGCAGTAGTTACCTCAGGCGTGGTCGAACCGTTTCTGTTGGATACTGGTGCGGCAAAAAGTTCAATTATGCATGCGAAACTCCCTGGCGCACCTTTGTCTGGCTTAACGAACACTTCAGTAGGATTCTCAGGCGCCCCTGTTCACAATCCTGTTTCTAGTCCTTTGTCAATATCTGTTGGGCCATGCGAACTAGAAGCACCCCTTATCCTAACAACCGGTTGTAATGAGAATCTGCTTGGTTTAGATCTGTTGAAACGCCTGCACGCGACACTGTACTGTTCCCCTTCAGGAGTACAGCTCACATTAGGCAAAAGAGTCATCTCTCCAATGTATATGTCGATGGATAAGCTCCCACCGGAGCTGCGTTCTCTCCCTGATACTCTTTGGGCGACTGGTCCTAATGATGTAGGCCTCTTGGAAATTCCCCCTTATGTGGTAAGTCTGAAAGCTAATGTTAAATTCCCACGAATCCCACAGTATCGGATTTCGAATGAAGGTGAACGAGCACTCTTGCTGATTGTGAAAGACTTAATACAGAAAGATGTGATTGAGGAAACTAGAGGGAACGTCTGCAATAGTCCTGTTCTGCCGATTTTGAAACGTACTGACCCTTCCAAACCTCCAATTTACAGATTTGTGATTGACCTCAGAGAAGTCAACAAAATAGTGATTCCACAGTTTCCTGTAGTCCCAGATATCACTGCATTACTGACGTTGATTCCTGCCTCAGCTTCATGGTTTACAGTGATCGACTTGAAAAATGCCTTTTTCAGCATTCCCATAGCCGAGGAAAGTAGAGACATATTTGGTTTCTCCTTAGGAGGTCGCAGCTTCAGGTTCAAACGCGCTCCACAAGGTTATTGTGAGAGCCCTTCAATTTACAGCCAAGCATTGAAGAGTCAATTAGATGCCCTTGTACTCCCTCATGGTGTTGCTCTGATCCAATACGTAGACGATCTTTTACTGGCTGCTGATGACAAGGAAACTTGCAAAGCAGCTACAATTTCTTTATTACGTCATTTGTCAGACTTACATCACAAGGTGTCACCTTCTAAACTGCAATATTGTTGCCAAGAAGTGACCTACTTAGGTCATCGTTTGTCAAAGGAGGGAAGAAGGTTGACCCCAGAGAGAATCAAAGCAATTTCGCAGATGACTGTACCAAGCACACAAAGAGAAGTGCGTGCGTTTTTGGGTATTACGTCATACTGCAGGCAATGGATCCCAAATTTTTCTCTCATGGCGAAACCATTGGTAGCCCTGACTGGAAAAGGTGTTCCGAGCCCTTTGCCATGGTCTGAGGAATGTCAACAGAGCTTCTCTGACTTACGTGATGCGCTGTGTTCAGCTCCTGTGTTGGGTACTCCTGACTACAGTAAGCCGTTTACTCTATATGTCCATGAAAGAGAAGGTTGTGCATTGAGTGTATTAACGCAACAATTTGGTGACAAACAGCGGCCTTGTGCATATTTCTCATCCACATTAGATCCGGTAGCCAGAGCGTTGCCAAGTTGTTTGAGAGCTACAGCGGCAGCTGCAGTGTCTATTCGACAGTCTGCTGGACTAGTCATGAACAACATGTTAGTTGTCATGGTTCCACATGCTGTGGATACACTCATGAATCGAACGAAAACTCAGCACCTCACCAGTGCTAGACTATCAGGCTATGAGCTGACGCTTTTGGCAAGTCACATTCAGATCAAGCGATGCATCATATTGAATGCAGCAACACTGTTGCCGACTACTCAGGAGTCGAGTGATTCAGAGCCCCATGATTGTTGTTTCAGAACTGACGAAGAAACAAAAGGTAGGATTGATTTAAAAGACACTCCGTTACTAGATCCAGACGGCACTTTATATGTCGATGGGTCTTGTTTTAAGCTACAGAATGGTGATGTGACGGCCGCGTATGCAGTTACGACCTTGAGTACAATTGTGGAGACCGCAAGAGTGAGTCAGAATTCTGCCCAGGCTGCCGAATTAATTGCATTGACAAGAGCGTGTGTTTTAGCTGAGGGAAAGAGAGTGAATGTGTTTACTGATAGCCAATACGCCTTCGGCGTTGCACACAATTTTGGGCGTCTCTGGAGAGAAAGAGGTTTTCTCACGTCCCATGGGACTAAGATCCAACATGGACAGTTAGTCAGCGATCTATTGGAATCCCTGACCCTACCGAATGAAGTTGCAATTGTGAAGTGCAGTGCACATCGGAAGATTACGGATGATGTTGGCCGTGGGAATGCGTTTGCTGATGAGGTCGCCAAAGAGACGGCCAAGAACATGACGAGCCGAATGTATGTTGCAACGTCTGCAAGATGGATTGCTGAATCAGGGATGTGTGAGAATACGATTGAAAGTGTGAAAACAATCCAGAATGAAGCAACTGAAAATGAGAAGAATGAATGGAAGGAGAAAACGGGTAAAATGGATTCAAGTGGATGTTGGGTCGATTTGTCTGAGCAGCAGCGTTGGATGTTACCTGATGCGTATGTACTTGCAGTAGTCACGATGGCGCATGGAGCGGCGCACATCAGTTCGAAAGGGATCTGTAAAATGTTAGCTCCAGTATGGAAGAACGATGGAATTACTAAGTGTGCAGAAAGAGTGGTGAAAAATTGTATGGTATGCCTGATGCATAATCCTGGCAAGGGAACCCCAACCCCAACTGGCCATTTTGCTCCCCCTTCTTGTCCCTTTGAAGTGATCCAGTTGGATTATATCCACATGGACAGGTGTAACAATCTCAAATACGTCCTAGTGGTAGTCTGTGCCTTCTCAAGATGGATTGAGGCATATCCGTTGAAGGATAACACTGCTATGTCCACTGCCAAAATCCTCCTCAAAGAATACTTCCCCAGGTATGGTATGCCACGGATTGTTTGGTCGGATAATGGAAGTGAGTTTGTAGGGAAAGTTATGAAGAGTGTGTGTGCGGGTCTGGGTGTTTCCCAAAAATACCACAGTGCGAATCACCCACAATCAGCGGGTTTGGTTGAAGGGTACAATGGCACCCTAAAGCTGAAACTTGCGAAAATTCAAGCTTCCACTGGCCTCTCTTGGCCAGACGCACTGCCTTTAGCTTTACTGTCCACCAGAGCGACTGTACACTCTCGAGTAGGGCTTAGCCCATATGAGATTGTGTTCGGCCGCCCTGCCAATGTTTGGGGAGTCCCTAGGCCAAAGGAATTCAAACAGATTGAATACCCAATGTTGATTGATTACCTTCATGATCTGACTGCTAAATTGAGCCTTATTCATCAACAGGTATTCGAATCCTTGCCTAAACTGCCAGAGAGTCCAGGCCACACGTTGAAACCAGGCGACCAAGTGGTAGTTCGGAACTTTGAACGTACTCGGAACCTCCAGCCAAGATTCGCGGGTCCGTTTCAAGTCCTCCTCACAACAAGAACTGCAGTACGCCTAGCTGGAAGGAAAAATTGGGTGCACGCCAGCCATACGAAGCGTGTCCCTCTTCCACTCCCCTATGATAACTGGGTTAGACAGGGAATTGGTATATCTGAGACAGAACCTGTTCCTAGGCACATCCCTTTCAGTGATGCAGAATGCATAACGGACCACCCACGAACGGAAACACAGAACTTTGACACCCCAGCAGGAACCGCTCCTTTGAATCCTGAACCGAGTATTGTACAAAGTGAACATTTGTCACCTGTGGAGTCGAACATTTCCGCACCTATAGACCAGCTATTTCAAGACCAGACAAGACCCGGAAAGTACAGATATAATCTACGTTCTCATGTTATGAACTAATGACATTGCATAATTACCCTTCTGTTTGAAAACTGTTTTGATCTTACTGCATTCCATTCAGTCAGGAAGTTTGCTCAAAATTTTTATCTTTTTGTTTTTTTTATTGTTTCTCACACCTTGCCATCTGGGTTACCGTAGGGTCGTAACGTGTGCCTTGTTTTAATTTGCAGGGAATCAGACACTAGGTCGGTTTCTTCTGTTTGTCTTGGGAACTCCCAGGATAAACAGAGGCAAGTTTTTAACAGGTACAAACCATCCATTGCGAACGGTTGTAGAAGATGGAGCTTCCTGAATTACGACGGGTTAATGTCATAAATGTGCACAAGACAAAGCTATATGACATATTGTATAGCAAATGTTTTCTAATGCAATGTACTCTGACACTTCTAATTGTTTTAATAACTTTGGTAGGCGGAATTATTTTTGGTATTCAGTTGATCTTTACACCTGTTGCATCTACAGTATCTCCCCATGCTCCTGTTTCTACGACTGTTGTTTCTCTTCATTCTTTCCATCCTTTTCCTGCCCACGAGCAAGCTCGACGCTCTGAGTTTATAAATAACACTTTCATTCAACTCTTGCACCAACATCAACTAGTGGTTAATACAACAAACTGCTGGGTGTGTGGTTTGATACCACACACCATGGACAAGGGCATCCCCTATCTGGTCCTGCCTTTTAGTTATAATGGATCATTCTGGGCATTTCAGACCATGTTCGCTTATGCCCTAGAGACCTATCCTCCACGACCTCCGCGTTCCACCCGGTATAACTCTGCTAATAGAGCCTTGGTAAAAGGAATCACCGACATGGTGAGAGATGTCAATAATACTCCGTTCATTCCCAAGGACGAATTGCGAGTTTAAATGGGTTGGAATGTTACGGAATATGGCATTACTCTGGGTGAGAACAAACGTAAGAGCTCAACTCCGATCTGGGTCGTACCCCACCAAGGTCAAGTCTGTTTGCAAGGAAATGGGAGGAATCCGAAAGCTCGACTAGGGAAGAGTGACTGTATCGAAACATATGTTTTTCCGTCACAGTCTTCCCCGGCATTCTTATCTGCTAAGGGTACCTATTTTGTGTGCCAAGACAGAGCATATACATGGCTGCCTGCTGACTTCTCAGGCTCATGTTACATCGCTCAACTGTTACCTCCGACATATACTGCTGCACCGGACTATCACAAAACTAGAGTTGTGAGAGGTGTTTTCAGTAAAGAAGATACTGCTGGCCAAGAGGCAGGAGACTTTTTCAAGGGTTTCCTTCCATTCTGGGGGCCTATGGCCAACAGTAGAAACTTACGTCAACTAACACGGGTAGTTGAATCCACTATCACTGAAACGGCGGGTGCTCTTAGTAACCTGACAGCTGAGCTCCAAGCAGATCGCCTCTTGACGTTACAGAACCGTATGGTCCTTGACGTGTTACTTGCAGATCGAGGTGGAGTATGTAAGATGATCCAATCAAGTTGCTGCGTTTTTATTCCAGATAATGCACCAACAGTATACAAGGCCATTTCTAAGTTACATAAGATTTCTGACTCTATTCATGTAGAGGAAGGTGACTGGTCATTAATGGGATGGTTCTGGAGCCTGTTGTCTGCGTGGGGATGGAAGGTTCTGATAGTCACTGTTGTTGCATTAGTATTTTTATTTTCGTGCTGTCTCATTGTTCAGTGTGGTCCTGCCTTATGTAATCTCTGCATTTCTACATGCGTAAGAAGACCACCTGTTTTTAGAGATACGCCACGGGATAGAGTAATGCTCCAACAACATATCAGTGACCTGATGAACATAGAAATGGACTCTGACATAGAGTGAGTTATTGCCTATGTAAGGGCAAAAGGACGGTCTGAGGTTCTGTAGCGATCCGAACCCGTGAATTCGGTATCGTAGTACTGACACGATCTTGGTACCAATGAACCGCAAATGATCCATTGCATGCATGACAGTGTTTTCGCTACGCAACTAGCATGAAGTCACTGAGAAATAGGGCATTCTGTTGTAAAGTCGTGGCATCCATTTTAGTTACGGCATCCATTTTGTTTCTTGCCCTCACATAGTCAATGAACGGACGATGACCCCGGCAGAGTCACCTTGTTAAGGACACGTAAACTCGAGCCCCGAGAAAGGCTGACGCTGCATGACTAGGCAGAATCAAGCTACCTCCCTTGCCTGAGGCCACCCCTGCTATACTGGTTCTCGTGTCCGTTGTCCTGACTGAAAGGCCGAAGACGGTAGCCATACCCATTTATGATCCATAAACACCTCTTATCCTACATTTCAATCCTTTGCACCTGGCTCTGCTCCTTACCTTCTGGGCTTTTACAATGGGGAGGTTACGATTTTTATGATGGGGAGTATCGGGCAAAGAATGGAAAACTGTCGAGAGGACCTGATCGAATACCGAAAACCTACGACTAATTTTTGTTTGATGTCAAATTTACTGTTTGTTTGGGATACCGGGTTGGGCATGAGAAATATTCGTGTAATGTAGCCTAAAGACATTTTGCGTGTATTTAAAGAGTAACCCACTTAATGCAATTTGAACAGTCTCGTAGATTCTGCCTCTGTGTGGTTCCTATGATTTCTGTGTCCCTGCAGTAAATAAACCTTGGTCTTTGACGCCGCCATCGAGAAGCCCGTGTCTCTGTTTATTTGTGCACCGGGACAGGAGGAACTCAGGGGTCTTCGGGTGTTGTTTCCCTGACACCTCTGGACTCTTAAAAGTCCAGAACCTCAAAATGGCTAAGTTGTGGAAGCAAGCTTCTGACAACTTGGAAGCCAGCCAAGCAGTGATGAAGGCGTGGTATGACCACAATGCTCACCCGGTGGAATTGGAGCCTGGCCAGAAGGTGTGGGTGATCGAACCAGGAGAGCTTAGCGCCCTCCAGGATTGCTGGTCAGGACCCTTTGAGGTGTTGGAGAAGAAGGGTAAGGCTACCTACTTGGTGGATCTGAAGACCCCTCGCCAGCCCCTACGGGTGCTGCATGCCAACCGCCTCAAACCCCACCACGAGAGGCCCAAAGTCATATTGCTGATGGTGACTGACGAAGCAGAGGACGTGGAAAGCGAGCCTCTCCCTGACTTATTTGCGTCTCAAGAGAAGGATGGGTTGGTGGAGGGAGTGATTCTCTCCCCGTCCCTAACTCCTGAACAGCAGGAGGACTGCCGCCAGGTCCTGGGGCAGTACTCTTCGTTGTTCTCCCTTGTTCCGGGTAGGACTCACCTGTGCGTCCATGACGTGGACACAGGAGACAGCCCACCTGTGAAGTCAAAGATCTACCGGATGACAGACAAGGTGAAGGCCAGCATTCACAGTGAAGTCACTAAGATGCTGGAGCTAGGAGTGATTGAACCTTCCAGCAGCCCCTGGTCCAGTCCGGTGGTATTAGTACCAAAAGCTGTACCACCGGGTGCCCAACCGGAACTGAGGTTCTGTGTGGACTACCGGGGACTGAACTCAGTAACCAAGACTGATGCTCATCCGATTCCGAGGGCGGATGAACTGATTGACCGGCTGGGAGCTGCCCAATATCTGAGTACCTTTGACCTTACTTCCGGGTACTGGCAGATCTCTCTGACTGATGGAGCTAAGGAAAGGTCAGCCTTCTCCACGCCCAAGGGCCACTACCAGTTCTGCGTGATGCCCTTTGGGCTCAAGAACGCACCTGCCACGTTTCAGCGTCTGGTGAACCAGATCCTCACTGGAATTAAGAGTTTCTCTGCTGCTTACCTGGACGACATTGCCGTCTTCAGTAACAGCTGGGAGGATCACTTGCGTCACCTGCAAGCTGTTCTCCAGGCCCTGAAACACGCTGGTTTAACGATCGGGCAGGGGTCGGTAGTGTACCTTGGACACTTGGTGGGTAGGGGAGCGGTGCAACCCCTCCAGGCGAAAATCGAGGCTATCATGGCCTGGGAACCCCCCAAGACTCAGACTGAGGTCCGAGCTTTTCTGGGCCTCACCGGATATTACCGCCGCTTCGTGAAGGGGTATGGGACCATTGTGGCCCCCCTCACGGAGCTTACGTCCAAGAAGCAACCTCGACGGGTAGTCTGGACGGAGGCTTGTCAGCAGGCCTTTGTGAAACTGAAGCAAGCCATGTGCGAGGCCCCGGTCTTAAGGGCCCCAGACTTTTCCAAGGAGTTCATTGTCCAGACAGATGCATCGGAACATGGCATTGGGGCAGTGTTATCGCAACTCAATGAAGAGGGTCTGGATCAACCCGTGGTCTTCCTATCCCGGAGACTACTTCCCAGGGAACAGAAGCGGAATGCAATAGAGCGTGAAGCCTTTGCCGTGGTATGGGCTCTGAAGAAGTTGCGGCCATACCTGTTTGGCTCGCACTTCCTAGTTCAGACCGACCACAGACCCCTTCGGTGGCTGATGCAGATGAAGGGGGAGAATCCCAAGTTGCTAAGGTGGTCTATCTCCCTACAGGGAATGGACTTTCAGGTGGAACATCGGCCTGGAGTGGACCACGCCAATGCAGACGGTCTCTCAAGGTATTTCCGCCTTAGTGATGAGAACTCCCAAGGGGTTGGGTAGCTCTCCCCACTTTCAGCTGGGGGGGACGCGTGTTAGACCTGTCAGCCCTTTGGGTGGTCCCTCCTCATCATTATTTATTTTGTCCCACTTTTGCCTCAAACCCTGTTATAATTTTTCCTTTTTGGGAACCACCAGACTTTTTAGTGTTGATGCAGGGTCAGGGAGCCATTTTCCCTACCCCTGGAACTTCTGTCTGAGGGCCTGAGACACAAAATGGTGGCCACCCATTGTCACCTGTGACATCACCAGAACTCACTGGAGGTTTCCAGAACCTTCTGGAACATTCTAGAATCCTGTGATAGTGGGAGGCAGTTTAGAATGTTGGGAGGCCATCTCAGAGTGGCAGTTGGCAACTGACTGGAGAAGAGAGAGGACAGAGATAGAAGGAGGTCGGAGTAAGGCAGCAGAGGTGGAAACCAGTGCTTGGAGTGGGGTCCAGAAACCCACCCTTGATGCTAGTCTCTACTGACCAAGCCCAGCCTAAAGCCCTGTGTGGGACCAAGACCAGAAGAACCATCTTAAGGAACTGAACATTTGGAACAGGCCTTAAAGAAGAAGAACAGCAAGTTCCTGACCTGTTCAGCAGTGTCCTCCTGGAGTCCTGACGTCGAGAAGCCTGGAGACCTGGGGCCTGAGGTAGAGAAGCGGCGCTGACAGAAAGGAGACGTCGTACCCGGAGCTGCCAGAGGTCGAGTGAGGGCGCCGACGGAGGTCGTGGAGAGGCGCCGGAGGTCGAGTCGGGAGTCACCTGAGGTTGAGATGAGGCGTCGACGGGGGAGTGAAGTCCGCCCACCGGAGACGCCGGAAACGAAGGTGAAGCACGCCGGAGGTTGGGAGTGGAGATCGCACTCCGGAGACACCCAGAAGCGGGGAGACCGAGTCCCTGCGACGCCGGAAGGCGACATCGAGTCGAGACCGCCCAGCGACATCGAGCCGAGACCGCCCAGCGACATCGAGCCGAGACCGCCCAGCGACATCGAGCCGAGGCCGCCCAGCGACATCGAGCCGAGGCCGCCCAGCGACATCGAGTCGAGACCGCCCAGCGACATCGAGCCAAGGCCGCCCAACGACATCGATCCGGAGCCGCCTCACGGCGTCGACACGGCGCCGAGCGGAGCCGATCATCGTGAAAAGGACAGTAAGTGGTAGAGGGGGCGTCTGAGGCCCTGTGGAGCCCTAAAAGACCATCCTAGAGGTTAAAGGGGTGTTAGGACCAGCCTGGGAGTGCCAGGGGTGAACTGAGACTGGTACAGTGACCTCCATAAAGGGTTGTGTAGTTTGGAGGGCCAGATCTTTAGATTACTCTTGTTCTGCCTCAGCTTAGGCCCCAGCCTTGACCAATCTAGGTGGGACACCCCCATGCCATCCAAATGACCTTAAGCTGTGTATGGGCAAAGTAAGACCAAGTGACCTCATGAAAATGATCTGAACTGTAATTGTCATTGATTGTTTTACCTTATTTATTGAAGGTGCTTTATTTATTGTCTTCCACTAATTTATTCCTGCACTGTATTTATTGTCTGACTGTATTTATTTGCCGTCTGTATTTATTGCACATCTATTTATTCCTTGCTTAATGATGACCTGAACCTATTTATTGAAATTCCAAAGTAGTATTGTTTATTTGACCTGCTCTTTTGAAGGAAAATCTTATTGTATTGTATTTATGTTATGAAACCTGCAACTAAGAGAAAATAAGATAAAGACATATATATTTTCAACTTGACTTCCATACTTTTTACGGTGTAGTGTCGTTTTTGGAACGGATGAACGCATGGTTATTGTGTGGGTGTGACGTACGCTTAACACGGTGCCTGACCCCAACCGCTCGAGCCAAGCTACCACTGTGCTGGGAACCTGGTGACTGCTAACCCGGTTGCCCGGTTTCCAACAATGTTGAATCCAAATATGCCTCACAATCCGACGTGAACATTGCCTCTGCAGCACCTTCGCCTGACTCCTAATCAGACATTGAGTTTTTTCTGAAAGTACTCTGTAAAATCCCAACAAACTTGAGATGTAGATGCATACTGTATTCAATGAAGAAACAAAAACTTATCAGGTGCTTACCTTCCTCACACTCCCTGTACTGGCCCACCTACCACTGCCCCCTCACGCATCCTGCCCAGAGAGGAACAGAAGGACTTCTATGTAGCCCTATCAATCTTAAAGGCCTGGCAGTGATTGGAAGAGTTTGTCATATAGCTCTTTTCACTCCTGACTGACTCTTTTTCAATTACGATGACAGTCAGCTGTGAACACTTGTAACTACAGCACCAAAGCAAAAGGAAAAAGAAAACCATAGCCCACATTAGTGTGTTACATCATTGTAGTGTTGGTGAGGTGATGGCGTAGGCTTGGAGTGGGGTAACTGCTGGGAGAGAGGTGATGGCGGGTCACAATATGTTGTCTTTGTTTTTGATCCTATGTGAGAAGTGTTTCCATGTTGTGTGTGATTACCACTAAGGTACGGATAATGTGTTAGGAGGAACTGTGACTTGCAGTGTGGTGAATGTGTTAGAGAAAACATACACTTCACGGTTTTCCAGTATGCTGGCTGCTTTGAGCAACTGTGCAGGTTTGTGGTATTTCATATGATCATAGCCTATTTATATGGTTCTTGAACTGGGTTGTCCAATCTGATATTTTGTTTACAGTTCATTGTACTGAGCAGACCTGTTTAGATACGTGTTTGAGATATAATCATGACTTTGCACATGTATAAGGTATGTTAAATAGAGGGCGTTCGTGATATACAAATATATACAGAGAAAACACTTCCTTAATGGGTCCTCACTTTCATGTTTTAGTACCCCCAATCCAAAATTAATTTCCAATTCAATTGTACTATCAATATGTAAGGAATGATTGCAGGATGCTTCAGATTGTCCAATATATTACACATATGTTGAGTGCATCAGTGAGGTGTGCTTGCTAAATTTTATATAGAAGTGGGACCTGCGCTGTCCATATGGTCCTTCTTTGGAAATAGGAGTTCCCTTGTACCAAAACGATTGTTTCTGAATTGTAGATGAAACATGCGGTACTACACCATCTGATGTAAAGACTTGTTGTTTATGAAGATGTTGGACTTGGGAGAAGATTACATACAACTTTGGAACTTGATATTTATGAAACATACAAGTGAGTGAAATCAATATAATTATACGTACAGGCTTTTCAGTAAGAAACACAGTATAGCGGGAGGGTGTGGGATTAATAAGGAAAATATGTAGATCTATTGAGGTACAGGTATAAAGAAATGAAATGGCACTTGATCTTTCAAGCACTAAACATGGTTAATAGACAACTTTTTAACCCCTTGCATGCCCGCCCCTTTCCCCGCCCAGTGCCGCGCCTTTCATTAGCGGGCGGAGTTCATGACGAGCTGGACTCGTCATGGGCACAGCGCCACCGCAGCCCATGACGAGTCCAGCTCGTCATGGGCATTGAAGGGGTTAATGTGGGGAATATTTTTATAGGTTGCATATAGGTGGGGAGGCTTTTGGTGTTTTTGTATTATAAATAGTGTAAATAATCAAGAATCTATTGGTTGTTGTGTATCGATGCTAATAATTTGTACATATATATTATACACTGGTGATGTATGTTTAGTTCTCGCCTGGCGTAGGCTGCGCGCATGCGCAGTCTCGCTGGCGAGATTTAGTGTTAACAGGGTATTTTCTGTAAGGGGCTTTAAGCCCCGCCCCTCTGTTCCATTGGCCGGCGTCACCGTTTATGCTAAACGGTGGCCAGCCATTGGAACAGAGGCGTCAATGATGTTTTTGCTTGGCTTTTCGAGCCGTCCCATTTGGACAGACTCGCTTGCTTTGTGTTGGTCGCAAAAGGTTTCTCATCTTTATGGGGCCAAACACATGGCCCCATAAAGACAAGAAACCTTTTGGCAGGCCAGGCCGGCAGAAAAAGCCAAGCAAATACGTCATGGCGAGCGCTTGGTTTAAATGGTCCGGTCTGTGGATGAATAGCCTCCAGACAGGGCTGCGATGGACCCGCGCGCACCCAGACACGTGTCCACTTCACACTGGAGCCGCTCGCGTTGGGGAGATAGAACGCGAGCGGCGCTGCAAGCGTGGCCGCCATCTTAGCGCAGATGGAGCTTTGCCCGGGAACGGTAAAGTCTAGTGGTAGGTGGCCCATTGAATGAGACATTTTTGTAGGTCGATCTTATTTCTCTTCGGCCGAGCCCTGCATTGAATTACCCAGGGCACAGAGGGTTCATGAAGGTCTCCAGTAGGAAAATAATACAAGGCAAATTGTATGTTCTGTCTCCCAAATGAGGGCCTGTCCACCCGCCGAGAGACAGTTGAGAGAGCCAGCAGCCCTGTCATTAGCACATCAGTCATCACGTGCGCTCTAGGCCCCCTCCCCCACAGTCACTTCATACTTTCTTGGCTGCAGCTGGAAGGAGGCTGTATGTTTTCACATTTCAATCATCGCATCCTTCCTGGAAGGTCCCCGTGCGTGCAGGGGCTGTGGACCGGCGGCATGTTTACCATCGCTGTGCGTTCACCCGGGAAACATTGGTGCCCAGACGTTTTTTTTTTTAGGGGTCTGGGAGAATCATATCGTATACTGAACCTTTCCAGAGTCCCTGGGTGCTGTGGCGGTGAAGGGCGATGTCAGACGTGCTATACTCTTGCAAGTAGGAGGCCTCGTTCGTGGGGTCTCCACCGTGGCAGGAGGAAGGCATGCCTCAGCAGGAATCAATAGGTCTCGCATTTACGCGAGTTTTATTGGTATTGTAAATGACAATGTCTTTTATTTATGTTTTAAAAACAAAAATAAATGGCATTGTTATTTACGATGCCAATAGCTCAAACTTGTTTAGGCATGTCAACCTCTGGCCACATTCAGTGTGCCTACAGGAGCCTTTTAACTTTATGTTCCCCGGATGAAGATGTTTTATTGACTCTTACTAGATACTTTGCGTCCTTTCAAACCTTGTGCACGACTGGACTTGTCTTTATCCCGCATTTTAGTGCATCCTTAGTGGTGCGCAGCGTGAGTAAGGCCTAGCAGTGCGTGAAATGAAGCCCACACTAAGGCAGAGTCCTACTACAGCTGTTGAGTGAATGGAGAAAACTAACATTAACTTTTCTGGAATGCAGTGCTTAATTTGAGCCGGAGCTTTCCGGTGCTGAGCACTGACACTTAATTGGTTTCCGGTGCTCGGCACCGGCACCTAATTGTCAACACTACACTTAGGGCAGTCTGCCACAAGGTGGCGCTGCTCATGTAATTTAGAGAGGAGCAGTATTACAGCTGTTTAGAGGAACAATATACATTAAAAAAATTACTAATACATGCCTTCCCAGGCATTCCTGTAGCTTTGGGGACCTGGAATAATCTTTACTGTCACATTTGCATGCAAGAGAGCAGGTTAGTAGTTGTTTTGGCAGCGATGACAGGGGTAATGGGTGGTGCAAGCTGCAGTGGCCTCCTGGTCAGAGCCCTGGCACTTAATATTTTACAAATTAAGCACTGCTCACATCCCTATGTTCGCGACAGAAACATTATCAGAAGTTACAATTAAAGACTGCTGCTTCACCCTCTATACCTAAGCACTGTTTCCTGGTCTACCAAATACAAGTAAAAAAAAAAACACGCATTGGCAAAGTCAACAGATCTCGCCTTTGAGACTATTGGCTCTGCCATTGCCTTTTGTTCCTGCTGTACAGAATGAGCATTGCTGACTTTGACAATGATTTATAGCCGTGCTGTATATCAGCGTGGCTGCTGGACAGCATGGCTAAAAATAATAATAATAAAAAGAATGAATCCAGCATTAATGCACTTTTTCAAAATAAAAAAAACACATTAGCCCTGGCTGCATCATAGTGCTTTTTAAAATGTGTTTTAGCCACACTGTAAAGCATGCACACTGCTGTACAGCATGGCTATAAAACATTACCAAAGTAGGATGACCTCCTGGCAAGGCAAAAAATTCTGAGCAGTGACTTTAAACATTTAGGACAGAGGGTCAAAATCAGGACGAGAGACTGCCCGAATCAGTGATTATCGTGTGTAATGAACACTTTGCAATCCAGCAATTCACATGCAGAGCTGTTTTAGCACACCCTCCATTTACGCATGTTTTCCACACTGTTAGTAGGTGTCTTTGGTGTTGAATGGTACTCTTGCTGTGTGCATCACAGAACTTGCCATCAATAGTAAATTCCTAGATACTGGAGGTCACACTGCCATTTGGGGCTTCCAAGCTTGGCTGTCAATTCAAAACAAGCTTTATTCGGTTAGTATCCAACCATAAAAGCATTCTAAAAAAACCCATCAAATATAAAAACATTAAAGCATTTATCATAAATCATCACAATGGGATATAAATAATTTATCACGGTGAGAAATAATAAAATTCATGCAAGGTTCAATTACAAGCTAGGTTATCATTATACATAAAGTGCTAAGTGAATTTTGAGGAGAAGACCATATTTATCTTTGAAACCAAAAAAAGGGAATTTAAAACACTAGTTTTGCTAAGAAGGTTATAATTTCCGTAGACTAAAATCCTCTCATTTCCCTGCCCGATTCAATTACTACATTCCATATCGTCTCCTAATACCCAGTGCTACTTTAATGAAACTCATCATTGCAGAACAAACAGTAGAATTTTCCAATAGTTGCAAACACTCATATCCCTCTAGGTATGTACATGGAGAGATATTTTTTAGTATTGGTCTCAAAAATCTCTTTCTCGGATCATCATAGAGTGTGCAAAAGAGTGTACGGTGCATAGTGCTCTGGGGAGTACTATTATCACAGGGACAGAAACTAAGGGTTTCCACCCACCCGGTTTGTCTAGGAAAAGCAAGCAAAAAGTGCAATGTGCCAAGGCGAAATCTGGTTAAATAAAAACACATCTGACAATTTGTAGAAAAGGCTAGATAATACTGCTGGTTAGACAAAAAGGCACATTTCGGGCAGGTGCCTCTTGCTGAAAATGTTTCACGTGTGCCCAGTCCCCGTATTGCTTCTTGATTATGCCTTTGGCATTTACGGGGATATTTGTCGGATTTTCATAAAACTCACCCAGCCCAATGTCATAAAATCTTTCCTTCACATACCGAAACCAAGGAATAGTCATCACCTTATCAAGGTTAAGGCCGTCTTCCATTATTTCCCTAGTAAACTGTAGTTCTTCTTTAAACCCAATTTTAGACCATAAAAGCAAAGGGCAGAGCTAATGTGATCCTCCAGTTAATCCAACCCTATTTCTGGATGAGAGAAAGAGGTGGCCATACTGACTGGGATCATCAATAAGCGTTTTATGAATTTATTTTCTACCACTTGTAACAAGCGGCTTTTTTGATGACCCCAAACCCCTGCCCCGTATGATGCCACTGATGCACATTTTGCATTATATAGCGTAACAAGCTGTGGCACCGGCCTATGACCTAGCTTACAAGCAAACCTAAAAAGCCCCTCCGCTACTCGATTAGTTTGTTGGGTCCTCATTGTAATTAAAAAATCCCATTTAAGATCCCTTCTGAACATGTTTCCTAGATATGTAAAGTTTTCCACCCCTTCGACCGGTTTGCCTCTGACATTAAAACTCCTGGATTTTGCATGTTTTGGGCCACAGACCATTATATAAGACTTTGAAAAGTTAACCTTTAAGTCTAACGTCGCCATAAAATTTGTAAAGGCATCCAGGGAAATTTGTAAGCCGTTCGCTGTCAACGACATAAGAACCCTGTCATCTGCGTACGAAAGTAACGCATCCGGTTGCCCCTTGACTTGGGGGAAATCAATTTTCTGCCTCAACAGGAAATCCTCCAGACCATTTGTGTATACTAAAAAGAGGAAAGGGGCTAAAATGCACCCTTGGCGCACTCCTTCTGTTGAAGCAATAGGTTTTGTTCTTTCCCCGTGAGTGCCAAATCTTATTCTAGTTCAATAGATCTTTATTCGATTCACAGAATCATAAAAGCATCATACATACCAACAAGAAATATATAAGATCTATTCACAAATATAAAACTGATCCCTCGTTAAAATACACATTACAACAATTAAAACCTAATGGTAGCAAAAAGTGCAACGTAGTAGTTACCCTGACACTCATAGTATGTCATGCCTATAAATTTTTGACAGCTTTAGCATATAAGGTACTCCTTGCTTACTTAGAGTCAAGGTAATCATATATAACCAGGATTGATTTTCCATAAAGTGCAAAGTGCTTCATCTTAAAATACTATGATTTTTATATAAAAACGTGTGAACGTGACTTCCCTAAAAGTATTTGCAGTCAAACATAAACTTTAAATACAGTATGATTACATATGTTGAAATTTCCCGTAATTCACAATTAAAATAGATTTAAAATTTAAGTCCCTATTTAATCCTAATATAATTAGCTGCCAATAAGAATCTGCTGGTACCAAATACAATGAGTTTTGAAGAGTCGGTTTTTAGGATACGCAACATTTCAAGATATTTTCCAACACATAACTTCCTACCCAGAGGTTTTATCCACTTATTTCTAGGTGCTCTATAGGCAGGGCAAAAAAATAAAACGTGTGCTACATCCTCTTTCGTTCCTATATTGTATTGGGAACACCTATCATCAATTTCCCCACTCTCTCTCTGGGCAGACCCCCATTTAGATGTAAAAGACTTAATCTGGAGAGTGCCATACCTAAATTTAAGGTACAGTACTTTGGCGAGTTGAGTCTCGTCTCCTCCAGAAATTGTTCAAAACGGGGATATATTTTAAACATCAGAAATTGAGAGGTAAGAGGGCCGGCGTCACAATTTAAAACAACATTGTGCATGATAAAGTTCCACAAGATAGTTATTGAGACAGAGGTGTTCGAATGTAATCTTTTTAAGAGCTGAATTAATGCATTTTCGAAACCCATCTCTGCCATCAGTACCCACAGTTTTCCCCTGTTGACAGTGTCAAAGGCACTTGACAAGTCCATGAAGGCAAGGTGAACAGAGCCACAGTTTGCCTTCATGTACTTGCCCGTGATCAAGGACAAATTCAGACACTGTTCTGTAGTTCCCAATCCTTAACGAAATCCATATTACGTTTTGGAGATGACCCCCCTATCACTGGCCCATGTCTCCAGACGTGCCAGGATTACCCTGCCCAGTACCTTCACCGTGGAATTGATTAGTGAAATGGGCCTATAGCAGGCGGGGTCATCTCTCTTCCCTTTTTTGAACACTGGGACAACTATATCCTCTTTCCACGACAGAAGGATTGGTCCAACAATAATGGATTTAAACAGGTTGGTCAACAGGGGAGCCCAGAGATTTACAGTCACCTTACAAAAGTCCAGTGGGACTCCATCTGGGCCTGGGGCCTTTCTACCTATTCCTTTTAAAAGTGCTTCCTCCACCTCTGCCACCGTAAGTGAACTACTGAGTTCTATTGCTTGTGCCATGTCGACTATTGGATCCTCATGCCCTACAGCTAGTTCCCTACAATTTGGATTAAAAATTGAAGTAAAATGCATTTCCCAAGTATCACCCAGAATCTTGCACTCCACTTTCCCTACTTCCTCTGTAAACTGGAACGGGTAATAACTGCCCAGAAGCTTTTCGTATCTTTTAGGGCACTAGCCCTCTCCAAGTCCTGCCATTCAATGTGCCTTAGTTCTTCTTTTCTGACCTTAATAGTGGTTTTATATAAACACCTCGCCT
Organism: Triturus cristatus; assembly: GCF_964204655.1. Taxonomy (NCBI): domain Eukaryota; kingdom Metazoa; phylum Chordata; class Amphibia; order Caudata; family Salamandridae; genus Triturus; species Triturus cristatus. The sequence goes on along the minus strand of NC_140592.1, from coordinate 508,597,561 downwards.
GCTTTATATGTTCTCTGTCTCGAGGCATTAATTTCAGGGCATTTATTAAGAACTTGTGCGCCCTGGAGCATTCTGTGTTGAACCAACAAATCTCCCGATGTTGTTTGGACTTCGCCTGACATGTAAGTTTATTGGCTACGATGGAACTGAGCCGTTCAAAATTTTGTAGTAGTATGGCTGGGGAAGTTTCATGTTCTAGGCAAGCTAAGATCAAGTCATGATTTGATTGAATGATTTCTTCCTCAAACAGAATTGGACTAATTTCCCCTCAGTTTATCCTCACACCCTTATTCCGGGTATATTCAATGCTACGGTTATCACCCATTACTGTTTTGGCTATAGCTTTAAATTTTGCCATTAGTGGGTTATGGTCGCTTACTAACTCAGGTTTTATAACAAAATCAAATTCTAAGGAAAGATACTCCTTGGGAATAAACATAAAATCAATGGTACTTTCTCTCCCCCCTCCAATAAAAGTTGGACACCGAGCTACAGAGTCATTGGCTAAACTTTCCAGATTGTTCTCTACAATGACAGTGTTCAGTACCTCTCCCTGGGGGGTATGAATAAAATGTGCTAAAGGTTGATCATCAGTATCCCAAATACCACATACTCTTTCATTACTATATTTGCACATGGTACAATTAAAATCCCCTACCCACAAGATGCATATAAGTTGCCACTTCCTGGCAGCTATGGCAATTTCAGATTGTAAGGTTTCCATAACATGAATATCTTTGGGATCAAAGATATTATAGTACCAGTTTACAAGTAGCGTTCTCTCCTGGAGCATGTTGACAATCATAATTAATTGGAACCACTGAGTGAATACTAGGCACTTAACTTTTTTGGACCCAAATCTAACTGACAGTAGGGTTACCAAGCCTCCCTTTGCCCTCCCTGAGCGTGAAGCGGTCGCGGGCACGGTAAATGTCTAGTAACCCTCAAGTTCTATACTGTCTAACGACCACGTCTCCTGTAGACAGATTACGTCAAAATCCCTGATATGGGCCAGCCAAACCTCGTTGGTAATTTTACTCTTAATGCCTGCTATGTTCCACGAGATTAGCTTAATGGAGTGAATGAAATAGTGTGTGTCCCTACCTACTGCTGCGACTGGTAGTGTTGGTGTATTTACCAGAGGTGTTAGCAGCACGCCCTTCCCTGATTCTCCATTTTCGTGGATAGTTTTTACAACCGTCATACATGGTGTTAAAATACACGTATCATTAACTCTTAAATTATCTACACTTATGTGGAGATCCTCAGGTGAATTTAGAGGGCATTGGTCAATTTTGTTTATGATCCTCATTGTGGTTCTATTTATCTTGTACTTATTATCACCAGTCATACACCCACTATATTGTATAGGTAGTCAATCCACCTCATTAAGATCCTCATTAAGATCCCTAAGTGCCTCATACCTATTAAGATGGAAAATGGAGGGGTACACTGAAGTATCAGGGAGACGTCCTCTTGCGTAGGCCAATGACCTGGTGTTATCAATTGCATAGAAGGATAAAAGAAACCCAGGGGCCTTGCACTAATATAATCAGTATGTGAATCTTTCTTATTGTGCAGGGCACGATAGACGCAGTTTGTGTCATTAAAATTTAGAACAACACAGTCCCCGTCAATGCTCTTCTTGGTTTCAACAATCCATCTCACACGCCTAGCCATAATGATGTGCCTAAGCCAGTTAACGGGAGATGGAATTTTTTTGGGAGCGCCAGTGGGCCGCTTTGTTTATAAGGCTCTGGCAACATTTCTTTTTGATTATGAGGCAGTCTTGGCACCTCCGCTAATATTAAGGTATATGGAGTGCTTTCTGGGGGTAGATGTAAACCCACACCCCCCTAGAGAGTCAGTCTCATCAGGGTTATGCCTTTTATCCAGAACAGGTGTCCTATTCCTTACCCTAGGGTAGGATAGACTACGAGGTTGGGCATCGTGACCTACATTATGGCTCTGCATGATATGATTATCATGTAGTGCTCGATTGTCACTTGACTCAGATGGAATATTAGTATTTCCAGTCAATATTATGCAATCGGAGTGTGGAGTGATGGTCCTATGTATAACTGGGGCATTGCTGGGGATAGTCCCTTCCAATGTACCCACTCCCTGTGTTTCTCTGCCACCTCTAACTAACCCCCTTGCAGGCGGACCTCTCTCGCTTGGCAGTCAGTAAGAGATGTTAAGTTAGCTTGAAAACATGTTTGCTATTAGAAAGCTGAGTCAGCCATGCTGACCAAGACCTACCACTATCTGAAACCCCATGTTTCACATATCTTACAGTTCCAGGGCACACACAACAGCCCTTCAGGTTACATCTATTTTAGATGTGAAGGCCTCAAACAGCAGCAATGCCCACCAGGTCACATGTTTCTTACATATATGATATTTCTTTGACTTAATGTGTCTTACAGGTGTAGGCTTCAGGCAGTACAACTTTACCTAAGATTACGGACCTTACATACCCAGGCCTCAGGAAGCAAAGATAGCCCTTAGGCTTTACATGTTTTACAGGGTGAATTTGTACTAGTTACTGCAGAATAGGTGAGCAGTGCATAGGTGATCACTTCATGTGGATGGCTACTGCATGGTACACTCATACTGGTCACTGCGGAATGAGTGACCTGGTAGTTGCAGAGATTGAGTGAGCTGGGTATGATATTACATGCCCAGGCATCAGAAGGCAGTGATAGCCCTTAGGAGATATATGCTCTCCCGGTTTAGGTCTCATATGGATTAACTCTACCTTAGGTTATGCAGATTTTCAGGCTTAGAATCCTAGAATGGAGCTATCCTTAATGTACTCAATACACATCCTGCAGGCTCGAACGGTAGAAATCTCTTCATGCAGTTACAAAAATTGTGCAGGCTCAACCTGTAATACAAAAATCTTGCATGTTCAAACTGCAAAATATGTTTCACAATACAAAAATTTTAAAGCGGGGGTGTGGAATTCCTATAGGCCGACGCCCAGGACATATTGTTTGGGGTCAAGAACAACAAGTTCATGTTTATTGTGTCCTCGGGACAAGCAGGCCCAACGCCCTGCAGCACAAACTGTTTGGCTGCCAGAATACAGTACCATTATGGATCAGGGAAGGGATTCTCTGCAGTTAAGGTAATATTTGTATCCATAAGTTAAGGCTGTTGAAACTTGTATGTATGGTTTATTAATACAAAGCCTTTATTATTAGGCTGTGCCCTTTAAGAAAATGTTCTAAGTTCAGACTGCACAACTGACAGTGTTTCCAGTATAAAAAATTGTATAGACGTTTGCAAAGTTTAACAATATGAGGCTACGTATAATGCTCTTAGAATGACCTCTGAATAGATGCAAATATCTGCAGAAGCTTGAAAGCAAGAGTGATAAGTCTCTGCTTTCAAAAAGAAATGCTCACAAAAAATGTAACTAGGAAAAACTTGTTTTGCTAAACTACTGTGACATTTTTGATACAATTTCTTTGAGGCATCATTTAGTAACATTTGTCCATACATGCTAGTATTTCCCAAAATATTCAGAATAGAACATTAGTGCAACCAGCTTCAACAAGATTATGGGAAATACGAAAATAAACAAACACTGGCAAAGCCAGCAGGTCTGACATGGTGGTCAGCCTTTTGGTTTTTGTCAAAACGTGCCTGTTTTGCCTTGATTATTGGCAAACTTTAATGTTATGGGAGCTGTCATGCCCTCCATATTATATTAAACATTGGCAAAAAGCAAAATAATTTTTTGTCTCGATATGTACCCATTGCCATAGTAGTCCCTGGTGCTTAACAAAACTACTTTGTGTGCCGATATGCTCCTTAAGAAAGAGTGAAATGCTGTTCCTCACAGTGAAGCCAGTCGGCAGATAGGTAAAGAGATAGCATTTTAACAAAATCAAAATGTCTTGGTTAACACCAGACCTAATATGGGGCCCAATTCTTAAAAGAAGTCACAAAAGTGCACCTTGGTATATGTCCTTCCATTAGTGCAGATTTACGGCTTTCATACATTTACAAAAATGTACAAAAGTAGGCCAGGGAATGGTCCTCATAGAAAATTTCTGTGATCTATATTTTTGCATGATCAAATATGTATGTGTAGATTTGCTCATAGGGAAATCTGCTGAGCGTTTACAGATTCATTTTTCTTCCAACTCCTTTTTTCACAACCCTGGAATATGTTTTACTCCAGCCATTGTCAGGAGTAAATTTCCAACCTTTTTCAGTATTAGAAAAAGTTAGAGCAGAGCTGGTAAAAACCCTTAGAACATGCAAGTTAGTTGGTTTGCACTGACTCAAAAGGGCAATCCAACCCTGAAACTATTGCTTACCACTACCTGCCCAATATGCAGATCTGCGGGAAGGTGGCAAAATCTGTGAATTGCTAATATTCAAACCCTACTATAGCATGAGCCCTCACACATAATCAGAGAGGTTATTATCAGAGTTCTTTAATTTAGGGAGATTGCTGACATAACTTTTAAGCACACTATGTGGCACCAAAGGGCCAAGTAGATTTGTCTACAGGACAAGTAGATTTATGAAGCAACATGTCCCATGGACAGGTAGATATTTTATCAAATTCCATACCTCTGTTAAAGGATCAGGTGTCAAGCAACCCCTTTTAGTTTAATATTTGAATTGAGATAATATAGCAGTACATGAATTCCAACAAAACAGTCCAATAAAAATAAGATAAAATAAAATAAGACTAAGTACAATTAAAAGGGAAGGTGACAAAGTGTATGCCAATATTGAGAATATAAGTAAAGCTCTTGTAGTAAAAACTGGATTTTATAGAATCCAATGAAAAGAAAAAATTGTAAGCAAAGAGTAAAGGAAAACGTAAAATGAGAAAAAAGAGGAAAAAAATTGAGAGAAGAAGAAATGAAGCTATGCGATATAGTAAAAAGAACTTCCTAAACATGTCTATTAATATATTCTAGAATAAACAAGGGCTATAAAATCAATAATGGTTAGGCATAACAAAGGCCTAAGCAAAATATATTGGAACAAAAAGATAATTACGTTGTATTCCTTGCTTGTAAAGTCAAGTAACTAGTCACTGGCTCCCACAGTGCTTCACGTTTAACTGCTAACAGTACAGAATGCAAATTGTAGTGATCTAGTCGATGGTTGTGACATACTAGATTCCACCACTGTTGTAGGGTAACACTGTCTGAAGATTTCCAATTAGATGTAATACCTGCATGCCAACTGCAATCAACAGATCAACTAGTTTATGAAGCAATTTATTCTGGGGCTAAGAACTTCTCAACCCCCCAAGAAATAATCCTACAATGGAAAATGGAATGTCAACCTGAGTAACGTCCCCTTTCCCACCCAAAAGTAGGACAACCTACTACATGAAAAAACTTGTGAAGGTAGGTACTGGTTTTGTTATTACAATGCCGACAGGTATCCTGTTTGATTAATTTGAGTTTAAACAAATGTGCTGATGTGTGATAAAGTCTGTTATAGAAATAGTATAACGTTTCTGTGAGGTTAGCGGGGTGTGCAGTAGAATGAATTTGTCACCATATCTTCTGCCAGAGTGAACTAGATCAACAGGAAAGCAAATCAGATTCCCACATAAGTTACAACTTGGGTTTGGGTCTGAGAAGGGGGTGTTATCAGTGTTTTATAGATTAGTGCTGCTTTGGAATGGGAGGTGATATAACTATGAGCGGGCCGTAAACCATGTCCCTGAGTAAAAGGAGAAGGGAGAGAAACTAGAATGGGAACCAGCGGAGACTTCAAAAGCTTATATTATTTTAGATATATCAGAGAAAGATTGAAGGAAGAGAAGAAGTTATCAAATGGGAAAATAGAATTGTTATTGAGAAGTAATTGCTATATTGTAAATAAATCCTTATTTAACCAATTCTGCCACAGGAAAGGTTTGCCATTTACTGCTATTATTTTATTATGCCAAATAGAGCCCTGAACAAATTGCTCATTTAACAAGAAGTGAGCTACTAAATAAGGCTTGGGGGGATGAGACATATGTAGTATATGTGTATGAAACAACAGAGCAATAAGGGCTAGCTCTAACTGATGCCACAGTTGGATTGAAAATCGAAGAGTCAATAAAACAGCCTTGACCAATAATACTGAATGATTTGTGATAATGAAAGAAGTCAGCGAAGTTGACCCCTCCGTAATATTTAGGTAATTTGACGCACTATAGGGAAACACGAAACGGTTTTCCATGCCACAAGAATCTGGATAGAAGCTTATCAATAGCTATGAAGTATTTATGTGGAATGTTTATTGGTATCACCCTGAGATAAAAATTAACTATAGGAAGTATCATCATTTTAATTGTATCAAGGCGGCCCTACCATGACAAGAATAGAGGTGACCAGCCTCGCGTTAGTTTTGCAATTTTTGCAAGAAGTGCTTCCACATTAGGATGAAGTGTATCTCTAAGATTGTTGCAATATATGGTTTCTTGACATTAGATCTTATCAGGGTTCCATGAGAATCCTTTTCCAGCAAAAGAGGATTTTTAAACAAAACTCATTTAAAGGCATCACTTAGGACTTATCTATATTAAGTTTAAAACCCGACACCTTGGAGAATGAACTGAACTCTTCAAAGAAGTGAGGAAGGGATGATTTTCTGGTTTGGAGATATATAGAAGTTCATCATTTGCATACGCTGTAATTTTATGTGAACTAGGTTTAGTTGAAAACCAGAAAAGCCATCAGAATGCTCCAATCTATATAAAAATGGCACAAGAGCTAGGATAAACAGTAAGGGCCAGATGTACGACCTGCCAAATAGCACCTCGCAAATTGCATCACAAATTGCATCGCATTTGCGAGGCACTATTTGGCATGTACAACAGTGTGTTTAACACTTTTTACGATTCCCAATGGGGTCGCAAATTGAGAGGCTCATGCATATTAATGAGCCTCTCGCAATTTGCGAGCCGATTGGGAACGACTGGCCCTCCCAGGGATGGTGGCCTGCTGGGCTCAGCAGACCACCATGTCTGGGTCTGCTTTTAAATAAAGCAGCTTTTTTTTTAAATGCAGCCCGTTTTCCTTAAAGGAAAATGGGATGCATTTTTGTTTTTAATTGAAACGTTTTCGTTTCATTTTTTAAGGGCAGGCAGTGGTCCCTGGGACCACTGCCTGCCCTTAAAAACATAAGAGTGCATGCATTTGCAAAGGGGAAGGGGCCCCCTGGGACCCCTTCCCATTTGCAAATGCATTACCACCTACTTGAAGTAGGTGGTAATTTGCAAGTGTTTTGCGACCGCAATTGTGGGCGCAAACCATTGGTACATAGCTTTGCAGTCGCTGTTAGGAAGGGAATGCCCCTGCTTTTTAGTGTGTGCAAATGGGTCTAAAAAGTGTCGTACATCTGGCCCCAGAGGCGCTAAAGGACCTCCCTGCCTTGTGCCTCTTTTAAGGGAAAAGCATGCAGTCCATTGACGAAGACTGAGAAACAAGGAGAGGACTATGATATGGAAATGAGTTGGAAGCATATGGGCCAAACCCGTGCCGGCGGAGAGCATACAAAAGAATATGCGTGTCCACTGGATCAAATAAGTAAAAAAGAAGCTCTCTTGGGCCACCACATACAACCACAAATATCACCCAATGTATACTCTCAAATCACTCAAACATGTACATCTACTAAGATGAAAGCACAAATCTGAACCCAAAAAGCAACTGCGTATTTCACATAGATAAAGAGCTCACAACTGGAATACAATCTTGAAATTTATTAAAAATCATTAAAAATTTACAATTTTACCTACCTTCACATGTTTTTAGGCCCAAGAGACCTTCTTTTTTACTTACAGGTGGTACCCTGTCTCTTGGCAAGTGGGGTGGCTCCCTATATTTTGTCCACTGGATCAAATGCCTTCTCGGCATGTAAAGCTACCGCCGCAAGAGAGGGTTTAAGTTTAGGTGCCTTACTGAGAATGTTCAAAAGGACCTGCAAATTTTCCACAATATTCCTATTTGTAACAAAGCCTGTTTGCTCAACATCAACAAATTCAGGCATAAATGTGTTAAGTCTGAGGGCCAATGTCTTAGCAAAAATTTGACAATCTGTATTTATAAGTGATATGGGACGATAATTTTTGCATTGCGAGAGAGCTCTATCCTTTTTTGGAATAAGGCAGATCATGCCCTCTGCACAGCAGCCTGAGAATTTATTGAGTGAGATAAAATGAGTAATTAATTTAAATAGTTTTGGAAAAAGCAATTTAGAGAATTGGTGGTAAAATTCAATCATGAAACCATCTGGTCTGGGTACTTTGCCTATTGGAAGATGTTTTACAGCTGAAAACAATTTTTCTGCTCATAATGAGCTCTCGAGAGAATCAAGATCGAATGGGGAGGATTTACACATAAAAGGATGAGCAACAAAGGACTGGATTCCCCAGAAGGCACATAGTCAGAAGTATACAGGATTTGATATGTGGCAAAACAACCTGCATTGTCCAAGTCGCGAAAGAGGGCTGTGCCGGATTAATTGGCAATTGTTTTAACAGAAAAATTCTCTTTTCTACATGTAGGTTATTAGCTAGCAAAGAGTCAGTTTTATTTTTACCTCCGTAATATCTGGCATTAATCTTTAGGAGAGTTTCACATGCTTTCTCCATAGATATGTTGAATTGAATTTTGGCTACCATCAAAGACTAAGTCCGCTTTATTATTCTTAGACATGAAATACTTGTGTTCAAGTTGCTTGATATCATTTAGAATAGAAGCAGATTCATTCTCCAGAGTTTTTTGTTTGTGAGAAATTTAGCTAATATAAAAGCCTCTGGAAGCCTCCTTAAAGGCATCCTAAACAAAATAAAAGACGGTCCCTCCTGTCTCTTTAATCTCAAAATATTCATGGATAAACGCCTCAATGCAAGTAATGAGCATTTAATTGGAAAGTAGATAATTATTGAACCTCCAACAAGATCAAGGTGAGGTATCACAGAGCATGTCTAGATCCGCACTGACCAAGGCATGAACTGAGATGAAAATTGAGCCTATCTCCGAGTTTATTAGATGTTGGGTGAGGTTTTTGCTAAGGACAATGTAAACAATTCTAGTCTAGGATCTATGGGGAGCTGAATAGAAAGAGAATTCTTGAAAGGAGCTGTGCTAATTTCCATGACTTGGAAAGTGTATCATGCTTGCATGCTTTGTGAGGTTTATGAGGAATAAATCTCAAGGTAGAGTGATAGTCTTGGCGGGTGACCTACTGTGAGATAACCTTCCAAAAAGGACGATCAGGGTTAGTTGGACCTTAAACATTGAGATTCGTAAAAAGGATACCATTGATATTAAGTTTTAGCAAAACCCATTTACTCCATCATTTTCCTGGGTAACAAGTGTGATATTCAGACTTTTATGACATAGGATATCTACCCCGTTCTTACATTGCACAGATGGAGAAAAATATAATTTTCCTGCCCATTGCTTTTTAAGCCTATTAACATCTGTTTAGGTAAGATGTGTTTCTTGAAGTAGTTCTAGTTGACTATGTTAATCAAGATAGATGAGACAATACACGTCGATGTTTGAGAGGGTTTTTCAAACCTTTAACATTCCAGGTTCTGATTCTAAGGGGCAAACAACAAGAAGTCATTTGCAGACATCAAGATAATACATAAACTTAGTGATATTGCCCCAAGGAAATTTCCACAATTAAAATACGAGAAAAACGAGAAGGACAAAATAAGAGAAGAAGAGAACGAAAGGAAAAGGAGGGAATAACACCCCCCAAAAGTAAGGAAGCCATAAAGTCAACACAGGACAGAAATACCTTAGTTGCAGTAATGAAAAAAAATACATTCCGAGGGATGGGGATGGTACGGAGAACCCACAGAGATGATGGCGCCGGACTCTGGTCTGGTGAATTCAAAAGGAACACAACAAGCTGTTAGAAAACACATTTTGTTTTTTAAACAGTCAAGAAAAAACACAGGGTAGTAAGGGCTGTTGTAAAACATTAATCAATTTATAGGAAGGTGAAATACAAGCGGATAAAGAATGAACCGATAAACTTACAATGAAATATGAGAGGTAGGGTGTTGAGGGAGCAGCACACACATTGATGGTAGAACACACTAGAACAGGAGACTGATGCCATGTAATGCTCTGAGCTGTACAAAAAAAAGTGAACGAAAGGCCATTATACAGCGCACAATGTCTATGTAAAAACAGCACCTAAGAAAAAGAGAACATTATGTTAATCCAGGAAGAAAACATGAAGACACAATTAAGAATCATGTTTTTGCTGCGGCACCAATCTCCATGTCCTCCAGGCGATACTGACGAAGAAAATTCTGCAATTTGGTTTGGTCCTCAAAAGTGTAAGATGCTTAGTTATATGTAATTTTAGAAAAGCAAGGAGGAACAAGACCGTATCTGATGTTCATGGATTTAAATTGTGGGCGAAGTTGGAGAAAATGTTTCCTCTTGGCGGCCGTTGCGTTAGAGACATGCTGCGAGAAAAAGATCTTGTTACCAGACAATCGGAGAGGTCTGGATTGCTTTGCTGCAGAGAGGATGTACATTAAATCGGTGTGCTGTAAAAAAAAGAATAATTATGCCTCTGGAATTCTGATGAGAAGCTATAGCCGAGGGTTTTGGACTGAGGCAATGTGCGCGCTGAATATTAAGTTGACTGTCACCCAGTAAGTGAACAATGGTTGGGATGATCCTTTGCAAAAAGAGATCATATTAGTGTCCTTTGAATTGTCTGGAATACCATAGAGGTGTAGCTTATTTCTACGATTACTGTTTTCCAAGTCTTCGATGGCTCTCTTCAGAAGCTCTATTTCATTTGTCAGCCGAGAAACCAAAGGGAGTGAGTCCTCCACATCACTAATCCTCAGCTCAACAGACGAGATGCGTCGGTCATGAGATGACCATTTCTCATCAAAGCGCAACAGGGAGGCGTTAGTTTCCACAACAAAGTGTTTTAGCGCTCTTAATTCTTCCATTACATCATCCGAGGTAAACAGAGGGGGTGATTTAGAAGATTCTAAGTCTTTCTTAAGTCTTAACTGGAGCAAAAGATTTCTTAGGCAGTGCTCCAGATGCAGTATAAGAACACCCAAACCCTAGGTCGTTGGAGCTGTCCAAGAGAGCAGACAAATTCTTAGGGAAAAATCGCTTTGATGGCTCTTAGGGTGTGTGAATTTCTTGAAAGGAGATATATAAGGTGGGACCAACCCATTAAACAAAAGAAAAGGGATATTCTGAATTGCCAATGAAACAAGTTCCATGATGCAGCAAAGGATGATGACCAAACAAATGTGCGCCTTTCTCACCCAAAAAGTCAATAAGCCAAGAGATCAAGTGCAGCCCAGGTAACTGAAAAAGCAAATTACATGACAGATTGTAGTATGTGAGATAGGGTAGGTAAAGCCTTTAAAGTAGCAACACACCTGTAGCCGCCACAGTGTAGCCAAATCCACTCAGACCCACATGAGAACATAGCAGCACTATGAAATAATCACACGTCTGAGAAATCCAAGAAAAAGCATATTGCCCATTGAAAATATATATAAAGCCTCTTACTGTGCTTGAAACAACAACGTTGAGTGAGAAGAGATAAAGACATTGTGAACTGTAGCTGTTCTAATACCTCAAGCAATTCCCCCTAGGGCAGCAAGATGCCAGCACTGCTGAAGGAATTCTGTGTCAGCGCGGCACACTAGTTACTGAAAAAGGATTGCAAAGGAAAGCGCCCACCTTCCAACATCGATTCTGGCCCTCAGAGTTGAAAACATCCCAAAAATGGGCCGTGTTCCCTATCGTTCGTCGGAGTCGACTGAGAGTTAAGGTTCGTTGGACATCTTGTGCGGCGCTCGTGCCGGAAACCCTTTTATCAGAAAACCTACAGACTCAGATGACCCAGGTATACTTCACGATACCCATTTTTAATAAGGATTGAGATTAATTTGGGCGTGCGTCCGAGATGGGCAGCACAAGGCTTCTGAGCACTGGTCACTGCACAGTGGGGATAAACTGTATGCTGCAGTGGGGAAGCACTTGGTAGCATTGCAATTCACATTGATACTGATCACAGCAGAGTAGTTGACATAGTTGTCATTGTAGGTCGAGTAGTTACTGATGAGTTCAAAATGGTAGGTTAGAGAATGGTAATTGTAGGGCTTTGCTGAGCTCTTTACAATCTAGGAGGAGGACCCTGAGACACTTCCTGCAGACCCTCTATGTAATGTGACACTATGTCATCAGGGACACCATAATCTAGCCCTGGACTTTCCTTTTACAAATCATTGCTTTTAAGGGTGACACCCCAATTGGGTTAATTGAAACCAACAAAGACCATATTTTTTTTTTAGAATGCTTTAGGTTGTCAAATGGTACCCAAGGGTTGGAAAGTTCTGAACATTTCGACATGGAGTCAGTAATCTAGTAAATTTAAAACTAGGAAAGCTATGGATTCTCCTGCAGTTCATGTGTTGCCCTTGTACTGATGTCTGTGGAGGTTGGGTTCACAGTTTTTGAAACATAATCCTTCATGTTATCATGCAGAAAGGGACACTTTCTACTCTTGTTACTACATACAGCTCTTCTAGGAATGAGGTGTGTTCAAGCTCTTGATGCATGTGCCTAGGGATGCCAACAGGCTCTGATACCAAGGAACTAGTTCTCCAACTTGCCTGGGCTTTTATTAACAACTTAATGTGGGAGTTGCAGTCTTTGAGCTCAGTATCACAGTCAGTACCGGATAACCTTTAATTGGAAGGAAAGTCAAGGAGTAGAGCAAGGTGCAGTTACTCACCTAGCAGTTTTGCTGCATGACTAGTTCTGGTTAGGATGGGGACAGTGCGTGAAGTGAGGGAGGGAATTGGTTTACAAATGTAAACTTTCACCACAGCAAAAACTAGAGTAGAGAAAGACCTCTGATTTAAATGTTTGACTCCAATCCGTGGAAAGTTTTGCGCAGCCTGCAAAAGGGGTGATGCAGATCATGGAGCCCACGAAGGGTACGAGTCCTGGAGACGAAGCCAAGTGTAGCAGGTCCAAAGGACGACTCCAACAGCTAGCCTAGAGGACTGTAGAAACCTACCACAGGTGTCTGGGGCTGGTGTACAGGACTTGAGGGACCCTCTTGTTTGATTCTGAGTATCGTCCTACTCAGTCATCTACCGGGTAAAGGCCATCCAGGGATCTCGCATTGAGGGATGATCAGACCTGTGTAAGTTACATCTACAATGCTTACCTTTGCTGCTAGGGAGATTGAGTGTGTGTAGCAGAAGCAAGGAGCCAGGATGTCACAGCGAGGACATTAGAAGGAGGTTGTTTACTAGAGAGGTCCTGATTCATCGTCTGGAAATGCATCAGAGCTGTCAGATTGCTCTAAAGTAGCCCCAAAGCAGGTCCAAGCAATAGGGCCAATATGCAAAGGCATAATGTGTGTAGTGAGTGCTTAGATTGTTGTGTAAACCATCCCATGTCAAGTTACACTCACACACACACACACACACTTTGATCGCAGTTCACAGCGCCATTTGAGGATGTTAAGAATGCAGCTAAATAAATATCTTGAGCCATAGGAGCTTTTCAGGTCATGATTTCAAACAATACTCCTACAATACAGTCTGCTTACAACAGTGGTATGATATAAGGGCTGAAGTACCCCTTTCTGTACACTACAAGAATATTGCAAATCACCTAGGAGTTCCATAACTATATAGAGGCTTATGGAACTCCAAGGTGTTTTGTAATTTATGTGACAGGGGATAATTTATCCCATATAATACATTGGCACACCACCACCTTTCTGACAAACCACTTGAAACCGTGGTGCGTAGCTCTTCTATTTGAAAGAGTTAGTATGTTTGCAATCAAGAAGAATACAAATAAAGCCTCTAGTGCAAAATTAATCACACCAAAAAAATGTTAGATATTTGTTGCAAACAGATATTAGAAATAGTTCAATATAAGGCAGTTTTAAAAAAAAAACTACAGCAGCTCAGTTATGTGATTAAATATGCAGAAAAAGTCTAGCTTTTCTCTTTCTAAGGAGTGCAAAAAATAAACATTCTCTCTGCTTGTCATTGTAAATTAAATTAGAGCAGAAGGGAAAAAAGTATACTTTTTGCTGCTTTAAGGGGGAGCTAGAGGGTGCCAATCAAGATGGCCACACTTGCGTGAGGCTCTTGCTGCTTGGGGCACAATCAGGTTAATATCCTGCTCATCATCAACCCCTTATCGATGAAAACGCCATAATCTGGTTGGTGAACCTTGCCTAATACCCCAATTAGAGCCAACGGAGCCCCTTCATATGGCTACAAAGTGTGTTTCCAATCTCCGGTCCTAGTTGCCTAAGATGGCGGCTTCGACGCTGCTCAGCTCCTCCACTAACTGGAGGCCTCCACTGGGTCTACGCAGTTGCTGAACGCTCTCCAGCGCTCGGGGAGACCTCCATAGCCCAACCACTTGGCTGAACCTCGGGCACACCTGGACTGCTGCCTAGAACATCGACGCATTGAGCCTTGCTTCGGCGGGGCCCTCATCTGCCTGCCGCGGCCCTGCAGACTCGCCTGCCTAGCTGGGGTAGCGCTCCACAACCTGCCGCCTCTACCACAAGGCCAGCAGCCTCCCGCTTTGCCTGCCTGGTGAGTACGCTGCCCCCGGAGGCTCCACCCAACTTCGCCCGGCGCTCGCCCTACGGCGGTGGTTACCAGCCTCCCAGCCCTCTCTGCAGACCTGACCAGGCCCTCCCTGTGCCGCTCTTGACCTGCTAAGGGGCCGGTGCGGCCGATGCATCTCTCACCGCTGCAACTGGGCTCGCCCGTCTGCCTTGCACCCGCCCGGCCCCCGCCTGCCTAGAGCACTGCGAGACCGATACACCTGAACTGGTCCCACCGACTGCCTCTGGACCCCCCACCTCAACAGAGGATTTGAAGGAACTTCTCCTAGTGATGCAATCCAGCTTGACTTCCGTAGAGGAAAAAATGGACACTATGAACGCAGATTTGGACAACCTTTTGCAAAAAGTTGAGTGGCATGATGAACGCATCAAAGAAACGGAGTGCCGCATCTCCGATCTGGAAGACACCTCCACCACGGCCACGGGCAAAACACTCGACATGGAGAAATCTTAAAAGTGATAGACGCAAAAAATGAAGGTCTCAAATCTCGCTCAAGATGCAACAATCTGCGTATCCTTGGAGTGCCAGAGTCGACCGCCACAGGAAAAATGGAGGACTTGTAGCGAATGTTAATTACACTTTTCGGGAAGGAGGCATTCTCGGCAGTCCTCGTTGTCGAGAGGGCACATTGTTCGCTGGCTTCCTAGCCCATTCCTGGGACCCCTCCTCGCACCATCATAGCGAGACTACTTAATTATCAGGATCGTGATGTTGCTCTTCGACTGTCCAGGGAACATGGGCAACTGCGCTTTAATGGTATAGAAATATCGCTTTATCCGGACTTCACCTTGGCCGATCAAGAGGCGCGCAGAAAGTTCTTCCCAACCAAGAAAAAATTACAACAAATGAACATTGCCTACGCCATGCTCTTTCCCGCACGCCTCAAAGTCACACACAAGGGAAAGCAACACTTCTTCACTAATCCCCAATATGTCCATGACTTCCTGAAGTCCCTGCCCAGGCAACAAGGAGACCGCAACTCCCCCTCCAAACCTCCTGCTGATGCCGGAGACACTTCAGATGTAGAATGATGGCTGTTCCGCTCCTTGAGCTCTTTGGAGAGACCTCCACTTGATAACAGACTCCGTCATTGGTCTTCTCAGATCACCACTAGACATACGAAGCCCTACATCAGGAACTACCACACGATTTGTATTGGTCCTTCCAAACTAACTTTACACATGTTTTCACACCTTATACCACCATCATAGACCTACCGACACAATGAGACTCTGCGTGACCTCTTCTTGGAGACTGAAACTGCTGTGGGCCCCATCAACCTACCGCTGGAAATGTAGTGCCTGGTACTACAAACTGGACCATAAACTATGATGGACCTCCGGGGCTCATGCCAAAGTGGCTCTAAAACTTTGCCCACCTCCAAAGGCCAATAGGCATGATGAAACTCTCTCCTACTCCACGAGCACCCTCGCTGTCGTGAGGTGTCCCTGGTTTGCCCTTTAGCCTCTACCCTTTAGGAAACCCCTACACTGTTTCGACTTAGTATTCTCACTGTCTATTGTTCACCCTCCCCTGTTGGGAGTTTGACACAGTGGATTTTGGGGACGGGGGAGGGAAATATGCCACAGCAGGTTTGGGCTGCTGATGTGTGTGGGGGGCTGTTTTGTTCTCTGCCACTTAAAGATGACCCGACAAACAACGACGTTGCACACACAGTATCAACCTGACAAGACTGCAATACTCTCCATAATATTTCCGACATGCTTCAATGAAGAACCGTCCTGGCCCCCCTAGGTATAACCTCCAGGTATAACCTCGGAACGTGAAAGGCCTAGGAGACCCATGCAAGTGCCGACACATCTTTGCTTACCTAGACCGACATAACATTCACTGCGCTGCGCTCCAGGAGACACATCCCGGTCCCTCCGCACCTACCGCCTTTGCATCCCGATGGGCCACATATCGTTGCTTTTCCTCATACTCCACCTACGCCGGCGGCACCGACATTCTCATTAACCACATGCTTCCCTACACCCCCATGGGGTCTTACAATGACCGGCAGGGCCGTTACAGCATCTCATGGAGCAGACTGGCCGTTCAATCCATAACATTCGTGTCCTGCTACGGCCTGAACACTGACGACCCCGAGTTCTTCCGCGTCCTATGGGGCAAGATCCTGGACACCAGCTCGATGCACTTAGTGTGGGGCGGAGATTTTAATGTCACCCTGGACCCGGCACAGGATCGCTCACACCCCCAACCTCATCACTATTCCAATGCACACCATGCCCTTAATCACATCATCTCAGACCATGACCTCGTCTACGCCTGGCGAAATCTTCACCCGCACGACGGGGAAGGCTCCTGCTATTCCTCCGCCCATTTCTCTTGGTCGGGGATTGATAGTTGGCTTATCTCTAAGGGGCTGACTCCGTGGCTGTCCCAGGCCCTTTACCTCCCACGCACCTACTCCGACCACTCGCCAGTGCTCCTCATGCTTACTCCTCCCCATGCAGACTCACCATACTTGTGCTGGTGATTCCCCTCGCATGCACTGTTGGACCCTGTGTTCAACCCTGAACTCGAGCAAGAAATTGTCAATTTCTTCCCCCGCACTGAGCACTCAGTCACACAATTTTCCACTATATGGTAGGTTTTTAAAGACACCATGCGTGGAATTTGCATTGCCAAAAGTGGGGGCATCCTGAGGGACATTCGCACCACACTCCACAAGCTGGAAACAGAACTTAAACATGTCGAAACACAAATGCAAACCTACCCCACTCCAGAGTTGCAATCGCATCTGAGAGACTTACTCACGGAATATCAGGAGATAGCCGATAGAGAATGCAAGTTTAGAGGGAAATACCACATAGCCCGCCGTTATGGGGAGGGAGAGAGACCAGACTTATGGTCCCCCATTCAGACGTACCTTCTGGGGCAGGCTGACACTAACGAAACTGACACGGGCGCACGACCGGATGACTGATGGGTCTCGCGGGAGAGTTGTAGCCCAACTCCCATCATACCACAGCATGTCTGGACCGTAAATTTTACGCTATATGTATAAATGAGAACGTTGTCAGTCAATGTATAGTGCTAATACAATTTTTTCGTTTTTATCGAATGTTTCGCTCACACGCCCTGTTGGGATTATTGAGTGGCAATGCTTGTCTTTCAAGTTCTGGAGATTGTGTTCAAAACTTAATAAATAATGTTTTTTTAAAAAAAATATGCTGCTTTAAACAGCTGCTCCAATTATGCTCTGTGACCTGACCTGCCTTTCACCTCGGATGCTAGCAGCAAGCATTGTTTCATCAGAACTCGACTGTGATAACTTATATTAGTTAAGTTCTGATGTCTTTTCTTTATAATCGGTGACTCGGTGTGTCACAAGCAGCGATTATAAAGAGATTAGAGACTACACTTTATACAGGAATAACAGAATCCCATGTATTATAGAGTGCATAAACATACTTTGATTTATGGGCATATAACCCAGCAAGAACATACAGTTTCCTCTCACATTGACTTGTAAACGTTTTCACAGTTACAATCACGTATCACCTGACACCCTGTCCTCAAGCTGTATGCAATTCCTCTTCCTCACTGCTGTCCCTTAGATTGGGATGCAGCACCTCCTTCTTTTCATCAGGGGTGATTAGAGTTTGTCAGAATTATGTATGGTACTCGTTTGATAGACGCAGGCAGAGACAGCGAAGGCAGAGCTTAGACGCCAGCATGCAGAGGAGGATGCGAGGACTATTGGGGACCTTAAGCTGGGGCTCTAAGTAGGGGCAGAATGCCACCAGATTTCACACCACATGGGCATAGAGCTCCACCACTAAAATCTTGAATCATTTCACCAGAAGTTGTGGTTTCCGTAGCAGTATCACCCCCTGATGAGGGAGCAGTTGGTCACTATCGCCTGATCCGGCCCTACAGACTAGGGAGTAGAGTTGCGGGAGTGCGTTGTTGAGTTAGTTCTCTGAGTCTCTTTTTGCTTATAAGCATGGACGTCAATTAGGGGTCGCCAGGGGTCGCAACTGCAACCGTAAGCCACCTGTTGCGACTCCTGCCACCTTCCTTGCTTGCCACCCCTGGTTGTTTGTCAACTTTGCAAGACCTCTGGTTGCATAAAATCAGCCGCAGTGTGAGCAGTGCTTGATTGCACTGCTGTGCTGAAGCTCTGCCTGCAGAGACATCATGATGGCCTGCAAGCTGGGTCAGGGAAATAACTCATCTCACTCATTGCTATGGGGACCCCGGGCGGGGCCGGCTGGCACAGTCCTTGATTTGATACTTTGTCTGTATCTGCTGCAGGCCTGGGCCAGGAAGCTGAGCAAATGACTATAAAGTGCACGCAACATGGATGGGCATGATGGGACAGTGACTAACTACACGTGCTTCAGCTAGCAGCATGTTTGTGTAAGTGCAAGTGCATACCTGCTGCGCCCTATCCTAGGTGAGGACCTGGTGCCTCGTGCGGTATGTGTACCACTGTGTTTGGAACTGTCGACCGTGTCCCAGGGCCGTCAATCTAGTAGTGCATGTGAAAGGGCTACCAATGTTGACAGCCCTGGCAAAAATTATTGGCCAGCCCCTGTGTGGCAATATAAGCCATGCTCATGAGGCGCAGCCTCAGACTCAGAGTTGAGTCTTACTCGTGCGTGCTGTGAGTGTGTCAAGACTCTAGAGTGGCTGACTAGAATCAATGCAAGTTCAGGATCGGGCCTTGAGTGACTTGCTTCACTTAATTGTCCCTCTCTAACTGAGTTGGACAGTCAGACCTCGAGCAGGCTGCGGGCAGGCAAGGTCATGTGAGAGTGAGAATGATCGAGTCGTCACATCAACTTGAATACAGTATTGGCTCTCCGGCTCCCCTCATGGTGGTGATGGTCATTGTGACTCCTGTGCGATGTGGGCCCCAGGTGAACCTCTAACAGAAGCAACAAGTAAAGTACGATAAGATTATCTGTTTTGCGAGTTGACACAAGAATTTCAAATGCCCTGCAAAATTTCAGAAATAATTGCTAAAGAGAACATACATTTCAGGTTCAACCTATCCAGCCATCATTTAGGTAATGTCAATAATACATTAATTGCCATTGTTTTATGTCAAACACTGCATACGTGAGACCACAGCTTGCACATGCCAGTCAGTGAGTGCTGGTAGACTGGCCAACAAGACATTGTCTGTTTTGAACACCACCAAGGCCAAAATAGCAGCACTGGGCATCATGGGATTGGGGTATATCCCTGGGAGGCTGGAAGGGTAGGGGGCAGGATTTGTTAGTAGCGGCCGGTTTTGTAGCAGTGCAGCAGTTTTAAAAGCACTGCAAAACTCTTTATTGATTCAGCAGTTTCCGGGCAACAATAAAAGTGTCAAATTAACTCTGAGGATTTATTAACGCACCTGCTGGAGAGAGGGGAATTTAGTCTGGTGGCGTTTTTCACTTATCTAAAGTAGTGCAGAGGGTTAATATGCCTGCTGCAAAGAACGTGTACCATGCATAAAAAAGAACAATATTTTATGGGGATATCTCAGTGAGTTACTGCTTTTGTCACAGAGATTTGTGGAGTTCATAAATTACATTCATAATCTAGCACGGTGAGCTATGAACTGCCATCTAAGAGCTGCATACAAGCTGCGTGGGATAGGTTACAAAGGTATGGATATTTTCACAGTCTTTCTATCTTGATGTTGCTAAGAAAGGTTTGCTTACCCTAACCACTGTGTTCTGTTCTGAATCCTGAGTTTGTGCTCCTCCAGACCAAGCACTCTTAAAAAGTGCCTACCAGTATGGATGACATGTTAATCCTACACCTTGTATTCTTCTTGGCCTTATGCAACATTTTCCACACACTGATTAACACACGTATGATTCATTTGCTCTGTATGTGTGTGTGGTACTTTTAGGAGGGTGGGCCTGATGTAGTGGCGAAGAGGCTTAGGTGGTTTCTCAATGGTGTCTTTTATTCAAAATATTTATGTCATTTAAATGTGCATTTGGAAACAAAAGTTCTTCTAATGGTAATCCACGCCCTCTTCTCTTCTTCTTTTAGGGCTTTGGATGTGGTTGGATCCCCCCTGGATTACCGATAGAAAGAAAAAAAAACTAGCAGTAAGTATGGGGTTCAATTATAATGTCTAGTAATTCCTGTCACCAACACTTCTGGTGATTAGATAGGAAATTTGGGAGGGCATCTCCAAAGTTAGTGGCGTTTCAGCTGTGTTTTCGTTGCAAAAGTACAAAAAAATTGTGTCCAGAAAGAAAAAAAAATGAAAGGCAAAACAAAAATCGAGAAAAAGAAAACATATATATATATCCCTTATCTTATAACTATTCAGGGATGTACTACTCAGGGCAGCTTTCCATTGGATATCCCTTTTGGTTGATCCCGCTAGAAAGGCTTTATGGGATTTGGAGTCTGAGGGGTAGAAATAAGCATGCAGTTCTGTTTTAGCATTCATGCTTTCATTTCAAAACCCCTGTGAATTCTACCTGTGCCCTTGACCAGTCATCCATAGTGTCCTGCTTTGACTTGTAACCCCCCTCCCTCATCCCGCTAAAAGACCCTTGTCCCAGACACCTACCTGCTCTTACTCAACTCTTCAGAGTTGTGGCAGCTAGTCAGGGTCCTCCGGGGCCATCCACCATTCCTCAAAACCAGACTCGGCGTCTTCATCATCTTGACCAAGTCTGGCGCAGCTCCCAGGCTTGGCAGCTTCCGATGTGGTCTTCGCTTAGGTTTGGTCCTCCTTCCACTCGACAGCGGTATTTACGGCAATCCTCCTCCTCTCTGGCTCCATTTTGTCCTCCCGGAATCCCCGGTTGCCAGGTTTCCATCTTCTTCGTCCATTGTCCTCCGATTGGTTAGCTGTGTAAGGCTGTTTTAAGAGACAGGCCCGGTTTATTACGGTGTCCGTTTGGTTCATACTTTTTCCTTTCTTTTCCCAGGTCCTGCAGCGGCGAGGAGCTCCAGCGGCAGAATGTCTTGGCAAGGAAAAGGCGCAAGATGCCTTCCTGGTTGGCAAATCCTCACATCATGTGTGATAGATTTTGAAGATGTGGAAAGTTTTGCTTTGGGAGCAGTGATCATTGGAGTCCTATTTAAATGCGGACTGTCGCATCTGCATTTGTAAAGCAAGCATTCATGCCATTGGGCATTCTGGCTGTTAAATAAGATGTTTGTTGCTGGTAAGGGCAGAGCCGGACTGGCCGTAGGGGGCACCGGGCGTTTCCCCGGTGGGCTGCCAGGGTGGGGGCTGGTTTTGGGCCCCTGGGGAGCCGTTTTTAGGTCTCGGCTGCGAAGGCTGCGCTTGCGCAGTCTCACTCCGAGATTTTATGTTTTCAGAAGAGGGGCTTGAACCCGCCCCTCTTCTCCCCTCTTCTCCATTGGCTGGCCTCTTAAATGCTGGTCAGCCATTGGAGAAGAGCTTTGTCTCTCCAAACAAGCCCCGTCTTTTTCCGATTCGGGGGCGTGTTTTTCAGTTCTTTCGGTTTTTTGAAGCCCCGCCCCTTTCCGCCCCTTTTACACGTGGTGGGCGTGTTTTTTTTTTTAGCGTCGGAAGATTCGTCCATTTTGTGCGCGGTTGGAGCGGACGTGGGGTCGCCTCTTCCTTGCTGCTGGATCGGCGTTTCAAGTCCGGTGAGTACAAGCGTTAAGGTAACAATGTTGTTCCTGCTTGCATTTCACATGGCCCCTGCGAGGTTTTGTTGCTCTGGTGAGGACGTCGAGTAAGACGCGCGGCTACAATATTTCTCTCTCCGTCCCACTTTTCATTTTTCATTCCCTCCTAAAAGCCCAGCCCCTGGGAACCAGCCCCAACAAGAGTGCTGACTAACAGCCCCCTCCACCAATCCCCGCTCAGGCTTCCCCTTCCCTCCCACCCACACATCCTCGCACGACTGGGAAAGTTTGCTCCTTTGTTGTTGCAGCCATGAGTCGGGTCTCAGGGTGGGTCTAAAGGCGGCAGCTTGGATATACGGTGGCCTGCTTCGACACAGTGAATTCATATACAGCCGGACCAGTTCCCGCATGTCCCCGCTCCATCCCTCGGCGAGGCTGACCACCGTGCTGCCAACACCGGGACCTTGTTTGGATCCACCGCCTGCTCTGCTCTCCAGGATAGGCTGTCGCCTGTCTGTGAAGGAATTAATATCACGAGCTGATTATTTGCAAATCTGTTTCTTGTGGTTGAGAAGCTCTATAAGTGAGGAATATAATGGCTCTTTGGCTGACTTTTGCACTTCTGATTAGCACGATTGGTGCAGGTAAGGACCGACCCAATCCTTTTAAAACTTTTAATCTCCGTTTTATTCCTTACTTGTCATCTTTATAAGTCGCATTTCAGTCTGATTCTACAAATGTTATTTTTGTGGTTGGTGTGTACCTTCTCGTAAACTTTGAAATTAATCTGTAAATGCTCGTTCTGTCACTACATTTCCATTTGAAATGTCGCATTTTCCAATTAATGCGTTCTCATGTGACCACTGCTAAAGTTTGATATATGGACGGCCTTAGCTAACCTCCCCTTGAAAAGAATTGCGCCGCTGGGTGGTCGTTTGATTTATCCCATGTGCCCTGCGCAGCCTTTCCAGTACTATTATGTTTGGCTTTTTGTTATTGCCTTTGTCGCACCCCCTCTCTACCCCTAGCTTGCCTGGTTTATTTATAGTTTTACTTTAAATATTTGTTACTGTTGCTTGTAAATACTATTTTGGTGGATACAGCCATGCCGGCGAAGGGCTGACGGGACTGGCTCCTTCTCTGTTAATTAACAGGCAGCCAAGGAGGTGGTACATGATGCGTGGAAGCAATCTGGGGCAGCATCTCTCGGAGAGGAACCCCCTCCATCCCACCCACCCACATCTCAGCTGTGGCAACCCGAACTAGAACACCTTTCTCAGAGGATGAGTGTCTGGTGGGGAGGGGTCTTAACACCCGTCTCCACATGGAGCACCTCGCGGAGTTGTTTGGGGGGTTATCTTCGGGGAAGCACGTCTGAAAAACGGGAGTCCACCCCTCCGAGTAGAAACGCACAAACATAATGTGCAGTGTACTGTAGAAAGAAACGAGCTGGGACTACCGTAGCCAAGGCGGCAAGTGCGAGGCTCTAACTCCAGAGACCACGCTGCCGAAATGTTCCGTAAAAAGGAAGCATTTTTCTCAGAACAAAACGCATCAAATGATTATTGAGGCCCTCTGCATTCTCCCTCCCTTATAACGCTCCCTTGAGGACAGAATTCTGTGCAGGACTGTTTTTCCGAGTGGTATTTGGGTAACTACAATCCATTCTCCTTTATCCACCTCTCTTTCGACATCATTGCTGTGCAGCTTTATTGCCAGGTAATTATGAAAAATGGAGCGTTTTTCATCTTCCAAGATCCTGTGCAGATCCTAGACACCCCGCCCCCAAACAGTTTGGTGTTGTGGAGGTGTTTGTGGTGTTGGTACGGCACAGTCCGCTTCACGCACAAGAAACTGTTCAGTAAGATGTGCCTTCACCGTTCAATAAGGTTACCATCCTCTTATCCCCTGACACGCTTTATGTGAGTGATAGGAACTTTTCCCATCTAACCATCTCTGTTCTGAGGCTTTGCAGCGGGTGGAAAGGTGTAATGTGTAGCTCTTAAGAGACGTTTATTTTTCAACACCTTCTCGCTATGTAGTGCTGGCCTGTTTTTCATAGATGTTTGCAAGTAAATTAATGTTTTAAAAGCGCTTGCTGCCTCCTTCCTGGCCTCCAGCAATTTTCGCCAACAATAAAAATGTCATGATGACTCTGGTGTTTAATGTTCTTCCTAGAGAGAGATCGGAGTTTTGTCTAGTGGAAGTTTTGCCTCCTGGAAAGGTAGCACATAGGGTTAATGTGCCTGCAGCAAAGAACATGTACCATACAGATCACAAAGTGCACATAATGTAAATAGCTCAGTGGGCTACTGCGTGTGTGTGTGTAGGTGGCTCTGTGGGTGGCTCTATTTGTGTGTGGGTTGCTCTATGAGAGTGGCTCTGTGGGTGGCTCTGTGTGTGTGGGTGGCTTTGAGTGTGTGGCTCTGTGTGTGGGGCTCTGTGTGTGGGTGCAAATGCTATAGGTCTCGCTTTTTAGAGTGATTAAGCTATTGACATTGTAAATAACAATGCCGTTTCTTTAAATGTTTTAAAAACATAAACAAAAATATTGTCATGAGCAATGCCAATAGCTCTAACTTTAACAATGCCGAGACCATTGCATTGTAAATGCTTGTTGTTACTAGGGGCCGGTTTTGCAGCGCAGCTGCAACATCGCCCCCCTGTAACAAAATCAGCCGAAACCGGCCCTTCGCAAACAGCTTGGCTGCCCCCCGCCCCGGGGGGGGTGGTCGAGCAGTTTGCCAGGGCCGGTTTCGGTTCCCAGTCTGGACCTGGGTAAGGTGTGCTAATGCAGAACAAGCATATTATTGATTAACACAAGTATTGTACCAATGATGTGCATGTTTTCTGTAGAGGAAATAATTATAGTAAATCTGGGAAGGTTCAATGGCTTTACAGGTTTAGAAATATGTATACCATGTCAGGGAAAGGAAGGTTGCTTGGAGAACTTGACCTGTATTAAATAGCACAGTTATCTACGTTCCAAGACTGAGATTTAATTACATGGTTCTTTTAGTTTCTAAGACAAATGAGAAGGCGAACTTGTTTTGAATATTAGATGCCCATTAACCTTCACATTGCATCAGTCATTTGATATTAATAATGGCTGATTTCAAATTGACTAGCGTATTTTCCATGGTTGTACACTATCTCATAGGTTGTTAATCAATGCTACTTTATCTTAATTGTATATCTGAAGATACTACCTGGAACAATGTACGTAGTTGCTTTCAATAGGATTTGAACTATGTCTGTTTATAGGGTACTTCTTGTGTATCTTTAGAGATTTTCCAGTCTCTGTGTGTGATTTAAATAATCAAAAGTTTGATGCATCACTTCCTGTGACAGCACCAAGACAAAGGTCATGCAATGTCGCTTCCTTTGATTTCATGGGGTCCAAAGTTTGCGCAAAGTCACTTCCTGTAATGTCATGAGGTCAAATGCCTTGCAATGTCACTTCTGTGACATCATCCGAGTGAGTCGAAGGGCAGGTGATGTCACTTCCTGTGATGTCACAGGTCAAAGTTTGTGTGATGTCACTTCCTGTGACATCAGACGAGGGTCACATGGCATGTGATGTCACTTCTGCTACCCATAGCATTTTGATGAATTGACCCCCATGATGATAAGTCTGCCTGTATTTTACAAGGCATCTAAAAAGAAATCTATCATATCAGAGACTGGGTCAATTTTAATAAGGCAGAGTCAGACGTCAGTCAGTGGATGTTTTTTTCTATTTTGAGGAAAAATTACTCGACATTTAGTAATGCCTCATACAAAATCACTTTTTCAAAACTTTTGGCATATGATAACTGGTGCATAATGGGGGAGAAAAAGCAGCAGTTTTACTGATGCCGTAGAGCTGTAAACAAACGATTTGAAGTTGTCCTCATATTCAATTAAATATATGCTCAAACTTATAACGTATGCCCTAAGGGTCCCATCATATGCCTCAGAAAAGCATCCTAGAAAAGTTTAAAAAGGGACCCCTTGCTCAGGAATCTCCTCTGAAAACATATTATCCTCATGAACAATGAATCAACCGATAGCAGGTGATTCCATTAATAGAAGAGCGGGATATCCTCCTTAGAAACAATTAATCAACCAATAGCAGGTAATTGCATTCATTGAAGAGAGGCCTATCCTCCTTGGCTAACAGTGAGCCAACTTCATACTCCCTTTCTCCTCCACACATTTAATTTCATGGAGTCCTGGAGAAGGCCTGATGCTGAGAGCGAAACAGAAACGTGCAAAAGAGTTTCTGTAAGGAGCATGCTGTAGTGTACATGACTTACAAAATGGTTAGTTTTTCTATGTTCTGGAAGGGGGGATGCAGGGGAAGGGGGAGCCAGTCATGCTCAGTCCCTGGCCATTGTCCATATTATGCTGCAGTATGAGGACACGGACAATAGTCCTGTGGACATGAATCCAGTATCTGAAACTGTGACCCCCTCCATGGCTGTAAAGGACCGTCTCAATTAACTTTTTAAGGCGAGAGGGGCTGAAATTGGTGATGACCTTCATGAGGCATTGTGCATTGTGAACCTTTTTGTACTGTAGGCTATTTATCCGTCCTATGGGAAGTTGGTTTTGAAAGTTCAACTTCAGGCAAAATGTATTGTTTGACTTCAAGACCAGTTGGATAAGCATTAGTGAATGGAGTCCAACAAGTGATTGCATTATCAAATATTGCCACTCAGTAAATGTGCAATGAGAATAAAAGGTGAGCAAGGACTTGCAGGGGCCTTGTTAAGCATTCACATTGTCCTTAATTGACTCCCTGAATGTTTCTCCTGATACAAATGTGTTCTCTCTCTTTCCTCCCTTTGATAGATATGTATGATTCCCATCTTCCCTCTTTTCTGTATTTCTCATTTTTTCTCTGTACCGAGGTAAATTATGTGCCCTAATTCCCCAATATGATGCCTCTGTGTGTGTCTTGTGGCAGAAGATTATATAGATTGGGAGGCGTCAGCCTTTGTGAGGAGGCCGCAGGGATGCCAGGGATGACTGGGCCACAACTGTCAGGGTTGAGGCCTTATACAACTGCTATCCCAGGGCCTGTCCTACTGCGACCTTGCAAACTGAGCCAAGAACAACCCTTTCCACACTTGACTACGAATTCAAGCCGTCGCAGCCTTCTCAGGCAGGTTTTTGTGGAGGGTACTCCGGCTCAGTAATCAACACCACCGTCCCAGGAGTACAATACGAGCAATATCCAGCCCAGTGCTTCTTTTTGTAAAAAAGATACTTATTACACAGAAAACATAGGATTCTACCACACATTCAATAATGCAAAGATACCCAGTTTACAGGTGGGAGTCTTTGTGCGTCCAGGTCCTTTTCTGGATAGCTCTGCTATCCCTCCACCTATTCCTCATAGGTCCCACTCCCCTTTTTATGGATTCTCCCTTCTAGGTCCAGGGCTCGACGTACTGCATGTAGGTGCAGCTTCTGTTTGGTCTTATCACTCCTTCTCCTGGACCTAGGCCTTTTTAGTCTCTCACAAAGTTCGTAGGAGCAGCACCAGGCTGCGTTCAGCCCTCCGGCAGCAGCGTGACCTCACTGGTAGCAGAAAGTTTCATGGCAGCACACAGCAGCCTGCATGGGAGCTGTGCAGCAGCTGGTCATGCAGTGTGTCGCTTGAAGGGTCACAAAAGTAGCGGAAGCTTTTGTCATTGTCCCTCTTGCCGGAGGCTGATAGTTGATCCCTATTTATGGTGCGACTAACTCCGGTGGGTACTTGACACTTCTACTTGAGCTCAATGACCACACAGCCACAGGTGATTTTTCTTTGGCACAGTGGTCTCCGGGCGCTATCTTCAGCCTTCTGAGGTTGTTGCCTAGGGGTGGCAACCTCAGTTCTTCACTAGGCATCCCAGTGGCCTCTCTTAGATCACTTGTTTTTTAAGACTGGTCCTAACCCAATGCCACGCTTAGGGAGTACTATGGTCAGGAAGTTCAGTTATGAACACACCGGCTACCAGCAGCCACTTATCCTGACTTTGGTCGGTCCTATCAATTGAGCACAAAGCTCCAGATGCCTTGGTAGCTTTGAGGATACATGCCAAATATTGCACTGCCGGGTCCTACAGTATTGCGTAGTGAGTGAGTGTCCATCAGACAGACCTTACCCCACTGGCACTTCTGAAGAAAGCCTTTCTCCTCTTTGCTCACTATAGCATCTGCTGTTTCCTCCAGGAGATGCCAGCAACACACATATGTTGTCTGAGGAAAGCACCCTTACCTCCATCTTGTACTCTGGTCCAGGCTGTGGGCTTCCAAAATGGTGCCCGAAGGCGTGCATCATCCGCACGCAACACACTATCAACGCTAGAATAAACGCACATGTACAACTGAGGAGAAGTCTGCCTTCAGGATTCTGGGTTCATAGGGGCAGCAGAAATTTAGAAGAATGCCCTGTAGGAGGGCCATCACTGTAATTCACAAAAGATAGTATGCTGTCACCATTGCACTCTGTGTGAAACCCACAACAGGATTGATAGCTCTATGTCACTATGACAGTGCATCCCTCCTGATTCAGGATAAGATAAAGACATATCATTTTCAAATTACGGGCCTAAGTCAACGTACGCACATGGGATTAGTGTGTAGCATGACCAGATTTCAAAAACAAGGATCACAGGTACATGCAGTTTGGGCACTCAGGGCAGGTGATATGATCATACAGAATGCTGGGGACCAGAGACTTTTTAAGGCATGGGTAAAATGGGCAATTGCTCAGGGCCCCCACCCTCCAAGGAGCCCCCTGGTAAGGGATCTAATGTTGTAATGGGAAAAGAAAATCACTTGAAATAAAGACAAAAGCACTTTTGAGCACAGGTAAAACAAAAACACACTGGCAACCAGAGCCCTGCTCTGTTGGAACACCACAGTTTAAGGTTGGGGTGGGCATTTGCTCTTCCCTTCTGTAAAGGGTACATGTCCAGTAGCCACGCTGTACCACACATGCTACGGCCTTGGGTCCTCCATGAGGCTCAGACTCAGAACTGACTACAGGGGGGTGGGAGACTGTGCATGTGCCAGAGATCATAGCTGGGAGGCTCACTCCTGGAAATACTTCAGCTGGGCTGGAAAAGACGAAGCAGCAGGCAGCCCTGGTAGAGGCGGCAACAGCAGCCGCATACTCAGGCTGGACACTGAGGTATGTTTCTTCTTCACCCAGTGCTTAATTTGAGCCGGTGCTTTCCGGTGCTGAGCACTGGCACTTAATTGGTTTCCGGTGCTCGGCACCGGCACCTAATTATCAACACCACACTTAGGGCAGTCTGCCACAAGGTTGCGCTGCTCATGTAATTTATAGATGAGCAGTATAGCAGTTGTTTAGGGAAACAATATACATTTTAAAAAATTGCTAATACCTGCCTCCCCAGCCATTCCTTTAGCTTTGGGGGCCTGGAATAATCTGAACTGTCGCATTTACATGCGATAGATGGTCTGTAGTTGTTTGGACAGTGATGACAGTGGCGGTGGGTGGTACAAGCTGCTGTAGGATCCAAATTTCAGAATATGATTAGCACAGTGTAACTAAAACTAACTTGTCTGACTCAGCCCCGTAAGAAGGCCCTTTGTGCATCCATTTGGTAAGGACGGCGGAAAGGGCCGAAAACAGAACCGCGGCCATCTTGGCCCTCAGCTCTCTCGTCTAAAGGAGCTACAATCACGTGGTTCCCTGAACCCGTATTTTCCTTGTTCAGCAGACACTAGTTTTAGAAGACAGGCTGAATTGTATTTACGACCGAGAAGCAAGGTCACATCTGCCAAAAGGGAGTACCAAGCAAATTCCTTCTGAACCTGGGACGAGAAGGGAGTCACCCGGTCGACCTTCTATTCTTAAAGATAGTAGCCCTTTTTGTATCATTGAAACTAGATATAGGATGAGCTCATTAGGAGCGCCTAGACTGGCTGGTACTTTTCCACTTATAAGGCTTTGTATGTTGCACTGTAATGTATAAAAGTATGAGTTTGTCAAGAAGCCAGCAGTCTTCCTCGGCACACCTCTTGGGTGAGGATCGATGAGGCTCCTCTATGTAGAGTTTTCTGTTTGCAACGATAAACAACAAGAGAGAGAGGGTATGTCCACACTCTTGGTCCCCCAAAAACGATATAACAACAACAAAAGAGCGTGACGCGGGAAAAAGATCGAATATACAATGATTCACTATGTGCTTGGAAAAAATGTGAAGGAAACAGAATCCATCTGATGAAAAGTAAAACCCTCATTCACCAACATAGTTGGTGACATGCTTCATCATGGGGTTTTAACCAGAGTAGCCTTATGCACCTCTGGTGTGCTTCAACGCTTGAGATTAAGGCGGAGCAACAATGTTAGACTAGAATAAAGTGAAGTGATAGGTGTGGAATAAGTGAAAGAGAATTTTTTTTTTTTTTAAATCATGTATCGTACACCAAAACATTTTAATAGTGACGAGACAGGAATATGTTAAAAACTGTGAAGGATAATTGCTACTGACATTAATTTGGTCAGATTTATCCTGTGAGTGGTCAAGCGGTCGACATGTTTCAGCTTATCAAATGTTTGTTCACTAAACTTTCATCAGGACCTAATTATACAACAGAAAAAAGGCACCTTGGCGGTGTAGGCTCGCTAAGGCCTACCCTAACCTCAGGTGCAAAGAACCGATAGACTCACGGTTCCAGTAGAGGTCTCCCACTGTTCTGGAAACAGACCTCGTATTTCTGAAAGAAAGTGATTTTCCTGGATGTAACTGTGACTAAAATTGAGGGAGCACTTGTGACCAAAACTCATTACAAACCGACAGCCAAAAATAACCTCTTGGCCTTTTCCAGTTTTCATCCTCGGCCATTACGGGAAAACCTCCCTTATGGCCAGTATTTGCGAATCAGACGCAATTGCAGCCAAGTGGAGGATTTTCGTAAACAATCAAAAGATCTTACGTTTAAATTGAAACAGAGAGGCTATCCTGACACTATCTTGAATAAGAGTTGCAAACGAGCAAGAAATCAACCTAGAGAGATCCTTCTACAGGATTCTCCTAGACAGCTCACTGAGATTCCACTAACGTGTGTGACCACTTTTAATACTGCTTCCAATGCCATCTCTAAATCGATTAAGAAACATTGGCGTATCTTGGAAAGTAACAGTATTAAGTGGGACAAACCTCTATTTTCTTACAGGAAGGCTAAGAGTATCAAGTACTCACTGGTTCATACGAGACCGAGAACTTGTAACAAACCAACTACTGTCTCAGTTCTAGACACCTGGGGTTTGCCACCTATTCTTGGTCATTACCCCTGTGGGTCCTGTAGCATCTGTCATCTCACGTCCCCCACAAAGACCTTATCTCTGGAAACCGGGAAAACCTGGATTCAACGCAGCCATACGAATTGCAATACTACAGATGTGATCTATCTAATTACGTGCCCATGTAATTTAAAATATGTGGGCATGACTACAAGAAAGATCAAATTACGGATTGGTGAACACCGGAGTAATGTCCGATGTAAAAGAAGCGCAACTAAATTGACTGAGCACTTCCTGCGTCAGAATCATACTGCAGACGATCTACAATGGACCATTATCGAACAGGTGAAATCAACTTCATTGTTCGAAAAGGAACAGCGTTGGGTCTATAGGTTATCAACACATTTGTCAGGACTCAACGACAATATCCCTTGGGGCACAGTGCTTGGACGCTAAGACAAGAGCCTTCATGTAAAAATTAAATACCCGTTTACATCTGAGTGGTGTTGTGCTCTCATTTTTGACCTAGGGGCCTATTCTGTATTTATGGCCACTTTGGATCTTTGGTCACCTGTGGTAATTTGCAAATTATAAATTCTGAGGATGAGTTTGCTCATGTCCCCTATATAAATATGGCTAAATAGGGTTTTTGATTTGTCACGAAATCCTTTATTTTGAGGAGTCTCTGGGCGAATGAGTCTATGAAAGAAATGGTCATCCGTGGAAATTACTTTGGGTAACAGAGGGTAGTCGGCAGAAGTGGTGTTGACCACCCTTGTTGAATTGCCAATGCACGGCTATCGTTGTTGAATAAAGCTTTAGGTTGAAGGGAGCTTTTAGCGCTCTAGCATTTTTCAGAGGATTGCAGCCATGTAGTCCCTCTTTGCTGTCTCAACCTCAGAGGCGTTTGGGGAAAGACTTACACATTCACTTCCGGTTCGGCAGCGGCTGACTATCTGCATTTAAACACGAGCCCGCCATTACGCATTTACCTCCGGGCTCGGTGGACCTTTTAGGTGCAGACTGCTGGCTGTGGACTTGGATGATGTAAGTACTAACTTTTAAATAAATTCGATCACTAAAAATCACGCTATACGGAATAATGTGGCAAACAATCTGTGTGAGGGACGGTGTGTTGCTACATCTAACGCTTTCCCCGCATTTCTCTCCTTTCGTTGCCACAGTTGTTCTGTAGTCCCGCAATCCGCCTTCTTGCCCAAGGAGCGCACACCCACTTTTTTATACGTAAGCTACCAGTGTTTCCTTTCTATCATTTCGTATTTTGCTTTCCTTCTTTGAAGTTGTAAAGCATTTTTAACAGTGCCTATGATACATGTGATCTCTATTAAAACTATAAATCATGTTTTGCCAGAGTATTGACCAAATTGTTGAAATACTCTATCTATATATTGTCTGAGTATATGGATTTTGGCATGCTTACAAATTTTGTAATCACATTTATTTTTCTGATTGTAACATAGAAATGGCTATAATTTTACATAGACCATGTTAATAATGTTGGGACTGATTCAGTCTCTTTTGCTTGGTTTCATGTATATCTGATGAATATAAGGCAACTATTATGTTTGTCAACTTAATGAAATACACTTTCTTTCAGAAATACGAGGTCTGTTTCCAGAACAGTGGGAGACCTCTACTGGAACCGTGAGTCTATCGGTTCTTTGCACCTGAGGTTAGGGTAGGCCTTAGCGAGCCTACACCGCCAAGGTGCCTTTTTTCTGTTGTATAATTAGGTCCTGATGAAAGCTTAGTGAACAAACATTTGATAAGCTGAAACATGTCGACCGCTTGACCACTCACAGGATAAATCTGACCAAATTAATGTCAGTAGCAATTATCCTTCACAGTTTTTAACATATTCCTGTCTCGTCACTATTAAAATGTTTTGGTGTACAATACATGATTTAAAAAAAAAAAAATTTCTCTTTCACTTATTCCACACCTATCACTTCACTTTATTCTAGTCTAACATTGTTGCTCCGCCTTAATCTCAAGCGTTGAAGCACACCAGAGGTGCATAAGGCTACTCTGGTTAAAACCCCATGATGAAGCATGTCACCAACTATGTTGGTGAGTGAGGGTTTTACTTTTCATCAGATGGAGTTTTCTGTTTGGCCAATAAACGCTTGAACCTTCTACGTTGCCAACTGCTCGTTATTTGACTTACATTGCGGGCCACTGGTAAGTGTGGCCCTTGAGACTAAAATTTGGATACAACAGTTGGCGACCACGAAGGGACCCCGTGATAGGGTCCGGCCTCCCCCATAATCGGGTGGTAGGTCCGAGGGCGTTTCGGTCGGGTGGGCGGAGAACGAGCTCGAGGGTTCCGCTCCGCGCGCTCGAGCGGGAAGCCCTCTGCTGCTAGTCACCCTTCACCGGGGTCCTACGGGCTCAACTCAGGAAACGGACCGTGTTGGTCGAGAGGAGTTGGCAGCGAAGAACGGACATTCGTACCAAGGTGCACCCGGTGAGTAGAATTTTGATTTGAAGCACTGGCTACGAGCAGTGCCCATTTTGGTTTTGAAACACGTGAGGTGGAACGTGTAGTGGTATTTGAAGCACAGGCTCTAGGGCGGTGCATTGATTTTGAAGTAGGCACTGAGAAGCGGTGCCACTGTTGGTTTGAAGCCCGATTGGTATGGCTGGGCATTGAGTCGAAAGTACATGTACATATGGTATGATTTGATGGGCCCTTTTTTCTGACTCGATGAACCGCGCGCGGAATATAGCCCGATTGCACCTGGGAGACTCATGAACCGAGCTGGGTAGCCGCGAGACATATCCTCGGTGGGGCACAGACCTCCCCGGGACAGGCCTCAGTGGTGAACCAGGAAGGCAGTGAGAAGATCCATGGTGTAGTCAGGGATGTCTATCGTTGAGCATATAACGGATTGGTAAAAGACCGGCTCAACTGAGGAGGTGGAGAAGGTTGTGACCTTGTGGTTGTGGTCTATGTTATTTGTGTCTGTATTGAATTAATCGTTATGCCTTGTTTTAGTAAATTGAATTGTTTCAGCTGTTGCTGTCGGACGGGCGACTCTCGGCTGGCTGAGAGACAGCCTGCCCCGCCGGAGGGCAGTCCTAGTCACTATATGTATGTGAAGCATGGAATTACCCCTTTATTGTTTTGTACTCTGTGGCATAAGTATACTAAAAGTAATGAAGAATTGCAATGGCCAAAGACCGGCTCGTTTGATGAGAAAAAGATTGCTTTTTTATAGGAACAACTATTCTCCAGACGAAGCCGCCAGGCTATGTTCGATGCCCTGGGTTCATGGCTGAAAGAATCCAAACAGCGTCGGATAAGGGAAGAGAAGCAATCCAGGGCTAAGGCAGGACAGAACGTAACTCAGAAGGCCATAGCTTATGATAAGTCTCGAGCTGAGAAGTGAATAGACTGTATGAACCGTGAATTTCGATTGAAGGTAGATAAGAGCAATGTGACCCGACCCAATGCCGAAGATGAGATAGAAGATTTATTGGACATACGGCCACCGCCTCCTTATGTGCCCCAGCAGCTGTACCCAGAGGTGGCTGGAGTCTCGACTCCAGCCACGGCTGCGCCCTTAGGAACCTCGGGGGCTTCAGCCCCTCCGGCTCCCCCCAGCCCCTCTCCTTTGACAGAACTCTCCCGACTCTCCACATCCGTATCGGAGGTAATTACTATGTTACCAGCACTGTTAACTGCCGCAGCAGCTGGGACAACTCAGCTGCCGTCCGGGTCAATGACTTCCCCTTCTGTCCTGCCCTCCTCCTCCGCGAGCACTACGCCAGCAGCAGCTGTCGCCACTCCG
The DNA here is from genome assembly GCF_964204655.1 of Triturus cristatus. Lineage (NCBI taxonomy): Eukaryota > Metazoa > Chordata > Amphibia > Caudata > Salamandridae > Triturus > Triturus cristatus. The sequence goes on along the minus strand of NC_140592.1, from coordinate 508,562,238 downwards.
ACGCGTCCAGTTCCTGTGGCTGAGGGTAAAAGGTTGTTTACTCGTTCCGCCTTGGGAACCGAAGAAAAGGACACTATTGCGGTACAGGCATCCCAATGGATGCGGCAACCCATTTATTTATTATCAGACATTTGGAGCACCATGAGGGATTACGAGCCGGTAATGCAGCAGCATGCATTAGAACATATGGAACCTGGGAACAGCTACGGGGATGGGATAGGGATCGTAAACCAGGGAATAAGCCCCGGGCGGAAATATTGGCCCTTCCCGATAGGATAATAAATTATATGCATTCACTGATCCCTACCCGAAAGGTGGATTGGGATAAGTTGACGGCCTGCAAGCAGAAGAAGGATGAGAGTGTATACGATTTCTTTACGAGATTTGAGGGGGTTTTCATTGACTTCAGTGGAAAGGACCTAGCCACTGAAGGGGGTGTACGGTTGTTCGTAAATCGCTTCGTGACCAACCTGCTGCCGGAAGTGTCGGCTCGACTACAAGCTGTCGAAAGCACCTGGACAACCACTACCCCGTCGACAATATTGAGTATGGCCCAATACTATGAACATCGTGAGAATGAAAGCAAGGATAGGACAGAAAAGAAGTCGAAAGATTTAAAAACTAGAGTATTGTTACAGCAAGTAGAGAGAGGAAGAGGGAGAGGGTCACAGAATTTCGCTTCGAGAGGGGCGGGCCCGGCGCAGGCGACGGGACGGACAGATTTGGGCATAAATCAATGTGCCTTCTGCAAGCAGGAGGGGCATTGGCGAGCCCAGTGTCCGTTATTATATGAACAGAACAGTGCTCCGAGAGGTCGGGGAAGGGGACGTTTCTCTGGACAGCGAGGGGGATCTACAAGATCAGAGCATTCGGCGACAGGTGAGACAGGTCAGAACTGTTTTGATCACGGTCAGGGAAAGCAGTATTATAATGACGATTATGTGGTAGGCGAAGGATCAGGTTATTCTCAAGCATAGGACAGCCAAAGACAGAGTCTGGGGCAGGTGTCGATTCCAATTGATCAAGCTGGACCTTATGTTCATGCACGATTACTGAATGCATCAGGTAAGTTTCTAGTTGACACTGGGGCCATGAACAGTTCCGTTTCACGTGCCCTAGTCCCGGGGGCTGCTCTGTCTGGCCAGAATAATGTGTCTGTGGGGTTTTATGGAACTCCGGTGGTAAGCCCCATCTCAGAACCGCTTCCCCTTACCCTGGGGCCGGTATCAATAGACTCACCTTTCCTTTTGACCTCCCAGTGTGGAGAGAACCTTTTAGGCATGGACCTATTGAAAAGATTGCATGCTCACATCTATTGTTCCCCAGAAGGGGTCTACCTGACCATAAAAGACCCTTCTCCCCTCTCTGCACAATGCTTATCTAAAACAGAACCTCTACCACCAGAACTGACTAGCATTCCGGAAACCCTCTGGGCGACCGGAGATACTGATGTGGGCCATTTACGAATAACCCCAGTATCGATTACCTTAAAACAGGACGCCCAGTTGCCGAAGATTCCTCAGTATAAAATTGCCCCTGCTGGGGAACGGGCTCTAATGGCTATCATTCACGATTTGATAAAAACCGGAGTAGTGGAAGAGACGGCCTCTAATACATGTAATAGCCCTATTCTTCCGATTCTTAAACGAGCCCCGACACAACCAACTCCTGATTATGCTGATACCTATCGATTTGTGATTGACCTCCGAGAAATCAATAAGATCGTGGTACCTCAGTACCCTGTGGTACCTGATATTAATTCCGTCCTGACAATGATTCCTCCAACGGCCCAATTTTTCTCAGTTATTGATTTAAAAAACGCTTTCTTTAGTATCCCTATACATCCAGACAGCCGCTATCTTTTCGGCTTTTCATTGGGGGGCCGTAGCTTCAGATTCTGTCGCGCCCCCCAGGGGTTTACAGAAAGCCCCAGTATCTATAGTCAGGCACTGAAAAGGATACTGGACACCTTGAGCTTGCTGCCAGGTAATGTATTACTCCAGTACGTTGATGATCTCCTGGTGGCCTCTGATACTGAGGAAGGCTGCCGGACGGCAACAGTGGAGCTACTACAGCATTTGGCAAAACATGGTAATAAGGTATCACTGCCAAAGTTCCAATATTGTCGACCGGAGGTGACCTATCTCGGTCATCTCCTGTCGAAGGAGGGAAGGCGATTGACCACGGAACATATTGCATCCATTACTAACATGTCTGTTCCTCGCACGCAACGTGATGTCCGTGCTCTGCTTGGCATAACCTCTTACTGTCGCCAGTGGATTCCTAACTACTCTCTCATCACTAAACCTTTCTTGTATTTGATCACCAAAGACGTGCATGAGCCCCTACCTTGGACTGATGAGTGTCAAATGGCTTTCCTTTCTCTAAAGGCTGCTTTATGTTCTGCTCCTGTGCTTGGCACCCCAGACTACCGGAAGCCTTTTGTGCTCTATGTGCATGAGGTGGACGGTTGTTCGCTTTCAATGTTAACACAGGACTTTGGAGGTAAGCAAAGACCCTGTGCATATTTCTCAGCGGTTTTGGACAACGTCGCCAGAGCACTTCCCAGCTGCCTGAGAGCCACGGCCGCAGTAGCGATGGCGATCAGGCAATCGGAAGGGCTAGTCCTAAATACGGATCTCACAGTAATGGTACCACACGCTGTGGACGTATTGTTAAACAGAACTCAGACGCAGCACTTCACCAGTGCGCGTCTTACGGGGTACGAATTGACCCTGTTTGCACCTCACATAACTATTAAAAGATGTATGACCCTGAATCCTGCCACGTTGCTACCCCTCCCCCAGGGAGAAAGTGGCCAGGATGTACATGATTGCATATTCCGGACTGAAGAAGAGACAAAGGGCCGGATAGATCTAACAGACACTCCCTTATCGGAACCCCAAGGAGAACTGTATGTTGATGGCTCATGTTTTAAATTACCCAACGGTAATACGGTTGCGGCCTATGCCATTACCACCTTGCGGACCGTGGTAGAGGCGGCCAAAGTACCATATCTTTCCGCCCAAGCGGCGGAATTAATCGCACTACTTAGAGCGTGTGAATTGGGAAAGGGACTGAGGTTGAACGTCTACACCGATAGCCAGTACGCTTTCGGTGTAGCCCATAGTTTTGGGAGGTTGTGGGCAGAACGAGGGTTTCTTACGTCTCATGGGGAAAAGATAAAGAATGGACAATTGGTCGAACGACTGCTGGCCGCATTACCTTTGCCAGAAGCCCTCGCCATTGTAAAATGTAGTGCCCATAAGGCTGTAACTAATGATGTTGGGAGGGGTAACGCTTTTGCAGACAAGATTGCTAAGGAAACTGCCCAGTCAGATACCCCCTCCATGTTTGTAGTTAGTCAGTGCAGAAGGATGGTAGAAGCAGACATTTTTCGAAGCACTGTAGATAGTGTGAAAGAGTTGCAAAAAGAAGCCACCCCAGAGGAGCGACAGTATTGGCAGGAGCAGGTGGGGCGGTTAGACGAGAATGGGTGTTGGACGGATTTATCAGAAAAATGCAGATGGCTGCTACCGAATGCATTCGTGAATGCAGTGGTGGCCATGGCACATGGTCCCGCTCATGTCGGGGTCCGAGGCATGTGTGCAATGCTGGACCCTGTATGGTACAACATTAATATCCAGAAAACGGCTAGAAATCTGGTCCAGCATTGTATGATTTGCCTCCAGCATAATCCGGGGGGTAGTACCCCTGTGTTGTCAGGAAGTTTTGCCCCACCTACCTTGCCTTTCGAGGTACTCCAAATGGATTATATACAACTGGAACGGGTTAACAACCTTAAATATGTACTGGTGGTAATCTGTACCTTCAGCAAATGGGTGGAAGCCTACCCCACTAGAGAAAACACAGCTATAGCAACTGCTAGAGCCCTAATAAAGGAGTTCTTTCCCCGATACGGGTTACCACGAGTAATCTGGAGTGATAATGGGACACATTTTAATGCCAACTTAGTTCAACATGTATGTAAAGGTTTGGCAATACGACAGAAGTTCCACGCCGCACGGCACCCACAATCAGCGGGCCTAGTTGAGAAATAGAACGGGATCCTGAAGCTAAAATTAGCTAAACTACAAGACACGACTGGTCTGAAATGGCCCGATCTTCTGCCATTGGCTCTACTGTCTGTAAGAACCACCCCTCATTCTCGGAGTGGGATTTACCCTTACGAGGTGGTTTTTGGGAGACCAGCCAATGTATGGGGGGTGCCCCGGCCCAAGTCATTTAGGGATATTGAGTATCCTATGTTGGCCGACTACCTTTATGCGTTGACTAAAGATCTCCGTTCTATCCACCAACAGATTTCAGCAGTACTGCAGCCTCTGCCGGAGGGCCCTGGACACAGCATCGAACCAGGTCAGTGGGTCCTAATTCGGAACTACCAGTGAAAGTCGAGCTTGGAACCTCGCTGGACCCGGCCACATTAAGTGCTCCTGGCCACGAGGACAGCGGTAAAGGTCGAAGGGAGGCAGCATTGGATTCATGTTTCCCATCTGAAGCGTGTCCCGCTTCCTTTGCCCGAGGATTGCCAGGACCAGGAGGAGAACGAACGGCACAGAGGTGAGCATGACGCCGAAGAGCCGCCCTCCCCCGAAGCCCACGGAGAAACGGAAGGGCAGGGAGAGAGGGCCACGAGTTCGGAGTCAGCTGTGGCAAATAAGGCCCTGCCTGGGGACCAAACCTGTGACCAGAAGGGCCACACACCTTGTTCCTTCTCTGATCCCACTGTGCCCATTTTGTTCATAAATCCTGAAACCCCTGGTCACACTCGATACCACCTGCGGCCCCGCAAACGGAACGAGATTCCCCGGTCCGGCTTACCATAAAAGGTGAAGTCCGAGTTAAGGGACCTAGGGGATCATATGAACACTGGACTGAACTCGTGGAGGGCATAGAACTATAAGTGATAGCCCTGTTCAGAAAGAAGATAGAGACATTGATAGCAAAAGGGGCCCAGGTAACCCTCCTCTTCGACCAGAGTTGCGTCAAGTGCAGCTCCCACGCGAGAAATTTTTTGCACCCTTGATTTTTATTTTTTATTTTTTGTCTTTGATACTTCTACTGTTTTGGAATGCTAAGAGTCTGCCTGTGAGGCTCAAACTTGGACACAGGAAAGAAGCACCCTCCGGCAGAATGGACTGCGTGTAATTTTTCCTTTGTTTTCATTGTTTCCCGAGTTTAGAACTGGACTTTTAGTGAGAATGTATCCCTTTGCTCGCTTCGCCCTTGAAGAAGAACGTCCCATAATTCCCCGCCCTAGATATGCACATTTACCAATGTTTTCCACATGGAGTTTGCGTGCTAAAATTGTGTTTATTTCTATAATAGCTGGGTCTTTTCTATTATGTTTAGGATTGTTCATTTATCTAGAATTCCGCCACCCAGTCCATACCTTGGTGTTGACTACCCCCACTCCTCAGGAACACCATTTTCAGACTTTGGCCCCTCACAAAGAAAGGCATCGCCAGACTTATGTACATAATGCCTTCATAGAAATGTTGCATCAAACTCACAGTTCCACAAATATCACCGATTGCTGGGTATGTGGCCTCCTCCCTTCAGTAATACATAAACATGATTTGTTTATATCAATGCCGTTGTCACATCTAGGGAGCTGTGAAGCTTGGTTTAGATTGTTGTCTATGATATATGAGCATTATACTGTAGATGCGCATAGATTCTCGGAGAAAGATTATGACTTAATCCTGGCCTACATAGAGAGGCATCAGGGATTCACTCCTAATGCAGAAGGTACTGACGGCACTTTAGATCCAACGGCCTGCATGAATGTGTACATGGACCATGAGAATGATACTTGGCTAAGGGATGAGATATTAGATTTTGTATCCTTCAATTTCACCGAGTACTTCAGATATTTTCAGGAGCGCAATCTCTCCGAAGACAAGGTTATACCTGTCCCGGTATTAAATACGTCATGCTCCTTTTGTGTACAGGGTTCCGGCCACTTATTCGTAGGGTTTAGCAGATGTAATTACACTTATCGATTAGGGACTTTCAGTAGTCCTCCCATTTTGACTCCCCGAACATATATTTCGTATGTGGGGAGAATGCTTACACCTGGCTTCCCCGGGGATGGTCGGGTAGGTGCTATCTGTCCTTCCTCTATCCTCCTGTTTATATTGCCCCCTCCGATTATCATAAATCTCATTCATTGAATAAAAGAAGTCTGTTATCCCTATCCATTGATAATGATGTCACTGATCAAATAGATACCCCGGCCCAACATTTCGTAGACATTATGAAAGGGGTCCTACCTATATGGGGCCCTATCCTCACTAGTAAGGAAATCAGAAGGCTGTCCAGGGTGGTGGAGGGAGTAGTCAATACAACGGCCGGAATATTGACTAATATCACTGTTGAGCTTCAGGCGACCCGGCTTGTGACCCTTCAAAATCGTCTTGTTTTAGACGTCATACTGGCTGACCACGGAGGAGCATGCCGGGTAATCGGGAGCTCCTGCTGTGTATATATACCTGACTCCGCCCCTTCGGTTCATTTAGCCATTCAGAAACTCCACCGACTGGCATCAGAAATCCATACCGAGACTGGTACCTGGTCCTTGTCAACTTGGTTCTGGGAACTTCTGACCACCTGGGGGTGGAAACTATTCATGATTCTGTTGGGTATTGTGGGTTTCCTCTTTACCTGCTGCATTTGTATCCAGTGCGGCCCTGCTTGTTGTTCCTATTGTGCCACCCAATTTCGCTCTGCACTACCTAAATCCCCACCTACCCAAGCTCATGCCCAGATGACCCAGAAAGAAGTTCATGATCTAATGCAGATAGATGAGGGTATCTTCGAGGATTAGTCATACTTGTTTTTATTCTATTTTAGCTACACTATGCTAAAAGGGCCGTTCTGTAGGATCCAAATTTCAGAATATGATTAGTACAGTGTAACTAAAACTAACTTGTCTGACTCAGCCCTGTAAGAAGGCCCTTTGTGCATCCATTTAGTAACGACGGCGGAAAGGGCCGAAAACAGAACCGCGGCCATCTTGGCCCTCAGCTTTCTCGTCTAAAGGAGCTACAATCACGTGGTTCCCTGAACCCGTATTTTCCTTGTTCAGCAGACACTAGTTTTAGAAGACAGGCTGAATTGTATTTACGACCGAGAAGCAAGGTCACATCTGCCAAAAGGGAGTACCAAGCAAATTCCTTCTGAACCTGGGACGAGAAGGGAGTCACCCGGTCGACCTTCTATTCTTAAAGATAGTAGCCCTTTTTGTATCATTGAAACTAGATATAGGATGAGCTCATTAGGAGCGCCTAGACTGGCTGGTACTTTTCCACTTATAAGGCTTTGTATGTTGCACTGTAATGTATAAAAGTATGAGTTTGTCAAGAAGCCAGCAGTCTTCCTCGGCACACCTCTTGGGTGAGGATCGATGAGGCTCCTCTATGTAGAGTTTTCTGTTTGGCCAATAAACGCTTGAACCTTCTACGTTGCCAACTGCTCGTTATTTGACTTACATTGCGGGCCACTGGTAAGTGTGGCCCTTGAGACTAAAATTTGGATACAACACTGCAGTGGCCTCCTGGTCGGAGCCCTGGCACTTAATATTTTACAAATTAAGCACTGTCTTCACCCAACATACTAGGGCAAGCTTGAGCCAGGGCGAGACCAGCCGCCTCATATGCTCTAGTCATATTTGTTAAATCCACCATAGCTTACTTCTGGGGCTCCACTGCTGACATGTTATGTGATTCACTCCTCATTTCTCCGTTCTCTACTCAGTTTTAATGCTGTAACAGTGGATTTTCCTTATTTAGCTTTCTGAAGTCATTGAACACGCTGAACACTGGGCTTCGACTTGGAACTGCCATCATTTTTATTGTAAATACTTCAGCCAGAGCAGCTCGTTAGTCCTATCACAGCTCAGGAGGTTGTAGTGTGGGAGTAGCTGCTGGGTGGTATATGGTGGCACTTCGTTATTGAAAGGCTTATTAAAGTGATCTAATTGATGCAGGATCTTGGCTGGCATACAGATGCTGCTTTTGTACTCAGAGCTTCCATCCAGCCTTTTCTGCGTTCTATTCCCACAGGATCCAATTGTAAACTTTACGCAGGCCCAATGCCCACTAGAGATGCCAGGACGCTTCAGTGAAATCAACAGTCCCCGCTGAAGCATGCGGTGAGCATCTGGTAAAACATTTGAAATCCAACAATCTGATCAGCCTCTCGAAGATCAGCAAATTGAGTAACACCATATAGGTTTACTGGTAAACCTTGATATTTACAGAGTTTAGAAAAGGTGGTATGAACCGCTCCATTACACAGGAGGGGTTAGTTTTATCGACCACATGCACCTGTGTTGTCTCTCATCCCCAACAAACATTTATACTTGCTTTACCTTCGACACAATCCTGATTTACCAGATTGTCATGCAGTGTAGTGCAGCCGCCGCAAATGCTGTGTTGCGTGAGAAGGAGAGAGCAGGAGAGCGCCATATTAACAGAAATATGGCACTCTCCTCCCCACTCCCTAGCCCCGGCACAGAAATGTGCTGCTGTGCACCACGGACACACCTTTGCACCACAGCGCAAGGGTGCCTCTGTGAGTCTAGCATAAGCTTTGTACTAGCAGGATTCTCTTCTAGCACAAAATACTATACTTAAACTAACTTTAAACTTTTTCGCACTTTGTATGTGTGCTGTACAGTGCAGCACACATGCAAAGTCAGAAAAGAAAGGAGAAATAAAAGCTTTTCTCCATGATATCTCCTGGTTGAAGTTGGTGCCATTTTCTGAACTAAACCTTGTCGACTTCTGAAGTAAATAGGGCTTAACGTCAGAAGCCTTGGGTGGTTGCACGGGAATGAATATGCACTACCCATCGTATGCTTCCTTGGTGCTAAGTAACGCAAATCAGCACTATGCTTTGCTTCGTGCTACTTTCAAGTGAATTTCCAGCGCTAAGCAAGTTTAGAACTGGAAAGTAAATTAGTGAAAGAAGATTTAGCATAGTTTTGTGTCACTTTTGTGACGCAAACACAGCATTAAATCTTTGTAGATAAACCCCTCAGTTGCTATTCGGCAAGTGTTCCTTAAGACCTAAAGGGATTCCTGAATCTGTGATGTTCTTCACAATTCTGTAGCTCAGCTGGTTAATCAAGAGGAGACTGTTGCTGCCCAAAATTCAATCCTTTCTCCAGTATTGAATCTTTCATAGATTCACATGCTTGTATCTTCCCCGTCGTCATGGTGGGAGTCTCATGGTAACAGAATGACCACAGCAGTATAAGAAAAACTGCAATCCCATAGGGAATCATCTTATTTGGTAACCAAACCTCATCATTATGTGGTCCAAGACTCAGCCAATCGACTGCTAGCCCTGACATCACACTCCCCAGCAGAGCCTTCCTGCCTCAGATTTCCAACCGCCTTCGTGTGAGGAGGAGTCTCCCTGAGCTTTGCTCAGTTTTGTTCCTGTGTGAACTTTTGACCTCTTGTTTATCTGGAAGTTCATTCCCTTTACTGGATTGAGGTACTGTGCTTCATATTTCTTGCTTACTATGGCTGAAAGCTCTAAAAAGAGGCTCTTCAGGCCCTGCAGATCCTGTGGAAAACCTAGATTGTGTTCTGAAGATCCCCACAAGGACTGCTTATATTGTCTGCACCCAAAACATGTGCCTAAAGACTGTAAGCATTGCAGAACGTTTTCTGCGAAAACCCTGCGTGACAGGGAGGCACGTCTTCTGTGTGGCTTCAAAAGAAGAAGGTAACTTCAGAATCTGACTCTGAAGAGGAATGTAAAACATCAAAAAAGAGGAAATCTTCTACTTCTGAAGATAATACAGAGCTTAAAAAGCAAAAGACAAAAGACAAAGGGGCTTCTTCGTCTTCATTGCCTGATACTCCTCTTAAAAAATCAACAGAGTCTAGAGAAGTCTCCTCAGCTCCGTCGACGAAAATTGGGGCGTCGCCGGCTGTGATTGCTATAAAACCGTCGACGACTCCGTCGAAAACGACTCCGTCGACGACTTCCCTCTCGACGACGACAGCGGCGTCGATGGCGACGACTAAGACCTCGTCGTCGAAGAAAAGCTCGTTGACAATCCCGTCGATGGGGAGGGCGGGTTCGTCCTCGTCGACGGCCCCTTCATCTTCGTCGGCGATGACTTCGTCGTCGACGACTACTATGTCGACGACTACTATGTAGACGATAATCCAGCTTTCCACGTCAACGAGATCTCCGTCGACGGGAGCTCCGTCGATGGCAGCTTTTAAGTCTCCCAAAGTAAAGACAATATCTTTAAAATCTATTCCATCGTCGACGGGCTCGTAGACGAAGAAGGCTAAATCGACAGATTTTACGGCCTGGACAAAGATTTCTCCGCTTCCCCCATCTAATCTGCTGGAATTGCGGTCAGAAGATGAAGAGTCTTCAGGAGTGGCGTATAGTCCGTCTCAACTTCGGATTAAGAGTCAAGAAACGGACGAGGAAGAATATCATGAGGTTCAAGAAGTCTTCTCTTTCCAAGATCGTCCTGCACGGGATTCAAGGAGATATGAGTCATTTCATCAATCATACGACTACGAGGAAGAGGAAGAACCTCAGCCTAATAGTAGAGAGGACACCATCTCAAGCCGATTTCCTTAGTAACTGACTTGCGGCTGATGATAAATGACTACTATCGGCGTTTCCCTGACGCTAACTCTCAAGCGCCACAAACTTCAGATAAGCCTGCACAAGTGCAACCACCTCATTCTTCTCCCAAGACTACTTCTCAAAGAATTCGATCTCCACCAATTGTGACAATTAGAGACGATTTGGAAGAAAGTGACGACGATCAACCGGAAGAAGGAGAACTTCTTCAAGATACGCAGGTTGACGATGAATGGGACCAATATATTCTTCCAACTACTCCGTCTCCATCTCCGACACCGGCGCAGTCTCCACCACAAGATATAGGAGGCTTCCATGATATCATGGAGAAAGCGTCAAAACGCTTTGAGCTTCCACTTCCAGTTCAGGAAGCTGAATGTTTCCTCTATGACTTCAAGGAGGATTCACGCAAATCTATTCGGTCCATACCAATAATCGCTCACATTTGGGAGGAAGGATTAAAAATAATGAGGAACCCGGCTTCAGTGGCTGCTTCAGTTCCTCGAATAGAGAAGAAATATAGAGCCCCAGAATCTTCTCCGGCCTGTTTGATTGGTCAACCGCGACCGGAATCGGTGGTGATGCAGGCCGCCCAAAGGAACTCAAAAAATCTGGTTTCTACATCAGCAGTTCCCCTGTACAAAGAGGGAAGACGAATGGATGGTGCAGGGAAGCATTTTGCGGTGATGGCAGCGTCTTCCATAAAAGCTTCGAATGCGTTAGCCCTCATCAGCAGATTCAATAGGCAGATTTGGTGTGATATAGCACCTTTACTAACTCATCTGCCAGAGGATAAAAAAGAAGAAGCGGCTGCTATTCTAAAGGATGGGGCTAGGGCGGCCTCGGAATCCATAGACATCGCTATGGATTTGTCCTCAGTGGCATTCAGACAAATGGCTGGTGCAGTGGCCCTGCGAAGACTAGGATCGCTGAAGGCCACTTCTTTTAGACCAGAAGTGCAGGCTAAAATAGTGGACATGCCATTTGCCGGAGAGAACCTGTTCGGAAAGCATGTAGATGATGCCCTCCAAAGTATTAAAACTGACACGGATACAGCGCGGGCGCTAGGATCTCTTCAACAGGGCAGGTTCCAATCCTTTCGGAGGAGAGGATCCAGAGGACAATTCACACAAAGATCTTCTTTTCAATCAAATAGATATCAGCCATACAATCAGCAGGGATATCGCCAATACTCAAATAATCAGCAATTTCGCTCCACAAACACTTATCAGCAACAGTCCAGAGGAAGATCATCTGCGAGAGGTAAATCGCAGCAATCCAATCGACGACAATGACTTCATCAACGCATCCGCCACTTGTCCGAGAAACAGCATGCATTACCTGACTTCATTTTTGTCAGGACTTCGGCTCGGTTGCGCGCTGACAGCAGCGTCAACGCGAGTCCAGAAGCAAATGCAGCGAAACTACAGTACCCGGCGTCCTACGCGCGTCACACCTCACGTGACCGCGAGACGACGTCCGGATACCGCAGTCGTTAGCAGACGTCAAGGATTCCAGCGTTTCCAGAGCTCCCGGCATTTTAAGGCGGTAAGAGTGCCGTTGTGGCACGTTTCAGGGATTCAAGGTTGTTTAGCCGGATCTGCGAGAACACGAGAGGCGAGGCTCCGCTTCCGTATCCCAAACGCATACATCAGCCAGAGAGCCCGGTTCAGGACTCGTATAGAGGGAACTGGGGTTCAAAACAGTTGTGTGCGTGTGAGACAAGAAAACCGTGACAATGTATGAGTCCATGGTGAACCTTTGTGAGGTACAACAACGTGTGCAGCACGATAATATGCAGGCGAACTGAGCAAGACTATATACGCTCGTTTGTTTGCTCGCTTTAGCTGTCAGTGAGGAGGCGGACGCCTGCCTGGTTGCCCCTGCAGTGACCCTCAACCTGAATTCCCTGGAGGGCTCGGGGGGTTACACTATCGACTCACCTGGGCCTGTGGTGTGCCGGGGGGCATTAAGGAGCATCACTGTTCACGGCTGGTCATTGTGATTGTCGAAAACTCTGACATTATTACTTACAGGCAGGATCAACAACAACGTGGTTGTTCTGTGCTTGTTACCTTTTTTCTTTCCCTTATCCAGAAGAGAGAGCGAGCTGTAGGAGAGGTTCTCCCTATTCGGTTAACATCATCCTTACACCTGCTGTGGTACGTGTGGTACTGGGTCTCTGCAGAGAGTGATACGTTGAGGGGCTGGGGGGTTACAGAACCAACTGTATTGCTTCATCATAATAGTACCTCTTTGTCTTCCATAGTGTCAGGCAATCGAATACCATATGCTCAGCTCTCTTCTGATGGTCAAGGCACTGGTTATTTTCCTTTACAGGTACGGGGGTGGAGAAACATTGTTTGGAGTGTATTAGTTAGTTACAGCAGGGTCGGGTGGTTGTGAAACGCCTACTGATAGTGTCCTTGTTTTGTGTCTTTTCAGGTCTCCCTCCCTGCTGTCCCTACCCTTTCCTTCCCCCCGCTTGATCACTCCAACAGTCCGTGAGTATTTTATTCCGGACTTGGTGTTATCGAGAGGTGGGCCCCATAGAGCATCGACACCACTCCGAGGATTCCGGAAGGACGAGCCTGACAGAATCATTGGCCCACGTATAGCATATCCTCCCGGTGGTGTCAAAGCTAGAAATGGCCACACTAGAAGACGTGATGGCTGCTCTTGTGTTAGTGCAAACCGAGCTCGCGGCCTCACCTCAAGAAACTGCTGCGTTGCAGCATAGGCTAGATAGCATGCAGAGGAACCCATTCGATGCCGGGACCATACACCCGACACCGGTGGTTGTGGAAGTACCATCGCAAATACCTTTAGCCCCCCAGAGCGGTTTCATGGGGACATAAAAAAGGTACAAGTCTTTATGACTCAAGTACTTTTGCATTTCACGTGTAAACCAAAAATGTTCACTTCTAACCAGGCGCGGGTGGCTTTCCTGATTTCCTACCTTGGGGGTGAGGCAGCGCAGTGGGCAGTTCCCATAGTCCATAGGGACGACCCCTTGCTCTATGATTGGGAAGAATTCAGGGTCCAGTTCGAGAAGACATTCGATCGACGAGAAGAGACCTTCTCCGCGGACAGAGACCTTCTGGAGTTACGACAAGGCTCTTCGGATCTGGTTACCTACCTGAACAATTTCCGGAGGCTGGTAGCAGAAACGGACTGGCCTGAAGCCAAACTGTCCGCTATCTTTTATCAAGGCCTCACCGACGAATTAAAAGACGTCCTCGCTCAGATTGATCCACAACCCAGTACCTGTGCTGCTTTAGTGGAACTCACCTTGCGTTTAGACCATCGACTAAGGGAAAGAAAAGGAGACCACAGAAGAAGAGAAAGACTCCTAACTGTTCGAGGAGTCACCCCAGAAAAAGGCCCTGGGAAAGCCGAACCTATGGAGATCGGGGCGGTACGGGCGTCGTTGACACTGAGTGAAAGGGATTACCGACGCAAACAAGGGTTGTGCTTATATTGCGGGAAAAAGGGGCACTTCCTTCGCGACTGCCCTGTGAAACCCAAGTACAACCGCCCACGGGTCAGCCAAGTAGCAGCCGCCACAGCGGAGCAGGGGACGGAAAACCGCAATGCTTGAGGAAACTAGAAGGGATAGCCTCAAGCTTGTGTTTTATCCCTTCAGTAAACGTCTTTGCCGTATCTGAAGCCGATCACTTTTTTTTTGCCCTTAAGCGTGTGTGTCAACCAAGAACAGAGAGAAACCAAGGCCATGGTGGATTCCGGCGCCACGGGATGTTTTATGGATCGAGACGAAGCACACCGATTAGGGTTATGCCTGGTGGGCAAACCCGAACCCGAACCAGTATATGCGGTAGATGGCAAGGAGCTCGAAGCAGGACCCATCCGATACAGCACAACGGAGTATGTGGTAACGGTGGAGGGATCCCATCACGAATGGCTCTCGTATAGCATTATTCAGGCTCCACAATACGGGGTCATCCTGGGCCTTCCCTGGTTACAGAAGCACGAACCGACCATAAACTGGTCCGCGAAGTCGTTGTCTTTAAATTCTCCCTACTGTCAGGACCATTGCCATCACCACTTACAAAGACCCTCCGAATCTCTAGCCGCTCAACATCATATCGCTACCGTCGCGGAAAAGAACGTGGAGTTACCGGCGTGCTACGAACAATATCGCGGTGTGTTCAGCGATACGCAAGCTGCGGTGCTCCCGCTGCATAGAGAATACGATTGCAGGATTGACCTGGTTCCTGGAGCGGTGGTTCCTAGCGGGCGGTTGTACGCTCTTACACTGCCCGAAAATGAATACCTCCGCAGTTATTTGGACACCCACCTGGCACTGGGTTTCATACGCCCCTCCAGGTCCCCGGCTGCTTCACCTCTTTTTTTCATTCCCAAGGCCAACGGAGATCTGCGTTGTTGTATTGATTATCAAGCCTTGAACGCGATCACTGTAAAAAATCGATACCCACTCCCGTTGATACCCGTGTTGTTGGAGCAGGTGAGAGCTGCCGGCATCTACACGAAGTTAGATCTCAGAGGGGCCTATCACCTCGTGAGAATGCGCCATGGAGACGAATGGAAAACCGCCTTTAAAACACGGTATGGCCTTTTCGAATATCTTGTGATGCCCTTCGGTCTCTGCAATGCCCCGGCGGCGTTCCAGTTCTTCCTCAACGAAGTTCTACGGGAGTTTCTAGATCATTTTGTCGTAGTATATATTGACGACATATTGATATATTCATCTACGGAGGAAGAACACGTCGTCCATGTGAGGCAGGTACTACAGGCTCTCCAACACCATTCATTGTTCTGTAAAATCACCAAGTGTGAATTTCATGTCACCACGGTCGAATTCTTAGGCGTCATGCTTACGCCCTCAGGACAACTTATGGCGGAAAGAAAGATTCGAGCGATCATCGAATGTCCTCGTCCTGCAATTGTCAAGGAAATACAAAGCCTGTTGGGTTTTGCCAACTTCTACAGGAGGTTTATACATCATTTCTCCGACCTTGTGGCACCTTTGACCCGATTAACACGAAAAAACACCCCGTTTCTCTGGACATCGAAAACGCAAGAAGCGTTTGATCACTTAAAAGAAGCATTTTCGTTGGCACCAGTACTGATCCACGCCAATCCCCGGTTGCCGTTCATAGTGGAAGCAGACGCCTCTGACATTGCTGTGGGGGCAGTATTGTCTCAAAGGCACGAAACTACCGGGTACCTACATCCAATAGCCTACATGTCCCGAAAACTAAACACAGCCGAACAAAACTACACCATTGCCGAAAAGGAACTGCTGGCGATACGAGACACCTTTTTGGAATGGAGGCACTGGTTGAAGGGAGCGGTCCACCAGGTGACGGTGTATTCCGACCACCGAAACCTTCAATACATGAGAGCTGCGCGGCATCTCACACCTCGCCAACTGCGGTGGTCCTTGTTTTTTGCCCAGTTCCACTTTATTGTCACCTTTCGGCCAGGCGCGGATAATAAAAAGGCGGATGCCTTATCAAGACAACAAACTCAAGAGCTCCCCGCTTCGCTTCCTGAGAAACCCATCATCGAATCTAGCCGGGTGCTCTGCGTGGTACAGACGGACAGTTTCCTGCAGAAAATCCGCAAAGGAATACAAACCTCCCTCTGGAGAAAGTGGCTTAAGCATCATCCGGAATGGCGTGTGAAACAAGGACTCCCCATAAAAGGCGCACAGCTGCTGATTCCTTCCCTCCAACTCCGTAAGCTGGTATTCTCTTGGTGCCATAGCATCCCTTGCGCAGGCCACACGGGTGGATGCAAAACCTTGGAGAAAGTATTGAGACACTGCTGGTGGCCCACAGTCCGTCCTGATATCCTGCAATGGGTCCGAGAATGCACCACCTGCGCTCAGATGAAGACGGATCACCAACGACCTCAAGGGTTGTTACAGCCGTTGCCTACGCCTGAAGTACCATGGGACTGCTTCTCTGTTGATTTTATCGACGGGTTACCACGGGACCAAGGCTACACAACGATAGTCGTGGTCGTGGATTCCCTTACCAAGATGGGACACTTTATCGCGTGCAAGCAAGTGCCCTCTGCTGGACAATTGGCTCGCATCTTGCTGACACACATAGTCAGATTACACAGTCTTCCCAGGGTTATAGTGTCAGACAGGGGGGCCCAGTTCACCGCCCTTTTTTGGAAAACCTGGTGTTCCGAACTACACATATCCTCCTCCCTTTCCACCAGCTACCACCCGCAGACGGAAAGGCTTAATCAAACCCTCAAGCAATACCTGAGATGTTATGTACATAACAACACCGAAGCCTGGGTGGAGTGGTTATGGGCGGCAGAAATAGCATATAACAACATCACACATTCCTCCACCCAACACTCTCCTTTTCTCAGCAACTATGGCTTTCATCCTAGGTTCCATCCCTTCCTACTCCCCAGCAAGAGGCACAAAATACCCGAGGTAGGGGTGAGACTAACCCGCATCCGCAAGGTACTTCTCGCGACTCATTCCAATTTACTGAAAGCAAAGAGGGTGTATAAGGCACAAGCCGACAAACACAGAAGAACGAGTCCGCGATACAATAAGGGGGATAGAGTGTGGCTATCAACCAAATACATCCGTTTTCGGAGGTACAGTGTATTTAACCCGAAATATATCGGTCCCTACCGGATAGTTAGACACGTCAACCCTGTGGCGGTGAAACTACTGTTGCCAGCCCATTTCCGGATCCATCCGGTGTTCCATGTTTCCCTAGTAAAGCCATCACACTGCCCCGTACGACCCCTACCGGACCCCTTGTTGGTTCGCCAAGAGTAGGAGTACGAAGTGAAATCTATCTTAGATGCCAAGAGAATACGGGGACAGCTGTGGTATTTGATTGCCTGGAAAGGGTATGGCCCCGAGGAAAACACATGGGAACCTGCCAGAGCGGTGCACGCCCCTAGGTTAACGGCCCGGTTCCATCGCCTGCACCCTGGCAAGCCCTCGGTCTGTCAGCGCATTCCGAAGGAGGGATGTTCTGTCAGGACTTCGGCTCGGTTGCGCGCTGACAGCAGCGTCAACGCGAGTCCAGGAGCAAATGAAGCGAAACTACAGTACGCGGGGTCCTCCGCGCGTCACGTCTCACGTGACCGCGAGACGACGTCGGGAGACGCGTGAAGGTAGCGGCCCGGGAAGAGGGCGCTGACAATGATTCCGGATACCGCAGTCTTTAGCAGACGTCAAGGATTCCAGCGTTTCCAGAGCTCCCGGTATTTTGAGGCGGTAAGAGTGCCGTTGTGGCACGTTTCAGGGATTCGAGGTTGTTTAGCCGGATCCGCGAGAACACGAGAGGCGGGGCTCCGCTTCCGTATCCCAAGCACATACATCAGCCAGAGAGCCCGGTTCAGGACTCGTATAGAGGGAACTGGGGTTCAAAACAGTTGTGTGCGTGTGAGACAAGAAAACTGTGACAATATATGAGTCCATGGTGAACCTTTGTGAGGTACAACAACGTGTGCAGCACGACAATATGCAGGCGAACTGAGCAAGACTATATACGCTCGTTTGTTTGCTCGCTTTAGCGGTCAGTGAGGAGGCGGACGCCTGCCTGGTTGCCCCTGCAGTGACCCTCAACCTGAATTCCCTGGAGGGCTCGGGGGGTTACACTATCGACTCACAAGGGCCTGTGGTGTGCCGGGGGGCATTGAGGAACATCAATGTTCACGGCTGGTCATTGTGATTGTCGAAAACTCTGACATTATTACTTACAGGCAGGATCAACAACAACGTGGTTGTTCTGTGCTTGTTACCTTTTTTCTTTCCCTTATCCAGAAGAGAGAGCGAGCTGTAGGAGAGGTTCTCCCTATTCGGTTAACATCATCCTTACACCTGCTGTGGTACGTGTGGTACTGGGTCTCTTCAGAGAGTGATACGTTGAGGGGCTGGGGGGTTACAGAACCAACTGTATTGCTTCATCATAATAGTACCTCTTTGTCTTCCATAGTGTCAGGCAATCGAATACCATATGCTCAGCTTTCTTTTGATGGTCAAGGCACTGGTTATTTTCCATTACAGGTACGGGGGTGGAGAAACATTGTTTGGAGTGTATTAGTTAGTTACAGCAGGGTCGGGTGGTTGTGAAACGCCTACTGATAGTGTCCTTGTTTCGTGTCTTTTCAGGTCTCCCTCCCTGCTGTCCCTACCCTTTCCTTCCCCCCGCTTGATCACTCCAACAGTCTGTGAGTATTTTATTCCGGACTTGGTGTTATCGAGAGGTGGGCCCCATAGAGCATCGACACCACTCCGAGGATTCCGGAAGGACGAGCCTGACAATTTTAACCAGCTTGGCTGTCGATAACAACAGACAGATGGGTTTTGGATGTGATTCAACATGGCCATACCCTGGAGTTCGTACAAAAGCCTCCAAATCAGCCTCCTCTGCACAGGAGACAAGAACATCTATCAGCCCTCAAGGCAGAGGTTTTAACGCTACTACAAAAGGAGGCGATAGAAGAAGTTCCGCAGCTTCAACGAGGGAAAGTCTTTTACTCGCATTTCTTTCTCATAAAGAAAAAAGACACATCAAAATGGAGGCAGGTAATGGACCTGAGAGGTCTCAACAAATTCATCCAAAAGAAATCATTTCGAATGCTATCCCTACAGGAAATACTCCTTCTGATTGGCAGAGAAGAGTATTTGGCATCCCTGGACCTTTTAGATGCTTATTTTCACGTCCCAATCCATATAAATCACAGAAAGTTTATGCGCTTCATGATGGCGGGGCGCCATTATCAATTCAAAGTATTGCCTTTCGGCCTAAAGTCGGCGGCGAGAATCTTTACAAAGTGTATGGCGCCAATAGCGGCGCATCTAAGACTTCAAGGTCACCAGATTTTCCCTTATCTAGACAATTGGCTCATAAAAGGTGGTTCATTCAGGGAAGCCCAACACTCTCTTCAAGTTTACATGAACCTTTTCAATCGCCTAGGTCTCAGAGTCAACCTAGAAAAATCACCTCTCAGACCATCGCGGTCCCTTCAATTTCTGGGAGCTCTAATTTGCACGGAGGAGGCCAAGGCTTACCCTTCAGAGGAACATTTTCAAAAGATCATACAGCTGACAACACAATTGCAAATAAAAAAGTCCGTTTCAGAAAGAATCTACAAATCATTATTGGGGATGATGTCCTCTTGTATCCCCCTACTTCCAAATTGCAGACTCCACATGAGACCTACACAAGAACTGCTAGACAAGCAATGGATTCAGTTGCAGGGATCTTTCGAAGATCGAATAGTTATCACCCCTCAGATCCGAAAGGCCCTGTCATGGTGGAAGATCAGGGATCATTTAGCAGAAGGACTGACTTTCGAATCGCAGAGCTACAGTTTCGTAATGATGACGGATGCTTCACTTCAAGGTTGGGAAGCGCACCTCCAGGAGCTCGGAATTCAGGGGCACTGGTCAAAGTGCGAAACGCAGCTCCATATCAACTTGCTGGAACTAAAGGCCGTGTTCTTGGGCCTAAAAGCATTTCTTCCCAGGATTCACGGATCAACAGTACTTGTGAAGACAGACAGCTCAACGTCCATGTTTTACCTTCTAAAACAAGGGGTTACAAAGTCAAAACTGTTGTCGAAGCAAGCACAGGAAATTTGGAAATGGCTTCTAGATCACAACATCTCGCTTCAAGTACAACATGTTGCAGGAGTAGACGACACAAGAGCAGATATTCTGAGCAGATCGTCCGAGATTTCTCACGAATGGGAACTGAACCAAAAGCAACTTTTCAAAGTTTTCAAGAGATGGGGCACTCCAAGGCTAGACTTGTTCGCTGATCGCCACAATTCGAAATACAAAAACTTTGCAAGCAGGTTTCCGCAGAAAGGGTCCTGGGGCAATGCGCTACAGATGTGCTGGACGGGGATGTTTGCGTATGCATTTCCCCCCTTTCCTCTAATATTGAAGGTCTTAAAAAAGATGAAATCAGAGCTGTGCCATCTGATTCTGATTGCCCCAGCGTGGCCGAGATGAGCGTGGTTCTCGGAACTTCTCAGACTTTCAGTGACACCCAGGATACAGTTTCCATTTGTGCAGGATCTGATAACTATGAACGGCGGACAGATACTGCATCCAAATTTGAAATCGCTGAACTTGTCAGCATGGAACCTCACGAACATGAGTTCCAACTGTTAAAGATCCCTCAGGACTGCAGAGAGATTCTGTCACGATCTCGAGCAATCTCGACAAACAAAACATATTCGGCTAAATGGAAAAGATTTTGTCATTGGTGTGCATCTAACGATCTACATCCGTTGCGAGTCTCTTCGGATCAGATTCTTCCATATCTGTTAACGTTGGCCAAATCTGGAGTCTCTCATATGTCTATAAAAGTACACCTGGCCGCTATTTCAAGGTACACCAGAGTTCCTGACCGACCATCTCTTTGGTCTCAAAGAGTTATTAAAGAATTTCTCAGAGGGCTTTTCAGAATGTTCCCTCCAGTTCGAAGACCAGTGGTTCCTTGGCAGCTGAATACGGTTCTTGCACAGCTAATGAAACCGCCATTTGAGCCAATACATAAGGCGGAATTGCAATTTATCTCATGGAAGACAGCGTTGCTATTAGCGCTGACGTCGGCAAGAAGAGTCAGCGAGATCCAAGCTTTCTCAAATGCAGAACCTTTCCTCCAATTCAGGCAGGACAGAGTGATTCTGAGGACGAACCCCAAATTTATTCCTAAAGTCCCCTCCAGCTTTCATCTGAATGAACCGGTGGTTTTGCCTACATTTTTTAAAGACCGGTCAACACCGGCAGAAAGAGCTTTACACTCTTTGGACATTAAACGATGTCTGAAATTTTACATCGATAAGACGAAATCGTTCAGAAAGACAAATCAACTCTTTGCAGCCTTTGCTGGCCCCAAGAAACGTGGGGCACTTTCCAGATCTAGTATCTCAAGGTGGATATCTTCAGCAATCTCCTTGTGTCATCTTAAAGCTGGAAAGCCTTTACAAGACAAAGTTCGTGCGCATTCCACAAGGAAGATGGAAACTTCTACGGCTCTATTCGCAGGGGTGTCATTGCCAGACAATTGTAGGGCTGCGACATGGAAGAATGCGCACACCTTTACTAGACATTATTGTCTGGACACGGCATGGAAAAAGGATGCAGCTGTGGGACAAGCGGTTCTACGGCATCTATTTCATTAAGGTATTTATCATGGAATATTGCGATGTGTGTATATAGACATATATGTATATTTAAAAAAATATTTTGAATACTGTAATGTATGTTAACTTTCTATACAGAAGAGCAGAGCCCACTGTTTATTGGGGGTTCTAGCCTGGAAATGCAGTTTGGGATAAGTACTGCTTGCTATTCTGATACAAGCATGTGAATCTATGAAAGGTTCAATACTGGAGAAAAAACTAGTTACTTACCTGTACACTATGGTTCTCCAGTATTATCTTTCATAGATTCACATGCGGCCCGCCCACCTCCCCATTTCTCAGGCAGAACCTCATTGTCTCTAGGTGTATTTTAGTCTCGCACTCGGGGCTGGAAATCTGAGGCAGGAAGGCTCTGCTGGGGATTGTGATGTCAGGGCTAGCAGCCGATTGGCTGAGTCTTGGACCACATAATGATGAGGTTTGGTTACCAAATAAGATGATTCCCTCTGGGATTTTGCTATACAGTTTTTCTTATACTGCTGTGGTCATTCTGTTACCGTGAGACTCCCACCATGACGACGGGGAAGATACAAGCATGTGAATCTATGAAAGATAATACTGGAGAATCATAGTGTACAGGTAAGTAACTCGTTTTTTCCCCCTTATGCCCATTTCAGCGTGTTTAGTGAAGCTACCAAGATTATATATGTACACTCACCGTCATTGCCGGTGGTGTAGCTGGGGGTGGGGGGAAGGACAGTCCGACCCAGGCGGCACTTATTTTGGGGGCGACGGGAGTCGTGTCTGTTGACCACCACCATCCCCCCGGCCCCAAGAACATGTCATCTGTCGGCCGCCACCTCCATGCCCTCCCCCCCGGGACAAGTCGCCCTTCAGCCACCACCCCTCTCACCTGCACCCGGGCAGCAAATTAAGGGGCCGCCCAGGGTGGCATTACGTCTAGCTACACCACTCATTATTGCTACCTTTTCTGCAATTCCCAGCAATAACGCCAACTACTGAATGTGCAGACAGGCTGTTGCGACCATCTAGCTCACCTTGGTCGACACCTTGCATATTTTTGCTCCCATTTGGGTGTGCTGTGCTCAAACCATTAAAATATAGTTTGCAATCAAATAAGTGTGTTAAAAGATACTTGCGTTTCCACCTTTCATTGTTAAAGGAACAGCCAATAGGGATGGACTGACTGCCTCTCAAAGTGACAACATCTTGTCTGTGTGGTGACACTCGCTTGTCCCTGCTGTCTGAGGTCAAGCTGAACACTTTGTGCATGTAAGGTCCTAAATCACTCTGTCAATTTCAAGTCACAACAGCTTCTCCAGGCAGCAGCCTCCTCATCTCTGCCCAGGTTTCTTTGCTATTCCTCCCCTTTTTGACACCTACGCTGTGGATTCACACAAAAGACATGCAGGCAGAAATCTCAGGCACCCATCCTATCCAACCAAGACATTTAAAACAAACAAAAAAAACATAATTCAGAGTTGGATGGTCATGCAAAAATGTGGTTCATCCTCTGTTGTAGATTTCCCCGCCTAGGGGTGCATGTTACTCCGTGTGATTTGTGGGTGTGGCTCTAAAATTTCATGACAATCAGTGCAGTGTACTCAACTAAAAAATCAAGGTATGACAAGCAAGAAAGCGATAGGTATGGGGGACAA
The DNA here is from genome assembly GCF_964204655.1 of Triturus cristatus. Taxonomy (NCBI): domain Eukaryota; kingdom Metazoa; phylum Chordata; class Amphibia; order Caudata; family Salamandridae; genus Triturus; species Triturus cristatus. The sequence continues at coordinate 508,538,776 of NC_140592.1, read as the reverse complement.
GATGGTTATTTAGAGGTGTTTACTGCCATGTTGCAAGCTCCAGTCTCAATGAGATATCTCAGATCGCTGAGTGCACCTGCCTCTCAAAATGTGTGTTTTCAGTGCTTTTTTAGGTCTCGCCTGACCCAGCGCATGCGCTGGTCTTGCGAGACATTTTGTAAGGGCTCCAAAAAGTGCTACCAGGCCAGCCTAGAGCTACAGTGCATGTGTGTGGGCACGCGCGTCGCGCTTTACCGCGATTACTTTCACTTTCGCGGCCGCTTTGATGTTCTCCATGAGGCTTCAATAGATTGCAGCATTTGAAACAAGCATTGGCATAGCCAATAGGTCTCGCTTTTGGAACCTTATAAGTGTTTAGTTATGCAACTGTTGCATGGCTAAACATTTATAAGGTCCCAAAGGCGAGACCTATTGGCTATGCCAATGCTTGTATTAGTGTAGGTATCTGCCTACCTATTGTTACCCATTCTTTAAAATATACATGGAGTGGGTCTTTGCTCCACCCTGGGAATTATTTCATTTTCATCTCATGCTAATGGCTGTTTGGTGTATCATTCAAGGAATCGCTTGGATTAGATTGCACGAGTGTCTATTTTACATCTGAAAAGTGCACCTAATCATCACATTGTTTGTCATATTAAGTTTGTTATCAATTATACGTGTTCTTCACAGAACAGTGTGTTTTGCTGCTTTCTGTCCTAGCATTGCTAACTTTAGTAGGACTGGCTTCAGTGTACATGCATTGCATGCAGACAGCATTTGTACATGCGTTTGCATGTGTTAGCACATTAAAGTCAGACCTACTGGCTTTGCCAATGTTTATTTTATGTTTTTATTTTAGGGCTTCATTTTATTTGCATTTTTAAAAAGTAGATGAACTGTATATAACCTATTATATATATGGACAACACAACGCATCATATGATACATTCCAATGACGTTGTTTAGTTTAGTCTTAACCTACGTGCATTTAGTTAAGTTGGCCCCACCGTACATCCCATATCTTCTGGTATGTTTGGGGGGCAGTCGCTGGCTGTGAATGGAGATCTCTTTGTTGTTGCACAGATATCCATCCCTGAAGTCCATGAGCAAGCGTTGGGGGGCAGGGGAGGGCAGGTGTAAGTCAGCGGCGGGCACTGCCTCTTTTTGCCATCATAATGCCGGTAGCCACTAAGAAGTAGGTGCCCATAGAAACCCCTTCCAGTTCTTGAATTCCTAGTATCACCAGCTTTAGGTTTGGAGTCAATATGTAACCCACTATTTTACTGAGGGTATCGTGTATTGTGTCCCATTATGCTGTAATGGTGAGGCAGTCCCATATCATATGGAAGAACTCTGCATGTTCGACCAGGAATAGTGGGTGGCGGTCATCCTGTCTCCTTCCCATGCACCAAAGTCTATGGGGATCATAATATACCCAGAGGAAACATTTTAATGGAATCAATCTGACATTGGCAGATATGGTCAGATATCTGGCGGCCATTTTAGCTTTCTGCCAATTCCTTGACTGTTAGTGGCCCAACAGTTTGGTGCCATTTCTCCTGTGAGAGTTTAAAGGGATCCGGCATGTTCACTAACAGTGATCAGTATATACAGGAGATCCCCTTATTTCCCAGGTGTTCCATTGCCACCTTTGGCTCAAGTGGGTCGAAATCTGGTACTTGTTTTAGGAGAGGGTCGTATTGTGTCAGTGCATGTCAGAGCTGCAGGTACTGGTAGAATTGGCTTTTATGAAACAAGAATTCACTGTTAATGCATCAAAAGACTTAATGTAGTTTCCGGACCTTACATACCCTATTGTAGATGTACCAATCAGATACCAGGCGTGGAAACTTTCAAATGTTGACCCCTGGGTGGGCCAAGCACCCCACCATATGGGGGTTTAGTTGGTAATGAACTTATACCATCTGATGCATTTGAGAGCATTTTTCCAGGAGGTAGAGGACGCCTGGTTTGGTTTTGGTATTCTCTTGGGAATGAATGAGCTGGAGAGTATTCCCTCTAAATCCCTAGTTTGTAGAGAGTTGCTTTCTAAGCGGTAGATCCAGTCATTAATTACCACCATTTGATGCCCAGTAATGCATGTGCATATCTATGATCCCCCACCCACCCCCAATCAAATGGGATTTGTATCCATATGGTAATGGAAACTCAGGGTTGCATGCCAGCCAAGAGGTATTTGCTACGTAGTGCCGCTATTTTGAAGAAAAGGGAGGGGGGGGGTGATTTAGAGGAGATTTTGAAGGACATATGTGTTATGTGTTATGCATATGATATATCATTCTGCTTACTCCGAAAAGCAGCATACTGCTTTATGGGAACATTGTCATAGTAGAGGTGCTGCATTTACGGAACAGCACTGTGTGTCTGCCGGGTCCAGTTGAAACCATGTTGCAAAACCAAAAAACAGAATGTGACGAGGCCCTATTTTGCCATGATCCATTCACTCTCACAAGAAATAGCTAACAAGCAAAACCATTGGTATTATTATCTTCCCACCATTCCCATCCACAGAAGATATATTTTAACATTATCGGGCACATGCATCAATGTAGGCTTTTGCGATTCCTTAATTGCGATTATTAAGGAATCGCAATTAAGGAATTGCAAAAGCCTGTGCATGTAGGAATCACTATAAAATGAGTGATTCCCAAACATTCCTTAATTGCGACTCGCAAATTGCGAGTCGCAATTAAGGAATGCCTTCCCATTCATTCCTATGAATGGGAGATTGCATGCGCAATTTGCAAGTACCAATAGGTACTCGTAAATTGCGCATGCAATTTCAAGGGTGCAAGAGTGTCAAAAGAACACCCTGTTGCACCCCTGAAATTGAACTGTGCACACATGTTGCGCACACACATGCCCGTGTAACTAAGTTTTTGCTAATTACCATCAAGTTCAAATTGATGGTACTTTGCGCCCCCAATTAGCAAAATCGCTATTTGCGATTTCATCATGCATTGCATTTAAGGAATTGTAATTTGCGATTCCTTAAATGCAATCGCAATTTAAGAAATCGCAATAAATTGTGATTTCTTAAATTGCCAGAGCCTTACAGTATCGTACATCGCAGAGGCTCTTTTTGTGGGCGCAAACGGTCGATTTTTGCAAATCGCACCGTTTGCGCATGCAAAAAAGGTTGATGCATGTGCTTTTATGTGTTTGTGAACCTACCTCCAATTAGCAGTTCATGAAAATAAATTTGGGAAAACATCTGTAGAGATAAGAAAAGAAGCATACTTTTAGAGAAGGAAAGTTTCTTGTTAATGGCTAGTTGCTGAGTCATCTATTCCCAATGAGTCTTATTTGCTCCTTCTGTTTTTCCCCAGCCTGTGTGGTGTGCAGGAGGGACACTTCAACTAAAGGGTCTGGAGAACGTGTAATTACTACTTGAAATGCTGATCTCGAGAGATTTGACAAAGTCACTGCCACATGAAAGCACAGACCTCACTACAAGGAAGAGAATTAATTTCTTAGAGAGGCTGTTACACCCCACGGAGCATCCATGACGACATGTCCTGTCTCCTCCCTTTATAAATCGTCTGACATAATTACCTCAGCCACATAAGAAGTTTAGTGAAGGTAATTCTGCCTGGAAGGTTTCCAGAGAATACTCCAAATTAGAATTTCCCATTACTGTCAAATTCTAAATCCGACTAATTGTTTAGAACTCCAATATTTGTCTAATTGAGTCTCGAATGTGCTCTATTATCAGACACAGTGGTAATTATATATACCCTTCTAATGTTTTACAGTTTTACTTTATAATTCAGGATTGTTTAGCATCATGAGAGACCGAGCTGGTAATTGGTAATAATAATGTAAAAGTTGTGCAAAATAGGGACACCCAAAATATGCCTTGCCCAGTTCCTGTAAAATCCTTAAAACAGCTCTGCTGGAAACATTCCTGCCCCAAAAAGTAGTTCTTTTTCTTGCTGCTGCAGTAGTTTCTAAGCTGTAATCAATCTTTTTTTGTGAAAATGTACATATCTTTTAGCGCCACATCATACGACTGTTTCTGCTTATCATTTGCTCTCTTTTTCGATGTTTTGGCCTTCTTCCCCTTTTCTATTTTTTACAAGGTTTTAAACCAATTTTATTGCTTGAATTTTCGTGGCTGAAATGTTTTTTTCCCATGCTGTAAACCGAATCCAAGGTTTAACATAGGTTATATTCAAATGAATATATTATATATATTATAGTATATCTGTGTCTTAAAGGGAATGGTGAACTTTCTTTTGATTTGCTCGCATGCAGGGATGTAGGAGCAGGAAGTTCTCAAATAACCTTTCAAACCTTCTTCACAGTCTAAGCATGTCATCAAGGCATACAGAATAAACAGTACTAATCCTCATCAGCCAGTCAGTTTCTGCATCGTTAGTGTACATGATGCCTGGAAGGTAATCTTTCTTTGATCAAGATAATTTGAAAAAGAAACATTTGTTAAAACAACTGACGCACACCACGCAGAAATTACCATTTAAATACCAACTGAATTGCCACAGCAGTAGTTACTAGGGAAAAAGTGCCTTAAATTATTGCTTCTAGTGCATCTACGGAAATATTTTTTTTCTTATTATTATAATATGTTAATGCTCTTAGGTCAACCAATTTGAGGTTCCCTATGAAATGATTGGGACTAATTTCACATTGTGCATATTTCATACAGTGCACATTTAAAATTGAGCTACTGAATCACAATAATTTGTGTCAAAAGTGGTGCCAGCCCACCTTGCTATTGAACATGATTCATACGTTTTATAGCACAGCTGCCAACACATCCAGGTCAGACAGAAGACTCACAATTTCTAAAGAAAGAAATGGTTTTATTTCAGCTTTCTCCTGCATCAAATTACGAACACTTCAATACAAGTCAATCTAGAAAATACATTTTCACAATTTACTTTTTTTTAAATCTCCATCTTTTCTTCTTGCAAATGTTAGCTTGCGTGTTAATGTTAGGTACTCCCTTTAGCTTTTTGAGATACTAACTTCGGCTCTCGTCAGTTTTGGCTAAACACATTATCTTTGTCTTAGTTTTGAGGAATTTGTTCTTGAAAGGAGAAGGCTATCTTAAAGTGGTGAAAAACAGATACAAAACAGCATATGTTGACTTTATATTCTTGAATAATTTCGATTGCAGGTTTTATGTACAATCATCTATGCATCCCAGTCGCATATCTAAAATTTGGTGAATTTTAGTAAACAGTTTCAAAAGGCAAAGGTAAAAATTGATTTTGATTTCCATGTGGAAGCTGCTATGTAACCCATAACTATAGCAGTGGGATTGCATCATTGCCATTTTATTCTTCTTTCTTGTACCAGTTCTTATCTATGAGGTGTATCCCATTTACCTGCAAAGACAGTGCCTAGAAGCCCAAATTAGTTTTTTAAGTCTTTCCCCGGAAGGAGAGGTAGGAGACGTTAACGCACCACTAAGTCAGTGGTCTTCAATTAGTGGGCTCGTCACCCTGAGGGACATGGTGCTATATGAAGGGGGCAAGCCAGTCCCACAACTAACCCAAATAGGGGCGGCTCCTCTGCTATGGTGGAAGAGTGTTGCCCCACTGCTGCTACCCAGCAGAGGCAACAGTGAAAAACAGTGAAAAATAAAAGGATAATAAATCATTTTATTATCATTTTAATTCTCACTCAGCCAGCCGAGTCACAGGGCGGAGCTTGGTCCGGCCATCCTGGGCTTCAAGGAGGAGGAGTGATGGGCACTCCTGAGTGCGCATGTCGGTTTTGCCGGCCGTCTTAGAACAGCCAAACCGACATGCGCACGTTGCATTTCTCAAACCCGAGCAGTGCTGCACAGCCGGATGGAGAACACACAGGCTCGCAGGCCCTGTCGGATTGGCAAACCAGGCCACTCAGACTAATCCCACTGCTTCTGTCATGCTGGGCAATAGTATTGGGATTGGCATGGAGGAGCCTGCGCAGTGTGCCCCAGTCGAAGATCGGGAGAGGAGCAAAGCGATGGATGCAGTGTTGGATCAGGTAAGTGAGATTTTATATTTTTCTTTGTGTTTTTATTTTTGGTAACCCCCTGCGCTTCCGCCCTTCCAAGTCCCCCCTTGGGAGAAGTAGCAACTGAACCCAAAGCTTACCCGTTTGTTTTGTTTATTTATGTAACAAGGATTCGAAACAAATATGACTGCTAGTATAAAAAGACCCAATAGAAGGAAATCTGACCCAATGGTGGTGATGAGTGTATCACCGTCATTTTCTGGGTTAAGCTGGTTTTGGACTTTAAGGTCAGTTCTGCATGTTCGAAGAAAATGTCTCCCAAGCTCTTGGGATACTGGTATTAAGAGATTTGTCAAAGTATAGGGTCAGGGAATGTTTGGACACAGAAAGCAGCTCACAAAGAAGACTTGGGGAGTTTGTGCTGGGTGGTAATGATAAGGCAGAGTCAGTCACCTACTAAACATCCTCTACTCCAGCACCACTAACCTTTCAGATTCACTAGGTTGTGGGTGGTGATGGAAGTTTTTTTTTAATCATCTTTATTGGGTTTTCTGTTTTTGATCACAAATGCAATAGTACATGAACATAATGTGTTCATCGGTACATGCAGGAATGTATCAATGAATTAGCAATTTAGTATAGCATTTTTAAACTCATAAAAAACAATGAAACACAAATGTGGGCCTTGTCCTGCACTAAGGGTTTAATATGTGTAGCTTGGCAGAGTCTGTGGGTGATGCCCTTGAACACAGGACATATGTCCTTTAACTTGAGTAGACATAGAGGGGCGAGAGATATGTGGTGTAACTTGCTAGCTGAGAGGTATATAGGGGGCAGTGACATTTTACTTATTTTGATGGGCTATAGTGGTCTGGTGTCATTGTTGGCGTCGCTTTGGAATGTGAGAAGCAGGCCATCCCCGATGCTTTCAGAGACCCTGTATTTACGCTCAGCACAGCTACACAGACTCCGCCGCAGCCCCAGTGCACCACGTACTTTGCCTGGTGGCGTAGGAAGGGGGATTGCGGTGGGTGCGGGGCGTCCTGGGTGTCATCACTGAGGGGGGTGACTTAACGGTAAAAATGTTTTTTTTAAATAAAAAAAATGTAGAGGGGCTCATGACACTTTTTTGAAAAATAATATTATTTAAAACGAGTGAGGTAACTTTGTCTGACAATTAATTAACCTCAACAAGTCAACATAATACATATTGAAACTTTTTTGTTCATTCAACAAATGCAACGAAATGTGGCTGAACTCGACGCTGTGTAGTGGAGAGCGTATGGATAAGGAAGGGGAGGGGGGGTTTCTTTCCACCGAAGTCTGTCTCTGCAGTTTGTACTCCACCGAGATGTAAACAACTGGTGACTCATCATCACTCAACCCGCAACCAATCCTATCCGCTGCCGTGCCAGTCACTCACCCCACGTCATTCTGTTGAGTTAGTTGTGCATTGTTACTGAATCTTATAAGTACCGTGCTGAATTTCTTTTTGTTACATTTTTTAGTTCATTGATTCATTGTGATCATCCTCTTCTCTATGATATTGAGTTTGGTAAGTAACCTAAACGTTATGATGCATGCTATTTGTTTGTATTTGTACGTTAAGCCAGGGGTGACAAGAAATTTCCCACACCGGGTGCCATCTGACCTATCTACGTCACTGGCTTTGCCATTGTGAAATTCCCAGCAGCGACGGGGCTTTCCATTTCATCGCAATTGAGCGCCTGGCTAGTAGTAGGGCCAGGGCAAAAAAGTGATTGGCCGTTCCCCCAGTCTTCTAGCGCTTATAAAGCTCTAGTATGCAACTGTTGATGCGGCTTTAGGTCCTGATGACCTGTGGTCCATGTGAGGATCATGCAGAATTAATCCCAGAAGGTGCGCGTGATCAGGAAATCCCAAAACATATGGAGAATACCTGCTTCAGAGGTGTGGCAGTGCTGGCTGTCTGGCGATGTTGTGGAGTATATTTTGTGAAATCTGGGCGGTGTTAAAGAGGCTCTGTGCAAGATGTGTTGTATGTACTGGTATTGTATGTTGTGCTAAACATTACACGGACATGTAAGTGCCCTATCCAATTCCTTTATGGTAAGGGGATGTCCTATATTTCGTTTCCACTACTGTCGGAGAGTAGCTAACAGGTCCATGGTCCTATCCGGCATAGCTGTGGCAATCTAGGAGATAAGTCTCTGCCCGATCCCACTGTAGACAAGTACCTGGGTTAACAGGTGAGCAGTGGGTTCAGAAACCGTAATCCCCCAAAGATGCTCTAGTTCGGCAACTAGGCACCTGTGTGTCAGGAACTGTCCTGCTGGGAGGCCGGTCCGCTGAGATAGTGGGTTAAATGGGATCAGGGCACCCGCTTGAAACAAGTCACCAAGTGTGCCTATTCCTGAGGACTCCCAAGTCTCCATCCCCCCACTGCCAGCGGGCTGCTCTAAAGGTGCGTATAGCTCTCAGAGGAATCTCCGGCACATATGGTTGCACATTCGGAAAGGCTCGCATGGCTCATTGATAACATCTGTACGCTGTACAAAGCAAATTGTTAGGAGCTGCAGGTAATATCGATTTCAGGAGGAACAAATCTCGAGCACTACTCGGGGTGCTCTCCCCACCTCTCGCGAACGCCTCCACGAGGTTGTGACTGGATAAGCAATGAGCTGGAGATTGAAGCTGTGCTGCCAGATAGTACCTCTCGAATATCGGGGCTCCTAGGCCTCTTCTGTCCATGGGAAGTTGAAGCTTGGCTAGGGCAATTATGCACCTTTCTTTATTCCACATGAGATCTCCTAACATATTTATTTTTTATTTTATTTTTGCAGTTTCATATTGCGCAGACATGGTCAGAAGGCATCAGAGTGCTTTACAATACCAGGATACATGGCTACAGTGGGTTAACGTAATAGTAGTTCAACTCTAACATTTACATCAGTGGATGCGTACAAAAGTTACCACAAGAGACAGATACAACAGTTGGGCAGAGGACATACACAGTTACACGAAGTCAGATCAGGGTGCAGTGGAGAAAGTACTTGAGTGTGGGCGAGGGTAAATTAACCAAGATGTCTGTAACATAGGAGGAGCTTGAGGTCCTTTTTGATGGTTGCAAGGCAGGTGAGAGGAGTTGGCCTAACGGCTAGGGCTGTAGACCTCGAATCTGGGGAACTGGATTTGAGTCTCGGCAATGACGCTGAACATCTTGTAATTCTGGGCAAATCACTTAATCTCCCTGTGCCTAACAAAAATGAATGTGTCCTCATGTAATGCAACTGGTGCTATGTAAAGTGCTCTGATACCCGATTCGGGTCAAGTTCGCGCTATATAAAACTCGGTAAAAAACAAAAAAGGTGGCTAGACAGAGTGAGGGAGGCAGAGAGGTCCAGATTCTAGTGGCACTACCAGAAAAAGACTGGTTCATGTATCGTTCTCGAATAAAGGTGGGCGGTTCCAGGAAAAGGGATTGGGCTTTTCTGGAACCACTATTTGCTCTGGAGATTTTCAGTTTCTCTACATTTAGATAGGGAGGTGAGAAAGAGTGCAGCACTCTGTGGGTATTGCAAGTGGTTTTGAAATGGGCCACCCTTCAGTTGGGAGCCATTGGTGGGTTGGCAGGGCAGGTAAATAAGGTCAAATTTTTGATACCTAACACGAAGTGTACTGCAGCATGTAGTGTTGCTCTCATTCAGTCTGGGGGAGATTTGGGCATGCCTGAGAGAAGGGCAATTCTATAGTCTAGTCTAGAGAGATCAAGAGACTTCACCACTGTTTTGAGGTCCTGATCCGGAATCAACTGTCTGATGCTTCAAAACTGCCTAAGTTGGTGGCGTGCACTGTTGGCCATGGCTGCTATGTGGAGGTGAAGATTGAGATGATTATCAAGGGTGATGCAGAGTGATCTTGCAGTCATGACAATGGCAGGGCAGCCACCGAAGTTCGGAAAGTTGGCCAACCATTCTTGTACTGGAGTTTTTGCTTTCAGGGTGAGATCAATAGAAATTCTGTTTTAGTTGGGTTGAGTTTTAAATGGGGAGTGGACATCCAGTTTCGAATCTTTAAGAGTGTATTTGAAAGCATGTCTATGTCCTCCAGGGATGAGATTTACAAGTATATTTAGGGTATCGCCGTCGTAGAGATGGGAGAGAATCGCAGAGTTTCATAGAATCATACATAGTGGTTCTAGGTAGAGGTTAAAGAGGACTGGAGAGAGGATCAAACCTTGAGGGACCCCCTGGTGAGTGCTGACTGGTCCTGAGAATGAGTTGCCCATTTTCACAATTTGGGAGCGGTTAGATAGGTAAAAGGAGAACCAGCTGGAACAGTGCCTTTATATCCCATGCATAGTTCAAGAATACGAAGGAGGTCAAGATAGTTGACAGTGTTGAATGAAGCGGATAAATCTAGGAGGACCAGGAGGTAGGAATTGCTGGAGTTCAGTATTCTAAGGCGGTCATCGACTATTTGGAGGATTGCAGTTTCTGTACTGTGACCCTGGTTGGAGAATGTCTAGGAGGCTGTTTGTTTGAATGTGTGAGGCTAGTTGGGATGCCATGCAACTTTCAATGACTTTTCCTAAAAATGGAAGTGTGGAGACTGAGCTGTAGTTGTTCAGGGTATCTAGATCAAGAGGTTATTTTCTCAAGAGCGTAGTGATTTGATCAATTTTTTGTCGTTTTGGGAAGAGGACCTGTTTGAGAGAGGAACTGACCAAGGTGGTCCATAGGAGGAGGAGGTGTGTGGCAAGAGATTTGTTGATAGAGCCTGGATTGGCGTCCTGATGATGGTTTAATGGGTTTACTTTGGAGATCGTTCGTTGTAGGTCCTGCCCGGAGATTGAAGAGAAGGATGACCATGATTGTAGTGCCTTGCATGGTAGAGACTCAACAGTTTCAAGGGAGTCGTTGATCGGAAGCGAAACATTGGATGTCTCTAACTTTTTTTTCAAAGAAATCCACTAAGTCGTTGCAACGGGCCACTGATGGCTTGCGAGCCAAATTGATAGAAGCAGTGGTGCTTTCACGCAGTGCGAGAAGCAAAAGCATAATATGATGACTTTCAGTTATTATCATTTTATGTTTGTGCTGCTTTGCGGGCAGGCGTGTGGGAGAAGCTGCACTGCTCTCGGACCAGGGCAGGAAAGCAGTGGTTTGCCCACTCCTAAGTGCGCAATGACTGTTTGGTCGGCACTCTCGGGCCACCCAAGCCAGCCATGCGCACTTTCCCCATTCTCCATGAAGGCTGCATTACAGCCTGCATGGAGAACATGCCCACCCCTCCAGCCCCTGGCTGAGCGCCGTGTCATGGCGCTCAGACCATTCACAACGCTGCAGTGCAGCATTGTGATTGGCTTAGGGGAGGGAGACTGGCTGCCTGCTTCCTGTTCCTAAAGTCAGAGGCAGGAGAGCAGGAGCAGAGATGCAGGACCTGGGGCAAGGTAAGTTATTTTTTTTCATTTTTCTTTTATTATGCTCACTCCCTCCTGCAATTCCGACACCTCACAACCCCTTCCCACGTGACCCCCGCCGTAACTTCCTGCGTCCACCTGCAAGCCATGCTGGCCCCCACTGGACAGAGGGGCTAGTCGACTGTGCAAAGACCTCAAACAGGGGCTTCGGTCTATTCTTTGCAGAGTTCATGAGAGCACTGACATGCCAGAATTTGGCTCGGAGGTATTCTTCTTTGTATTGTTTTCTTGCTTTGCGAAGCTTAGTCATACTCAGTTTAGATGGTGCTTGTCTCTATTCTTTCTTGCATTTTCTGATAAGTGTTTGTTCTTCAGAAAGTTCTTTTAAGAACCAGGGCCTAGAGGGCTTTGGTCTGGATAACTTGCACTTCAGGGGGGCACATTTGTCAATAACGGATTCCATACAGGAGTTGTACTTGTCAAGATGAGGTGTAATTGCAATTAGGGTGGGAAAGTCCATGATGGAGATGGATTCTGTGTCAAGGTTGGATGAGTCTCTAAACCATATTTTATCTTTCTTGGGTTGCCCGTATATTTTGCTGTAAGAGTTGGTTATCAAGAACGGGATCTGCATGTGATCAGACCTGTCGTTTGGGATAGGGTCATTCTTTAGGTAGGGGGAATTGGAGATTATCAGATCTGGAATTACGCTGTCGTATTAAGGGTTTGAGCCCGCCCTTTAGACACACAAGGAGGTAAAGACCCGTAGGGATAGGCTGTTGTTAGGTTGTTTTATTTTAGTTACACAAGAAAGTAAACAAGGTCCAATGTGACGCTGTTCCGCCTGGTTGGGTTTCTCCCGTCTTCACCAAGAGTTTCGTCAGAAGAAGGGACTGAAGTTGCTGTGGTCTTGCTTCTGCCATCGTCCCAAGACTCGCAACCAAAAGGGGAAACCACACAAAAACAATACTGGGTCAGTCCAACAGAAGGGTGATGTCTCCTGGCTGTGGGAAAAGGGGTTGAATGAAGAATCACCTACAACCAGGCACCGTGTGAGTCCTAGCATGTCCTCCCTTTAAACGGATCCCCTCCCCTGCCCTGCAAACCCCTGGAGTTTCGCCCGTACCTTGTGGAGCCACCCTCCTCCAGGAGAGTGGCGGGGTGAGGAGCAGTCTCGTTGGCCTCCTGGCTTGACGTCCGTGTCAGGGGCAGCGTCTTCGGTCAGCACTCTCTCTGGCTCATCCGTTTCCTTTGGCTTCCGCGTCCCTGGGTCTTCTCCTGCTGGGAAACTCGCTTCTGCCTCCATCACGGATGCCTCTCCTCTTGTTGCGCCGTGTGTCTTGTCCGATAGTACGGCTGAGGGACGCGTCATCAACTCCGCCCCTGGGGGATCCTCGGGAAGGGTTCTGTTAAAGGGCTCCAGGCCAGCCTGTAGACGGGGTGACAGTATGCCGGTGAAAGTCTGGGCGGGGAAATATGGTAGCTCAGTCCGGGATTCTTCATCGGGATCCTGACACATACACCCCCTAGGATTTCCGCGATCAGGGGGAAAGAGGGAAATGCGAGAGATAGTCAGCATTGCCCTGTTCACTGCCTTTCCTGTGGAGGACCACAAAGCGGAATGGTTGCAGGGCCAAGAACCAACGAAGAACCCTGTTGTTACAGCCCTTGTTCCTTTGAAACCAGGTGAGGGGTGCGTGGTCGGTATACAGTGTAAAGGAGCGTCCTTCCAGGTAATCCCGTAGTTTATCTACTCTCCATTTCAGGACCAGGCATACTTTTTCTATCGCAGGATAAGCTCACTCTCTAGGGAAGAGTTTTCTACTTATGTAAAGAATAGGCTTTTCTACCCCGTCACTGTCTAATTGAGAAAGGACAGCCCCTATTCCCTCCCCCGAAGCATCTGTCTGGAGGATAAAGGGGAGTTGGAAATTTGGAGTGAGTAACACTGGGGAAGTGGTAAGTGTGATTTTTAGGGTCTGGATGGCCCGGAGCTCTTGTACAGATGGGGACCTAAGGCGGGAGGGTGCAGTTGTTTTTTTAAGCAACTCTGTAAGAGGCGCAGCGATGTCCGAAAAGAGGGGCATAAAGCATCTGTAATAACCGACTAAACCATGAAAAGCCCTCAACTTCTTTTTATTGGTAAGGAATGGAGTGTCTTGTATAGCCCTAACTTTTTCGCTTTGGGGCTCTATCAGCCCTCTACCCAATACGTACCCCAGGTATTTAACCTTCTGAAACGCGAATCTACATTTTTTTGTGTTTATATGCAGGTTGGCTCCTCGCAGCTCAGACAGGATGGCAGTAAGATGGGACTGATGCTATACACGATGATGTCATCAAGCTATGCTGAGGAATACCCTAGATGACTTCTCAGGAGGTTATCCATGAGCCTCTGAAAGCTAGCGGGGGCACCATGTAGGCCAAAAGGCAGCACTGTGAAATGGAATAACCCGTCAGGGGTGGAAAACGCTGTTTTCTCTTGGTCCCCAGGATGTAATGGAATTTGCCAGTAGCCTTTGGTGCGGTCGATGGTGGAAATATAACGAGCCTCACCTAGGCGCTTGATTAGTTCATCTACTCATGGAAGGGGATACCCGTCCTGTTTCGATATGCGGTTTACCACCCTGAAATCAATACAAAATCGGGTACTGCCAATGGGTTTGGGGACCAGGACAATAGGCGAGCACCAGTTGCTCTTTGAGGGCACCACGACTCCTAGGGCTAACATGTCTTCTACTTCTTTTTTTAGGTCTGCTCTGCGTGCTTCGGGTATCCGGTACGGTTTTCGTTTAACAACGACCCCCTCAACAGTGGGTATGAAGTGGGTTGCCAAGGTGGTCCTACCGGGCCGATCTGAAAATACATCAGAGAATGAATGTAGGACATCCCTTATCTCCTCTTTCTCTGTGGCTTGTAACTCAGGGCTAAGGAGAGTGTTATCTACTGTGGTAGGGCTTGGAGCAGCCAGTGACACCGTGCAGGGTGTGTTAGGGGCTGGACCCAACCACATCTTTAATAAGTTTACATGGTACATCTGGGTTTTTCTAGGAGACAGGCGTAGGCTGTATGTGGTTTTTCCAATCTTCCTTATCCTTCATATGGACCTTGCCACTCTTTTCTTCATTTATGGTTAGAGGAAGGGAGAAGGATCAAAACCCAATCCCCGGTTTGAAACTCTCTCCACTTCTTACCCCCGCATAGTGGTATCTTTGCTGGCCCTGCGCCCTTTCTAGATAGTCAAGGGCGATCGTTCTCAGTTTATGAAGTCTTGCCTTTACTTGATTGGCATAATCAAGTAGGGCTTGCGCTTCGGTTACACCCTGTTCTTCCCAGCTTTCTTTTGTAATTTCCAACAGGGTGCGTGGTCTCCTACCAAAAAAGAGTTCGAACGGGGTGACACCCAGACTGCTTTGGACCGTGTTGCGGATGACAAACAGCGCAAGAGGAAGGAGTTGGTCCCAGTTCCTTCCATCCCATGTTAACAGATTTTTTAGGGTAAGCTTTAGGTTTCCATTATACCTCTCTACGAGGCCGTCCGTTTGGGGGTGATATATGGACGTTTTGATGTGTTTGATGTCTAGCTGGTTACAGACCTCCTTCATCAGTTGGGATACGAATGGGGTACCCTGGTCTGTGAGAATCTCACGTGGAAACCCCATCCTGGAAAACACTTCAATGAGCCTTTGGGCTATGGTCATAGTGGTGGCAGTTCTGAGGGGAAGGGCCTCAGGGTAGCGTGTGGCATAGTCTACGATCATAAGGACATACTGGTAGCCCTTGGTGGACTTAGGGAGAGGTCCTATAAGGTCCATGCCTATTCTTTCAAAGGGGCGACTGATAATGGGGAGGGGCTGGAGGGGTACCTTTGGAGGGACATACAGGTTCCGTTTCTGACAGATGACACACTCCTGACAGTCTTTCTTGATTTGGAGATATATACCGGGCGAGTAAAAATTACATAGAATCGCCTGACTCGTTTTTTCTACCTCACAGTGGTCTGCTAGAAGATGGGAGTGGGCAAAAAAGAACACCTGGTCCCGGAAACTAGCCGTAACCAGCAGCTGGGGTTCTGCTCCTTCTTTAGTTATCCGATAAAGCAGGCCGTTTTGTTCGACAAAACAAGGGTAGGTTTTTCTCAGTTAGTCTTTTGTCTCCTGCGCTCTTTGCCATGCATTGCTAAGAGTACTATCATTTAACTGAGCTACCCTAAAGTGTTTGTCCATAGCCCAAAGTTCAGAAGCCAACAAGTTGTTGTGAGGGTAAGGTACTGAGAAAGAGGCATTCAGAGCCTTGGTTAAGAGTGAGGGAAAACAAGGATTATCTCCCCCTATGATGAGTGGCTTGGGAAGAAAAGGGAGGACCCCTACGTTGGCTGTAGTTTCTAGGCCTGTCTTGGTTTGTATGGTTAACCGGGCTACAGGATATACTCTAGCGTCCCCATGCACACAACGTATGTTAACTGTCTGCCCGGGCAAGATCTGGGAGATAGGGATTATTTTTTCTCTGGCTACCGAGTCTTTACATCCCGAATCAAGGAGGGCTGTTACTTCTTGCTGGTTTACTATAACACTCACGTAATAGATATGTCCCATCTCTTGAGCATAGAGGACAGTCTGAGGAGCATAGCTAACATCCATGGGTTCTTCTTCAGTTTTGTCCCTTTTATTCCGGCAGAATCAGGCTATATGGCCCCACTCGCCACACTCAAAGCACTGGGTACTGGACATACCCAATTGGTCAAGCCTCCCGGGTCGTGGCCTGAAAGGCTCCAGGGACAGTTTTATGGGCCTTCTCTCGGTTGGGGGGGGCCCCCTTTGCGGCTTCTCTGGCTCTCTGGTCGAAGTGCGGTTATGTGCTCGGGTAAAGGAGGTAGCCATTTCGACAGCGTGCTCCAAAGTCTGGCCGGCATGCTGACGAAGCCATCTTTGGGTTCCATAGGGCAGGGCTTCGAGGTACTGTTCCAGATAGATCTTGTTCATTACCTCATCTATACCGGTCTCTAGCGGTTTAAGCCACCTGTCTGCGGCATCCTTTATTTTATAAAATAGAGGCTTTGGGGTATCTCCGGGTAGTCCCTGCTCCTGTCGTAATTTGAGGCGATATTTCTCATCGTCCACCCCAAGGCGATCCAGTATGTGCTGCTTGACCACGCCGTATACTGCAGTTCCATCCTTGTTAACGACCTGGTAGGCAGCTTGCGCTTCAGCAGTGAGCAAAGGAGCCAAGTAAAAGGGCCAGCGATCCGTTGACCATCCACAGGCCCTTGCGGCCCTTTCGAAATTCAAAAAGAACGACACAGGGTCTTCTCCGGGGACGTATTTCTGTAAAGGAACCACAGTACCAGGAGGAACAGGGCCTCTCCCTTGCCCAAGACCCACGATAAGGTGATTCTGTCCCTCCGCTAGTTTGACCATATTGTCTGCCCGTGTCTGAATGGCCGCCGAAAACACAGACCGGTCTGCCTCTGCTTGGCTCGTGCTCCTCTCTATGGCCCATTCCAACTTGGCTTGTCCTTCCTTTAGTTGGTAAACAAAGTTCTCTATCAAATATCGATGATGTTATGCCGCATTCTCCACCACTTTGTCGTATTAAGGGTTCGAGCCCGCCCTTTAGACACACAAGGAGGTAAAGACCCGTAGGGATAGGCTGTTGTTAGTTTGCTTAATTTTAGTTACACAAGAAAGTAAACAAGGTCCAATGTGATGCTGTTCCTCCTGGTTGGGCTTCTCCGGTCTTCACCAAGATTTCCGTCAGAAAGAGGGAGTGAAGTTGCTGTGGTCTTGCTTTTGTCGTCGTCCCAAGACTCGCAACCGAAAGGGGAAACCAAACAAAAACAATACGGGGTCAGTCCAACAGAAGGGTGATGCCTCCTGGCTTTGAGAAAAGGGGGTGAGGGAAGAATCACCTACAACCCAGCACCGAGTGAGTCCTAGCGTGTCCTCCCTTTAAACGGATTCCCTCCCCTGCCCGTGCCCTGCAAACCCCTGAAGTTTCGCCCGTACCTTGTGGAGCCACCCTCCTCCAGGAGAGTGGTGGGCGAGGAGCTGTCTCGTTGGCCTCCTGGCATGATGTCCATGTCAGGGGCAGCGTCTTCGGTCAGCATTCTCTCCAGCTCATCCATTTCCTTTGCGTCTCAGCGTCTTCTCCCGCTGGGAAACTCACTTCCGCTTCCGTCACGGATACCTCTCCTCTTGTTGCGCCATGTGTCTTGTCCGGTAGGACGGCTGAGGGACGCGTCATCAGCCCCTCCCCTGGGGGATCCTTGGGATGGGTTCTGTTAAAGGGATTCAGGCCATCCTGTATATGGGGTGACAGTATGCTGGTAAAAGTCTCGGTGGGGAAATATGGTAGCTCAGTCCGGCATTCTTCATCGGGATCCTGACAGGTGCCTTTGTGGTTTGTAGGTTTATGGCAGTGTTGTTGGAGATCATTGGCATTGAGAAAGGAGGTAAAAGTGCCCACATAGCTGTTTCCCACGTCTCCCCAGTGAATGTTGAAGTCACGAAAGAAGATATTGTTGTCAGAGCTGCTAAGCTGACAGGTGAAGAAATCCATGTATTCCTCGATGAAGGTGTTGTTTTGACCAGACAGGTGGTAAATCTGTGTCAATTTGAGGTTGGAGGTAGTGGATGTGGACAGTTCCACCGACATGCATTCGAAAGACTGAAAGTGAGTTTTTGGGAGGGTTCGGCATCTCAGAGAGTTTCAGTTAAAGAGTGCGAGAACTCCACCATGTCTAGCTTCCCAGCGCAAAATGGAGAAGTTGGGAGGAAGAAGAAGGTCTAAAGCGTGGTTAGATGTTAGTTTATTTTTTTTTATAATGCGCACTGCTACCCAAAAAGGTTTTCCCAGCGCAAAGCTAAAAAGGGAACTCAGAAAAAGAAAAGCACAACCGATCAGGCAGATTATTGATTAAACAGCCAGGTTTTTAGCTGTTTACGAAAATTTAAATACAACGATTCCTTGCGCATCGACAAAGGGAGAGAATTCCAAAGACGTGGGCCCAGAAAGGAAAAGGAGCGACCGCCCATTCTTTCAAGCTTGATCCGAGGAATCTCAAAAAATTCCTGGACATAGGAGCGCAACAAGCGAGCCGGTTGGTAGAGGTGTACCAGGTCGAGCAAATATTTAGGTGCCAGTCCGTTTTTGATTTTAAACATGTAGCTCAGGGCCTTGACCTTTGTTCGATTTTCCATCCTGAGCCAATGCAAGTCTCTCAAGGCCTTAGAGACAGAAGACATTCTAGGAATTTGGCAAAGCAGTCGAGCAGCAGCATTCTGCACCGTTTGAAGCTTGCGCATTATATCCTTGTTGATGCCCAAATGAAGGATGTTTCCATAATCCAGGCGTGAAATTACCAGTGCCTGGACTACAGTCTTCTGGGCATCAGCAGGGAGCATCCAAATGATTTTTCATAACCACTTAAGAATGGTAAAACATGTGGCAGTAGTTTTTACTACATGTTGTCTCATTGATAATTTATTTTCAATGATAAAACCAAGATTACGGACGTGGGAAGAGGGTACAGGTAGGGGTCCCATTTCAACAGGCCAGTGTTGGGTGCCCCAGAGGTCTGTATTTTTGCCAAAAATAAGAACCTCCGTTTTTTCCCCGTTAAGTTTTAGCACTTTAGATTGCATCCAGGTTGCAATTTTGCGCAAGCCCGTCTGCAGGGTAGATGGTTCAGAACTACTTTCAGTTGCTAAGGAAAAGATGATCTGAGTATCATCGGCATAAGAGAACAATGACAAACCCGCTTCTTCTGCAATTGCTGCCAAAGGTTGTACATAAATATTAAAGAGAAGCGGGCTCAGAACAGAACCCTGTGGTACCCCATACGGCGAGGAAAAAACATTGGAGGAAGCCCTAGAGGAAAAAACTTGAAATGTACGATTAGATAAAAAAGAGGACAACCACCCGAATGCTGATCCTGAGATGCCTAAATATTGTAGAGACTTAATTAATACGGTGTGAGAAACCGTATCAAATGTGGCACTTAGGTCAAGCAATATCAGTGCCACTGTGTTGCCTGCATCTAGGCGTTGATGTAACATTTCAGTTACGCCCAACAGAGTAGTCTCAGATGAGAAACCTGCTCTAAAGCCAGATTGTGCAGGATGTAAAAAATTAGAGGATTTAACAATTAGAGACAATTGAGCGTTCACATGTTTTTCCAGGACTTTTGAAAAAACTGGAAGAAGAGAAATAGGCCTGAAATTAGCAGGTTGGGAGGGATCCGAATTGACCTTTTTTAACAAAGGAAGGACCATTGCATGTTTCCAAATTGGTGGCATTACTGCCTCAACAAGAGAGGCGTTAAGTAGTTTCATAACAAAATTCAAAAATGACTGTTCAAATTGCAAAAGCACAGCAGCCGGAAGAGGATCAGCTGGAGAGCCCGATTTAATGCTGGCTAAAATTTTTAAAAAGGAACTTATATTAAGTGGTTCCCATTTATCCAATTTTATCAGTGGGACAGCCCCAGCAGTGTGATCTTCAACCAACATAGCCGGAGTTGAAGAAGCTAGATTACTACCCTCTAATGTCAAATATATTTGTTCCACCTTATTTATAAAGAAGTTAGCAAGAGTATTACATTGCTTTTCATCCAAAATAGGAGAAGAAGGTTGCATATCTGAGCCCGCAAGCTTCTTAACCATAGTGAACAAAGTACGAGGGCAATTCTGCGCGCTTGAAATGGTAAAGGCAACATGCTCTGTTCGAGCTATTTTGCATACATTTTGATATTTTTCAATGCACTTTTATAGGTGCATTTATCTTCAAGGGAATAGTTCTTACGCCATCGTCTTTCCATGGCTTTACATTTACTTTTTTCAGCTTTTAATGGCTCTGTAAACCAGGGGGCGGAGGGCGGTGATTATTCAGCTTTCTTGTAGACAAAGGAAGGCAGACATTAGCTGCCTCAGTGATCCAGTTGTACATCCTCTCCACCGAGGTGGAAGATATAGAATCCATCAGAGGGACACTATTAGACAATGTTAAATTACATTTTTCCACGTCCAATTTCCCCCAATTCCTGGATTGGCCTGATTTACTCAACAGTGGCAAAGTCGGGGAATCTAGGATTGTAAATTCAATTTTAACAGCAAAATGATCAGACCAACACAGGGGAAGTGCTGGAGGGCAATTGATATTGGACAAATTCGAAAAGAAGGGGTCTAAAAAATGTCCAGCTGTATGAGTAGGGCCATTATTACAAAGCAGAATATTCATTGCAGAAAGATCAGAAATCAGTGTCTTACTTGCAGTACATTCATCATTTTCCAGATGCAGGTTTAAGTCACCTATTATAGAAAAATTTGCCATTTTAAGTTGCAGAGGGGCAATCAAGTCAGGGAGTAAAGATCCCCAAGGTTCAGCTGGCCCTGGTGGTCTATAGATAAGTACTCCAGACATAGTAAATTGGTCTGTAAGAGTCAGTTTAAAAAGTGCAGCCTCACAGTCAACTAAAGGAAAATCATCAAATTTACAGGAGTAACATCTTTAAAAAATGATTGCTATGCCACCTCCTTTTTTGGAGGTTCTATCTTTTCTCACTATGGCATAGTTATCTGGTAAGGCACAGGCCACATCTGGTCCTGAGCATGCATTTAACCAGGTTTCTGTTAGGAAAATAGCATCCGGTTTTTTAATAATCAAGAAATCAAATCTCTCTTCCTTCTGTTTGGACAGAGAACGACAGTTAATATTACAGAAGTTATAAATTTTATTTTTACTAGAAACACATCCAAACTTTCGTTGGGTAATGAAACCATCCATACAATCATTTCCATAAATACTCGACTTCTGAATACAGAGGCAGTTCTTGCAGCTTGCACATATGGTGCTTTCCTCCACGGGGCAGAGTATATTACAGTCTGTAATCATCCTACCTCGTAGGTCAATCAATTCTTTAGCAGAGTAATGTATCATATTCGTATGGGTAGAGGCGATTTGGGCATGACTCATGGCCCCTGGTCCCGGTTGGTCTCGGACGGTCGCAGAAGGTCTTGCCTTTGTCGCGCCTTCGTCGCGGCATTGGCGCGCCCGCTGCGCATGTCCGCTGCGCGACCAGTCCATGGCCTTTAAATGTAGGCAATGACCGGGGGGCGTGCAGCGACTGGAGCGCTGACCTCTGTCAGCGCGTGGCAAGTTAAAAATGGCTGCCAGGGACGATTAGCGTCCCAAAAAAGTAAAGTGCAAGCGTGCTTTCAATAGATAACAGATTAAAACTTCCCCCGTATGTAAAACAAGTTTGGTAAAAACAGGTTTTGTTAAAAAATTCTCTAGTCACAAAAACGTTTTCTTGTTCTAAATAAAAGCAACAGTAATACACCCCAAGCAATTCTAGATTTTTGTTCCCCCTTCACAAACGAAGTTAGTGCACATTTTATACCAAGCTCCTTGTAGCGCCGCACGACCTGTCCAAGCCCCTTAAATGTAGGCAATGACCGGGCAGCGTGCAGCGACTGGAGCGCTGACCTCCGTCAGCGTGTGGCAAGTTAAAAATGGCCGCCAGGGACGATTAGCGTCCCAAAAAAAAGTAAAGTGCAAGCGTGCTTTCAATAGATAACAGATTAAAACTTCCCCCGTAGGTAAAACAAGTTTGGTGAAAACAGGTTTTGTTAAAAAATTCTCTAGTCACAAAAACGTTTTCTTGATCTAAATAAAAGCAACAGTAATACACCCCAAGCAATTCTAGATTTTTGTTCCCCCTTCACAAACGAAGTTAGTGCAAATTTTATACCAAGCTCCTTGTAGATGAGACAATGAGCCATGTTTCTGTGAGGATCAGGATATCAAGATAATGGATCAGGACAGAGTCTATTAACTCTGGACAGTGTTTGACTGCATATTTATTTATTTGTTTGTTAGAAGTTTGTGGAGAGCCTAGTTACTCCAATACGGAGTGTCCCAGTGCTAGGATTTTCTCCTAACCATCAATCAAGAGTACAGTAAGCCAGCCAAGTCATTAAATGGCCGTGGATTTTCTGAAGAGACGGGTCTTCAAATCCCTACAGAACAGCACTTCTGAGGGCTGCATTCTAAGATCCAGGGGAAGAAAATTCCACATTTTAGCCGCGAGCAAATTAAAAGATTTGCCATCAAGACAAGCTTTTTGAACTTTAGGAATTGTCAACTTTACTGTTCCTAGACTTCATTTGGGCCAGTAAAGTTTAATCAGGGGGAAAAAGTATCTAGGACCTTCCACGTTTATGATTCTGTGACAGAAACATAAAGCTTTGAAGGACACTCTGGCCTGCATAGGAAGCCAGTGGAGCTTTGTAAGAGCCGAATCCAGAGGGAAGCGCTTAGGAATATTGAGGAGCATATGGGCAGCGGGATTCTGTACCCTCTGCAACATTCTCATTCTGCCCTTAGAGACTCCAAGATAAAGAACATTACAGTTATTCATATTGACAATTGTGTAGCATGCAGTTCAGGGAGAAGCTGTTGTCTTTCTGACTGTGCTGTTCCAGGAGGGTAGTTGGGATTTGTATCAAGTTAAGAGAGGATCTGCGTGAACTGGGATGGCGTGTGTGAGTTTTAGTGCGGTCAGAGATGATGGTGGAAACTGGGCAGCCCCATGCAGGAAGATAGGTGGAGAGGATATCAGAATTCGAAGCTGCGTACCGTTTTAAGAGATGGAGTAGGTCTGGGTTGTCTAGAAGTGGATGGGTCTGTTTGGGTCTGGGTAGGTGACTGGCTGTCTCTCAGTATGTTAGAAGGGGGTGGGAGAGGGTCTGCAGGGGATGATGGGGGTAGGAGTGACGAGAAGACAGAGTCATTAAGCTCGAATAGAGCCGATGTGAGGATATCCATTCTTCGAGAGAGGTGTGAGAACAAGGAAAGGAGCTTGTTGAACAGAGGCAAGTTATGTTCAGTACTAGGGGGAGGATTGGGGTGAACTGTCCAGAGTGGACTCTGAGGGGTTGAGGTGCAGGAGGTGCTGGTTGTTGATGTCTGGTGTTGGGAGAATTTGGGGTAGGGGGCAAAAAAGGACGAGAGGAAGGGAAGACATGTGGGCCGACTGTGGGAATGAAAGAAGTGTGGCGGCGGCAACCAGAGTGGGAGATATTGGTTTGTGGAATGTGAGAGTACTCCTGCACGTCAGGGTGCAGGGCTCACTAGCTGTTGACTAGTGACCAATGTATTATCCATTGTGATAAATAGGCTGCAATACGGACTGTGAAAGAGTGGGGAGGGGAGGGGAGGGCGTGACCTGTCAAGTGTGGGATCCAGGACACAATTAAAGTCTCCTCCTATTATCCAGGGACAATGGGACCATCGAGGCAGCTGGACTGAGAGATCTGCCAATAAGTGTTATTGGCCTGGATTCACAAGACAACACTTCCCAGTGGTACTGGGATGCCATTTAGATCCTCTCTTTTTGCCCTTACTGGGTCTGACTCCACAGGGATCCATTTGAAAGGGACTGACTGTCAAATCAAATTATGCACCACTCTCGCATAGCCTGAGTACCTGGTACTATAACATTGGCCCCTCTATTGCTACTGTAGTCTGATGTTTTCTGCTTTGGCAAGATAGATTTCCTGCGAGTATAAGTACCTACTGCTGTTTTATGTATGTGTGTAGAGTAACTCTTCCTTGCGGTACCCATGTTATGGATATTCATAGTCACAAGTGACAGCTTACCTAGGTTGCATGGTGATGTGGTGCGATGGGAGAGGGAAGATTCAGATATATCCAATTGTGCCACCTGGGGGCATCCTGCGCTGTGTAATATGAATCTAGATCAATTACCAAAACTACCTAATTCCCAAAACCGGAGCCGCAGAGTAATATCTGGCTGCCCAAACAATAGAAACAACACTTCAATGTTGTGGAACCTCTTTGTTGGTATACTGCAAGCCGCAGGGGCCATAGTGTGGAGGAGGAGGATGGGCAGCTGGGCAGGCCGGGCAGGCCGGGCCAATGGTGAAATTATGAGGCCGGAGGGACCCATAGTAAATATAGATGTAATATGTGAGGAAGCACCTAAGCTTACTTTTAATTGCTTACATGTGGTTACACCTAGGAAGGAGAGAGGTGCAGTACCCACCACATGGGCTTCCCAATTACAACAGAAATGGCGTTAGATGCATGTGTAGGTAGGAACACAGTAATAGCATGCAGCACCCCCAAGTACATTCTGATAGCATCTGTCTCTCTCCAATTTAAGGCCAGGGACACGCTGTATATACATTTCAATTATGTCCTCACCTGTCAGGGGTATGATTGAGGGGGGAATGACATTTGCCATACTTATCTGCGAGGTCTTTGATTCGTTATCAGATGAAGCATCATCCGAAGCATCTGTCGAGCGGGACAGATCAGGCTTCAGGAGATGAAACACCATGGCAGAGATTCTTTCATGTTGTGCCTGCACTGACAGAATGCTAGAGGTAGATCTGTAGGAGGCTGGCTTGTGGCGAAAGCCATGCCGCCTCCAAGGGGATCTCAGGTATTTTTGCAGGGTGTCATCCCATCTCAGGTGAGTCGTGCCGCTGTTGCTCGGCCCTGTCCCAGCATCTGCGAGTTCAGTAAGTACTTTTAATTACGCAGGGATTAACAGGGAGCATTTGATGCCAGCATCTCTCTTTTCCTTTTATGTCCATGAATGAGGCCCGCCTACACTGGACCATGAGAATATGCTCCAGAAAGAGGAGAACCTTTGCATTTTCATAAATTGTGTGGCCTGTGTGTCTGGCAGCCAGCAGATCGCGTGTGTATCGCTGACATTCAGTATTTTATCCACCATTGGCCTTGGAGAGGCACCATGCTGGGGACATGGGGTGGGCCCCCGAAGAGCACGTTCAACAGTGAAATGTGGGGAGAGACCTGTGGGCGAAATATGGGTTGAGAGCCAGGTTTTGAAGAAGGTAGTGGGGTCCGAGCCCTCAGGGAAGCCTCTGATGCGTATATTTTTGTGCTGGAATCTCCCTCCTGTGTCTTCCATCTTGTACTCCATGAGGCAAAACGTGATTGTAAGTACCATGGCACCCTTGCTGAGGTTCTTAGACTGGGGGTGGGAGTCTTGTCTAGCCATTGTGGCCTGCTTGACTCTGTCCTAGGGCTTGCATTGATCCTCGCGTAAGAGGCCTCAGTTTGACAGCCCCTGCATTAACTCTGTCCCCCAGAGGTCTTCAGTGTGATCGCCACATTGGCTCTGTTGATCTTGCCCAGGTTTGCTGCCCAGCTTCAGTCACAGATTGTGACATGTCGTAGCTGCCATGGTATCACAGGGTGCCTCTTTAGTACCATCGAGTGTCTCGGCTAAGGCTAGAACTGAGAGAGGGGGATGGGGCATCCTGACTCAGTGTCAACTCATCAATGGAACCTGCTTTCTTAGCAGTTTTTAGTGCGTCTGTGCTCTGGTGGGTGGCCGGTGGTCCAGATCCAGCTGGCTCTATTTTGCAGTGTGAAAGGTAGACCCGCCTTTTCCCCAGCTCGGCTGTGGGGTTAGTCAAAGCACAAGCAGTCTTATAACTTGCTGAGCTCTCGGTTGTGGAGTAGTGGCCGGAGGTGAGGGACCAGAGGTGATCCGTGAAAGGAGGGCAGGATCAAAGGGCCGAGCCCTGTAGTCATAGTAGGCGGGTTGAAATTGCTGCTCGTTGGGCACAGCCTCTTGTATGTGGGCACTGTCTCTGCCTCTTGCATACAGGGGCCACCCATCCCAGCCTGTGTCATGTGCTGAGGTGGTCCTGTGGGGCCCACTGTGATCTCACGCTGCTGATGGACCTCCAGGTCTCTCCACCCACTTCAGGCAGCGCACCAATCTTACCATCCCGTTACACAGCATCCTTCTGTGCCCTCACAGGGCGCACTCTGCAGGCTCCCATGCTATAGTCTCAATGGCAGTGAGCCATGGTCCGATACTGGGGACGTGCCGATCTGGACTTGTGGGGCTCCGCTAGATCACTTAGGCCATCCAGGCCACCAGCATGCCTTAGTCCTCCCCTCCCTGCAACAGACAGTGCACAAAAACTGCTGCCTTGTTGTGTGGGCAGGGAGAGAGTTTGTCCATGCTATGTCTCACTGTCTGTGAGGGCTCTGTTATGTTGGGCCAGTGACGGAACTGGTCCCAGGACATTTGGACTCAGGACTCTTTTAAAGACTGGATTTGAAAGCTTACCCACAGTGCAGGTTTTAGTGGTGTGGCCTCATGGTCATTTGGTGGACTGTTGATGAATGCTTGGACAGTCATGCGGGGTCAAGGAGACCACCTGAGCCGGCACCCAAGTACTTACTATCTACCTGTCTCTGTGTCGTTTATTTAAAGGCCACGATGGGCTTTTAGACATCTCTGCAGCAACCTCCAGTAGCTGTTGGTGCTCCTATCCTCCAGGAGTGGCCAACATAACATTGACGATGAGGGGTCTGCCCTCGCTCCCGGTGTGCCCCTGTTGGGGTACACCATTATGCGACATCCACGTGCTGACCTGTGAGAACATGAGGCTTGGGCTGCACAAGCGGAGTGGTGTGCGGAACCCAGCGGTGCCACGTGGGTGTGTTTGAAGCAGACCGGCTTCTCAAATGCGATAGAAAGAGTACGTTTCTTCATGCCCCTTAGTCATCATGGACCAGAGAGAGAGAGAGAGCCCAGGCCACACACAGTTACCTGCAACCCACGTCAGCACAGTTTGCAAGACAGCAAGGTGAGAGGAGAAGTCCTAGCCCATGCAGGAAGCCCCAGCCCCTGTACCCACAACACCCATTAATGTATGCCCTGCAACCATCAAACATATTCCCAGACTGTGTGCACTGAGCCAAGTACTGCCACTGCCATGGCCAACATTCTGGCAAAAGTGCGGTTTGGGATTGAAGGGGTCCCTCTGAGCAGCGCCCATGTGTAGGAACTGGGCAGAAAGAGTCCTGCTGTTCTTTGAAGCCATGAACGTAGAAGATGAATGGAAAAGAGCCATGATCCTACACCTTGGGGGCAAGACAATTCACAAAATATCCAAAACAATCATGGAGGCTGCCCTGAAGACGCATTGAATGCTTATATATGCACTTAATGTGTATTTTGAACCAGGATAACTAAAGATTTGTATTCCGTCAGGCCAGGCAGTATACAGAGGAGTCCATTGACACCTTTTATACCAGATTGAAGGAGCTCACCAGCTCCTGTGTCACCAGCTCCTCTGGGTTTGCTGATGAGAAGGAAGAGATACATGGCCAAATCATATAAAGGGTGTGCCTCAGCGAAACTCCGCGAATGCATCCTACAGGAGTCTGGCAAGTCACTGGCTGACATTCTGACAATGGGTAGGATCAAAGAACTCTCGAAAGACTGTGCTTCCCACTTCGAAGTGGCTCTACAAAGGACAGTGAAAACAGAGCCAGTCAATGCCCTTGGGCCCACAACAAGCCAGACTAAGCCCAAGAAACCAAATACCATGGCGAGGCCGTGAAGCTACTATGGTGTTCAGACCCACCATCCAGTTGACTACCTGGTTAGGGGCAAAAGCTGCTCAGGATGTGGAAAATTCAATCACTTTGCGAAGGTCTGTTAATCCAGCAAAGGATGTACTCCCCATACCACTGTCAATGGGGTGCCTGACACACAAGAGCAGAACAGTGACATGGATGGTGATGATAGTGAGGAGCACACAAACCACTCTGTGTTCATCACAGGTGCCACCTCACAGTGTCAGCATCGGTGACCCCAGTGCCAAATCCACACAGATGCACACCAGACCTTGGCAATGTGGACACAGCAGCGTCCACTAACATCATGTCCACAGAGGCATACCAAGACAGGCAGTCACCGCGCCACTTCAAACTGCAGTCATGAAGGTTTTCGTGTATGTACAAGACAAGTCTCTTGCCATGAGGGGAGAATTCCAAACCTCCATCACCCATGGGTTTCAACAGATTGAGTCCCAGATCTATGTTGCTGAAGAGGGCCAAGGGGTGCTGTTAGGGTGCTGGGCCGTGGAGGCCCTTGGGATTGTCACCTACATGGTTGGAGTGCACCAAAAAGGGTTGCTCATATCCTAGCTGAGTTTCCCACAGTTTTGAAGTGATAAAGCTACATTTGGATCAGTCAGTACAGCCGGTGGCCCTCAGGCACAGGTGAATCGCATTCCATTGAGACCGCAAGTAGAAAGAGAACTAGAAAAGCTGGAGGTGGCGGGCATAATTGTAAAGGTGTCTAGACCCACCCTGTGGGTGCCCCTCACCATAGTGACACAAAACCGCAGCAGAAGGGTGAAGTGTACATATGCGTGGATATTTGACTAACCAACATCGCCATCAGAAGAGAGAATCATCTAACCCCCACCTTAGATGACCTGATAGGAGAATTGAGTGGAGCTAGTTGGTTTTTGAAAAGTGGATCTGCGATCAGGTTACCACCAGCTGGTCCTTGCGGAAGAGTCACGCTACATAATGACGTTTCTAGTCATGTATGGCCGTGACGCTACCGGCCACCAGTGGCAGCACCATTGAGGTGTTCCAGAATACCATACAGGAACCTCTAGCTGAGTTCCCTGGAGTCGTAAATGTCACCAATGACATTCTGATACATGGCAAGTCAATACCCAATCACAATACCGGACTAAGAAAGAGCCGACAAAGAATACAGGTTTCGGGGTTTTTCCTGTGGCGTAGTAAGAATGAGTTCCTGAAGTAGAGGCTCAATTCCTTCAGATATACATTCTTAGCAGATGGAGTAACTCCAGACCTAGACAAGGTGCGGTATATCAAAGAGGTTTCCCCACCACAAACCATGTTGGAGGTCCTCAGCTTTCTGGGCATGGTAAACTACTGTGGTCGATTCAGTAAAGATCTGACAACCCTAATGCAGCCACTCCATGATCTCACCAAGGCGGCGGTCCCCTGGTCATGTGGCCTGGAGCAAGAGCAAGCCTTCCAGGCCACAAAGGATGCGTTTTTGGAGGATACCACTTTCACATGTTTCGATCCCTGAAGAGAAACCACCATAGCGTTTGACGCTGGTCCAAGAGGCCTGTAGGCAGTGCTGATGCAAAGGCCTTCAGAAGGAGAATGGACCCCATTAGCATTTGCCCGCCTTTCCCGACGATGGAGCAACGCTACTCGCAAATAGAAAAATAAGTGATAGCGATACACTGGGTATGTCAACACTTCCACTTATATGTCTACAGAAACCCGTTCACAGTTACCAATGGCCAAAAGCCCCTCATACCCCTCTTTCGAGGGGCAGCCTCCAAACCACCTCCACAAATTGAAAAATGGATGCTTCATCTCCAGAAATACATTTGTCAGGTCGAGTACCATCCTGGATTGCACAATCAAGCTGACTACCTGTCGAGGAATCCCCAAGCTGCCACGTCGGAGGAGGAGGAAGAGGCCATGGAGACGGAAAAGTACATGAGATATGTAGCAGACCGGTCTCGCCCTCTGCCCATCTTGGTAGAAGCCATCCACCAAGCCACCGCAAAGGATGAATGTCTTCAGCGAACGTTTGAGGCCATACAAAGCATTCAGTGGCACCTCTTCAAGGAACACTGCACTCAATGCACACCAGTCGCTCAGCACATTCTTGAGAGCCTATACCATGTTCGCCAGAAACTGGTTTGCGTCCCTGATGGCTGTCTCCGCCAAGGTCTTCGTCTAGTCATCCCCACCAGCCTCACAGATCAAGTGGTTTAGCTTGCCCAAGGAGGGCATCAAGGAAGGGTCAAAATCAAGAGCTGTTTGAGGACAAACATGTGGTTCCCCTTGATGGACTAACAGGTGGAAACGCTAGTGAGATTGTGTTTGTGATGCCAGGCCACTGGAAGATCTAACCCACCAGCCCCGTGTTGACAGAGAGAGGGCCAGAGCAGCTGTAGATGTGTGCCAGCCTAGATTTTGGGAGCCTCCCAGATGGAAGGCATGCCGTGGTGCTGATAGATGACTGTTCCAAATATCCTGAAGTGGAGATCATTAATTCTCAGAGTGTGCGCACAAAGTTCCGCTAAAGCTGGAATAAATAATGGACACTCTTGGGCTCCTTCAAGAGCTCGGGACAGTGAATGGTCCACCCTTTCAGTAGATAGTGTCATACTTGAAGTCTCTCGGCATTACCCACAAGAAGATAGCTCCCTGCTGGCCTCAAGCCAAACGGGAAGTGGAGAGGTTCATGAGAACTCTAAACAAGGTGATCAGGATTGCTTATGCTAACCAGCTTCCGTTTGAGTTGGCCATCTACGCAAGTACTGCCAAACCCCACATTCCAACACATAGCAGGCTTCAGGGCACCTTTCCATGGAGTGAGTGGTCCATGACTCCATCCTTCACCATCCAGAAAGGGAGACGAATACCATTGACAGCCAGCGAGTTTTCAAGAGACGACGTGCACACAACGATCGCACCAGCAAGAGCCTAAAAGCCAGAGTGTCACGTCTCAGATTGGGGGATCTAGTGCTCATTAAAGGCTGGTTCTCTAGGAGCAAGTTTAGACTACCTTTTGAACGATAGCCGTGGAACATTATCCACATGCACAGCACCAAGGTGACTGCACGTCAAGCCGTTCAATGCTCAGCATACTCCTGACCAAGATTCGGAGGAAGCAGAAACCCCCTGGAGGATCCAAACGATACACCAAGGGTTGAAACCCAGCCTCCGGTTGCTCCTGAAGTTGTGAGTAGCAACCCTGGTGGTCCCAGCTCTCCTGGAGTCCCAGAGGGGAGTCTAGAGCAAACACCACCAGGGCTGATGTTGAGCAGGGACACCCATACCAGGTATGGACTGCGCAGCAACCCAGTGCCCTCAATCCGATTAAAAGCTCATCTGGTGTGACGTCTGGCGCCCTAATGTCACGTAAACCAAGCTGTACAATGTATTTTATTCCAGATAATGTGTGACACTTTTTCATGTACACTGAATGGATTGCAATTTGGTTACATCTGCTATAGGGTTGATGTGTTTGTTTTTGCTATAGTTAGGTTTCGTTCTGTTTAAAATAAAGGAGGAATATTATGTCGGGCCAGTGACTTAACTGGTCCCTGGACATTTGAACTTTGGACTCTGTTGAAGGGGGCATTTGTAAAGGATACCCGGGTGTGGGTTTTAGTGGTGTGGTCCTACTGTCACGTGGGGGGCTGTTAATAAGTGCTGGGATGGGCAGGCGGGCTCAAGGAGACCACCTGCGCTGGCACCCGAGAATTTACTATTTACCCGTCTCTTTGCCAATTATTTGAAGGCTTAGACGGCCTTTACACTCCTCTGCAGCAAACCCACCAATAGCTGTTGGCGCTCCTCACCTCCAGGAGTGGCCAACACAGCAGGCTACCGTCATGGTCTCAGTGGCCACAGGCCAGGCTGCCTACTCCCAAATGTGCGCACATATCACAGCAGGTTCTTGACATGATTCTCTTTCACAACCACTCTCACTTCTCTCTTGTTTGAGCAATCTGCAGTACTGTTTCCAAGCCTAAGTCCATCTACCTGGATTCCTGTTCTAGGATCCCACTGTCAAATTATAACGATCCGCTCCCTGTGCTCTCGTGCCCACCACCAGGGGGCCGAATTGTGTGACTTTCCATTGTTCTAACAAGCTTCTGGTCCCTCCTCTGCATGCATATACTGACTTCCAGCCATCTGGACACTACTTTGAAATTGCCATGCATTCACAATCCATGCCAGGTTTTGTGGAAGCCAACTTGCTCATGCTTGAAGCACGCCTGCTCATGCTTGAAAATCCATTACCTAGAATTCACTGCTCCGCTCCACCCCTGCAGGCCGAGGATGGGTGGAGGAATTTAGCTCACCTGTGGCTGGCTGCTGCTAGCCTGCTCACACCGATGCATGTGATTACTGTGAGCTCTTTTAAGCCACTGCTCCTTTCAGTCCAGTGTTGATCATTGTAGCTGTGAGACCAACGTGTGTTTCCTGAGTTTTTGCTATCATTGATTCCAGATTTCCTGAGCTGCAGTTATTCCTTGATTTCTGAGCTATAGCTATGCTTGTTCCTGAACTAGCAGTGTTATTTTGATTCCTGTTCCTGAGCTGTAGTTATCTTTTTACTGAATTACCCTGCCTGCAGTCCTACCTCAATACCTTGATTCCTGAGTTGCAGCTATTCTTTGTTTGTGAACTAGCGCTTCCTTAGTGCTACCTGGATTCGCAAGCTGCTGCTAATTCTTGTTCCTGAACTAGCACTGCCTTCAGTGCCACCTTACTCCTGAACCTTAGTTATTCTTTGTTTCCTTGATTCCTGGACCAGTACTATTTAGCGTATCCTTGTAGTCTCTCTCCTTCTGTATTTACCTTTTCCCAGTCCCTGACTTTTTGCATTGTCCTTTGTTCCGATTTATACCTTGCTGTCTTCCTGTTCCTGCAGTCTGAGCTTCCAGTATCTTTGTGGGATTTGTGTCTTACTTTCTGCCATGTGTGCCCTTTGTTTTCCCTCCTTTTCTTTTAAGCACTCCTCCTTGCTAGTTCCTTGTCTATTGTGGGTGTGTGTTTAGTTCCACACCCTTGCTTTTACCGCCTTGCGTGTTTCTGTTTGATCAACAGGATCTGATGGGACAGCTGACAACCTAGGTGGTGTTTCTTGTCCACAGTGAGTATTGTCTTTGAGTTACATTGATAAAATTACCATAGGTATCAGCTACACAGACCCTGTCTTTGCATGTATGTTCTATATGTTGGTATTTGCAGCCAGTATCTGTAACAGCAGTTGTGGGTGAGAAACTTACTGAGCTTCAATCTTACCGTGTGAAGCTCCCGAGTGCTTTACCCCATATCTCCTTTATTGTTAATGTTATATATATATATATATATATATATATATATATATCTTGCACGTCTGTTCTTGGTGTTAGCTATGCTGAATTACCTTTTGAGTGCCTGTCCTTCAATAGTCTTAACCATCTTGTTCCCTGGTGCAGGCTTCCTCTTTAGATCCATTTTTTCATCTGACTCCTTGTGTGATCCTGGGCAGCACTGTACTCCTCTTTCTGCCTACTTTTTTACCCAGCCACCACCCTTGCCCAAGTCCCTGACTGTATCCCAGACAGAGTCCTGGACAGTCCTGACACAAATGGAGTGAGAAAGACTAGGGGTGTCAGTAGAAATGTACAGTGGAGGATACTATAAGGTGGTGGTGGTGGTGGGGGGGTTATGTAAGGTCACAGACGAGATAATCTAGTACCTGCTACTTGGACACTGTGAGCTTGTGAGTAGTGGGGGAGCATAGAGGGATGTCAGATTCCAGTTGGTTTCTTAAGATTATGTGGGTGTTTCGTATTCAGATGTGAAGCTGTAATGCATAGTATCATGGTTCTTCTAACGAAGGTATTTAGTTGAAGGAATGTCCATGTAGTTGGTAAGGGAAGTAGAGGTGTAAGTCTGTGATGGCTATACAGAAGTGATGCAACAGTAGCTGTACAGGAGGATATCTTAAGGCAAATGGACACAGACATAGTGCAGATAGCCCAATTAGTTGGGTATCACTGCTCACAGAAGCACTCTCCTCCAGTACATTAGATAGTACCCTGGCCAAATGTACCATATAGTTGGAACTAGCTCACAACAGCATGCACAATAATAAACAACAGTGGTCACTGGATGAGGTTGCAAATGTGAGCGCAGAGCCTTGTGGATGCAACAGGTAATTGGATGTTGCCATGCACACAATCACACTCCTCCCCTAGGAAACACAATATACAACTGAAAACTTTGCACATAAGGTATCTATCTCAGCTCTGTATTCGGTGTAGGTGGGTATTGCCAAGCTTAGAAAAGTACCAACCATAAATTTAAATAACCATTCATAGCCTCCAACTGCGCACATGTGTTAGAACAGCACACACACATCCAACAAAATATGGGTGGACATGACCGAGCTAATAAAACCCTATACCAGGAGATCACTTACACTAAACATAAACTCTCCCAGCACCCAAAAGCTTTGTTGGCTTCAAGGGATACTTTGGACACTAACAAGATGACGTATTCTCAATCAGTGCTTAATTTGTCAAATAAAAAGTGCTGGTGCC
This sequence comes from Triturus cristatus, assembly GCF_964204655.1. NCBI lineage: Eukaryota > Metazoa > Chordata > Amphibia > Caudata > Salamandridae > Triturus > Triturus cristatus. The sequence continues at coordinate 508,504,423 of NC_140592.1, read as the reverse complement.
CAAAGCTCTGCTCTGCTCAGCAGGCCACCGCCAGTGCATCTAAATGTCAGCACTCCGAATACCATGACTGTGTATTCTTGAATTCACCACATGCTTCTTTAATTCACTGCCAGTGACTCCCTGCCCTTTTATCTCACGCTTGCAGGTTCCTGCTTTCTTCCTTCTTGACAGTTTCTCCTTCTTTCTCTTCCTCAGTCATTCTCCTTTTCATTTATTTTTCCCTTTCTTGGACTCTGGAAACATCTAATGCGGAAAGATAAGTGGCGGTCCCCCCTAAAAAATGCATTAGGCACCAACTGGAAACCACCGGCTGAAATTAAGCACTGCTCTCAAATAATACAGACACATTCTTCAAATCAGGGAGTGTACATACCTATCCTCCCAGGTGGCATGTACCTGACATGGTAAAGACCTCACAGGAGCACACAACAACCATTACTACACATATATAACCAAACATATATCTGAAAGCACCACACTACTGGTGATCCAACTAAATCAGTCAAACCACACTTTCGTTGAATTAAGATTCCAAAAAGTCCTCAATCTCTAAAGCCAATACTGTTCTCACTCCAGTGCTCTACAAAGCTCCATAATCTATTGTTTCTTGTGGAGGAGATATGGGGTGCAGTGGTCTGCCCCAATTTGGTGCTTGACATCCACTCTTAAAGGGGTCCCTATGCCCCACCCCATGTGAGTAGATTGGGAATTTACCCTCAATCTCCCCCTCCAAAAGGCAGTAAGCCTATTGAATGCCATGTCTTTTTTTAAGGGTTGGGTGCGATCTAATTGTCCTTACATCAGACCACACCTTCAGCAAGAAATCCCTAGCAGTCTTTCTGCTACACTGGGGCATAGAGCAACCCCTAGCAAGCAAGAGGAAATTTGTTTTTTTTTTAGGTGTGCTGGTGCCGGCAAAGAGGGGGCAAATCCCAATTGTTACACAAAGAGAAAACAAAATCAAGAACTTTAAGAAGCATGGGCAGCCCTTCCCTCATGTCCTGAAGTTATTTTGTAAAGGGAGAAGGTTAATGGTGTAAGTGGACGGTGGACAAAACATTTACATCCTCTGTGCTGCGGCTGCAGTCCAGTGGATGTGAGTGGTTTATCCATCTCACTAAAGGGGTTAATGCCCTTCTGTTTTTATTATCAGGATAGTTTTGGATAGTTTACATTATGTAATGTGGAAATTTACATGTAAAATATGTTTAATATTTGAAAGGAAATAGCTACAACAAGAGAATAAGGAATACTGGGAATGTCCGTCTCCCGGAAAAGTACTGAATGAACAGCAACGTGGACGAACCCAATGAGGGATCCAAAAATAGCAGAAAATGACTCACTGTGATTCACAGGAATGTTGGAAAACCCTTTGTGTTTTTTTAAAAGAACCCTCACCCAACAATCTAGTTGGTGGCATGCTTCATCATAGGGTTCCCAGCTGGGCTGCCAAATGCAACCCAGCTGTGCTACGATGCCTGCACTACAGCAGAACGTTTTCTTTTAAGTGATGATGTGATAAGGGTGAGTTCAAATTAAAAGTACCTCCAGAGTATTGAATCATTATATTTTATTCCTAAGTCTCTGGGGTACATTTAATAACTGGAGTCGGGATACGTGTGAAGATAAAAATTGATCTTCTGTTAGCTGTAGCTGGTCTACATGTTTCAGCCTCAACAAAATGGTACTGAGGCTTTCATCAGGTACGAATCAAAGTGCAGAAAAGTGAGCACACGCGCTAAGGTGTGCTGTAATGCAGTGACAGCACCGTACTTACGGTTACCACTAAGCAGTGAGATAATCTGAGACAGAAAAACAAAAAGACACAACATGATAATGAACAATTCTCATATACATCTTTGTAACTGAAAATGGGACGGGGTGTGTTGGTAAAGACTCCTTCTACAAGTGGTGAGGTTGTGGTGTAACATTCCTGTGAGGTCATATATAATAGGTGTCAGGATTCTCATTACACCCTTACATACGGGCAGGCAAGTGTACACATAGTGAATGCTATATCTACACATAAAATCGTGTACTGAAGCATGCCAGTAGGTGGAGTCGGGTGGCAATACATGAGGCAAATACATTAAAGGAACAATGCAAGTATATGGCTCAATAGGTGTGGGAAGAGGTGTGGCGCCGTGGCCAGGGCGACTGACTCCGGAATCTGGGGATCACGGTACGATCCCTGGCGCTGGCGGCAGATTAGTCCAGCACCATGTGACTCTGGGCAATAGCTTGCTTAATCTTCCCGGCGGCCCCCAGTGCCTAGAGACCCTTACGGGTGATTGTTCGCGCTTTACAAATGTGGATTATTATTATAATGGAAAGGAAATAACAATGGCCACCTTATATCAGCAATTGTACTAAGACTATCACTTTTCTGTGTGAAGTTAAACACTGCTTTGGTATGCATCTGGTGTGGTCAGATAATTGATCTGAAAACGCGGCTACTGTAATTAAGTAGATCGCGCTGTACAAGTGGATTATAGTCCTTCGTTTATGTCCAATGTTGATAGATGCACGTATGTCCATTAACTCAGCGTGTGATCAAGACATATGGTTGTGTCGAAACGCGTAACGTTTGAGGAATAAAGCGATCTGCTTTTGCAAAAGGACTTTCGAGTGTGCGCCATTATTTGAAGTATAATTTTGGATGACGACGTCCGGCTGTGGTTCCACCGGCACTATGCACCACCTGGCCTTGGACTTGATCCCAGAAGGAACCCCTTTGCTAAACGTAAATATATATATAATTGAAAAGAAATGCGGGTGTAATACCAAAGAGAAAAAAACACGGCCCACTGGAGGGTATGAGTCACGCACCGTGAGCTGAACCACATATCCCAAAATGCACTTATAAAAGTATCGACTGGAGGATGTGAAAGTAAAGTGGACACTAACGTGGGTGCAGCTGCAGTGTGTATGGTGTTGGCTACCTTTGAAAAAGTTCTATGCAGAATGAAACGCGTCAGGTTTGCCATGCTGATACACAAATGAATTAATTAAACATCAAGTAACAAGCAACGCTACGAGTGCGGCTCACCTTCCTCCCTCGTGGGGAAACATACAAATATAACATCGGTTTGGTCCCACCGAAGAGCGAAGCTGTTATGCTGCAGCTTTCTCTCCTGTCTGTCCATTATGGTCCTGCCTCTTGCCCCTCTGTTCTCTGTTGTCCATGTGCATGGTCCTGTCCCCTCCCTCTTGCTTTCCATGGATTGGTGTGCTGCACTCCCATCCCGCATGCCCTGTGTGGTGTATTGTGCTACTGCAAACCCTGATGCCTGCCCTGCAGGGTCAGTTTGGTGCACCTCTCCATGTCCCTCCTGTCCTCTGTTATCCACGTCCATGTCCCTACCCCATTTCCTTCCATGATCCAATGTACCATACTTGCGAACATTTTGAACTTGGTAAGAGGGAGATTTTGAAAAAAACTGGGGTATTGATTTTCCCCTTTGAGTTACATTGAAAAAGAGGAGATTGTAGACAGGAGACAGATAAAATAAAGCCCATTTGAGCTTAAAAACATTGGACGTTTCCTGGTTGAATCGGGTCTGTTGGCATGTATGGTTGTACTACCATTGCCTCTTCCTTCTGCCCACAATGGTCTATTACATTGCCACAGCCTCTCTTGCAAGTCTTGTATTGTTGGTTTGTTGCCCCTGCCCCCCTTTCCACTGCCCTCCATAGTCTGTTGTGCTGCCACGGCCCTTCCTGCCTGCTCAGTGTGGTTAAATTGTTGCCTTTGCACCCTCCTACCTGCCTTCAATTTTCAGAGTCCGTGCCCCTGGCCTCTGCCTCTCAACAGTATCCTAATGAACAACTAGATTGCTAACATTCTATATTTATTACAAAAGTGTGGAACGCCTGACGTCATCTTGATGTAATCAAAATTGTAATACCTAGAGCATTTCCTTTAGAAATTACATGTATGAGAGGGTCTTATTGGCATCAAAATTATGGTTAGTGCTCTAAAAGACTAAAATAAGGACATATTTTCTGAGTTTTCAAATAGCGAGAAAGCACTTTTAAATTATTTGTTACCTTTATGTTTTTTTATCCAGTTGACCACTTGATTAAAAGTTGCACTTAGGGCAGAGGATGTGGTGTTACTTCCAGAACTGCAGACTTTGCAACTGGGGAACCAGGTTGGAGTTTCTGCTTCAGCTCGACATTCTGTGATTCTTGTCAAATCACTTAGTCTCCCCATGTCTACAACCAAAATGAATTTGTTCTTTTGTGATGTAACCAATGCTCATGTAAAGCACTCCAATACCTGACAAGTCTGCACTATATAACACTGCAAAAACACAAAATAATAAGTGTTTTGCACACTTCTGTCATTGGGCTATATTTGGGCTACATCTGGGTGATTTTGGGCTACATTTGGGCTCTTTTGTCTCCGGTGGCCATCTTGGGAGATTTATTTGTTATGAAGTTTCCTAATTTCCTCATGTACTGCAGTCTCCTCAGTAGGAAATGCTTTCAGTTTTTTACTTTGATTCCATCATGAAGGTATTCAGATATGTCACACATTTGCCATAAATTCTGAATGTTAGCACTCTAGTTGCTCATTAGATCACTGTAGTAAAACTACTGTTCACCATGGAAGTCTGCTCCTGGTATTAAAAGTGCATGTTTCAGTCTGCATGTCAGAATTTTTTAATGAAATAGAAGAGGATTTGAGAAGTCACTCAAAATGTGCCCTCATTTTCTTTCTTCAGCATTAATCATAATTTCTATGGCAAAATGAACCCCCTCATTGTGTTCCTTTTTAAATTAAATGTTTTAAGTGTTACCAGTTTATTCCAATCAAGATGGCTTCAGGTGTGCCATACTTTTGTCATAATGAAGACAGTAAGCGCTCTAGTTGTTTTTAAGAACACTCTGGGACATTCTGTCATTGGGCTATACTTGGGCTACATCTGGGTGATATTTGGGCTACATTTGGGCTCTTTTGTCTCTGGTGGCCATCTTGGCAGACTTATTTGTTATGAAGTTTCCTAATTTCCTCATTTACTGCAGTTTCCTCAGTAGGAAATACTTTCAGTTTTTACTTTGATTCCAAAGGCATTCAGATGTGTCACACATTTGCCATAAATTCAGAATGTTAGCACTCTTTTTGCTCATTAGATCACTGTAGTAAAGCTACTGCTCACCAGGGAAAACTGCTGCTGGTATTGAAAGTGCATGTTTCAGTCTGCATGTCAGAATTTTTTAATGAAATAAAAGAGGATTTGAGAAGTCACTCAAAATGTGCCCTAATTTTTCTTTCTGCAGCACTAATCATACTTTTTATGGAAAAATGAACCCCCTCATTGTGTTAATTTTTTAATTAAATGTTTTAAGAGTTACCACTTTAATCCAAGCAAGATGGCTTCAGGTGTGCCATACGTTTATCATAAGTAGGACTGTTAGCGCTCTAGTTGTTCTTTGGAACACTCTGGGAAGCTGCAGTAGAACACAAAGGAATCAACTGACAGTCTCTGCCCTTGTTGGATGTACATGTTTTACTGAGAATGTCAGACTTCATTCTCACATGACTGAGAAAGATAATGTGAATTTACAGAAAATAAGCTCTCAGTTTAGCTTATAGATCACCTTCCAAACCTCTGTGGGAAAAGCATGAGAAAATATTTTTCTCTCAATCATGATATCCGAGCAGAAGGCTTTTTCACATGGTGAAATCACCTTAGAACATACCACAATTCCTAAAATGAGTATGGTACCATCAACAAATGATTTATAATGTAACTAAAGCCTTAAAACCTTCTAATAACTGCAATGCTTTTTAATGAGGTGCTATCATGTATATTGGTCCCAAGATGGCTGCCAACACTTCTTGGATGAAGTGCTGACAGCCAATCAGATCTCAGGATGAGATGTGTGGTTAGGCTCCGCCCACATATATATATGATTTTACTTTTGATTTTCTCAGGAACTACTGAACAGATTGACACCAGACCTGCAAAAGGCACATCCCTGACATGAGGACTACCTCTCTGCCAAATTTCAAGTAATTCTGTTCAGCCGTTCGGGCTGTACCTTGGACTAAAGGTCCCTATGGAAAATTGCATGGGGAAAACGCATTTTGGGACTCCCCTTTTTTCTCAGCCCCCGCTTGACGAATCCCCCCGAGACTTTCAGGGTAGGAGCGGAGCGCCCCACCTATTTTAAAAATTTTGCGAGGATTCGTCAACCGGCGCCAAAGTTATTCCAAATAGAATGTTGCGGAATTCCTATGGAAACACGGTCCTAACTATAACTATCTACTGGCGACCGCCAGTAGATAATATATATATATATATATATATATATATATATATATATATATTCACTTAAAAAACCATAGGTTTCACACATGTTATAGTTCGGTGGATATTTCACTCATAAAAAACCAATGAAATTCCCCCGTTATAGTTAGTTCAGATAACTATAACCCGCTCGCCCGCAATCCACTCCTGATGACGTCACATATTACATCACTCATGACATGGTCAGTGGCATCACTCATGACATCACTGATGACATCATCCTTGTGATAGAGTGGCGGCCGCGCGAGTTATAGTTATCTGAACTAACTATAACGGGGGAATTTGATTGGTTTTTTACGAGTGAAATATCCACCTAACTATAACATGTGTGAAACCTATGGTTTTTTAAGTGAATTTGCAAGGTTATTTAAATGCTAATTCCTAACTATAACGTGTGTGAAACCTATGTTTTTTTCAGTGAATTTGTACGGTTTTTCAAATGCTAAGTTATGTATGTATTAATATTTTTTTTATATATTTATTTTACAATAAACTACATATTAAAAAATTTTTTTTTTAAATGTTTTGGTTTTTCACTGTGCGCGCATGGAGCGCGCACCCCCCGATTTAAAAAAAAAATAAAAAATTGTAATGTTTTTTTCTGCCTTCGGGGTCCTTCAGTGACCCCCTGATAAAGGCTAGGGGGTCAGGAACTCTCTACCCTGCCCCCTTTTCACATTCGCCACCTTCCTTTTTCACTCTCACACTGAAAACAAACAAAATGGCGGCCGACACTTCCTGATTTCGACCGATTCGAACGTTGACTAACATGTAACCACCAATCAGAATTACGCTCGCGCACGTTACGGTGCTCGCACGGTGCTCGCACGGTGCGCGGCTATAGATATGTATGTGCTTTTAACTGCAATTTTCTCAGGAACTACTGAACAGATTGACTCCATATATGCAAAAGGCACATCCCTGAGCTGAGGACTATCTCTCTACCAAATTTCAAGTAATTCTGTTCAGCCGTTCGGGCTGTACCTTGGACTAAAGGTCCCTATGGAAAATTGCATGGGGAAAACGCGGTTTGGGACCCCCCTTTTTTCTCAGCCCCCGCTTGACGAATCCCCCCGAGACTTTCAGGGTAGGAGCGGAGCGGAGCGCCCCACCTATTTTGAAAATTTCGCGAGGATTCGTCAACCGGCGCCAAAGTTATTCCAAATAGAATGTTGCGGATTTCCTATGGAAACACGGTCCTAACTATAACTATCTACTGGCGACCGCCAGTAGATAATATTCATACATGGGAAACATCCTTTCCAACGATGGCATTACTTCGTAATGCCTTTACAACGCAGAAAATAAAACAACAGTGCATTACAACGCATGCCATTACAACACATGTCCCATTACAAAACAAGTATTATATTGAGAATTAAGGTAAGTGTTTAGGTGAGTAATTTCAAAGATTTTTTTGTAGTGGGTTTTGGGTTTGGTAGTTTATTAATACTTATGTATTAATTCTTATACATGGGGATTAATACATATTGATTTTGATTTTATATTAAAGTTTAAAAATAGCACTTACGAGAGTGAAACCCTAAATTACTGGCACAGGATGCAAGGAAATAATGGGTTTTGGGTGGGGAAGTGTATTGATACTCAGGTATTCATTTTAATATTTGGGTATTAATACATATTGATTGCAATATTATTTTTAAAAAACATTTATATATATATGTAAATAATAATAATTAGGGTGTTACACTTTTTTACTGGCACGTGATGGTAGGGAATTAGGGGTTTTGGGTGGGGAAGTGTTTTAATACCCAGGTATAAATTTGAAGGCATGGGTATTAATACATATTGTTTTTAATTGTATTTGTAAGTTCTTTATTAAAGTTTAAATTTAGCACTTATGAGGGTGTGCACCTAAATTACTGTCACTGGATGCAAGGGAATTAGGGTTTTTGGGTGGGTAAGTGTATTAATACTCAGGTATTCATATTAATACTTTGGCATTAATACATATTGATTGCAATATTATTTTATAAAACATTTATAAATATATGTAAATAATAATGAAGGTGTGACACTTTTTTACTGGCACAAGATGGAAGGGAATTATGGGTTTTCGGTAGGGAAGTGATTTAATACTCGGGTATACATTTTAATACCTGGATATTAATACATATTGATTACGTTCTTTACTAACTTTTAAAAATAGTAGTTATATCGGTGTGACACTAATTCACTAGCACGGTATGCAGGACAACTATGGGTTTTGGGTTGGGGTGTATTAATACTTATGTATTCATTTTAATACTTCGGCAATGATACATATTGTTTTGAAATTCTTTTTTTTGTTCTTTATTAAAGTTCAAATATGGCAGTTATGAGGATGTAAACCTAAGTCACTGGCACGGGATGCAAGGGAATTAGGGGGTTTGGGTGGGGAAGTGCATTAATACTTGGGTATTAATTTGAATACTTGGGTATTAATACATATTGATTTTAATATTCTTTTTACGTCATTTATTAATATATAAAAAATAATTGTTTATGAGGGTTTGACACTCTTTCTGTAGCATGGGATGTAAGGGAATTATGGATGGGGAAGTGTAGAAATACTCAGACATTACATTTAATACTTGGGCATTAATACATATTGATTGCAATATTATTTTTTTTAAACATTAACCGATATATTTAAAAAATAATGATGAGGGTGTGACACCTTTTTACTGACATGGGATGGATGAAAATTAGAGGTTTTGGGTGGGGAAGTGTTTTAATACTCAGCTACAAATTTTAATACAAGGGTATTAATACATGTTGATATTATTATTATTTTTAAGTAATATAATAATATATCATTACAACACTCATCAGTGTGTGACAAGCTTTTACAGCCATTGGATGCAAGGGAAATATGTGAGAAGGGTGGGGTAGGGGTGAGTAGTTTTTAAAATAGATTCATTATTAGAGTATACTTGATATAAAATAATAAAATCAAATATTTTAAAAGATAAACAGGGCAATATTTACACTGAAAATATAAAAAAAATAAACATACTATTAATAAAGACACATGCATTTATAATTTGTCTGTAAAATAAATAAATACGACACAAAAGTATTTTTAAAGATATATATTTTATTTAAAAATATATAACAGTGAATTATATTTATTTACAAAATAAATATAAACATGTTAAAGTATATATATATTTTTAAAGTAAACATTTTCAAAGTTGTACATTAACATTTTTTTAAACATAATTTTGAGAGAGTTCTCAGGTTTTTCCATTGAACTGAATGGGTGAAATTGTCCATATTTTCTTTTACTATTGCAGATGACGTACGCGGTTATTCCTTTCTTTCTACAGTCAGTAGAGCATTGTAGCCAAGATCGGAAGGAAGGAAGAGCTCCGGTCAGGTAAGACCAATTTTCTTTATTTAATAGAGTTTATAGGTGGTATAGTTTTTTGTAAGGAGAGAGGAGGGAGGTAGTTAGATTGGTGTTAGTGTAGAGAAGTATGTTTTGTGTTTTTTAACCACAGTTTTATTCCTATACAGGTACCAGTTCCAGGGCCATGTCGGGTTAATTGTTTTTTTTACAGTTTTGGTTTAAAAAAATGATAGTATGTGGATGCTTTTATTAGTATTCTTTTTTTTTTAAATCACAGTGTAAAGCAAGCAATTATTTTTTTACAGCTTTTGTTGCGTCGTGTTTTAAAAAAAAGGAAGATCGTATCCATGAATGTTAGCCCACGTGCACTTTTGGAGAAATCCGATTGCATGGATAGCCGAACGGCTATATTGGACATTTTGGAAATGTTGCTAAATGATTATAACATAATGCAGGAAAATGTCAGGATGTTTAAATTTCGATTTTGAATTCTTTAACACTTTGGAGAGAAAATCAATTGAGAGAGTTTTGTAATGATGGATTTCTTGTTGCGTTTTTTTGCCAAACCTTTTACATTTTTCTGGATTTTTTTTGGGGGGGGTGCGTTATTTTTTAGTTTACACAGTAGTAGTAGTAACTTTATTCCGTTAAAATAACCATCAAAGTAGACACAAAATGAATAAAAACAGAGCACAAACAATCAATATACAAGGAGAATAGTACATAAAACTCATTTTCGAAAAGGGACCTATGTGCACAAAAATATAGCATCATGACAATGCTCTTTAAAATTACACTCAAAATAATCATTTAAAACATTTCTTATGGTTTGGTAATATTCCTCCAGGCAATAAAATAAAACTCAGAGGGAGAATGTGAAAAAACAGCAAGTACTAAGATGCAAACTAATTTAAAATATGTGTTACTTTAAAGAATTTGCAAAACGAGAGGCAAAACATTTACAAATGTTGTCCTCAAATGTGCATTGGGAGCTGTGCAACAAATGCATAAAGTGTCCGTGCATAGTGCAAATAGGCAAATAAGCAGCAAAATATCAAAGGAAGCATCAATCTAGGGAACACAGCAATCTATAGCATTTAAAACTGTTAGTCTTTTAAACCACAATGCTTTCAAAAATGTACTTACTGCAAATACTATTTTTGGCGACGTGCAGAAGAACAATACGTTTCTCATCTTCAGTACCCGAGCTACATGTAGGGCAAATTCTGAGATCTTGATTAGTGCGCCATTTGCTAGTAAAGGACCTCAAAGGTAAGATTCTATATCGGAACCGTATATACAAATTCCTGGTGGAGGATGGAAATATTAAATCTAAAAATTCTTCAAACCTGGGGATATGCTTGTGGGCTAGGAATGTACTAATTACAGACCCATTTTTATAGTTCATAGCATAACTGTCATTAATGTAAGCCCAGTATTGAGTTTTTAGCAAATTGTTATCAGCTTTTGAAATAGTTTTAGGGTCGTCCCACAAGTTCTGTATTTCAAGTTTAGAAAACCATCTTGATACGGACTTTGCCCATGGAATATCCCTGGCACCTCGAAAGTTCAATAGCTCTACCAGTGAATCTTTAAAAACTTCAAATTGAGGTGTAGACCAAAGTCTGATCCAATATAATAAGATTTTTAAAATAGCCAAGTCGGCAACTCTTTTTATCCCAACATCCAAATACAGGGGGTTAGTAGTGAGCTCAATGATAACCCTAGAAGCCTTCTAATAAAGTTATTCTCGCTAATCGTCATTTACTGTAAAGTCCAGCAGCCCCAGATCTCCGCTCTATAAAGAGAAGCTCCCTGTGCAGGTGCTCGGTATGTTTCCACAGCAGGGGAAATTATGCATGACATAGTTTGATTGTAAAACCTTAAAATGGCATTAGATCTATGTTCAATCATTTGTGTGGATTTATCCAGTTGACTCGTCCACCTTAGGTTATCCATGAGTCTGACGCCTAAGTAGTCAAAGTTATGTACTCTCTCAACAGCCTCACCACTTACATGGATACTGTGACTTCCCATCTTTATGTTTCCAAACACCATAAACTTGGTTGTATTTATATTTAATTCTAGACCTCTTGAATCACAATTTTTTTAAAACGTGTCAATTAAAATTTGGAAACCCATTGGTGATTTAGATAGAAGAAGTTAGTCATCAGCAAAGTGTAAAATAGGTATCTTATTATTATTCAAAACCAGAGAGTCGTTCCTGCAATGTTCTAAAACATCCACAACATCATTGATATATAGGGAAAATAAAGTAGGCGCTAAAACACAACCCTGGCAGACTCCTCTCTCTACACGGATGCAATCCGTTAGTTCACCGTTGGGGCCCCTTCGAACTTGTGCGTAGTTATTCACCTGCAATTTATTTATTAGGTGTACTAGGTTAACTGGGACCCCCATACTTATCAGGGCTTGCCAGAGAGCAGAATGTGGTATGAGATCGAATGCTGCTCTGAGGTCAATAAAAGCCACGTTTAGTTTTTGCTTCTGAAGTAAAACATATTGCCAATATAAAACAGTAGATCTAAAAATCTGATCTGTTGTGCTGATTCTTAATCTAAATCCTGCCTGGAGGGGGGATAAAATTTCATTAGTATTAACCCAATCAAGAAGTCTAACTAAGATTTGCTTTGAAAAATATTTTAGGGCATTATCAATGAGGCTGATAGGTCTATAATTTGATGGCTCACCTGCATCACCTTTTTTGTGTATTGCTATAATTTCTGCTCCGAGCCAGGAATCTGGTACCGTTTCCCCAGCTACTATGGCATTTGACAACATGTTTCGATATATGGACCATATCGAGGGTTCGGATTTATACAAATCACCAGGGATTTTGTCCGGGCCGGGGGCCTTTGAAGATTTCAACGAATCGATTGTTCTAGCTATTTCTTCCAGACTAAACACAATGCGAGTGATGGGGTCCAGTGCGGATGGTGCATAAAAAGTGCTGGTGCCGTTAAAAACCGTGGGGTTGCCTGGAGCATAGAGGGCGGTAAAATGTGCCACCCTTTTATGTGGAGGAATGTTATAATCATTTGTCCAAAATATCTTGCCATAAATTGTATTCACAGTCCTTCTTAGCTTTGGTCAGGGTAGACTGGTATGTAGTTCTTGCTCCCTTGATATTGGCACGATTCCCCTCTATTATGGCCTTCCTCAAAGCTGCCTTTGCTAAATTACAAGCCTGGTTAAACCAATTCTCCACCTTGGGGGGATTAAAAGTCTTAAAAGTACTAATCTCATAAATAATTTCCTGTAGTGCTTTAAATAGGCCAGTGTGTATATCCAAAATAGGGATTGCATCCTCTCTCGACCCTTTGTATATTTCAAGGTGTTTTACATAAATGTTATTGATCTGTGTAGACAATTTGCGGTTAGACATAATTTTCGGCCAGAAACCATAAGGACGATTATTTGTTACCAAGGGAGCAGGCACAACAGTTGTCCGATGGTTTTTATCTTGATTCAAGGAGTCACCAGCTAGAGTTACTTCAAGAGAATTGTGGTCACTGTCCAGACTCGTCACCACTTTCATGTCATCCAGGAGTGGCCACAATCTTATATCCTCTAAGACATAATCAATAGTACTAGTATAATCCCCTCTTTTGAATGTAACTGTCCTAGTAGGATCAGAGGGAGTATGCCCCTGTTTAAGCCTGGGGTGAAATACCCCAGGCTTCATCTTCCTCTTTTGCTATATCGTTTGAGTGAGTCGAGGGTTCAAAGGTGGTTTTAAAATTACCTGCCATAACAATTCTTGTGTTTGGTTTCAAGTTATCAATGAGACCCGCAAGGAGTGATAATGTGGGAGATTTGTCTAGACCTCTTGTGCTCCTCAAAGAAATAATAAAAATAGATAAACAGAGTCCTGGTGAAAAAGTTACAGTAACCCCCATTAGATCCAAACTATCAGTCACTATCAGCGTAGGACTGCTAACTTAACTGTTCTTAATTAAAATCATAAGCCCACATATAGCTCTCCCAAAGTGGATCGCCGGTTTTGCCTCCACAGTATAGCAAGTAAACCCATCAATAAATACTTTTTCTATCACCCACATTTCATGGAACAGGCAAATATCTTGTTTAGCTATATATGCCATCCAGTCGCAGTCAACTAATTTTTGCCCCAAGCCAGCTAAATACCAGGATAGTAGTTTTAAAAAAGTAGGGGGGTTGCTCTGCCCACTCAGCTCATTTCCAGTCGGTACAATTAATATCTCCTTTTGGGCAAGGTTCTCTATGGCGTGGGAACTGTTAACGGCATATTGCTTACACCAGTTATCTACAAAGTTGTTGTCCAATTTACATGAGGTTAATGAGGTTGAATGTAAGCCAGTGTAACTATCGGACCCTACAGGAAAAGATAGATCTACCCGCCCCATCTGATGAGCCATGCAATTTATCGCCTAATCCCCACACAAAATATTCAGGAAATTCACCCGGGTCAGCAGGAGATGGAGCAAAAATGTCAATGCACCCTATAACATGAGAGGCTGCGTAGTCCTAGCTCCCTACTGAGATACATAAATCAGCCAACCCTGTCTGACTGTTGACCAATGCCTTTGTCACTTCACCCCCAGCGCAATGGACAAAAAAATTACTTTTAATAGCATCAGTGCACCCTGTAGCATTAGAGGTTACATGCAATCTATAAGTTGTATCTGATTCGCTCAACTTAATTTGTAACTTAGAGTCCCTTTTAGGAGACAGCCTTAGTCAGTCAATTTCATCAAAGTTCGTTGTGGCAGTCACAGAGTTCCATGAGATTCCAAGGGAAGGCGGCGATGCCTTTAACCTTATTCCCAGGGTTCATCTACCATTACACGTTATATTTTGCAGCACTGTGTTTGTTGTAAAATATGGCTATGCCAATCTGTGTCTCTTTTGATAGTTTTGCACGATCCTTAGATTGGAAAGTGGATTATGGCTTTTCTGCTTTGGATATTTGGTGAGCTGGAGACTTTAGGTGAACTTTGGAATTTTACAAAAGAAGAAAAGTTGAAGAAAGAAAACAGCTTAAGGTAGGAAGACCAATTTTTGGGGGGGTTTGCAAAAATATTTTTAAAAATGGCAAATTCTTTTTTTTTAATTTCCAAAACAGGCAAATAAAATAGAATAGGTGTTAGTGATAGTTAAAAATGTAGTATATGTGTATTATTGTCTAGGTAGTATTTGTGGGTTTGGACTACCAGTCAATTATTGTGCTGATCTCATTTCTTGGAACCTTTCCTCCTTCAAAATGTCCCCAAAATTATAAAAGTTTGGGTGAGGTTTTCCAATTGATTTATTGAAGGAGTTGTGCCATCCCTTTATGGCATTATTGGTCTGTTCTCTTCCATCTAAGCAGGTTGTATAAGAGTTCCACCACTTCACAGGAACCTTTGGGTTCCTTCTGCGTCCCGACCTGCTTAGATGGCTAGTCCATGTGTCCTCAAAGTAATTCAGTAGGGTACCCAATTTGTCTTCGTTTGTAGTAAAATAGTCAGATTAAGTAATTGATGGGTAGTATTCACCCACACAGTCAGTAGGAACAAAGCACAAGGCAGTTGGTTTTTTGAACTCATATTGCATTTTACTGTCCGATATGTAATCCTCACACAAAGATGTTTTTTTACATTTTTCTCCAAAACACCTATGAAAAGTGAAGAAAAAAAATCTTTGAATTTGGGTTTCAGTATGCATTTTGTTTATGGTATTAATCATGATAAATCAAAATCAATACTCACTCTTCTAGGACTTATGTTTTGTGATTTAGATTTTAGCGCTGTTACAAATTCACAGTAAATAGAGGATTGCTTATCAGGGAGTAAACTGTACACTAAGGAAACTACAGTAGGCGTGAATAGTGCATATTTGGGTGAATAGATGGGGTGTGGATTTAAACGTTCCATCCATCATCTAAATATCACTAGTCTCCAATTTTGCAAGGTTAAGGGGTGTGCTAAAGATTAGTATTCTTTTTGAGGTTTTTTGTTGTCATGCACACGAAAGATTTTATTTGTAACCGTAACAGTTCTGGAGGAATCTTAATATCGAGTATGTTTGGGGTGTTATACGTTGAGGGTTACTTGCCTGTTTTTTCTTCTGCTTAATTCAGCGTAAGTTTGGAATTGTGGGCATGGAACTTGCTACATGTATAGGAATATGTTGGGGTATCTCCCTCAAAACTGCACCACAGGGGTCATTGGAGGTGGAGGCAAGTTCTTTCATTCAGTTAATGTTTTCTATATCCTCAATCTCCATTGCAGAGGCAGAGGGGTTGTGCTCTTTGGTTCTTTCAACAGTGTCACCAAGAGTAACCGCTCTGCCTCTGCAATGGGATGAGTAATATTGCACACACCTCCAATGACTCCTGGGCTCAGTTAATCTCTCCTTACCATAAAGGTAGCCACCGTGATTTAGGAGTCGATTTCCTCTTTGAGATTTTACATTGGTTGGTTGTCTTCCTGATGCCATTATGTATATGTATGTAAAAGAGGGGATAAAAAGTTTTTGTGTTCAATTTTGTTAAATTTACATTTATTCTGTGGAGAAAATGTTGTTAGTTTTACATGTTTGAGTATATATTTAAAAATACTTGTTTGACAATGTTTTTCAGTTATTATATGCTTTTGTAAATTGTAATTGTTTGTTTATAACCTGCAAAAAATATGGTTAAGAGTCGATTCATGCTTTATTGAATTTTCAAAGAACTTCTTCTTTATTAAATAGTTGGATTTATATTTTGCCAGAATTGATTTTCTAATATGGTTGGTTGTTGATTCCTATTAAAAGATGCAGAGGCCTTTTATATAGTTAAGTGGGTAGGCCTCACCTTAAGAAGGTTGCTTTGTTTGCTTGTTTGTCGTTTGATGGTCCTGTTCGGTATCTTCAGCTGTTTTTGCTGATTTTTGTTTTCACCCTTTGGGTTGATGTAGGATAGGTCTAAAAGGAAATGTATATTTTTAATCATCTATGTTTGTTTGATTTTTGGTTTTCTGTAAAGTAATGGTTTTGTTAAGTTTGGTTGCTATATTAGGTTCTGAGCTTTATTTTGCTTATTTTACAAGTAAAAGGCTTTCTGCTTGGTGAAGAAGAGTTGAAGAATATGTTTTCTAATGCAGTTGATGAATTTCATTCTATCGTTTTTATATGGACTTTATCGAAGCTGTGTAAAAGAAAAAGTAATCACTGTATGTATTCCGTTTTTTTATTGTTTAAATTTCATAAACAAGAAGTGAACAACACATTTTGCAAGTGAAGCACACTGTGGATTTACAATTCTAATTATGCTCCTCCCCATTGAAAAGCCCTTTTCCTGAGGCAAACACCCTGTCAAGATAGAATATTAATGTTGGTCCTCAACACTGAGCAGCACCTTCCCTGAGGCAAACACTTTGTAGAGTTAGAATAGTAATTTTGCCCCCACCCCTGACCAGCACCTTTCCTGAGGCAAACACCCAGTGGAGTTAGAATAATAAGTTTGTCCCCCACAACTGATCAGCACTTTCCCGAGACAAATACCTGGTGGGGTTAGATTAGTAATTTCTCCCCCACAACTGACCAGCACCTTCCCTGAGGCAAAGACCTGGCGGAGTTAGAATAGTAATTTTGCCCTCCACCACTGACCAGTACCTTTCTTGAGGCAAAGACTCAGCAGAGTTAGAATAGTGATTTTGCCCCCCACCACTGACTAGCACTTTCCCTGAGGCAAACACCTGGTGGAGTTAGAATAGTAATTTTGCCCCCACCACTTACCAGCACCTTCCCTGAGGCAAACACCCTGCTGAGATATAATAGTACTTTTGCCCCCCTCCACTAACCAGCAACTTCCCTGAGGCAAACACCCGTTGGAGTTAGAATAGTAAATTTGGCCCCCACTACTGAGTAAATTTGCCCCCCACCAGTGACCATTAGGTTCCCTGAGGCAAACACCTGGCAGAGTTACAATAGTCATTTTGCCACCCTCCACTGACCAGCATCTTCCCTGAGGCAAACACCCCGCAGAGTTAGAATAGTATTTGTGCCCCCCTCTACTGACCAACTTCTTTAATGAGTGAAACAGCCGGAAGAATTAAAATAGTAATTATTCCCTTCAACACTGACCAACATCCTTATTGAGGGAACACAGTGTACAGTTTGAATTATTTAGCCTTATAGTACATATTATAATCTGACAGAAAATATATTATTTGATTTCAAAATGAAAAGTGTTTATACTATTGAGTAAACATATTGATGGATTTTTAAAATGATTTGTTCTTAAATTGATAGATGTATGTCTCTGTTTAAAATCTTCAAATGTATTTGAAAAAAAACATGTTACAGTGGGAATTTTTTAAAACTTTTATATTAAATTTATATTTAGTAAAACGTTCACTTACTTTTGATAGTAGATGAGTAATGTTTTTCTGTTTGGCTCTATCTTTATTTGGTCGATCAGTTAATTTAAATTTAGTAAATAAGTTTACTTTGACAAATAATTATTCTTGATGTAAATGTCTTTCGTATGAAACTTAAATTTGTACTTACTTTTCGACAGTACATGGCAGTGTGTAACGTTGAAGCTCTCAAATTTGTCCTCGTACTAAAGATGCCTGTGGCTACTCCAGAAACAGTGTACCACTGAACACAAAATGGTGGTTGGCTCAATTTGTATGTTTGTTTGGTGCTTACTAAAATTTAAAACAAAATATGCTTTGGAATCTTTTTTTCCGCAGGATGTAGAACCTGAAAGAATGTGTTTTTGTTTTGTATTTTGTGTGTAAAATATTGTTTTTAATGTTTCCGTTTAGAATGACAGCAAATTTGGGTACAATCGGGTTAGCTCAAAGTATTGGAAATGGTGGAAGTACACGATTTTAGGTGCCTACATGATCTCTAGGATATTACTGTGGAAATAGTGGAAAGACATCCCATTTTTATGCTTTGTATGTATATTTTGGGTTTGAAAATCAGTGTACATAAAAAAAAAAATAGGATTGATATGTAGAAATATTGTATTATTATTGTTTGCAACTTTTTTTAATTTTTTCAGTATTTACGCACATATTTTTAGTGTACGTTTGTTAAACTATAATTGTTATGCGTTGTAATAGTATTTGTTGTATTGGTGTTTGTAAAATATGCATTGTAATAATATGCGTTGTAATGGTAGTCACGTTGTAAAATCTGTGTTGTGATGGTATGCGTTGTGATGGTATGCGTTGTAACGTCATATATATATATATATATATATATATATATATATATATATATATATATATATATATATATATGTACACGCACACATTAGTCAAGTGTAGTTATAGTAAGGTAAGAGTTATCCAATTGAAGAGCATTTTTTAGGCGATGTTCGCAAAACTTTCCAAAATAAAAGCTTTATTCATCTCAGCTCCTTCCTGGAAAGTTTTGGGGGTAATCCTTCAAGCATGCTTTTTGTGTGCTGTGTAGTCGTTTTCGAGACATTTAAGTTTAAAGAGGTACTCTGGCAGTCATGCAGGGGTTAAAAATAAATATATCTGTCCTTTTGCTTTCCAGATGTGCTGCTGATTTGCCACTTTAAAGGGGTTAGTCAGTCTGGATTGGCTGGCCACACCCTGACCAGTATCTTACGTTATGTTACCAAACTTGTAAAGCACAACTTATACCCAGAGGTGTCTTGGAGCTAATTCAACAAGCAAAGATGAGGGGAAAAAAAGGAGAACCTACTGATTAAAAAGCCATGTTTTCAGGTGCTTCCTGAATTGGAGTAGAGAGGGGGCAGACCTTATGTATAGTGGTAGGAGGTTCCAAGATGTGGATGCTCCAGCCACGAAACTGCTCCCTCCCCATTTGAATTTCTTGAATCTGATGGAATTGATTTTGAACGAGCCTGATGGGTCCAGAATCATGAAGGGCTTTATAGGTAAGACAGACAGCCTTATACCTAATTCTGATTTTAACCTTCAGCCAGTGGAGCTCTTTAAGCGCGAGAGAAACCAAATGGTGTCTAGGCAGTCCCAGTAGCAGTCTGGCTGCGGAATTCTGAAGGACCTGAAGGTTGTTCAAGTATTGAGCCTGCAAGCCATTATAGAGGTCATTGCAATAGCCTATTTTAGATAGTATTAGCATAGAAATAACTGACTTCATAACAGAGGTGGTACAAAAGATTAATATTTTCTTACATATTCTTAAAGTGTTGTGGGAAGAAGAGACCACAGTATTGATTTGTTCGCCTAGGTTTAAAAAATCATCAATGATGACCCCCGAACCTTTGGCTTTACTGGTAGGAGCAGGAAGAGGTCCCATTTCTGCAGGCCAGCAAGGTGCTGACCAGAAGTTGGAGTTGTTGCCGAGCAGAATCACCTCGGTTTTCCTGGCGTTGGGCATGAGACAATGTTTGCTCATCTAGGCGTTGATGTGTCTCATACAGTTATGAATGCGATGACTGGTATCGTTTGCATTGTTAGAGTCTGGAAGCACGATTTGCCTTTCATCTGCATAAGAAGTAATAGCAAAGCTGAAGGATTGGACAAGTGGGGCCAGTTCTGCAATGTACACATTAAAGAGGGTGGGACTGAGCAAAGATCCCTGCAGGACACCACAGGGTAGGCAAAAGGAGTTCTAAAAGAAGGCATCGATATTGATAGCATTTTCCCTATCTGACAGGAAAGAGGATAATAATTTTAAGGCAAGATTTTTAATACCTATTGCTTCCAAACGGTGGATCAGGGTGGAATCATCCACCGTATCAAATGCTGCAGATAGGTCTAACATGTTGGGGCATTCACTACAGGACTCTGGGGCATGGGCCCTGCTTCCTGAAAATGAATTAAAAAATAATGGGGCAGAGTGAGCACACCTTAAACCCAAGTGGCATGGGGTGGAATTCCAAAGGGACCCCCCTTGATTGGCTGCTCATAACATGTTCAACATGTTGTTGCAGTCAGTACAGGGCCCTTGGGCATGGTCCCCATTGAAATGCATGTAGTGAAAGCCTGTTTTTGAAATTCACAAAATGGAGCACATATAAAGAGTTATATCCAGTTTGTCACAATATGAAAATTATGTTGCTGGTACCATGCTAATTTTAGAACTTTTAACATTTTCTACAGTGATTTGAAAAATGCTTGTCCTCTGCTGGGATTTAATAATCCATGTTTGAGAGAAAACTGTTTTCTCTCATGACTTTTTCATAGAGGTTATGGAAGGTGCTCCTGAAGCTAAAATGAGTGTACATTTTCTAAAAGTTTCCACTATCTGCCTCACCCAAGTGAGAATAAAGTCAGACCTTCTCAGTAAAACATTAACTTCCAACACCAGCAGCATCCTGTCTATTGAGTTCCCATTTTTCTTCTGCAGTTCCCAGGGTGTTCTAATGGGCAGCAAGAGTGCTAACATTCTGTATCTATGACCAAAGTGGGCACACCTGAAGCCATCTTAATGAAATCAAAGCTGTAAAGCATTTAATTAAGAAATGAACAAAACAAGACAGTTTGTCTTGTCATATAAAATATGTTTAGCACTCCAGAAAGGTACATTGAGGACACATTCTCTCAGTCCTCAAATATCTTTCTCATCCATGTCAGTAAAACATTCTTTCTGATGAATATTTCTAACTTATCTTATGAATATCCCCAGGTGCCCAACTGGCCCAGGAAGATTTTTCAGTATAACTCCTGTACTGCGGGAGGTGACATAGTGCAGGTCAAGGTCGACTCTGCCCTGCCCTGAAAATTGCGACTCCCATGAGTTAGTTCCTTTCTTTATATGCCTTTGTATGTGAATCCAGAGCTGCCTCCTCTTTTTCCATGTCTGCCGGTGAGTTTATTTTTTATATTTTCCAATATGCAAAGAAAATGTGAACCCCTTCTAAGACCACAGGATTTAAGCTGTGCAGGGACTGTTGCAGGCAAATGTCTGTCTGTGACAGATTCCCGTGAGGTATGCCTCTGGTCTTGGGTCCTGATTATAAGTCATGCGGGGAGTGTGCCCTGAAGAATCCAAAGGTGATCCAGGAGTACAAAGCCAAGCTGTATGTCACTGAACATCGCCAGAAATCGCATAAAGGTCACTTCTGCTTGAAGACTAGGACTCCTCCCCAGTCCTGTTCTCTGGATCGGTCCCTCGACAAATCTTAGTCCAAGTCAAAGAAAAAGCACAAAAAGTCCAAGTGGACATCCTCCCTGCCCTGTCACTTTTCCTCAAAGAGGTTGAAAGGAGGTCAACTTCTCTGTTTCATTCCAGGTTCTTTACTTAGGATCCGATTCCACAGATGATTCCAGTGCAACCGAGTTTCTGAAGCCATCTATGATACTACAACATGTTGTGGCTTCACATCTTCAATGCCTTCGGGACCCATGGATCCACAAAGTCCTCCACCTGGGTACCTCTGGCCTATTCAATCTCAGCCTCTTCTATGTTTTGCAAGCTTCTTTGGATCCAGCTTCGAATCTGGAACAGATGCCTCACCTGGTGATGTGAGCTAGGTCTGCCACATCACTGCAGTCTCAGATGCCTATTCCATAGTGCCCTACAACTCTAAACCAAGTCCATCCCTACCTCTTATGAAGCTGTGCCTGATCTTGGTGTCTATGTGCCCGGTGCCAATTCCTTCTGACCTAGAGAAGGTGATGCCTATCTCTAGAAGTTGCCCTCTTCAACAGATTTTTGGTTGAGACTCTGACCAGAGCCAAACTGCATTTGGGAATGATGAAGATGATGCTGATGGTGTGGAGGATTTTTCCTACAATATGACAATGGAAACCTTTACGTGGACCTGCAAGAGGCCAGTTGTTTGGACACATCCAGTGATATGCGTTTGGTGTTTCCCCTGGGACCTTCTATTGAAGAGTTGGCATCCTTCATGAAACATACAGGGGGCTCCTCATACATAGTCAAAACACATAAAATAAAGGGGCTGTCTCTAATGGGCTAGAGGTGGATATTTCTTAGGGCGAGAACCCTCATCCACTCTTAGGTGAAATGCTTTTTCATAGCGCTCCTCCTCACACCACAACAAACTGTTGTGGTGAGGGCTACAACTTGCATGAGAAACCGGATACAAAAATCGGCGTTTTGCAATCATTCTCCATTCATCGGAGCCACGGGCAGGCAGTGTTTCCTTGGGTGAACGAGCGCTTTGATGTAGTAAGTACGGCACAGCCGACATCATGGGTAGTAGATCCTGACATAATGATTTTGAAAATCCCTCATTTTTTACCCTGTCTCAATTCTACCAACAGTGTTTGACTACAAGCCCTCCTCCCCTCCTGTGAAGCTCATGGGGCCCTATTAGGTGACCTAAAATGTATGTTAACTCTCTACTTTTGGTTTGAGAAATTACTACACCATGTTTTTCTCTATCCCCTATATAGATATGTATTTGATACATAGCGCCTACAGATTGAAGTACACAACGCCGATCTCTGGCATATGAATACTCACGTAGAGTGTGTGATTTATGTTGCATGTTTCGTATTGTCTTGTACGTTGCAACCAGAACAATAATAAGGGCAGCACGACACAAATGTAAGAAAGACAAATGTATTGTCGTGCATGAAGAAAAATGTATCACTATCGGACCTTTCACGAGCATGGTGAAGGGTGGTTTTCCAGTATACTCAAATATATACTATGTGCATTAATAATGTTCCTCTATCCTTCCAGATCTTTTTTAAGGAGTATACCAAGTAGGTATTTTTGGATGTATGCATGTTGAATCAGATGCATAACAGCCATTGAGATTGATCAGGCTCACTTCACTAGAGAATTTTTAGATTAACGTAATGGATTGTCTAAGTTGGTCCTGAGAAGCTAAGGGGTATAGCTTTGAAACATGAAGACCTGTGAGGAAACTGTCCATTAAAGCATTTTCCTCCTCTATCCCATTTTTATTAATACCAGCTAGAGGAAGTATTAAAGTTTAGTTTTTTCCCCATAGCCAGGTATTTTTTAACTCACTTATTTCCTGACACTTCCACTCTCACATCATATGCATATAGATCACTTCACTAGTAAGTGCTCCCGTGTCATCGTAGGTCGTAGCACGCCCCGTCCCGCAGCGGGGCGGGAAGAACCCGATGATGAAGCATCCCACCAAGGGACCTTTTGGGGAGTGAGGGGTATTTTAAAAACACAAGCTGTTTTGCCATGCAAGAAACCGAGGGTCTCTCATGGGTTTAGTCATTTTCTAGTAAGAATAGTACGGTTCTTCTTTTTTCATAAGAGCAGACTCTTTGTGTTTTTTCATTGCTTACAGAGGAGGCTGAGTCCGCTGCTTTTCATACCTGGTCACTCCCCCCCATTGTTTTTTGATTGTCACTAAGAGAGACGTACAGAAAACAAAACAATGTCATGTCAAAATATATGTATGTATCATCACTGGTCACAGAGAAAAAGACAAAAAAAACAAAAAGTCATACACAGAGCTATATCTTACTGTAGTAGAAACACTAGCAAATCAGTTTTCTGTGGGAGAATGCTCGACTTCTGTACTGAAGCTGTGATGTACAGTTTAAATAACTATTATTCCCCTGATGGGTTATGTTGTTGCAAAGTTCCCTCCATGAGGTTATTGACCTGCACAGGTCAAAAACCAATAAAGTGCATCTGGACGCTTCACCACTCATATATAACATCTCAGGAGAGAATGATCACGGTCATAAAGATGCGCTGCTTTTCTAAATCACCTTTCCTATACTCCTGTATCATAGGTTCCTGCGTGTTTGAGGGCACTGGTCAATGTAATGTCCGTGTTTTATCAACAGCTGAGAAGTGTGAAGATTAGTAGGACGTCCACATCAGGCATTGCTTTTGGTTGCCGGGAAATGTTGTGCATATACAGAGGAAATTAAGTATCCCATTGGGAGTGATGATCAATAATGTTAAAACCTCATATGTTTGTTGGGTAACATAGACCTTATAAAGGTTTAAAAAGCCAGACTGTGCAATTGTTATATAAGAACCTATGAGTTTTGGAATGTGAAACACCTCTAACAATTGACTCTAAGCTACACCCTTAATAAATGAGCATGTTTGTTTTCTATTGCAGTCAAAGTTATACATAAATGAGCCCTACTCAGTCCTGCAAAAACCTGTATCTCATCCATATCGGATCACGTGTGAAGTATGCACTATGATTACACCTCCTATAACGCTAGTATATATAGTTTCAAAGGCCAAATCTACTCTCTAACCTAATCTACTTCCTTAATACAAGGGTATGTTTGTTGTTTACTGCAGTTACTGTTAGGCATGAATGGGGTCTGCTTAAGCACTGCAAAAACATATATCTTGTCCATGTCAGATCAGGTATGAGGTATGCGCTATAATCCCTCCAACTCTCGCTGTAGTCGATCTAGGTTCAAATACTTATAGATGTCAAATGGTTTATGGGTGTGTTGGGTATGGTGTAGACATTGTGGGTTAGAATAGTTCATGATATGGTAAGTCATCGTTCAGGCCCCTGAGATGGGTGCTGAATCTGAAAATCTAACGTTGTTCCTTCAAAGATTTACATTTTCATAGCTTTCGCACTTGGTGGTGGTTTAGGTATATCCAGTACTGTCTGTTTCAGATCATCCTCATTGTGACCTGTCTCAAGATAATGTGTAGTCATCCTGGTGGTGGTGCACCGACTTTGTACGGTACTTCAACGTTCTTTGATGCGTAACCTGACTTTCCTGGTCATCATCCCAATGTACCTGAGACCATAGGGGCACGTCTATATGTAGATCACTCTTTCACTATTGCAGTTGCGGTGTAGCCTCAATTCCCCTGGTGTTTGTAGCCCTAAATCTAGATCTCAAGACTTGGAAAGGTTCACACCCCACATGCACCACACAGGAACTTCCCCGTAAACGGTGGGTAGTGACCAGAGAGTGACTTGAAAATTGTGGTCTAGAATAGACCAGCTTATCCTTCAGATAATGGCTATGTTTAAATGCAAATAAGCTTTTTCATAACAACAATTTCCGAAACATGCTCAAAATATCCCAGTTTTTGCAACTGCTTTTTTGATGATGGTAGACATGCTGCAGAATGTGCTGTCACATATCAACTTCTCTATGGTATGTTTGCAAAAGAGCGGGCCAATTAGTATTCCTAGCTCAGTATGCACTAGATCCCTGGGGTAGTGCCTTTGTAAAAGTTGTGTTTCCAGATTGCTCGCATGTTCCTTAACTTTGGATACTTCTGAACAGTTCCACCTAATCAGAAAGAATTGCCCTATCGGGAGATGGCCCCTTAGCACCTTTGGGTGGAAATTCCTATAGGAGAGTAAAGAATTGCTGTTTGTTGTTTTGTTATACAGTTCAGTAGCTATCTGTCCATTTAAAAGGTATAGGAGGAGGTCCAAGAAGGGAAGTCCATTCTTGTTGAAGTCACAGGTGAACTTTAGAAAAGGGTTTCTGCAGTTCATCCAATTGTTAAACTCAAAAATGATTTGGCCTCTCCTCTCCAGATAACAAATATATCATCTATATATAGTTTCCATAGTGTAAGGTTTGTGGTGAGTGGATTGGAGTACGAATATATATTAGTTATCTCGCTGCTGAACATGTATAAATTTGAAATGTTCGAGGCAAATGTAGTGCCCATAGTTGTCCCTGACACTTGTGAGTACTGCGGGTTTTCAAATTGAAAGAAATTTTCTCTCAGGGTCAATCTTGTGCACTCCACCACAAAAAAAACAGGTGGTATATAATCATGAGTGCTACTGGTAAGTAGAAATCATAGGCTTTTAATGCTGCATCTGAGAGATGTAGGTGTCCAAAGACCATGTAGAAGCTGATCAAAAAATCTGTATCACCATCAAAAGTCAAATCTTGCAAAATGGTCAAGTTGTCCTTGGTGTCCTTGAGGCATGAGGGCATAACAGAGAGTACGTGCATTCAAAAATAAAAGTTGACAAACTGTGACAAGTGTTCTAGCAAAGAGGCCATGTCCCCGACTAATGGTCTTCCTGGAGGAGATCAGTGTGGCTTGTGAATCTTGGGTAACAGGTAGAAATCTGTAGTAACTGGTTTGTCTGTGATTAGAAAGTCTGCCTCTTTCTGGCAATCCATCCCAAATCCATCGCCTTTGTTACGAGATGTTTGATCATAGTTTGTAATCGAGAGGTTAGATCATAGTCCATAATGGCTATTATCTCCTAACTGTCTCAAACTTGGCCCTGTATGTCTTGGTGTCCAGTATGACTGTAGCACCTGCTAGCTTGATGATAATTGCAGGATCAAGTCCCAGCCATTTAGCGGCCTCCAATTCAGCCTGTGAAAGATTTTTAAAAGGTTGCATGGATGATTGCTTTAGTGTATTGAACTATTTTAACACTGCCTTCTCCAAAGTTAGGACTTCTGGGGGTAGAATATGCACCAGAAGATTGAATGAGGATTTCTTTTTTCATCCTGTGTTCACATCCACTGGCTCTCCCACAATTTCAGTCGATTCTAAAACATGCCAATTCTATATTAATTGTGCAGTCATCCCCAACATAAGAGGGTACACAACCCAAACCTTTATTCAGTAGGTTCTCTTCTTCTATGGTGAGGCTATGGCTTCTGAGATTGATAATGAGCTCTTCTCGTTGCTAGAGGTTGGTGGTTGGTCTAGGAGAAGTTGGGGGGACTCTAGTGGACATGTGTGTTGTTTCTTCTTCCTCATGATCTGCCCATGCCGTGCCCTAAACTAGGCATCTGATTCAGGGCTTGAAAGGGGAGAAGTTGAAAAGGGGACATATGGTGGAACCCCCATGGTTGAGGAGGCCACCTTCAAAAATAAAAACTGTATCACATCTCGTGCAGTGAGTGGAGGTTTAGGTTTATCCAGTGCTGTCCATTTCAGATTATTCTCTTTGTGACCTTTCTCACAATAATGCAAGTCATTCTGGTGGTGGCGTGCCAATGTCTCTTAGTAGCAGCCCCAGTCTTCTTGACAAGGAGCCTCGAGTTGGGACTCACAACCCAATGATGGCGGGAAAACAACTATGGTGTTTATTTATATCTTTGTTATCCTAATTGTGGGATCACAATGTACTTGTAGTTAAACAATTAGAGCATGAGAATTTCTTCACCTCATTGGTATGTGTCTCACTTATGTTCTTGACAAAGAATTCAGTACTACACTGTACTTGTTTTTTGATGGTCTGTCTCTACGTTATTTTTAAATCTTGACCTGCCTTTTCCGGACCACTGGTTGTAACTTTTGTATTTTTGTCCACCTTGATCACACTAGCAGAATGACTATCTCACAACCATGACGAATGCCCCCATACCTCATTAAGTGTAATAGGACAGAAACATGTTGACCTCAGTTTCGAACGAGGTTGACTTTCTTCCCTAATTTTGGTTTTATTCTATGCTTGGGGACACAATTGAGTAGTGGAGTTCGACCAAGCAAGAGTTTTTGTTTACACTCTTTGCCCAATTGCCCTCCGAACCATCACCCACATCCTTCTCTCACATGGGGCATACACATCCAGAATAGCTCCTTCTGATTCTAGGAGTTGTAGCCCACACCACATCAGTGTTGTGGTGTGAGAGGGAACTCTTTGATAAAGCATGCCACCTAAGAGTGGGTGAAGGTTTTCACCCTAAGAAATATCTATCTCTAGCATATTAGAGGCAACACATTTCCTCACTGAGTGACTACATGTATCATGGCAATGTGGAGACCCAGGTATTTCGTGTGTTTTGAGTTGGATTCCTTTGCCATGGTCATTAGAAGTGCAGATGAGATGTTAAACCTCCAACTTCCTTTGGTGGAGTTGAGAATAAACATGCTTATGGAGATTTTGCAACTGGGGCTATACTCATCAGAGCATTTACTTCCTTTTAACAAGGCACTTACAGACACCCTCATGGGCATGCTCTTGTACTCCGGTCAAAGGACAGGCGGCATGTCACCATAGACTAGCTCCAGGCGATCCTGTCTTCTTAACTCAACATCCTGCTCCAAAAGGTCCGGTGGTACAGGCTTCCACTAACAAGGTCAAACAAAACTCGTTCCCTTTGACCCTTCCAGATAGGCAGTGATATTGAAATTAAGGCCCGCATGCGGTTCTCTCACCCTTGACATGCAGGCCCCTGGTGAACAGAAGCTGCTGACACGACTGAGCACTAATATTATTTAAAAAAATTATATTAACGGGCAAGCATTTCTTTAAAGGTTAATTGAAGTTAAAGAAAGTAAGTAACTAGGGTGTCCGGTACCACTTAACTTTAGCAACGCCTTCATTTTCAAAGACATCTTGCTTAAAAATTAAAAAAGTGTATTTCATGAACTAGCAGAAAAGTTTCACCTTAGTGCATCAGATTATATCAGTGTATTGAGTAGTATTTTTTTAAAGTGATAGTTTTTAAACAGGAATTTTAAAATATTGATGCTTCCACCCCTCCCCCCACCTTGCCCGAAATGCCAATAGTGAGCTAAGTGTCAAGTCAGTTGTTATGTGCACCCTTTCGGTGGCCTGGGTTGCTATTATATAGAAACAACATAATAGTTTATTAAATCAAACACCAAGAAGGTTTTGTACAGTACACATCCTGAAGTCCTGTATTTGGAGGTCCTCTTATATGTGATAATAAAGAAAAAGGAGAGAAAGTGAATTAAATCTATTGCCTAGGGCACACATTTTGATCAAGTGAGGAAGCCACAATTGATCCAGATTTTCTGGTTTCACATTGTGCAGTTCTTACACTAGATGTACATCCTTCGCTTTCCCTACATCCACCTTACTGCACCCTCGACTGCCAGCCTGCTGGCATCAAAGTGGCCCTCAGTCACATCACAGACCAAACATTTTGGGCCTTGGGAAAATGTTTGCGAGTACGTTCTCTTCTGCCAGCCTTGCTCTTAGATCCCTCAATGGCAGCTGTTTGCTAGGGTGCTGCTCCCATACCTTTTGGGACAGTGTTACTGGCATTTTACCAGCAGTCCCAGAAGAATTATGGGCATGTTTAGCACAGACTATTCAGGATGGCCAAGATGCTGTCAAATACTCTGGACTAGACACAAGTGACAGCCTAGGCAGGGCAGTGGACGCTATGGCGCCACACGTTCATGAGATCCACACATTTTCATGTGATATCCAAGCATCAATCATGATTATGCTTCTTTGGTTAAAAGGCTGTCTCGGCCCTGGAACCCTTTAAAGAGAGTAGAGCGACAGCATGCTCCCTCGCTATCAACATTCACAAGGCAGTACCCCTCAAATTCTTCCCCATTTGAGGCATTGCTAGGGGTCCTCCACAGCAACAACAAATACCCCAGCTCATTCAAGGCTGCGGGCAAGTGGCCGAGGAAACCATGTCCAGGACAGCAAATGCAATGAATTTCCTAGTATACGGTACCCCTGCAACTGCCTCGCACCTCTTTAGATCACTCTTTGCAACACACAGTCACCCTGTTGGTGGCAGAATCAAACATTTTCTCTATGGGTGTCAAGCGGTAATGTCTGACAAGTGGTTCTTGAAGATAGATCAGTAGGGAACTCCCTGCCATTCTTTCGATTCCACCTTCATGTGAGTGGCTCCAGGAGGACAAATGTTCATTTTGATGCAGGACGTCCAGGCTATTTTGGCCAAAGGAGCCATAGAGAGGGTTCCAGCATTGGAAAATGGGGACTAGAATGCTACTTGTGTTATTTCCTGATGAAGAAGAAAGAGCAAGGCCTTTATTCTATTTTAGATCTTCCCCTTCTCAATTTCTTCCTGAAAAAAACCAATTTGAAGATGTTCACACCAGTGCAAGTTCTATCTGTTCCTGATCCAGAAGACTAGATGGTAGCACTGGATCTGCAGGACTTCTGGTTTCTCATTACCTTCCTGCAGTCCCACAGGTGCTACCTGCAGTTCAAGATGGGCCACGAGCATTTTTCAGTTTTCTGTGCTCTTCCTTTGGCACAGCAGTGCCCCTTTAGTGTTTATGAAAGTGATGGTGGTGGTCGCAGCACATCTTCAGAGGAAGGGACTACATGTCTTCCCATACCTAGAGGACTGCTTCTGATGGTGGGCTCTTCAGGGTCAGTTATTAGACCTCCTTCAGATGAACCTCCTAAAATCTTTGTGGGGGTCACAATCAATGTAACAGTCACACCTAACTCATTCGCAGAGGCTCTCTTTCATCAGAGTCATTATGTACACTGCATTTTTTAGCCTTTCTCCCAGACAAACAAGATCAGGACACTCGGACTACTATCCCAATGTTTTGTTCTTGGATCTGAGTCTTAGTGAAAATGGCTCTGAGGATGTTGGGGCAACTAGCCTCTTGCAACCTGCTTACCAACCACCCCAGGTGGGACATGCAGGCTTTGCAGTGGGACCTGAAGTTTCAGTGGGCCGAGCACCAAGGGAACCTGTTAGAATCCATCCAGGTGTCAGAGGAGACAGCAAAAGACCTGGAATGGTGGCTCTTCAGCTGAAATTGGACCAACAGCAGACCCCTCTACCTGCCCCACCTAGAGTTGACAGAGGTGACAGTTGCATTGCTACTGAGTTGGGTACGTAACAAGGAAAGGTGGAGATCAGAGGGCTCTGGTCTCTGGCCTCTAGCTGAGACTTTCCTCCTCATCAATTTGCTTGAGCTGTTGGCCATTCGCCTAGTGTTGAAACTTTCTTTCCTTCCATCAAGGGATGGCCGGCACAGGTTCTAAAGGACAACACCACAGTGGAGTGTTACTACAACACGCAGGGTGGTGTGAGGTACTGTGCCAGGAGACTCTTTGCCTCTGGAACTGGCTGAGTCATCTGGGAATTTCCATGATTGTGAACCATCTGGCAGGATCTTTAAATGCCAGGGTGGAGGAACTCAGCCGGCTTTGGCTAGCAGACCATGAATAGCGGCTACATACAGAGGTGGGTCAGGATGCCTTTAATTCGTGGGCCCTGCCAGGATTTCATTGACTCAGCCGAGAACACGCAAATCATTTGTATGCTGGCATTCCCCAGAAGTCTCTATCTCTTATAAGCATTTGCCTACAGTGGAGCTCAAGACTTTTATATCCATTTCCGACGCTGCCTCTTCGGATACTGATGTTGAAAATTAGGAATGATGAAACTAAAGTCGTCCTAGAGTTTCTGGATTGGGCCAGGCGGTGTGAGGTTTTAAGCATAGGATTAGCACAGTGCCGAGCTGGAAAGTGATAAAGCCTTTTGCCATTTTTACAGCAGAACGATGCTAGAAAACCAGACATTTGAGTTTAGCAGGTTCAGTGCCATTCGTGTTATAGGTTTGTGGGGCTTTATTGTGTTTCACTCCATCCATTTTTCTCTATGGGAGTGTGAGTGGCCATATGTGGAGCTTCACTTACTCAAGGGCTCGGCTAGGGCACATTTACACCTGTTTTGACACCTTTAGGCTGTAGTAGCTTTAGCAGTATAGTTTGTGAAAAGCAGTGGTACTTTTCTTTTGTGTGTGTGTTGTATTAGCATGCCCCTCGATAAACCCCTTATTTTTCATTAAACCCCTCCCATTTAGAAGTATGTAGTCCCCATTTTTCAGCCACTTCCCCTGCTACTCCCACATATACTGCTGAAATGTTTATCTAGGTGCGTCTAGATCTTAACCATCATTGTTGAGCTTCTGTACAAAAAACAGGGAAAAAGGTGGAGGTCTCTGCACATAAGTTTTTGAATAGCACTTTGTACTACTTGAGTAGTACCAGAACATGTAGTTTGTGAATAGTCCCTTCTGACTTGTGCTGGTTATTGCTGACAGATGGATGAAGACATCTAGGTTCCCATTGCTCTTGATCACCTGTGGTATTGTTATAACATCTAAGCTTTCACTTATGATGTTCAGCCTCTGTGTGGAGTTCTGGGTATCAGACTTGCTAACTAAAACTGCTGTTCACCAGTATGTGGACCACATCAATTCTCTCCCCGCTCAACTTTTCCTCAGCCTGCCTGAGCCCATGCAGATTTAGATGTTAGCAGTCCACCAGAAACTGAACCCCACTAAAATTGAGTTCGATCTCATTATGAGTGGTGGTTCACTCATCCCACGAATCCTAAAATGGCTGTAAGACATGGACCTTGAGGGGTTCTTTCCTCTCACCAAACTCACAGAATTGCTGAGCTTCTATTTGAATCCCAAATTATAATGAAGGCAAAATGGCACTGACATCCTGCTCAAAAAACCAAACCCTACTTGCGTTCCACCAACTTTTGCTCTGCTGTCCAAATCCTTGTTGTTTTATGCAGTGGCTGGGCAGTGCTCTTCTCCTAGGCTTCCCAAAAGCAAACCCAACTGCTCCGAGGTCAGTCATCTATGTAGTCACTTTCTCTAGCACACGGAAAACACACACATTATTCAACCTGACTGTAGTAGGGCTGAACAGCATACCCTTTAAACTTTACATCCAGCAAAATAATATGTATACTCTTTAAGGCAATCTATAACAAGAAAGCTGACTACCCACTCTCCACAGCCTACCATCTCTATATCATACAGTGCTTCCCCTAGCAAAACTAGAAACTTAGAAAGCACAAAAAAAATCCAAGGAGACAAGACTTCTCTATCTTCGCCCCCAGACAATAAAAAACATCCCTTGGAATCTCCTACCATCCCTCCCTTCAGCGGTTCAGGAAAGAAATTAAGGCTCTCTTTACCTGCCTGTTACCACTATCTTTAAAGGACTTAAGCCAACTCTGACCTGTGCATTAGTTATGTTCTGACCAAGTGTCAATAGTATACACCTCTGCAAATGTTAATACATGAGCCTAGACCCCCTTGACACACCTGTATCCCATATATGATCTATGTAACCATAATGACCTCTGTAACCACCTACTCCTTTGCCTCCATCTGCTAGGCAAATATTCTGAATAAATACTTTAAAAAAGTCACCCCGGCCTGTGCCCTTCATACCAATCCTGAAATGTACAATGTGTGCATTGGTGTTCAGCTTGTACTATTTTTGTATTACTCCCCTAACTCCTGCCTTGCCATCTGACATCTTAGGTGTTTACCCAAACAAAGGACACTACTCATCTTCCGGCTTTCCCATTGCCAATATTTTGCTTTGCTTATAAAGCGATTTTACACTTGGTGATAAAAATGTGCAAATGTATTAAGATGTACTGAAAATCTAGGAGCCTCATTAGATTTTTGTAGAGGGAGAGCACATCTGTAAATCGTCCCACCAAATTTCCATCTCACATAATCTGCTCAGAATTTTGGAATGCGCTGTGTTTACGACAGCGGATCCTCTGTTGTGTGGACAGGGAGAATGTAGAATGGTCCACTCTCCACACGCTGGGACCGTTTTTTGTGTTGTTTATTTTCTCAGTACACAAAGGTTCGCATTGGCGGGAGCTTTAACCCCTTGTGTGCCCCGCCCTTTCCCCGCCTTGTGCCGGGCGTTGAATTAGCGGGCGGGGTTCATGACGAGATAGTCTCGTCATGGGCACAGCGCAACCGCGGCCCATGACAAGACCATCTCGTCATGGGCACTCAAGGGGTTAAGCATAGTGTAACTCGGCAAATATTAAGGCTCTACTTGAGTTAGTGTAGCAAGCATCTCATTTCACATTTAAATGCATGGTTATAGATACATATACAGTTATAAAATCAATGCAGAATACTATTCAAATGAGTATGTGATTATATAAGAATTGACAATATTATTCAAACAACACAAGTGCAGATATATATGAGAACTGCAATCTGTCTGATGAAACTGCAACAAAAACATTAGCATGCACACTAATAACAATGTCAAGTTTATACAGTAAATGCACTTTCTGTATCTGTTCAAGTGCACTAGATTACTTTACTGATATTAAACCACACAAGTACATGAGACCATGTGTACGTATCTATGGCATGGTCAAAATATAAAAGGGTGGAGCCAAAATGATGCTGCTCCATGACCATCCACTTGTATATCAGAGACCCTCTAAATGAACTATTGGGAAGTGTGGGTATATATATATACAGGAGAACAAGGAAAAACAATTTTTCAAACAACAGCACAGCAGTTTCTATTGAAAAAGAAGAATCCCTCATTTAACACAACATGCAGTGAATGGCAGGTTCATAGAAATAAACTAAGGGCAGATGTCCAAAGAAACAGTGTGAAAATAGTAGTTACAAATTTGTCACATATTTTTAATTTTAAGAATCAAACTATGTACTAATAAGTGACACTGCAAAATCTCCAGGCACAGGAGGTCATAGACTGAGCTGCCTAATTAATATAAATTAGGCGGGTTCTCAATATGCGAACACCTATGTTTGGCTACACACACAGAGATACCGGCAATGGACATTAGATCACCATCCATATATTTGATTTTTCCAAATAGAAAACTTTATTTTTTTGTTCAAAAACAAAAAAAGATACCTGTGTTTCGTAAAGGAGCCGGTGCTTTTTGGTTTTTTTAAATAACATTTTTTTATTTAGCAACACATTGGGGGGAGCAGGCAAGTGACCTCCTGGACATCTGTCTGCTCCCATTTTGTCCACTTGCTGACACAATAACCAAAGCGAAGCTGTTTAACAGGGATAACTTTCCCTTTGCTAAATTGTTACTACCTCCTTTGAGGAATCGGTAACATTTTAATGACTTACAACCACAATTAAACATTGAGGCATTCACCGTGATTTGTAATTAGGAATGGATACCCTCTTCATTCCCCTTCCTAACTGAGAATCTGACTGAGTGGATCAATCCCTTTTGTACTTCAGAAATGCTTTCCCAAATCGCAAAATAGGTTCAGTAAACACTAAAATGTAATTTGTCGTAGCAAACCCAACAATTTTGCAAATCGTAGAATTTACGATTGCAGAGTGTGTTTTAGCACATGTGTACGAAAGTTCTCCTGCCATATATCGGGCAATAACTAGCAGGGACTAGCTAAATGACTTAAGTCCTCCTATCAAATGTTAAGCATTAAGTGCCAGATGTAAGACCGTTTTTAGCTGTTGCAAACAGAAAATTGAGCTATTTGTGACCGCTAATAATGGTTGTAGCATGTACAAACTCTAGTTTGTGAGCCAGTAACCTATTATCGACTCGCAAAATATGGTTTGTGAGTCGCTATTAGGAAGGGGCATGCCAAGGGTGTCCCTTCCTATTAGCAAGTCGCAGGGAGCTGTATGATTGTTTTGTGACCGCAAGTGCAGTCGCAAAACAATTGCAGTGACCACCAATTTCAAATTGGTGGTAAACCAACTGCATACAAGAAGATGTCCACAGGGGACCCGTTGCGTTTGTTAGTAAAAATATTTTTTAAGAGCAGGCCTGCCCTGTAAAAATGTAAAGAAAAAGTTTCATTTTTTTCTTTTAAAAGCATTCGTTTTCCTTAAAGGAACGCAGGCTGCATTTGAAAAAAAAAGTTGCTTTATTTAAAAAGCAAACACAGACATGGTGTTCTGCAGTCCCCAGCAGGCCACCATCCCTGTGGTATTGGCCCTTCCCAATGGGTCACAAATTTCGATCTGCTTCATGAATATTAATGAGGCAGGTCTTTCGCAATCCCTTTTAGAATCGCTAATGTGTCTGAGACACATTAGTACATTCAGTTTTGCGAGTGGCAAAAAAATCGCAATTTGTGACCCACAAAATGGAATGGTCGTACATATGATCGTAAATCAAAAGGACTGTGGAAAAGGCTTGCCGCTTCTGGCACATATCGTGCATTGAGCAGCAGGAGCAGTAGAAATTCTCAGAGAGATGTTACAGTGTACCAGGCATGTGCCTGCAGTTACCTGGAATGATGGTTAAAATGTCCTTCTATTTCCTCAGTGTTGATGAGTTACAATATTAATTAATGAAAATCGCAAAAGTAAAAAAGGCATGGGAAATAAATCTTAATATTTGTTCTGAAAGCTTCACTGGTCTTGGCAGCTGATGGCCAATTTCAGAAATATGCTTCCTTTGTGTTTGACTCTCTTCCTCATTATCCTATGAAATCTGAGTAATTAAATCATCATTAGCTTCATGAATGGATCATAATACTTGGGAGTATGGCAAAAGAGGTGTTGAGAGATGGACCACTATCCTCCCAAGCGTAATCACTCCTGTTTATTATTTGCCTTACTCTCTTTTCCTTTCCTCTTCCCTCCACTGCACCAAATGGCACCATCTCTCACAAGCAGACCACAGGAAAGCAGCATTTGCTTTAGAATATTTGTTTATATAGGTACCTTTAGTCAATTTGAATTGCAACAGGACTTGCAAATTGGGAAAATGGTGAGTGTTAGACCTATCAGCCTTAGGGTGATCTTTCCCGAAACATTTTTTGCCTTCTCCCATTATTTTTGCTGATCTAATTTTTGCTAGCCTTAGGACTCTGCACACTTTCTCACTGTTAACTAGTGCTAAAGTTCTTGTGTTCTCTCCGCTAAACATCGTAGAATGGCTTATACCCAATTGGTATATTTAATCTACTTGTAAGTCCCTACTAAAGTGACATTACCTGTGCCCAAGCCTGTAAATAAATTAAATGCTGTTAGTTGGCCTGCAGCTGTGATTGTACCACCCACTTAAGTAGCACTTTAAACATGTCTCGGGCTGGCCATTGAAGCCTGTGTGCAGTTTTAAACTGCCATTTCAACCTGGCAAAATAAACCTGTTGCCATGCCCAAAATTTCCTTTTTAATACATTTGCTCCTATGGTAAATGGACAGCCCAAAGGACATGGTTCAATGTATTTAAAGTTGGACATGTACTTTTAAGTTTTGCATGACCTGGTAGTGAGCAACTCTTAAATTCATTTTGCACTACTGCATTGCCTACCGCTCCCATAGGATAACATTGGTGTTACCTTATTACATTTAATAATCTGTAATATCCCAATGGGAGCAGATATCCAGTTCATGTTTGGTATCTTTGCAATTCACTTGTGGTGAAGTTGGATTTCAAATTGCAAATCTGAAAATGCCCCTTTTAGAAAGTTGGCACTTTCCTGCCTCAGCCATTTAATGCCTGCAGCCTCTCTCTGGGTCCCATGACTGGATATTGGACTTTGTGTATTCATCATAGACAACCACACACAAAATATAGATTAGGTGTGCCTGGATGGGCCATCACTGGCAAAATGGGAGGGAGGAGCTGGCCACAGCTCTACTTACAGCCGAATAGGCTGTATCATGCCTCTACACAAAGGGCTACATACCACCTGTACTTAGTCAGGAGCCATGACAGGGAAGGCAGGATGCCTGGGGACTTCAAAGGGAATTTCTAAAAGCTTCTCCCACATTCCAGAGGAAGGGCCTCTGGTATAAATATTGGCCCTCAGACACCACCTCTTCAGTACACTTTTGGGGCTGTGCATATTCTGCAAGGAAGGACTGCTGTGTTGCTGAAAGGACTGCCACTCTGCTAGACTGCTGCTCTGAAGGACTGCTGCTCTATTGCCTGGGTGAGAAGGACTGGACCTGCCTCTGTATGAACCCAGGACCCCAGAGTAACTCCAAGGGCTAGTTGGCTGGCCATCTGATTTGTGCCTCAGGGACAGAAGGCTCCAGCAACTTTGATCCCAGCACCTGGTCTCTGCTTTCTGTGAGTCTACCCTGCCAAGAGGTGGTACCCTAGTCCCTGGACTCTTGGAAGTGGGCCTAAGGTGGTCTGCCAGCCTTCAGGGGCCCAGCCGAACAGATGTATCTCTTCTGCTGCACGGCACAAGCCCAAGCAGAACTGATGCATTTCTGCTGCTGCATGGATCAAACTTGTTGCAAAGACCAGGATCGCTTTCGCAGCCACTTGGGAACCACCGCTGCGCAATGCATCCATGGCTCAGGTCCTCGCATCCCTCATCGACAGCAGCCTCAACGACAACGATGGAGTCTGCCTCGCTGCTCCCCGGAACCGACGCATCGCCCAACTGCGCGACAAATCTACGACACCATGTGCCCCCCTGAGTGCATGCACAGAAGTTCCAGCACGGCATGGACGTTCGAGTGCATGCCTTGCTGGAACTTCCTTTGCCATTCCCATGGTAGTGCCTACTTTATAGGCACCACCATGGGAACGGCAAAGGAAATGCCTGCCAATTACTTAAAAAGTCCTTATTGGGTGGGCCGTCTTCACGTGGCTTTCATGCAGCAGTGCCTGCGGAGAGCCGGCGCAACTGCGCCAAAGTCGTAATCAGGGCCTTTGTGTCAAGAGCTCAGCATGAATTACAACTGTACTAGCAGTTTTAAATATCTGAAATGGCCTCCTGCAGATCCTGAACTCAATGGCCTTGGAGTCAGGCAGTGCTCGAGTGAGTCTCATCCTTGCTCTGCCGTCCTGCAGCCTGGGCCCACAGCTTCTTGTTCTCCTCAAAGCTTCCATGTTTGGATCAAAGTTATTGCTCCAGGTGTAACGGGTCAAGGCGCAGCGAGCTGTGGCCCACAGAAGGGCAGCACCCATCAAGGCCACCATGACAGAACCATCTATTGCACGTGAGGGCCGGTGAGGTGGAGGTTGCGGGCTTAGTGATGCCAAGGGCCAAGACTGCTGTGACAGCACACACTAGAGACTACATCTGTCACACAGAGATAGGCTGCTCACGCACCTGACAGCCGGATACAGCAGGAACGATGATGATGCTAGTAAACCTCTTCCCCTTCGGAGAGATACTCTCGAGCGTACGGATGGGGAACCACACAAGAATAATCTCTCCCCAGGGGAAAGGGAAAAAAGGGAGAAAAGAAAAGAAACCAGGTGGCGCTGTAGGCTCAGGAATGGATCTCTTCTGATGCTGAGGACCTCACATCCCTATCTGCCACCCACTGTGCCTTAGTCGTTGGTGACACGGCTCTGCAAATGCCACGAAGTGAAATAAGGATTCAAAGGAAACGAAGGAAAACAAAACAAGGCGTGGAATTAACTCATTCCACCAGAGGTACTTATCTGACTGGAGATAACCCTCGCTGCAGTTAGAGTTCGCCGTCCGGCTGAGCTCTTCTTCTCCCACTACTTAGGGAGCAGTTCCATAGGGTATTCTGCGCAGTCCGGTTCTCTCTTTCCTAGACGGGAGTTCAACCAAGGATAGAGACGTTGTCCTCACGCTCTACCGCCTTTAACTCGCGTTGTCCTGGAGATACCTTGCCCCAGGGGGAATAGCCGGATACTTGCTAGGGGCAGGGCAGAACAGTAGAGTCCCGGATCACAATCTCTCTGGATTGTAATGTTGTTACCCTAGTGTGGGCATAACTTGGCAGCATCAGCCGCCCTGGGCTCGAAGAACGTGAAGTACCGTACTTCGAGTGAGGTAGGAGGTCTCTTCCCCTCCGTGATCAGTAACAGGCGAAAACCACTGCTCCGTGCAGCGTTTCCGCAGGCATTGTACGGGGCTCCTAATTGTCAGGACCCCAGTGAGAATGCTCCGTGCAACCTGCGCTCAGGCACCACCACGGACGCCTATAATTGCCGAGTTCTCCCGGCTCGTCCTTTCCGTATGCTGACGGGATGTCCACAGTAGCGAGGAGGTCCAGGATCGCCTTCCCCCCGTCACGAGTGTTCTGCAGACCTAGGGATTCTGCGAACGGCAAGAGTCCAGCAGGTGAGCTCCTGCCGCGGCTGGGTCGTTCTACAAGTGACAAGCCCCGATCTTCCCCAGGGGCAGGGCTTATCACTGTGTGTCAGGGGTCAGGGATACGCCCAGGGATTATGGGAGTTGTAGTCCCTCTTCCGTGTTACGTGACCCCCACCTACCCCATGTGCCTATCTCCGCCTGGTCCTGACAACAACTCTGCTTCGCCAGGGAACAAATGACCTGCAGGACTTCTGTATCAGCTTCGCCTTGAAGCAAATACTGGCTCTGCACTACAGAAAGAGTGAACAAATACTGGCTCTGCACTACAGAAAGAGCGTTGATTGAAGAGCCGCTGGGACCAAAAGGAGGAGAAGGAAAAGTGCCGGTACCTCCCGGGAGTTGTCTGGCCTTGAGCCTGGGGCGTAGTGGAGGGATATTCATATTGCGAA
This sequence comes from Triturus cristatus, assembly GCF_964204655.1. NCBI lineage: Eukaryota > Metazoa > Chordata > Amphibia > Caudata > Salamandridae > Triturus > Triturus cristatus. The sequence goes on along the minus strand of NC_140592.1, from coordinate 508,463,849 downwards.
ACAAAACAAAAAGTGTCCAGTTATTCTATAGTAACACAGCTGTACTGCTGTTAATACTCTGCGTAGAACGCTGCACAATCACTACAGGAAGGGAAGTGTGTGGGGCACAGACTCTGCAGGAGACAAAGAGGCAACTGCCACCATAAGCGGCCACGTGAATGCAGGTTCACACGAAGGGAGAACTCTGGCCATTACAATGTGGTACCTCGTATCACGCTTTAGATGTACATTCCTAACTCTACAATCTTCTTCAACAGCCTAGAGCTTAATACTTGCACAGCTGCAGCCATTTTTTAGAGTGCAGGTTGCTCATCAATACAAGATGGCCCAAACCAATATTGCATAGTTTAACAAGTAGGTTTCAAAGCAGATGTAGTTACATTTAAATGTCCGAGTTGTATTCACTCATGTATAAGTACTAACAAAATGAGTGTTTAAAAACACTGGACTACCTTCATCCTACCCGTTATGATTCCTGCTAAAAACACCGTACTTCCAGGAACAACTCCACTTACCTGGTGCTTTGACATGTTGTAATGGAGCTCCAAAACTAAATTGTCTATTCATAGTTTAGTCACATATTTTGTGATGTAAATATAGCAGATATTGCATACATTAGCCCTTTGCGTCCATGTTTCTAAGATTGTGATACTCTCTGAGACAGAATGAATAATGAAATAAGATGGCTGCCTAGATTCAGCTCCTTTGCTGAGGCTCCAGCAGCCTGAAATCACAACCCTGAGAATATTCCCAGCTTGGCAATGCATCATGGTATGTGCTGAGCTCCTGAGGGGAAGCAAAGTTTGGAGAGGGAAAGGCCATAGTAATTTTGACCACATCTCTCCCATTGTCTGCTCCCTGCAATGGGACCCCATTGAGACAAGAATCCAATTTAAGAATTCCTTCATTACTCATAGCCCTCCACAACTCCACTTCCTCCTACCCAGTTTGTAAACTGATGGTCTCTAGAACTCAACCAGGATCAAGAAACGTGGAGTCACTCCTGCTTGAACCTCTGACTTTCTGACAAGAAGTCTGCATGAGACAGGCCTTCTCTGGTAGTGCAACAAGGCTTTGGAACTCCCTCCAACCAGCCCTATGGACAGCCTGGTGTCTCCTCACATTCCAAAGGGAACTCAAAATACTCCTCTTTGAGGAACCCTTTGGTTAAAGTGGGGATCGTTGCTAATGTCTCCAATGTTGTCTATACCGGTCTTTCCTGTCACAAAATATTTCTTCTCTCTTTTCTCTTGGTTACTTACTGCTGATTACTATCATCGTTACCTGATTACCTCTTTTACTATAATGTCCCTGCTGTTATGGACTATTGGTTCCTTGCTTTCCTCGTTGTAATATATTGTTTTTGTGACTACTTCCTGCTCTTTTAGTAAAGACCTCTAATAACTTTAACCCAAGTCTGCGCTATAAATCGAGATATAAGTGTAATTGCAGAAGTCCACCCTTGCATACTCAATGCACTGGCATTGGACATAAAGTTGCGGCGAGTGCTGGAGCACCATCCAATAACCTGCAAAGGTTTTAGGGGGAAAATGGGCAGAAGAGAGGCCCTTTGAGTTTACTTTTCCTTGTAATATTCAACAGATGGTCCAAGGTTAAATGCAATTAAACTGAGAATAACAAATTTTGTCACACTATTGTTAAATCTTTTTGCATGCAGATCCATATTTACATTTGTCATCCCGAGAACGGATGGATTTTTCATATAACTAGCATTTTGTGCAGTTTTAGGGCCATAGTCTCAAGGAGCTATCGCCGAGCTAACGGCACTTTATCGCACCCAAAGTTGCCATAAACATATCGCCCCATTCACAAGCTGGTGTCAACAGCCCATAACACCAGTTTACCCTCGATAGCAGCCGCAAAAAACATCGCCACTGATGACCCCGGCAACTATCGCTAATGAGATGCAGAGTAGGCATTCCCGTGCCAAAAGCCGCAAAAACACCACTCCACAACATTCTCAACAACCAGACAGATCGGCGATAGGATCACAAAACATGCGATAAGGCACGTTAGCAGCAGGAAACTAACACCTGCTCTGACCTGGTGCAAAGTCGGACGGCAGACTGTACCACAAAAGGGAGCACAGCCCAGACCCACACCTGAAGAACAAGAGATGCCATGGAGCTACTGAACATGCGTGCCGGACACCCACCGCCACCCCCCCAGGACCACCCTCACCCCCCCGGACACCCAAAGCCCCCCCGGACCAACACTGAGGCAGCGCAGACAAAGACAGCAACCCTCCTAAAATGCACCAACCACACAGACCCAACACCAGATAATGTCATTGCCCACTACATGCCCAAAGGGACAACCCTCCACCACATCCTGACCACCATTGCCCACAGGCTGACGGTACCAACACAGCGGACAACCAACACCCCACCTCAGACAAAGCTGCTGGCCATGCTGCACATCTTGGCCTCTGAAACCGCCAACCAACATCCCCCTGAGATGGAGGAGTCACACAGCCAGGACAATCCAAATCCCTCACAACGGTCATGGATGACACCATCAGCTTGGTACCCTACTATCTATGCTTTCCACACACTGCGCAGGAACAGCCCGAAACCAAGCAAGGTGTGTACGCCACAGCTGGCTTCCTGCATGTGTCAGGGGGCAATTGACTGCACACATGTCCTACTAGTGGCCCCTGGCAACACTGCACACAAGAAGCGCAACAGAAAGTGCACGTATCCCACCAATGTGCAGGCAATAGTGGACCACCTGGGAATCTCTGCCAACGCTGCCGCAAACCACCCAGGCCCCTGGCAACACTGCACACAAGAAGCGCAACAGAAAGCGCACGTATCCCACCAATGTGCAGGCAATAGTGGATCACCTGGGAATCTCCGCCGCCGCAAACCACCCAGGCAGTGTGCATGATTCCTACACCTTCCGACAGTCCATCATCAACCTGCGCCACCAGGATGCCAGCCACGGAAATGCACTGCTCGTTGCCCAATACCAAATACACACACCTCAACTCCACAATTATGCAACTCACAACGCTGGGAATGCACACGTCACAAGCTCACATACAACATGCACACCCACCAGACACAACAGCACAACTCACTGTGGTAACCTGGGCCAGCCATGTACATTAGGCATCAACGGCATGGCACCTCGGCCACACAATAGCAGAATGTCGGAAGAGGTGGGGACCAGGCATGTGCGAAGGAGGCAATGGACCCATGAATGAGACTGTACACAATGCCAAGTGTGGCGTGGATGTGCTGGCCAGACTGCAGTATGCGGTCCACACACATATCCATGTCGACACACACCGCTGGTGTTTGGAGTGTGGTGGACAGTGGCCTCAACCATGTCACCCCATCCAGTGGGGAAGATCCCGGAAATGTAGCTTGTTACGTCCCCCCCTGTAAGCGTGAGCGGAGTGGGCTGGCCCGGCGTACACCAGGCCAGTGTAGGGGTGTGAATAAAAGGCACATAACGCTGGGCGTGGTCCTCTTCTGGAATGCCCAACGTCTCTGCCAGGGCAGCACCTCTCACCCCACCACAAGGCCGACGCCTTGAGATGAGTAACCAGCGATCCTGTGCGCCTGCTGCACCCCGGGACGCTGGTCACCAAACCAGTCCTGCCCACCCCAGTGTACCCAGGTCTCAATGCCCACCTGCCGACCCCGGTGTGTGTCGAAGGGGGCCCACCACGTGCTGGTGCAATCTCCAACCCAGAGGCCTGCGACCATGGCAGCCACCTCAGACCATAACGGCCTCCGCAACACAGGCCCGCAGTACTCCTTACTCGTTGACATACTCCACCGGCATGCACAGCGGACAAGTAGGTCACACATTTGGAACTGAGTCTTGATTACGCCATTGCAGTGAACATTATTTAAGGCAGAGTTTATGTCACTATACTTTTTTGTATTATATTGGGATTTGTAAGGCGCGTAAATCACCCAGAGGTTTCATAGCGCCAGCAGATACTCAGAAGATGAGCATGTGGTCAAACAGTGTTAAAATAGCCAGGTTGTCAAGAGTTTACGGAACTTCAGGTGGTTCGGTTCGAGCCTAATGGGTAAAGGGAGAGTGTTCCATGTCTCAGGGGCTATTTTAGAGAAAGATCTGTCTCCGTTTCTGACGGTTCGTACTTTGGGGACAGAGAGGAGATGCCTGCAGGAAGATCTGAGTGTTCTAGTCGGGCGATAGCCAATGAGCTTATTGGCTAGATATAATGGGCCTCTGCCGTTTAGAGTTTTATGAACCAAGCAGCAGAGTTTAAACTTAATGCGCTTTTTAATGGGAAGCCAGTGTAGTGACCTCAGACAGGGGGCGGAGGAGGTACGGGAGGGGAGATCAAGGGCCACTCTGGCTGCAGTGTTTTGCAGGACCTGGAGTTTATTCAGAAGATTTTCGTTTATGGAGGCAAAGAGCGCATTGCCATAGTCCAGGCGGCTGATAATTAGTCCCTGGACTAAAGGCAGACGGGAGGGGAAGGGGATCCACGAGAACATTTTCTTAAGGTTGCGCATAAGCCCAAAGCTGGTGCGCACAATGTTATTAATATGGTCTGTCATAGAGAGTTTGTTGTCTAACAGTATCCCTAAGTTTTGGGCTGACGCTTTGGGTGGGGGGCAGGGTCCCAACGTTGATGGCCACCAATCGTCTGACCAATATTTGTGTGCATTTCCAAAGAGCAAAATCTCTGTTTTGCCTGCATTAAGTAACAGATAATTGTTTGACATCCATTCTTTTACCGCAAGCATGCAGTGTTGGAATCTTGATTTGACATTGGTAGGATCAGTTCCCAGAGTGATGAGAATTTGTGTGTCATCAGCGTAGGATGCGGTTTCGAAACCGTGTGCTTTAATTAATTTTGCTAGTGGAGACACATAAAGATTAAAAAGTGTGGGACTTAATATGTAGCCCTGTGGCACACCCATATCTACTTCCTGATCCGTGGAGGAAAATTTGCCGATTTGGACTTTAGAGCTACGTCCAGTCAGGAAACTTTTGGTCCATAGTAAAGCTGAGCCTTCAACACCAGCCTCCGCCAGGCGCTTTAGAAGAATACTATGTGAGATGGTGTCGAAGGCAGCAGACAGATCGAGTAGTATCAAGATGGAGGACTGTTTTGCATCAAGAGTGAGTCTAACAGTGGCGGCTGGTGGATTTTTAAAGTGGTGAGGCAAAAATATTGTACCTGAGAAAACACATCCGAGTATAATGAGCGAGCTCGAAGTGCAAAAGGGGGGTGCAAGGGGTTGCTCCCCCCCAAGAAATGTTTTAAATAATGTATTCAAATGGCATCTCTTACATCACACATTTACTGCCAATTGTTGAAAAAAGGGGATCCCAATATAGCATTTTGAAGCACAAATGTGAAGAAAACATTAGAAGGAAATCAAATATGTGCCATATTCTCAAACTGGTCTGATGCAAAATGACCCTCTAGCCAAGCACATTCAACCAATGGAAATAGGCAGTCTAGAGTCCTTGTAAATAGCTCCACGAAGACTCCGGGGTACGTTGGCTGTCTTACTAGTAATGAGCTTCAGCAAGAGGGCTCAATGAGTTGTGACTTCTAATGGCATCTTATGTGACCTGTAAGTCGAGTGTTTTATTAAAGGCAAAACTAAACAATCCTTCTGAGGCAGGAATATTGAGTACTTTTGAATTAGGTAAAAGTAGCATTTGTATAGACAGTGCTTAAAAAAATTAAAGTGAAGCACTATATGAAAACACTCGGCCAGGTAATCATGCATTAAATGTATTGCAGAAGTCCTGAGAATTGCAGGTACTCTCCTTTTCAAATTGAAGAAGTGCAGGAGTAGCAGACAGTACATGCACACTTAAAGCACTGCCTTCACTACAATTGCACATGATAAATGTCCATTCAGCACTTTTTCTTTTCTAATCCTCACTCTTAGTGCTTCTCCTTGCCTTTCCATAGCTATGTCTCAACTTCTACCCATGTTCTGTCCCCTACCTCTTTAAATGTTCTATCCTGGTTCACCATCATTCTCTCCTCTGCAGGTAACTTATAGAACACTGCCAGGCCACCTGCCTCTCAGAGAGGGCATTTAGGGTTTACTGAGTCATTGGTTATGCCGAACAACACCCTGAAACTGTTTAAATGTGTACCACTCAAGCACAAACAAAATCAGCCCACAGCTGGACCTGAGTCACCGGCTCATTGTTCGCTGCCCGAAAGCCAAGTTTAACAATCCGACCCCGGAGTTTAAATATGTATGATTTCTCTGCTGCAAGGAAAGTGCCGTCTGAGGGACAGCAAATAAAGAACAACGAGGCAAGGGCGCAACGAAATCAGACATGGGGTAACCAGAAAAACAGCGAAGTGACAACAATAAATCTACACACGCCTCTCCCTACAAATGTAAAACAGAGAAGAGACAAGCAAGAACAAATGAAGTGAGGGAATCCTTCTCCTGCATAGTGCCCCTGCGCTTTGTAGCGCGGCCCATGCTCTGTAGTATAAATCTGATACATACACACATGCATTTAAAAGCCTACCTTTAGCTCCTAAAGATGGCTGTTAGGTCCTCTTATCACAATTGTTATTAAATATAAGGAGGTCTCAGGTTTTCGAAAAAGGTGGTGTCACGGGGCAGGGAGGTGTAAAAGGGCATTTGATGTGGCCTACTTGTTGGTTATGGGAAACAACACAGCCGTCCTTATCCTGCAGTGCTATCTCTCAAGTTGCAAGGTTATGCTTTCATGCTCTTGCAAACAGAGCCAACCCTCAGAGTCAGCAAATAACGGCCTCGCACCACAAACAGCGAAGTGGACTTGCTACCCCATGAATAAAACTGCCCAGGGATAAGAACAATACAACGAAGAAATAACTAAATAATAGGGGACAAGCAACAGAACACAGTCGCGGCTCGTGGAGAGAGGGGGGGGTCGCGCACGGGGGGGGGGGAAATGTAATATTTTTTTAAAAACTTACCTCACAGCCGGTCCACGGGTCCACGCCACCTCTCAGACCTCTGCTCCCCTGCGCGCCTTCACGAACGGCACTGGAGGGGCCTACCAACCCCTCTCAGCCAATCCTGGCGCTGCCAGCAGCGCCAGGATTGGCCGACGGCACAGCTTACGCTACGCCCGCCGCCTGCCCATTAGGAGAGTGAGGGGCTCCTAATGGGCATGCGCCAGCCAGTGCAAACACAAGTGCGCATGACTGGGCACGGGTGAAAATCCGCTCACCTTCCCCACTCATGCGCACTTGTGCTGCTGCCTGTTGCCCCATGTCTGACACAATCATGTCAGTCAACATGACGCCGGACCGCCCACCCCCTTCAGACTCTGAAGGGGGTGGGCGGTCCAACGTCATGCTGACTGACTTGATTGTCAGTTGGTTCTCCCTCGGCTGCTCGGCATCTTTAAACTTAAGTAAACTGATTCAGTTTACTTAAGTTTAGAAACGCCGAGGGAGCTACGGGCGGGGGGGCTACGCCCCAACGCCCCCAATTGGCTCAACAAATTTAGGCCCCTACGCCCGGGTATGCACAATGAGGTCATTCTGGCAAGGCGGGTTCCGTGGGTAGGTGAGTCAGTCAAAAGGGGCTCAGGGGATTGCGTCCTGGTTAATTTCAGAGACCCAAGAACAGTTGCTTACATCTGTAATTGGGTCGGGGGTTCCCCTTATACCACCATACAGACACTTCCCTTATCGGCCTTCTATCCTAACAGATTAGAGCGGTCTGCGGAGGGAGGCGATGAGGGTTGGACATGGGTGGGCCCGAGTAAGTTGCACCAAGGGAGAAGAGTCCTTCCCCATGGGGATCCCTGGGGTATAAACAGATGGAATCAACCAACCCTGGGTCTGAATGGGGTCCCATTTACTTTCAGTTGCAGAATAATTTAGGAATAATATTTAAAAATGCAACAGCCTACAAAGCGGACACTTCGTGACAATATATTATTGAGAACTACTGGGAGTTTATCAAATACATTTTATTTATGTCATATTATTAATACATTACATATAGATTTCAAATCATATTCATATGTTTCCGTTATTTTTCAACTCAAAACAAAAGATCGGACATTTCTTTCTTGTTCCTTGTCAGGTGAGTTGGGGATTTCAACATAACACAAGTATTCAAATCTTTTTTGGTACATAGATTACATACAGAAAAACAAATTATACTGGTGAGTAATCATGGCAGAATCTTTGGTGTATCCTACGCTCGTTTCGGCCGTGAAGCCTTCATCAGGATGCCATGTGTATATGCTTTTGTTATCCTAAACAGAATGGATATAAATCACAATCAACGATACAGTCCGCAAGTAGGTGCTATATATGCTTACTAAAGTCTATTTACAAATGATTAAAAGTGAAGGTTGTGTGCTCAAACTATCACACAATCCATTAAAACCAAGAGAAACCTATTGGTCCATACACTGTATACATTTTTTGTATAAAAATCTAATCGGCTCATACCTTATAGCCCCAACCACAGTGAAATTCTCTAAAGTAGTGATATTTGGAGATAGGGAGAAAAGTGTAGATAGAATGAGCAAAAGCTCGAATATAGTAACCTTATCTTTTTTATATATAGGGTAGAAGTCGTTGATGGAGATAAAGATCTCTCCACGAACCAACGGTGCAGCGAAGGAAATGGGGGATTTGAATACTAACAGACTTAGCGTGAATCAGAGAGAGATATTGGAACTCATACCTCGAAATAATGGAACTGTTCCCCAATGAAAAAGGAAATGCTGATGGTGTGTCGCCCGGTGGGGATGCAGCGATGATGGAATCAGATGCCCTGGACAAATAGAGTGATGCAATGAGCTAGCTGTCAGGCAGATCAATTGGGTAAAGGTTATACTCAATTGAGCATGGTATATTACCTTATGGGTGTTGATTAGAATTTAGGTTCAGCTGTGCGTGTAACCATCAGAAGGCTGGTAGGTAATTCTAAATTGGAAGGGCTGCGGCTTCTGAGAGAGAGAAGCGTGGTGGTTACTCATATCGCAAGTTGGAACAATTCTTTATGCATGTGTGGCAAATGCCTGTAGATACGGATGATAATTGTGCAGGGGTAGTTACCTAGACAGGGGTCTTAAATGCAGGGCGATTCCTATTATTTACGATACAGTGTTGGCGTGCTACAGATGTGTTAATGATGCTGGAAGAAAAGGTTGTATGTTTGAAACTGTCTATTCAGACTGCGTTTAAAGATAGTACCATATGTGTGATAGTGGGGTGCTTACCTATAATGTTGTATGGGCAGCAAGAACGGGTGGGTCCTCAACGTACCGGTAGGATCTCTGAAAATACAGGGATGGGGAAAGATGTGAGGGATTTGGTTATGCGAGCCGGGAGTAGTGGTGAGAATAAGCGCGCACGAGGAAAAGAGCAAGTAGGGCTGACGGAGCTAACGCAGCTGGCCAGCTGGCAAGTTGCTCGTTTAAATATGCCGGTACAAACTTACGTTTTGGTGAGGCCCAAGGGTTTTTCTCTATGTGCTGGCACGTCTCGTATGTATCGACCGCAGAGCTGACTGGGTGAAGTAACCACGATGGTGTCTGCGGCCGCGGTTGTATTTATGTGGCGGCGGGTTTCACTTGGAAGGTTCCCGGGAGACCCGGAAGTAAATTGTAGATATTGGATCCGGTGGACGTGCGCGATCCTAACCTTGGTTAAAAATGTATCCTCCATCTTAAAGTGGAGGGAACAGATGGGTACGTCCCGAATGGGGAGTCTGGAAAAGTAAAGTAGAGAACTGTTGATGGTATAAACAGAAAAGTAAAAAATGAATAAAGTAAAATGAAGAATTGTCGTAAATATCAGTATGTCATAACCATCATTACGGCAGAATTAGGTAAATGGTATGTGTATTTTTTGTAGAAGTAGCAGCCATAATAAACAAAAAATTGGTATGAAGTGAGGTATTGTCGTAAGTGTCAGTATATATAAAAGCCATCGTTACGGCAGAAATAGGGGAATGGTATGTGTATTTTTCGTAGACGTAACAGCCATCTTAGAATGGGTATCTTAAAATGTATCAGATCGTTTGCTGGGGAGGAGATCCCTGTAGGAGTGCCCCATTGACGTAAATGTGCAAGTGGGGCTAGTGTAGTTGATTTTGGGTTGTCTTAGGGAATAGATTCTGCACAACCAGGTGTTATCAACTGTATATTATTGAGGAAGACAGGGTACTATCTCATTGGAGTATGTCTGTTATGGATCTACTCGGTTTTTTGTAGTGGTAACTGGATGATTTAGAATAATGGGTCTAGTTTAAGTGTTATACCTGAGTACTTGATCCCATGGGATATCATTATTCATTCCCTTCTGGTATGTATTGAGGGAAAAAATCCAGTAGACCTCTCTACATTTACGTATGTTGGTACTAGCGATGCCTGTGTTGTTGTTGATTTTTTCTAGAATCAACCATCTGATTTGGTGTTCATTGTGCTGTGCTTCCATGTAGTGTCTTACAAGGGGAGCTTGGATCTTGTGTGTGCGAATGGCCGACCTATGTTCAGTCAGCCGTGTGGCCATGGATCGTGCCGTCTCACCCACGTATCCCTTGTTGCACGGACACAGGAGTAAGTAAATGATGTTAGTAGTCTTACAGTTGGTGAGAGTTTTCAGCTGTAACTTAATTTTGTTGAACATGAATGTGGGTGTCTCTATCGCAAATTGACATGCTACACATGATGAACATTTGTAGTTACCTACAAGTTTGTTCTGGCCTGTGAGGGATGTCTGAATCTGGGGCTTAGGCATATTTGTCATTCGGGAGCGAACCACCAGATCTTTTAGGTTCTTGTTCTTCCTATAGGCATATAGGGGTTTAGGGATGACATTTTCTTTCGTTTTGGTGGCATTAAGGATATGCCAGTTGGAATTAATGATGTGTCGGATCTTGCCATTCATGGTGGAGTGCCTTGTGACAAAGACTATCCTAGAGTTGGTGAGTTTGGGCTGTGGGGTTAACAGATGTTGTCTGTCAAAATATCTGGCCCTTTTGTACGAGTCCCGCACTAGCCGTTTTGGGTAACCGCGAGCCACAAACTTAGTTTTCATGGGTTCCGCCTGGATGTCAAAATCTTGTAGATTAGTACAATTCCTACGGAGACGTAGGAATTGACTGAAGGGGATACTGGTCTTTTGTGAATGTGGGTGGTAACTGTCAAAATGAAGAAGAGTATTGCGTGCGGTGGGTTTAGTATAGAGGTCTACTTCAAGGTGGTTGTCCCTATTTTGGATCAGGATGTCAAGAAATTCCACTTGGCAGTTGCTGGTGTTGGCCGTGAAGACGATGTTGTTGTCACATAAATTCAGCCAGGATACAAAGTCCATGACGTCTGTGGTGTCATCTCGCCAGATGAAGAAAACGTCATCTATGTATCTGGACCATGAAAATATGAATTCACTGTATGGGGCAATTTCGTTGTAAATATAGCGTTTCTCATATAGCGCCATATATATATTCGCCACTGTGGGGGCACAACAGATTTGGCTGTCTCGATGCTGTGGATTGACGGTATAATTCCAAAGGGGAGCTTACTGTCTGTCCAACCTCTGGGGCTGAGAGGAAAACAGGGGTGGGAGGGTGCTTACCAAGGAAGGTCTCCTTGCCACGGGCTATCCCAGCCAACGAACACTCTACTACTGAGGATTCGGCCCCCCCTGGGTCAGATCAAACTATTCCCGCTGAGACTGCCACTAACACAGATAAGGATCTGAGGTTTCTAGAAATTCTATCCTGGAACATAGCGGGGTTACCCAACAAATTAGATTGTTGTGAATGGGAAGACTTCATCAAAAATTATGATATATGTATGTTCCAGGAGACATGGGCCAGAAAGAACTATTGTTATGCTGGGTTCGCAACTTTTAATGTTCTAGCCACATGGGGTGGGAAGGGACGTCCGTCTGGTGGCCTGTCAATATGGGTTGGTTCTCATCTTGGCTGCAAGGCAGAGATTGTAGAAACAAACTCCTTGGATATTCTGTGCGTGGCCTTGTGTTGGCCCACTGGGATGGGTCTAACATTGGTAAACGTATACTCAAGACCGGTTGGAGTAGCGGGCACCTCAGGGACAATGGAGGACCTGGCTACTTTTCTTGATTCTGTTTCCAGCTCAGCAACACTCCTTGTCGGAGGTGACTTTAACATCCAGTATGAACCCCTCCCGGCATATCTAGACGGGGTTAGCAGTGAGGAGGACGATCTCTGGGGGCATTCCAACTATTGCGGGCCCCCCGGTCAGGGCATGCTCACCACTTGTATCCCAACTAACATCTATAACCCTTGCAAACTCACTTAGAGCTTGCAATGGCAGGTTCAAAGGTGACATACCACCGCGACCAACTTTTAACAGACTAGGCCACGAGTCCCGGATAGACTACATACTAACTAGATTACAGGACTGGAAACTAGTTAAAGAATTTAAAATAGTCCCTAGGCCGGATAGCGACCACAATGGCCTGTCCCTCTCCCTAGCAGCCGATGGATTCCTTTATCCTGCTGTGGTAGAAAACAAAGCAGTGGCGACAAGTTTAACTATATCTAGTAACAGGCGAAGAATAAGGTGGGAAAAACTTCTGGAAAATCCAAATCGCATTCAGGCGATTTATAAGTTAGTGGTCCCAGCCCTCGAGAAGGTGGGTAGGCTCCTCCCACAATTGCCTTCGCCCGTTGGTTGCCGCTCCTTGGGGGATATTCATCTGTCCCTGTGTAATAATCTTGCTGAGGTATTGAACCCAGTGGTTCGGCAGAGGAAAGTGAGAAGGGAAAAAGCATCTTGGTTCAATGCTAGTTGCAGGAAAGCCAAGGCAGACCTCCTTCAGGCACTTAAAAATAGGGAGGCCCATTCGGCTATTACGGAGAGGCGGGCTGCTTATAAGTTGCTCCTCGAAAATGCCAAAATAGACTGGGACTGGGAGAACTGGCCTGAAATGGCAACAGCTCTCAAAGCCAGAGACTCCAGGAAGTTCTGGCAAATAGTGAAATACGGCTCTGTTGAGCCTGCTCTGGCTATAGAGGCTAATATTGCGCCCGCAGTGTGGGAGGAACAATTTTCTTCCCTCTACAGTGTGGCAGGTCTGGATCACCTGGGAACCGAGGTCGGAGAGATAGCGTCCCTAACCAGTGCCAATTCTCCCATGTTGGAAGATTTTACTTTAAAGGATATGGAAATGGCGATTGCTCGCCTTTCCTCGGGAAAAGCGCCAGGACTTGATAAGCTCCCAGGAGACCTCTTAAAACACGAGGTTAGAATCTGGGCCCCCTACTTTCTCGTACTCTTCAATGCCATCGTCCACGGTATGTCGGTTCCCTCTACCTGGCTCGGGGCAGAGATTGTCCCCATATTTAAAAGGGGTTCACCTCTGCTTCCGGCCAATTACAGACCGATCAGTCTGATAGACGTCCCTCAGAAGCTTTTTGCGAGGCTTCTGCTGGATCGCCTTTCGGACTGGATCGAAGATAGGGAAATCTTGAGCCCTCTCCAGGCTGGGTTTCGACAAAAGGTTTCTACCGTCGACCAGGTCTTTAGGCTTTCCCTCATATATTGGAAAACAATACTGTTGGAGGGTGGCAGCCTCTATACTGTGTTTGTGGACCTGAGGGCGGCCTTTGACCTGGTTCCACGAGGTAAGCTGTGGGAAGTGCTGGCCAGAATGGGGGTACCGAGCGCCTTACTGTCGATGATCATCCGACTTCATACCAACACCTACGCTCAAGTGAGGTGTGGTAAGCAAGGCGCTCTATCCAATAAGTTTCCCGTGGGCAGAGGGTTAAGACAGGGGTGCGTACTCGCACCGAACCTGTTCTGCCTCTTTGTCAACGGGGTCATCGACCACCTCAATGGGGTCCCTAATTCTGACGTCCCTAAACTGGCAGGGAGGAGGGTTCCGGCAATTATGTTTGCGGATGACACCCTCCTCCTCTCCAAGTCACCGATGGGAATCCAGCGTGTTCTAGACGGCTTTGTGGACTTCTGTAGAGAGCACGGACTGGAGATTAACACCACGAAGACCAAATTTATGGCCTTCAACCCCCCGATTAGATTCCACTGCATCCCTCGCATTGGAAATAATCCGCTAGAAAGGGTTAACCCCTTCGAATATCTTGGTGTAACCCTTAACGAGAAAATGGGGTGGGGTCCGCACCAGGAGAAAGCCAAGCTAAAACTAGCTCAACACGCGGGTGGGATAATGAGGTTGATGTGGAAGAATAGGTCGACTCTCAAACCTATAGGCCCTCCACTCCACATCTATAGGGCCCAAGCCAGAGGAGCCGTTACTTATGGCAGTGAATTATGGGGCCATAAAGTCTCGTCTTGTCTGGCCAAGGAGGAGAACAGGTTCCTTAGGTGCTTAGTAGCCCTCCCCCTAGCACACCCCTAGTGCCATTAAGACTTGACCTAGGGATTAGACCTCTGGAAGAAGATCTGGCGCTCCGTCCTCTGATCTACTGGCGCAGATTGTGGACGGTGCCCGAATTGATCCACTACAGGCAGGGCCTGCAGGAAGTCCTCAGCCTTCCAAATTCGGGGAATATTAGCTGGCTCAGATTTGTGAGGAGTAGTCTGATGGGCTTAGGCCTTGATACTTTATGGACTGACCCTCTCGAGGCTTGCCCTAGGCTCCTAAAAAAGGCCCTCACCAAAATCTATTATGATTCTAAGGCTCCCGCATTGCTCCCTTTCAAAACCCCTGGGACACTTACGGAGCAATTTATTTGTATAAAAAATGTTTATAGCCTGGAACCAGCCTTGGATAATATATATCCAGTACAAATAAGGAAGCTGTTCTTGCAATGGAGACATGGGTCCCTGCCAATCCGTGCATTTACTAGTCATTGGATTGAGTCCGCCCCTAGCACCTGCCCGGCCTGCAGAATGAGTGATGAAACTGAATGCATATCATATTCTTCTGCCCGGTCTATAGCGAGGTGCGGAGAAAATGGATTGTCCCCATTTGTAGGAATTTGGGTTTTACCAGGTGCAATGAAGCCTTTAGAATTTTAAAGAGTGAAATGGCTCCCCACATTGTGTTTGCTGTGGCCAAATTTCTGGGGGCCTTCTGGCAAACAAGGAGACGGTACTTGAAAACGCTTACTTGATTCATTTGTACAGGCTCAAATTGTATGTGTTTGTTGTAATGAGTGGCCATATAGATGTCCTGGTTATAAATGTTTTTAAATATCCTTAATTATCTTTTAATCCATTTCACGCATGTTTCTTGTTAAACATTTTAACAGTATTATAATTGTATAATTTTATGTATCTTTTCTGGAGATCTTCTCCGAATTAAAGTTATGTTGATTGATTGACTTCAAACATATCTTTAAATGGTATCCCAGCATAGCCTAAATAAAGTAAAAATCTCAAATTTGAAGAAACTACTATGTTTTAAACGCTCAATGGACTATAATTACTTGATCTCCAGGTTACATTCCTTCTCTTCCTGTTTCCTTCTCTCTCCCCAGTAGAGTCCCCAAAGACAGTTTTACACAGTGGCTGGTGAGAATGCGCCTTCCTCATTTGTTTACTTCTGTCAGGGCATGCCTAACTCCATCCCCTCTTCCGGCTGATTCTGCAGACAACAGCTGTACGGAAGCACCAGCGACAGCGGCTTAAGTGGGGGGTACTTCGGACAGATTAATTGTTTAACACCCCATCTTAACTTTCATCTCTGGCTCCAATGTCATTGGAAGTCAAACGCAGAAACTTATAAACACTGGAAGAATAAATTACCAGGATATAAATGTGTGTCAAACAAGATTAACACAGGGCAAAAAAAGGCAATTTATTTAAATGGAAAAGAAAAAACTAAGTTAGAGGCAAAAGCAATGTGATAGCAGGACGGAAGGAAAGCAGAACTCAAATAAGTAAAGAAGGAAAGTTAAAAGGAAGCAAGATGGAAATTAAGTATAAAAAGAAAATAGAAAGAATGATGAAAATGGAAAAAAGGAAGGTAGAGGGAAGGAAAGAAAAGAAAAAAGCTTGGAATGAAGCATAGCAAGAAGAAACAAAAAAGTGGAAAATAGAATGAAAGAGTGGCAGACAGAAGGGCAAAAGAAGGAAAGAAAACAATTAATGAATGGAAGAATACAAAAAGAAAGAAAGATGGAACAAAGGGATGAAGGAAGGACAGGACGGTGATGAACAGAAAGGACAAAACAAGAGAAAAATGGGAAGAAGGGAAGATGCAAACCAGCGAAGAAAATGAAACAAGAATATTGTGAAGGGCAGAATGCTAAAAAGCTATGCACATGAAACGAAAAAAAATTGGACTGAAGGAAAGGAAGATAAAAAGTCGGAATGAGGAGAATGAAAACAGAGGAGAGGAAGAAATAGAAGATAGGAAAGAAAGACAGGGAGAAAAAAGGAAAAAATGAAAGATGTTACTGCTGGTAAGTGTGCAGTTTTGCCAAATTCTTTAAAAATCATGCTGGAAAAGTAATCATTTTAAAGCATTGTTCTAAAGGGAACAAATTCCACAGGTTCTCTCATAGAAAGTGTCAGAATCGCTCACTTTTGTAGGACATTTTGTTCCATATGTCTCAAAGTGAGGGGCATTTCTTTTTCCTGGCTACTCCCTTGTCTGCAGATCAAAAGCTATGGTAGGGATCGCTTGTGAGAAACTCTTCAACACCCCAAAAACTAGATGGAACACAAAACAGAGAGGGGCCTGGGAAATCACAACTGCATCTGCCAGCTAGTTTTAAATACTGAGCAGAAACCCCAGATCTGCAGGCCATGGATTTCTCACTGACCGGTGTTCCGGCAGAGCCCACGCACATGTTAAATGTAGGACTTGGCCCTTTTTGGCTAAAGTTCCCTAAATATTTTGCTTTCCCACTAGACCTTTTTCTTGACATGGTGTTGCCAACTTAGATGCTTTGGGCACTTTGCCACTGCTGATCAGAGGCAAAGTGCAAGTGCTCCCTATATAAAGTATAATGGTAATTGGTTGTCCACGATTGGTATGTTTGCCTCACTAGTAAAGTCCTTAGTAAAGTCCTTACTAAAGTGCACTATGTGTGCAAGGGCTGGTAATGCAAATGCTACTAGTGGGCCTGCAGCACTAATTCCGCCACCCACACCAGTAGCCTTAAAAGGGAACTCAGGCCTGCCATTGCAGTGCCTGCGCGCATTTTGTTAAACTGCCATGCTGTTCTGACAAGTGCACCCACTTGTCAGACCTTACCCTTCCCTTTCTATGCACATCAGACACCCCTATGGTAGGTCCAAGGTACCTCCTGGGCAGGGTGCAGTTCATGTGAAAGGTAGGACATGTACTAAGGTGTGTACCATGTCCTGACAGTGAAATAATCTCCATTTCGTTTTTCACTGTGGAAAGGCCATCTTGCCCATAGGACAGAATGGGGAGGCTGTGTAATATGTTTTCCAGCCTATCTTCCCAAAGGCTTAAGATGGAGAGGTGAAGTTTAGTTTGCCTGAACTCACAATGTAATAACACATCTTTGTATGAAGGTGGTTGTTGCATTGTGTGTTTAAAAGCGCTCTCTTTTGGAAGTGGCTGGGTATTTGTGCTCTAATATTTCTGTGTGTCTCTGCCTGGTGGTGGATTGACTGTCTGGATTTGAAAACGATAGGATCTGGGGAATGTCTTGACCCATGGGAGGAGGTGAGACAGCAACAGGCTGACCTACATCTGGAGTGTAGGGGGAGGAGTAGCCCTTAGAGGTGAAGAGGCCTGGGTTGCTGCCACAAAACAATTGTCCCATCTCCTGCTGAGTGATTGAGAATCCAGACCCCCACTAATCAAAGGAAGAAGGTGTCACTGGCAGGGAGACACCCAGAACTGGTTTAAACATGGGTCAGTACCCCCTTGAACACAAAGACTTCAAAGGCATTGAGGGGTATAACTATTAGAGCTGAAGCCCCTGAACTTTGGAGAATGGCTTGATCAAGATTGAACAAGACTGGAGCTACTTCGTGGTCAAGACGAACCTTTGCCAAGGAAGAAACAACTGAAGAGACTGAAGGAAAGTATTGACCCTTGCTGTGTGTTCTGGGGCTGGCCTGCAGTTTTCTGTTTTAACCAAGGAAAGGCAAAAGGGACTTTGCTGTGTGCTGTTTCCCCCTGCTTGAAAGGACTTTGCTGTGCTGTGTCCTGAAGTAACTTATCCCAAGGGCCCGAGGTGAGCTGGCTCCCTGTTGCGGAGACTCAGGAACACAAAAGTTTTCAGGAGAGTCTCAGCGACGCTGTGTGTGTGTGCTTTTTGCAGCCTGAGACCCTTGTAAGGAGTGCCCTGTGATCGTGGGCACTTGGAGTCCCAGCGAGTCTCAGCGATGCTGTGTGTTGTGCAATTTGCAGCCTGAGCCCTTCGTGAGGATCGTCCTGTTATCGTGTGCACCGGAATCCAAGTGAGTCTCAGTGACGCTGTGGGCGTGTGCTTTGTGCAGCCTGAGACCTTCATGAGGATTGCCTTGTTAACATGTACACCCGGAGTCCAAGTGAGTCTCAGCGACGCTGTGTGCTTTGTGCAGCCTGAGACCTTCATGAGGATTGCCTTGTTAACGTGTACACCCGGAGTCCAAGTGAGTCTCACCGACGCTGTGTGCGTGTTCTTCGTGCAGCCTGAGACCTTTGTGAGGAGTGCCCGGTGATCGTGCACCCAAAGCTTAAGGGAGTCTCAGCGACGCTGTGTGCGTGTGCCCTGTGGCAGCCTGAGATCTTCATAGCAGTAACAGCCTGGACCAGCAACCACGGAGGAGCTGAGCCGTTGGCCCGAGCCCGCCGTTGCCAGAGCAGGACCTCAAGCCAACCTCGTCGAGGGAGGGCCCGAGTCCCATTGCCCAGAATTCACAAAGATTGCATCGGAGGCCCAAGTCGCTGGAAGAGGAGAGGAGAGTGAGGCCGCACCCCCCAGGTAACGTGTGTCAATGCCTGGGGCGGGGTGCAGGCTCAAAATGGAGACGCGCTCTGCCTCTCTCTCATTCCGGCAGCACGAGCCTCTGCTTAGGCTCGTATCGCGGCCCGTACTTGCCAAGGGAGTGGCAGTACCGGGGCCGGAGTGAGGAGCTGCACTTTTTGTTACACCATACCCGTGTTGGGGGCAACTGTTGACAGAGGCTGACTGCGAGTCAGCACGAGTGGCGGAGAGCCCGCCTAAGGCACCGTGATCGGTGCTGGAGTGTATTAGGCCTTGCATTATTTCTGCATAACAAACTACCTGATTAGCATATTATACATTTCATTATTCCTGCATAATGAACTACCTGATGAGTGTATTACACATTGCATTATTTCTGCATAACCAAGTTCCTGGTTGTTGTGTTACGCATTGCATTATTTTTACATTGCAAAGTGCCTGATTGTTGCGTTACTCATTTGATTACTTTTCCATTGCAAAGTGCTTGATTCTAGCATTACGAACTGCATAACATTGTATTAGGACTACAGTAGAAGGTTTAGAAGTGCTCATTAATATCGCCAGAACTTACAAGTGCTGGCTAGCCTAACAACCAGCCAGGAGGAATATTACAAATACGCATATGTTGGATTTATATCGTGTGGTCTTATCGTATATATTTTTATATACAATTTATACTTGTTTTGATAAAACTCGTGTGGAGTCCATTTGTGGTGTCATCATTGGGTTGCTGTGAATGTGGTTGCAAATACTTTACACATTTGCCTTGAAGATAAGCCTGGCTGCTCTTGCCAAGCTACCAAGGGGGTGAGGTAGGGCTATCTGAGAAGGTGTCCTTCCTTTCCCCGACGTGGAAACACGGGTCCCTATTTGGCCTAAGGTACCTACCTCAGCCAACCAGGGATTCCGGGTCTAACATTAAAGATTTCTAAATTCCAGGGCTGGCGTCTTTTGATGCCTAGAAACTGTGGCAGATAGATTGAAAATGTGTAGCTGAGGTACTGTGCCTTCTGTTTTGGGTTGAGGGTTTATTTGGCTCTGTGAATTCCAGAAGCATGACTGAAAACTCTGGAGGATCCTGTGTGTTCAGCAGCCCCCTCCTTGTTTATCGCTGTCTGAACTAGGCACCTGCCCTTTATCTCCACAACTACCTCGTACACCAGCTCACGCCAAATTGCATATGGAGGCTGAGTGTGGAGTATGTGCGACTGAGCAAAAGGGGCTGCTGAGAAGTTTGGATGCTCAAGTGATTGTATTAGTTTCATCTGCATTTGGGTAGCACAGTTGGAGATCAGTACCCCTTGATACACTGTGGCTCTCTGAAGCTGTTCCACAGTAAGCAATAACATTAGTCTTGAATGCTGCTGGTGTGTGTGAATGCATGCACATACATTTGATTTTTATATGCATGTATTTGAGTGTGTAAATGTGTTGTGCCCATCTTTGTTGTAATAGTAGCCCCAACATCATGGTAATAATTCTTGTTATTTTGCAGACATTCCAGATATAATGCTGCTCACCCCTGAAAACTGACGATGCCATGGAATAGTAGTGGTAATTGTTCAAATATTGTGAGTATCCATGGCATGACAGTGCTAACTCCTGTTAAAATGTTTGCCCTGTGATAATGTTGGTAGTTCATGGTATGTTATTGGGCACCCATGGCATTTTTTTTTTTTTTAGTCATCATTTATTTTCAATATGCTTTAAACTCAAGGAAAGGGGTCTTCCGCCCATCACAAATGGCCAGGATGATTTTTAGGGATTCCGGTCACTCCACAAGGGAGAGATGGACGTGGCATGGTGGTGCATCCACCTTTTATATTCCTAGCATAATGTTAGTAAATATTGACATCTTATGGACATCCATGACATACAGTTTGCTGCCAATCCCTGGTAAAATGCTGGTGCGGGCATAATTTGTTGATTCTTGGCACATTGTGGCTATCCATACTATGAATGTGTCCCCTAGTAAAATGATGGGTGGCCCCGGTGTAACACTGGTAGTTCAAGGTTTTCTGTGGACATCCATGGCATGTTGATGCCCCACAGGTAATATGCGGGCCTCCGAATTATGATGGTAAATCTTGTCACTTTGTGCGAAGCCATGGCAAGAAATGTTGATACACTGATGTGCAAGATAGAATCTATTCTTAGGTGGCATCAGTAAATGTGAGTATTAGATAGAAATGCCTGAGTCATATTTGGGCACAAAACTTGCATTTTAAAAAAAATATAATGTGATATTTCTGAGTGAATATGCTTTTTCTTGAAAATAATAAGCTTTTGTTTGGAGAATCAAGTTATTTTTATAACATGAAAAGCTTGTATGCAAAAATGTGTGTCTTTTCAGAAACTGACACGGTGATGTTTGTTGATTGCATTTCCAAATATAAAATTGAAGCTGAGTGGACTCTACTCAGGATGGGTGGGTGCGGGGGTTTGGGTGGCGGGGATGCAAGGGTGTCTGGCTGGAAAGGGCTGAGCGAATTATATTAAGGTTAAAATGTGATACTATTGAATGTTTGTGTGGTAATGACGCCGCAGACAGGGTGAGGTTGAGATGGTTTATTCAACAGCTACATGGTTGTGGAGCCAGCGACAGCAGAGGCTCCAGCAGGTACAGCTCAACTCGAGCTGTGAACTCCTCTTTAACAGATTCTAAATCACTTAGCTACAGGTAACATTCCAACAGTACATGCTGGACACAGAGAACACAGTCTCATTCTAATACAGTCTAATACTAATATTTACAGGATACCTTACTACACATCTTCCCTTGTTCCCACAAAATCAAAAAGGAGCACAAAAAAAAAAAAAAAAAAAAACAGAAAATGCACATTTTGTGACCTGAACCTAGCAGGATTCACACATGTTCTGGCACTCCTAATGTTCAACTGCTGAGAAGACATGCTAACATTAGCACCCTCTAGGTAGTTACAACCAGAGACATTGAATTTTTGAGGAACTTTAGTGATCTTGGAGAAATTCCACCAATGACCCCCTTCAACCTGTACAGCATGTCCCACCAATTTCACAACGTTCACAGGTTGCCTGTATTTGCTTTCACCTTTGTTCACATGCACAGAGGATTTTATCCTGACCATGTCTCCCACGTCTAGTAAAGACATCTCAGCCCCTTTCTTGGCATCAAACCACCCCTTCTGTTTGTTTTGAGTCACCCACATGTTCTCTTTGACAATCGACATCAATGTCACCACATCTGAATCAGACTTAAGCCCTTTAGACACCGACCCATGTCTGAATGTAGTGTTAGCTTTTCTAACCCCATAAGCACAAAAGGTGATTTTTTGTGGAAGAATGGGGTGTGGTCCTGTAGAACCAAATCATGCTGCGCAGTGCCAGGTTCACATCGTGATTTTTAACTTTGGGCCACTTGACACGTTCTTCCACTACACGGTTCATCCTCTCAACAAGACCATTGGTTAGAGGGTGATAAAGAGAACTCCTCAAATACTTGACCCCAGAGGTCCCCAGAAAAGACTGAAACTCGCTGCTCAAAAATTGCTTCCCATTGTCAGAAAACACAAATTCAGGAAACCCTTCTCTCATGAATACATCTTTAAGAAACTCAATATCATTCACATAGGCCCAACAGGGATTTCACACCACTTTTATCTATAGGTGCCGGGGCAATGACAATGGCCTCCAGTAATCTGGGTTAGGGCTGACTCCTTCTTGAGAAACCACATGTCCCAAATATTCCACCTTCTCACAAAAAAACTCACACTTTTCTGCTTTAAGAACCACTCCATGCTCCTTAAACAATGTCAACACCTTTTGAAGAATGCAATCTTGAGAGGAAGCGTCTTCAGCGAAGAGAAGAACGGCTCTTGGAACACCAGAACACCATGAAACTCTTTGAGAATGTTGTTCATGTCTCTCTGAAATAAAGAGGCTGCTGACACCAAACCAAATGGCAGTCGATATTGGAAAGTGTCTAAAGGAGATATAAAGGCTTTGAGGTGATGGGAATCAGGATGGAGTTCCATGTGATGATAGGCACTGGCTTTATCGAATTTAGAAAAATATTAGCTCCTCTGGTAGAAGCAAACAAATCACTTATCTTGGGTAAAGGATGCGAGTCCACCCATATTTCGTTGTTAAGTGATCTCAAATTGCCACAAACTCTAAGTTGTCCACTCCGCTTACGGGCTACCACCAATGGAGAAAGCCACAATGAGGCCTCTGTAGGTTCAATTATCCCCTTTGCACATAGATCCTTCAATTCATTTTATAAGTGAGTCCTTACACTATAAGGCACTCCCCTGAGTTTATGTTTGACAGGCTTGGCACCTTCCTTGACTACAATTTTGTATTTGAACCCTCTAATATTTCCGAGACTATTACCAAACACAGATGGGAATTTGACTTTCCACTCTTGCCCCACATCATCGTTGCACCTTACAACCAACACTTGTTCACGAGTTCCAAGTTTCCATATCATGCCAAACAATCCCTGATGAAACCAACCAAGGATATTCAATCCTTTCACTGCCACATACATTTTGCCTTTAATTCTCCTTCCTTGTAACATCATGTCCTCCTCAAAAAACCCAGGTAAATTGATTTTCCGCCCTTTGTAGGACACAGAAGAATGGTCAGGAGGAGATAACTGCAACGAACCCCCCCAGGTTTCTTCAAAAAGTATTTGGGTGATCATAGTTATACGAGCACGCGAGTCAGCCAGCAACTTAAGCACCTTGCCTCCCACTGTAATATCTATGATGGGTTTTATACAGGTGAATGGATCACCTTCAATAGGGCTCTCTATAGAACCAAAGTTAAAAATGTTCTCACTCACAGTGCACTCATGTTTTTCACAAACAACAGCGATGACCTCAGCATCAGACTCATCATCAGATTCTATGGCATACCCCTCAGGCTTCTTGAATGCCCTTTTTTAAGATATACTTTAGCAAAAATGACCAGTCCTTTTGCAGTAATTGCAAGTTACGTTAATGGCTGAGCAATTCGTATTTTTGAGGTGGGGGGCATTCCCGCACCTAAAGCACATGTTCGCTGTATTCATAGTTTGGCCTTCAGATTTGACAAACTTGGAGGCTCCTTTGGCACTATGGTTTCTCGACTGTGGCAACGGCATTAACACATGCTCTACTCTTATCATCTAACTCCTTCAAGGTGAACATTGAAATTTGTATGCCCTTGGCAACCTTGATGGTTTCATCTAAGGATGGCTCACCCATACTCAACAGTTTCTGCCTTATGTGTTTGTCCTTTCATTGGCAAACAAACTGATCCCTTATCAGTTGATCCGTGAAGTTTTTAAATTTGCAGTCAGCTGTTAGCCTTCTCAACATCAATAATCAATATGTAGGAGTCCAGATCTTCTCCTTCACTCTGTTTTCTTTTAAAGAATTTGTGCCTCTGTATCATGAGACTGGGTTGTCTATCAAATGTATTCTTTAGTTTAAGCACAGTCTCACAATATTCATCCACTCCATTGCTATCTTAAGGAGATACATTTGGTAAGTGTTTAAAGATGGACCTACCTATACACCTTAGAGAATGTAGTGGTAGACATTTTTTTCTGTCTGCACTAAGTCTGGAAGCTCATATTGCCCCTAAGTATCTTTCAAAAGCATCATGCCATATTTCCCATCTAACAGGTGGTTCACCTGGAGTATCCAAAAATGCAGGTGGAGGGTTTACTGCTTGCATTGTACACATATTAGTTTGATTGAATGTGTCTAGAGAAAATTGGGTAAACAGCTTGCATTGGTTAGAGAAGGAGATAATGTGAGAAACACACTTGTACAGAACATTAAAACAGTATGAAATAAAGGATACTGTAAAATTATGATATCGAGTGGAACGAGGTTGAAATTAGTGTACTTGGTACGGGTCTCATTTTTCAGAAAAAAGCAACTGATTTAGTGTGTCTATCACTTATGAAGACGGAGAAATAACAGGTGTGTGTATCACCGGTTGACACACAGCAGTTGGATGAGATGAAAAGAAGTGCACCTTCGACGTCGGTCTGATCTGCTGTGTAGACAAGTTTTCGGGCAGCAGCAGGCATGGATACGCAGAGACATGCGTGTCGTCATTAAAACGCTTAAAGTTTGAGGAATCTGAATGGTGGCAGTCCCAACCTTCTAAAAAGGCTGCCATAATTAATGTAGCGGCGTTACGTGAAAGTGTATGAAGAACTGTCTCTGTTAAATGTAAATTGATACTTGTATAGCGCACTACTCACCCGCAAGGGTCTCAAGGCGCTTGTACGAATACCGCTGTGGAACCAATCCTGGCTTTCCCTATGAGGCATCCACTCCTGGGCACCCCCAAGGTGGAGGCCAGGCATCCTTTAGCGTTGTGGGGGCCGTTGTGGAGATTAAGCAAGCTATTGCCCAGAGTTGCAGAGTGGGACTCCATGATTGGAATGGCACCGAGGCGAGTGGAATTTTTGAGCCCAAGACCCGCCGAGGCGGGGAATTGAACCCTGGTCCCGGGCTAGACCTCTGCATCAGGGTCTGCCGCTCTAATCATTGAGCCACACTTCTCCACTAGAAAAGAGTCGCCGCACACCAGCTTCTGTGTAAGGAAGAGTTTCCGACATCACATTGGAGCTGTGAGCTTCGTTGGGAATGGCGTGCAGCATTATTAAATCAGTGCCTGTCACCCAAACAAAAGAAAAAAAAACAGTTGCACGAGGTAGGCTTATCCGACATCACAGAGGAGCCGTGAGCTTCGGGGAGAATGGCGTGCAGGATTATTAAATCAACGCCTGCCGCCAATATGAAAAGAAACACTTCTGCGCACGGTAGGATTATGGAGAGGGCGCGCAAGAAAAAACACTGCCGCTCTGGGAATAGGGGTTTGATCCCAAATTAAAAGTCATGCACCATACCTTTATGTATGATAGTAGAGCAGTATTCAGTGCCGGTCAGGGACAGGACGTTGAGGTATTTTCTTGTGGCAGGAATTCTTTTAGAACTTTTCTCTTGTTGTGGAAATGCTTTGCGCGCAGCGGGTATCACCATGTAGCTAGAACCTTCCCCAAATTTCTGTAGTAATGATGCTGAAGACAGGGTGAGGTTGAGATGGTTTATTCAACAGCTACATGGTTGTGAAACCAGTGACAGCAGAGGCTCCACCAGGCACAGCTCAACTCCAACTGTGAACTCCTCTTTAACAGATTCTAAATCACTTGGCAACGGTAAGATTCTAACAGTACATGCTGGACACAGAGAACACAGTCTCATCCTAATACAGTCTAATGCTAATATTTACAGGATACCTTAATACAGATTGACACAAAGCTTTAGGATAACACATAAATTCAGTTTCTTTTTGCCTTGGAAAACCTCCAAGACATATTTAACCCCTAGCGAAACAAGTGCTGGCTGCCGTTCATTGTATGCCATAGATGGGGATAATCCCGGTCTTCCTGCACATCTATTTGATTTGATTTTAAAATCAGCTAACCATTTATGCATAAGAAGAGTACTAGGACTCTAACATAATATTAATCTGATCAACCAAAGTTGGACATTCATGACTTAATCTGTAAAATCAATTTAACCCATCTGCTGATTGATGCTGTAAGATCTCCCTAACCTAAATACCAGCAGCGCTTCATGAACTTTGTTTAATCTCTAACATTGTGAGATTTATGTGAAGTGAAATGTAGAAGTGCAGGTAAATACTATGGTAAACGATGAGCTTTATGAGACTGCATTTTTACGCTTCCCTTATCGCCTTTGGCTTTTTAGATATTTCCTGGGGAAATTGTGGAGAATACAACACCATTTTGACATCCATTTTCATCAATTTTATGAGGTGGCTGAATCTTTAACCGTTCTGGGGAGTGCAAGGCGTGTTGGTACTGCATCAAATTAATGGAACATTTCATGAATGCTTGACGTGAACCTAGGATTTTATTTAGAATTTAAAATTTACTTCCAGTTTAAAAAAATGTTTTTGATGGGGAAGCTCTCCCTCGCAGACTATCCTTGATGAAGTTGTATTTGCTCACTATACTAATTTTCTGCAATTATTTGCAGACAAGTTGCACCTCACCATGTTAAAGATTACTAGCCACCACTGTGTAATAGGAAAAATATTGCTGAATATGTTACAAATATTTGGTGTTTGGCAGTGTCATTGTCATCTGTTGAATAGACAGGACTCACTTAAACATTTTATTAAGTTTGCGCAAACAATATTTTGGTTGAGACACAACGGCCAGCGGTGCTTGAATCTGGACCCAACGTGCTTGAGCCTAGAAGTAGTATAGACCCCTGAGAAAGAGTCCATCAATAGACTTTCCCTTGAGAATACATATCATCTACTTCCACATCCTCCTCCAATTCGACGTGCTTGGACTAATGCACCTCTTTAAGGCTGCTGTCCTTATATTGGTGTAAAAGCTGATTAAAGTTTGAAGCATCTCGATTGAAAGGAGAAAGTAACAGAGGAGGACTTGATTTGAACGAATGGCTGACTGTTACCATACCTAAAAACTCAGGGACACTGGTTCAGTTTAGGGGCATCGCGGTCTCCCACCCTGTCCTTTATGTGATTTATTATACTGGTTTTGTTGAATGGATATTAAAGGCGGCCATCTCAGTAAGCCAAGGTAAATCAGGTGCTTTCAGTGCTACCAACAGGTGGCTGCAAGTCGTGCCTCACCATAGCCGAGAGCAGCAAAGGCCCTGCTTCTGCAGGCATAAGGGGCAAGACCACAGTAGGCAAATATAGCTTGTTGCATGTGTGTCAAGAATTCCTGTCATACGAGGGGAGGAAAACGGTAACCAGCGAAAACGGACTACATCTCCCAGGATGCTTAGCGGTTGAGAGGTTATGTAAACAGGAGAGCTGTTACATAACTCAAGGGAAACACGCCCTTATGTAAACAGGAGAGCTGTTACATAACTCAAGGGAAACACGCCCTTATGTAAACAGGAGAGCTGTTACATAACTCAAGGGAAACACGCCCTTATGTAAACAGGAGAGCTGTTACATAACTCAAGGGAAACACGCCCTTATGTAAACAGGAGAGCTGTTACATAACTCAAGGAAAACACGCCCTATAAAGGGAGGAACCGGGAGGTACAAGGCTGTCGGATATTGTGTTTACACCGACGTACCTGCTTCGTGAAGAGCAGTGTTCCGGAGTGGTGCTCCAGTAAGGCAAGAACGGAGGTAGGTCGAGTCGTTACTCCCTGGGCCGTGTCTTGCCCCATCGTCACCTGTGAAGGACCCGGAAGCTCTACCGGTCAACCATTGAGCTTCGCTTTTTGACTCGGCTGAGTCCAAGCGCAGTGGCGCTTTTGCTGGGTGAAGTCGTAACTCCCAGCCCGACCAGAGACACAGGGACTGCCAGCTGTAACGCACACCAGGAGGTGTTTGCCGCGTTACAGACTCGGAAGTCCACAGGATCGATCGAGCGGCTGCTCTCGGTTCAGTCTTCTTGCTTGTGATTGGGGTATCGGTGACGCATCACCAGGAGGTGACTCCGCGTCCCGGTGCAGTCTGAGGAAGAGGTTGAGCGGCTGCTCCCTTCAGGTAGAGACCCCGGCTGGGTGTTTCCCTGACTCCTCGATTCTCCCCAACACTCTTCGTGCCCCTCACAGCCTACCGATTGGCATTGTCGGCCATTTCATTTCTTCCCTCTGTTGGCATACGCCGGGATCGGCGTATATGCAGAGGACGGTTAGGACCATCCGTGCTGTGGGCTGGTAACGTACTTAGCCTGGAGGATTCCAGTGACTATAACTTTTGTTTGTTCTTTGTATTTTATTTGCCTTCATTAAAAGAACTAACCCTTCACAAGTGGTTGCGTCCTCATTGTCGTGTCTGTTAAACGATCCTGAGACGTTCAGGGCGTTACAAAATATCCGACCTTAATAACACTAACTGTCTCCCGGTCGATAACAGACATGGCAACACTTGATGATGTGCTGGCTGCTTTAGCGGCCATGCAAGTTGAAGTGGCTGCCTCTAGGCAAGAAACAGCCGATGTAAAAGCCAGACTGGATGCTATCCGATTGGACCCGCTCACGCCCAGCACCTTCCTCACGAACCAGACCCCTGCGGTAGTAGTGGAAATGCCGGTAGCCATCCCCTTGGCAACACCAGAGAGGTACAGTGGGGATCCTAACACAGTGCAGGTATTCCTCACACAAGTGGCGCTACATTTATCGTGCAAACCAAAGGCGTTCCCCACGAGTCAGGCTCGTGTGGCTTTCCTTATATCCTATTTGGCTGGAAACGCGGCACAATGGGCCGTACCTCTGGTGAGCAGGGACGACCCCCTCTTATGTGATTGGGGTGCTTTTTGCGAGGAATTCCTGAAGGTATTCGACAGAAGGGCTGACTCGTACACGGCGGACCGTGAAATGCTTGAGTTGAGACAGGGATCCAACGACCTGGTGCAGTATCTCAACGCGTTCCGAAGGCTGGTTGCGGAAACCAAGTGGCCTGTTGCTAAACAGACGGCGCTCTTCCATCAAGGGCTGTGCGATGAGCTCAAGGACGCCGTGGCTCATATTGACCCTCAACCCAAGACATGTGAGGGCCTTATCAACCTGGTATTACGGCTGGAACATAGGCTAAGTGAAAGAAAGTGGGATCATGGGAGAAAAGGAAAATCCCTTCCATCCTATGTGACGGTGGGAAGTCCTGAAACTTCCACCGCATCCAAGGGAGAACCCATGGACATCAGCGCAATACGAGCGAGCCTCACAGCCACGGAGAAAGAGTCACGCCGTAAACAAGGATTGTGCCTATATTGTGGCAAAAAAGGCCACTACGTACGTGAATGCCCTGCCAAACCGAAGACGTCACGTTATCGGGCCAACCGGTCGGTAACAGCCGTGGTGGACATACCGGTGGAAAACTAGAGGACTCCAAGACCAGAGAAGGGGCATCTCGGAGTCACTCATCCATCCCTTCACTTTCCAACTCGGTCACTAAGGGACAACGACACCTGTTTATCACGGTGCACGTGGGAGTGCATGACCAGTGGATACCCGTTGTGGCCATGGTGGATTCAGGGGCCACTGGCATGTTTATGGACCACAACGAGGCATGCAGGCTAGGGCTAGTGCTTCTTCCCAAAGCAGTACCCGAAGACGTCTATGCGGTAGACGGAAGGCGATTGGTGACGGGGCCCATCGGACAGCACACGGGGGTCCTTCCGATGAGATATGGGAGGAACCATTTGGAACAAATCGATTTTAACATCATCCGAGCGCCCCAATATGGCGTCATATTGGGATTGCCGTGGCTACAGAAACACAACCCCTTTGTGGATTGGCCAACACATCGCATCGAAATGACGTCACCGTATTGCATCCTGCATTGTGGAATAAGAACGGAATCCCTTGACGCAGATGAGAGCGGGAGTCAGACGGTGGCTACAGCGGCAGAAAAAGATGTGGCTCTCCCCCAGGCTTATCACAGTTTTGAGGATGTATTTGATGAGGTGAAGGCGGAAGTGCCACCACCACATAGACAGTTTGACTGCCAGATCGACCTGGTGCCAGGGGCCAGCGTTCCCAGCGGCAGGCTGTATGCCCTGACGGAGCCTGAAAACGTGCATCTCAGGGACAAGATGGGTTTGGGGTTTGGTGAAAAAAGAGCCTTTCCACTGTACCTTTCAGGGGCCCCTGTAAGGATTAGTTATGCCACTGGTCAGGCTACTTTTGACCTGATATTCCACGCCCATCTCCAGACTTAGAAATAAAGAGCATATCTGCAAGTTCAGGGCAGAGCAGAAATACTTCCCAAGTACATGTTTTGTGGAATTACATGTGCAAATTGGTGTTCCCACATGTTTTCCACCAGGGTTCCACATGTGAAAGCAGGAAACTTGTAATGCCAATGGTGTTGGTGGCTCCAATTATTTGCCGTTCAGGAGTACTAGACCAATCAAGACAATGGCATTAGCATGTTTGAATTGTATTGTTTTCTATTTTACATATGGTACAGCCAAAAGCTTTTTGGTCCTTGAAGAGAAAAGGTGGATGGCTGAAATAATACAAGTTTTAATATCAATAGAGCCATGTCTTGACTGCTTTACAGAATTTTAAGTGACTAATTTGACCAGACAATGAAATTCAATAGGAGACAGCTAGAATAAAAAAAGTTCTGCCAGCCAAGCAAATGGATCTGATAGAAATAATAGTCAGAAAGCTGTCAAAAAATGAATGGACTCGCAAGTGTTTTGATAGGATGAAGTACTTGAGCTAGAAAATTAGGGTGGTGAACTTGCTGTATGGTTCTGCCTACTAGGCAGAGTCTTGTTCTTTGGAAAGCATCGAATCACATGCTGGGTGGTTATGATTTCTATCCACTAGCGTGATCAGATTGTGAGTTGCTGCATTCAATGGCGACCTAGGAGTAATATTTTAAAGGTTTAGATAAAAACGCATTGAAGATATCTAGGAGGTAATGGGATATAGGGAGGGATTGATAACAGTCACGCAAAGACAAGAGAAAAGAACGCTGTAACAATTTCAGACTGCGCAGTTGGAAAAGTAATTCTTCAAGAATGCTGTGGAGGACTGTAAGTGCAGAATAAATATGAATTTCAAATTTTGGGCTATTTGAATGCACATATAGTTTGGCATTCATTACCTGACCAAAGGTATTGGGCTCATAGAGGACTTTTCATGACGAGGAAGCAGTATTCCAGTCTTGCTGCTATGTACATTTAAATGGTTCAGGCAGATTTATTTTGTTTTTATCATGCACAATGCATACTTTTACTGGTTCTAGGTGCTTTAGAACAGGATACCTGTGACCTGTAAATGGGGTTACATAAACATTTTGATCTTTTGGGTGCATTTTACATTTATGTTCCAATGGGGACTCTGTGAGTGTGCCAGTTAAATAAATCTCTCTTTCACATTATATTGAACGTCCCATATGATTTAATGGTCCATTCATGCTAGCTTGGTGATGTCAATATGGCTTGTGGTTGAGAGATAAAAGGCTTTGCAGATTTTTTTAGAGTGAGCCCATTGCAGAGTTTGACCGGTACTCCCACTATCAAAGAAACAAGACAAACTTAAAAATGGATATAGAGGCACCCACATGCTCTCATTAATGATGATCTGATTGCCATCTACATGCAAATGACAATAAATTAAGGATTGATCAAAGATATTAGAATGGAAAATATAGACATTATAAAATGGAAGAAATTGTCACATGCTAGTGAACCAAACAAAAAAGACCTCTCTTGGAATTGCCTTATGGAATGAGTGCAGCGACCTTGCTATGATTGCTCTGAACCAAGGTGATCCTCCACAAGACATTGCCAGAAGGCTATTTAGTGAAACAAAGAAAAGGACAGCAGAGTATTGACTTTGGAAACAAAAGCAGCAGCACTTCTACCATCAGTGTACATCTTAAGGATATTCGTAGCAAAAATACATTATGACTTAATTGCAAAGCTGGGTAAAGGCGGAGCCTATTGCTGGTTTCAGAAAAGTCCTGGATTTGACTGATAAACACTTTCACCAATAAAGTTCATGACTGTAGCCATATGGACAGTGGGTTTATATAAACTGTGCCGGGGGGAAGGACAGCTATTCCTGGATCAGGGTATTCTCCACTTTTTTTATAGTGACAAGACTGTGCCGTCGAGACGGGAGGCTTACTTAGGGACCACATGTCTACAATAGCCACAGTGAGCAATTCCATCATTATTTTAGTTGGACAATCCGCTTGAGGACCTCCAGATACCCAGCTGTACAAACAAGTGCAAGAAACTCTTGAAAATTCAGGAAAACAACTTTGTCAGAAAAATAATCCATTTGATCTGATAGGGAACATGGTGATAGCTGACACGCCACACGGTAGTTCCAAGCTGAAACCCTTCCAATAGCTCTCAAAGACAATGGAGAGTCTTCCTTGCTGGCAATTGAAACAATGGATGCTGCCAGCTTGTCACTGTGTTTTTTACTTCGAGAAGGTGGTCTTTTCTTCTGGTCGGTGATGCTCCTGGGAGTGGGCAGCTTGATCGGGAGACTGGGGCACTGGTGAATAGCTTTGCAGCAGATGTGCCTTTGCTTGGGGGTAATATTATTAAGTTAACTTCTGAGGCTTAGACAAGGCCTCGGAAGGCAGCAAGAAGCTTTGACACAGCTTCAATGTGCACTCTGTATGAAGTGAAACTGACATATACAGCATTGCGCTCCTTTGCTTTTAGTCATTTAATATCTACTGCAGAAACAGGGGACATTTCAGATCAAGGTAAATTAGGAAGAAGTTGATTTGAAAAGAACCTCTGGAACTTTAGTCCAGATAGCAGGAGCGAGAACAAAGTAGCTAGGACTAACACGCATTGGCATAGCCAATAGGCATGTGTAAGTAGTAATTAATCACAGACAAAGTTCCATATGAAAAAAAGTTTATGGTGCTGCCACTAGATGACGAGATTGCTCACTCGTCGGGGAATGGAAAAGAGCAAGGACACAGATGTAAAAGAACTTTCCAAACATACATCAGGTTGCAAACACGGTGTCTTCCTTAAAGATAACAAAGAACAGCAATAGTTTCTAGGAGTAGCATTTGCTATATATGTACTTCCTCATCCTCTGCTCCCCTCACCCTTTGGAGGAGTCATCTAACTTTATTTAATGCTGTTCAGCGCATCGTGTGAGCCTACAGTGCTATATTCACCACATCTTCAAAGTGAAACTTCCTGTCCTAACATCAACAATTCTTGAATAGAATATCAAATGCATCGTATGTTCTTAAATACCAATGACCGTGACTGTCAGAAGGCTGGCATCCCGTGGAAAGTGTACTGTAATTAAGATGTCGTCATTAAAAATCAGAACAAGCATTGGCTGCGCGGCCGTGTAAGTAACGTGGCCCCGCAAGTGAAAGTGATCGCGCTGCACTCAATGAACCCGTGACGGAGGAAAGACAGATTGCGGCTGCGCGCTTGCTCGCAACCGCAAGCTTGAGGCCAGCAAAAGCCTATGGTACCACTTTCAAAACCCACTTACTAAATGTCTCGCCTGAGCAGTGCATGCGCTGGCTCAGGCGAGACCTAAAAAGTAAAATAAGTTACCATAAATTGAATGTAATCAGCAAGTCTCGTAAACAACACAAGCAACTATAAATAAAAACCATTTAAGATCTATAAATGATAAAGGGTCAAAAGTGGAGATTGTGGCTGCTATAAGCTTAACGAAATGGGTGAGAGGGAGAACACGCACAACGTTTCCTCTGTAATTGTTTTCGTATCCAATGTGTAGCATGCTCAAGGGGTTTCCCTCTCTGATCAAAGAGTGTGACATCCAATTCTAATGCAGCGTCCCCTGATAGGGTCCCTCCTCCTCAGCCTGCAAGGGCCTCAATGTCCCGGGGTTGTTCTGAGTTCAAGTTATCAACATAAATAAAACGTACTTGAATATTGGCCCTTGATAATCAGCTGCATTCATTTTTTCCTGTTGTAAGATATAATATGTTGTGATCATTTGTTATCCGGCGTATGCTGATTTTCACTTAGCATGGACGAGTAGGCATGTGCACTGCATGGATTTTTGACCAGGATCATTTCATTTACGTTTTGAGATACCAGTTGTTTTTAAGCATGTCACTGTGTTAACCCGAATTAATAAGTCACTGGCGGTTGACCACGGATTGTTTTCTCATGTTATGTTATATGTATTTCTCAAGAACTATTCCCTGACAAAGGAACGGATTGATGATTGTATCTAACAGGGCAATCAGATTTGCATATCACTGCTGAAATCAAGCGATGTGTTGAACTAAATTTGAAGATGGCAGATAACTAATAAATATCGCCTAACTACATAGAAGCTTTCTTTGTTTTATTTATGTTGAAAACTTGAACTCAGAACAACCCAAGGACGTTGGGGCTCTTGCATTGCTGGGGGGGGATGGACCCTATCAGGGGTGCTATAAGCTTAACAAATAAACCCTTGCTACCAGAGAAGTAACTAGGTGGGCACACTGTCAAAGCAAGTAGACGGATCTAGTGCTGCCTTATTCAATCACCTTTTAAAGGCTCATAAAGTACCAAAAGTAGGGAAGACCCAAAGAGCGATACCTAGTAAAGAAACAAAATACAAGCTAAGTAAGAGCACTCCATCCCTCATATTCTTTTTTCAGATAATGGTAAGTGATAATATTCAGAGTTTGGCCAACAATGAAGTTGAGGCTGAGATAACTGAGGAAGTAAAATTCAAGAAGTTAGGTGATATTCAAGAAATTCAGCCTTCCACTGCCCCTCCTAGGGCAATTAAAGAGATTCCTGAACATGTGATATTACAAGAACTAGCTGGTCTTCATATTGGTGGAAAATCAAATGAAAAAGGAGAAGGAAATGTAATGATTTTCTAAGCTACCACTAGGAGTAAATACAAAGTTTTGGTACTAAATAGGTGATGTAACTTGAATCGGGATGAAAAACCCTGGCTCTGAAGACCTAAATGACACTCAATGATAAAACCTACTGGGGTGCAAAGATTAAGGGATGGGTATTACACCTAACACAACATTGGAAAATGTGCTTTAAAACTTGACAGTGGAGACAAAAAATTGATTCAAGATTTCTGAAGAAAGTTAAAAAGAGATTCATAAGGCCTGCTCAAGTCTGGAGAAAAAGTAGATGATCTGAATTCTAGAACTAAATTGCAGAAAACTACCTCGCAAGAAATTAGACAAGATGTGGAAATAAATACGCAAGATAGCATTATTAACAACACGAGAAGGAGCAAGTGCCAGCAATCTGAAAAGAATCGTGAATCAGTTATGAAAAAATGGCCTAAACTTACTAAGGATACTGGAATGGAGTGACATAAAGGTTTTGTGATTAGTCTGCTATAGGAAGCAGTTTATGTAAATAACACAATTGTGGGCCCTGTAAGAGAAATACAAAGAACCCATGGTTAACCTTTACAGACTCAGTCGTCATCAATTGAAACATACAAAACTTTTGATCAACTTTCAGATCTACACATTAAAGAAAAATATGTTACAAATGGGTTTACATTTGAAAACATGACATGCAAAGGGTATAATATTTTATATAAGATTGGACATATGTCGGACTATGGAAGGTGGACAATGGGAAGTTGGAAAAAGAAGGGAAAGACTCACACAATTAGGATCGACAGTATTGATGTGGTTCTGAGTGATGCTTAGAATAGTGTTGCACAATAAAATGTACAATATGCAGAATGCAACTGAAGGTTATGAAATGTAACTTTAATCAGGTAGAAATTTGCAGTTCAGGAGGTTTAAAGATTGAAAGCTTCCATTGGCACATAGCGTTCTGTGCCAGTATGGTGAGGGAGTTTCCTTAGGTGGAGAGCATACTGGGTTGGAAGCATGTGGGAACAAAGAGAACAAATCTCTAATGGTAACCAAAATTAGCATTCTGCAGCATAGTAAAATATGGATAAGGGCTCAGTTATGGTAACAAAGGATAGAGGACAAATCCTAGTAATGTGGGACAGATTAGGAACAAAAAGAAAACAAAGATTAGTCTTGGAGAATTTGAATATTTGTAAGGCACAAATAATAATTATGCAAGAGACTGCAAAAGGTGGTTGCAAGCTGTTATATGCACAGACCAATTATATTACTCTCAGGGTGTAGCAGTTTTGGGTAAACAAAACTTGGGGGTGCAAGTAATAAAATCAAATACAGATGAGGCTGCAAAGTGGACTTTGTTAGAGGTCAAAGTAAGTCCAAAGATATTGATGAACAGACTATTATGGAAAATGCAGACAAACCTACCTCTTTAAAAAACTGAATCAATAATGTTCCAGATTTCACCATTCTGAAAAGGGTTATATATTCCACTCTAATAAAATACAAACAGTACTCCAGGGTAGATTTCTTTATTGATAGAGCACTTATGAAACACCTGGCACATATACTCATTCATATTTGCCACAGTGTGAATGAAGTTGAATTTATTGGCATTCCTTCAGACCATTTTCCTTTCTTAAAACTATGATCACAAAAACGTATATTATCCACAGACGCCATCATGCAATCTTCACATACTTCAAAATTCAACTCAGGTGGCCCACTGAGGAATCCAGACAATCAGCTATAAATTACAAGATCCTTGTATATAGTGAACATTAAAATTGTACTCCTAAAATTTGGAGAGGATTCTAATCAGTCTGGAAGAAGCCTTGCCTGTGCCATTACTATTCATTAAAGATAATATCAATTTGTGGTCTGTTTTTATGATGAAATGTTTTTCCACAGATATGTCTTAAAATTTTGATTGCCCAAGAGTAGGCAAGAGCCTCTCTTTCAATGATGAAGCACTCAACATTCAGCACTGGGTAGGGATCTTGAAACAAGTGCTATGGTTTACCAAAGATTACCAGATTTTGAGTTAACACAGCTCCCAACCCTTCTCCGCTAGCATCTACGTACACAAGGCATTTGACATCGGGATCGTAATGGGGGCAGCACTAATGATGGCATTTTTGAGTTTGTCAAATACTAATTGATAATCTTTATCATATGAAAATTTCACCCCATTGATTTTAACAAAGCTCTTATAGGCGCTGCTATGTTTCCTTATTTAATTCTGTATGCATGACTTCCATGTTGTGCAAGTAATTACATTTTGTAAATATGCATTTCTCTTTGGTTAGAAATGTAAATATTTCCATATGTAATATCATTCCTTTTTCTTGCAATTTGTAAGACATTTACAATCTCAAATTGTGTATTTCCACAGTGTTGGTGAATGACAGAATGCCCTACTGAAAAGCGATGAATCTATCATGCTCTCCATACAACAAAACCATAATTTTTTGAAATACAAAGGCTGCAGAAGACAATCCGAACCGTATTTTAATGTACCTGAATGCTCCACCTGGGGTTATAAAAGTAATTAGATGTCTACAATCATCCTCAAACTCAATCTGATGGTATGCAGATTTATGATCCAAGAAAGTAACAAATTTAGCTCCTTCCATTATGCTAATATCTCCTAAATCTTTGGTAAAAGTGTTTCAATTAACAATTTGCTATTAAGCGATCTAACATTTACAAATATTATTAATGAGCCTGTTTTCTTATTTTTGAAGACTCTAGGTAAAATCCACTCAGAAGCGTCAACAGCATCAATTACCCCATCATCTTTCTTGAGCAACACACAGAGTTATTTTCTAACATTCAACAGAACCTCTCTCAGTTTATGCCTAATTGGAGTATACCTGTCTTTTAACTCAATTTTATGAGTAAACTGTTTGAATGTATCCAAAACTTCCCAAAACACATCCTTGTATTGGTAAATTATTTCCTTCATACCTTCCTGTATAGTCATACAGTATACCGGTGATTTCGATGATGGGTTGAGAACCATCCCCAACTTTCCTTGATGTCTCCATACTATTGTGTTTTCACAATTATTATCCACATAAACCTTTCCTAGTATTGAGAGTGATTCAAATGTTATAAAAGCAACATTAAACATTTATCTGATTTTCCATAAGCTTTGAGATCATCTTTTCCAAGATCTTATCTTTACATATTTTGTAGAATAATGTTTCCACAATAAGAATAAATTGTAATCCTGAATTAGCTAAAACCATAGCTTTAACACCATCGATTTCAATTTCATAGGTCATCGGTTTCTTGACTTTGTCTTTCAGACAAGAGTCTTTGTTGTCTTTTAAAAATGAAGTCATTTTCTCTCCTTCACTGACTATAAGAATAATGCTGTTTTACTAGAAGAGGAATCCTGGAGTTCAGGATTAACTTCTTGAACAGGGTTAATATTGTGTTGAGATATGCGAACATTTGAAAAATAACCCTGCATCCAACACATCTGTGGCGCAACTCTCTGCCTGACAGAGTAAATTTTGCTTATGATCCACTTTTTTTGTCAGCATTCAGAATGGTAGTGCTAGGCCACATTAACGACTTAAGCACGGGTACGATTCTTATAACGTTGAAGTTATTCTTGGATTTTCTTATTATAACAGTGCATAATTATTTAATCACGAGGTATTGATTAGAAATTAATTCAAAGTCACAATTGACAGCAAGAATGCGTAATGGAGGGAGGAGCCTAGCGCTTGACCAAGATGGCCGCGTGAGCTTTGAGCTCCCGAGACCCTCGTGCCCTCTGTCGACTATCCTGTCTCTAATCCTGTTTGCATGCATGGCATCGTGCAGATGACTAGTCAGGGAGGCGATTGATGCTACCCGCGGTCGGATCGCCCACCGGGAACCGGAGTTATGCATGGCGGAAGATTGAGGCCTATCTCCGAAGGATGCCAGGGGCTGGAGTTGGCAGGATGCCCGACCTCTAATTGAACAACAGCGGCCAGGCGAGGTGTGAACTACCGGACGGAGGTCTACATCCTTTCACTTTCTCGCCCTTTGTTGGCCCTGCCCAGGGAGTGCTCTCGGCTGCCTTATTATTATTTGGACGCTCTGCACGCTACTCTGGTGGCCCATCGCAGGACTGCGCACTCCTGTCTCCTTTCGCTGAGAGAGGGTCGTCCTGATTGAACCGACCTGCTTGGGCCAACCATGTCGGGCAAAGCAGAGGTGGATCGGCCGAAGCCTAAGGCCACCAGGCGGGGAGCCTATACTCAGGCCAATAATATGGACCGCTACGCCCAGCAGAAGGGGTCACCGGGTGGACCGAGCCAGTCGCCGGATGCACAGAAGGCTGCCTCACCCTTGGCCCCGGAGCTCTCGCTCCAGGATGTCATGGGCGCGCTCGACGGACTGCAGACTTCGGTTGGGAGACAGTTTGGCAAAGTGGATGCCATCTTGGTGGACGTTAATCTGATCCGTGCGGATTTGGGCAAAACGAACGAACAAGTTAAAACCCTGGACCTCAAGACCACGGGCCTCGCTGATGATGTCTCGGAACTACAGACCGAGGTCCGTAAGTTGCGGACCGAGAGTGATCTCGCCGCCCGTCGGCTGGAGGACTTTGAGAGCCGGGCCAGGCGCAACAACGTGCGCGTTATCGGGGTCCCGGAGTCCTCGGACGAGACTTCTGTAGACCTGCTAGTGGAGGACTTGGTGCTTAACCATCTGCAGCCTAAGGGTCTTGGAAAGTTTTTCGCAGTTGAGAGGGCCCATAGGGTGCCGGGTGGTAGGCCCAAGGTGGGAGCCCCACCGAGGCCGATTGTCGCCCGACTCTTTCATTTTCGAGATCGGGACGCTATCCTGCAAGCATCGAGGGTGACGGGCCCGGTCCCCTTCCAGAACGCTTCGGTGAATTTCTATCCTGACTTCACCCAGCAGGTGCAGAGGCAGAGGCAGGGCTTCCTGGGGGTGAAGAGGCGGCTTCGGGAGAGGGAACTGAAATATGCCATGCTCTTCCCTGCTAGACTACGTGTGGTGTACGAAGACCGAACATTCTTTTTTGAGTCGCCTGTCATGGCCGAGGAATGGCTGGACGCTCTGCCCCGACGACGGACGGGAGAGGACACTGCCGCAGACGGGGACAGTGGCCGGGATGAACAAGGTTGATGTCTTCGGAACCGGACTGACTCGATTTGACTCTAGTTAATGACTTGAACAGAATGCAGTAAATACGGAGGGTTGTGGGAGGACGAGGGGAGCTCTTTCCTCCCTTAGGGTACTTTTTGTAGATTTTGGGTTCGGTAGGGCGACAGGCACACTGCAAGTTGGGGGGGGCTTTGTAAGCTGCAGCAGGGGTGCAGGGTGGGGGGGATAGTTGGGATTTTGGGTTCGTTGTTGGGGGGTTTGTTTCTGCAAGGCGTATTGATTATTTTCAGGGCTGTTCCATGGTGGCTCTTCGGGTGTGGGGTGGGCCTCCTTACGTTTGGGGATGGGGGGTAGGGGTTTAAGTGTTATTAGCTGGAATGTTAATGGTTTGGGGGATCGCATTAAGCGCGGGATTGTTTTGCAATTCTTGAAACGGTCATTACCGGATGTCGCCCTACTGCAGGAGACGCACCTTATAGGTAACATGTGCTATGCTCTTAATAGGAAGGGTTATAAATTCATAGCACATCCGGGATTTTCCTCTGGGTCCAGGGGTGTGGGCATCCTAGTCAGAGCCTCGCTACCATTTGAGGTGGACTCCACCATTGTTGACGATAGGGGGAGGTTTGTGGCGGTGGCGGGGCGGTGGGAAGGAAGAACTTTGGTTTTAGTTTCGGTTTATGTCCCGCCGGCCCTGCAGGCCTCCACGTTTACAGATCTGGGTAGGGCTTTGCTGGATCTCCCGGGGGGTATGCTTGTGGTGGGGGGTGATTTCAATGCTGTCGGCTCTGGGCTGCTGGATAGATACCCGCCCAGAGACACAGGGGGGGCTCAGAAGTGGCTTCCAGACTTTCTTGACACACTTGGCCTGATAGACTGCTGGAGGCTCCTGCACCCCACACAGAGCCAATACACCTTCCACTCCGGAGCGCATGGTAGCCTCTCTAGGATTGATTACCTGCTCACTCTGGCTGCGCACGCCTCAATGGTGTCCGAGGCCAGGCACATGGCGCGTGGTATATCGGACCATTCGCCAGTGTGGGTCAGGCTAGATGTTGGCCGTGAGGGAGGGGGAAGAGTGGCTCCTATTAACCCTTGGTACTTCCGAGACCCCAAGATGCGCAGCGCACTGGTGAAGACAGTTAAAAAAAATTTCAAGGATAATCAGGGATCCGTGGACTCGGCAGTGTCGCTGTGGGAAGCGTTCAAGACCGTGCTGCGCGGGCAGGCTCTCTCCCTTGTAGTGGCGGCCAAGCGGCGGAGAGATGGCGAGGTCATGCAGGTTGAGGAGGAGATTGTGGCTTTGGAGGGAGCGCTAGAGGAGGAGGTTACAGAGGCCTCACTGCATGAGCTGAGCTTGAAGCAAGCCGAGTATAAGGACCTGGTGACGAATGTCGCTAAGACCCTCAGTAGGGAACAGCAGGGCCGCTTGTATGATGTTGGTGACAAGGCCGGGAAACTCCTAGCTTGGCTGGACAAAAAAGAACGGGTTAATAGAGTAGTGCCGGAGTTGACGGGAGAGGGGGGAGAGGTGATTGTGGAACCTGAGAGGATTGTGCAGTGCTTCATGGACTATTTCCGTATGGTTTATACCTCAGTGTCGGATAGGCCGCCCGAGGACTCGCGTGACCTCTTGCGTGATATCGCTTTGCCCTGTCCTTCCGACGTAGATAGGGACGATTTGGATGGAGACATAACGGTCGATGAGGTGGCGGGAGCTATCCGCGCGCTGAACTCGGGCAAGGCCTCGGGCCCGCATGGCTTGCCAATTGACCTGTATAAGCTGTTTCCGGATATGGTTGCCCCTCACCTGCGCGCCATGTTCGTGGAGGCGCGGGGGAGTGGGACACTCCCGTTGGATCAGCGACTGGCGACGATTGTTGTTATACACAAAGATGGTAAACCCCGAGATAAGTGTGCCTCATATAGGCCTATCTCACTTCTTAACGCCGAGCCGAAGATTCTGGTTAAAGTCCTGGCGGCCCGATTGATCAGGGTACTTGGAGACTTGGTCCACCCTGATCAATCCGGTTTTATTCCGCATCGTAACACCGCGTTAAACCTTCGGCGCCTTCATGGCATAATCGCCAGGGCGGGCACGCTGCGTGAACCAGCCGTTGTGGCGTCTCTCGATGCCACGATGGCCTTTGATACGGTGGAATGGGCATATTTGTGGGCGGTGCTGGCCAAGTTCGGATTTGGCCATGGCTTTGTGAGCTGGGTGAGGTTGCTGTATGAGGGACCCCTTGCGAGTGTGGTGGTAAATGGCCGGGCATCGACTCCGTTTCAGCTTGGGAGGGGCACTCAGCAAGGTTGCCCCCTGTCGCCATTGTTGTTCGCCCTCGCCCTTGAGCCATTGGCGGCGTGGATACGCTGGAACCCGGATATACGGGGAATTAGATGGTCGCCCGAACACGAGGACCGCATTTCGCTATATGCTGATGACATCCTGTTGTATCTTGCCTCGCCCAAGAAATCACTGATAGTGGTCTGTGACGTTCTCACATCTTTCGGTAGGAATTCGGGTCTCGTCATCAACTGGAGTAAATCGTACTTATATGTTCTGAGTGGCGAGGTTCCACCGATCCCGTGAACTTGTTCAATCCAGATCGCTCAGCAGGGCTTCGTGTATCTGGGGATCTTTATCTCCACGGACTCGGCTTTGCGGTATGAGAGGAACCTGCTCCCCCCCCTGGCGCGACTGCGGCGGGATGTAGAGGGCTGGCGGAAGCTGCCGCTCTCCCTCGTTGGTCGCGCTGCCTTGTTCAAAATGATGTCTCTTCCCCGGTTCCTCTACGCATTGCAGAATACTTTAGATTGGGTACCGGCCAAATACTTTCGGGAGATCGAAAGCCTCCAACGAATGTTGTTGTGGGACGGGCGGCCTCGAATAGCAATTGCTAAGTTGACGCTTCCATGGTATGATGGGGGTATTGCGCTTCCAGACATCCGACGCTACTACAGGGCCACCCAGCTGAGCGCGATTAATCATGGTCTCTATGGCCCTGCCCTCAGCCCTGGTTATGCCATGGATAGGTGGTTGCTGCGTGGTGGTAACTATCA
Source organism: Triturus cristatus (assembly GCF_964204655.1). NCBI lineage: Eukaryota > Metazoa > Chordata > Amphibia > Caudata > Salamandridae > Triturus > Triturus cristatus. The sequence goes on along the minus strand of NC_140592.1, from coordinate 508,420,416 downwards.
CAGGGCGTTGTACTCGCGGTCTCTGGACTCGTCCCTCACGGGGCGTACTGGGGTGGCGGTGCGTGTGTGGAAGATGGCAACTGACTCGCTGGGCTGGAAGGATAGGCTCACCCTCGCTACCCCGCTGTTTGAATCTGAAAGATTGGGCAGGCTTTGGCATACGAAAGGTTTTGACAAATGGGACCTGATCGGCATCTCCAGGGTCGGAGATGTGCTGATTAAGGGGAGGGTAAAGTCCTTTGAAGAGTTGCAGAAGGAGTATGAGCTGGGGGCTTCCGAGTTTTTCCGCTATGTTCAGGTGCGTCATGCCCTCCGGTCAGTCCTCGTGGAGGGTGAGAGGGTGCCTGAGTCTTCTCCTTTGGAGGACCGGATCCTTGATGGCCATATGCCTGAGAGCACGATCTCGCTCATCTACAAGAAATTGATAAACGTCCGGGCGGATACGCTTCTGGGGCTGCGGGACCAGTGGACTAGGGATGGACTCGAGTTGGATGATGAGGATTGGCAGTCTGCTGTTTCCTCTCCCAAGGAGGTTGCGATCCCGTCGCGTCTGAGGCTGGTGCAGCTCAAAATACTGCATCGAGTGTATGTGACGGGGCCAAGGCTGGTTCATATGGGATTCTCGGAGGGAGGCCTATGTAGGAGGGGATGCGGTATGGTGGGTACTTTCCTGCATATCATCTGGGAATGTGGTGTCATCGCGGAATTCTGGAGGAGAGTCCATGCAGTGATGGGGGAGGTGACGGGCATTGCTATGCAGCCGGAAGCGCGGTGTTGTCTCCTGAATGTCTGGGGGCCCACTGATCACGATGCGGCACAGACCCAATGGGTGACTCTGGGTAACATGGTCGCTAAGAGAGATATAGCGCGATTGTGGGGCTCCGTGGGGCCCCCCACATTGACCGCGTGGAAAGAAAATATGGATTGGAGTATGCTCAGGGAGAAGACAGTGTATTGCGCTAGAGGCCGCCCTCGGAAGTGGCACGCCATCTGGGGGCGGTGGAATCAATATAGGGGGGGAATATGTCTTGCCCCTGATTTGGATCCCCCCGAGGAACAACTTTCTTCTTGACATTCTTTCCAGCTCAGTATATAAGATGTGATGATTAATTGACTGCTTGGACCTCTGCTGTCCCCCTTCTTTCTCTTATCATAGAACTGTGACTGTTAGATGATTGGGGTCCGACCTCCCCTGGGGGGCTTTCACCATGGGCATTCAGTGTTTTTGCCTTGCTGGGGTTTGTTGTGTGTTTGTGTTTATTTAAAAATGGAATCTTTTCACTGCTCCTTTAATGCAATGTGGACGCTTCTTTGTCCTTCTCTGTCGAAGCTGCCGAACCTCCGGGTTGTCGGCTGAATAGCTGTGTCCAGACTCTCGAAGAAATAAAGGTTTTTAAAAAAAAAAAAAAAAAGAATGCGTAATGACGCCACATGGTTCTCTGTGAGTTTTGATGCAAGCTGATGTCTAGAATAGAAATGTAATCTTTCTATATTATACGTAGCTCACCAGTGAAACGCAGCTTAAGTCTATCCAAAGTTTCACTTAATTCATATTAATGTAGACTGGAATGTCTTTTGGTGGAGAAATTGGAAGGAGGCAATCATCTTCCGGAGTATCTGTTACAGCGCCTTCAGGTGGTCCAGAACTCGGCTGCTCGGGCTATCTTCGGCCTTCATAGGCGAGCCAGAGTGTCTGGCCTTCTGCAGTCGCTGCACTGGCTGCCTATCCGGTAGCGGATAGTCTTCAAGGCGTTGACGCTGGCTCATAAGGCTCTCTATGCCTCGGGCGCGAAATATCTGCAAAGGAGGCTTACTTTTTATCGCCAGGCTCGATCGTTGCGATCCGAATCTCTCTTCCTTGCGGTGGTCCCTCGAGTAAAGAGGGCCCGCGTAGGGGGTCGTTCCTTCAAGCTGAAGGCATCGCAGCTTTGGAATGCTTTGCCATTGTCTGTACGTAGCACGTCTAATTTGCTGACCTTTAAATCTTGGCTCTTTGCCTCTTAGCATGCTTTCTTCCTCAGTTTTGCTGTCTTTCTTTTGTCTTTCTGTGTTATGATTTTATGTTTTCAAACTGCCAATAAAAAGCACGGGACACTCCAATGGAGTAGCCGTGCGCTATAGAAATCCTAAATAACATAACATAACATACATTTCTTGTGCTTCAGTGCCAATAGATTTTAACAACTAACCCTTTTTTTTTACAGCTGAACAATAATTACCGTCTATGGCTGTCATGTAATTATTAAATAACCCTAAGTACTTGTTATTTTTAATGGTGAAAGATAATAACTTTGCTGCATGGTGGCACAAAGGTACAATTTAGCAAACAGGGAAACTTGGTGCTTATATGGAATAAACTGAGACAAGTATTTGTAAAAAATAAATATGTGGATAACAAAGACTTGCAACATGAAGAGTCTGCCAAATTGAGGGAGGAAACTCAGAAAATATAGCCTATATAACACCCATAGGATCGGTTGTGGTAGCACCAGATTATATTAGAGAATTGTTGGCAAGAAACAAGTGAAAGGTGGCAAAAACGCACTCTTGCTATTAGATCAGTGAATTCAAAATGACAGCACATATATTACGTTGGGGCTGGATGAATTGCTCCAGGAAAGTATGACATTAGGATGACAACACTTTTGATCAAAATGGCGGCACATATAAAATGCTGGTGTCAGGGGATTCACAGAAGGTGAATGAAGTACTGTGCTGCCATTGAGGTGGAGATGATGCATTTTTGGATAATCAAAGCAGCATGTGCTCGTTGGTATTTCCGATGATGTGTGCCTGGTGACATTGCAACAGAGGACTAAATGTTGACATTTTCAAATAGCTGGGCAGCCAGAGAAACTTGAGCAGAAAACAGCCACAGAAGCAGAGCATGGAAACTTACAGGACCAAAGCATCCATGTTTGACAAAATTGTCACACAAAGGTTCACAAATTTTTTTTAATAAAGTCCAGAGTCTCCAGTGGTTATAGCATGCCTATGGACCGCAATATTTGTTGCCACAATAAAGTATCGAGTTCTGTAAACCAGAACTAAAGGATGTACGTTTATTGGTCGAAGTCCCCATGGTAGCAAGGAGGTGTTATCAAGTAAAGCTATAGCTAGCAACTGACCCTCATACCATACGAAAACATGAAATGGGATGTAAGTGAAGATTGAAGGAAAGTAACTGCAGGTAAATGGAAAGTAAACAGTGACAGAGCAACAGAGAAGTAAAATACGGTAATTCAGAAATTGTTCTATACAACTAATACAGGGAGGCACACTATACTTGAAACTATAATATAGCCTTATAGGCCCACGTTAAAAGCCTGAGCCGAAGGCGAGAGACTTTAACAAGGGACCGGGACTTTAATTGCCAGTATAGCCCTGCTACGAAGGGCTATAAGGCTATTAGAACATTCTGCCACTAGAGGGCAGAATGTTCTAACAAATTGAACAAATGCCTCTCGAAGCTCGAGGGGATTTAAATTCCCTTGATCTCCGAGAGGCCTTTGTAAAACATTGGAATGTTGCTTTGCGGGCCTTTACCGACCTGTAGAAGCAGGGAGCACTCCATTGTCTTCAGTGGAGCTCCCAACATTTCAATGTTCTCATAAAACTAAAATGATAATTCAATAAAACACAACATGACATTTTGGAATTTACCATGAGTTGTTGAAGCACCGGGTATGGAGCTCAGCAACTCTGTTATTAAAGATGAGATTTGTTAGTCTTCGACTGGACATAAAAAATTAAAAGCAGGTGGGTTAGTTGGCATCCCAAGCGAGGTATACATGAAAATCAAGAAGGTTATATTCTAAATCATGGTTTGAAATTTCTAGTTTGATCATTTTAAAACTCAGTAAGGACCAAAAGAAGTGTGAATCTTACAGAGCAATACCATTGCTCAGCAGTGATATCAAATATTTGTGGGAATGTTAGCATGCACATTGACTAGAGTAATATCTGACCTTATACATGACGATCTAAAAGGATAACTTTAATGGGGATCATTAAAGTAGCAGAAAACAAAAATAAACCCCTGGCATTGATAACACTAGATGCAGCCAAAGCATTTGATGGGGTTAACTGGGTTTATCTCTAGGAAGCACTAACACAATTTGGGAAGAGGGTGGCTTTGTCCATGAGCTGCAAGCTATATGCAAAAGTTTACAAAAAAAGTGATGGATGGGATGCTTGAATTAATCTCAGCTAGTGGTATTTGTTCAGGGCTACCCACAATGCCACATCAGTTTAGACCAAGCCATATGCAAATCAATCTTGTTCCTGCTCCAATAGGAACAGTCTAGCCCCAACTGCCAAGCCAAGTCCTCTGTACACCAGAGCTTCAGCAACCCAACACCAGTTTAAGACTAGTTGTGAGTCAGGTGTAGGTTGGTTCCAGTGCAAAGTGAGCAGGACTCACATCTAGGCATACCTGTCACACTTAGGGCCTTCTTATGACGTCGGTCTGAAAGAATTCCTTGTACATTTGGTCCACAAAGCATGTGATGAAATTGCCTCATGCTTTCTCTGGGACAAAATGAACAGTACTAAGATAGAGGATGATCTTTAGAACCACTTGAGTAAACAGGACCAGTGTCTCTGACCCGGAAGTATTTATTGCTCATTTAAATTACTGACTGCTCTCTAGTACGTCTCCTTTTTCAGAAAGAGCTCTAAAGGGTAGACCCCTATTTCACCCCCTGGTTCGGAAACGATCTAAAAATGGGGAACCTTACACTTCTGCAGTCAGAGAGCACAGCGTTGTTCTTTTATGGAAGACACTTGCGCTACACTGGCACTTTAACGCAAAACCTACAACTTTTAATGGGGTGGTATTAGCATGCCGTAATGCTTTCAACAAGGAGAGGCCTGGCACCTCTCAGCAGGTCTGAAATAGTTTTAACGACAAACGACTGGCACTTTTAAAAAAAGATAGCATGGCACATAACAGGACATTACCGGTACTTTTCAGCGTGGTTGTAATATTTTAATAAGACAGCAATGCCATCTGTCAAATGAATGTAATATCTAAGGGCACTTTTGAGTACAGCTGCAATCATTTAATGGTACAGGATTGACCCTTCGAAGCAGATTTGTAGTGAATGCTTTGGGATATGATTTTTCTCACTTTAATACTTTTTATTGGACAATGGAAGCATATCTCAGAAGGGCTGTAATACTCTTGATAGGAGGATACTTGCTCACTTTTCAGCCGGGCTGTAACACATCTGGAAGAAGCTGCACTTTGCAGCAGGGATTTAAATAACTAATGGCCGAGTGCTGGCACTTCTCGAAGGCACTGTAACACATTTAATTGGAAAGTGCGCTGCGCTTCCCACCTTGGCTCTAGTAGGTTTGCCAGTCCGTTTCCATAAACCATAGATTCCCGATTTGGAAGAAATACCACTGCCCTGTTGTTTCTCAAAAGAGCTTCAATACACTTGATCAGGGTGCATTGGCACTTCTTGACAATAGTGTGCAAAAGTGGTTCTTAACTTGTGGTCTAGGGACCCATGTGGGTCCTCGCCGGCTTAAAAAGTTAAGAATAATAAAGTGTATATAATCAAGATGCAAAATGTAAAATTATGAATTCTAAAATGTTCTGTAAATGCGAAGGAATTTGAAACTGGGGCTTAAAAAATATGTTAATATCAGATTGATTTTTGTATGCTGTGTAAATACATCAAACAGAATATAGTATGGACAACGAGTTGAATTTAGAAACGCTCCACCCTTCCCATTAAGATTTTAATTTATTTTTATATTGGTTTCTGAATTAAAGAAAATATTCCATAATTTGTGTATTTGTTTGTAGACTGCTTGCTTCTATCTTTTGCACATTGTTTTGCCATTCAAATCCTCAAAAATTGTTAGCATGTGTCCCGCCTTCCATAATGACTTCGTTTTTGGAATGGGGGTGTCCTTGGATTCCAATAATGATTCGGGAGTGGGGGATTCCAGTAGTGATTAAGTGGGGGTTCACAGAAGTGAACATTTTAAGAACCTCTGGTGTACAACATGTAATGGGATAGTCCCAGTTTTGCTCAGCATGGGTACCTTACATTTATTAGGACGGGACCCTAACTAGTAAAATGTTCCCACCTTCACCCTTCTTGACTCAGTTCATGGGGCTATTTTTGAGATCATGAATATTAATCGGGATGTGGTGGATTAGACCCTGATCTAAGCCTACACATAAAATCAGCCCTAGACAGGGGCGACTGACTGGCAGTAGAGGGCATCGGGCGTTTCCCCGGGAGGCTGGATGTGGGTGTTTTTTCAGCAGTGGGGGCCGGTTTTGTCACTGGGGGGCAGTTTTGCAGCAGTGCTGCAATATCTGCCCCCATTAACAAAAGCTGCTTGCACCGGGTGGGAGGCGGGGCTGCTATGGCAACATTGCTTTTGGTTCTCAGTCCGGCCCTGGTCCTAGAATGATCATTGGTGTCCTTTCCAGACCTATTGGAAAACAATCCAGTCATAATGCCTCTCTGAGGAAAGGGATGGTCCAGACTTAGTTAAAAAGCGGCACTGCCACCCTTCCTTAATTTAAATAAAAAACAAGTAAAGTCTTTGCTTCTTGAATCAGGTTTAAATGTCTGTCGCCGGTGGTAAAGTGTTACTCTGGTCTGCCTGCCTCTTACTTCGTAGACAGGCACCTCCTGCAAAAACTATTAATGCACTCAAATGCTGTTCGTTGCATTCTTAGTTCTTTCATCCCCAGGACACCTGTAAAGCAATTGGTGTGCTGAATTAATCATATAACATAACATGTAATAAAATACATGTCTATTGCCTTTTCACTACACTATTTTGTGCTGCAGAAGAATTTATGATCTAGATTTTCTTCTCTCTCTCTTCAGAGCAGCTCCTACAATATACTATGGGCCATATTCTCAAGGAGCTATCTCCGAGTTAACAGCACCTTATTGCAGCCAAAGTCCTGATAAATTTACCGCCCCATTCACAAGCCGGTGCAAACAGCCGACAGCACCACTTTTACGGCGTTAGCATCCGCAACAAACATCGCCACGGATGACCCCGGCAACTATCGTTAATGAGATGCAGAGTAGGCATTCCCGAGCAAAAAGCAGCGACAACATCACTCAACATTCTCAACGACCAGCCAGATCTGCGATAAGAACACAAAACATGCAATAAGGTGCGTTAGCACCAGGAAATTAACACCTGCTCTGACCTGGTGCAAAGTCGGACGACAACCGGCTGCAGCCAAGGGAGCACAGCCCATAGACACACAAGAAGAATACCAGATGCCCCCGAGCAACTGCCTATGCAGCACGGAGCCCCAATAGGGCAACAAAACCCACCTCCACACACCCAGGAACCCCCCCCCCGGTGGTACCAGAGGCCAACAGGTACATCTGGCTCGGGGGACCAGGCTGATGATGGCATCCCTCACACCTGTCCTGGATGCCATCATCAGCCTGGTACCCCAGTATCTATACGTCCACTACAATGCGCAGGATCCGCTGGAGACCAAGCAAGGACCATACGCCATAGCTGGATGCACGCACGTGTTGGGGGCAATCCACAGCACACATGTCTGACTTGTGCCCCCTGGTGGCACAGCACACAATCACTGCAACAGAAAGCACACGCATTCCATCAATGTGCAGGCAATAGTGGGCCACCAGGGACTCTTCACCAATGTCGTTGCCAACTACCCAGCCAGTGTGTATGATTCCTTCATCCTCCGACAGTCCATCATCAACCAGCACTACCAGGATGGCACCAAGGTAAATGCACAGCCCCTTGGCAAGTTCCAAATGAACACCCCACACACTCCACAACCATTCAACTCACAACTCTGGCAATACACACGTCACAAAATCACATACAACATGCTAAACAACATGCCCACCCACCAGACCTGACAGAACAACTTACAATGTTAACCTGGGCAAGCCGTGAACATGAGCCATCAACGGCATGGCACCCCAGCCACACAACAGCGAAATGTGGGGAGAGGTGGGAACCGGGCATGTGTGAAGGAGGCACCGCTGGTGTATGGAGTGTAGTGGACAATGGACGCAACAATGTCACCCCCGCCAGTGGGGGAGTACGTGGAAATATTGCCTGTTACGCCCCCCCCATAAGCGTGAGCGGTGTGGGATGGCCCGGTGTACGCCAGGCCAGCGTAGGGGTGAGAATGGAAAGTACGTAGCACTGGGCGTAGTCATCTCTTGGAATGCCCAATGTCTCTACCATGGCGGCGCATCTCACCCCACCACGAGGCCGATGCCGTCCTCGTGACCGGAGCTGCCTGCGATCCTGTGCGCCTGCTGGACCCTGAACCCGTCAGGCCTGCACCTGCGCAGCCAGGCCACACTGATAACCTGCCGACACCGGCGTGTTGCAAGGAGGGCCCACCATGTGCTGGTGCAAGCTCCAAGCCCGAGGCCCGCGACCCTGGCAGCCACTCAGACCATCACAGCCTCCACGACACAGGCCCGCTTCTCCTTTCTTGTTTATGTACTTTACTGCTGCACCCGGCCTACACTACGGCCAAGTAGGTCACAGATTTGGAACTGAGTCTTGATCACATGAAAGCAGTGAACATTATTTAAGGCACAGTTTATGTCACTATACTCCATTCGATGTGGTGCCACCAAGTCTGTCCATAGCAGTACAACCACACGTTTCCGTGGGCCTACACGGACTACTGCCCCTGGCCTATGCTGCACACAAGTAGGTCACAGAATTGGAACTGAATATTGATTATTCAAAGGCAGAATACATATCATTGTACGCAAGGAGAGGCGTAAGGGGATGATGCGTTGCAGTCCGGAGGGGATAGGATCATCGTTGCGGAGGTGATGGAACACTACCGAGAACTGCCCTGGTGTCACTAACTCTGTCCATCGCGAGCCAACGACACGTGGCTGTGGGCCACTGCTGACTGCTGCCTCCGGCCTACACTGTGGTCCAGTACGTCACAGAGTCTTGATTTAGCGATGGCGGAGTTCATATCAGTGTATCGGCATCATCACAGACTGCATCCCCTCTCAGCCCCGGTGCCACTAAGTCCCCGACATTCATGGACACTCTCTGGTCGTACATTGGTGGCGTCTGAGCCTATGGACTAGGGGGTTGTTTTCATCCTCATGTAGCTGTTACAGAATTGGTGGTGAAAACGAGGCTGTCGCTTTCCACTCCACCATTTGCTGCTTCCGGACAACATCAGAGCTTCCGCACCATGCCCTGGAGGACACCTTCCTCTGTTCCCCCCAAGCCTCCGCCACATTCACCATCGACATCGATGGGGGCCCGCTCACTGCTCCAGGCCCTACCTCACTGTGCACCGTAAGTCTCCATCCCGTGGCAGGGTGCCTGTGCCGGCCGCTGTGCATCCGCGGCCACTAACTCTGTCTGGTCAGGTTCGGGACCTCTTCTTCTGAGATATTGGATGGCCTCTGAGGCGATGGCCTTGGGGTCATCAACACCATTTGTCTGTGGCCCTGCGCTGTCCGCTGCCTCCGTACTCAACAGTGGCCCACCAGGGCTCACACATCACATCGAGTTCTGACCGGCCCAGACGTCGCATCACCGCAGGAGGCACACGCCACCACTGCAAGGACCACCTCCAACCGCCATCTGCCAGAGTCGAAACGGTGGTCCTGACAGACTTACGGAGTTGCTCACACCTGTCATGGATGTCATCATCAGCCTGATACCCTGCTCAGCACTCCAGGTGCCACTAAATCAGTGCACCGCAAGCCATCGTCCGTTACTGATTGAGTTTTGTGCTGTGGAGAGGTTACGCAGCAATGTCATCTCAAGCAGTGTGGGAGACCTGGGACGTTGATGAGGAAGATGATGCAGGTCTAACACACCCCACTGCATCTGCATCAGGAATGTCTCAAAGGGACACAATCCGAGACTTTTTCTTCTCATGATCGTGCTCATCTCTAGTGCCCCAGCCACAGTGCACTGCAACTCACGGACACTTCTGTTTGCATGTTGGGTGTCCTCTGGACTTCCTCTGGCTCACTCCATGTTGCTCAGCAGTTGACTCTTATCCAGGTGTTTTCAGTTTCCGTTGCACTGGTGTCCACTGTTCAAGTTGTTGCCAGCACCAAGCACTCTGTGCGTGCTGGCTTACACTCACCCCACACACATCCAGCACAGGCGTCACTGTACGTGTGGCCCTGCCAATAAAGGGGCCGGGCGCACGCGCCCATAGCCAGTTCAACATGATATGTGCATGTGTCCCTGTGGTCTTGTTGTATGCATGAGGGCCCTGGGCCCTACAACATTGCATTGTGCTGTGTACAGCGGACGCAGACATGTCACCGCAGGCAGAGGGTTAGAGCTTGGACATGTAGCTTTGTCGTCACCCACTCAATTCCTAAGGGGAGTGGCCTGGGCCGTCATACGCAGAGCCAACATGGGTGTGTGACTGCTATTTGCGTGACCCTGTGCATGGCTCTGTACTGTGAATGTGCATCTGCGTATGTTTATGGCAGTGTGGGTCTCCTTTGTGGGGTGTAGGTGGTCAAAGAAGTGTAATAGGTGCCAACAAATGTGATCTAATTCACCTTCCATGGTTTCAGACCCCACCCACACCTGTTCGGCCACCTCCTTTTGGTGTGCTGACACATGGCATTGGGGTGCCGTGGGTGGGTGAAGTGTCGTGAGCCAGCTGTGCTTGCGGTGCTTCCTGCTGTGTGTTCTGTTGCAGGCTCTGTGTTCAGCAAGGAAATGGGACCCCCTTAGAATGAACTTCAGGTCAGGGAAAAAGGGGAAATAAACACTAACATATAGTAAAGCTTCCCTCGCGACCTCTTTTTTTAAGCAAAACAAATTAATTGCAACCAAGGAAAAGCTGGCCTAAAATCAATGATGCTACACACAATATATTTTTTATAAATTTTTTTGATAGTTTGATTTTTATTATTTACCCTTTTCAATATGTCTTAGATCGACTTAATACATTTCTTTTTTTTACATTTAAATAATATTTAAGAATCACTGGCTAGATTCATTACAGTGATAGTGCATCATATAGACAGAAATCCTAGGGCACACTAATGATAAAGAAAAATCATTATAACTTCATACAATCTCATCTGCATACATACCAACACATTCCACATTCATACATCTAACAGAATCAACAGAAGAAAGAAGTTTTATCATATACTAGACATTTGGAGCATAGAATACACTGCAAAAGCAGGATGTTAATGTCAAAGGTCAGTGGTCAACGCGTTTCGATGGCAATGGTGCCACCTTCATCAGGACCAGAAGTATATTCAAAAACGGTAAAGCCCAGGGAAGACCTGAAACAACACATACATAAAATATCATAAATAAACGGCCTGATATTCCCTATTGATATAACCAAGAAGAATTTCTTCACATGTTAGGTGAACACATAATGAACATTAGCCTTTATCTAAAGGAGTGAGACTAGAAAATTCAAAGGAGAGAGAATAAGGGGAAGTCATCAACAAGAGATGTTACTGTTATCATTCTGCTGATTACACATCCTTAGGCATACCCAAATAGTATATTGCATGCAGAGAAACATACTTTGTGACCTAGCTTAGGCTGAGGACAATTGCTCAAAAGGACGGAGAAAATAATATGTCAAGTTCCAACACCAGTCAGATATTGGAACACCAAGTGTATGACCAAAGTGGTCATATTTTGTATAGTATACATATCCCTATGTCATAATTAAAAAGTGGGCTTACTTGTTTTTCTAGAGAAATCAGTGTTCCCCGTCATACATGAGACATCCCATCATGGTTTTTAGTAATTCGAGATTTCCTTTTTTAAAAAGATACAAAGGACTGATGTTGAATGGCTCACGACCAAACAGGCTAATTACGTCAACTAAACGAACACCCTGTTCCGTTACCTGATTGGCGGGAAAGAGGTCTTTCTACTCCTCTCCACGGGTCACGGTCACTTGACTACGGCACTGTCATGGTACCAAACTAAAGTCCGAGTGTTTTCAAATTTAGTCAGAAAGCCAATGAAAGATCCCCTCTCTTATATTGCTAGAAAAAGAACAAATCAGATTTCAGTCGTCTGTTTTTCTATGATTAATAGCTGCACATAACGTTGTCCAACTATGTTAATTTTTAATATGTGGGCAGCCGCCAAAATAAAGGCGGTCATATACCAAATGCCACCTACTTTATAGTGGTACTAACTCTTTAATAATTATGCTGACAAATACTATGTCTTCGTTCGAAAGGACATTTTAAAAAAAAAAAAGGGAGAGATAGATGTATTAACCAACAAACAACGTCTAAATTACGATGTTTGTAAGATTTACGTTTGAACAATAATGGTTACGCTCCAAGTGACCACTGTTATAATCTAGTGCTCTACCTATTAACGAATGATGAAAAACTCGTTCAAATTAGGATTCATGTGGTATTTAGAGATTATAATGGCTGACCTTTTGTTAAGTTATGAAGCGGGTCAACTTCGGGGCAGAAAATCAACAGAGATGCTGCGTCGTGGTATCTAGAAAGATCAAAACATAACGAAAAACTTCACTTATGTTGGTTCTACAGTCCATAGATCGCAATGGACAAAGCCGTTGTAGTGTCTCATACTTGTGCACGCTTGAGGGCTTACCTTCTTTGTGAGTTTCTTGTAGCATAAGTTGTTCTGAAACGGACAGTCCTTCAAGTAAACCGGCAAACGAGGAACGGCAGCAAGTATACGCCTCCTAGGGCTCAACTTAATATATTGATGCTTAGCCAATCGAAACAACAACGTACGGTCAGTGGGTTTGATTTCACTAATTAAATCATAGACAGGAAAAGGGGACTGCTTACTATGGTTAGTCAGCACCATTTTGGAACGGGTCCCGTATAACCGTTCCATTTTGATAGCCATTATACGGCCGATCTTGAGACAAGAGATGGAGGGCTACATAACTTTATTGTTCTCGATTGTCAGACAATGAACATTTTTCTTTTTTTCAATAGGACATTTCTTTGTCAGTGTAAATTGAGCGAGAAAACCGAAGTGAGCTGGGCAACCCTATCCGCGATGTAATTTCTATTTAAATACAAAGTCAAACCTAATTTGCAAACAAAGTGAGCGTGCCACTCAAGTGTATTATGCGAGATATGGTAGACACATGTTCGCTACCATGCCTGAATGTCACAAAATCTATTTCTCACAGCAAAAAAAAGGACAACTCCTGATATACAACAGAGTCATGGTATCGAAACTAATACCAAAAGGTTTGTGTTAAATACTCCAAGTTGTTTGTTGTTTCCATAATATGGAAATTGCGGGCTAAAAAAACATATAGACCATCTTAATGTATCCATAGCAACCCTAAAAACAGATTAATCAGTTTTAGACAGATTTTCAAAGTAAACCGAGTATTAGTATGGCTCACCAAGTCTTAGTCACATACCACTGTATGTCCTGATTTAAACCTTTCTTTACACTATTGAAGGTATAAACCCAAAAAGTTTCGCGTTGTTTGCGAGTAATTTCCATAGATGTACCTGCTTTGCTCTGAATCTTTTCTATGATAAGCCATTTGAAATCACTTTCCAGATGGTCCTTATCAATACAATGTTGTACCAGCGGGGCTGTAATTTTCTTGTTACGTACAGCTGATTTATGCTCGCTATATCTGATACGAAATTCTCGTGCTGTTTCTCCGATGTATGCTAGTCCACATGGGCAGATTAACATATATACTATATTGTGACTCCTGCAATTAGTTAAGGTTCTCAGTTTTACAGATTTGCCCTCATACTGTATAGAGTCAGTAACTAAAGCACTATCACAAGCATGGCAAGAACCACACTTGTGATTGCCCAGAACCAAGGGCAGACCTGATACAGTAAGTTGACGTACTGTGTTGGATTGGGTGGGTCTGGTGTGTACCAAGAGATCGCGCAAATTGCGATTTCTACGGTAAGCTACTAATGGTTGTTCCAACTGGGTTTCATTATCATCACTATTCAGAATTTTCCAATTCTTCATGATGATATTTCTGATCTTGTGGTTGAGAGGTGAATGGTTAATAACACAAACCACCTGATCTTTAGACGTACGGGTAGTGCCCGCCAATAATGCTTCTCGATCATAATATTTGGCTCTCTTGTAAGCATGTCTTATGAGTCTGTTGGGGTAGCCTCTAGCCAGAAGTCGTACCCGCAAAGCATCTCCATGTTTATGGAAATCCTGCATATCAGTGCAATTGCGCCTGATACGCAGGAATTCACCAAAAGGAATGGCATCTCTCTGACTTGTAGGGTGGAAACTCTGGTAATGTAATATTGTATTCTTTGCAGTAGGTTTCCTGAATAAACTTACCGAAATGACATTGTTCAGTCCCGAGATAAGAATATCTAGGAACTCCACTTGGTATGTACTGCTATTTGCAGTGAATCTGAGATTGCAATCACTCGCATTCAGCCAGAGTATGAATTTGTTCAAGGATTCATTTGTTCCTGTCCATATAAAGAAAATATCATCGATGAATCGTCTCCAACCGATGACATTATCCGAAAATGGAGCTGCCTCGTTAAACACGTTCTTGAGCTCCCACTCCCCCATATATATATTGGCCACACTGGGAGCACAAGAGGCTCCCATGCTGGTGCCCTTGATTTGTTTGTAAAATGAACCTTCAAATTCAAAGAAATTATTCATGAGTACCACCTCCAAGCATTCCAAGATGAAGGTGTCTGGTCTGTCTCCTGGGGTTCTTTGTAACAAGGCGGAAACAGACTGTAACGCTTGATATTGAGGAATGTTGGTGTACAAAGCCTCAATATCAAGCGTCACTAGTATGTGTTGGTTGCGATTGAATGGCATACCCTCAATCTTGTTAATCATGTCCCCTGTGTCTCGAATAAATGAGGCGTAGTTCTGTGTTAGAGGACAGAGATAGGAGTCCACAAATTTAGACAAAGGCTCAGTGCTTGAGCCAATTGTCGAGATAATAGGACGCATGGGTGGATCTACTATATCCTTATGAGTTTTTGGCAGTCCGTATAGGGCTGGAGTTATAGGGCAAGATCTGTTCAAAAAATTATACTCATCCTGACATATATCACCACGATCTAGGGCTTTGCTTGTAATGTTTGAGATGGTTCTCCTGAGATTGACTAATTCCTTGGGATGGGATTTTATATAGTGTTGGGGGATGGCCAACATTTTGGTCATTTTTTCACAGTACTGACTCTTATCCATTATGACTATCCCTCCACCTTTATCACAAGGTTTTATCACTAGGTCTTTGTTGGTCTTGATGTTACATAAGGCATTATTTTCTGAGAGGGTAAGGTTGTTGTGTACAAATGATGGTTTTTTAATGACACGTGTTATTTCCTTGAGAACATTCTGTTCGAAGATGTTAACCTCCGGACCCACCATATCAAGGGTGGGAGTAAATTGTGATGGCGGTTTACATCCGGATTGATTATCTGTATCATCATTGGAGGGACGATCAAGAAAACATTTTTTTAATCTAACTTTTCTGAAGAAAGAGAAAAGATCTTCATGTAATTTGAACAGGTTCGGGCGAGTACAGGGAACAAATGATAGCCCCCGACTTAACACAGCTCGTTCATCATCTTTGAGGGCGATGGTGGAAAGATTAAATATAGGCAGTGTATCACAACCCGCTGATCTACTGCTCTCACTTTCTACCGCCAATACTGTTGATTGCGGGTTTTCAGATATGGTTGCTGATTTTGATGTTGAGGGGCCATTGATTGAGAGTCCTCTCTGTTCGACGTCCACCTCCTGTTCCTGCCTCTGAATTGGCCTCTCGATAAAAAGGCTCTGTGTTCTCCTTTGAGTAGCTTGGCTGCCTGGGTCCTGGTTGTGGGTTGCGTGGGATGTCCATGGGCTGTTGTAGGGCGTCCGTGTCGAAGGTGTGGTGGTCCTCTCCAGAATCATAGATGTGTTGTCTTCTGTGCTCTGCTGGAGGTGTTGTGTGCCCCTCTGCAATGTGAAGGGGAGATGCATGTTGACATTGTGTTGACATATATGTTGGCGCATTGTTCTGGGTTACATGCAGACTGTTTGACAATGTACATTGTCAAACAGGTACAGGTGCTTAGTACTGCTGTGGGACAGTGTACATTTGGACTACATGACGGATGTTTCTTGCTCTGTCAGATGTGTTAGGCATGTTTCTGTGCCGAGCCAGTTGTGTCCTCTGTTCTGCAGTGTCGGCTTTGCGCATTGTACCACGTTGTAGTCAGTGTGGGTGTGCTGTTCTTGCTATGTGTGTGTGCTGCAGTGTGCCAAGGGGGATCAGGGACATGATCCAGGGTAATTGTGGGTGTGCAGTGTGCTACACCTGGTTGGGCATGTGTGCCATTGTGCCCATTTCTCCCCGTCCCCCCAGTCCCTGGTCGTTACTCACCCTGTTGTGTGTGGTTCTCTCGGGCTGTGTCCATACTCCCTATTCCTTGCACCATCTCCACACTGATGACTGTGGCCTAGCTTTCCTCCAGCTCCTCCTGTGGCGCAGGACTGCCACCTCCTGTCGCCGTTGCTGCCTGTTTGCGGCGGGTTTGTGCCTGATTTAGGTTCTCACATCATGCCAGCGCCTCTTGGCCTCCTCGATTGGCCTCCACGGCCTCCACGGGGGTCAGGGTGCATCCATGGTGCTGCGCACTTTGGATTGTTTCTGGTGTGTTTTTCTTGTTCTGCTTTTATCACGCTTGGCCTCATCGCAGCTTTTTTTGCATTCGTGTTTCGCATTTTTGCAGGATTGCATTAATTTTAACGCAGCCATTTGACGCGTTATCTGGTGACTATCGCATGGTACCGCCGTGTTGTGAATACTTGGTTAACACAGCGTAAATTTCCCGCGATAGACTGCGATGTTGTAGGTTGTGTTAAGTTACTTTTGCGATGATTATCACATGTTCTTGATAATATGCCCCTATCTTTCTGAAGTCAGCACTGATGGTGATAGATAGCGGGTTCTCAAGCACCTAGCGATGTGCTCAAGTAGGATAGCACTATATAAACATCACCATCAATGGAGCAGTGTGCAAAGATGAAGTGAAATCCCTAGGGAATTCCACTCTGCCCCTGGAATAGAATGCCCCGCCACCCCATTCCACCTTTTTTTGTTTACCACTGTGAGTGATGTTTTGAGCAATTACGTTGGATAAAACATTGGGCAAAGTGTTAATGGTGTGAGTTTTGGCCACCCTAGCTGCTTGAAAAGCTGAGCTGAGACTTAGGAATGCTTTTGCCTCATTAGATGTAAAATTCCTGGAATGTACATAAGAGCTGTGGATAATATTGTATGATCCAGGTGTATTTTGGCGCTGGGTTCTCAGCTGAAAGCTCCAACGGTGGTCGACCGCACTCATCTATTCCTTTGCTACATCACCCAAGTTCTGAGATTTATCAGAGGTTTTACATTTCTACTAGGCAGTAGTGGTTCTTCTCAAAACTGGAATACTTGTTATGGGAAAATAAAAGTAATAGCACTTGCTAGCAGCAGGACCAGACTACTACAGCATAAGCCAGGAAAGGCTGAGCTGGCTCAGCAGGGAAGCACAATGCACATCGATGTAAGAGTTGTTGGTTGCACCCGCTGCTGAATGAGGCTTGTGACTTGCAAGTCCCCTATTTGGCTCTTTGATTATGGGGTCAAGGAATTTTTGGTAGCTTGAGAATTTGGTGCTGGTCAGGGGAATGGAGCGCTCATCAGCGAGCTTGTGCCTCGACCTGGCCAAGGATGCAGGAGAATCGGGGGTGGTCTCCAGGGGCTCTGGTATTTGCTCCGCAGATGATCGACAATTGTTTCTTCAGCCTTGAACAGTGACACGATCCGTGATCATCTCCAAATAAGCCTCGTCCTGTGGCAAATCAGCCAAGGTTTGCAGCTTGAAGCCTGATCACCAGGTCTTTCACACATTTCACTGCAACCCTGTGGGAGAGTGAGCTTAGACCTTCTAGAATGGCAATAAGATGAGACACTCTTGACAGTAACATTCCTAATTGGGTCTACTTTCTCCCAATACCAGGTATTGAGATTTTTGGTCCTGAATCAAAATTGTATAAACCTCTCCTCAACGTATTCATGGGTTTTGAATCCTTCCACGACTGCCTGTCAAACATTTTTTCTCCTCTGTTGTTTTTTAAACACTGTGTGAACAAACGATGGTGACCAGGGACGTATCTATGAGATGTTAAAAAAAAAGAGGGGAGAAGTCCATATATCTATTCTATTATGTGATGACTACAGAAGAATATTCTGTCAGTCAAACTGGGTTTGGGGCAAAGGAAGCAAAGTTGGAATGTCGCTGGAGTTCTAACATTGGCTTTGAAGCTAATTAGATATTCCTGGCTCCGAGAGACAAGAACCCACACTAAAGTGCTGGTGCACATTCTCCTAACACGATTTAAGTCTACTAGGGTGACTAACTGACGGGGTGTGGGAGAGGGAGTTTAACGGTGCGGATCTTGGAGCTTGGCATCCCTGGAGTCAGTGCATGGTAAACAGAGAACCACAGTGGGGCACGGCGGGTCGTCAGGGGTGCTGCCGGGATGGTGCATCTCCATACATCTCTGCACAGTGGCAGTGAAAAAGTAGGGTGAAAGGCGCGATAGAGGCCCTTGGGGGCCGGTAAGATCAACTAGCATGGTCAAGTGGCAAAAGTGGTGGCAAAGCAGCCTGAAATTGCTGCAAGTAACCTAATAATTCCTTCCTTCCCACCAGTCTGCTCGAATGCGAGTCAGCCTGTCCGTTGACTTGCTTTCTGCCACTAGCACTTAAATTGGAACTTCATCTGCATCTAAATCCTGTAGACCAAGCCAGGTTGTGCCCAGTATTCTGTTCTCTGCACTTTTTTTTAACCTGGTCTCAGCACGCAGAGAATAAAGCTGCGCAAAGGCATGGCTAAGGCGAGGCCCTAGAAGGCTGCAGTCATTGTAGGTGAGCGCGGAGGCGGCTGGTATTAGACAACGACACTAAGCTTGTTGGGGCTACCTGCTCTTTTCTTCGCCCACATCACCCTGGTGGGACTCCCGGTCCCACGGTGCACCGAGAACAAGTTACTGCTGCAGCTGCTCAAGGGGGGACGTGGCCATCGCACGCTTATAGCGCTGCCTCGCACCCGCAGCGTGGGCCTGTCCACGCCTGGAGGAGGCAGGGCTGGGCCACCTCCCTAACGTTCGTCACTTGAGGTACTGGAATTAGATTTTGTATTTGTGTTTGCCCATCAAAATCTTAACAGACTTTTAGTTCTTAATTGACTGGCTAGGACATTGGGACCTCACCTGTGATAACGCTGTATTACTTTCCTACTAATAAAAGTGGAGTTTATTTGTCTACTGTGGTAGTGGGGTAGCTAACTTCTGGCCCAATTGAGCTGCATATTTATTATTTGTTTTATCTGTGATATTTTTTATTTTTTTAATCATAGGCAAAAGGAAGGCAGTGGAAGGGTCAAATGGTACTGCAAAACAAAAACAAACAAAAAAAAACAAAGACACAAAAATCTGCTGGGGGGAATTATGGTATTGATTGAATTGATAATCTTTTTGTTGAAGCTGAAGATCTGTTAAATTCTGACTCAGCACAGTCTCAGGATGTTTCATCTAATTTGGATCCCCTTTCTCCAAACAGTACAACTTCACAGCAACTCCGAATTCTGAGTATTTTTAGAAACTCTCGGAAACAGCCTGTATCAGTATCTGTTGCTGAACTCAGAGCGGGTCACCTAGTTCAGTTGTAGCTACTCCACCTTGCCCGTTTCCCCTATGGGATATTGTACATTGTAGCAATCGGTTCCAATCAATTCTTACCACTACAGGAACCGACCAAAGAAGTCCCTGTTTCTCCAATTCTTAGCAAGCCTGTCCCTGAATTTATGCCGCTGGCTCCTTCTATTCTCCCAAGTTCGGAATGTAATACTTTGATTATAGAGTTGAAGGCTGAGGTGGGGGAGTTAAAATCTGTAATTTGCTAATTATCTTCTACGACAAGCAAGCCTAAGCTAGTTAGAGATACCAATTAGCCCATTACGCAGACCACTCTGCAGCCACTCATTGCTAAACCAGTTGCTCAGCAGCCAAAACCTCTATTTGATATTTCTTGTACGCGAGATGTAGCGAGTGAAGGGTACGGGTCTTCAAGACATATGACATACTCTCAGCTTAATCCAGGTTCTGTAACAAAGTTTAATTGGAGTAACCCCATGACTAGCAATCGCCATGTACAGTCATTGAATTCTCCTGGGAAGAATAGTGCCCCTTATGGCAGAGCCTTCAGGAGTTGGAGTCAAAGGCCTGTTGCATACCCCGCTAGGGGGATTCATATGCATAAAAATAAAGTTGCAATGGTAAAGGTTTCGAAGCTGCCAGCCCACGTGAAATTTGAGTCAGAAGACTTGCTTATAAATAAAGTTATTTTAATCACATTAAAGTAATCCACTATTATTCTTATCAAGTTGTCAATTGAAAGAAAAAAGAAGAAAGAGAGGTACTGGGATGTCCCTACGTGAAGCAGCCCCTTACGGGGTGCTGCAGGAAAAGTCCTTGCTTTTATTTATTTTCCCTCACACACACTAGTGGTGTCATGCTTCATCATCAGGACACCGCGACCCCTATAAGCCGCGGTGGGCTCGACCAATATTTCAGGGAGCACTTGGTTAATATAACAGACCAGGGGGATAGAAAATTAAAAATTCACTGCTAGACCCCAGTATCCCTTTATTCTTGGGTCTAACAGGAATATTAAAATAATTAAAGTAGGGTCGTATGAACAATTATGGTCCTAAGGCCAACATGTTTCAGTCCTTATATGCCCAAAAAACCAAGTTTGGTGCTAGGACTTTCTTCAGGGCTGTATGATCCCCTGGTAAAGACAGAACAGGGAATTACCCTATCCTTTTTATATAAAGGGCAGATAGCTGCTCCTTCGAGGTTGTGTCACTCCATCTGTGAAGAAAAAACAACAGAAAGACAGGGCATGTATCTACATATCCGAATCTTCAGATGCTAAATGGCACCATGATGTGACAAATGCCCTCATATAATCCCAGTGAAAATAGGTTGTGCTCTTGTAATATAGTGTGTCAATTGGAACCCATATCTAATATCAAGAGCACCAACTTTCATTCAGTGTTTTTGTGCTTGCTATTTGCCTTTCTGTAGTGTATTGTGAACCCAGGTGACGAAAACAGGAAGAGAGTCCTAAATCATCCACACACTCACTCGCTCACCTTCATACATATCGCTCGATAGTTTAATAAAGTTTTGTTGAGACAAAAACATATAACTTCAATGTTCTTACCCCGTTTGGAGAGTGATAATAATCCATGTGAAATCACCCTTTTGCGGGGGTATACCTGATTCCAGAATTTTGTTAAAAAACAAAGACAAAAAATGCCGATCCATTACATAGTTGAAGACGTTTGAAAATTAAAGTGAAATAAAATGACAGGGAAAGCTAAGGCTCGGACAACGTATTAAGGTTATATCTTGTGGTGGCAATCTCAGAAGCCAGCAATATTACCGTAACCAGAACTGCACGCAGAGTACTCACGGACTGCCTGGTCTCTCCCTTCTGATCATCTATGTGGCGTGGATTCCATCGGCTTGAAGCAATGTTCCGATACACGCTCGGAGTTTAAACGGCCCAGACGGAAGGTGTCCATTTCCGGTTAATGACGCGAGATCACGTGATTTACGTTGATGTCGCCGAACGGGTGATAACGTAAAGAAAAAACCTGTTATTTTTTTAAAAAGTACTTGTTATTTTAAAAAAATGGGAAACCGGTACCGGATAGGTTTGTTTAGAGATTATAAATCCATCGACATTGTTCTTCATTGGATACAGCAAACTGTACAAAGAAAGTCAGACATGAAACGCCATTAACAATAGGAAAAGAACCCAAATGCCATTATAGGGAATTATGGGAGATGTAGTTTTTGGTTCCAAAAGACGGGAAGAAGGGAGTCACCACCTGATGGATAACCCACTTTTAATGGTTAAAATATCGGCAGTAGCGACAATGTCGAGTCATATTAATTACTACTTGGCAATTATGGGAAAAAACGAGTATATCTGTATCAACATACTCAACCACATTGAAATGTAATCGGATAAAGTAAAGAGGGCACTTCTCCTTTTGGAATCTCAACTATTCTTATATTAGAAAAAATAGTGAGACTATTTTTAAGGAATATGTCGCCTGATAAGGAGACTAGATAATAGTATCTTTTATACGTATATCCCCAGACCGTGGGTATTAGCAATGGCACCTTGATAATTTGAGAGAGGAATGATGACATCTCGAATCAGTACCGGGTGTGAAGAGTGTATGCTTACCATGTTATGTTAGATTGTAACAACATATCATGGAATATTGATATTTCAGCTCTTTTTATTAATTTGATTCCAAGGAATGGAATCGTTAAGTCCATGGATGTGTGTCTTTAGGCGATACACCCACCGTTGTTCTCTTTCAAGAAGTTTCCTTGTCAGATCCCCTTCGCCTTTGACCTTTTCGATCATGGTCCAATGTACATCCATGTCTGTGTGTTGCATCTCAACATAGTGGGATGTCAGTCTAGTGGCTGTACTTGCTCTCCTGATGGTGCTCCTATGTTCGCTGATGCGAACCTTAACTTTTCTTCCAGTCATTCCGATGTACATCAATTGGCATGGGCACTTAATCATATAGATGACTTTGTCACTATTACAATTTGTATGTGTCCTCTGTTCCCATGTGTGGTGCATACCCAATTTAAGCTCTTTTGTATGTTTGGTTAACGGGCATACCACACATGCCCCGCAAGGGTAGTGCCCACTGACCGAAGGTTGTTGCCAGAGTGTTAGTTGTTGAGATGTTATCTTCTTTAGATCTGTGTGCATCAAATTGTCTCTCAGACTTTTATTCTTCTTGAAGGAGAACATAGGTTTCTCAAACTGCAATTTGTTTGATGTAAGAATTTGCCACTTTTTATTAATGATTTTCTTGACATCATTAGACGATGCGTTGTATGTTGTGACACAGATGATAGTGTCTTTAGATTCTTTATTTGTCTCCAATAGGGCAGATCTAGGTGTATTGCGAAATCTTTTCTTAGCTTTTTCGATGACGCGTTTGGGGTAGACTCTCTCTTCTAGTCTTTTTGTCAATATTTCTGCTTCAATTTTATAATCATTTATATCTTCGCAGTTCCTACGTATACGTAGAAACTGACCAACGGAAAGATTTTCCGGAGGCAGCGTGGATGTCCGCTCTCAAAATGCAGAAGACTGTTTTTATCGATCGGTTTGGTATAGAGAACTTGACAGGCCTTGATCTTTTGCCCTGATTTTAACGTCCAGGAAGGAGACTTCATTATGATGGTACGTCATGGTGAATTTCAAATGTGGATTCAGTTGATTAAGCCACCCATGGAAGTTGTACAGAGTTTATCACTCTCCAAACGGGGTAAGAACATTGAAGTTATATGTTTTTGTCCCAACAAAACTTTATTAAACTATCGAGCGATATGTATGAAGGTGAGTGAGTGTGTGGACGATTTAGGACTCTCTTCCTGTTTTCGTCACCTGGGTTCACAATACACTACAAAAAGGCAAATAGCAAGCACAAAAACACTGAATGAAAGTAGGTGCTCTTGATATTAGATATGGGTTCCAATTGACACACTATATTGCAAGAGCACAACCTATTTTCACTGGGATTATATGAGGGCATTTTTCACATCATGGTGCCATTTAGCATCTGAAGATTCGGATATGTAGATACATGCCCTGTCTTTCTGTTGTTTTTTCTTCACACACGGAGTGACACAACCTCGAAATAAACATCGACACACGAAGGATCAGCTATCTGCCCTTTATATAAATAGGATAGGGTAATTTCCTGTTCTGTCTTTACCAGGGGATCATACAGCCCTGAAGAAAGTCCTAGCACCAAACTAGGTTTTTTGGGCATATAAGGACAGAAACTTGTTGGCCTTAGGGTCTTAGGACCATAATTTTCCATACGACCCTACTTTAATCATTTTAATATTCCTGTTAGACCCAAGAATAAAGGGATACTGGGGTCTAGCAGTGAATTTTTAATCTTTATCCCCCTGGTCTGTCATATTATCCAAGTTCTCCCTGAAATATTGGCCGAGCCCACCGTGACTTATAGGGGTCTCAGTGTCCTGATGATGAAGCAAGATGCCACTAGGGTGTGTGAGGGAAAATAAATGAAAGCAAGGACTTTTCCTGCACTACCCCATAAGGGGCTGCTTCACGTAGGGACGTCCCAGTACCTCTCTTTCTTCTTTTTTCTTTCAATTAGCAACTTGATAGGAATAATAGTGGAGTACTTTAATGTGATTAAGATTTAGAATCAGGAGGGTGTACTCCCCCTTTTTCTCCTCTTGGCCCTTCAAGTATTCAGGACCTCGCAGTTCTGTATATCTAGTGTATTATATATATAAATAAAGTTACACATTGGATTAGGCACATCAGGGGCTTCCGCTCGATAATCTGAGAAGATATTCTATGTGCTTGCAGGAGCCCCACATCAAATGCAATGTATGATATGGTTGAATTAACACTAAAGGACGTGGGGCTGGTGAATGATCTCGTGGCCCTAGATATTAGGTCAAATCCACCAAGTAACCCACGTATTCAGTTTAAATATTTTAGATTAGGACCTGATTTATTACCAAACACCCTGCAAGGAGAAATGTTGCCTACATTGTTAGCAGACGTAGATTGACCTAGCAATCCTATCACTTCTTCTCCATCTAGCTTAATTTTAACGTCTGAGGATTATAGTTGCAAGCATTGTGTTAGTGTTTGATAGTGTTTCTACGATTCCGCCTCACTGTAGCATTGTTGAAAAAAGAAAACACAATTTCATTTCAGTCTTTATAGACCAATGGACAAAGCCAACACCAATCTTATTTTCCAACCACGATCTACTCTTTCGAGTAGTACCCCTAACATACCTTAGGTAAATAATTTAAATTATGATGCACTTATCCTCCAAAGGCAAACTACAACTAATGCTGAAGCATCACCTACTTATGACTCAACTGTAACTAATTGATCTCCTATTATGATTAACCCAGACCTAGCCATCTGAAATGTTGACCCTAACATCGTAGTGTGTTCTTATGAGACAGGGACCTTTAGAAATTTAACTATGAAGAATAATCGGGCATGTTCATGTTTGTCTATGATCTCTTGGAATTTGTCAGGGATCCATTCTAAACGTTCTGATCCTAGCTGGTTTGCTTTTGTAGAGAGAAATGATATCTGTGTTTTCCAGGGGACATGGTCTGTGGACAGGGTGTTTATTAATGGCTGTTCTACTTATATTGTGGAAGCAGTTGCCCCCAAAAAATCAGGTGGAGTTAGAGGGGGCTGTGTAATCTTTGTGAATAATAATATTGCCTGTGAACACAGTTATCAATCAACTCTGCCAATATATTGGGGATTCCGTTCACTTTTCCTACAGGCTTAATCTTGATTGTGTTTAACATTTATGCTAAGTCGGTATCCCCAGGCAATGAGTCTCTGGTGCTGACCTTGTTAGATGACCTTATTGGTGTATATCAAACTAGTTCCAAGGTTTTGGTGGTGGGGGATTTTAATGTTGCTGTTGAACCCTCCCCTCTACTGAATATTTTTTTCGAAGAGGAGAATGAGATTTGGGGTATACAAAAGTTAGCAGTGAGAACCGGTAGCCACCGTTTCACAACTGTAACTCTTTAGCTTCCATGCTTAGTGATGGCGAAGAGTCTGAGGGCTTGTAACGGGAGGACTCACTCAGATTTAAATAAGTAGCCCACTTTCAAGTGGGGCTCCAGCTTTAGTGTTATTGGCTATATCTTGGTCGTTTTAAAATTTTGGTATTTAATAGAAGACATGGTGATTGTTTCGTGTCTGATAGTGACCACAACCCTCTGCTCTTAAATATGTGGGTGCTCTTCTCAAAAGACATCTATTAAATCATATTTCAACAGCACAGGACCATGTCTCTTAGAAGAATAACTGGCCCCGCGTTCTTACTGAAAAAAATTTGTATTCAAAGATATATGAGTTATTAATGCATTTTTTATCTGGTTTGGAAAGTGCCCTATTTTTACCGGGGCTAATACTAACCACTCATAGGGATTTTATGAGTCCCTACAAGTGGTATTCTCTAAATAAAAGTCTTGAAAGAAATGTACTAGCGGAAGTAACCTCAAATTGTTTAATTCTCCGTGAAAATTAGCAAATAGGTCCCTAAAGAGAACAGTTAATGAATGTAGCCAATCGGGTACAGCTTTGGCGCGACGAAGATACAAAGCTGTGCTTGCTAGCGCCAAGCTTGACTGGGTTTCTAAAAACGGGCAAGATCTACTATCAGCAGCGAGATGCAATGATAATTGTTCCTTTTGGCATATCATTGCACATGGAAGTTTAGACAGTGTTATCACTCCTCGCTAACATATTCAGCCAGAGAAGTGGGTTAGCCACTTCTCTACGCTATATGGTAGGGATTAGGATGATAGCACTATAGAGGTTATGGGCATTAATCCGAATATTCCAGACACTCTTTTTCCCTCCGATACTATTAGCACTGAGCTAGATTTTAGTCTAGATTACACTATATCAGCGATCAACAGATTGAAAGCAGCAAAGGCTCCTGGACCAGACCTGATACCCAGCGACCCGTATAAATTGGAACCTATGGTATGGGCTTCCTATATAAACCTTTTGTTGAATTGTATATCAGCTGGGGGAGATATCCCAGAAGGATGGATGACGGTACAACGCATACTATTACAACGCATGCCTTTATAACGCATTTTTTACAACGCAAATACCTTTACAACGCGTGTTGTTACAACGAATACTATTACAACGCGATATAGTGTTATTAGTTGTAAAGTGCTATTACAACGAATTCAAATATAACGCATACCTTTACAACGCATCAATATAGTGTTTTTTTTTGGTTTTTTTTAATTTTGTGAAATAAAACCTGGCACGGGATGCAGGGAAATTAGGGGGTTTTGGGTGGGGAAGTGTTTTAAAATGTAGAGAAAAACGGAACGTTAATGTAATGAAATGCAAAGCATTTATTAAAATTAATACTCGAGTATTAAAATTAATACTCGAGTATTAAAATAAATACTCACTTATTTTCAATTTCGAAAAATGTACACACGCAACGATTTATTAAATATAATATACTTACAAAATATTAATAATTCACTAAATAAGTATTCGTAAAAAAAAAATATGATATACACATAGTCGCCATTTTAAACATTGTAGTTCCCAAATTGTCCTACAACACTTTCCATGAAATTAATACCACAACACTACTTGCAAAATGGATGCCAAAACGGATCAAAAAATTGAAAACAACACATCTTAACATGCTATTTTAAATTATACGTTTCCACAGTAGTTAAAAGATTTTTTTATAATATAACCAACGCTGTGTTTCTTAAAATTAACTATGACACTTGCTAAAACGTATAAATACAACCAACACACCATTTTAAAATCAGTTGATTATCAACTCCCAGAGTGACCAGACGCCAAAAGCTGAACCTCTGACCTCTTCACCAAGAAAAGACCCGACTCCATTTCAGAAGGATTATTTGCCGAAATACAAGTAAGTTTCTAAAACGAATAACAGAAATGTTTACTTGAAACATTTAAAACGCTGCACCTAATAAGTTTCAGTTTGCATTTTTAAATTAAAAAAAAGCACCAACCTATTACTATAGTTATGGAAACATATATCATTTAAATAAACCACAAAATATTGTAACATTACTACGATATAAAATAAATTGTTTATTTAAGAAAAGGATTGTCAATTAAATTATAATATATATTATTTTTCAAACATCACAAAAAGATTTATTTTTTTCTAAAAGACAACTTCTATAAACTGTGACGAAAACGACCAGTTAAAAAAAAAGCGTTTTTCCAAATGAGCCACACTACTCATCAAGAATAAATCGAAGGTATTTTCCTAAATTTTTGTAATCAGTATTCTAAATTAGTAACACGAAAAAACATTTTCTAATCCACACATATTTAATCTTTTTTTCACACAGAAATTCAATTACGAAAAAAAAAAAATCTCATCTTTGAAAATTCAAAAGTCGATGTAGAAAGAAGGTAAATATTTTAAACATTAAATAACTGGGTTTTTTTGCTGTTTTCATGAATGCAAAAATGAATGTGAAAGTGTAAAAAAGTGTAGAGGTTAAAATAATTCAGATAACGTCATAAAGGTGCAGCAGCAGAGAAAATGTGGGATGGCGTAGAGCTATCAATTAAGATTTTAACTCCAAAAACGTGCAACATTAGGAAAAGTGTAGGATGGTGTACGGTTAACAATTACTATTCTAACTCCAGTAAGGTGCAGCAGTAGTGAATGTGTGGGATACTGTAGGGGTAATAATTACTATTCTAACTCCAGGAAGATGCAGCAGTATGGAAAGTGTGGGATGGCGTAGAGGAAACAATTACTATTCTAACTCCAGGTTGCTGCACCAGTAGAAAAAGTGTAGGCTAGTATACAGGTATCAATAACTATTCTAACTCCATATATGTGCAGCAGCAGGGAAAGTGTTGGATAGTGTAGAGTGAACCAATTACTATTCTACCTTTAGTAAGGTGCAGCAGTAGGGAATGTGTGGGATGGTGTAGGGGTAACAATTACTATTCTAACTCCATGAAGGTGCACCAGTAGGGAAAGTGTGGGATGCTGTAGGGGTAAAAATTACAATTCTAACTCCAGGAAGGTGCAACAGTAGGGAAAGTGTGGGATGGTGTAGGGGTAACAATTACTATTCTAACTCCAAGTTGGTGCAGCAGTAGGAAAAGTGTAGCATAGTAATAAAGTAAAATGTCACTTATGCACATAAAATGTTTACATTTTGTACTGTATCACAAACACTGCAATAAAATATAGCATTTGCATTACTTTCTCATTTTTTCAGATACTCACATAAATCTTCTCAAAACCAAAGCACAATTTGAATCCCACAAGACCAGACAACAAAAAAGACCAGACAACAAAAAAGACCAGCAAAATTCGAGAAACCAGACTGAAACCAGACCAAGAAGAAAACACCTAAATCAAAAGGTAATTTTAATGAACACTCCAAAGTAGGAAAGCATTCAATTTGCAAAACTTTTAAAAACATATTCAAGAAAGCTGCAACAATACAGAAAGTGTGGCATCTTGTCGAGATAACAATAACTCTTCTAACTCCAGGTTGCTGCAGCAGTAGAAAATGTGAAGGATGGTATACAGATATCAATTACTATTCTAACTCCATATATGTGCAACAGCAGGGAAAGTGTTGGATGGTGTACAGGGAACCAATGACTATTTTACCTCCAGTAAGGTGCAGCAGTAGGGAATGTGTGGGATAGTGTAGGGGTAACAATTACTATTCTAACTCCATGAAGGTGAACCAGTAGGGAAAGTGTGGGATGGTGTAGGGGTAACAATTACTATTCTAACTCCAAGTTGGTGCAGCAGTAGCAAATGTGTAGCATAGTAATAAAGTAAAATAAAGTAAAATGTCACGTATGCACATAAAATGTTTACATTTTGTACTGTATCACAAACACTGCAATAAAAAATAGCATTTGCATTACTTTATCATTTTTTCAGATACTCACATAAATCTTCTCAAAACCAAAGCACAATTTGAATCCCACAAGACCAGACAACAAAAAAGACCAGCTAAATTTGAGAAACCAGACTGAAACCAGACCAAGAAGAAAACACCTAAATCAAAAGGTTATTTAAATGAACACTCCAAAGTAGGAAAGCATTCAATTTGCTAAATTTTTAAAAACATATTCAAGAAAGCTGCAACAATACAGAAAGTGTGGCATCTTGTCGAGATAACAATAACTCTTCTAACTCCAGGTTGCTGCAGCAGTAGAAAATGTGTAGGATGGTATAGAGGTATCAATTACTATTCTAACTCCATATATGTGCAGCAGCAGGGAAAGTGTTGGATGGTGTACAGGGAACCAATGACTATTCTACCTCCAGTAAGGTGCAGCATTAGGGAATGTGTGGGATAGTGTAGGGGTAACAATTACTATTCTAACTCCATGAAGGTGCACCAGTAGGGAAAGTGTGGGATGGTGTAGGGGTAAAAATTACTATTCTAACTCCAGGAAGGTGCACCAGTAGGGAAAGTGTGGGATGATGTAGGGGTAAAAATTACTATTCTAACTCCAGGAAGGTGCAACAGTAGGGAAAGTGTGGGATGGTGTAGGGGTAAAAATTACTATTGTAACTACAGGAAGGTGCAACAGTAGGGAAAGTGTGGGATGGTGTAGGGGTAACAATTACTATTCTAACTCCAAGCTGGTGCAGCAGTAGCAAAAGTGTAGCATAGTAATAAAGTAAAATAAAGTAAAATGTCACTTGTGCACATAAAATGTTTACATTTTGTACTGTATCACAAACACTGCAATAAAAAATTGCATTTGCATTACTCTCTCATTTTTTCAGATACTCACATAAATCTTCTCAAAACCAAAGCACAATTTGAATCCCACAAGACCAGACAACAAAAAAGACCAGCTAAATTCGAGAAACCAGACTGAAACCAGACCAAGAAGAAAAGACCTAAATCAAAAGGTAATTTAAATGAACACTCCAAAGTAGGAAAGCATTCAATTTGCAAAATTTTTAAAAACATATTCAAGAAAGCTGCAACAATACAGAAAGTGTGGCATCTTGTCGAGATAACAATAACTCTTCTAACTCCAGGTTGCTGCAGCAGTAGAAAATGTGTAGGATGGTATAGAGGTATCAATTACTATTCTAACTCCATATATGTGCAGCAGCAGGGAAAGTGTTGGATGGTGTATAGGGAACCAATGACTATTCTACCTCCAGTAAGGTGCAGCATTAGGGAATGTGTGGGATAGTGTAGGGGTAACAATTACTATTCTAACTCCATGAAGGTGCACCAGTAGGGAACGTGTGGGATGGTGTAGGGGGAAAAATTACTATTCTAACTCCAGGAAGGTGCAGCAGTAGGGAATGTGTGGGATAGTGTAGGGGTAACAATTACTATTCTAACTCCAGGAAGGTGCAGCAGTAGTGGATGTGTGGGATACTGTAGGGGTAACAATTACTATTCTAACTCCAGGAAGGTGCAGCAGTAGGGAAAGTGTGGGATAGTGTAGTGGCAGAATTTACTATTCTAGCTCCAAGGAGGTGGAACATTAGGGAAAGTGGAGGATAGTGTAAAGGCAGAATTTACTATTCTAACTCCCAGAAAGTGCCACATTATGGATAATGTAGGATATTGTTCTTTGTTATTTGTCTTTTTATTCCACATAGTAAAATCAAACATATTTTCTTCACAGATAATGTCTACTCAGGAAACAGCTTCCTACATAAAATCCAGAAAAGGAAACAGATTACTAAAGCATGCTGGACACATATATTGTAAAGAAAGGATAAGTTTCCCAAGAAATCATTGGAGGTGTGTGCAATACTACTCATCCCATTGCAGCGGAAGAGCGGTTACCCTTGATGATATCATTATTAAGACAACAGATCATAACCACTCTGCCTCTGCAATGGAGATTGATGTAAGGGAAACCTTAAATGAAATGAAACAACTTGCAAGCACCTCCAATGATTCTACTGGATCCATTTTAAGAGAGGTTGCACAGCATCTCCCCAGTCATGTTGCTAGTAATATGCCTATAATTCCTAATTTGAGGGGAATTATACAAAGACAAAAGCAGGCAAGTAACACACAAACCACAACACCTCATACCTTTTCTGACATTATTATTCCACATGAACTTACTATTTCTTTTGCTGATGAACCTTTCCTTCTCCTTGACAACAAAAACCCTCAAAAATGTATATTAATTTGTAGTACACCCCGCAACATTGTTAAGTTAGAAAATAGTGAAATTTGGATGATGGATGGTATGTTTAAAAGTACACCCCATCCTTTCACCTAAATTTACACTATACACGCTAAAATTAACCATAATGTGATCCCCTTAGCATATAGTTTGCTTCCTGATAAGACTACTGCAACCTACACTGAACTTTTATCAGTTATTAAAAATAAAACATCCAAAAGTCCTAGGAAAATAATTGTCGATTTTGAATTGAGCATGATCAATGTGATCAGTAAAACGTACACGGATACACAAATTCAGGGCTGTTTTTTCCACTTTTCCCAGGCATTCTGGCGTAAGTTACAGAAAACATCCCTGGTTGCAGAGTACTCAACAGATAGCAAACTTCAATTTGAGTTAAAAAAATTAACAGCTCTTTGTTTTGTTCCTCCCGTAAGTGTAGATGAATACTACACTGCCATTACAGAATCAGATTATTGCAATGTAAATGAAGAGAAATTGGCACCCATCCTAAATTATTTTGAAGACACATGGATTGGGCACCTAAGCAGATCGGGTCGCAGGAGAAAGCCACGTTTCCATGTGGAGTGGTGGACCTGTTACACAAGCTGTTTAGAGGGAGAAGCAAAAACAAATAATGCCATTGAGGGATGGCATAACTCCTTCAACCACACAATTGGAAAACCACACCCTAATTTCTACTCTTTTTTGGAAACTTTGAAGAAGGAGCAAAGTTTTCAAGAAATAAGACTTTCACAAACATTAACTGGTAGTCTAAACCCACGAGTTACACAAAAAACAAAGGAAATGTCTGAGAGACTTTTGGGTATTATGCAACAGTTTTCGTCGTGTGTGGCTCTAGACTACCTTGAAAATGTTGCAAACATTCTAAACTTCTAAATAACTTTTTCACCTTACTTTCCTGCTTTGCCCTAAATTTTATGAAACAGTAATTACAATTGGCAATAACATTTTTCCAAAATATTTTTCACAAATATACGTCGGGTCAGCCTTCCTTTTGTTGCCTTCTTTAAATGACCATGTTTTTTCGTTCCAAATTAATGCAGAAATGTACTTCTATAATTTAACAATAGATCCAAATCTACCTCCTACAAAAACATATTCTCCCTATGTCAACCTGTGCTATTTTCCTTTTTCCACAAGAAATAAAATCGTTTTTCTTCTGACCAACCAATTCAAAATTCAACAATTACTACCTCCTACCAAACCCTACTGTCACTATATCTGCCATAGTACTTTAAAAAAACTACGCCAACTTTTTTTTTTTTTTTACAATCCAGCTTTTCCTAAACAAAAAAGTTGTATAAAACATGTATCTTATATTTATAAATCTTTTTTTTTAAACCAATTGTAAACACAAATAACTTTTGACAATAACTTTTTCTGACCCGACATAGGCATACTCTAATTACACGATCGGCAACATGCTTTTCTATCTTTTTTACATTACATTATTTATCCGCAACCTCTCCTTACCCTTTCTTTACAATATATGTATCCTTTTTTAACTTAACAGGTATAAATAAAGTTGAAATTGTGTCCTACCTAGACGTAGATCAGTTTCCTGCTGCTTCCTCCATCGATGCTCTTCAAAATGGCCGCTTACGTTCACGTTTACGTGCTTACGTCATCTGAAGCTGCAAAGATTGTTAACGGACTATTTATTTATATATTATTTTTATTATTACTTTTGTTATTTAATTAAATAATATATTACTTCCAAAAAAATATGTAAATATGTGAAAATATTATAAACAAATATGCTTTTTTTCTTTATTTTTGAATAAACAAAACTTTACGAAACTATGTGTACTATGTTTTTATTAATGTATTTATTTTATCTATTTATCTTAATTGTATGTTAATACTTGTAAAATAACGTAATTTTATCCTTACCTGGATGCTTACTCCATTTCCTTGCAAAAGATCCCCTTTCTTCTTTTTTAACACCTTCCTTTTCAGTTCCGCGGGAGATACAGCTTCATATATGGAAATAAATGAAGGACAATTGTTCCCATAGAAAACAATGCAAAAGCGTGGGAGCTTTTTTATTAATAATAGTTAAATAAAAAATTTCAACTAATAATTATTTTAAATATATATATATATTTAACATTTATATTTTAATACATTTTAATAATTTTTCTTCTAAAGTATTTTTTTTGTTGTTATTAATTTTAATTTTAATACCTAAGTATTAAATTATTACCTTTTCACTCATTTTTTTAAATTAAATTATAATTAATAATTATTCCCACTTTAAAATTAAATACCCAAATATTGTAATTTAAAAAAACTAGAGTATGATTCTTTTTTTTTTAATTTTTTTTTTTACCTAAGTATTACATTATTACCTTTACACTCCTGTTTTTTAATTTTAATTTTAATATAAAAATACTAGAGTATTAATTTTTACATTTGTTTGTTTCTTCAATATATTTTTTTTTAAATATTCTATTTAATAATATTTAATACCTGAGTTTTAAAACATGCCTTTTTATATATTTGCTCACTTTTAATACTATTTGTTTCTATTAATAACACTTTCAATTTACCTCTCTTTATTATTACTATTTTTAATATATTAATACTAAAGTATTATTTCTCACTACTTGAGTATTTTTACCATTTACTACTTTTAAATATTAATAAAACAACTTCACTAATTTTAAACATTTTTTATTCAATAAATATAATAAATCAGAAATATAATTTAATAATATATATAATAATTTTTTAAAAAATAACATAAAATAACATTTAAAAATAAATATTTGCGTTGTAAAGGTACTTGCGTTGTAAAAGCAGGCGTTGTAAAAGCATGTGTTGTAAATCCACTTGCGTTGTAAAAATCCCGTTGTAATGGTAGTGTGTTGTAAAAGTTGCGTTGTAAAGGTTGTTTACCATCCCCGAAACATGGAAAGGGGCTAAGGTCTTTACTATATATGGGAAAGGTATGCCTCAATCCCCTCCAACTATAGGCCAACTAGTTTAATCGATAATCTACAAAATGTCTTTGTGAGGCAAGTTTTAGATAAATTGCACGCCTGGATGGACGAAAATGTGATTTTATACTCCTACCAGGCTGGCTTCTGAACTAAGATAAGTACCTGTGATCAGGCTTCCAGGTTTACACTGCTCTTATGGAAGCATGTGCTGTTAAAGAAACAAAAATTATATGTAGCTTTTGTTGATCTGAGGGCTGTGTTCAATCGTGTGCCCCTTGAGAAGCTATGGAGAGTCATGCTAGGCATGGGAGTTCAGGATAATTTGGTAAATCTGATAGCAAGAATGCATGAGGGCAATTATGCCCAGGTACGATGGGGAAAATAGCGTGAACTAACTAGTAAGATCCCAATTCATCGCCGGGTGTGCCAGGGGTGCGTACTCGCACCTACTCTGTTTTCACTGTATATTAACGAAGCTGCGAATATGCTTATGGATTGCAGAAATGACTCTTCTCTCTTGAATGTCAAGAATATACCAATCCTACTCTTCCCTGATGACCTTTTACTTATTTCCACACACCAACAGGCCTCCAAAATCTACTAGATACATTTCTGGTCTTTTGCAAGCAAAGGGGCCTGGAACTTCATGTTGAATAAAAAACCTTTATGGTTTTTGTGAAGGGAAAATCGCGAGCATTTAGGATCACAGATGAACCTCTTGAGAGAGTGAAGAGTTTTGACTATCTGGGGATAAGGCTGACTGATTCGCTTGGATGGGAGCAGCAACTTGAGCAAAGGCACCTTACTTTATCCCACATATCCAAGTCAATATTGAGATTTCATAAACAGTCACGGGTACAGCCGTTGACTCCTGCACTGGAGGTTTACCGTGCCAAATCCCCACACTTTACGGCACCTAGTTTTGGGGCTACATCGATACCCACAAATTGATGGTGTGTGAAAACATCTATGTTAGATCTCTTGTCTCTGTACGAGATGGCAATCTCTGTGCACTCCACTGACCTAATTATTTTTCGATCTAGGGATCAAGAGAATTGGGAATCTGGCTTTGCTTAACCCCCTAATGTACTGACTGTGGCTGTGGACCATGCCTGACCTAATGATT
Organism: Triturus cristatus; assembly: GCF_964204655.1. Taxonomy (NCBI): domain Eukaryota; kingdom Metazoa; phylum Chordata; class Amphibia; order Caudata; family Salamandridae; genus Triturus; species Triturus cristatus. Next base: position 508,384,430 of record NC_140592.1, on the reverse strand, counting down.
ATTGTGAGACATTAAGGGAGATCCTAATGATTAGTGGCACCAAAATATTACCATGGCTTAAACATGTTGCTAATTTGTGTAGGCTATTGGAAATGCTGAGCCGGTGGGATAGCCCAGAGAGGGTTAGCAAAGATGAATTGAGAACGGTATGCTGTGAGAACAACCAATGGTCGTCTAACAACTCAGTTTTTATGCTTTAATCCCTGTCCTAAATTTGAACCTTCTATGGATTTGATCTCACCACCCTTTGCAAAAAGTTTGTCAGGCTTTGTTTGGGGGGCTTGCTTTTATGGACTTTTAGCAAACAGGCCATTAATCCAGAATTAGTAATATGTCCCGCATGTGGCTTAGCACAAGAATCCAAGGAACATATTTTGTTCTTCTGCACTGAATATCTTCTAATTCGCAGGAGGTAGATATGATCAATATGCTTGAATTTAGCAATCCGACAATATCGGGTCACTTATAGAATCTTGAAGACTGGTACATCTGATTCAATAGCTTTTTCTGTAAGCTTCTTTTTATTAAACTTCTGGATTAGGCATCAGAACTTTGAGGTCCAGGCTGATTAGGATGTTTACATGTTTTGTGCACCAGTAAGTGCTTGTTAAAATGACCTTGGAGTTAAAGCATACTAGGGGAAGATTGCGTTTAGGAAAAAATTGCCTATTTTCTTGCACTTTATATTATACTTATTTCTTACCCATTTGGCTGTAAAGTTAACTAATGAACTGTATAGATTGTTATTGTTTAGTCTTTATTTTAAAATTATTATATATTTATGACGTCATTTATGTGAAATGTTATTATTAATATTTTAAATAGGAACGAGATTTTTTTAATATATGGATTGTGTAAACTTGTTCGTTAACTTTATAGTTTTTTAATATGTTTTATTTCAGAATTGCACATTTCTCAATATTCAAATTGTCGCATGTAGGTAAAATGAACAAGAATGGTGAAACAAACGCACTTCACATATCTGAGTACCCTCTCTGTATGCACAACAACTCCTGGATTAGCCCAGCACATTGACCCATAGATAACATGTTGGAGCACACATCTATATACTGAATTTACTGCACAATACCTATGAATTGATTCATGAACAATAATAAAAACAAAACTCTGGCAGCAACAGGCAGTTTTTGATTATTTCTTGACTCACAAAGACGGGCTTAGATATGTATTGGAGTCCACCCCCCTCATCTACCGGAGTTGACTCTCAGCTCACTTAGTTATAGGTCTTCGGGAATGTGGAGCATCAGTTGCAATTAGTAACTATCTGCTCGCATGGGTATAGAGTACAGCAAGAGTCCAATAATAGTCTCTTAGGGAACTGCGACTCTAACTCACATACGCCCACTAGGGTTGTCTCATCTCAGCACAGTCCCTAATGTAAGCATCACCATATTTGACACTTACTCCATTTTTACTTGCCTCATGCATCAACAATCAAATGACTTTATAGTTACCTCTGAAATTCACCAGTTATAATATACTGAGCTAACTCTAACTCATGCCCCCACCGTATAGTGCTTATGCACACACATATTACATCTCTCATGATGTATTAAATTGCCTTATTGATGACATCACTGATGTCATCCGTAATGACATCATACCCAATGAATCAGGATGGCCTCCTCAATCTCAAAACAACATGAGAGTTAAAGAATTCTTGTACAATGTAGTTTCATTATTGGTTGTGTCACTCCATCTGTGAAGAAAAAACAACAGAAAGACAGGGCATGTATCTACATATCCGAATCTTCAGATGCTAAATGGCACCATGATGTGACAAATGCCCTCATATAATCCCAGTGAAAATAGGTTGTGCTCTTGTAATATAGTGTGTCAATTGGAACCCATATCTAATATCAAGAGCACCAACTTTCATTCAGTGTTTTTGTGCTTGCTATTTGCCTTTCTGTAGTGTATTGTGAACCCAGGTGACGAAAACAGGAAGAGAGTCCTAAATCATCCACACACTCACTCGCTCACCTTCATACATATCGCTCGATAGTTTAATAAAGTTTTGTTGAGACAAAAACATATAACTTCAATGTTCTTACCCCGTTTGGAGAGTGATAATAATCCATGTGAAATCACGCTTTTGCGGGGGTATACCTGATTCCAGAATTTTGTTAAAAAACAAAGACAAAAAATGCCGATCCATTACATAGTTGAAGACGTTTGAAAATTAAAGTGAAATAAAATGACAGGGAAAGCTAAGGCTCGGACAACGTATTAAGGTTATATCTTGTGGTGGCAATCTCAGAAGCCAGCAATATTACCGTAACCAGAACTGCACGCAGAGTACTCACGGACTGCCTGGTCTCTCCCTTCTGATCATCTATGTGGCGTGGATTCCATCGGCTTGAAGCAATGTTCCGATACACGCTCGGAGTTTAAACGGCCCAGACGGAAGGTGTCCATTTCCGGTTAATGACGCGAGATCACGTGATTTACGTTGATGTCGCCGAACGGGTGATAACGTAAAGAAAAAACCTGTTATTTTTTTAAAAAGTACTTGTTATTTTAAAAAAATGGGAAACCGGTACCGGATAGGTTTGTTTAGAGATTATAAATCCATCGACATTGTTCTTCATTGGATACAGCAAACTGTACAAAGAAAGTCAGACATGAAACGCCATTAACAATAGGAAAAGAACCCAAATGCCATTATAGGGAATTATGGGAGATGTAGTTTTTGGTTCCAAAAGACGGGAAGAAGGGAGTCACCACCTGATGGATAACCCACTTTTAATGGTTAAAATATCGGCAGTAGCGACAATGTCGAGTCATATTAATTACTACTTGGCAATTATGGGAAAAAACGAGTATATCTGTATCAACATACTCAACCACATCGAAATGTAATCGGATAAAGTAAAGAGGGCACTTCTCCTTTTGGAATCTCAACTATTCTTATATTAGAAAAAATAGTGAGACTATTTTTAAGGAATATGTCGCCTGATAAGGAGACTAGATAATAGTATCTTTTATACGTATATCCCCAGACCGTGGGTATTAGCAATGGCACCTTGATAATTTGAGAGAGGAATGATGACATCTCGAATCAGTACCGGGTGTGAAGAGTGTATGCTTACCATGTTATGTTAGATTGTAACAACATATCATGGAATATTGATATTTCAGCTCTTTTTATTAATTTGATTCCAAGGAATGGAATCGTTAAGTCCATGGATGTGTGTCTTTAGGCGATACACCCACCGTTGTTCTCTTTCAAGAAGTTTCCTTGTCAGATCCCCTTCGCCTTTGACCTTTTCGATCATGGTCCAATGTACATCCATGTCTGTGTGTTGCATCTCAACATAGTGGGATGTCAGTCTAGTGGCTGTACTTGCTCTCCTGATGGTGCTCCTATGTTCGCTGATGCGAACCTTAACTTTTCTTCCAGTCATTCCGATGTACATCAATTGGCATGGGCACTTAATCATATAGATGACTTTGTCACTATTACAATTTGTATGTGTCCTCTGTTCCCATGTGTGGTGCATACCCAATTTAAGCTCTTTTGTATGTTTGGTTAACGGGCATACCACACATGCCCCGCAAGGGTAGTGCCCACTGACCGAAGGTTGTTGCCAGAGTGTTAGTTGTTGAGATGTTATCTTCTTTAGATCTGTGTGCATCAAATTGTCTCTCAGACTTTTATTCTTCTTGAAGGAGAACATAGGTTTCTCAAACTGCAATTTGTTTGATGTAAGAATTTGCCACTTTTTATTAATGATTTTCTTGACATCATTAGACGATGCGTTGTATGTTGTGACACAGATGATAGTGTCTTTAGATTCTTTTTTATTTGTCTCCAATAGGGCAGATCTAGGTGTATTGCGAAATCTTTTCTTAGCTTTTTCGATGACGCGTTTGGGGTAGACTCTCTCTTCTAGTCTTTTTGTCAATATTTCTGCTTCAATTTTATAATCATTTATATCTTCGCAGTTCCTACGTATACGTAGAAACTGACCAACGGAAAGATTTTCCGGAGGCAGCGTGGATGTCCGCTCTCAAAATGCAGAAGACTGTTTTTATCGATCGGTTTGGTATAGAGAACTTGACAGGCCTTGATCTTTTGCCCTGATTTTAACGTCCAGGAAGGAGACTTCATTATGATGATACGTCATGGTGAATTTCAAATGTGGATTCAGTTGATTAAGCCACCCATGGAAGTTGTACAGAGTTTATCACTCTCCAAACGGGGTAAGAACATTGAAGTTATATGTTTTTGTCCCAACAAAACTTTATTAAACTATCGAGCGATATGTATGAAGGTGAGTGAGTGTGTGGACGATTTAGGACTCTCTTCCTGTTTTCGTCACCTGGGTTCACAATACACTACAAAAAGGCAAATAGCAAGCACAAAAACACTGAATGAAAGTAGGTGCTCTTGATATTAGATATGGGTTCCAATTGACACACTATATTGCAAGAGCACAACCTATTTTCACTGGGATTATATGAGGGCATTTTTCACATCATGGTGCCATTTAGCATCTGAAGATTCGGATATGTAGATACATGCCCTGTCTTTCTGTTGTTTTTTCTTCACACACGGAGTGACACAACCTCGAAATAAACATCGACACACGAAGGATCAGCTATCTGCCCTTTATATAAATAGGATAGGGTAATTTCCTGTTCTGTCTTTACCAGGGGATCATACAGCCCTGAAGAAAGTCCTAGCACCAAACTAGGTTTTTTGGGCATATAAGGACAGAAACTTGTTGGCCTTAGGGTCTTAGGACCATAATTTTCCATACGACCCTACTTTAATCATTTTAATATTCCTGTTAGACCCAAGAATAAAGGGATACTGGGGTCTAGCAGTGAATTTTTAATCTTTATCCCCCTGGTCTGTCATATTATCCAAGTTCTCCCTGAAATATTGGTCGAGCCCACCGTGACTTATAGGGGTCTCAGTGTCCTGATGATGAAGCAAGATGCCACTAGGGTGTGTGAGGGAAAATAAATGAAAGCAAGGACTTTTCCTGCACTACCCCATAAGGGGCTGCTTCACGTAGGGACGTCCCAGTACCTCTCTTTCTTCTTTTTTCTTTCAATTAGCAACTTGATAGGAATAATAGTGGAGTACTTTAATGTGATTAAGATTTAGAATCAGGAGGGTGTACTCCCCCTTTTTCTCCTCTTGGCCCTTCAAGTATTCAGGACCTCGCAGTTCTGTATATCTAGTGTATTATATATATAAATAAAGTTACACATTGGATTAGGCACATCAGGGGCTTCCGCTCGATAATCTGAGAAGATATTCTATGTGCTTGCAGGAGCCCCACATCAAATGCAATGTATGATATGGTTGAATTAACACTAAAGGACGTGGGGCTGGTGAATGATCTCGTGGCCCTAGATATTAGGTCAAATCCACCAAGTAACCCACGTATTCAGTTTAAATATTTTAGATTAGGACCTGATTTATTACCAAACACCCTGCAAGGAGAAATGTTGCCTACATTGTTAGCAGACGTAGATTGACCTAGCAATCCTATCACTTCTTCTCCATCTAGCTTAATTTTAACGTCTGAGGATTATAGTTGCAAGCATTGTGTTAGTGTTTGATAGTGTTTCTACGATTCCGCCTCACTGTAGCATTGTTGAAAAAAGAAAACACAATTTCATTTCAGTCTTTATAGACCAATGGACAAAGCCAACACCAATCTTATTTTCCAACCACGATCTACTCTTTCGAGTAGTACCCCTAACATACCTTAGGTAAATAATTTAAATTATGATGCACTTATCCTCCAAAGGCAAACTACAACTAATGCTGAAGCATCACCTACTTATGACTCAACTGTAACTAATTGATCTCCTATTATGATTAACCCAGACCTAGCCATCTGAAATGTTGACCCTAACATCGTAGTGTGTTCTTATGAGACAGGGACCTTTAGAAATTTAACTATGAAGAATAATCGGGCATGTTCATGTTTGTCTATGATCTCTTGGAATTTGTCAGGGATCCATTCTAAACGTTCTGATCCTAGCTGGTTTGCTTTTGTAGAGAGAAATGATATCTGTGTTTTCCAGGGGACATGGGCTGTGGACAGGGTGTTTATTAATGGCTGTTCTACTTATATTGTTGAAGCAGTTGCCCCCAAAAAATCAGGTGGAGTTAGAGGGGGCTGTGTAATCTTTGTGAATAATAATATTGCCTGTGAACACAGTTATCAATCAACTCTGCCAATATATTGGGGATTCCGTTCACTTTTCCTACAGGCTTAATCTTGATTGTGTTTAACATTTATGCTAAGTCGGTATCCCCAGGCAATGAGTCTCTGGTGCTGACCTTGTTAGATGACCTTATTGGTGTATATCAAACTAGTTCCAAGGTTTTGGTGGTGGGGGATTTTAATGTTGCTGTTGAACCCTCCCCTCTACTGAATATTTTTTTCGAAGAGGAGTATGAGATTTGGGGTATACAAAAGTTAGCAGTGAGAACCGGTAGCCACCGTTTCACAACTGTAACTCTTTAGCTTCCATGCTTAGTGATGGCGAAGAGTCTGAGGGCTTGTAACGGGAGGACTCACTCAGATTTAAATAAGTAGCCCACTTTCAAGTGGGGCTCCAGCTTTAGTGTTATTGGCTATATCTTGGTCGTTTTAAAATTTTGGTATTTAATAGAAGACATGGTGATTGTTTCGTGTCTGATAGTGACCACAACCCTCTGCTCTTAAATATGTGGGTGCTCTTCTCAAAAGACATCTATTAAATCATATTTCAACAGCACAGGACCATGTCTCTTAGAAGAATAACTGGCCCCGCGTTCTTACTGAAAAAAATTTGTATTCAAAGATATATGAGTTATTAATGCATTTTTTATCTGGTTTGGAAAGTGCCCTATTTTTACCGGGGCTAATACTAACCACTCATAGGGATTTTATGAGTCCCTACAAGTGGTATTCTCTAAATAAAAGTCTTGAAAGAAATGTACTAGCGGAAGTAACCTCAAATTGTTTAATTCTCCGTGAAAATTAGCAAATAGGTCCCTAAAGAGAACAGTTAATGAATGTAGCCAATCGGGTACAGCTTTGGCGCGACGAAGATACAAAGCTGTGCTTGCTAGCGCCAAGCTTGACTGGGTTTCTAAAAACGGGCAAGATCTACTATCAGCAGCGAGATGCAATGATAATTGTTCCTTTTGGCATATCATTGCACATGGAAGTTTAGACAGTGTTATCACTCCTCGCTAACATATTCAGCCAGAGAAGTGGGTTAGCCACTTCTCTACGCTATATGGTAGGGATTAGGATGATAGCACTATAGAGGTTATGGGCATTAATCCGAATATTCCAGACACTCTTTTTCCCTCCGATACTATTAGCACTGAGCTAGATTTTAGTCTAGATTACACTATATCAGCGATCAACAGATTGAAAGCAGCAAAGGCTCCTGGACCAGACCTGATACCCAGCGACCCGTATAAATTGGAACCTATGGTATGGGCTTCCTATATAAACCTTTTGTTGAATTGTATATCAGCTGGGGGAGATATCCCAGAAGGATGGATGACGGTACAACGCATACTATTACAACGCATGCCTTTATAACGCATTTTTTACAACGCAAATACCTTTACAACGCGTGTTGTTACAACGAATACTATTACAACGCGATATAGTGTTATTAGTTGTAAAGTGCTATTACAACGAATTCAAATATAACGCATACCTTTACAACGCATCAATATAGTGTTTTTTTTTGGTTTTTTTTAATTTTGTGAAATAAAACCTGGCACGGGATGCAGGGAAATTAGGGGGTTTTGGGTGGGGAAGTGTTTTAAAATGTAGAGAAAAACGGAACGTTAATGTAATGAAATGCAAAGCATTTATTAAAATTAATACTCGAGTATTAAAATTAATACTCGAGTATTAAAATAAATACTCACTTATTTTCAATTTCGAAAAATGTACACACGCAACGATTTATTAAATATAATATACTTACAAAATATTAATAATTCACTAAATAAGTATTCGTAAAAAAAAAATATGATATACACATAGTCGCCATTTTAAACATTGTAGTTCCCAAATTGTCCTACAACACTTTCCATGAAATTAATACCACAACACTACTTGCAAAATGGATGCCAAAACGGATCAAAAAATTGAAAACAACACATCTTAACATGCTATTTTAAATTATACGTTTCCACAGTAGTTAAAAGATTTTTTTATAATATAACCAACGCTGTGTTTCTTAAAATTAACTATGACACTTGCTAAAACGTATAAATACAACCAACACACCATTTTAAAATCAGTTGATTATCAACTCCCAGAGTGACCAGACGCCAAAAGCTGAACCTCTGACCTCTTCACCGAGAAAAGACCCGACTCCATTTCAGAAGGATTATTTGCCGAAATACAAGTAAGTTTCTAAAACGAATAACAGAAATGTTTACTTGAAACATTTAAAACGCTGCACCTAATAAGTTTCAGTTTGCATTTTTAAATTAAACAAAAGCACCAACCTATTACTATAGTTATGGAAACATATATCATTTAAATAAACCACAAAATATTGTAACATTACTACGATATAAAATAAATTGTTTATTTAAGAAAAGGATTGTCAATTAAATTATAATATATATTATTTTTCAAACATCACAAAAAGATTTATTTTTTTCTAAAAGACAACTTCTATAAACTGTGACGAAAACGACCAGTTAAAAAAAAAGCGTTTTTCCAAATGAGCCACACTACTCATCAAGAATAAATCGAAGGTATTTTCCTAAATTTTTGTAAACAGTATTCTAAATTAGTAACACGAAAAAACATTTTCTAATCCACACATATTTAATCTTTTTTTCACACAGAAATTCAATTACGAAAAAAAAAAAATCTCATCTTTGAAAATTCAAAAGTCGATGTAGAAAGAAGGTAAATATTTTAAACATTAAATAACTGGGTTTTTTTGCTGTTTTCATGAATGCAAAAATGAATGTGAAAGTGTAAAAAAGTGTAGAGGTTAAAATAATTCAGATAACGTCATAAAGGTGCAGCAGCAGAGAAAATGTGGGATGGCGTAGAGCTATCAATTAAGATTTTAACTCCAAAAACGTGCAACATTAGGAAAAGTGTAGGATGGTGTACGGTTAACAATTACTATTCTAACTCCAGTAAGGTGCAGCAGTAGTGAATGTGTGGGATACTGTAGGGGTAATAATTACTATTCTAACTCCAGGAAGATGCAGCAGTATGGAAAGTGTGGGATGGCGTAGAGGAAACAATTACTATTCTAACTCCAGGTTGCTGCACCAGTAGAAAAAGTGTAGGCTAGTATACAGGTATCAATAACTATTCTAACTCCATATATGTGCAGCAGCAGGGAAAGTGTTGGATAGTGTAGAGTGAACCAATTACTATTCTACCTTTAGTAAGGTGCAGCAGTAGGGAATGTGTGGGATGGTGTAGGGGTAACAATTACTATTCTAACTCCATGAAGGTGCACCAGTAGGGAAAGTGTGGGATGCTGTAGGGGTAAAAATTACAATTCTAACTCCAGGAAGGTGCAACAGTAGGGAAAGTGTGGGATGGTGTAGGGGTAACAATTACTATTCTAACTCCAAGTTGGTGCAGCAGTAGGAAAAGTGTAGCATAGTAATAAAGTAAAATGTCACTTATGCACATAAAATGTTTACATTTTGTACTGTATCACAAACACTGCAATAAAATATAGCATTTGCATTACTTTCTCATTTTTTCAGATACTCACATAAATCTTCTCAAAACCAAAGCACAATTTGAATCCCACAAGACCAGACAACAAAAAAGACCAGACAACAAAAAAGACCAGCAAAATTCGAGAAACCAGACTGAAACCAGACCAAGAAGAAAACACCTAAATCAAAAGGTAATTTTAATGAACACTCCAAAGTAGGAAAGCATTCAATTTGCAAAACTTTTAAAAACATATTCAAGAAAGCTGCAACAATACAGAAAGTGTGGCATCTTGTCGAGATAACAATAACTCTTCTAACTCCAGGTTGCTGCAGCAGTAGAAAATGTGAAGGATGGTATACAGATATCAATTACTATTCTAACTCCATATATGTGCAACAGCAGGGAAAGTGTTGGATGGTGTACAGGGAACCAATGACTATTTTACCTCCAGTAAGGTGCAGCAGTAGGGAATGTGTGGGATAGTGTAGGGGTAACAATTACTATTCTAACTCCATGAAGGTGAACCAGTAGGGAAAGTGTGGGATGGTGTAGGGGTAAAAATTACTATTCTAACTCCAGGAAGGTGCAACAGTAGGGAAAGTGTGGGATGGTGTAGGGGTAACAATTACTATTCTAACTCCAAGTTGGTGCAGCAGTAGCAAATGTGTAGCATAGTAATAAAGTAAAATAAAGTAAAATGTCACGTATGCACATAAAATGTTTACATTTTGTACTGTATCACAAACACTGCAATAAAAAATAGCATTTGCATTACTTTATCATTTTTTCAGATACTCACATAAATCTTCTCAAAACCAAAGCACAATTTGAATCCCACAAGACCAGACAACAAAAAAGACCAGCTAAATTTGAGAAACCAGACTGAAACCAGACCAAGAAGAAAACACCTAAATCAAAAGGTTATTTAAATGAACACTCCAAAGTAGGAAAGCATTCAATTTGCTAAATTTTTAAAAACATATTCAAGAAAGCTGCAACAATACAGAAAGTGTGGCATCTTGTCGAGATAACAATAACTCTTCTAACTCCAGGTTGCTGCAGCAGTAGAAAATGTGTAGGATGGTATAGAGGTATCAATTACTATTCTAACTCCATATATGTGCAGCAGCAGGGAAAGTGTTGGATGGTGTACAGGGAACCAATGACTATTCTACCTCCAGTAAGGTGCAGCATTAGGGAATGTGTGGGATAGTGTAGGGGTAACAATTACTATTCTAACTCCATGAAGGTGCACCAGTAGGGAAAGTGTGGGATGGTGTAGGGGTAAAAATTACTATTCTAACTCCAGGAAGGTGCACCAGTAGGGAAAGTGTGGGATGATGTAGGGGTAAAAATTACTATTCTAACTCCAGGAAGGTGCAACAGTAGGGAAAGTGTGGGATGGTGTAGGGGTAAAAATTACTATTGTAACTACAGGAAGGTGCAACAGTAGGGAAAGTGTGGGATGGTGTAGGGGTAACAATTACTATTCTAACTCCAAGCTGGTGCAGCAGTAGCAAAAGTGTAGCATAGTAATAAAGTAAAATAAAGTAAAATGTCACTTGTGCACATAAAATGTTTACATTTTGTACTGTATCACAAACACTGCAATAAAAAATTGCATTTGCATTACTCTCTCATTTTTTCAGATACTCACATAAATCTTCTCAAAACCAAAGCACAATTTGAATCCCACAAGACCAGACAACAAAAAAGACCAGCTAAATTCGAGAAACCAGACTGAAACCAGACCAAGAAGAAAAGACCTAAATCAAAAGGTAATTTAAATGAACACTCCAAAGTAGGAAAGCATTCAATTTGCAAAATTTTTAAAAACATATTCAAGAAAGCTGCAACAATACAGAAAGTGTGGCATCTTGTCGAGATAACAATAACTCTTCTAACTCCAGGTTGCTGCAGCAGTAGAAAATGTGTAGGATGGTATAGAGGTATCAATTACTATTCTAACTCCATATATGTGCAGCAGCAGGGAAAGTGTTGGATGGTGTATAGGGAACCAATGACTATTCTACCTCCAGTAAGGTGCAGCATTAGGGAATGTGTGGGATAGTGTAGGGGTAACAATTACTATTCTAACTCCATGAAGGTGCACCAGTAGGGAAAGTGTGGGATGGTGTAGGGGGAAAAATTACTATTCTAACTCCAGGAAGGTGCAGCAGTAGGGAATGTGTGGGATAGTGTAGGGGTAACAATTACTATTCTAACTCCAGGAAGGTGCAGCAGTAGTGGATGTGTGGGATACTGTAGGGGTAACAATTACTATTCTAACTCCAGGAAGGTGCAGCAGTAGGGAAAGTGTGGGATAGTGTAGTGGCAGAATTTACTATTCTAGCTCCAAGGAGGTGGAACATTAGGGAAAGTGGAGGATAGTGTAAAGGCAGAATTTACTATTCTAACTCCCAGAAAGTGCCACATTATGGATAATGTAGGATATTGTTCTTTGTTATTTGTCTTTTTATTCCACATAGTAAAATCAAACATATTTTCTTCACAGATAATGTCTACTCAGGAAACAGCTTCCTACATAAAATCCAGAAAAGGAAACAGATTACTAAAGCATGCTGGACACATATATTGTAAAGAAAGGATAAGTTCCCCAAGAAATCATTGGAGGTGTGTGCAATACTACTCATCCCATTGCAGCGGAAGAGCGGTTACCCTTGATGATATCATTATTAAGACAACAGATCATAACCACTCTGCCTCTGCAATGGAGATTGATGTAAGGGAAACCTTAAATGAAATGAAACAACTTGCAAGCACCTCCAATGATTCTACTGGATCCATTTTAAGAGAGGTTGCACAGCATCTCCCCAGTCATGTTGCTAGTAATATGCCTATAATTCCTAATTTGAGGGGAATTATACAAAGACAAAAGCAGGCAAGTAACACACAAACCACAACACCTCATACCTTTTCTGACATTATTATTCCACATGAACTTACTATTTCTTTTGCTGATGAACCTTTCCTTCTCCTTGACAACAAAAACCCTCAAAAATGTATATTAATTTGTAGTACACCCCGCAACATTGTTAAGTTAGAAAATAGTGAAATTTGGATGATGGATGGTACGTTTAAAAGTACACCCCATCCTTTCACCTAAATTTACACTATACACGCTAAAATTAACCATAATGTGATCCCCTTAGCATATAGTTTGCTTCCTGATAAGACTACTGCAACCTACACTGAACTTTTATCAGTTATTAAAAATAAAACATCCAAAAGTCCTAGGAAAATAATTGTCGATTTTGAATTGAGCATGATCAATGTGATCAGTAAAACGTACACGGATACACAAATTCAGGGCTGTTTTTTCCACTTTTCCCAGGCATTCTGGCGTAAGTTACAGAAAACATCCCTGGTTGCAGAGTACTCAACAGATAGCAAACTTCAATTTGAGTTAAAAAAATTAACAGCTCTTTGTTTTGTTCCTCCCGTAAGTGTAGATGAATACTACACTGCCATTACAGAATCAGATTATTACAATGTAAATGAAGAGAAATTGGCACCCATCCTAAATTATTTTGAAGACACATGGATTGGGCACCTAAGCAGATCGGGTCGCAGGAGAAAGCCACGTTTCCATGTGGAGTGGTGGACCTGTTACACAAGCTGTTTAGAGGGAGAAGCAAAAACAAATAATGCCATTGAGGGATGGCATAACTCCTTCAACCACACAATTGGAAAACCACACCCTAATTTCTACTCTTTTTTGGAAACTTTGAAGAAGGAGCAAAGGTTTCAAGAAATAAGACTTTCACAAACATTAACTGGTAGTCTAAACCCACGAGTTACACAAAAAACAAAGGAAATGTCTGAGAGACTTTTGGGTATTATGCAACAGTTTTCGTCGTGTGTGGCTCTAGACTACCTTGAAAATGTTGCAAACATTCTAAACTTCTAAATAACTTTTTCACCTTACTTTCCTGCTTTGCCCTAAATTTTATGAAACAGTAATTACAATTGGCAATAACATTTTTCCAAAATATTTTTCACAAATATACGTCGGGTCAGCCTTCCTTTTGTTGCCTTCTTTAAATGACCATGTTTTTTCGTTCCAAATTAATGCAGAAATGTACTTCTATAATTTAACAATAGATCCAAATCTACCTCCTACAAAAACATATTCTCCCTATGTCAACCTGTGCTATTTTCCTTTTTCCACAAGAAATAAAATCGTTTTTCTTCTGACCAACCAATTCAAAATTCAACAATTACTACCTCCTACCAAACCCTACTGTCACTATATCTGCCATAGTACTTTAAAAAAACAACGCCAACTTTTTTTTTTTTTTTACAATCCAGCTTTTCCTAAACAAAAAAGTTGTATAAAACATGTATCTTATATTTATAAATCTTTTTTTTTAAACCAATTGTAAACACAAATAACTTTTGACAATAACTTTTTCTGACCCGACATAGGCATACTCTAATTACACGATCGGCAACATGCTTTTCTATCTTTTTTACATTACATTATTTATCCGCAACCTCTCCTTACCCTTTCTTTACAATATATGTATCCTTTTTTAACTTAACAGGTATAAATAAAGTTGAAATTGTGTCCTACCTAGACGTAGATCAGTTTCCTGCTGCTTCCTCCATCGATGCTCTTCAAAATGGCCGCTTACGTTCACGTTTACGTGCTTACGTCATCTGAAGCTGCAAAGATTGTTAACGGACTATTTATTTATATATTATTTTTATTATTACTTTTGTTATTTAATTAAATAATATATTACTTCCAAAAAAATATGTAAATATGTGAAAATATTATAAACAAATATGCTTTTTTTCTTTATTTTTGAATAAACAAAACTTTACGAAACTATGTGTACTATGTTTTTATTAATGTATTTATTTTATCTATTTATCTTAATTGTATGTTAATACTTGTAAAATAACGTAATTTTATCCTTACCTGGATGCTTACTCCATTTCCTTGCAAAAGATCCCCTTTCTTCTTTTTTAACACCTTCCTTTTCAGTTCCGCGGGAGATACAGCTTCATATATGGAAATAAATGAAGGACAATTGTTCCCATAGAAAACAATGCAAAAGCGTGGGAGCTTTTTTATTAATAATAGTTAAATAAAAAATTTCAACTAATAATTATTTTAAATATATATATATATTTAACATTTATATTTTAATACATTTTAATAATTTTTCTTCTAAAGTATTTTTTTTGTTGTTATTAATTTTAATTTTAATACCTAAGTATTAAATTATTACCTTTTCACTCATTTTTTTAAATTAAATTATAATTAATAATTATTCCCACTTTAAAATTAAATACCCAAATATTGTAATTTAAAAAAACTAGAGTATGATTCTTTTTTTTTTAATTTTTTTTTTTACCTAAGTATTACATTATTACCTTTACACTCCTGTTTTTTAATTTTAATTTTAATATAAAAATACTAGAGTATTAATTTTTACATTTGTTTGTTTCTTCAATATATTTTTTTTAAATATTCTATTTAATAATATTTAATACCTGAGTTTTAAAACATGCCTTTTCATATATTTGCTCACTTTTAATACTATTTGTTTCTATTAATAACACTTTCAATTTACCTCTCTTTATTATTACTATTTTTAATATATTAATACTAAAGTATTATTTCTCACTACTTGAGTATTTTTACCATTTACTACTTTTAAATATTAATAAAACAACTTCACTAATTTTAAACATTTTTTATTCAATAAATATAATAAATCAGAAATATAATTTAATAATATAATAATTTTTTAAAAAATAACATAAAATAACATTTAAAAATAAATATTTGCGTTGTAAAGGTACTTGCGTTGTAAAAGCAGGCGTTGTAAAAGCATGTGTTGTAAATCCACTTGCGTTGTAAAAATCCCGTTGTAATGGTAGTGTGTTGTAAAAGTTGCGTTGTAAAGGTTGTTTACCATCCCCGAAACATGGAAAGGGGCTAAGGTCTTTACTATATATGGGAAAGGTATGCCTCAATCCCCTCCAACTATAGGCCAACTAGTTTAATCGATAATCTACAAAATGTCTTTGTGAGGCAAGTTTTAGATAAATTGCACGCCTGGATGGACGAAAATGTGATTTTATACTCCTACCAGGCTGGCTTCTGAACTAAGATAAGTACCTGTGATCAGGCTTCCAGGTTTACACTGCTCTTATGGAAGCATGTGCTGTTAAAGAAACAAAAATTATATGTAGCTTTTGTTGATCTGAGGGCTGTGTTCAATCGTGTGCCCCTTGAGAAGCTATGGAGAGTCATGCTAGGCATGGGAGTTCAGGATAATTTGGTAAATCTGATAGCAAGAATGCATGAGGGCAATTATGCCCAGGTACGATGGGGAAAATAGCGTGAACTAACTAGTAAGATCCCAATTCATCGCCGGGTGTGCCAGGGGTGCGTACTCGCACCTACTCTGTTTTCACTGTATATTAACGAAGCTGCGAATATGCTTATGGATTGCAGAAATGACTCTTCTCTCTTGAATGTCAAGAATATACCAATCCTACTCTTCCCTGATGACCTTTTACTTATTTCCACACACCAACAGGCCTCCAAAATCTACTAGATACATTTCTGGTCTTTTGCAAGCAAAGGGGCCTGGAACTTCATGTTGAATAAAAAACCTTTATGGTTTTTGTGAAGGGAAAATCGCGAGCATTTAGGATCACAGATGAACCTCTTGAGAGAGTGAAGAGTTTTGACTATCTGGGGATAAGGCTGACTGATTCGCTTGGATGGGAGCAGCAACTTGAGCAAAGGCACCTTACTTTATCCCACATATCCAAGTCAATATTGCGATTTCATAAACAGTCACGGGTACAGCCGTTGACTCCTGCACTGGAGGTTTACCGTGCCAAATCCCCACACTTTACGGCACCTAGTTTTGGGGCTACATCGATACCCACAAATTGATGGTGTGTGAAAACATCTATGTTAGATCTCTTGTCTCTGTACGAGATGGCAATCTCTGTGCACTCCACTGACCTAATTATTTTTCGATCTAGGGATCAAGAGAATTGGGAATCTGGCTTTGCTTAACCCCCTAATGTACTGACTGTGGCTGTGGACCATGCCTGACCTAATGATTATTGTGAGACATTAAGGGAGATCCTAATGATTAGTGGCACCAAAATATTACCATGGCTTAAACATGTTGCTAATTTGTGTAGGCTATTGGAAATGCTGAGCCGGTGGGATAGCCCAGAGAGGGTTAGCAAAGATGAATTGAGAACGGTATGCTGTGAGAACAACCAATGGTCGTCTAACAACTCAGTTTTTATGCTTTAATCCCTGTCCTAAATTTGAACCTTCTATGGATTTGATCTCACCACCCTTTGCAAAAAGTTTGTCAGGCTTTGTTTGGGGGGCTTGCTTTTATGGACTTTTAGCAAACAGGCCATTAATCCAGAATTAGTAATATGTCCCGCATGTGGCTTAGCACAAGAATCCAAGGAACATATTTTGTTCTTCTGCACTGAATATCTTCTAATTCGCAGGAGGTAGATATGATCAATATGCTTGAATTTAGCAATCCGACAATATCGGGTCACTTATAGAATCTTGAAGACTGGTACATCTGATTCAATAGCTTTTTCTGTAAGCTTCTTTTTATTAAACTTCTGGATTAGGCATCAGAACTTTGAGGTCCAGGCTGATTAGGATGTTTACATGTTTTGTGCACCAGTAAGTGCTTGTTAAAATGACCTTGGAGTTAAAGCATACTAGGGGAAGATTGCGTTTAGGAAAAAATTGCCTATTTTCTTGCACTTTATATTATACTTATTTCTTACCCATTTGGCTGTAAAGTTAACTAATGAACTGTATAGATTGTTATTGTTTAGTCTTTATTTTAAAATTATTATATATTTATGACGTCATTTATGTGAAATGTTATTATTAATATTTTAAATAGGAACGAGATTTTTTTAATATATGGATTGTGTAAACTTGTTCTTTTACTTTATAGTTTTTTAATATGTTTTATTTCAGAATTGCACATTTCTCAATATTCAAATTGTCGCATGTAGGTAAAATGAACAAGAATGGTGAAACAAACGCACTTCACATATCTGAGTACCCTCTCTGTATGCACAACAACTCCTGGATTAGCCCAGCACATTGACCCATAGATAACATGTTGGAGCACACATCTATATACTGAATTTACTGCACAATACCTATGAATTGATTCATGAACAATAATAAAAACAAAACTCTGGCAGCAACAGGCAGTTTTTGATTATTTCTTGACTCACAAAGACGGGCTTAGATATGTATTGGAGTCCACCCCCCTCATCTACCGGAGTTGACTCTCAGCTCACTTAGTTATAGGTCTTCGGGAATGTGGAGCATCAGTTGCAATTAGTAACTATCTGCTCGCATGGGTATAGAGTACAGCAAGAGTCCAATAATAGTCTCTTAGGGAACTGCGACTCTAACTCACATACGCCCACTAGGGTTGTCTCATCTCAGCACAGTCCCTAATGTAAGCATCACCATATTTGACACTTACTCCATTTTTACTTGCCTCATGCATCAACAATCAAATGACTTTATAGTTACCTCTGAAATTCACCAGTTATAATATACTGAGCTAACTCTAACTCATGCCCCCACCGTATAGTGCTTATGCACACACATATTACATCTCTCATGATGTATTAAATTGCCTTATTGATGACATCACTGATGTCATCCGTAATGACATCATACCCAATGAATCAGGATGGCCTCCTCAATCTCAAAACAACATGAGAGTTAAAGAATTCTTGTACAATGTAGTTTCATTATTGGTTGTGTCACTCCATCTGTGAAGAAAAAACAACAGAAAGACAGGGCATGTATCTACATATCCGAATCTTCAGATGCTAAATGGCACCATGATGTGACAAATGCCCTCATATAATCCCAGTGAAAATAGGTTGTGCTCTTGTAATATAGTGTGTCAATTGGAACCCATATCTAATATCAAGAGCACCAACTTTCATTCAGTGTTTTTGTGCTTGCTATTTGCCTTTCTGTAGTGTATTGTGAACCCAGGTGACGAAAACAGGAAGAGAGTCCTAAATCATCCACACACTCACTCGCTCACCTTCATACATATCGCTCGATAGTTTAATAAAGTTTTGTTGAGACAAAAACATATAACTTCAATGTTCTTACCCCGTTTGGAGAGTGATAATAATCCATGTGAAATCACGCTTTTGCGGGGGTATACCTGATTCCAGAATTTTGTTAAAAAACAAAGACAAAAAATGCCGATCCATTACATAGTTGAAGACGTTTGAAAATTAAAGTGAAATAAAATGACAGGGAAAGCTAAGGCTCGGACAACGTATTAAGGTTATATCTTGTGGTGGCAATCTCAGAAGCCAGCAATATTACCGTAACCAGAACTGCACGCAGAGTACTCACGGACTGCCTGGTCTCTCCCTTCTGATCATCTATGTGGCGTGGATTCCATCGGCTTGAAGCAATGTTCCGATACACGCTCGGAGTTTAAACGGCCCAGACGGAAGGTGTCCATTTCCGGTTAATGACGCGAGATCACGTGATTTACGTTGATGTCGCCGAACGGGTGATAACGTAAAGAAAAAACCTGTTATTTTTTTAAAAAGTACTTGTTATTTTAAAAAAATGGGAAACCGGTACCGGATAGGTTTGTTTAGAGATTATAAATCCATCGACATTGTTCTTCATTGGATACAGCAAACTGTACAAAGAAAGTCAGACATGAAACGCCATTAACAATAGGAAAAGAACCCAAATGCCATTATAGGGAATTATGGGAGATGTAGTTTTTGGTTCCAAAAGACGGGAAGAAGGGAGTCACCACCTGATGGATAACCCACTTTTAATGGTTAAAATATCGGCAGTAGCGACAATGTCGAGTCATATTAATTACTACTTGGCAATTATGGGAAAAAACGAGTATATCTGTATCAACATACTCAACCACATCGAAATGTAATCGGATAAAGTAAAGAGGGCACTTCTCAACTATTCTTATATTAGAAAAAATAGTGAGACTATTTTTAAGGAATATGTCGCCTGATAAGGAGACTAGATAATAGTATCTTTTATACGTATATCCCCAGACCGTGGGTATTAGCAATGGCACCTTGATAATTTGAGAGAGGAATGATGACATCTCGAATCAGTACCGGGTGTGAAGAGTGTATGCTTACCATGTTATGTTAGATTGTAACAACATATCATGGAATATTGATATTTCAGCTCTTTTTATTAATTTGATTCCAAGGAATGGAATCGTTAAGTCCATGGATGTGTGTCTTTAGGCGATACACCCACCGTTGTTCTCTTTCAAGAAGTTTCCTTGTCAGATCCCCTTCGCCTTTGACCTTTTCGATCATGGTCCAATGTACATCCATGTCTGTGTGTTGCATCTCAACATAGTGGGATGTCAGTCTAGTGGCTGTACTTGCTCTCCTGATGGTGCTCCTATGTTCGCTGATGCGAACCTTAACTTTTCTTCCAGTCATTCCGATGTACATCAATTGGCATGGGCACTTAATCATATAGATGACTTTGTCACTATTACAATTTGTATGTGTCCTCTGTTCCCATGTGTGGTGCATACCCAATTTAAGCTCTTTTGTATGTTTGGTTAACGGGCATACCACACATGCCCCGCAAGGGTAGTGCCCACTGACCGAAGGTTGTTGCCAGAGTGTTAGTTGTTGAGATGTTATCTTCTTTAGATCTGTGTGCATCAAATTGTCTCTCAGACTTTTATTCTTCTTGAAGGAGAACATAGGTTTCTCAAACTGCAATTTGTTTGATGTAAGAATTTGCCACTTTTTATTAATGATTTTCTTGACATCATTAGACGATGCGTTGTATGTTGTGACACAGATGATAGTGTCTTTAGATTCTTTTTTATTTGTCTCCAATAGGGCAGATCTAGGTGTATTGCGAAATCTTTTCTTAGCTTTTTCGATGACGCGTTTGGGGTAGACTCTCTCTTCTAGTCTTTTTGTCAATATTTCTGCTTCAATTTTATAATCATTTATATCTTCGCAGTTCCTACGTATACGTAGAAACTGACCAACGGAAAGATTTTCCGGAGGCAGCGTGGATGTCCGCTCTCAAAATGCAGAAGACTGTTTTTATCGATCGGTTTGGTATAGAGAACTTGACAGGCCTTGATCTTTTGCCCTGATTTTAACGTCCAGGAAGGAGACTTCATTATGATGATACGTCATGGTGAATTTCAAATGTGGATTCAGTTGATTAAGCCACCCATGGAAGTTGTACAGAGTTTATCACTCTCCAAACGGGGTAAGAACATTGAAGTTATATGTTTTTGTCCCAACAAAACTTTATTAAACTATCGAGCGATATGTATGAAGGTGAGTGAGTGTGTGGACGATTTAGGACTCTCTTCCTGTTTTCGTCACCTGGGTTCACAATACACTACAAAAAGGCAAATAGCAAGCACAAAAACACTGAATGAAAGTAGGTGCTCTTGATATTAGATATGGGTTCCAATTGACACACTATATTGCAAGAGCACAACCTATTTTCACTGGGATTATATGAGGGCATTTTTCACATCATGGTGCCATTTAGCATCTGAAGATTCGGATATGTAGATACATGCCCTGTCTTTCTGTTGTTTTTTCTTCACACACGGAGTGACACAACCTCGAAATAAACATCGACACACGAAGGATCAGCTATCTGCCCTTTATATAAATAGGATAGGGTAATTTCCTGTTCTGTCTTTACCAGGGGATCATACAGCCCTGAAGAAAGTCCTAGCACCAAACTAGGTTTTTTGGGCATATAAGGACAGAAACTTGTTGGCCTTAGGGTCTTAGGACCATAATTTTCCATACGACCCTACTTTAATCATTTTAATATTCCTGTTAGACCCAAGAATAAAGGGATACTGGGGTCTAGCAGTGAATTTTTAATCTTTATCCCCCTGGTCTGTCATATTATCCAAGTTCTCCCTGAAATATTGGTCGAGCCCACCGTGACTTATAGGGGTCTCAGTGTCCTGATGATGAAGCAAGATGCCACTAGGGTGTGTGAGGGAAAATAAATGAAAGCAAGGACTTTTCCTGCACTACCCCATAAGGGGCTGCTTCACGTAGGGACGTCCCAGTACCTCTCTTTCTTCTTTTTTCTTTCAATTAGCAACTTGATAGGAATAATAGTGGAGTACTTTAATGTGATTAAGATTTAGAATCAGGAGGGTGTACTCCCCCTTTTTCTCCTCTTGGCCCTTCAAGTATTCAGGACCTCGCAGTTCTGTATATCTAGTGTATTATATATATAAATAAAGTTACACATTGGATTAGGCACATCAGGGGCTTCCGCTCGATAATCTGAGAAGATATTCTATGTGCTTGCAGGAGCCCCACATCAAATGCAATGTATGATATGGTTGAATTAACACTAAAGGACGTGGGGCTGGTGAATGATCTCGTGGCCCTAGATATTAGGTCAAATCCACCAAGTAACCCACGTATTCAGTTTAAATATTTTAGATTAGGACCTGATTTATTACCAAACACCCTGCAAGGAGAAATGTTGCCTACATTGTTAGCAGACGTAGATTGACCTAGCAATCCTATCACTTCTTCTCCATCTAGCTTAATTTTAACGTCTGAGGATTATAGTTGCAAGCATTGTGTTAGTGTTTGATAGTGTTTCTACGATTCCGCCTCACTGTAGCATTGTTGAAAAAAGAAAACACAATTTCATTTCAGTCTTTATAGACCAATGGACAAAGCCAACACCAATCTTATTTTCCAACCACGATCTACTCTTTCGAGTAGTACCCCTAACATACCTTAGGTAAATAATTTAAATTATGATGCACTTATCCTCCAAAGGCAAACTACAACTAATGCTGAAGCATCACCTACTTATGACTCAACTGTAACTAATTGATCTCCTATTATGATTAACCCAGACCTAGCCATCTGAAATGTTGACCCTAACATCGTAGTGTGTTCTTATGAGACAGGGACCTTTAGAAATTTAACTATGAAGAATAATCGGGCATGTTCATGTTTGTCTATGATCTCTTGGAATTTGTCAGGGATCCATTCTAAACGTTCTGATCCTAGCTGGTTTGCTTTTGTAGAGAGAAATGATATCTGTGTTTTCCAGGGGACATGGGCTGTGGACAGGGTGTTTATTAATGGCTGTTCTACTTATATTGTTGAAGCAGTTGCCCCCAAAAAATCAGGTGGAGTTAGAGGGGGCTGTGTAATCTTTGTGAATAATAATATTGCCTGTGAACACAGTTATCAATCAACTCTGCCAATATATTGGGGATTCCGTTCACTTTTCCTACAGGCTTAATCTTGATTGTGTTTAACATTTATGCTAAGTCGGTATCCCCAGGCAATGAGTCTCTGGTGCTGACCTTGTTAGATGACCTTATTGGTGTATATCAAACTAGTTCCAAGGTTTTGGTGGTGGGGGATTTTAATGTTGCTGTTGAACCCTCCCCTCTACTGAATATTTTTTTCGAAGAGGAGTATGAGATTTGGGGTATACAAAAGTTAGCAGTGAGAACCGGTAGCCACCGTTTCACAACTGTAACTCTTTAGCTTCCATGCTTAGTGATGGCGAAGAGTCTGAGGGCTTGTAACGGGAGGACTCACTCAGATTTAAATAAGTAGCCCACTTTCAAGTGGGGCTCCAGCTTTAGTGTTATTGGCTATATCTTGGTCGTTTTAAAATTTTGGTATTTAATAGAAGACATGGTGATTGTTTCGTGTCTGATAGTGACCACAACCCTCTGCTCTTAAATATGTGGGTGCTCTTCTCAAAAGACATCTATTAAATCATATTTCAACAGCACAGGACCATGTCTCTTAGAAGAATAACTGGCCCCGCGTTCTTACTGAAAAAAATTTGTATTCAAAGATATATGAGTTATTAATGCATTTTTTATCTGGTTTGGAAAGTGCCCTATTTTTACCGGGGCTAATACTAACCACTCATAGGGATTTTATGAGTCCCTACAAGTGGTATTCTCTAAATAAAAGTCTTGAAAGAAATGTACTAGCGGAAGTAACCTCAAATTGTTTAATTCTCCGTGAAAATTAGCAAATAGGTCCCTAAAGAGAACAGTTAATGAATGTAGCCAATCGGGTACAGCTTTGGCGCGACGAAGATACAAAGCTGTGCTTGCTAGCGCCAAGCTTGACTGGGTTTCTAAAAACGGGCAAGATCTACTATCAGCAGCGAGATGCAATGATAATTGTTCCTTTTGGCATATCATTGCACATGGAAGTTTAGACAGTGTTATCACTCCTCGCTAACATATTCAGCCAGAGAAGTGGGTTAGCCACTTCTCTACGCTATATGGTAGGGATTAGGATGATAGCACTATAGAGGTTATGGGCATTAATCCGAATATTCCAGACACTCTTTTTCCCTCCGATACTATTAGCACTGAGCTAGATTTTAGTCTAGATTACACTATATCAGCGATCAACAGATTGAAAGCAGCAAAGGCTCCTGGACCAGACCTGATACCCAGCGACCCGTATAAATTGGAACCTATGGTATGGGCTTCCTATATAAACCTTTTGTTGAATTGTATATCAGCTGGGGGAGATATCCCAGAAGGATGGATGACGGTACAACGCATACTATTACAACGCATGCCTTTATAACGCATTTTTTACAACGCAAATACCTTTACAACGCGTGTTGTTACAACGAATACTATTACAACGCGATATAGTGTTATTAGTTGTAAAGTGCTATTACAACGAATTCAAATATAACGCATACCTTTACAACGCATCAATATAGTGTTTTTTTTTGGTTTTTTTTAATTTTGTGAAATAAAACCTGGCACGGGATGCAGGGAAATTAGGGGGTTTTGGGTGGGGAAGTGTTTTAAAATGTAGAGAAAAACGGAA
Source organism: Triturus cristatus (assembly GCF_964204655.1). Lineage (NCBI taxonomy): Eukaryota > Metazoa > Chordata > Amphibia > Caudata > Salamandridae > Triturus > Triturus cristatus. The sequence goes on along the minus strand of NC_140592.1, from coordinate 508,359,765 downwards.
CATTAATGTAATGAAATGCAAAGCATTTATTAAAATTAATACTCGAGTATTAAAATTAATACTCGAGTATTAAAATAAATACTCACTTATTTTCAATTTCGAAAAATGTACACACGCAACGATTTATTAAATATAATATACTTACAAAATATTAATAATTCACTAAATAAGTATTCGTAAAAAAAAAATATGATATACACATAGTCGCCATTTTAAACATTGTAGTTCCCAAATTGTCCTACAACACTTTCCATGAAATTAATACCACAACACTACTTGCAAAATGGATGCCAAAACGGATCAAAAAATTGAAAACAACACATCTTAACATGCTATTTTAAATTATACGTTTCCACAGTAGTTAAAAGATTTTTTTATAATATAACCAACGCTGTGTTTCTTAAAATTAACTATGACACTTGCTAAAACGTATAAATACAACCAACACACCATTTTAAAATCAGTTGATTATCAACTCCCAGAGTGACCAGACGCCAAAAGCTGAACCTCTGACCTCTTCACCGAGAAAAGACCCGACTCCATTTCAGAAGGATTATTTGCCGAAATACAAGTAAGTTTCTAAAACGAATAACAGAAATGTTTACTTGAAACATTTAAAACGCTGCACCTAATAAGTTTCAGTTTGCATTTTTAAATTAAACAAAAGCACCAACCTATTACTATAGTTATGGAAACATATATCATTTAAATAAACCACAAAATATTGTAACATTACTACGATATAAAATAAATTGTTTATTTAAGAAAAGGATTGTCAATTAAATTATAATATATATTATTTTTCAAACATCACAAAAAGATTTATTTTTTTCTAAAAGACAACTTCTATAAACTGTGACGAAAACGACCAGTTAAAAAAAAAGCGTTTTTCCAAATGAGCCACACTACTCATCAAGAATAAATCGAAGGTATTTTCCTAAATTTTTGTAAACAGTATTCTAAATTAGTAACACGAAAAAACATTTTCTAATCCACACATATTTAATCTTTTTTTCACACAGAAATTCAATTACGAAAAAAAAAAAATCTCATCTTTGAAAATTCAAAAGTCGATGTAGAAAGAAGGTAAATATTTTAAACATTAAATAACTGGGTTTTTTTGCTGTTTTCATGAATGCAAAAATGAATGTGAAAGTGTAAAAAAGTGTAGAGGTTAAAATAATTCAGATAACGTCATAAAGGTGCAGCAGCAGAGAAAATGTGGGATGGCGTAGAGCTATCAATTAAGATTTTAACTCCAAAAACGTGCAACATTAGGAAAAGTGTAGGATGGTGTACGGTTAACAATTACTATTCTAACTCCAGTAAGGTGCAGCAGTAGTGAATGTGTGGGATACTGTAGGGGTAATAATTACTATTCTAACTCCAGGAAGATGCAGCAGTATGGAAAGTGTGGGATGGCGTAGAGGAAACAATTACTATTCTAACTCCAGGTTGCTGCACCAGTAGAAAAAGTGTAGGCTAGTATACAGGTATCAATAACTATTCTAACTCCATATATGTGCAGCAGCAGGGAAAGTGTTGGATAGTGTAGAGTGAACCAATTACTATTCTACCTTTAGTAAGGTGCAGCAGTAGGGAATGTGTGGGATGGTGTAGGGGTAACAATTACTATTCTAACTCCATGAAGGTGCACCAGTAGGGAAAGTGTGGGATGCTGTAGGGGTAAAAATTACAATTCTAACTCCAGGAAGGTGCAACAGTAGGGAAAGTGTGGGATGGTGTAGGGGTAACAATTACTATTCTAACTCCAAGTTGGTGCAGCAGTAGGAAAAGTGTAGCATAGTAATAAAGTAAAATGTCACTTATGCACATAAAATGTTTACATTTTGTACTGTATCACAAACACTGCAATAAAATATAGCATTTGCATTACTTTCTCATTTTTTCAGATACTCACATAAATCTTCTCAAAACCAAAGCACAATTTGAATCCCACAAGACCAGACAACAAAAAAGACCAGACAACAAAAAAGACCAGCAAAATTCGAGAAACCAGACTGAAACCAGACCAAGAAGAAAACACCTAAATCAAAAGGTAATTTTAATGAACACTCCAAAGTAGGAAAGCATTCAATTTGCAAAACTTTTAAAAACATATTCAAGAAAGCTGCAACAATACAGAAAGTGTGGCATCTTGTCGAGATAACAATAACTCTTCTAACTCCAGGTTGCTGCAGCAGTAGAAAATGTGAAGGATGGTATACAGATATCAATTACTATTCTAACTCCATATATGTGCAACAGCAGGGAAAGTGTTGGATGGTGTACAGGGAACCAATGACTATTTTACCTCCAGTAAGGTGCAGCAGTAGGGAATGTGTGGGATAGTGTAGGGGTAACAATTACTATTCTAACTCCATGAAGGTGAACCAGTAGGGAAAGTGTGGGATGGTGTAGGGGTAAAAATTACTATTCTAACTCCAGGAAGGTGCAACAGTAGGGAAAGTGTGGGATGGTGTAGGGGTAACAATTACTATTCTAACTCCAAGTTGGTGCAGCAGTAGCAAATGTGTAGCATAGTAATAAAGTAAAATAAAGTAAAATGTCACGTATGCACATAAAATGTTTACATTTTGTACTGTATCACAAACACTGCAATAAAAAATAGCATTTGCATTACTTTATCATTTTTTCAGATACTCACATAAATCTTCTCAAAACCAAAGCACAATTTGAATCCCACAAGACCAGACAACAAAAAAGACCAGCTAAATTTGAGAAACCAGACTGAAACCAGACCAAGAAGAAAACACCTAAATCAAAAGGTTATTTAAATGAACACTCCAAAGTAGGAAAGCATTCAATTTGCTAAATTTTTAAAAACATATTCAAGAAAGCTGCAACAATACAGAAAGTGTGGCATCTTGTCGAGATAACAATAACTCTTCTAACTCCAGGTTGCTGCAGCAGTAGAAAATGTGTAGGATGGTATAGAGGTATCAATTACTATTCTAACTCCATATATGTGCAGCAGCAGGGAAAGTGTTGGATGGTGTACAGGGAACCAATGACTATTCTACCTCCAGTAAGGTGCAGCATTAGGGAATGTGTGGGATAGTGTAGGGGTAACAATTACTATTCTAACTCCATGAAGGTGCACCAGTAGGGAAAGTGTGGGATGGTGTAGGGGTAAAAATTACTATTCTAACTCCAGGAAGGTGCACCAGTAGGGAAAGTGTGGGATGATGTAGGGGTAAAAATTACTATTCTAACTCCAGGAAGGTGCAACAGTAGGGAAAGTGTGGGATGGTGTAGGGGTAAAAATTACTATTGTAACTACAGGAAGGTGCAACAGTAGGGAAAGTGTGGGATGGTGTAGGGGTAACAATTACTATTCTAACTCCAAGCTGGTGCAGCAGTAGCAAAAGTGTAGCATAGTAATAAAGTAAAATAAAGTAAAATGTCACTTGTGCACATAAAATGTTTACATTTTGTACTGTATCACAAACACTGCAATAAAAAATTGCATTTGCATTACTCTCTCATTTTTTCAGATACTCACATAAATCTTCTCAAAACCAAAGCACAATTTGAATCCCACAAGACCAGACAACAAAAAAGACCAGCTAAATTCGAGAAACCAGACTGAAACCAGACCAAGAAGAAAAGACCTAAATCAAAAGGTAATTTAAATGAACACTCCAAAGTAGGAAAGCATTCAATTTGCAAAATTTTTAAAAACATATTCAAGAAAGCTGCAACAATACAGAAAGTGTGGCATCTTGTCGAGATAACAATAACTCTTCTAACTCCAGGTTGCTGCAGCAGTAGAAAATGTGTAGGATGGTATAGAGGTATCAATTACTATTCTAACTCCATATATGTGCAGCAGCAGGGAAAGTGTTGGATGGTGTATAGGGAACCAATGACTATTCTACCTCCAGTAAGGTGCAGCATTAGGGAATGTGTGGGATAGTGTAGGGGTAACAATTACTATTCTAACTCCATGAAGGTGCACCAGTAGGGAAAGTGTGGGATGGTGTAGGGGGAAAAATTACTATTCTAACTCCAGGAAGGTGCAGCAGTAGGGAATGTGTGGGATAGTGTAGGGGTAACAATTACTATTCTAACTCCAGGAAGGTGCAGCAGTAGTGGATGTGTGGGATACTGTAGGGGTAACAATTACTATTCTAACTCCAGGAAGGTGCAGCAGTAGGGAAAGTGTGGGATAGTGTAGTGGCAGAATTTACTATTCTAGCTCCAAGGAGGTGGAACATTAGGGAAAGTGGAGGATAGTGTAAAGGCAGAATTTACTATTCTAACTCCCAGAAAGTGCCACATTATGGATAATGTAGGATATTGTTCTTTGTTATTTGTCTTTTTATTCCACATAGTAAAATCAAACATATTTTCTTCACAGATAATGTCTACTCAGGAAACAGCTTCCTACATAAAATCCAGAAAAGGAAACAGATTACTAAAGCATGCTGGACACATATATTGTAAAGAAAGGATAAGTTTCCCAAGAAATCATTGGAGGTGTGTGCAATACTACTCATCCCATTGCAGCGGAAGAGCGGTTACCCTTGATGATATCATTATTAAGACAACAGATCATAACCACTCTGCCTCTGCAATGGAGATTGATGTAAGGGAAACCTTAAATGAAATGAAACAACTTGCAAGCACCTCCAATGATTCTACTGGATCCATTTTAAGAGAGGTTGCACAGCATCTCCCCAGTCATGTTGCTAGTAATATGCCTATAATTCCTAATTTGAGGGGAATTATACAAAGACAAAAGCAGGCAAGTAACACACAAACCACAACACCTCATACCTTTTCTGACATTATTATTCCACATGAACTTACTATTTCTTTTGCTGATGAACCTTTCCTTCTCCTTGACAACAAAAACCCTCAAAAATGTATATTAATTTGTAGTACACCCCGCAACATTGTTAAGTTAGAAAATAGTGAAATTTGGATGATGGATGGTACGTTTAAAAGTACACCCCATCCTTTCACCTAAATTTACACTATACACGCTAAAATTAACCATAATGTGATCCCCTTAGCATATAGTTTGCTTCCTGATAAGACTACTGCAACCTACACTGAACTTTTATCAGTTATTAAAAATAAAACATCCAAAAGTCCTAGGAAAATAATTGTCGATTTTGAATTGAGCATGATCAATGTGATCAGTAAAACGTACACGGATACACAAATTCAGGGCTGTTTTTTCCACTTTTCCCAGGCATTCTGGCGTAAGTTACAGAAAACATCCCTGGTTGCAGAGTACTCAACAGATAGCAAACTTCAATTTGAGTTAAAAAAATTAACAGCTCTTTGTTTTGTTCCTCCCGTAAGTGTAGATGAATACTACACTGCCATTACAGAATCAGATTATTACAATGTAAATGAAGAGAAATTGGCACCCATCCTAAATTATTTTGAAGACACATGGATTGGGCACCTAAGCAGATCGGGTCGCAGGAGAAAGCCACGTTTCCATGTGGAGTGGTGGACCTGTTACACAAGCTGTTTAGAGGGAGAAGCAAAAACAAATAATGCCATTGAGGGATGGCATAACTCCTTCAACCACACAATTGGAAAACCACACCCTAATTTCTACTCTTTTTTGGAAACTTTGAAGAAGGAGCAAAGTTTTCAAGAAATAAGACTTTCACAAACATTAACTGGTAGTCTAAACCCACGAGTTACACAAAAAACAAAGGAAATGTCTGAGAGACTTTTGGGTATTATGCAACAGTTTTCGTCGTGTGTGGCTCTAGACTACCTTGAAAATGTTGCAAACATTCTAAACTTCTAAATAACTTTTTCACCTTACTTTCCTGCTTTGCCCTAAATTTTATGAAACAGTAATTACAATTGGCAATAACATTTTTCCAAAATATTTTTCACAAATATACGTCGGGTCAGCCTTCCTTTTGTTGCCTTCTTTAAATGACCATGTTTTTTCGTTCCAAATTAATGCAGAAATGTACTTCTATAATTTAACAATAGATCCAAATCTACCTCCTACAAAAACATATTCTCCCTATGTCAACCTGTGCTATTTTCCTTTTTCCACAAGAAATAAAATCGTTTTTCTTCTGACCAACCAATTCAAAATTCAACAATTACTACCTCCTACCAAACCCTACTGTCACTATATCTGCCATAGTACTTTAAAAAAACTACGCCAACTTTTTTTTTTTTTTTACAATCCAGCTTTTCCTAAACAAAAAAGTTGTATAAAACATGTATCTTATATTTATAAATCTTTTTTTTTAAACCAATTGTAAACACAAATAACTTTTGACAATAACTTTTTCTGACCCGACATAGGCATACTCTAATTACACGATCGGCAACATGCTTTTCTATCTTTTTTACATTACATTATTTATCCGCAACCTCTCCTTACCCTTTCTTTACAATATATGTATCCTTTTTTAACTTAACAGGTATAAATAAAGTTGAAATTGTGTCCTACCTAGACGTAGATCAGTTTCCTGCTGCTTCCTCCATCGATGCTCTTCAAAATGGCCGCTTACGTTCACGTTTACGTGCTTACGTCATCTGAAGCTGCAAAGATTGTTAACGGACTATTTATTTATATATTATTTTTATTATTACTTTTGTTATTTAATTAAATAATATATTACTTCCAAAAAAATATGTAAATATGTGAAAATATTATAAACAAATATGCTTTTTTTCTTTATTTTTGAATAAAAAAAACTTTACGAAACTATGTGTACTATGTTTTTATTAATGTATTTATTTTATCTATTTATCTTAATTGTATGTTAATACTTGTAAAATAACGTAATTTTATCCTTACCTGGATGCTTACTCCATTTCCTTGCAAAAGATCCCCTTTCTTCTTTTTTAACACCTTCCTTTTCAGTTCCGCGGGAGATACAGCTTCATATATGGAAATAAATGAAGGACAATTGTTCCCATAGAAAACAATGCAAAAGCGTGGGAGCTTTTTTATTAATAATAGTTAAATAAAAAATTTCAACTAATAATTATTTTAAATATATATATATATTTAACATTTATATTTTAATACATTTTAATAATTTTTCTTCTAAAGTATTTTTTTTGTTGTTATTAATTTTAATTTTAATACCTAAGTATTAAATTATTACCTTTTCACTCATTTTTTTAAATTAAATTATAATTAATAATTATTCCCACTTTAAAATTAAATACCCAAATATTGTAATTTAAAAAAACTAGAGTATGATTCTTTTTTTTTTAATTTTTTTTTTACCTAAGTATTACATTATTACCTTTACACTCCTGTTTTTTAATTTTAATTTTAATATAAAAATACTAGAGTATTAATTTTTACATTTGTTTGTTTCTTCAATATATTTTTTTTAAAATATTCTATTTAATAATATTTAATACCTGAGTTTTAAAACATGCCTTTTTATATATTTGCTCACTTTTAATACTATTTGTTTCTATTAATAACACTTTCAATTTACCTCTCTTTATTATTACTATTTTTAATATATTAATACTAAAGTATTATTTCTCACTACTTGAGTATTTTTACCATTTACTACTTTTAAATATTAATAAAACAACTTCACTAATTTTAAACATTTTTTATTCAATAAATATAATAAATCAGAAATATAATTTAATAATATATATAATAATTTTTTAAAAAATAACATAAAATAACATTTAAAAATAAATATTTGCGTTGTAAAGGTACTTGCGTTGTAAAAGCAGGCGTTGTAAAAGCATGTGTTGTAAATCCACTTGCGTTGTAAAAATCCCGTTGTAATGGTAGTGTGTTGTAAAAGTTGCGTTGTAAAGGTTGTTTACCATCCCCGAAACATGGAAAGGGGCTAAGGTCTTTACTATATATGGGAAAGGTATGCCTCAATCCCCTCCAACTATAGGCCAACTAGTTTAATCGATAATCTACAAAATGTCTTTGTGAGGCAAGTTTTAGATAAATTGCACGCCTGGATGGACGAAAATGTGATTTTATACTCCTACCAGGCTGGCTTCTGAACTAAGATAAGTACCTGTGATCAGGCTTCCAGGTTTACACTGCTCTTATGGAAGCATGTGCTGTTAAAGAAACAAAAATTATATGTAGCTTTTGTTGATCTGAGGGCTGTGTTCAATCGTGTGCCCCTTGAGAAGCTATGGAGAGTCATGCTAGGCATGGGAGTTCAGGATAATTTGGTAAATCTGATAGCAAGAATGCATGAGGGCAATTATGCCCAGGTACGATGGGGAAAATAGCGTGAACTAACTAGTAAGATCCCAATTCATCGCCGGGTGTGCCAGGGGTGCGTACTCGCACCTACTCTGTTTTCACTGTATATTAACGAAGCTGCGAATATGCTTATGGATTGCAGAAATGACTCTTCTCTCTTGAATGTCAAGAATATACCAATCCTACTCTTCCCTGATGACCTTTAACTTATTTCCACACACCAACAGGCCTCCAAAATCTACTAGATACATTTCTGGTCTTTTGCAAGCAAAGGGGCCTGGAACTTCATGTTGAATAAAAAACCTTTATGGTTTTTGTGAAGGGAAAATCGCGAGCATTTAGGATCACAGATGAACCTCTTGAGAGAGTGAAGAGTTTTGACTATCTGGGGATAAGGCTGACTGATTCGCTTGGATGGGAGCAGCAACTTGAGCAAAGGCACCTTACTTTATCCCACATATCCAAGTCAATATTGAGATTTCATAAACAGTCACGGGTACAGCCGTTGACTCCTGCACTGGAGGTTTACCGTGCCAAATCCCCACACTTTACGGCACCTAGTTTTGGGGCTACATCGATACCCACAAATTGATGGTGTGTGAAAACATCTATGTTAGATCTCTTGTCTCTGTACGAGATGGCAATCTCTGTGCACTCCACTGACCTAATTATTTTTCGATCTAGGGATCAAGAGAATTGGGAATCTGGCTTTGCTTAACCCCCTAATGTACTGACTGTGGCTGTGGACCATGCCTGACCTAATGATTATTGTGAGACATTAAGGGAGATCCTAATGATTAGTGGCACCAAAATATTACCATGGCTTAAACATGTTGCTAATTTGTGTAGGCTATTGGAAATGCTGAGCCGGTGGGATAGCCCAGAGAGGGTTAGCAAAGATGAATTGAGAACGGTATGCTGTGAGAACAACCAATGGTCGTCTAACAACTCAGTTTTTATGCTTTAATCCCTGTCCTAAATTTGAACCTTCTATGGATTTGATCTCACCACCCTTTGCAAAAAGTTTGTCAGGCTTTGTTTGGGGGGCTTGCTTTTATGGACTTTTAGCAAACAGGCCATTAATCCAGAATTAGTAATATGTCCCGCATGTGGCTTAGCACAAGAATCCAAGGAACATATTTTGTTCTTCTGCACTGAATATCTTCTAATTCGCAGGAGGTAGATATGATCAATATGCTTGAACTTAGCAATCCGACAATATCGGGTCACTTATAGAATCTTGAAGACTGGTACATCTGATTCAATAGCTTTTTCTGTAAGCTTCTTTTTATTAAACTTCTGGATTAGGCATCAGAACTTTGAGGTCCAGGCTGATTAGGATGTTTACATGTTTTGTGCACCAGTAAGTGCTTGTTAAAATGACCTTGGAGTTAAAGCATACTAGGGGAAGATTGCGTTTAGGAAAAAATTGCCTATTTTCTTGCACTTTATATTATACTTATTTCTTACCCATTTGGCTGTAAAGTTAACTAATGAACTGTATAGATTGTTATTGTTTAGTCTTTATTTTAAAATTATTATATATTTATGACGTCATTTATGTGAAATGTTATTATTAATATTTTAAATAGGAACGAGATTTTTTTAATATATGGATTGTGTAAACTTGTTCTTTTACTTTATAGTTTTTTAATATGTTTTATTTCAGAATTGCACATTTCTCAATATTCAAATTGTCGCATGTAGGTAAAATGAACAAGAATGGTGAAACAAACGCACTTCACATATCTGAGTACCCTCTCTGTATGCACAACAACTCCTGGATTAGCCCAGCACATTGACCCATAGATAACATGTTGGAGCACACATCTATATACTGAATTTACTGCACAATACCTATGAATTGATTCATGAACAATAATAAAAACAAAACTCTGGCAGCAACAGGCAGTTTTTGATTATTTCTTGACTCACAAAGACGGGCTTAGATATGTATTGGAGTCCACCCCCCTCATCTACCGGAGTTGACTCTCAGCTCACTTAGTTATAGGTCTTCGGGAATGTGGAGCATCAGTTGCAATTAGTAACTATCTGCTCGCATGGGTATAGAGTACAGCAAGAGTCCAATAATAGTCTCTTAGGGAACTGCGACTCTAACTCACATACGCCCACTAGGGTTGTCTCATCTCAGCACAGTCCCTAATGTAAGCATCACCATATTTGACACTTACTCCATTTTTACTTGCCTCATGCATCAACAATCAAATGACTTTATAGTTACCTCTGAAATTCACCAGTTATAATATACTGAGCTAACTCTAACTCATGCCCCCACCGTATAGTGCTTATGCACACACATATTACATCTCTCATGATGTATTAAATTGCCTTATTGATGACATCACTGATGTCATCCGTAATGACATCATACCCAATGAATCAGGATGGCCTCCTCAATCTCAAAACAACATGAGAGTTAAAGAATTCTTGTACAATGTAGTTTCATTATTGGAAATCATCGAGTAGTGTATTCTCCAAAGACGCAATCCTTTTCAGAAAGTCAGGCCAACACTCCGTGTCCACAGGCAGCTTTTCCTTATACTTCCACATCCACCAAGTTCTGAATGTTCAGCCATGCATCCTCAGTCCTGCACTGTGGACATCAGGGCTGCATGAGTGACAAGACATAACTTTCCTTTTTTTTTTTAAATTCAGAAAGGTATTACACATATACTTACATCCATAGCTTATTCGTTCACTATACAATATCAATTATTGTCATTGACGTCCCAATACATTTCCTATTTCAAATATAAATTCAGGTACTAATAGATCTTAGATACATAAAATAATCATTGTACCCCAATGTCTCATAGCCTTAATACAGAATGAAAATTCATATACTAACAAATCCAACATAAATACAAAATTCATTGTGACCCTGTCTCTCATAATCCTAATACGTTACCCTACCCCAAGCAGCCAATTTGTTATTCGGGACCAAAGTTTCATCCCACACCTTCTGGCTTAAGTCCCTTGTATTCGTAAAGTGCTTGTTCCAATTTATGGATGGCAATTAAATGGGCCAGCGACTCATGGAACCTAGGGGGCTCTGAATCCTTCCATCTGGTTGAGATTATTAGCCTGATAACGGTGATAAATACAATACTAATCTAACCTTGATCCAACCCTATAATATTATCATACCCCACCATCATAAGCAAGGGGGTTAAGCCCACACTTCTGCCCAGAATCTTCTCCCAGAATTTTTCCAATTTCCTTTGTAACAGATCTAACTTTGAGCAGCCATAAAACATATGTATCTCCTCTGCTGGTCCGGTCCCACACCTGGGACATTTTTCATCCTCCCGTTTCCCCCAGTTGAATAGTTTGTCAGGGGTCAAATATAGGTTAAAGATTGTTTTGAAGTGTTGATCCTTTAAATTAGCTGATAAAAGCGTTTTTCTTTTTGCCAGCAACAATGACATATCTATATCTTCGTTCTCCAGTCTGCTGGCCCATTCCGTCTCCGTTTTCTCCATATCATCAGGAGCTTCCTCCATCATGATACCATATAGGTGTTTTATTTTACATACAGATCACCCCAAGATATCAAACAGTGGAATCTTAACACTTGAGACTGTCTTCCTCCATTTACCAAAGAATCCCCAGATTTGTAGATATTTAAAATAATGTCTATCGGGGATTCCATATTCTCTCTGCAACTCGGGAAAAGATATAGTTGGTCTATTGTCTGAATATCTCCAACTGTCCTTAAGCCCAGCTGTTCCCATTGTTTCCCAATAGCATCATAGAACGCTGGGGGGAAAAAAGACGATAGCTAAATAGGTGTATACCGTGTGGATTTCTCAATATTAAAGTGTTTTTGGATTTTTCCCCAAGTTTTCTAGGCGTTCCTAATGGTTTTAAATCATACCTTTTTAAAGTAGCTAGGTTCGAGCTGGCGAAGCAGCAGCGCTCTAGCCCCTTCCCTGAGTGCCAACTCACAGATTGTTGGGAGATCCTCAGCCCCTACGACTCTATCCCTACCTTCCATTTAAAAAAAGAGTATATTCATATCCTGAAGTAACGCTGCCCAATGATAGAAAGTGAGATTAGGAGCAGCCCAGCCACCCTCTATTTGTGGCAAAATAAGGAAATTCAGGAATCTCCTAACCTTACCATATTGCCAAATGAAATTACTGAATATAGAGTCTAGTGCTTTGATTATTGTCCCTTCAATTTCCATCTTGAGAACATTGATTCTCCCTATGATGGTTAGATGGAATAAGTTGATCAAAAGCTATTTTATTGATCATTGGGACAAAATTAGTTTGTGTGATCCGATCTACATCCGGGCTGATCCTGACCCCAAGATAGGTAGCCATATGTACTCGCTGACTATCTTGAAAAATGATATTTTCGGTACATATTATTTGAGTCTTAGACTTATTGAGTAGGTACCCCGACTCCTTTCCAAATAGGATAGCCATGGCTTCCATTTCTTTTAATGCCTTGTTCCCCTTGCCACTCTTATAACATTGGATTCTTTGCCCATCAGCTGAAGCTTTGCATATGGTTCCCTATACATTGTTTTAATTGCTGTGATGACCCAGGGACCGAATCCCTTGGCAGCTAAAACTCCCTATAGGTATTCCCATGCCACCCAATCAAACACCTTTTCTGCGTCCAGGAGGATCATAGCCAGGCTCCCGTTGGTTTCCTTGGTGATGTCAAACAGTGCCACAGCTCGCCTTATATGATCTGTTGTGTCTCTACCAGGTACAAAACCGTGTTGCCAAGGCGATACGAGACTGGCTATGACCCCCCGAAGGCGATTTGCGAGAATTTTTTTTTAAGATTTTAGCATCCGCATTAATTAAGGAGATAGGTCTATATGAAGTAGGCATGTCGGGTGGCTTATCTTTCTTTGGGAAAATAACAATATTGGTATCCCTCCAAGAATCCGGTGGGCTTCCAGATATTGCACCCCTAATAACAAATCCAGCAACAAGGGGGCTAGCTCCACTTGAAAATGTTTGTAGAATTCCAGTGGTAACTTATCCGGGCCTGCTGCCTCTCCTGAGGCCAGCTGCTGTATTGCTATTTGTACCTCGTCCAATACAAATTCCAGCTTATCCCTCTCATCCACCCAAGCCTCCTGCCCTCGTCGTTTTGAGACCTCACCTGTGGGCTTCCCTGAGGGCCCTGTTCCTCCTCGGTATAGAGCTCTTGATAGAATTTATGGAACACAGTGGCTATGTCCGCCGAGGCTGTATATGTGACCCCTCCGCTTGTTATTGTAGATATCTGGCTCTTCATTGATTTTTGTCTCGTCTTTAGAGCGAGAAGTCTCGCTACTGTTTCTCCATACTCCTACCTCTCGGCCCTGTGAGTCTAATACCCTGCTGCTGCTTTCTGGGAATAGTATGAGCCTAGCTCTGCTTTAGTCACGATAATATCTAACTGAGTCGTGGCCACATCCGCCCCCCGCAATGTTTTAATAAGATGTTCTCTTTCTAAGTCCCGGAGCTTGGCTCGCATTTACTTACTCTTCTGCTCCTGTTGCTGTTTTTTGTGTGAGACAAAGCTGACCATCTTTTCCCTCAGCCCTGCCTTAAACGCATCCCACACCATATTGCGTGAAGCGCTATATCTATTCAAATTGTAAACGTCTATTATTCAAAGTGTATAACAAACTCCTGGTCTACCAACAACTTCCAATTGAATGTCCATTGGTACTGCTGCAATTGTATTTGCTGAGTCTTTATCTCCAAAATCAGGGGATTATGATCTGACATTATTTTCAGCAATATTTCGATCCCTGCCACACCCAAAATCTGGTTTGAGATGAAAAATTAATCCAACCGGACATATTTCTAGTGTGGGAATGAAAAATAGGTGTACCCCGGGTCTGAAGGAAACTTAGAGTCCCATTCTTCTATTAATCCATGACTTTTCATTAATGATGCCAAGGCTCTATATACTTTGCGCTTCCATCCTTGATATCTGCTTAACACAGAGCTTCCAGCCCCCAAATGAATATTAAAATCCCCACACATAATCAGGGGGGTGGGCCAGGATGCAAGCTCTAATTTCAGATCTTTTAATATCTTTGGCTCATCCTGATTTGAACCATAAACCGTACCTATCGTTATTCCCGATTCTAGTTCAGCCAGAGCCCATCTGCAACCAGCGTCACCCAATATCCGTTTGACCGATCCCATTTTGTACTTGGTTTAGATGTCCACCCTTCTGATGTTGGAGCTTTGAGAAGAACAGCCCAATAGGGAGTACCCCTTTACCGTGATTAACCCCCTTTTATCCCATGGTATGTACGTCTCTTGGATACAGACAATATCCGTAGCAATAGATTTTATTATCTCCATAACCCTGGACCGCTTATTCCTATCCACTATGCCCCCTATGTTAACAGAGCAAATATTAATCTTACCCATTTAGTCTTAATGAATGATCCTGGAGGGAACAATTTATTCCAGTTTCTATCATTGTCCTTATTAGTTTACGATCTTGCTTAGATACCATACTAAATGCCTCTCTGTATTTTTCACCCCATGTGTCCCCTCTTCTCCCCTGTTACCCTACCTGAAAAGAACTCTTGACCCCCACCCCCGACCTCCCCTTTCCCCTGCCCTCCCTGACCTCTCCCTTCCCCCCGTGTCCCCCCTCCCCCCACTCTTCAGGAATAATCCAGACCGCACATCAGTCTGTTAGAAGATGAAAAGCGAATTGCCAACACAGTGAACTGTCATGTAAACTATATTACAGTTGCTAGGAGGGTCAGAAAAGAAAAAGAGAAAAGCAGAAATCAACCCCCCATCAGCTAAAACTAGAGGTCCCCCTATACCGAGATTCCATCTTAACCTTTCTTGACCTCCCTTAGACTGAATTTATCCCAAACCATTAGGGTGCTCTGGCTTCAGCCCTACCAAAACTCTTTGGCTTTTATTTCAGACGTGAAAAACCTTGTTGCACCGTGCCAGACTCCTTTTAAGGGGGCTGGATTATTCCGAAATACATTGGCACCCTTATCCTGAAACGATTTGATTAACTGCCGGAGTCGCCACCTTCTCTCGATGGTGGCGTCACAAAAGTCCGGTCTGACGAAAAATGAAACATCTCCTACATTTCTCCTGGCCTCAGGCCTAGCTTTTTCAAACACCGCCTTAAGAGAAAGTTCCCGAAAAAGACCAGTTTGGTCCCTTCCCTGACAGGATGTCTAAGGGTAAAAGGTGTCCTGTGTACTTGTTGAACCTCTAGCTGCCAGTTCTAGTCCGAGAGCTCCAGGAATGCTTGCAGAAAGAGATCCAACATATAACTCCTGATGTCCGTTACCTCCTTCCCTTCTGGGATTACCAGGACCCTCAGGTTTTACGCCGCTGGCGATTCTCACTGTCCTCCAATTTCCATTGAATATCTGTGATCTGCTTCTCTTGATCTTTAGATTGTGTAAGTTTGTCAGCCACCTCCGTCTCGACATTACTAACTCTGGTTTCGAGCTCTGTAAGTATTACAGGTCTTTGTCAATTTTCTTACTGCGCCCTGTACTTTCCTTGCTGCACTCTGGGCTTTGCGGGCATCTGCCCGAGTCTCTTCCCGGTGTTGCATAATCTTTGGAGTACAATTTCTAATGTTGAGGGGTGTAAGCCGAGGGCGCCCTGCGATGTTGTAGTTTGAACGGTATTTAACGAATCAGAAAGTGAATAGTCCCATTTCAAGCTAGCGGCCCTCTGCAGGTGATGCCCAGTTTTCTTTCCCCCGGTCTGTCGAGCTGTCAAAAAGAGGATGTCCCCAGCCACAACTGGGTCACTGTCATTTACGCTTGAAGCGATAGAGGAACCTGAATGGTCAGGCGACCATTCAGGGCTGTCAGAGAGGAGGAAAAACAGTCGCTAGGGCTATCTCTGCCTCAAGATTAGCGTGTATAGTGCTTTGATCCTGGGACTGATCTATGAGATCCACTTGCTGTGCTGCTTTATTGACTGGGGGCCCTTTACCCATTATATGGCCCATTAACTCTCCTCCCCCTGTCTGCCGTGATCCCTCATTCCCATCATCCTGATTTAAAAATGGTTTGTCATGTCCCGGTCCCCCCTGCTGATTTATACCCAGTTTGTTTGTAATAGTAGGGTTCAGTACATCTCCTTTTTTTAAGGTACTTACCCTCTGGCTCCCTGAGTGTAGCTCTTCCACCGTACTTGTATGGAAACTGGCCTCTTCAGTAGCCGCTGGTCCACTCCCTCGATCTAATCCTTGGGAGGATCCTGTTTCTTCTGCCTCCGCAGCTGCAACTACGGCTTGTTTCCCACTAGGAGCACACAGCATTTCCTGCACTGTAGCACCCGTAGGCGTCGTCCTGACGAAACTCCGCCTCTTCCTTTCTCTGCTGCCGGCTCCTTCTCCAGCGCTGGTACCGCTATGAGAGGCGTCCGTTTGGCTCCTTGTCTCCATTTGCCGCCAGCTGGATCTACCGTCGGGGGCACAGCCGGATTCCCCTTTGTGGCACTGGCAGTTTTGGGGCCAATCCGTGCGATCGCTTTTTCTCGGCAGCGCCGACAACCTGTGTAGAACACCGAAACTGGGTTCTGGCTCGAATGGCAGCAAGGCCAAGCCAATTATCATCAAAAAACAAACCAAAAGCCAATGCTGCATTTAACTCACCCACACTTTAGACAGTGAACTGAATGAAGCAGTGACACTTACAACCACTTTTTCCGTTGGATTTAATCCAAAAAATGTTTCACATTTTACATTAAATGAATTTTCAGTTACAAAACATATTCATTGCAACACAAAATGAATTAGCAATATTATGAAAACAATATCGACATTTTTTACTGGATTTTGCACAGTTCAACACCACTACATAAAAAACCACACACAACCACATAAACTTCTCAAACATACTACTCAGACATCCTCAATAGACAACATACATAATGAAACAATAATATACAATTATTGAACAAACAGGCCATCAGTAGACAAACCTTGGCATAGTTATAAAACACTACACTGTATTATTTAGAAAAGATTGGCCAAAGGTGGAAAGGTCTACGCGTTTCGAATCCCTTTGTGTGCAGGGATTCTCATCAGGACCAACACTTCACTGGAACAAAACAGAAAAATGTTTTACTAAAGTGACCCAACTCCATTGCATTGTAACCGCACACATTGTGCTAAGTCCTTACCTTAATCTAAGAGAGACGAAACTTCAAAGTTGTTGCTACTTCAACTCGTGGCCTAAACAAATGGAGGAATGGAGAACCGACAATTTGTCACCTCGTCATATGTCTATAAACAAAATCTAGACCATGCATAGTCACCGTCATGGTGTAACCCATCTTACTTGTGAGGCTATGGTGTATGCGTACGCGTGCAGGGTCTAAAATCTCCTTTCCTCGCTGCACTTATACAACATCAAACGCTCATTATGTGGCCAGTGGAATCTCTTTGAATGCCGTTGAAAGCAAATCTCGACGTGAGCTCGATTCAAATCTAAAAGACGAGCAATGCAAACTAATCAGTATGTACCTCCATATTAGTTGTTATATTGCGGGGCCGTCAAAGAGGACAATTTTTCTTACCTCGAAGAGCGTGAATGCTCAAATCTCTTCTCTCTGGTGACCAACCTCCATACTGGTTCGAGTAGCAAGGAGTCGTTCCCGACAACCATTTAGACGTACTCTTTAACATGCTTCAAAAAGGATTTGACCAAGGATTTTTGGGCAAAAAGGAATACGAGTATTTAAAAAATACGCATCCTCGAACCCCAATTTTTTACGTACTACCAAAAGTGCATAAAGATCAAAACTATCCGCCGGGGGAACCAATAGTCTCTGGATGTGAATCATTAACAGAACCAATCTCAAAATTCGTAGACTTTTTCTTAAAACCGTTCATGGGCGAGGTCAAATTTTATTTACAGGATACCACTGACTTTTTAAACAAACTTGAGACAATGGACTTTGAAGAAAACACGCATTTCCTAGTGACGCTAGACGTAACATCATTATATACGGAGATACCACAGGACGAAGGGTTGGCATTAATTGAAACATTTCTGGACAGCAGACCTAAACCTGAGAAAATTCCTACTCAATTCATCATGGAACTGGCCACCTTTGCCTTAAAAAACAACTACTTTTGTTTTGGAGACGATTTGTTCTACCAAGTCAAAAGTGTGGCTATGGGTTGTCCCTTCGCTCCGGAACTAGCAGTTCTCTATATGTCTAAGTATGAAGACCGATTTGTCCACAATAATAACCCCTTTGCAGATTGTATTGGCAGCTGGGTCCGATACATCGATGATGTTTTTATGATCTGGACTGGAGAAGAAGACAAGCTACAAGCTTTTCTTAACTGGCTTAACAACAGAACACCTGATATTCAATTCAGTATGAATTAGTCCAAAATGCCATTCTTGGACGTTGAGGTTTACCCCACAGATGGACGCCTAATGACTACACTGTACAAGAAAGAAACGGATAGAAACAAGGCTTTACATTATTCAAGCAACCACCCACACAGTCTAAGAGAAAACCTGCCTTATGGGCAATTTTTTCGTATCCGACGAAATTGTTCATTCAAAGATGAATATTTCCTCCATGCAGATAAGTTAAAGGACAACTTATTAGCTAGAGGATACCCGAAAAAGCTTTTGAAGAAAGCAATTAAGCGAGCCTGGTGGACACCACGTGATGCTTTACTAGAAAGATGAGAAAAACCCAACACTGATAGAATTGTATGCGTCTCAACGTTTGGCCCAACATCCAATTTGTTTAAGAAGATCATTAATCAAAATTGGCACTTGGTGAAAAATCTGGACAAAACATTAAATGAAATCCCATTATTTGCTTTCAAAAAGGATAAAAGCATTGCAAATCAGATAGTGCGAGCAGCACTACCCAAAACAAAAGCTCCTGATATAAGAAATCTTTTGAGCCTCCTGCCAATACAGGGACACCACAAGTGCGGTACATGTGTTTGTTGCGATTCAACTACTGAAGGGAATCTGTTCTCCCACAATGGTATCTATTGGAAACATGAGACCTTTTCTAATTGCAAATCTAAATTTGTGGTCTACGGTATCCGTTGTCCATGTAACAAACTATACATTGGAAAGACCAACCAGGAGATTAGGAATCGAATTCAGCAACATAAATCAAGGATTCGAAAAAACGTACAAAATGCCCCATTGGTTAATCATTGGCACTTGAAGAATCACACAGAGAAGGAATTAAAATGGACTGTCATCTCCAAAGTGGAACAGGACCATCGAGGCGGTGATCTGGATGCCAAATTACTCAAAAGAGAAGCTATGCTTATTATCAAATTTAACACATCTATCGACGGACTAAATGAACTTTCCGAGATCTACAATTTATGATCATGTACATTTGTGTTCACAGATCTGTACTGATAAAGCTTGTCTCTTTTCCTTCCTCTTCTTCACACAAAAAGAGACGCAATGAACCACCTTGTTAAAACTACAATTCCCATGAGACTTGTAGTGCAATCATGCTCGCGCGTCAGAACGCCTAAATGGTTGTCAGGAACGACTCCTTGCTACTCGAACCAGTATGGAGGTTGGTCACCAGAGAGAAGAGATTTGAGCATTCACGCTCTTCGAGGTAAGAAAAATTGTCCTCTTTGATGGCCCCGCAATATAACAACTAATATGGAGGTACATACTGATTAGTTTGCATTGCTTGTTTTTTAGATTTGAATCGAGCTCACGTCGAGATTTGCTTTCAACGGCATTCAAAGAGATTCCACTGGCCGCATAATGAGCGTTTGATGTTGTATAAGTGCAGCGAGGAAAGGAGATTTTAGACCCTGCACGCGTACGCATACACCACAGCCTCACAAGTAAGATGGCTTACACCGTGACGGTGACTATGCATGGTCTAGATTTTGTTTATAGAGATATGACGAGGTGACAAATTGTCGGTTCTCCATTCCTCCATTTGTTTTGGCCACGGGTTGAAGTAGCAACAACTTTGAAGTTTCGTCTCTTTTAGATTAAGGTAAGGACTTAGCACAATGTGTGCGGTTACAATGCAATGGAGTTGGGTCACTTTAGTAAAACATTTTTCTGTTTTGTTTCAGTGAAGTGTTGGTCCTGATGAGAATCCCTGCACACAAAGGGATTCAAAACGCATAGACCTTTCCACCTTTGGGCAATCTTTTCTAAATAATACAGTGTAGTGTTTTATAACTATGCCAAGTTTTGTCTACTGATGGCCTGTTTGTTCATTAATTGTATATTATTGTTTCATTATGTATGTTGTCTATTGAGGATGTCTGAGTAGTATGTTTGAGAAGTTTATGTGGTTGTGTGTGGTTTTTTATGTAGTGGTGTTGAACTGTGCAAAATCCAGTAAAAAATGTCGATATTGTTTTCATAATATTGCTAATTCATTTTGTGTTGCAATGATTATGTTTTGGTAACTGAAAATTCATTTAATGTCAAATGTGAAACATTTTTTGGATTGAATCCAACGGTACAATGGATATGTTTTGGTAACTGAAAATTCATTTAATGTAAAATATGAAACATTTTTTGGATTAAATCCAACGCAAAAAGTGGTTGTAAGTGTTACTGCTTCATTCAGTTCACTGTCTAAAGTGTGGGTGAGTTAAATGCAGCATTGGCTTTTGGTTTGTTTTTTGACAACCTGTGTAGGCAAGGACCAACTATTCGAACCAATTGAGCACAGCATGGCACTCCGATGGCAGCGGCCCCCTGTGTGGCTTTCAGACAGAGATCGAGTGACGGCGATGGTGCTGGGGATCGTGGCGTCCAGGGTCATTGGGCTCCTGGCAGTATATAAGACTTTTTAACTCTTTTTGTCTCCCTGTCCTTCCCGGTCCATTTTCACGGTGCTATGATGGTGAGTACGCTACAACGGCCTCAGATGGCCGCCATCTTGCTTCCCCCAACAAGACATAACTTGGAAAGGGGCTGAGGTCTTTACTATATATAGGAAAGGTATGCCTCAATACCCTCCAACTATAAGCCAATTAGTTTAATCAATAATCTGCAAAATGTCTCTGTGAGGCAAGTTTTAGATAAATTGCAAGCCTGGATTGACGAAAATGCGATTTTATCCTCCTATCAGGCTGGCTCCTGAACTAAGATGAGTACCTGTGATCAGGCTTTCAGGTTTACACTGCTATCATGAAAGCATGTGCTGTTGAAGAAACACAAATTATATGTAGCTTTCGTTTATCTGAGGGCTGTGTTCAAACTTGTGCCCCTTGAGAAGCTATGGAAAGTCAAGCTAGGCATGGGAGTTACGGTTAATTTGGTAAATCTGATAGCAAGAATGCATGAGGGCAATTATGCCCAGGTACGATGGGGAAAATAGGGTGAACTAACTAGTAAGATCTCAATTCATCGCTGGGCGTGCCAGGGGTGCGTACTCGCACCTACTCTGTTTAAATTGTATATTAACGAAGCAGCCAATATGCTTATGGATTGTAGAAATGACTCTTCACTGATAACCTTTTACTTATTTCCACACACCAACGGGCCTCCAAAATCTACCAGATACATTTCTGATCTTTGGGAATCAAAGGGGCCGGAAACTTAATGGTGAAAAAAAAAACCTTTATGGTTTTTGGGAAGCGAAAATCACGAGCAGTTAGGATCACAGATGAAGCTCTTGAGAGAGTGAAGAGTTTTGACTAGGGATAAGGCTGGCTGATTCGCTTGGATGGGAGCGACAACTTGAGCAAATGTACCTTACTTTATCTCACATGTCCAAGTCAATATTGAGATTTCATAAACAGTCACGGGTACGGCCGCTGACCCCTGCACTGTAGGTTTACCGTGCCAAAGCCCCGCACTTTACGGCACCTAGTTTTGGGGTTACATCAATACCCACAAATTGACGGTGTGTGAAAACATCTATGTTAGATCTCTTGTCTCTGTACGAGATGGCACTCCTCAGACCCCATTATTTTTCGATCTAGGGATCAAGAGAATTGGGGATGTGGCTTTGTTTAAACACCTAATGTACTGACTGTGAATGTGGACCACACATGAGCTAAATGATTATTGTGAGTCATTAAGGGAGATCCTAATGATTAGTGGCACCAAAATATTACCATGGCTTTAACATGTTGCCAGTTGGTGTTGGCTGTTGGAAATGCTGAGCCGGTGGGATAGCCCAGAGAGGGTTAGCAAAGATGAATTGATCAGAGTAAAAGTTAAGTATTGAGTGTATGTGGCAGAACGGTATGCTGTGAGAACAAACAATGATCGTCTAACAACTCAGTTTTTATGTTTTAATCCCTGTCCTAAGTTTGAACCTTTTATGGATTTGATCTCACCACCCTTTGCAAAATGTTTGTTTGTCAGGCTTCGTTTGGATTGCTTACTTTTATGGACTTTAAGCTAACAGGCCATTGATCCAGATTCAGTAATATGTCCTGCATGTGGCTTAGCACAAGAATCCAAGGAACATATTTTTTTCTTCTGCACTGAATATCTTATAATTTGCAGGAGGTAGATATGAGCAATGTGCTTAAATTTAGCTATCCGAAAATATTGTGTCACTTATAGAATCTTGAAGACTGATACAGCTGATTCAATAGTTTTTGCTGTAAGCTTCTTTTTATTATACTTCTGGATTAGGCGTCAAAACTTTGTGACCCAGGCTGATTAGGATGTCTACATATTTTGGTGCACCAGTAAGTGATTGTTAAAAGGACCTTGGAGTTAAAGCATATTAGGGGAAGATTCCGTTTAGGAAAAAAATGTCTATTTTCTTGCACTTTAAATTCTATTCACTTCTTGCCCATTTGGTGTGAAGTTCCCTAATGAAATGTATGGATTGTTATTGTTTTATTCTTTATTTTAAAATGATTATATATTTATGACATTATTTATATGGAATTTTATTATTAATATTTTAAATAGGAACGAGATTTTTTAAATATACTGATTGTGTAAACTTTGATGGTTTAAAAACAAAACATCGAATTGCTTGGCCCATTCCAATAGCACCGATTGTAAAGGATTTTGTGTTTTTATTTTTGTGCATTAGTAACAACGTGCACAATAGCTTCACATTTGATTAAACATGTATACACTGATATAGTACTATTGTTTTTTAAATTACTTTTCTATGATGTGTAGATACACATTGTCCTGACTTTTGTCAACTAGGCCTACTTCTAAAATGGATGTCACCCTTGTCCTCCCCTGCACATCTCACTGCCTGTCAGTTCTGTAGCAAGTAGTCAAGTAGAGTTTTGTTTATTTCCATTGTCATTGTTCATGCAGTCTTTGATGAACATTCTTCGTCTCAGTCACAAAACTGCAACTATTTCTTTTTTTTTTTTTTTTTTTTTTTTTTTTTGAAACCGTTTATTGCATCCATAAAAAGGTTACAGGTATGGGCCTACAACCGCACGGCCGGCCGCTAAAGCATCACAAATATAGTACATACAGACAGTAAAGGTCTCTCAGCGGTGTACAGAAGAAACACAGGAGTAATCAACGGTGCAGGCCTCACGGCGTCCTGCCACAGAGTACGGTTTCATTTTAAGGACTAACAACATCAACAAAAAACCACAACCGCAAGGCAACCCGAGATTCAAGATGACAACACTTGCTCCATAGTGGGGGATCCAGACTGGCAGGAAAGATCTGAAGAGGGGGATGGGAGGAGATCAAGGACTGGGGGGCCGCGTGCCCGCGGCCGAGCAAGAGGGTCCAGCTAGGGAGACGGAGCAGGCGAGGCAGCCGGCAGCTGTGGTGGCTCACAAATGCCCCCACAGTAGGCGTTCCAGGGGCCCCAGATTTTCACCCACGCCCCAGGCTTACCCCTCGCCACATACACCACCCTTTCACGGAACATACACCAATCCATGTGCTCTTTCCAGGCCGACACCGCAGGGGGCCTCTGGGATCCCCACAATTGAGCAATATCACGTTTCGCTATCATGTATCCCAGAGTCACCCACCGCGTCTGCGGAACCGAGTAGTCATTCGGTTCCCATACATTCAACAAGCACCTCCTCGCTTCGGGCAGCAGCGCTACACGCGTGACCACACGCAGGACCTCATGCACACCACGCCAGAATCGCTCCACCTTCGGGCACTCCCACAGTATATGCATAAAAGTCGCCAACGCACCACATCCACGCCTACACAGTCCGTCCATGGCAAAACCCATACGTAGAAGCCTCGGCCCCGTCACGTAGACCCGGTGAAGAATCTTGAGCTGGACGAAACGAAGGCGAGCCGGGATGGCCACCTCTTTCGGAGAGGCCACCGCGGACATCCAATCCTCGTCGTCCAGCTCCAGCCCGTCGGCCACCCAAGCCTCGCGTAGACTAGTTAACAGGCACGATCTATCATTAATCAGCTTCTTGTATATGAGGGAGATCGTGCTGTCCGGGACATGGCCATCCAGCACTCTGTCCTCCAGGGGGGAAGACTCCGGAATGGATGCAACATCCGGGAAGACGGAGCCCAGCGCATGGCGGACCTGCAGGTACCGAAAGTACTCACTGCCCTGCAGCTGGAACTCCGCCTGCAGCGTCTCAAAAGTTTTGAATCCCCCCCTCGTCCAAAGATCCCCCACTGTGCTGATTCCGATCGTGTCCCACTTCTCGAAGCCCTTCGATGTCCACAGGGAGCCCAGTCTCTCAGAGGCATACAGTGGAGACGCCCGGGTCAAACGGTCCTTCCACCCCATAGCTGCATTAGCCGCGTGCCAAACCCGCACCATTACACGCGTCGGTCCCGTCAGACGGGAGTCAGGCGCACCAGAGTACAGCGCTCGATTGTAATCGCCACCGGGCAGGAGCATCTTGTCCATCTCGAATGCCGGGTTCAGGGCGGGCCCGTAAAGGCCATGATTAATTGCAGCTAGCTGGGAGGCCCAGTAATACCGTTTAATGTCCGGGAGGGCGACCCCTCCATCGTACCACGGGAGCGTCAGTTTAGCCAGAGCAATACGCGGCCTCCCGTCCCAGAACAGGCGCCGCTGAAGGCCCTCCACCTCACGAAAGTAGCGTGCCGGGACCATATCCATAGTGTTCTGGAGGGCGTAGAGGAAGCGCGGCAAGGACATCATTTTAAACAAGGCCGCTCGACCGAGCGGCGAGAGCGGGAGACGCCGCCAGCGCACCACATCCTCCTTCAAACGCTGGAGAGGGGGCAGCAGATTCCGCTCATAGCGGGCCTCCGGGTCAAGAGTGATATATATACCCAAGTACCGGAAACCCTGGGAGGCAATCTGGATCGGGCAGTCCCGCGGCAGGATCGGAGCCTCCCCGGAAAGCACGTAGACGCAGGATTTCGCCCAGTTAATGACTAGGCCTGAGTTGCGACCGAAGGAGCGCAGAACATCAACTAGGACGATCAGGGACTTGCGCGGGGAGGCGAGATACAAAAGGATATCGTCCGCGTAGAGGGACACGCGGTCCTCGTGCTCGGGGGTCCAGCGGAGACCACGGATGGAAGGGTGCCACCGCAGCCACTCCGCCAGGGGCTCCAGGGCCAGGGCGAACAGAAGAGGCGACAGGGGACAACCCTGTCGCGTGCCCCGCCCCAGCGCGAACGGGGTCGACACACGCCCGTTCACCACCACCTGCGCCATCGGGCCCGAATATAGTAATTTGACCCAGCTGATGAAACCCGGGCCGAACCCAAACTTCGCGAGCATCGCCCAGAGATATGGCCATTCGAGCGTATCAAACGCCATGGTGGCGTCCAAGGACGCCAAGATGGCTGGCTCCCGCACAAATGGGACACGCGCGAGCACGCCGTGCAAGCGCCGTAGATTAAGAGCCGTATTGCGGTGTGGGATAAAGCCCGATTGGTCTTGATGGACCAAATCGCCCACCACGCCAACCAACCGGTTAGCCAACACCTTGGCGAGGATTTTGGGCTCCGCGTTCAAAAGCGAAATCGGCCGATAGGATGTGACCCGTTCACGGGGCTTCCCCTCCTTGTGGATTACCACAATTGTGGCCAGACGCTGGTCCGGCGGGAGGGAGCCCTGCGAGTGGGCCGCGAGGAACATCACTCGCAGGTGGGGTGCCAGCACATCCGGGCGTAACTTATATAGCTCAATGGGAATGCCATTGGGGCCCATGGCCTTGCCGGATGAAATCGAGCGAATAGCCGAGGCAATTTCGTCCGAGGTGGGAGGGACGTCCAGCGAATCTCTGTCTTCCGCCGTAAGGGAGGGGAGTGCAATATCCCGAAGCAGGGCACGGGAGTCCGCCTCCGAACAGGGAGAAGCAGGGGAGTAGACTCCGCGGAAATAATCCGCGAAACAGGAGACAATGGCTTCCGGCTCCGTGGCACACGCACCATCCACACTCTCAATCAAAGGCACCACTCGGCTCGCTCTCTCTCTCTTATCCAACCACGCAATCAATTTACCGGCCTTATCACCCACATCATACAAGCGCCCCTGCTGCTCTCTACCAAGGCCCCTGGCCGCCTCCGTGACGAGGGCCCGGTAGGCCGCCTGCTTTAACTGCAGAACATGTAACTTGGCGTCTGTTACCCCGTTCCCCAGGTCACCCTCCAATTCCGCAATCTCGGCCTCCACCCGGGTCACCTCCTCCCGCTCACGCCGCCGGGCACTGGCAATAAAGGAGAGGGCCTCCCCTCTAAGAACCACTTTGAAAGCCTCCCATAGGGAGATGGCAGATGGGACCGACCCCACATTCTCCTCAAAATAGCGCTGCAAGGATGTGATCAAGTCGGCACGAATGGTGGGGTCGCGCAGATACCAGGCGTTAATCGGGGCCACCCTGCCATCCCCCCTCGGGAAGACATCGAAATGCAACAACAATGGGGAGTGGTCTGAAATACCCCGTGCCAGATGGCGCACCTCTCCCACCCTCCCCGCATGGGCCGCTGGGACAAGGATGTAATCAAGCCGCGAAAGACTACCATGGGCCCCCGAGTGGAAGGTGTATTGTTGCAATACGGGATGCTTTAAGCGCCAACAATCCACCAGGCCCAGTGTGTCTAAAAGGCCAGGCAGCCACGCCTGTGCCCGGGGGAGGTCCCTAGGGGGATGGCGATCCATAGATCCAGAAACAACCGCATTAAAGTCCCCTCCAACCACCAATAGGCCACTCGGAAGTTCCAGAAGGAGGCGCCCCAGGTCCGCAAATGTAGTGGCCTGTAGCCCAGGCGGGACGTACACCGACACAAAACTGAACACTCTACCCTCCATACGTCCCGCCAGAGCAGTGTAACGTCCCCTCTCATCGTGGTGCACCTCATCAATCTCCAACGGGAGCGAGTTCCTAACCATAATACCCACCCCCCGCGAGCCTGAGGTGAAGCCAGAGTGGGCCGCCAAACGATATCCCCTCCGATTCATTGCATGAAAGGTGTTACCTATAAGGTGCGTCTCTTGCAGAAAGACAACATCTGGGGAAATACGTTTTAAATACTGCAGGACCACACCACGCTTAATCCTATCCCCCAGGCCGTTAACATTCCATGACAACACAGTCAAGTCCCTACCCCCCATCATACGTCGAAACAATCGGTCGTCCCCCACCGAGCAGTCTAAAGACAACAAAACAGTCGCAGGATTGCCTTGCGGTACGAACAAACAACACACCCCCCCCACCCCCCGGTCCCAACAAAACTCCCCCCTCCCTGCACCCCTGCATGAGCCCAGACAGCCCCCCCAAAGTGCAGTGTGCCTGTCGCCCCATAGCTAAATACTAATTAGTCCCCCAGAGGAGGAGGGAAGCCCCCAGCAGACCCCACATGACCTCCATGGGAGGGGAACCTACAGAAGCAGTATGTGGTGAAGGAACAATGTCCCGAGTAAGGCAATACAGTCACCCCTCAATTCTGAACCAGCGGGCCCTCCTCGCCAGCTGCGCTCCCCCCACCCCCCCGGCCCCGATCCCCAGGCAAGGTGTCCAACCAGTCCCCAGCCGCCTCGGGCCGGTCGAAGAAGTGCGTGCGACCATCCACCTCCACCCGCAGCTTAGCCGGGAAGAGCATTGAGTACTTAAGATTTAGGTCCCTTAAACGACGTTTGATGCCAATAAAGCTCTGCCGCTGCTTCTGGACTGCCGGGGTAAAGTCTGGGTAGAAGTTTACGTCCATGTTGTCCAACCTGACCGGTCCCTGTTGCCTGGAGGTCTGGAGGATGGCATCTCGGTCCCGAAAATTAAAGATTCGGGCAATAAGGGGCCGCGGCGGGGCACCGGTCTTAGGGCGGCCCCCGGGGACCCGGTGGGCACGTTCCACCGCAAAAAACTTACTCAGCCCCCGGGGCTGGAGATGGGTCAGGATCAAGTCTTCCACGAAGAGATCCGCCGCCTCCGCCTCACGTCCCTCCGGCACACCAATAATGCGGATATTATTCCTCCGGGCGCGACCCTCGGAATCCTCCAGTCGCCGGTCCATCAGGGCGCTCGCCTGGCCAAGCCGGCGCACCTCCTTCTGGAGGGCCACCACGTCAGTCGTGAGGCTCGTTGTGGTGTGGGTCAGGGAATCGACTCGGTCGTTCGTCTTTGACAAGTCCGCCCTCACAAGGCCCACATCCACCAGGACCGAGTCAATTTTTTGCGACAAGGTATCAAAACGCTGGTCCACTGAGGCCTTCAGTTCAGCGATGGCGCCCATGACGTCCCGGAGGGTTAGATCCACTGGATGGGCAGGTGTCTCCGTCGGTCCCACCGGGGATGACCGCGTTGTCTCCGGAGAACCCTTTTGGAGCGTGTAGCGGTCCATACTATTGGCCTGGTGCGCCGTGCCACGGCGGGTCGTCTTCACCTTCGCCCGGTCGCCATCTTGTTTGGTGGCCATGCTGGCCCTTCCACCGTCGCGCCAAGATCTCCAAACGGGCCGTCACACCAGATCACGGGTGTCAAGGGGGCGACCACAGAGCCGCGGGTCGACCCACCGCCGGCGGGCCAGCTGGGTACCTGGACAAGGCCACACCACCGCACCCCGCTCCGCGGCCCGACCTCGCCAGAGAGCAAGGAGGGCGCAAAAGCGAAAGTGAAAGTGCGGGGTGCGCGAGTCGCCCAGCCCCGCTCGCCGCTGTTATTCACCTTGTCCCCGGATCGCGCCACTACTCCAATCCGGGGGGCCGGCGAGGAGAAGGCCGCAACCTTCAGTCGATGTTCCCACCGGTGTTCGGGGTCCGATTCGAGCCCAAAAAACGGGTAATGCCTCAGCTCGGGTTCCCCGACACAGTCCCCTTAACAAGGACAGGATATTTCCAGGATTTATTCAGGAGGTCGCGGAGGTCCTCGGGAGCCTCGCACCTACGCGGCCATCTTGGTTGCGCGCTAGGCTCCTCCTCACTGCAACTATTTCTTAAAGGTCTTTGTGCTAGACCAGGGTACTCAATTCCTTCATATAGCACGCTGTTGTTTATGTATCTAGTTTGTTCTACCACCTACTGATGACATTAGCATGGAGGGGGCAGAATATTATGCATGTAGTGGCATAGTGCTTAGGTGCTAAGGCAATATGATGTTTTATGAGATTGTGCTCTGATTTGCCATGAATACATTTTCGATCATTCAATGGCGATTCTGCAGTTCTGTTAATTTCATATGCAAAAATAATGAATCAAAATTCTCGATTTTGGGTGTGAGCCAGAGATTTTCCTGTTTCTGTTCTACTTGGGACGCTGTCCGTTTTTGTCCTGATTTTGCTGCCCATTTGGGACGTAGACTAATTTTTGATTTTGCATTCCTCTCTATAACCCTATTGCATTGAGTCTGTTTTCTTAGCTTTGAATCTTGTAATAAAACCTTCTAACTATTCTGCTGATCTAGAACTCCATCATTGAGTAGGCCCTTTTACTTAATTGACTGTATTCCTGACATATTATTGAAAAATATATCCCCAAATTCTTCACTTGGAGAAAAATGACAGACACATGGAGAAACATTGGATGGTGTCCGTCACAAAGAAAATCAACTACACTAAACAAACATGCAAACTGAGCTGGAGCCAACAGAAGAAGAAGAATGCGAGCATGCTGGGTTTACAGGGTGTGCCCAGCTCCAAAGGTTGTCCAAGACCTTTTCACTTCACTTTACTAATAAACTGAACACATAATCCATGTGTTGCTACTTAAAAGTAGAATAGAAAGTGGGGTAGGAAAATGGTTTTAAGAAGCAAAAGCAATTGTTACTGGGATGCTCTGTTGGAAATACAAATTTCTGAGGCGCAGCCAATGTTATTATTAGTCTCCTAAACATATTTTATGTGGCATTGGTTTAACATCCGAGAATGGAGGCTTATATATGACAGATGAGCTGAAATGTGGGATAACCCAGCCTAAATGCTATAAGACTACAGGCCTTGTAAATGATAACTTCATAACTACAAACTTGCTAGATATGAAAGACTGGAACTGTGCAGAGCATTGCAAAACTGAAGGTATCTCATGAATTCAAGTTTTTTTTCACTTCAGTTTTGTTTTACCTGCACGCCTCTTTATCCCTTTGTATTTTGCATGTGATCTTTTTCTATCTTTTTTCTTTTAACAGGGGATCCTGAGTACCCTCTTCGCTTTGCTCTATGCTGTTCTTTATATACCATGTTTCTATTCTCCTTTCCAATTTTGGTTTTCTGTTTTCGCCATTATTATTTTAATGTGGTTAACCCTTGCAAGTACATCTGCATCTTTTGTACTCTTCCTTCCTTCCCGCTTTATCCCAGTTTTCCTCTTCACCTCCTCTCTATTTATTCTGTTGTATAAATTCTAAGTCTTGAGTATTCCTAAGTTTACATTGGGAACCATCACTTTAAAATATAGAATTTCGAAGTTAGAATTTCTCAGTATTGTGGCATTACTGTAAGGCAAAATGCTTAACTGGCTAATCACATGATCATATGGAGGGAGTTAGTCTGACTTGTAAAATAGAGTGTTTTGTTAAGAAACACACCAATGTAGGCTGTCTTGCTGATGTTATAAAAAAAAATCTTTTTATTAACTATAGGAATCAACATTGCAAGGCAAGTCACAGTACATTCACATAACTTCACGATATAGTTTGGACAGGCGAAAGTGCACATTTTACAACAGTCGGTAACATGTTTCATATCTAGATTGTTTCATCGTGAGCTGATAATAGCGGTGGAGTGCAGATGTTCCCTCTGTGTTCGCTCGAGTCAGACCAAATGCGGGACCATTTTTTGGGACAACCCCTAGCTACTTAGACATACTTTTCACGGTGCATGCACCAATCCATATCCTTTTTCCATGCGGACACCACAGGTGCCCGGGCTGCCCCCCCATTTCTGTGCTATATTACGTTTTGCTATCATGAACCCCAATGTGGCCCATGTGATATGTGTATTATTAAGATCTGTGGGTTCCCACACATTCAGGAGACATTTCTTGGCCTCCAGTGGAAGTGCATTCGGTAATACCTCGCCCATCACCTCGTGAATCTTTTTCCAATATCTCTGTATAAATGTGCATTCCCACAGTGTGTGGAGGACTGTGCCTTCACTCCCGCACCCCCTCCTGCACCGGCCATCCGTTGCTCTTCCCATTAGTACCAGGCCAGGCCCCATGATGTAGATTCGGTGTAGTATTTTAAGTTGTACCAGACTTAACCTAGCTGCAATGGCAACCTCACGTGGTGAGGCTAGTGCACTTATCTAATCCTCGTTGTCAAGAACTATACCACTTTTCCCGCAGTTTCAAGAGAGGATCTCCAGTGTGGTTTACTAACTTTTTGTAGGTGAGTGATATGGCTTTCGTTGGTAAGTATCCATCAAGGAGTCTGTCCTCAAGCGGTGAAGAGTCCAGGAGGACGTCTCCGTTCTGTAAACAGGATTGCAACGCGTGACGGATCTGTAAGTATCTAAAATATTCTGTGGGAGCAAGATTGTATTCCTGTTGCAGGGCTGGGAATGATTTGACTTCACCCTTTGTCCAAAGATCGCCTATTTTTGATATACCTATTAGGTCCCATTTGTCGAAACCTTTAGATGTCCATAGGTTCCCCAGCTGGTCCGAGTCCCATAGGGGAGTGGCCAGAGTCAACTTATGATCCCATCCCAGACTTTTGTTGGTTCCTGCCAGACCTGCACCGAGTGTTTAGTGGGTACGGTGAGGCGGTCCTTTCCGGCGCTTGAGTATAGCGCGCGTTGGTAGTTCCCTCCCGGCAGTACCCAATGATCCATCGCGTAGCCCGGATCATCCGCCTGTCTGTAGATGCTGTGGTTGATGGCTGCCAGATGGGATCCCCAATAATATTTTCTAAGATCAGGGAGGGCGATGCCCCCATCGTACCAGGTGAGGTTTAGTTTAGGGAGCGCTATCCGCGGCTTCCCGTTCCAGAGTAGGCGGCGTTGCAGACTTTCAATTTCTTTAAAGTAGCTTGCAAGTACCAAGTCTAGTGAATTTTGTAGGGCATAGAGGAACCGGGGTAAGGACATCATTTTGAATAAGGATGCTCTACCCAGCATCGACAGTGGGAGCGTCATCCAACGCTCCGAGACCTTCTTGAGTCTCTGTAAGGGAGGGAGCAAGTTCTTATCAAATCTGTCTGCGGGATCTAGGGTAATATATATACCCAGGTATTTGAAACCCTGTGTGGAGATCTATATCGGGCAATTCCTGGGAAGGCCTGCAAGGGGTCCCTTGAGGACGTACAGCACTGATTTGACCCAGTTGATGGAATAGCCTGAGTATCGTCCAAATATGGCGAAGACATCAAGCACTGCAGTGAGAGAGGCCTTTGGGGACGTTAAAAACAATAAGATGTCATCCACATACAGGGAGATGCTGCCTTTTTGCGCTTCAGCCCACTTGAAACGACGAATCATCGGGTCTCTACGCACCCAGGACGCCAGGGGTTCCAGGGCCAGAGCGAAAAGGAGGGGGGAGAACGGGCATCCCTGTCTGGTCTCTCTATGGAGTCCAAACACTTCAGACTTTTTGTTATTTACTACTATCTGGGCTAGAGGTTTCGTGTAGAGGAGTCTTACCCACTGGATGAAGTGGGGCCCAAAACCCATTTTTTCTAGGACAGCATTCCATTCAAGCATATCAAATGACATGGATGCGTCTAGTGATACTAATACCGCCTCTTCCTGTATGGTTGCCACCCTTCCTATCACCCCGTGTACCCTGCGGAGGTTCAGTTCTGTATTGCGCTGGGGCATGAAGCCAGATTGGTCAGGGTGTACTAAGTTGTTAATGACTTTAATCAGCCTGTTGGCCAGGAGTTTGGCTAAAATTTTGGGTTCGGCATTCAGTAGGGAGATTGGTCTGTAGGAAGAACAGGTTGTTCGGGTTTGCCATCTTTGTGGATCATTACTAAGTTGGCTATCCTCTGGTCACGAGGCAGCTCCCCGAACTTTTTATTCTCTGTAAACATTTTACACAGGTGGGGGGCAAGGATGTCCATCCCAAGTTTATATATTTCCTTTGGGAGGCCGTTGGGCCCTGATGCTTTCCCCGTCCTAAGCCCCTTAACTGCCTGTGTCATCTCATCTGACGTGAAAGCCCCTTCTAAATACTCCAATTCTGACGCTGATAGTTTAGGTTAAGTGATGTCTCATAGGAGATCGAGGGAGTCTTGCTTTGTGTATCGGTTCTGTGAGGAATAGACCTGTCCGAAGTGGGCCACACATGTGTTAGCAATGTCCTGGGGGTCCGTGATCGTATGGCCAGATTCGTCAATGAGTTCTGGTAGGAGCCTGATAGCTAGCTTTTGCTTGTATAACCACGTGATCAACTTCCTGGCCTTATCCCCTTGGTCATATATCCTTCCTAGCGTCTCTCTTCCCAGCGCTTTGGCTCCATCTGTCACCAAGGCCTTGTAGCTGTCTTTTTTAAGGTTTAGGGAGTGTAGGGTGTCTGGGTTGGATCCCTCTATCAATTCTTCCTCCAGTCGGAGGATCTCTGACTCTAGTGCTTCCTCCTCCGTGACCTTTTCCTTCCTCACTCCCGCTATTTGGAAAAGGGCCTGGCCCCGGACTACTGTTTTGAATGCTTCCCATAGTGTCTGATGAGAGCTCACCGAGCCCACATTTTCTAGAAAGTATTGTTTAATTGCAGTATGTAATGCCTCACGAACCACAGGGTTCCGAAGATGCCAGGGGTTGATGGGGCAAACCCTTCCCACCCTTTGGTGACCAACCATGATATGTGCCCACAGAGGGGAGTGATCGGATATGCCTCTCGCCATGTGTCTGACCTCTCGTACATGTGTCAAGTGGTCTGAAGGGACCAATACGTGACTGGCTGGCATGGGCGCCTAAGTAGTAGGTGTATTGGGTGGTAGTCGGGTGAAACGAGCGCCATAGATCCTTTAATCCCATAGCCCCCATAAAGTCCGGTAGCAAGCTGTTGGATGCGCGAAGTACTCTTGGGGGGCTCCTGTCTTTGGTGCCATCAACTACTGCATTCAAACCCTCTCCCACCAGAAGAAGTCCCTCTGGTACTGTTAGCAAAATGGCGCCCAGGTCCTTAAAGGCAAGTTCCTGAAGGCCCGGCGACACGTGGACCGACATTAGAGTCAGTACCTTCCCCTGCCATTGCCCCGGTAAGCCCATATACCTCCCCCCAGTGTCTACCCAGATGGACTTGACCGTCAGGGGAAAGGAGTTCCAGAGCAGTATCCCCGCTCCCCTCGATCCTGAAGTAAAGCCTGAGTGTGCCACGAGGCTGTATCCCCACCTGTTGAGAGCTTTTCATGTGTTCCCCACCAAGTGTGTCTCTTGTAGCAGCACCACATTGGGGACATGTCTCTTGATGTGTTGTAGTACCACGGTTCTCTTTACCTTGTCCCCCAAACCATTTACATTCCAGCTCATCATCTTAAACTCTTTATCCCATTGAGTACTCATGGGTATTCACGTGTTACCATAGTGCCTACGTTTCTGGACTGTGATGCCTTGACGATTCCCTAAAACCAAGTAACTGTTTCTGAACCCCTCCCAACTCCCCCCCTCCCTGCTCCCCTGCACTCCGGGCTCCGGACTGCCCATGATTACAACAATGCAGAGTGCCTATCTCCCTAAACTTGAACTAAGTGGAGAAACTGGGGGGTATACTCTCCTCCTCCCCCTCCCTTGATGCCATGGAAAAGTCCTTCCTGAGTCGGTCGATCTAGTGTTTATGTTTGGTGTCTCACACCCTTCGTAGTTAATCACTGAGAGTCTGGTACCTTCGGGGATGCCGCCCATACCCCAACACACAATTCAAAAGGGGCCAGGGCCCCGGTACCTCCTAGTCTCTCTGGGAGCTGCGTTCCGTTGAGTCTTTCCAGCCATCAAGCCAATCGTAAGCATCCTCAGGAGCCTCAAAGAATCTGGTTTTCCCTCCGGCCTCCACCCGGAAACGGGCCGGGAACAACATGGCATATTTAAGGCCCTTGTCTCTCAGTCATTTTTTGACCCCCAAAAAGGATCTGCGCTGCCTGGGTGAAGTCTGGGAAGAAGCTGACCTCCGAATTCTCAAGTCGTATGGGTGGTGCAACCCTGGCCGTCTGTAATATGAGGTCTCTGTCTCGATAGTTCAAGAGTCTGGCCAGTATAGGACGAGGAGGGGCTCCTGGAGTCGGACGTCCCCCCGGCACCCGGTGGGCACTTTCAACGACAAAGATATTGGATAGACCTTTTGGTTGGAGATGATTGGGGATTAGGTTTTCCACAAATAGGTCTGTCGCTTGTCCTTCCGCTTTTTCGGGTACACCAAGGATGCGTACATTATTGCGCCTACTGCGGCCTTCGTAGTCATCCAGTTTTCCTTCAGCAATTTTCCGAAATGCCTGCAGTTCTCGCAATTCGATTTGTAGCTGGTTGGTATCTTCCACCATGCTTGCTGTTGTTACCTCCAATTGTTTGACTTTCTCCCTGTTTGTGGCTAGGTCTGCCCTGATTAACATGACCTACGAGGAGATCGCGTCCATTCTCTGCTCCAGAGATGTGCGGATCCCACCGATTGCGTCAAGTACATCCTTCAGGGTGTGTTCTGGGGCGTCCGTAGCTGGTTCTGCCCCCGGCGCTACTTTGGGCAGGGGTTGTTGGGCCGGGCCTGTTTTCGGGCAGGTATACCTGTCTAGTTTATTATTTTGGACAGGCTTTGGTCCCCTCGCGCTCGACATAGCGACAGAATTGACGCGGACCGCTGTATTGCCACTCTAGGGGTTGTCTTCCAGTGCCCGTAGTGTGTTCACGGCGTCCCAAACACTGGTGGGCCTTGCCTGTCCGAGCCCTCTATCCCTCCATGTCCCCAAGGCACTGATGCGTTTAGTCGCAGTGGGGTGGTGTGCAACGCAGGGGGGGCACCCAGGCAGACTTCCAGAAACTGTCGGGGCCGAGGGGGCAACCAGACTACGGGCTTCAGTAGGTGCTACTCTTCACATGGTACTGCGCCTCGGCCAACTGCACTGCAGGGTGTTGTCCTGTGCCTGTGGGATGCTCCCCTCTTCAGAGCCTGTGCGCCTCACTCAACCAATTTCTCCTCTCTCTGCCTTAGATTGGAAAGTTTAGAGATTATTGTTGGGGTGGGGCAGATGTAGAAGTTACCCCTGTGGTGTGTTTACTTGCTCCTCTCTGGCTGCCACGATTAGCTCAAAAGGGCTCTGCAGCGTCTCTTTTACCTCCCGGTTTCTGGGGGGGCCCGTGTCTTTCTCCAGCTCTCTCTGTCACTTCAGTGCCAGCGTGGGTTTAGCGCCTTGGGGGGCTCACATCTATATGATGGGTAGAGGATCAGGTGTCTCGCGGGCCAGGATCACTGCTGGCTATATCTACAACGATTGCACTTCCCGACGTGTACCGGGGGGGGGGGGAAGAAGGCCCCTCTCTGCAGCTCCGGCACTCACCGCAAGGATCAGCTGCTGATTTCTGGCCGAGCCTGATCGCTGATGCCCCTCCGGGCAGAGCGCTGGCCGCCGTGGTGACGCTGATGCCGGGCACGCTGGGCACTCTAGGCCCCGGCTCACTCTTGGTCGCAGGCCGAAATTGGAAGCGGCTGTAATTTCAGTCTCTGTGCGTCGATTGCCCCGGATTTGGTCTCGATGGAATCCGCGGGTCTTCCGATTGCCGATTCCGACCTCAGGATACGGATGTGGTAGTCCGATAGACGTGGGGAAAGGGAGTTGATCGGGAGAGTCTTTAGCTTGCGGCAATCTTGTTTCACCGCTAGTCCACGCCCCCTTGGTGATGGTTTTAAGGTTGTGGTAGGTGTGCTGTGTTGAGAGATTGCACAGTGGGTGGACTCCCAATAAAATACCACAATGTATCATGAACACCAAAACACTGCTTGGCAAAAATCATCCCGCCTTATTGATACTCAGTCTTTTGCTCAGGAATAACACTGGAGCACCAGAACGCAACAAATAATCCAAATGTGGACTCTTGAGAATATAGGCAAAAATCCTGCGGAGGGA
The DNA here is from genome assembly GCF_964204655.1 of Triturus cristatus. Taxonomy (NCBI): domain Eukaryota; kingdom Metazoa; phylum Chordata; class Amphibia; order Caudata; family Salamandridae; genus Triturus; species Triturus cristatus. The sequence continues at coordinate 508,322,165 of NC_140592.1, read as the reverse complement.
CAAAAATTATGTCAACACAGATCTTATCTCCATAAACATCCTCTGCTACCAAAAAAAGTGAACACGCCAATGTCTAGAAAATCTGCATGACAGTGGCGTGCACAATGGTAGGTAGATCAGGAGCGATGCTAATCTCAAAGTCTATGAGGTAATGTGTCCCCAGCCACAAGATTCAGCATAGCATTTAAAAATACAATCAATAAAAAAGAACTGACTCAAAAAGGGAGTTTTTTATTACATTTAGAAAAACTACAGATGTTTATTAAAAGTTAACGTGCAATACATATGTATGAAAAATCCAAATGCTGTATCAATCTCATTAAGATAAATGGAAATCATTTGCCATGAAGCTTCTTTGGAATAGTAAAAATAACAGGCAAAATCAGAAATAGACTTAGTCTCACATGTGCAGCAAAATCAGTAAGAAATCGAACAGCATCCCGAGTAGAGATCTAAAATATCCCACGAAGTTCTGGCATACCCCAAAGTTCAAGGTTTTACATACAGTTTTCTTACAAAGAAAATCACAAAACTGCAAAGCCAGCATCATGTGAACAGTATCCCAACAAATCTTAATTCATTATTCTCTAACTGTCTCATAATTTGTTATTCTCTAGATGTCTCATACAAACCCAACCATCTTAGCACTACCCCACTACATGAATATTGATGACCCCTTCTGACCAAATATAGCCCAAAGGTATTAAGTAAAGCTAGTTACATAATCAACAAAGAACCATAGTGAATGAATGCAATACAGTGTGTTAGCAGGAGGTACCTTGGGAGATGTAGCAAAAGGCATCCTCTAGTGAGTTCCTTGAGAACAATTTGTCATACAAAATAAACAGCTCATGTTTTGCTGTATATGGTGTCAAGTGAAAAATATAAGCACAGAACGAGCATTGTAATTTAGCTTCCATTTTAATCAAGATGGCTTTGAAGCCTAACTGACGCCCAGTAAAATCTAAGCCAGAAAAACACACTTTAACACATCATAATGATTTCCGTTTCAATTTCGTTTTTGTTTTCTATTGCAATAGCTGCATGTCAACATACATGTGTGAATTCAAATGTAGAACAACCAACAGCAGTGCATATTCTAGTTAAAACACATCATCACTAAATCCCAATCTATTTACAATACTAAAATGTACATCTCTTTCTATCTCTTGCATCTCAATTCTTGCAAAATCTTAAATCGATTATAAACTCTACTTTAACATCTTCCAAATCAATTTCTTCTCTGTTCCTCAGGAAATTTCAAAAGTGATTAATTCAAATAATTTAAAAAGAAACGGCACTATTTCACAAATTGACACAATGATTACAGAGGTTAGTATGACATACAGCTTGTCCCCCCCAAGCCATTCACCAACCTTTCTAAAGTGCATTTCCAAGCTCACCAAACTAGGAGCCCTCTGTTTTCCAAGCCATATACTTCCAAAGCTGTTGCTTCACAAGATATATTAATAATATTACATGCATATGCATTATTAAACTTACTGTTATCCAGAATGGAGGTACAGTGCTCTCTTACCCTCAAAAGCTGACATAATCCACTCTCTGTTGCAAGATGGATGTCTAGCACAAGGGTGTTCTGGCTTCAATCATAGTACCATAGCCCAATTTATCTGGGTTAATGTTCCAGCAATATTAGATTGCAAAAACAACAACAAGGTGATGCATGGAATGCTTGAATTAATATCAGCGACTGGCAATTACTCGAGCCGCAACCCAAACCATCATTTTTCGCCCACCATGCCACCTGAGTTTGAACTCAGCCATATGCAAATCAGTCTTGACCCTCCTCCTCATGCATGGGAACAGCCCAGCCCAAACTGCCAAGCCAGGTCCTCCATGATCCATATACAAGCAGCCTAGGACATGTTTTGCCCTAATAAAGGCTCACCAGCCAGGTTTAGCTTGATTCCGGAGGCACAGTGAGCATGGGACCCACGTCTGGGCGTACCCGTTGCACTTAGGGCATTCAACTACAACCACAACAAGATGATGGATGGAATGTTTGAATTACTCTTGGTCACTGCTCCTCATAAAAGTTTGTATTGTTGAATTCTAGGATAACTAGCATCTGCCTGGATCTGCACGTTGACTTGTTCCGCGCTCTTCCTAATTCCTTCTCTGAGAAACCCAATGCCTCCTCTTTTGCTATGTATCTTAAATTAAGAGGCAGATGATCTTTTTTAGGAAATGGAATCAACTGAACCCTTGACTCTTGTGATTTGATTATTATTACCGAATATTCATATGTGTGTGGGCTACTCTGGTCTATCTCTAGTACTGTTCCAAGCATGCAAAGTCCAACCCCCTGCCCCCTCACATGCGCCATAATTGCAAATGTATCACATCCGGTGAAAATTGTGGAAAATCATTACTTAGAATCAGTGGATTCTGCTGAAACCATGAGTTGTATGGCATTCTATTTCTCATATTTGGCTGCAACACAAGAGCTACATGCATATTTGTATGTAACTGCCTTTTGCACATTTGGCATATGAGCCTGTTGGGCTGGGGATGCAAACTGTGTCTGCATCTGATTTGCATTTTGCTGCATTTGATGAAAACAAATCATTCTGGATTCAGTCTGGATTCTGTCCACATTTTTGCTTCCAGTACCCAGCTTCCCCACAGATTGGATCAGCTGTGCTCTTCCTCAGCAAATTTATAATCAAATTTGTTCCAGAATTATTTACAAACCCTCTACCCCAACCTTGGACTTGCACCTGCACCATCTCACTCCTCGTTCCAACTCCTTGCATCCCACTAATACCGGAAACTACAGGTTACACGTTATCCGTATTTGAATTCAGTATTTGATTTCTATTGTGTCTCCAAATCTACTTTGTCTGCACAATTGTCACCTTCTCTTCGTTCTTTTTCTGCTTTGTGTCTAAAAAGCCACTACAGTACAGTACTTCACATACTTAAGTATTACATTAATACTGTTAGCCTGCCAGCACATTACCCTCTGCTGAATATTAGAACTAAGCTCAGGATGCCACCCAAAAACAAAAGCAGATACAAATCCACTAATCCCTTCTTTTTCTGGCTCTTTGACTCCACTATACTTACGATAATTCTGCATAAGTCTCTCATGATAAGCATGCACTGACTCCTTTGAATGTTGTGTGGCTCTCATTATCTTTGACCAATTTACTTTTTCTCTGCACCTTCTTTTTCAAATGCTCTATCACCGCTATGTGTTTTTTTCATAACTGAATCAGCTGGAACATTATTCGGTGGAACTCTCGGTAGTTCTTGTGTGGCCAAGTGACAGCCACAATGCATTCTGTCCACAAATCTTTGGGAACAATAATTTCAAACAACATATCGATATCGGCCACGTGAGAGGTGTTTGGCAGATCGTGGGCTGCTGCCGCTTCCCTGGTGATGCGGGTGCTGTTAGCGGGGGCCCGCCTGCGTGAAACGGGAGGGACCCGGAGGCGGGGTGTGATCGGTGCCTCCAGCTGTGTTGGACTGAACTGTGGAGCGGTGAGTCACCTGCACGCCACTAACGAATATCCGCACTTGGCAGAGGGAAGCAAAATCTGTTACCCAGCTCTGCAGGTCAGATGGGCATGAGAAGGCCATACACTGCAACTCAATAAGTATATGCCTTGAGCGGAGGAGTGCACTGCAGAGCACATTGCATAGCCCAATAAGATATCACAGATGCTGGCACGGCACGCTGGGTGTGGGCATACCCCGACAGGGGAAAAACTGGACAAAAACTAGCCCAAACTGGGGTTCGAGCAGAGTAAATCCAATAGTTTGAGAGAAGATGATGCCGGGACGACCACAGCAAAACAAGGGGCCTTGGCCACAGAGTTTGGAAGAGACGTGAGACAAATCTTAGTAACAATGCAACAAAGCCTCACCATCATAGAAGGTAAGATAGACTCATTTTCGTATTGCATGTCTGTAAGATTCCTCGATAAATAATCAGGAAGCAGAAGTCTTGGTAAGAAGTAGGTTTATTCCACATTCTCTGATCCTGTGTCTTTATTGCATTTTTGAATACTTTAATAACTTTCATAGGTTTCATGAACTTGGACATAGAATTCCCCATCAAACCAGGACGTTTGATCATAACCACATCACCCACCATGACCTTGGTTATCTTCACCCTTTTTATCCTATCATAGTAATCCTTTCTTTATTTGCCTTTTTCCTCCTCTCTCTTCTGATCACACTCCTTTTCTTTACCCTTCTCTAGCTCATATTTGTTGACCCATGTTGGTTCTACATTAGTATTAGGAACTCTCCCACGGAACAACAGAAAGGGTGTTTTACCAGTAGTTGAATGAGGAGACAATCTATATTCCTCTATTTTTTTTTAGCACTTCCTCTTTCCAATTTAAGGACATGGATTTAGATAATGCAATTGTCTCTTTAATCACCCTGTTAAATCTCTCCACCATCCCATTTGCCTCGGGATGGTAAAGAGAGCACAACTTGTGAGTAATGCCCTTGGATGCTAGAAAATTTCGCATATTATTTGACACCAATTGCACACCATTGTCCGTTAGTATGGAATTGGGGATTCCCTCTTTAGAGAATAGATTCCTCAAACATTTAATTATGTGATCTGAGTCAATGCTTGATAAAAAGAAGATCTCAGGCCAACATGAAAACATGTCAATAACCACTAACACAAATGATTGAGATCCATTTCAGTGTATGGGACCAAGAATATCCATAGCAATGTCTTGCCACGGATTCAAAGGTCGCCTCCTTATCACCATGGGCTGAACCCGCGTGCTCTTGGACCTTTCACTTAATATGCATGGTATGCAATCTTGAATTGCACATTCCACTTCTAAGTCCATGCCCGGCCACCAATATGACATCCTCAAGTGTTCTTTAGACTTAGTAATGCCTGCATGAGACGAATGAACTAGATCTGAGTTCTTTCCTAAGACTACAAGGAGGAATCAGTCGCGCTCCCCGAAACAAGAGATTATTCTCTACCGACAACTCATTATGCACTGCCCATAGTTTCCTTGAGTCCACTGATCCTTGTTTATTACTGTTCCAGCCCTTCCTGACTAGATCTATAACTTCATTTAGAAAATTGTCCATAGTCATTTCTTTACCCCATCTCTCTTCACTAATGATATTCTGCTCAATGACACAAACCAATTCTTCAGAATCTTCCCAATCTTCCTCCACAGTTGATTTCATGGGCGTGAGGCGTGACAGCACATCTGCCACATTAGTCTCAACTCCTGGTATGTATTTTATATCAAAATTATATTCCTGCAAACCTATCACCCATCTAGTAATTCTACTAGATATCAACTCCAGGCCCTTTTTGCTAAATATCTCAACCAGCGGCTTGTGGTCTGTCCTCACCTCAAAGTTTATCCCCCAAAGAAACTTCTTCAATTTCCTTACTGCCCAATACACTGCAAGAGATTCACGTTCTACGACTGAATATCTTGTCTCAGGATCTTTGAGGCTACGTGACAAACACATGATAGTACGGATGCCACCCTCACCTTATTGTTGCAAGACAGCACCCAACCCCTTTTCACTTGCATCTGTGATAAGAACTGGTTTGACCATAGGATTAAAACTAGCAAGCGAAGGAGCAGCCTTAAGTTTACTCTTTATGTCTTAGTAGATGTCTCATATTCACTGCACAATTAGCAAAGTTTTTCAAAAATTTTGAGTAGTACTCAACAACCCCTAAGAACTTCATGAGTTCACTTTTGTTGGAAGGTGAACTCATTTCCTGAATAGTATTAACCAAGTCTTTTTTAGGTTTCACACCCTCACAAGTTATATTATGCCCTAAATAATCAATGGAGTTGGTCCTAAATTTACACTTTTCAGCCTTTATTGTTAAATTATGTTCAGATAACCTTCTCAAAGCTGACCTCAAGCGAACATCATGTTGATTAGTATCCTGCCCAAAAACTAAAATGTCATCCTGGTAAACATATGTACCAGGTAAACCTTGAAGTATGTTTTCCATGACCCTTTGAAAGACAGAAGAAGCTGATACCAACCCAAAGGGCATATGTATAAATCTGAAAGTTCCGAATGGCGTAATTAAAAGAAGTGTAATCCCTACACGACTCTTCCAACTCTATTTGGTGGTATGCCGAAGTCAAGTCAATAGTACTAAAGACCTTAGCTCCACCCAGTAGAGACAGTAACTCATTAATGTTAGGCAAAGGGTATTTATCGATTACTACACTCTTATTTAGTTGTCTCAAGTCGATGCAGAGCCTCAGATTCCCATTAGGTTTGCGTGCTGCTACAACTGGGGCCAACCATTCGGTCCCTTCAACCTCCTCTATGATGCCTCCCTTTTTTAACTTTACAATCTCTTTCTGCATGTCATCCCTTACCGAAAGGGGTACATTCCTCACTTTGCAACATATTGGAGTAGCATCCTTCTTAAGTAATATTTTATGTTTATATCCTTTAAGACAACCCAATTGTTTTCTGAACACGCTAGGATAATCTCTTTTGAGACTATCGACTAGATTGACATTCCCCATCTTCCCAATAGAGTTAACATCACACTTCAATTGAATAGGAGGATCACCATTAGGGTCTAAGAAAACACCAAGATCTCCTTGGTGGATCCAACTAATAATGCTGTCACCTTTTTTTGACACATAAATCTTACCTGAAATTAATCTCTCTTTATACTCAATTAGACCTACAAAGAAATCATGTAATTTGATGGGCTCCCCACCATAAGCCAATGGCTTTATATCAGGCTTTAAAAGATTAACCTTACTTTTTAAATTATTCATATAGAATTCACTTGACACAATTGTGATCTTTGCCCCTGAATCAAATAGAACTCTGGTTTTTTCTCCCTCCACTAAAATTTCGTCAATTGGAGAATTTCTTTTCTTTCCACCAGTTACTACTTGCACAACAATCTGACCACATTCATATTCCTCAGGGTTAGTCTCATCATAGCTATCATCATTCACCTGAACTTCTTTTACTTTTGATACATTCCTACTATTACACATGGAGGCAAAGTGGCCTTTCTTTTTACACTTGGGACACATTGAGCCAAGAGCCGGACACTTGGGATTATTTGCTAAATGTCCTAACTTCCCACATCTGAATCACTTCCTATTAATCCACTTCTCATTTGTCTTCCCTTTTGTTGATGAAGTTTCCTTCTGAGTTTTGTCTTTATCTTTAAAGTCCATTTTGCTCTTACTCTTCACCTCTTGAACCTTACATTCATTAGATGAATCCTTCTTTAAAACGGCAACACATTTAATGGAGTGTTCTATTCTTTTAGCTACGACTAGAACTTCATCTAAAGTGGGTTCATCGCGCAACCACAACTCTTCCCTAACTTTCTCTATGTTGCACCCAAGCATGAACTGATCACGAATGCGTTCATCCGTTGTGCCATCAAATTTACATGAAGATGCAAGTTTTCACAAAATGGTTATATATCCTTCTACCGTCTCCTCATCTGCTTGCATTCTCTTAGCAAAAGTATACCTTTCCAGAATGGTACTTACTTTGGGCAAGTAGTGTTCATCTAGTTTTTTAATGCAGATTTCATAATCATTAAGTCCATTTGCTTCCTCACGCGATAGTTCAGGAAGATGGTCGAAAACCTCTTGCCCCTCTGACCCCAAACAATGCAGTAACAGAACAGATCTCCTCTCCGCACTGAGTGAAGGGCCACATACCCTAGCGTAACGTTCAAATACGACTTTCCATTTTTTTCATTTTATATTTGGGTTGCCAGGCTCAGACAAAAAAAATGGAGCTGCAGTGACGTTCTGCATTATCCACAAAACTAGATTATCAGTCTTGAAATAGGAAAGGAATTATGTGAGGAAAACTGCACATAAGAGATCAAAAGAAGAAAGAGAAAAAGAAAAAAAAATACGAGGCTAAAATTGTTAGATGCTAAATAAATGCACCCACCAGAAGACGTCTCAAATATAATGTAAACTTGAAGGTTAAAGTTAGTTGTTACCTTGAAATGTCCTTTAAAGTGCAGCAGAGATCATTTTAATACCCAATTCAAATTAAGGGTAATGCTTTGTGCCTCGGTGGAAAACCATTCATATCCCCAAGTTATTCCTTATTTAAGAAGCGCATGTACAACGAAAATCGTGTTCACGGGGAATGTTTAGTAGCAAAAACCGTGCGTATCGGCAAATGCTACTCGGTTGCTAAGAAACGCACAATAAACATTCAAGATGGCTTCCACGTTGCCACGCAATGACCTAATGCGTGCAACACGCTATTGCGCTAGAGCGTCAGACGTCATGAACCAGATGCCAATGACGAGCATTCTTACCCAGGCAACGCAGCCGGACACTCCTCGAGACTGGTAAGAATCGTTGTTGTGATGAATTAAAAGTTTGTGCAAAGCGGAGCGAGGAAAGACGTTAACGATGATGAAAAGAACTTCCAATTTCCAATGGAATGAAATTTACAAGTTACATCAAACTATGATGTAAATATTGAATTCAGGTTAACTTGTACCCATAGCAAAACACTCGTATTAACGATGAAAAACAGAGTTCTCAGTTCTCGCCAAGGTTTTGCAGTAGGTTACAATCAATCCAAAATAGTAAACAACAAATCCAAAGTAATAGGGATGCTCTGCCATGCACCGTCAAATTAGCGTTATTCTTGCTACATTTAATCCAAATTAACAGCCACTTCCACGAGTTCAGCAAGTTCCAGGAGCCTTGTTCCTCTCAAATTGGTATATTTCTCACCAATATTTCATGTTGTGTTGGGATCTCTGAAGGTATTTCTCAGCCGACTACGCCAGTGTAAGATTCCTCGATAAATAATCAGGAAGCAGAAGTCTTGGTAAGAAGTAGGTTTATTCCTTAAAGATACCATCCATCCAGACTCCATATAGCAATTCTAGTTTACTTCTAAATCCCCATCCTGGAATCTAGTGACATTGTGGATGACACCGCTAACATTCTGAAGTTAACATCCAATAACGAAGTGAGGCAATTTGTATGCCATGCTTATGACATACTACAATGTCAGAACACATTGATTGACATGCAGAAAGACTGGATATGGTGGAAAAGAGAGTACATGAGATTGAGGAGTTGCAGGTCGAGACTACTGGTGCACAGAAAGAAATCAGTAAGGTCCTTGTGACACTGCAGAATAAAGCAGAAGTACTTGAATCGCAATGGAGGCGTAATAACCTGCACATAGTAGGACTGCCCGAAACTGCTAAGACTGGAAATATGGAGTTCTTCGTGGAACAGTTACTCACCACCCTGTTGGGCCACGACACCTTCTCGTCAGTTTTCATAGTGGAATGCGCACATAGCTCGCTGGCCCCTCAGCCGGCCTCTGGGACTCCGCCTCACCCAATTATTGACCAGCTCCTGAACTTTAGAGACACGGATAAAGCCCTGTGGTGAGCTAGAGAGCTTCAGTCGCTCCGAAATGAAGGCTCTGAAGTCTCTCACTACCTTGACCTTACTCTTCAGGTACAGGAAGCGCGGAGACCATTTGCCCCACTAAAACGGAAATTGAGGGTGTTCAACATTGATTTTGCTATGCTTTATCCTGCATACCTCAGAGAATCTACACGGATCCTAACAGCCTGCAACAATTGTTCAAGAAACATACAAAGATTAAGGCTCACAGACCAGCTCAGGAACCTGCCTCAGTGGACAATGCTAGATCAGCAGGACTAAGCAGTGTGCACTTCGATTTCCTGGGATTTATGCTTACATACATCAAGGCTGACAATTCATCAGGGGTACCACATACTGGGCCGTATAGGAGTACATATGGCCGGCAGTAGCAGAGCGGCCCAATTCTTAGAACTTTGCTGATTGACTCGGGGTGGCAGGTGGGGGATTTGGTAATACACAATGGATATTGTCACTTACAGGGTGCATAAAGTAAGAGGTATGGGATACTGACCAGTCGCTGATTTTCCTTGAATCCATGGCCAAGCTAAAATGTTGATTTTCAACCCTGTGGATGTGTTATATAAGATGCCTGACAGTTATATAGTTACTAGAGCTTGTGTGTAGCTCGGGTATTCAGCACCCTCTTGTGTGTCCCACACAGTTTTGGGAGGGAATCATTGTTTGGGGTGAGAATCTGCAGCTGGGTAATACTGAGCCATGTTATATGTTGGGGGACATGGTGTGGAAGGGGGAACTCAATACGCGAAATCATTTGCAAGAAGTAGCAGGCAGGAGGATGGTTAGAAATCTGAGTATCATCGTAGTCACTGTACATGGGGAAGTTTATGATGAGTGGGGTTAGAAATCTTACTGAATCGTCAGTTACACAGGGTGCCACACTATGTTGTTTGACCTCGAACATTGGGGGGTTAAGCAACTAATGGAAAATTCATAAGACTGTACTGTACTGTATTTACAGAGACACCACATAGATATCGCCATACTACAAGAGACGCACTTACCACCCCACACAGGGCTTCTCTCACAAAGCAGAATGAAGGGCACATGTATTGCTGCAGGATTCACGACTCATGCACGAGGTTTGGTGTGGGTACATCGAGGTGCAGGCTTACAAATTCACGAGGTATGTGTCGTAATTTTGATGCTTTAGTAGTAGCTGTTTACGGACCTAATTATGATGATCCTCAATTCTACCACTCACTACACAGTAAACTTGTGACTTATGCGAATATACCACAACTCTGGGGTCGAGATTTTAACTGCGTTCAAGCTCTAGCGTTGGACAGATCTAGAGGACCCCACAGAACACCATCGGTGGCAGCTAGAGCTATAGCTGCAATAGCCGGAGGGGACGGGATGGTCGATGTCTGGCGTTTCCCCTCACCCCAGGGTAGGAAATACACACACTATTTATCAGTTCACAATATACACACCCACATAGATTATTGGTTAGCCTTGCCTGACTTGTTGCCCTTTGGACGCAAATGTGAGCACTTACCATGCACATACTCGGACCACTCACTGGTTAAACAGACCCTGGCGATTGGAGAAATGCAACCTAGTGCCTTTACCTGGAGATTCTCACAATACTCATTATTAGACACAGTGTTTGCGACGAACTTGCGTGAGCGATAGGTGACTATTTCCACCCTAATCTAGGCAGTGTGCCCAGTATGGACACCATCTGGGAAGCATTTAAGGCCTATATTCCCGTCATGACAATATCGAAACATGCAGGGGTGCTTCCATCCATCAGGGATCGCATGTAGAGATTAGAAAAGGAACTGATAGCGCTGGAGCACGCTTCACAGGTGGGACCAGAGCCTGGGGTTCTAGCACAAATGAGGGAAAAGCTTGATGACCGCCAGGGTGTATGGAGAAGGTGAGAGACCAAGCGCTACACTGGCAGCCTTCACTCAACCCAAAAGGGGAGGCAGTGACGTATTGTTATTACACAATGACAGCGGGTCACCAGTATGTGGTTCACAACTGATTGCAGACAGGTTCTGCAGCTATTACGCCTGGTTGTTCGCTCACAAGTATTTAACGTATTTTGTTTTGTCCTATCAACCGTATAGACCCTAAAGTCCAAAGGCAGCAGTTTTTTTAGATGCTAAAAAAGCATTTGATTCGATGGAGTGGAATTTGTTTGGGGCAGTGCTAAGGCGCATTGGCGTCGGAGAGGTATTCATAAAATTGATCAAGGTGCTAAATGCAGAACCAGTGGCACATTTGCTGATGAATGGACTGCTGTCAATCCCAATCGCAATTGCGAGAGGCACTAGCCAAGGCTGCCTGCTATCTCCGCTGATGTACGCACCGGGGACGGAGCCATTGGTTTGCACCATGCGAGAATACTAAGCATATCGTGACTTAATATTTCCACAATATAACTTAATATTATCCGCATATGCAGACGACACATTACTGTACGTATGTGATCCTGACCAGAATCTATCACCAATGCTGCAAGAGGTGGAGAGATTTGGGAGCCACTCAGGCCTGTGCATAAATTTGAATAAGTCACTTATATTTCCCCTTACCACTAACACAGCCCTATACAGATGGAATATCCATTAACATGGACTACGGATCCTGTGCGCTCTTTGGGGGTACAGGTACACACTAACCCAGAAGTGGTGATGCAGGAAAATTATGGTCATGCAGTACCATGACTCACAGATACTATTGAGAAATAGATCCATCTACCCTTCTCACTGCTTGGGCGCATGGCATTAATGAAAATGATTGCACTACCACAATTCCTATTTTTCTTTGTGAACATACCGATCCTAAAAATGAAGACGCTCTTCTGCAATCTTCGCTCTTTATTGATCAGACTAGCTTGGGCGGGTAAACAACCCCGTGTCTAATGGGCGACATTGGTAAAGCCTTATTCTTCAGGTGGGCTTAATGCCCCAGACTTTGAGGCGTATTATAGTGCAGCGCAGTAAATCCATGCATACTACTGGATACACGGCCCAAAGAAACTACCTCACTTGTAATTGGACGGGGATGAGTTAAGCCCTCTCTCCCTTCCGCGATCCTTGCTATGAAAACCACAATTGTGGTTCCATGTTATTGAGCCAATTAAGAAAGACTGCTGATGCACAGAAGATCACACTCCTCTACTCTCCGAAATTACGCATTGAGTGGTGTAGCTGGTTTCCATTGGGGGAGGAAAAGGAAGTTGTACAAGCACTATGCAATCTAAACATAAGATGCATGGGGGACATGTTAACTGAAGGGGTGGTCAACACCTGGGAACAGTTGCAAATACAAACACCAGAGGCATCATGGCTTGCTAACTATCACCTAGTAAGACAGTTGCTGTGCGTGTTGCTGGGAGAAGAGATATTAGAGCCACAGGAGCTAGCTCTACTGACATACATATTGCAGGCTCGCTCTCCACAATGAGGGATCTCCAAACTATATACCTTGGTGAGGATAGGGAGCACCTAGTGCAGGTTAAGGCATCCCAGGAATGGGAAAATGAATTGGGTGTGGATATAACGGAGGAGCAGTGGAAGCCGAATGCTACTCAGGCTATCTCCCAGAACGGGCGGCACTGTTTAATATACTTCAAATACCTTAACAGAGTATATTACACCCTAGTACGTTTACACAAATATGGGTTGCGGGAGGATGTTAGTTGCATGAGATGTGGGGTTGGGGGTGCTAACTTCACTCCCATTGCCTGGGGTTGTACCGGTATCCGTGCTTTCTGGCCTGCAGTATTCTAGGCATTACAACACATGTCAGAGACACCCATGCCTGAGACACCATTAGTTGCTCTTCTGGGATATGTCAAAGACTTGCCAAGGACATCCCGGAAACTGGTAGTGCTGAGCTTGTTGCTCGCAAGGAGGAGAGTAGCTATGCGATAGATGAAGGGACCACTGCCCACTTTATCTGAATGGTGCACTGACCTGTCTTATTGCAATACTCATTCGGACAATTACAATCCCCTCATGCCAATACGCAGCAGACCATGGAACATAGGGGAACATTACCAAGCATACTTTAGTCGCAAGGTAGCCAACGAAGAGGGAAGGGGAGAGCAGGATGAAATGGGGGAAGATTAGAGCCCAGGGAGAATATATAGACACTCATGCCTGGCAAACACAGCATGTAGCATGGGTGCGCTCAGAGGTACAGCATTCAAGGGATATGTGCAGATGCTATGTGATCCATGTAAATTCTACCTCTAATATGTAAGGTGTCTTACGAGTGTTGGTTGTACCCCACTGACACAAGTCTCTATTACCTCATTCAAAATTGATTGGAATGTATTTCCCTTTTACATGGTGTACTTTCCTACTACTGTGTGATATAATAGTGCAAATATGGCTACTGTACTGTTTATATATGTATAAAAGGATAAATTTGATTTTTTTTCACTTTTAGTAAACCTGCTCGTTTTTTCAAAATGTGATCTCAAACTCCTGTTCTGGGCCAATCCTGTCTTTTTGGTTGTATTTTAAAATTCTGTTCTGAATCTTGTTGCTGGGTACACTTTACCTCATGGGTTTTTAGGGTAACACCATCCCCGATCCACTCAAAATTGGGCACACCACTGTCACAGATGATTACAGAGATGAGTGATGTATGTTGACATATTTTTTGTCCCTAATCTGCATTTTTGTTTTTATTCCAAAGAGTCCATATTTGGGTTATCTGCTGACTCCCGGTGACAGGGAGTATCAATAAGGTGGAATGATTCTTTAGACTGTATTTTGTGATTTGTGACTGAGTGCAGGTTTATGTTAAGTCATAAATTGTTACACTGCATGTCCGATTTTGGTTTTGTGTTGACATTTCTTGGTTCAGTGGTTGGCTAGATTACACATGTTGAATATATCAAAATCACAGTATAGTGCGTTGAAAAAGTATTTGTTTTATTTGTTGGTTACGGCAATCAGGTTCATCGAAATCTAAGATCGCTAGATATTGTTCAACTTGTCTGCAAAGAGGTACTGTGATGTGTGAGGAACTGCATTCGCACTCGTTAGAGATTATTCTGAATTAACATGTTTTTCCTTCTAAATTGACTGTATTGAACTATTATTCATGATTATTTACTCTCTGGTGCACAGGAATAAACACGCTAATCAGGGAATCAGATAAGAAGAGAATTGATAAAACTAAAACTGAAATTCGAAAAAGAGATGAAGAAATTGATTCAGCTGAGGATAGTTTTTTCAATGATCTTTTGAATTCTAGACCTACTCCTAATACAGATGGAGTACAGGAACAGAGATCGCCAGCACCTGATATGGGTGCCCCTGAAACAGGCGCGAGTACACAAGAAATACCAACACTTGGTACTAAAAGTGTTTCACCTGAGAGTGCATTGACAGCTTCACTTTGTCCTAGTGGAATTACAACTGTTGTGGATACAGAGGCTACTGTTGTTGAAGGAGTGGCCACTACAACGCCTGAAAAGACAGAAATTATTATTGCTAATTTAAAAATTGAATTTCGAGACGTTTTGCAGGGAACAATTGATATATATAGACTATTTGTGAAGTAACTAAAAATGTAATTGAGTGAAGAGCAATTTGTGAATAAGGGTCTAATGACTCTGAAAGATCATATCAAAAAGATAACTGAATTTACAAAAGACTGGAGTGATTTGAGAAAATATAGGGACAAGTGTCAGAAGATGGCTAATTCTAAAAAGAAGAATATTGACACAGGAAAGAAAGCAAATGCGATCATGGGTTAACCTGAATCAGAATCAGTGACAGTTTCCTTTATGAAAAGTACATGGAGGGAATTATGTTCATGTTCTTTGGTCCAGGGGTGATATTTATGCTTTTATGTTACATTTTCGAAAACTAAGAGATAAACCAGATAGGTGACAATTTTGAAGCGTCACCGCCGAGTACGCGGCCCGGTCCGCTCCATGCACGGGGCCTTTCAGGTATGGCCAGAGGCTCTCCCGGCTCACCATGGGGGACAGCAGGCAAACACAATCCCTCCAGCCCGAAGGCCGACGCAAACACAGGCCTCCTGCTGGCAACAGGCGGGCCCAAGTCAAACAATCGCCGGCCCGCGGTGAGACGGACCCAGCAGGCTGCGCTACCAGCAACACAGCCCACTCTCACCGAGATGCCCAGCAAGGGTCTCTAGCAATGGTAGGGGCCTTGTTAGGCAGCCAATGACAGGCGCATCTCAGTTCCACCAGAGACTGGCATTTTTATCCATGGATGTCTAGAATGCCAGATGGACAGGTAGGACGGCTTCAGGAGCTTGCCTAACTAGGGTCCATCTTGAGACCAGTGAAGCTCTGCCCTCCAGGTTTATTAAAAGTTTAAGAGCAATACAGAAATTTGAAAAAATCCTAATGCAGTAGCAAACTCATTAAAATAAATAGTAATCATTAGACTTGAAGGCTCTCAGTAATAGGAATAATACGAAATAATAGGCAAATTCAGAAAAATACTAAGTCTCAAATGTAAAGCAAAATCAGTAAGAAATCGGGCCTCATCCCGAGTAGAGACCTAAAATATATGAAGATGTTCTTGCTCACCTTCACTTTCAATGGTTTATGTACAGTTTTCTTACATTTCTCAAAATTGGATAACTGAATAGTCCGCATGATATGAACAGTATCCAAACAAATCATAATTCATTATTCTGTAGATGTCACATTTCATAACTATTTTAGCACTAACCCACTTATTGCATATTGATTGTATCTTTTGACCGAATGTCGTCTGGAGGTGTTAGGACAAACTAGTTACACACATGAAAGATGTAGCAAAAGGCTTCCTCTGGTGAGTTCTTCAAGAACAATGTGTCATACAGAAATAAGCAATTCACGTTCTGCTGCACGTAATGCCAAGCAAAAAATATAAATACAGAATGAACATTATGATAAATCATTCATTTCAAACAAGATGGCTTCGAGGCCCAGTTAAATTTAAGCCCGAAAAACACACTTTAATATATTATAATGATTTTCGTTTCAATTGCAATAGTTCCATGTCAGTATACACATGTGAAGTAAAATGTAGAACAACCAATCCCAATGCATATTTTGGTCAAAACACACAAAATCTCACACAGCATCAAGTCACTAAGAAATTGATCAGCAAAACTGAAAAGAAAAGCTAAATCAAGATTAGTGAAGTAGAGTAACGAAGTACCAAGACACACAGACCACGCTAGGTGAATGGATGGGTTTCTTAAAACCTATTGTGATTCTCAATTGTTTGTGCGGAGGCAGCTGTTTCCAAACCTCAGCAGCTATAACTGAACAATATATTCCTTCTATTAGTGTATAATGCTGAATTGCACATACATTTTGGAGGGAGACCTCCAAGGCTTATGCCTTCTAAAGCATGATGACTGTAGTTTACAGTCCAAACAAGGCTTTGTGGACTAATCAGAGAGTCTTGAACTGTATATGTAAAGTAGCAAAAATCAGTCACCTTTGTCTAGTTTTGGTATTGTATTGTATTGCAACATTCATACAGCGCTTACTACCCCTGTGTTGGGTACTAAAGCGCTTAGCTCCACAGTTAGCACTCCACATGTGTCGGGCGTTTGGTTGAAAGTGTGTTGGGTTTGTTTTGAGCCAGTGTGGGAAGTGTTTCCATTTTGTGTCTGAGGACCAAATAGATGCATGTTATGAGACGCAGCACTCAGCAGTGTGATGGATGAAGAAGTATGAGAGGTAGGCTTCAGTTTATGGTTTTCAGTAAGCTGGTAGCTTTGAGCCTCTACGTTGGTCCCTTTTTGGTATTTCTTATGTGTGTAGTCCACTTAGCTGGTTACAGTAGCGGGTAGTTCATTCTGAGATATTTTGCTTAAAGATTATGGCCTTGAGCAGGTATGGTTTAAAGGGAGAAGTGGTGGAGAGACCTGCTGGGATGGACTTTGTTACTGTCGTCCCAAATCTGTTTATCATTGTGAGATGCCAAGAAGTGCCCATAGTATGTTGCTAATTGGGACCTGCAGTGTTAGACTCAATTATAGTCCACTGTTGGCCAGCAGTATGAGGCAGATCTCTTCAGTTATTCTGTGCCTGTTCAGTTATTGATGGATGGTTTATTGCAGTAGGCTGGTACAGTAGTGGGTGATGGACATGACCTTTAGCAGTTTTATCCTAAGTAAGTAGTAAAAGGGAATTGCCTGTATGGACTATAACCATCGGACTGCTGAGTGTTATGGTGTTAGTTGTAGCGTAGGTTATATATTGAATTGCAATTTCATTATATAGCACTTACTACCACTGACTAGGAATTGTTTTGCTTTTACTTTGAGCAGCTTGCTGCTTCAGGTCTCGGGGATAATCTGTATTTTTTGTAGTTACTATTGGTAATTGGGATTACTCTTGTACTATACAGGAGCAATTCTTTTCCTTTACTCCAGTTCCTATGGAGTAGATTTCTTTAGTAGGAATTAAGTGTGATCTTTAGTAGGTGAGGGAGATATGGGAATTTCATGCATTGGTTGGTGGTATTAATAGATGAACCGCAGGAGAATTAGACATTTACAGTTTGCAGTAGTATGACTTTTAAAGGAGAAGTTGAGAGATTTAAAATGAGTTGTGGGCAAAATGCAAAAATGAAATGGGGATTAAGGCAAATGTGCATGTAATTTGAAGTATGCTGTACTCAGAAAGCAGAGGCATGTAGGGGATGTAACGAAATGAGAGAGAAGTTTTAAAGGAAAATGAGAGTCAAGAATAAAAGTCAGTTTTCATCTCGAGGCTTTCTGCGACAGCATGCAGACCTGTAATAAGAAATAGCATTATTTGCATGTGTTGCAATATTCTTGTAGGCCATGAGAACACCACGCGCGCGCACACACACACACACACACACACATACACACCCACGCATGCACACACACACACACACAAACACCCACCCACCCACACACACACACACACTAATAATGTATGTTCCTATAAAATTGAGGAAAGGAAAACACAGAAATAGGAATATATCACTTTTAATGCTTAATTTCTTTTTTATTGTTGCATAAGAAAACAAAGAAGTGGAGACACTCAGTAAAGCTGTGACATCTGAAGCATTCGACTTCACCTTGACAAGTAGCAACATTTTCAATAAACTCCCCCTGACACCCACCCCAACTCCCCCACCACCACCCCAACACACTCTTTCGCCCCGGGTGCTCATCCAGGTCAAACTATAAGAGAGATCATGTTTAAGCTGAGGTTTACATAGATGTATTGTCAGGGTAGGTCATTCTGCCGGACTAGTCAGTTGGAGCAACCTTAGAGATCTGGAAAAGGTCAACTCTGTAAACTACTGGGAGAGGAGCATGATAAATGGTTGCAAGGTATCCCAGGATGAATCCCCTTGTTGTGTGAGTGTTAAAGAGAGCCTCTCCATCCCCAGGAGATGTCAAACACAGTGTAGCTAATTCTGCCGGAACGGCAGTGTCTTTTCTAAGCCTGGGCAAAGCACTACGCTACGCTCGCGTAGTTTGCGAAGTTCGCGCTACTTCGCACTACGCGAACTGCGCGTAGCACAGTGCGAACACGCGTAGCGTAGTGTTGCGTAGTGCTGCGGTCATTTTTTGCTTGCTCGCGGTCCTCAACGTCAAGTTGGCGACCGCGAGCAAGCAAAATGACATCCCGGTGAGACTTTTTCCTTGTTCGCGATCAGCAACATCAAGTTGGCGATCGCGAGCATGGAAAATAAACCGCCCGGCGAGATTCCCAACGCGAGGAGGTCAGGTTTCTCATTGCGAGTGGTCTCGTATGCTCGCGACCACTCGCGATGAGAAACTACCAGTTCGCGTTGAGAAAGCTGCCGCTCGAGTAAAAATCTACTCGAGCAGCAGAAAACTACAGCTCGCACTGTGCAAGATGCCATTTTCAATGATTGCACAGTGCCGGTTGCTTGTCCGCACTGTGCAATCATTGAAAACGACATATGGCACAGTGCGAACAAGGTACTACGCAGTTCGCGAAGTGCTACGCGTAGCTCGCGTAGTGCGAACTGCACTTTGCGTAGCTTCGCAAAGTGCTAATTCACGAACTACGCCCAGGGTTAGTCTTTTCCCCAATAGGCTAATATTGACTGGTGGGCTGCTCCCAGTACCAGAGCTATATGTCGGCCCCTTCGGGATTTAAGTGGGTATGTGAGTAGGTTGGAAAGTTTCAATATGATATATAAGGGGAATCTGGGTAGCTGGGTATTAAAGTGAGTGTCAGTGTCAGTCAGGATCTCATTTCAAAGCTGTGTTTGTCTAGGGCATTCCCATAAGAGTTCCAGGGGAGTCACAATGCCTCCAGCACCTATCACTACACACTGGATTCTCTCTATGCAAGAGAACCGTGGTTAGGTACCAGTACGTTGCAATTTTTATTGCAGTCTGTATGCTGGAGGTGTTAGATGCTGTCTGTCTTGCACGGTAATAGACATCCTGCCATTCCTTAGGGGACAATTGTCTGCCAAGTTCCAATTCCCCCAGGACCTGCACAGTGGACTTCGACCTAGACTCTTCACTCAGCAGTATCCCATATAGTCCAGTAATAAGGTGCCTATCTGAGTCCTTGCTAAGAAGCCAACGCTCAAATGTTAGTTGCCGTTGTGCGACCTCCCTTATTACCAGCTACATTAGCCAGTGTCTGATCAGTATGTATCAAAACTGTAGCCATGAGTTTGTTTGCTAATAACCTCCCACATTTGTTCCCCCAACTCCTGAACCTGTTGTTGTAATTGTGCACGCTTATCTCTCTTTATTTACCAACGGGTCGATGTACTGATGGGTGATGCGGCGCAGCGGTCACCAGTCCAGTCTCAGCCTGATACTACGGCTCCTTGGAAGGCTCGCAGCACCCCGGGGGGGCACTGCTGTCTACAGCAGCAGCGCTGCTCCCTCCGCCCCTTGCCTCCGTCAGATTGAAGGGCAGGCGGAAGGCCGGGTGCCGGTGAGGATTTAGGAACCGAGAAACACGTCCTATCCGTCCGCCATCTTGGCCACACCCCGAATGTCTCACTTTAAATGTTATTGCTAGATATGCTCCTTCCGGAAGATCAGGATGGGATGAAGGACAACATAGTCTGTTTTAGTGGATTTGTGTAAATTAATGCTTCCCAGGGCAGGTAATACTGGGCTGTGTTGAATCTAAAGCACCCAAAACATAAGTACAATGAAGTGTGAGCAAGGGAGTAGCCAGAAAATTAAAATACTCCCCAATATGAACCACAACTAAGTGTGAGATCCTGCATCTGGCTGTCATTTAGCCTTCCTGTAGCTGTCATCAGACACACAAAAGGAAAGGCCCTGCCTAGGAATGTCTTCACCTGAGCAATAGAAACTGTAGTCCCACTCTTCACACTTGCCATTTGCCAAGCCAGCAGTGTTCAAGAAGAGTAAGTAATTAGCAGCCCCTCCCTACCGAGGGCCTCATTGAATTTCCAAGGAGAGCCCAGTCTCCATTTCTCCCTACCCCAGCATCTGGTCTCCACCCTTAAGCCATGGGAATGGAGACACATGTGGACTTTATACTTCATCTAGAATGGGGGTCAGTGACAGCATATCAGTCCCCACCCCATACAAAGCTATAAAGAAACCTGGTGTCAGATCTCAGATCTCTGATGGAATGTGTGACAATACACAAATCATGTTTTTTCACAGTATCTTGGGTTGTTAGTTGATTTTTTTATTAAATTGAGAGTGCTTACAAGAAGCAGGATTAAGGAAGGAGAGCTAGCTGGCTGGCTGACAGCCAAATACTCCCTTTCCTGAAAAGCATCCATGCATGGCCTTTACACAGTTTTAAAAACTACAGCCTAGCCTTGTAACATGTATATAGTGGAAATGTTGGAAATGTGTCGCTCCAGACTACAAATGTGACTTGTAACACTCGAAACAAACACATTTTACAGGGGAGGTTTTACCATAAGGGCAAGGGGGCGTTGACCACCTGCCTGCCAGCAATTATATCACACACATTATGCCAGCAGACAGGAGGTGTACTGTTGGAGGCGTGGTTTACTTTCGTAACCAGGTGAGGCTGTGTATCTGAACTGCACATGTATGGTTGGCCGGTATTTTGCTTGTGGCCAGCCTGACGTGCAGTTCAGCCTTTCCCTATCATTTGTGTCTGTGAGATGGAGAACCAGACACACAGCCCCATCGGTCTCGGATGGAGCCCTGAGGTAATCTGTCCCAGCCAATCCTTGCAGGGCTCTTATGCTGTTAACTATTATAAACAGCATGAGCACACTCCTTTCATTGGCTGAGGTGCGTGTCCTAGCTTCCCCATACACAACATGCAGAGCTCTTCAGTGCAGCAGACAGAGCGGTAGATTAAAAGAGTCAGCCTGCTGTTCGTAAACAAGATAAGTTAGGGTATATTGTTTTTTTTTGTAATAGTGCGCATGTTAAGCACTCCCATACTGTAAGAGATTGAGTCCTCCCTATGGAAATTACGGGTAAAAAAACATATGTTTATGAAAAATGTATGCCACCATTTTCGAGGAACACCAGCTTCCTCTGACATTTTGGAAAACACAATCTAACAATTGTAACGACAGAGAAAACAGCAGGATAAAACACATCTTTGTGGAATTCTAATTTCTTTGCCACATTGGACAGTGTAGCACTAACAAAAAACACACAGTGAGCAGGATCAGTACACATACACTCTACACACATGGCACACTAGCACACTTCTCCCTGTGCAATCCAAACACCCTGACAAAAGGGGTGTTGCAAACTCATGGAAAGCACCCCCTCTAAAACCCCACAAAATGCACTTATTCTGGATTCACCCAGGGCCTGGGGTAGTTCTGCACGTTTCCTGCACCGGGCAGGCTCTGGATCTCTGAATCTGCATGCAAGCTATCCAGATGTGTTCCATACCTAAAACTGCTCAATGGCCTTCAATAGTTCGGTGCAGTTGGTTAGGGTCCCTTTAATATATAGTTGTCAAGCTATGAACTTTACTTTTCCAATGATCTTCATGCCGCCTTAGTTGATTCACGGTGCTGTCTGAGAGGTTTGTTTTCTCCTTGAGTCCATCCCTTGCGCCGGGAAACCCACTGCGGGTAGCTGATGCGCGTTATAAGTTTAAATAATAATAATAATGATGAGGGTTGATGCTTCAATGAAACCATAAAACTGTCAGCAGTTAGCAAGTGTGAAGCTGTTTCTCCCCGATACCTCCTCGCCAATGCCGATGTGTCCTTACCACTCACCTGTCAGGGAAGAACTCCAGGTAGAAGATGGTCCTGTAGATGTGGATACACAGGTTTATAGAGTTGGTGGACTGATTAAGCTGTACAGCTGAGTCATGCAACAGTAGTTGTCCCACGTGGGGTCGTGCAGGCCCCTCTGTGCACATCGTTCCCGCAGCCACCACATTCAATTGCCACCTGGCCGAAAGGAATCAATTTTACAAACACCACAGGCTACTCTGACAGCAGTGTTCTCAATCAACAGAAAACATGAAATATGTTTTTCTGGTAGGCCCAGGTAACAGGAATTGGCATAGACAATTCTAGACAGGTTTGAGACCAATGCCACAATGAGTCTAAGCACAAGTGAAACAACGTTCAAGCTTTTCTTTGGTAACCTGAGTTAAAGAAGCATGAGGACACAGTGGCATTTATTTGGGCTTCAAGAATAGTTTCCTGCGTAATTTGAAACCCAATTTCTGATTGTGTCTTCCGGCATGGGAGGAGATACCTTACTTGAAGGTCACAGATTTGTGGAGCAGGGCGGTCCAGAGCCACAGATCAAGATTTCAGCCTTTTCTACATTTACTTTCAGTTTGCTGACATTCAGCCAAGATTGAACATCAACTAGGCAAGGTTTTGAAATATTCTCCTGTTCTTTAGTAGGTTTGTCGAAACTGAACAGGAACTAAATGTTATCTGAGTGAAACGCATAATTATGTCAGAAAGACTCTGGGACCAGGAGGATCCCTGTACAACCCAGAATTTAGCATGACTCGTTATGGATCTAAAGGAACAGATTTCCAGATCCTGGCTACAGTCATGCAAGAGAGAATAAAATCAGAAACAATCAGACCCTCTGATGCCAACGTCCGACAGATGTTAGTGTAGTGTATTCCCCAGCTTGGGTACCCGCAAATGACTATGCCACACACAGAGGTTAGGATTACACGTCTTTGTACATCTGTGTTTAACTATCTACTCGGCTCCCCCACATATTTTAGCTAAAGTTGCAGACCTTATCTCCAATCTTTGCTCGAATTGATAAATCTTTCTTTCACCACTTTTTGCATTCCTTTGGTATGGAATCATGCCATGGTTAAAGTACTATTTAAAAAAAGCCTAATTTGTATCCCTTGGTGTTAGGCAATTACCGTCCTATCTCCCTTCTTCCAGGGATAAGCGAAATACCAGAAAACATGCCAACCAGACCTTGTCGGAATTTCTAGAAAATCATAAATTACTTCAATCCAGACAGACCAGATACTAACCCATCCATGGCATGAAGACTGCCCTTCTGGCAGTGGTTGAAGAATCCAAAAGACTACTCGATCAAGGAGGATCAGCTGCCATTATTTTGGTCAACCTGAGCTCAGCATTCCATACAGTAAATTATAACATCCTTGTAAAAAAGACTTGTGAATGCTGGAATCACCAGGAGTGCTCTTTCCTGGCTTCAGTCCTTTCTTGAAGATAGGTTATTTCAGGTCATTGAAGTAGGCTGCACATCTGACAGCCTTCCTTTAAAATGTGGAGTACCTTAGGACTCATCCTTGAGTCCAACTTTGGTCAATGTATCCATGAGACCACTTGCAGATATTGTCTTATGCTTTGGGATCTCAGCAGTCACCTATGCTGATGACACGCAACTTTTTGTTCTTTGAACCATAATCAAGACACCCCCTTATCCTCTCTTGACTTATGTCTAGCTAATGTGGCTAAATGGATGGAATATTCTTGTGTCAAGCTCAACTGAGACAAAACTGAGCTCATGCTCCTGGGCAACAACTTAAACCCAGGCCTGGGAATAGACTGACTAACCTGTCTAGCCCCCCCCTAAAATCACCATCAAAATCCTTGGTATGTGGCTAGACAAATCTCTCAAATTTGACCATCAGGTAGTGAAGCTTGCAGCCACTTGCTATGGCTTCCTTAGAATGTTCTGGAAGATTCTTCCTCATGTCCCTTTCACTGCTAGGAGACTGACGGTCCAAGCCCTTATTCTCTCTTGCCTGGACTATGGTAACTCCTTTTATCTGGGAGCCCCAAAGGCCACAACAAGGAAACTTCAGGTAGCACAAGACTGAGCTGCACAACTGTTGCTCAATATACCCAGAAACCAATTGGCAAACATGGTCTGAACTCCCTACATTGGCTCCCTGTGGCTGAGAGAATTAAGTTTAAATCCCTCTGCATTGCCCATAAGGCACTATGGCGTAATGGACCTTTGAATTCCCGCTCCATGCTCTTTCTATCTCCCTCGAAGAACCGTATGCTTCTCCAATGCATACCTGGCCAAAGTACCTCAAGTTAGAAGGCAAAGATTTGGAGGGCGTTCCTTCTCATATAATGTGGCTAAACTCTGGAACACCCTCCCCTGTCATTACGTTCAGTCAATCAGCTAGAACATTCCTCTGCAATAGCATATATAAATTATCTGGATACTTCTGTGCTGTGCTATCAGCGATGAGATGCCTAGGAGTGGCTATGCACTCTATAAGTGCTTGTTCTTTCATTCACTGATAACTGTACATTTTAAACCAGCCTTCATTGCATTCTGCTGTAATACTTACTTCACAGTTCTACGGAGTCTATCAGGAGCCAAAAAGGGTTCTGTCAATTCTAACTCGCAAGACATTACATCTTACCCTCTGTAAAATAAAAAAATCAAATATGTATATGGATAGACATATGCAATTAAATCTCTTCAAGCAACCTTTTTGGCGCTTTAATTGTTCAATCTGATTTTGGTCTGTCATCACCAATGTCCAGGATCTGCGTCAATGGTGTAGAGGAAGCAGCAGTCACTGATGTTTCAGACCCCGTCTCTTCTTCAACAGTTAGATCCGATGAACAATTAGTTAAGTGCCTAAAATGAGAAGAGTGTCTGATAACCAGGGCGCTGGTCAGTCACAATGTGTTCTTTGGTAGACACCTCCTGAAAAGGTTCTGCATCAAGCGGAGCATCAGATTTTCATCTTCACATTTGTCGTGGCGTACTCGATCTTTTTTTAAAAGACAATGTATTTTGCATGTCGTCTTTTGTCAGCATACAAGTTCATCTTTTGTTTGTTAACCAAGTCCTTCTCGTGAGTTGCTTTCTCATCTTTCTTTCACTAATTGGTCAATTGGAGTAACTTGGTGTTCATTGCTCTCCTGAACATCAGTGCTGCAGAACTTTCAACTGTGGTTGAGCAATGTGTTGAATGATAAGCTTTCAAGGTAGAATTCAGCACGGTTTTCAAAATGAGCATCTCAAAAGTAGCATGCTGCACTGCTTTCCTTAGTGTACTCATAAAACGCTCAACAAGTCCGTTAGCCGGCGGCCACAGAGATGTTTTCTTCTGACGCTTTGTATTTAAATGCTCCAAGAAATTTTTGAACTCTCAACTATTGAAAGGCAGGCGGGCCATTGTCAGACTTCACTATGACATGAACACCCCATGTCACAAAGATGCCATCTAGTCTTTACCTGTTCTTGAGTGGTTGATGAAAGATCTTCAATTAATGGAAAATTGAGAGTATACATCTATAATCACCATCATGTGATGTTGAGTGGACTCAAAATGTCAATAGCTACTCTCTCCCATGCATGCTTCAGGAGTTCTGACATGCTCAATGTGCTGTAAGCAGTTTTTGTAGAAAGGCAGTTGCACAGATGCCAGACCTTTATATTCTTATCAACCCTCTCATCAAGATAAGGAAAATAGACTCGTCTTGGAGAGCTTGCTTTGTGGCAACGATTCCACAATGTCCTTCATGGGCACTTCAATTATTTTCTGTCGCAGACTCATGGGAATCAGGATTCTCGACCCTCATAGTAAAACCCCTTCCTGAGTCATGGACAGTTCATTCTTGACTTTTTTGTATTTTTGATATTCACCATCACTGGTGAGTTGTCAAGTGTGTTGATTCCATGTCTGATGTCTAATTATATCCTTCAATTTTAACATGTCACTTTCATGGCTTGTGGCAGTGATAATCTGGGCTAACGAAATGGCAATTGGTGTGTTTGATTTTGCAATGAAATTAATATTATAGGCCTCAGCCGTCTTAGATGGAGTACCATGACCTTGTATAGGCCCTCCGAAAAAGTAGTCGTCAGGGTTCTGATCCTTCCATGGACGAAGCACAATGGTAGAATTGTACCCTTGCAACCATAGTCCCTATCGTTCAGTGCAAGGAGGTATTTGAATTGCCAAATATAGTCTTAAGCTTTCATAAACCATAAAATAACGAAGGGAACTGGCTTACTATATTGTGGTTAGCATTCATGTTGTAATTCACAGAAATCAGTCCCATATCAGCTGCTCTGCTGAAACTGAATAGACAGGCACTTGAAGCTGTGTCTTGTAGCACGTAGATGCGTGCTTGCACTGTTGTTTTCTTGTGTTTTATTGTCGCCATAAATGAACAGCCATGAATGCAGCCCATGTATACACTTTGGATTTCTATGGCATAAGTTGCAACAATGAAGATAATTCATTGCATTTCGCCTTAGGCATAATGTTTATCAATGCACCACTGTTGATAATGAACGTATCAAATAACCTTGTACTTTCAGTCTAATCTTCAGACAATGTTTGACTGACTTTGATGCTTTGGCATGTCGATCTTTCTTTGACTGAAACTTTTCTTCATAAGTGGCCAAACCAACATTTACACACTTTTCTGAGGTAAACATCAACATGGCACAATAATTTTCCTCACTTTCACTTGATACTGATAAAGAAGAACTATTTGACGATGATTTAGATTTGGTTAGATTAGATGGTGATCAACTTCATTCACTGCCAATTTGTCTTAACTTATGTCACCGTATGGATGTGCATTGAACATTTCTTCTTTGCGCCCTGATACACTTATTTTTCCTTTGCTTTGCAAACAGTCACAAAATGGTTCTCCTTCCCACAGCCTTTACATATCGGTCCAAGGGCGGGACATTTACCGTAGAGTGGGGGCAAAATTCCACATCTAAAAGACAACATTTTTTTACGGCTAAACATTACTTTGTATCCTTTAGCCTTTTGTATAGGCGTACTTTTCACTCTCATAACGGATTAATTCTGGGCATCTCTGGCCTCCACAGCCCGCTCTTCAGCTCTGGCAGCCATCAGCACTCGCTCCAGACTAGGAGTTTCTCCCAACATTCATCTTCTGAATTAATCTGATAAACATCCATCAGTACCTCTAAGACGCATAGCTTCTTCATCATTAAATTAATTGAACTTACAATGTTTGATGAGTGTGTTGAGTCTCTCTATGAACTCATCAATGGTCTCACCAACTTTCTGGCGGTCTTGGTAGAAGATGTATCATTCGTAATCAACATTTGGCATTGGATTAAATTTGAGATTCAGCACTTCTTCAATCTGATGATATGTGACGGCTTCATCAGTTTAAAACATTTTCTTTATGACTTCTATTACACCATCACCAGCAAGATATTTGATGTACTTGATAATCTTTTTGTTATGAGTTTCTTTAAGTGCATCAATGTGTCTATCCAAACAGTCCATCTATCGCCAATATTTGGTTTTTGGTGTCATCGAACAGTGGTAGTGGTTTCAAGAAAGTGGCAGCATTGTAGCCATTTATGGGAGTGACTGACGATGAGGGTGGAGCTCTCTCTGGCTCTCTTGTCTGTTCATCTTGAACCTGTTTGTGTGCGCCATCTCTAAGGCCTTGAACTGCGCTGGCCTCTGGATCATCCTCGTTTACTTTTGGAAAGACGGCCTCAGTGTTTGCTTCCATTCTCTCAGCTTTCCACAGTTCTGAAGATATCTTCGGTCATTTTGGATTGTTACCAGCTTGGTAAGCACAACCCCTGTGCTCTGCATGGGATGCGGCATCTGGGTCTGAGGTCGTATGAGCGTGCTTTACTTACATTCTGTTGAGTAAATTACTGTTTTATCCTATGGCTTCTCTTTGCTCTCTCTTTGTCTTCCCCACTTTCTAATTGTAACATTAGCTGGCAATTTGTGATTATTTTGTGATTATCAATAGCTGTTCTTTGAACTCCTGGTTATATTTGCTTTAAGTGTCAACACTCTATTTAACGTATGAGTGAATATTGCGTAGCAGCGCTGTACCTTTATGTACCATCTGACCAGCAGATTCTTGGACACCGATATATAGATTTCTTTTCAATGCTTTAGTTGTTTTTAACTTCTTTCCAACGACTGGGCCTGTGGTTTGACTCCACATGCAATAATGCTTTTGCTGCTAGGCCGCGCCCCTCCTCCCCCAAGGTGCTAAGCCTTTTTCTGGCTATTTGGGGTAATTTGCGCTTAGGCCCCTGTAACTTTTTGTCCACATAAGGTATCCATGCCAAATTTGTATTCTTTTTTCCCAACATCATGGAGATTTTAAAGGTACCCAGGGTTTGCGGATTCCCTTGGAGGGGACCCAAAAGATAGCCAAAATACAGCTAAATTATGGGTTTTTTTTTGAAAAATTGGGAAAAAGTACTGCAGAAGAAAGCGTCTGGTTTTCCCTGCAAATGATACCATCAAAGGGTTTGTGTTGCTAAAATCACATCTTCCCAATTTTCAGGAACAAGCAGACCTTTGTCAGAAAACCAACATTTTTTACACAGTTTTGGCATTTTACTGGGACATAGCCTATATTTGCTACTTTTTGTGCTTTCAACCTCCTTCCAGTTAGTGTTAGAAATGGGTGTGAAAGAAATAATGGATCCCAGAAAGCTATACATTTCTGAAAAGTAGAAACAATTCTGAATTCAGAAAGGGGTCATTTGTGTAGCTCCTTCAAGGTTTTTTTTATAGAAACTAACAGTTAAAAATAAGAAAAAATGAAAATGAGTTGAAAAAAACAGCCATTTATGCCAATATTTCTCCTGTAACTTCTTCTAAGTATGACACATTTTTGAAAGCAATATGCTTTTACATCCGCTGGACGATTCTGGTTGTGGGTATATATAGGACCAAAAACCAGAGGAACCCAGAGCTAATAACTGAGCTGCATCTTGCAATGGTTTTTCATTGTGTCCACGGTATATAGCAATCCATTTGGTAAAATATAAAGAGTGAAAAATAGGTATCAACAAAACCTATGCATTTCTGAAATGGGAACAAAATATAGAGTTTAGAAGCAGTAGCTATTTGCACATCTCCGAAATTGTGGGTACCCATACTATCATGTGAATTTTAGTACATTTTTCAAAGTGACTTTTTTTTTACACATTGTCTTACATTTGGAAGCCAGAAATGGATAGAAAGTCAATAGGTAATAACAGTTGCTCTACAATTCTTTTATCCCCTAAGTCTCCCGATAACAACGGTACCTCACTTGCGTGGGTAGGCTTAGTGCCCGTGACAGAAAATGGCATAAAAACCAATGTGGACACACCACATTCTTACAGTGAAACAGACCCTTTTTTGCAAAGTGCCTAGCTGTAGATTTTGGAAACCTAGCAAACCTGTACATTTTTTAAAACTAGACACCCAGAGGAATCTAGGATGGGGTGACTTGAGTGGTTCTCACCAGGTTCTGTTGCAAACTTCAAACTTTGTAGAAAAAATCACATTTTCCTCACATTTCTTTGATGGAAAGTTCTGGAATCTGCGTAGATCCATAAACTTCCACCCCCGCATTCGCCAAAGTCTTCCAATAAAAATGGTACCTCACTTGTGTGGATAGGCCTAGTGACCGCGACAGGTAACAGGCCAAACGGCAACATAGGCAACCTAATTTTTACTGTGAAAACCAACCCTTTTATTACAAAGTGCCTAGTGGTGGATTTTGAACCCTAGCTCTTCCAGCACCTAGGGAAACCTAGCAAACCTATACATTTTTAAAAACTAGACACCCAGGCAATTCCAGGAGGGGGTGACTTGTGTGTCTCTCACCAGGTCCTGTTACCCAGAAACCCTTGCAAAGCTCAAACATTGTGGAAAAAACCTTATATTTCTGTGATGGGAAGTTCTGGAATCTGCATGGATTCACAAAATTCAACCCACCCTGTATTTCCCAAAGTCTACTGATAACAATGATACCTCACCTGTGTGAGTAGGCCTAGTACTCGTGCCAGGAAACAGGCCAAAACACATAGTGTACACACCACATTTTTACAGTGAAAACTGGCCTTTTTTTGCAAAGTGCCTAGCTGTGGATTTTGAACCCTAGCTCTGCTAGCACCTAGGGAAACCTAGCAAACCTATACATTTTTCAAAACTAGACACCCAGGGAAATTCAGGATGGGGTGACTTGTATGGCTCTCACTAGGTTCTATTACCCAGAATCCCTTGTAAACCTCAAACTTGGTATTAAAAAAAAATCATTTTCCCCACATTTCTGTGATGGAAAGTTCTGCAATCTGCGTGGGTCCACAAACGTCCACCCACCTCACATTCTCCAAAGTCTACCGATAAGAATGGTACCTCACTTGTGTGGGTGGGCCAAGTGCCTGCTTGGAAAGTTGAAGACATGACCAAAACCTTGCAAATCATGCTGGTGGCCCTCCAACGCAGAGTGGGGCAATTGGAGGCTAGGATGCAGGACACGGAGGGCAGGAAAAGAAAAAAAAACTTCTGAATACTTAGGGTTCCTGGGGGCACCAAAAGAGTCCCGGCCCACCAGCTTCATTACAGACTGGCTCCAGTCATGACTCCCAAAATGGGAATTATCCACGTTTTGTGGTGCAGCAAACATGCACAGGTCTCTCGTAGCCGGGCTGCCTCCAGGGCCCACCCCCTCCAGACCAATCATTGCAAGGATTGTAAACTTTTTGGATAGCGATATCATCCTCAGAAAATACCCAAAACTAGGCAATCTGCAATGTGGCAGTGCCCTGGTTATGCTTTTACTGGACAACACATTGAAAATCCAACAGCAGCGCCGTACCTTCCAAATAGTCAAGGAGAAACTCAGAACCATGCAAGTCAAGTATATTCTGCATTATCCGGCGTGCCCTAAAGTCATTTACAATGACGGAACTTTGTTTTTTGAGACTACAGAGAGTGCCTGGCCCAGGGCAGAGGAACGTCTGGATTTTGGCCAGGGTGGATCCTAGCTTCATGCAGGGACCCCCCCAGCCACCACCTTTTTGCCCCAGCACATCAGGAGAAAAAGGCGGAGCCACAGATCAATGGAAGTTTTGCTGTATCATCCAAAGCAACCCAATGTCACTGTAAAATCTTCCCCTGACAAGCAGCTGGGGAGGAGGAGTTATAAAGACAACCATTGTATACTTAGGTCCTCTGCCCCCTAAAAAACCCGTGGACACAGTGCATTGAGCTGGTGCTACCAACGGTGGGCTGTGGGAAACCTACCCCTTGAATTGTTTCTAACTGCTGTGAGTGTTATTGTTGAGTTTTTCTTTTCTGCGACTGATGCTTCACAGGGAGAAGGGTAGGGAAGAGGGAAGGCAGGGTGTTTGGTCACTGCAAGCTGCGGCGTCGCATGGGGGTTTCAGTTTGGTTTCCTTGGTTTTGTGGTGCCACGAATTCTGCTTCACGGGCTTTCCAGTCCACATGAGCTGACGCGCTGGGGCTGATGGACACCTGGTGACAGCACCACCAAGCAGAAAAGCAATACACATATTACTCCCCCCCCCCACCCACATGGTGGCTGTTCCCGAATAGAATTTTTCCTGCTCCCCCCCCCTTGGAAGCCGGATATGTTACACAGATGTGTATCCTCCCAAGATGACTTTCAGATTAATCCTCCGGTGTTGCTGACAGTGGGCGGTGGGGGGAGGGGAATGGGGTGGCTTAATGCCTTGTAGTTCCTAGATGGTGAATTTTCAGAAAAACTTAAAACTACAATCACCGATTACTTTGAGTTCAATAAGGGTACAGCCTCTTTACCAATCATGCTCTGGAAGACATTCAAAACAATCCATTGAGGAAGGGCGTTCTCTTACGTTAATGGGAAAACTAAACGCAGGGAGAGTGATCTGCTCCATCTTGAGAATGAGTTTGCACAAATTGATTGAGCAATACAGCTTTCCCCTGCACGAAAATGCAACATAGAATTCATCAGGCCCACTTCACTTTTCGGTAGAAGCTTTTAGATACAGTGCATCTTGGCTGGATCTACTCCCAGGTGAGGTTGTACGAGATGGAAGACAAAGCGGGTATTATTTGCTCGCAACGAATCACTTCCCATGCAAGTTAGTGGTTGAGCTGAGGACCTGAATGGGATGACAATTAGAGGAGCAGACCACATGGTAAGGGAGTTTGCTTCACACTTTAAAATTCTATACTCTCTGCGAGCACCTCCTCCGTCGAGCAAGACAACCCTACCATCCAGGATCTTCCCCTGAGATCTCTCTTAGCAGTGCTGTGCAAGGACCTAGACCTTCCAATTATGGCTGAGGAGATTCAGCAAGTGATTTAGTCTATGCCCTCTGGGAAGACCCTAAACCCAAATGGATTCCTTCTTACGTTCTTCAAAAGATTCTCCTCCCTTTTTGATCCTACACCTTTTGGCAATATATGAGGCATGATATGAGGATGACTTTGAACAGAAGAGACTGCCCTGAGACCTTCAGGGTGGGCAATAATCACAGTAATATTTTAACCAGACAAACCACCAGAGGAATTAAGTTCTTATCACCTCATTTCCCTTATTAATCTAGACCTTAAAATGTTCACTAAGGTGTTGACCACCTGCCTCCGATAGGTGGTGCGCTCAGTGGTCCATGCTGATCAAAATGGCTCTATGCCCAACAGGAGAACCAGATATTCTCTCAGCCGCCTGGATCTAGCTTTGGCTTGCATGGATGAACTATTGGAGGATGCTGTGCTTCTAATGGACCAAAAACGGGCATTTGATACATTGCATTCGCCCCACCTGTTGGCAGTCCTTCACAAAATGCACGTTGAGCCCAGGTTTAGGTGGTGGGTCTCCATCTTATACACGGAGCTGTGGACCCAGGTTTGTGTTAATGGAACCCTATCACTGGCATTCCCCATAGAAAGAGGCATAGTTGCCCACTTTCTCCCTTATTATTAGTACTTGTGATTGTGTCCCTCGTGGAGCTCACTTGAGTGCATGCTAGACTCAGCGGATTCCGGTGGTTGTGGGGGGGTTGAAGACCGTGTCTCTTTGTACGCAGACAATGTGGTACTCTCTATCCGCAGACCACGGGACACTATCCTGCGGCTCATAGAAATCCTGATGATTTACAGAGACACGTCGGTACTCAGATAATTGGGGGAACTCAAAAATAGTACCCCTACAGGAGGCGTCAAGACGAGAGGTGGTTGATTCCAGGCTGAGGGTGACGGGCAACAGCTTTCGCTACCTGGGAACAACGTTATCCCACACCCAACAAAGACACTGGGAGCTCAACTTTACCCCGAAGGAATGGTCTACACAGCCGCATTCCATGGCGGGAAAGGCTACACTATTTAAAATGGTCACCCTCCTTCCTTTCCTTTGCGTTCTACAGCACTACCCCTACCGGCTTCCACCAACCTTTTAACAGACTTACAGGCACAAATCACTTATTTTCTCTGGGTGAGAAAAATACCCAGTGTATTCTTTGAATAAATGTATTTCTCTCCCTATGAGGCAGGGCTGGGCTGAGTACATCGCATTGTATTCTTGGGCCTCACAACTAGTCAGTATCATTGACTGGATTCAGGTAGACAGGGGTGACCCCACTCATAGACTGGAGTTAGACCTGCTTCTCCCGCACAGCATATTGATATACAAGTCTCCCCCTCATTCAGTACACCCAGTCACCCATGTCTCCATAGTATGCTTTTATGCTGCCCTCCACCAAATAAAATGAAATGGTTCAGCATCATCACCAAGGTGACTGCCTCCCCCCACTATTGGGACCTTATAGATGTATCCACGCTGGGAGATGTTTAGATCGTGGAACTCATGAAATCATTCCAGGAACTAGTGACTGAATTCCACCTTTAATCTGCCCAGTTTTACCGGTATCTACAACTTCGGCATGCCCTTGACGAGTTGAGATGAAGTAATTGAAGAAACAGAGCACTCCTTAAGTATAGCCCCTTGGAATGTAAATGAATAACTGATGATTTGGGAAAGGGTGGCATCTCACGATTATACAAATCGTTAGTCTCCCACACACTAGCCTCCCTGATGAGCCTGAGAGTGAGGTGGGCGATGGACGTGGATACCATTGATGATGTCTTTGAGTGGACTAGGGCAAATACGCACCTAAGCAGCTAGAAATTTCCCTGTGCTTCCACCTGATATAATTTAAATACTTACATCAGGTTGCCTCCAGTGGCACCTCTACCCAGGTTCATTGTACCATGCATCTTGGAAGGCGCAAACTAATTAGTAAGGGGTCAACAGAATTGTTGCGTGTGTGATAGGAAGACCAATAGCTCTACAGCCAAAATCACACTGTTTGGTATCATGAGACACAACGGGGGATTCCCATGATGCATGCTTGTTTTTCACTATGGACAACCTGTTGGCCAAGAGGGACTTGGCCAAGCGCTGGAGAGGGGAGCGTGCCCCCTTGAATGAATGGTTTAGGGTCATGAATCAGTGTGCAACAATAGAACAATTGCTGTACAAGGCCCAAGGCCTACCCAAAACATATGAAAGGGTATGGGACCCCTGGACTCAGTATGCTGGGAACCTGCAATTACAGCAACTCTAGTGTAATAAGAGGGACACATTTTAATATACCTGTGATACTGGCCGGGCCAGGTTATAAAGACTTCTGTGAGTTTGCATTGCTTGTACTGACTATCTGGCACACGAAAGTAAATCCCATGAGGCAGAAGTTGTTCTTGTATGGTTTATATCTATATTTTAAATAAATACAATGTGTGATAAAAAGTCATAAAAAGACTTGAGGCAGCCATGACGGGCCCGGATATTCAGGTAAGTATAGTACTCTCAGAGCTTTAAGTGCAGGGGCACAGCAGGTTCTGAAGGGTGAAAATAAAATCTTAACTCAGCAGCAGTACCATCCTTCAGTGCCTTTGATGTAACTTCAAAGAGACTCTGTATAGTTCTTTCACAGTTCCATCATTTAAGAACTGAAGCATTTTCAATATTCTATACAACGACGCCATAGTTGTTGCTTATTTATCTTATTTTAAACAACAAGAGGACACTGTTCCTATAGCAGGGTGCAAAAAGTCACCCATGCATGAGGGTGCAAAAGTCACCCATGTAGACAAAGAAACAACAGAAAAAGAAAAAGAGAAAAGGAATCCTAGGAATAGAGGACCCATAGGTAAGGGGGGGGAAAGATCATTCTTTGTCCTTTAATGCCCTCACACACCCCAAGGGATGTCATGCTTCATCATCGGGCAGTTGCTCCTCGTAGGGCCGGCGCTGCAATCCCCTACGGGTCCCCCGAAGGGTCACTTTATCGGAGATCTTTTCAGGACTGCCGGATGGTGCATGAGGGTGTGTAAAGGGAGGGTCTACTGAGGGTAAGAAAAGTGCGTGCAAAGTGATACAAATTATTTAAAAATAAAGGGTAAACCTGCAGCGTAGTTATAAGCAATTTACCCTTTGCAGTGAAAAAACTGCTAAATAAAACATCGCCCCAAAGGCGGTCATAGGTCAACATGTTTCACGCCTGCGTCGCCATAAAGGTCGTTGGCGCTTCTTCAGGACCAAAATCATCAAAAAAGTGAAGTGCACGTGAGCCAATATACGTTACATTAAAATCCCCTCTCTTATTCAGTCAGGGCAGAGCAGGAACCTGTATACCCTCACTGTGGCTACAGCTGTATGGTGGAAACTGCTCCTGACCGTGCCTAGCACTGAAAAACATTTCTCCCCTTGGCAAGAGCAATGGACGCCCGCATATTACCGGGAATTTCATACGGGTGCTTCCTCCTCTGAACCTACCCCGTCCATGCGTCTGCCGAAAGTTTCGGCAGACGCATGTAACGTATATTGGCTCACGTGCACTTCACTATTTTGATGATTTTGGTCCTGAAGAAGCGCCAACGACCTTTATGGTGACGCAGGCGTGAAACATGTTGACCTATGACCGCTGACACCCGGGCATAGTGTGCCTTTGGGGCGATGTTTTATTTAGCAGTTTTTTCACTGCAAAGGGTAAATTGCTTATAACAACTGCCCGATGATGAAGCATGACATCCCTTGGGGTGTGTGAGGGCATTAAAGGACAAAGAATGATCTTTTTTCCCCCTTACCTATGGGTCCTCTATTCCTAGGATTCCTTTTCTCTTTTTCTTTTTCTGTTGTTTCTTTGTCTACATGGGTGACTTTTGCACCCTCATGCATGGGTGACTTTTTGCACCCTGCTATAGGAACAGTGTCCTCTTGTTGTTTAAATGAAGGCATTAGGAGCATGGACACTGG
Organism: Triturus cristatus; assembly: GCF_964204655.1. Lineage (NCBI taxonomy): Eukaryota > Metazoa > Chordata > Amphibia > Caudata > Salamandridae > Triturus > Triturus cristatus. The sequence goes on along the minus strand of NC_140592.1, from coordinate 508,285,237 downwards.
ACCTTTATTAGCTCCTAGGTCCCCCTCCTTCTCTTTTTTTGATATTGCTTATTTATCTTACACAACTAACAACCATTGGCAAATCCAATAGCCCTGACTTGTTGTAGGTGTGATGTTACTTGTTGTACTATCTGTATGCAATGACAGAAACAGCAAAATACCAGTCGGGCGGCACACTATGCTAAGTACAGATTTTTAACATGCGTATATTTAAACCACACCCTTAATTGCATCGGCAACGTCCCTTTGAGAGACCCCCTAGTTTTTTCATTCTACTTAAAACCCTGAGTCCAGTTCTGCTGAGGACTACCTGGATGCAGTGCTTAACATGTGCCGGTGGTGGGGTGGTAGGCACCAGCACTCTATTTTGGGGCATCTGGATTTTTTTTTCCATCATTAGATTCAGAGTAAGAAATACAAAGGCAGCAAAAGAAGAAATGTGGATGGATAGAAATAAAAACAGGGACTGGTGGAGAAAACACACATGAAAAAGAAATTGCAAGATTGAGATAAAGAGCCGTGAAGGGTAGATTGGTGGGAGAAAGAAGCATGAGGTGGAATCAAGAACTGACAAGCTGAACCCTGATGATGGGCACCCCCAACGTTCAATAGATCCGACGGCCAACTCCTTTACAAAACAATGTTGGGCACCTGTACTTTTTGAAAAAATACTAATTAATCACTGCCAGGGCACAAGTCGGGTGTACACGTGGGTGGATGGCTCCACCCACTATTTTCACAGAGTGGACACAGTCCACCCAGCCAAGAAGTGTGGCCCCACAGAAATATGCTGAACTTGTCCCGGTGTAATTTTCAGACACAAAGACACATTCAGCAGCACCTGCTCAGTCTCTGCTTTTCTTTTGAGCAGCACCGTGCAGGCGGGGGCCGGGAGGAGGGCTTTATCATTTGAGAGTCCAGTTGGGCCATAACAAAGGCCGAAGTTGAGGGGCTATCAGGCCTTCTTTTGTTTGTCAAGTATCCAGGCTGGGAGCTGCGTGTATCCTCACACCTAGAAGTAAATGCAGTGGGAGGGAAAGAAAAGCACGCAGCTTGTCAGCACTTCACAGGTACTTAAGAAGGACACGATTTAGAGTTTGGTTGGACTCCCATATATAATAGAAATTCATGCACTGTAAAAATGTCAGATGCGTTACTCTGCCCCAGTGCAATATAACAATTTAAATACCAGTATTTTCTATTTATTTTATAGCTCTAATAATCCCAATGTAGGTTGTGAGAGCACTTTACATCACATGTACATATTATATTGACAATAATTCACATACGTTTATAAACCATTGTACAGGATGTGTTACATAAGACAGTGAGGGTTACTGGGTGTAGGAGTCACATATCCTTCATATCTCACTCTGCTATATTAGAAGGACTACAATGCAACTGCAAGTAACAAAAGGATCTCTGTGTTCAAAGCAGTAACCTACTTATGTATCTACATAAAATAAGATCTGCCATCTGCATGTTACATGATGTGCTTTGCAGGATACACAATAACCCTGTACGCTACTTTCAGTCAAAACTGGGACTAGACAAAACACAGATCTTTCCAGCAAATGTGTTAAACACAAGAGTTGTCTTAACATTATTGCTATTCCCTCAGATTTACTGGAAACACAAAGAACTCTCCAGCAGGTGCCTTAACCCCAGGTAAGATATTTTAAAATGCAGACTTTGCAACTAATTAAGCAGAACAGATTTACTGCCATGTGTCTCCGTGTTGCCAAATTCGTTGTGGCAGAGTTTTAAAAAACAAATGTATAAGTTGAGACCCGGATTTTGCGCTGGGGTTCCCTCAGTTTTCTGGCACAACCCTGACGCGAAATATATTTTGGGATCTACAGTGCTACACAAATCCTGTCTGTGTGGCTTTGTTAAAAAATCTAACACAAGGCAGCACTTTTCCCTGCTTTACCTTGGGTCATGTAGGCATTACAAGAGTCGTGAGTGGGCGTTCCTGTGCATTCACCCATGTATTTTGATGCAAACTCATATTTACACAGTCTTGTAAACATAGGTTTGCACAAAACTGATGAGTGTACCTGAGGCTGGTGTAACAAGGAGAAATATCTTAATTTCTCCTCAATATTTCCTTTTTGCATGTATGCTGCGGCAGACATGCAAAGAGGAAATAGCCACATGAGATAGTTTTTGCCTGGCTTTGTAAAAAAAAACAAAAAAAACTAATGCACGGTAGCGCATTGCGCTGCCTTGTGTTACAATGTGTCGAGTAAGGATTACATGGGTGGTACACGGGCATTTCCATACATCCACCCATGTATTTTGTATATGAATAATATACACAGTCTTCTTAAGGCAGAGACCCTTGTTTTCCCTGGGTCAGCTCTCAAGTCCCACTTCCTTTTAAAAGGAATGTGGTCATTCCTCATTTATGTGAAGTGACTTTCCAGCTAAGCCCCACTAGTGAGTACAAGTCTTAGAAAGAAGTCTTAGAAAGCATGTAGCGTATTAGTCAGCACAAGTTGCCCCGAAGGCCTCACGGTCCAGTATTCAGTGTTACCTGCTCTCGCTGGAGTGGAGGTTTGGAGTGCCCTGGCACATGTCTATTGCCCGGTGTTCAGCAGAAGTCTCAATGCTACGGTACAGGCGCTCCTCCATCTATACAGTAAGCCTCCCTCAGTCGGGCGGATGGTCTTAGGTTCTCCTGGATTGTTGGGTATTTGAATCGTAGCTCTTCCTCTGCAGGTAATGGCTTGCTTCTCCTTCACAGCTGCATGCTGCTCCAGGGCAATAGCCCTCTCCCTTCTCCAAGGCCCCCCCTCCTGGCATATGGGATTCGTAACAGCGCACACATGGAATCAGCACCTTCAGGTCACAGCATTGCACAAGGCGACAACCCTCTTCTCGATATAGCAGTGGTCCAGGGTGACAGCCTTCAATCATCACCACGTCCTCTACCTGACATATGGAGGTCATTGGCAGCACATAGGTTTTCTTCATTCACTTTGTGCATTGCAGCTACTAAATGGACAGCTCATTATTTCTCCTTTTTCACATCAAAGCTTAATGTTTTGTCTTCAATTATTGGTGCATGGGGTTAGAGTGTGACTGGCTGGCAGAAGCTACATGAAAGTGAAGTGCATCCTATATGTGGCCCAGATTCTTATTACACATGGTGTAACATTACAGACATTTTAAATCAAACACAAGAGAGAGATTTGCCTAGGATCACACAATTTGGTCAAGTTGGAAATCCGGGCTCAATCACAGGTTTTCTGCTTCACATTGTTAATTTCATTCCTTAGATGGACATCTCTTTATCGTTCTTATTTTACTTCAAAGGTGAAGGCTTTGTCTTTATTTCTTGGCACATGAGGTTGGAGTGTGGGTGGCAGACAGATGCAGCAACTGCATTTTTTATTTCAAAATTATGTGCTTTAGCTACATTTCCAATCACTAAATGTGGATGAGCTGTGTTTACTGAAAGGAAGACAAGTTGCTTTTTTTGCAGGCCTGGGCGTAGTGGGCGTAGTGGGGCTACGTGGAGCAGCACGTAGTGTGGCAAAATCTACGCACACTCGCGTGCTCCGCGTAGCCCCACTATGCGCCGCCCGCCTCCCGCCCGCCCTAATTTAAAAATAATTTAAAGGAGGTTAAAAGTAAATATAAACCTCCTTACCTTCAGCGTGACGTCCCGGGGCTCCCTCTTCTTTCTGGCGGTAACTTCTTCACGCAAATGCGCATGCGCGGACGCCCGCGCATGCACATTTCTCGCGAGCCCATTTCTCGTTGGCGAAGCGGAGCACGACGCCCAGGGTTATTTTTTTGTGGCTCTGGAAATTCAAGTGCACTGGATATGCCTATGTTAAATTTTCCCAAGTTGTTAACCTGCAGGATTATGGGTGATCTTGTTTTCTGTCCTTCTCACACCTACCTACTGCAACGAACCTGTACAATTTTGTGATATACTGTCTTATAAATGGTAGCTTTGCTGTTATGATGCTCTTAGGTCTGGGGAACTGATGTAATTCAGAGGTATGCTATATATCAAATGAAAGATCATGTGTACATACTTAGGGCTGGCTCCTGCAGGATGAGTTTACCGTGAATAGACAAGACCACAGGCAAGTGTTATCGTAAACAAGTAAGTCAAGTAGGCCCTCTCCGGTGTACCGATTAGGCAGTGTAACATGTCTAGGATATGCCAAGTTCTTATTAGTGAGTGCAGTCTAGTGCAGATTCTGATTACTGGCCATTGCTGTGGTGTCTCTCGCTATTACTCACTTGGGTAGTTTTTCTATACAAACTAGAAATATATCCTTATGAAGGCCAACATTTTTTGAAAGTGCTAGTTGGGACTGGAATTGCATGTGCCTTTTTCTTGTCAGTTATCCTTGTCACCATTTGCTTCTCATCTTTGGATATCGGGTGGCTTACACATATTTTGATGTGGAGCGGATACCTCTTACTGTGAAATTTGTGGTTCATTCTTGGTATGGGCATTCTGGTGGCACTGATTCCAGGGTGAGCTGTCGGGTTGAGCTGGTGAATGTAAGGATAGTTTAGAGATATTTATGCCAACAATAAGACCATAAAAGATGTCTGCTGCTAAATGTGGAGATGACAGTTGTGGAGGGGGCTGTGTGTAATTTGCAAAAACATAAATGCAGAGCCCAACATTTTTTCTTTGGGATCCTACTGCTGAACGTTAAGGCTGCCATAACCTTTTTCTTTCACTATTCTCCACTTGCTTATTCCCGCAGGTTCTTTTTTCATCCGATTTTCTGCCTTCAGCATTGTTTTCCTTTCTCTCTTTCTCCTTTCTTCCCTTTAGGTCTTTCTATCTTGCTTTGGGTCATGGTCTGTTGTTGCAAAATGAGCCCCAATCTCCTAAAATGAGTGCAGGTGCCCACCACAGACACATTAAGTGGTGGGTAGGGTAGTACGCATACTTTGCATAGGAGAGCAGTCTCGCCTCCTGAGAGCGCAGGCAGCTAAAGCAATCACATCTACATGGAAATATGCTGCACATGAAATATTACCTTCCGTCCCTCCCTCGCCTTCCTTCAGTATGATTGAGGCCCCGCCTCCTATCCAGACCTACCCCCAGACCATAAAAACTCTGCCCGCCCTCACCTCCACTTGTTTTTTTCTGTCTCCCTGGTGAGACTTACCTTTTCAGTTCCTCCCTGTGGTGGTGCCGGGAGTCTTCGGTCTGGTTCTCTGCGACGGCTGAGCCCACTGCAGCGTTCTCCCTGTGGTACTTCCTCTCCTCGTCTCCCTCGTGCTCGATTAGCCGCTTCAGTGTTCGCCGGTCCGCCTGTGGCTGGGGCTGTGTTTCCAGGTCGGGCTTGCAGGGATGCCTCTACTCCCAGACTGTGCGCATCACGGAGGCCTGGCAGGCCGGATTTTGACCCGTTATTTGTTTCTTTTGCCTTTTCTGCTGTTTTTAGTGATGGTTTCTCTTGGCAGGTGTGGTCGTCTGTCTGCCTTGTCTTGGGACTGGTGGGGGCTGTTTTTCCGGTTTCCTGCTGCCCTGGGTCGCATGAGGTTGTTGGGGGCATTCTGGTGTCCTCTTAATCTGCTGCTGGATCTCCGGTCACCCTAGGGGCACCCTGGTCGCATGGGCTCCGTGGGGGGGGGTGTAGTGCCTCGCCTGTCTATGGATGGTGCAGGGCTTGGTTGAGGCTGCTATGTCCAGTGCTCGACGGGCTCGGCCGGTGCCTTCTGGTCCGACCTGTCCTCATCCATTGGATCCTAAGGGTGGCTGGTTCCCTTCAAGGGGGTCCTTCTCCTGCCTCTGGCGATGCATATTGCTCCAGGGAGGTGATGTGGGTCATTCTGGCTCCTGTGCAGGATGGTTGGGTTTTCCTCTTTTCGTGCTGGGCAGGGACTGTGGGGATCTTTTTCCTTGGTGCTCTTAGCCCTCCCAGTTGGGCTTGCCCTTTGGGCCCATTGTGGGGGATGGTGCTGTGGGAGTGGCATGCGTTGGATGTTCTGTGGGTCCCTCGCTTCCTCCTCCAGCTTTTGCTTGTTGGAGGGGGTCGACCCCTTTCCCCCATTGTACTGCTGGACTCTGTCCTGGCCACGCTGCATGGCGAGTCGGCTGTTCTGCTTGGGTTTGTCCCCCCGTCTGATGCTATGGATTGGTGGGTGGTCTCTGTCCTTGGGATGGCGTTTGTGGCGACTTCCTTAGCACTGGGACTGGCCTGTTCTCTGCTTATTCTGTGCCCTCCTTGGTGCAGGGTTTTGTGGCATTGGCGGCAGCTCTTCAGGATGGCTCGGTGTTCTCTATCCTTTTGGCCGCCTTGGGGCCTATGCATGCCTTGCCTTGTGTGGGGTGTTCAGCTTTGTCTGGTGTGCCTTGGGCAGGGGTCTCTCAGTCCTCCCCGGTGTGGGTGTCTCCTCCGTCTTTCCAATGGCTGTGGTTTTGGCCCAGTTTTTATTTTTTTCACCCTTGCTCGCTGCCTCCATGCCTAAGAGCCCTGCCTCGCAGGATCCCTGACACCTACTGTCTGGCCGGTTCCCTGCTGATGGGTGGTCGTCTTCTGCGATTTCTTCCTCGGTGGCAGCAGGACATTTTGGATGGCTGGGTCCTGAGCACTGTCGGTCGTGGGTACGTGATCGACTTGTGCGGGTTCCTCCGGAATCTGGGGTTCAGCTGCCTCCAGTGCCTGTCTCCGGCCCCTGCGGGGTGGCTCTGCTGGACGGGGTGTCCTGTTTGCTTGACAAGAATGCCATCTGCCAGGTTCCTGTCGTGGAGTTCGGGACAAGGACCTACTCCATTCGGTTTCTGGTGCAGAAGATGTCCGGCGGCTTTCGGTTCGTCCTGGTTCTCAAGTGGTACGACTCCTGGGTTCGGCCCGTTCACTTCCATATGTTGCCCCTTCAGGCCTTCATTCCACTGGTTCAGCCTGGCGACTTTTTGGCCGATGTGGATTTCGGAGACGCCTATCTCCGCATCCCAGTTATTACTTCTTCTCTGCGTTTCCTGAGGTTTGCTGTGGGAGACGCCCATTTCCGGTTTTGCGCCCTTCCCTTCGGCCTCAGGTCCTCGACCAGGGTCTTCATGCAGGTCCGGGCGTCTCTCATGGCTCTCCTTCATGCGGGGGGTTTTCATTAGTCCATCTCTGGCCGACCTCTTGTTACATGCTGCCGGGGGGTCTCTTTTGCTCGGTCAGGTCGGGAGGGCCTTGATGATTCTTCCGGAACGTGGGTTTTTTGTGGACTGGGGAGTGTCTTCTTTGGTCCCCTCTTGGGACATGGTGTTCATCGGGGCTCGTTTTCGGACTTTGCTCAGCCATGTTACCTGATCCGACAAGCGCCTGGTCTCTCTGTAATTGCAGGTTCGGGCCTCGGTGGCTGCTGGTGCAGGGGCACCTGGCTTCCGTGGTGTTTCTGGTTCCCTGGGCTCGTTTTCATCTTCTCCGCCTGGCTGACTGGATCCTGTTGGGTTGGTCTCCGGGGTCTCGGAATCTGTTGTCCCCGCTGCCCATGATGGACCGGATCCGGGCGGGGGCTCTCCTGGTGGCTCACCCGACGTCACCTTCTGGCGGGGATTTCTCTGGCTCCTCCGGCTCCGCTTGTGGTGGCTTCGGACGCCAGCCTGTCCGGGTGGGGTGCTTGACTGGGGTTGGATCGTGTTCGGGGGTGCTGGTCCCTGCTGGGCTCCCGTAGGTCCTCCAACTAGCGGGAGTTGAGGGTGATTGGGCTTGCCTTGGTGCACTTTCAGGGCTCTCTGCGGGGCCATTGGGTGTTGGTTCAGACGGCCGATCTGGTGGTGTGGTCCTATGTCAAGCATCGGGGAGGGACCAGGTCCTTGTACCTGATTGCCAGCGTTCTGTTTCTGTGGGCTCAGGTCTGGGTGCAGGGTCGGTCGGCTCTCTACATTCAGGGGGTGGACATTGTGCGGGCGGATCTGCTGAGCAGGGACATTCCTGTGTCTTGGGAGTTCTTTTTTCTTCCCAGTGTGTTCGACCGGTTGGTTGGTCTTTGGGGTCTCCCTGTGGTGGACTTGTTTGCGGACCCAGGGAATGTAGAGGTGGCCCGGTTGTGTTCTCTGGGACGGTGTCCCGGGGCTCCTGGGGTCGACAGCTTGTGCTGTCCTTGGCCTCGGGTTCTTCTGTATTCCTTCCCCCCCTTTTCCGCTGCTCTGATCCTTTCTGGTGCGGGTCCGGAGGGTAGGTGCCCAGGTGTTGTTGGTAGCTCCCCGTGGGCCTCGGGTGTATTAGTTTCCTCTCCTGATCGGGTTGTGTTGTGACCGGGAGTGGGTACTTCTGGTGGTTCCGTCCCCTTTGGAGTTTCTGGTCCTTCCCCTGGACTCTGTGCGGAGGTTATGCCTGTCGGCCTGGCGGTTGAGCAGCAGGGCTTGGCTGGGTTGGGGGTTCCTGACCATTTGGAGGTTACTTTGCAGGCTTCCCTTTGGCCTCCACTCTGCTGTCCTGTGCTAGACATTGGCGGGCCCTTTTTGGCCTGGTGTGCTGCTACGGAAGTTGTTCCCACGGTAGCTGTCCTCTTATTGGTGATGCAGTTCCTTCAGGATGGGGCTCAACTGGGGTTTTCGGTGGCTTCTCTGCGGGTGCTGTGGGCAGCTATTCAGGCTTTTAGCGGCTGCTGGCGTAATTTGCAGGATGGCGGGGTCTGATGCCTCGTTTTTTTCGGGGTCTGTTGTATTTGTTTCCCGCCCTGTTTGGACCTTCCCTTCGTGGGACTTGCAGCTGGTGTTGATAGTCCAGTTCGGTCCTCCCTTTGAGCCCCTTGTGAGTCTCGAGTTGCGTCTCTTGACTTTTAGTACTTGTTTTTTGGTAGCCATCTCCTCTGCGCGACACTTGGGAGAGTTGGGGGCTTTGTCTTGTACGTTTCCTTTCTGCGAGGCCTTTTCGGATTGGGTGGTTTTGGTGCCGATTCCGTCCTTTGTCCCTAAGGTCAATTCGGCATTTTCTCTTAGTCAGGAAGTGATCTTGCCTGAGTTCTGTCCTACTCCTTCTTCGGCTGAGGTATCGCTTTTGCACTGTCTGGATGTACGGCGTGCCTTCCTGTGGTACCTGAAGGTTGTGAAGTCCTTCCGGGTGGGGGTCTTTTTGTTTGTTAACTTTGGTCCAGCTAAGAAGGGTGTTGAGCCTTCCTCTGCTATGCTGAGTCGTTGGATTCGGTCCTCGGTCTTGTTGGCTTACCATCTTGGAGGGGTGGTTCCTCCTGTGGGGGGCTCGGGGGCGTTCCACTCGCAGTATGGTGGCTACAGTGGCTGTGTTACGGGGTGCCTCTGTGGTGGAGGTCTGTAGGGCTGCGGTCTGGTCTTCTCCCTCTACGATTGTCCGTCACTATCGGATTGCGTGTCTGGAGCGTTTGGATACTGTTCTGGGCCACAAGGCCTTGTTTTCTTTGCGGGACCAGGGATGTTGTTCTGCTGTGTTTCAGAGCACTTTTTTAGATGTTGGTGTTCTTTATCACTCAGTTGTCCGTCTCTGTTTTCTTCAGCATGCTATGTCCTCAATCGTACTGAAGGAAGGCGAGGGAGGGACGGGAGGTAATGCGTCCATTTATATCGATAATGGCATTACTCCTAGTCCTACTCCCTCGCCTTTCTTCAAGGACCCTCCCTCCCGGTGCGGTACATCTGAGTGCTAGCTCGACTTGTTTACGTACAGGTGGAGGTGGGGGCAGGCAGAGTTTTTATGGGCTGGGGGTAGGTCTGGATGGGAGGCGGGGCCTCAATCGTACTGAAGGAAGGCGAGGGAGTAGGACTAGGAGTAATGCCTTTATCGATAGAAATGGACGCATTACGCCTGGTGGGGTAGGCTGGCTACAAAGTTAGTTTGTTAAATCCTTAGGTAAAGAAAGCTTTGCACTGACAAAGGGCAACACTTTTATACTTAGCTTACAAAAGCTTCTGCCTAAATGAGGAGTATTTGTGTGTATACTCGTAATGCGCACAAATGTACTCATGATTTGCCTGCTAAACATATGTGAGGTCTTAACATCTGATGTGACTTCTTGTGAAGTGACTTCTTGTAAAGTCATGGCTCTGATACCACTTCCTGTGATGTCACTTCCGGTAATGTCATGGGCCATGATGTCACCTGCCGTGATGTTGCCTGCATACTGCCTAACTTGGTCAGTCCCCTCACATCTTTTTTGGAACTTGTGCCCTGATCACTGCTTTCACTGTCGTATTAAATGCCCCGCTAAGAGGCGGCAGGTCGAAAAAATGTATTTTCAGTTCCACACTCTCTTTATTGAACCATAATTGTATAACGTCCCTGCTCGGAGAAGTGCCTGCACTTTCGCTCTCGTATTAGCATTAAACCCTGTGGCGTACTGGAGGAATAAAGACGAAAAACAGAAAAAAAGAATTAGGAATAACCAAATTAAGAAGGAAAGCACCAGGAACTAAATGGGCGGGAGAATCAGAACTAATGGCAGCTGGAGGCAGAGCGACAGCAGCGAGGCTTGTAATTCGTGCTCTCCTTCCTGCTCCTTTAAGGATTATCCGGGAGGTGGGGGGAGGGAGGCTTGTGAGAAGGCAATATAGAGAATAGAGATAATATACTTTATTTGGCAAGCTGCGTCAGTGAAATTGAATCCAGTTTCTGGAGGATATTTTGCATTTAAATAAGATTACTAGGAAAAGAAAACGACTTGAATGGCAGGAATGATTTGTGGGAATTGTTGGCTTTACAAAAGCTTGGAGCACTTGTGCTGCTGGCTGTTGTTTTGCTTTAACCCTTTAAACACGCAGCAGATGCTTTTTCTCCAGTGTGCTGTGTGGATTGCTGTATGAAGGTAGGCGAGGGCGGGAATCTCTGGTTCAGGGTTAGAAGTCAGAAGATGGTGGTTTTAGTTTACTATTCTCCGTCTGACCAGCTGTGTCATCTGAAGTAACTGATATTTTTATGAATTCTTTGGTTGTAAATGCTAAAAAAACTGACATGACGTGGCACGAGTTGCAAGGTTAATTTGTATTCCGATGCAATAATAACAAGGCTTTAAACTAAATAGCGGTTACATGTCTGTCACCGTCTTTGACATACAAGTAAGGGCCATTAACTCGGAATGACATTAACGTATCTATGGCAGCTCTCTGCCACGGGGGCTGCATCTTAATACGCAGAACCTCCCGGCTGTGACGCAGCATTCTGCTTCAGGAGCTGATGACGACTCGGCCGGAACATTCCAACCCCTGGCAAACTCCTGTTTGAGTAGGGTTGGGAATGCGAGTTCTGCGGATTTCTTAGTAACCAGCAATTTCCAGGTGGGATAAAGTCTACACCCCCGTGTTAAATTATATTGGGAGGAAAAGGCCGGGAGTTACCTTAACATGCGTATTTTCGTTATTAAAATCCATAACACGTTACTTGGGAAAAACCCAGAATTGGTGCTATGTCGTACCCAATAAATTCTGAACCCGGGGTTATCTATCCGCTGCGAATTTTGTATACTTCCCCTTTCTTTATAGGTTCAACTGCACTATTTACAGTTTTGCACCATATGGTCCATAGTAAATCGCTGCAATGGAAAATTTCTGTGGAGTCCCCTTCCCTTGAGGCCCTAAGCATGTGCTTATTTTGCTTACTGGTTAATCCGGCCTTGGGCCTGATGCAGATCTTACTCTTCCACAAGCACCCTTTATACTTCCTTTGGGATAGTACATTGTGAGAAGGTGGGTTGGTATATGCTGTCCACTAATTAAAGTGGGCACCTTGTTCCAGGCCACACGACCCTTATGATGTCTGAGGTCAAAGATAACCTTATTGAAAGCCTTCCTAGTGGTAGCTGAGGAGAGCAGCCTTCAGGCTTAACCTTGAAGGAACGTAAAACAGCTTGTTTTACCAGAATATCACCTCCTAAATGATTAAAAGAAAGGAGAACCACACAGTGTTGATATAAAAATATGTATTTATTAATATAACACTCTCTACTGGTCTCTATACGAGACTAGGGCATAAAGCACACAATACTTAATCAATAGAACATTCATAAATAGTGAAATACACAGCAGGCTCCAGGGGGAGACTGAACCATATACTAAAAAAATTGTATAACAATAACGACTTGACTAGACACAGTGCCTAGAGCATGTAGAATCGCTGGGACCCCAAGGAACCACCCAGAGGAGTGACACAGGGAGCCCACGGAGGACGGGTGCAGTTAGGAAACACAGACACGTGCTCTGTACAACTCTATGGGAAAGTCACGTTTGGAGAATTACAAGTTAAGGACACTTCTAAGAGGACTTCGAGCAAACCCTTTGGAACTTAGGAGGTTCTAAGGCCAACCCACCAGTGAGTACCGAAGAACCCGTGTTACCTATCCCAGAGGAGCCGGGTGCATAGGGGTCAAGTGGTGTCGGAAACCTTCCTCGTTTTCAATGGAGAGCCGCAAAGAAGTCCTGCTGCCAGGAAGGCGAAGAATGTCCGGTGGAATCCAAGCCTGGATTCGAGGTGAGAAGAACCTGAAAGCAGAAGGGACAGAGTCTGGGCCACTTCAGGTGACCAGGGGCTCGGTAGTCGAATGCCCACCGATGTTGAGTGCTTCAGGAGTGAAGAAGGGTTGCTTGACTCTGCAGCCACGGTGACCAGGAGATGTCGAGGACAACAAGAGTCCGGATGTGAGCTGTCCCACAAAGCATGTCAAGAGCTGAGGGGTCAATGTCTGGCTGGAGCACCAACAAGCCTTGGCAAATGCAACCCACGCGGTCAAAGGAAACAGGTTACGGTGAGGACCAGCAAGGTCCAGGGGACTCTCCAAGCAAGGGAAAGTCAGGGCACGTCTGGAACAACCAGGTAAGCCCAAGAATTAGCATGGTGACCCTCGCCAGGACCCACAGACCAACAGACCAGGGATCGCGAGGAGACCTTAAGCAAGTTTGCAAAGCACCAGCCCACAGGACACTCGTGGAGTGGAAGCCGAAAATTTTCAGTGCAAATGCTGCTGTGGGTCAGAACTACATGGAGTCCAATGCAAAAGCTCGGTAATTCTCACTAAGCATATGCAACTGCAAATGTATGTGGTGCACAGGGGTTCGGGTTGCACAGTCCCCACGAGGGATACTGGTCTCAGAATCACTGAGAGGGCAGATCAGCATCGAGGACCTTTGGGAACCCACCTCTTGTGTTGCTGAAATCTTCGGAGTCCTCAGGAGCTTGGGAGAAGCAAACCAGTCAGATGCGTTTAGGTGCCTGCTTTTGCAGGAGAGTAACTCCTTTATTCCAAGGGAGATTCTTCAGTCGCCCAGCATCGTGCAGGCAGTCAAAGTACTTGGTTTCTTCTTACCAGAATCTTGTCCAGGTAAAACCTAAAGTCCTGTGGCCAGGTTACCCACTTTATACCCGTGGGAAGGGGTGGAAAGATTCTGTGGACCCTCCTAGGGGAGGGACAGGACAGAAGGGTGGTTGCACCCATGTCCTTTGTCCAGTTTCACGCCAGAGCAGGAGCAAATGGCTCCCAGAACTGGTTTGAGCTGGACTATGCACAGGGACACCAAATGTGCCCCGAGTGCATACTTTCTGGCACTTTCAGAGTGCACCCACCCAGCCCCAATACACTAAACTCTGTCTGGTAGGTGGTCACACCTTCCTGTGACAGGACCCCTATTGTCATGCCTTCCTCTGCTCGAGCTTGGCTCAGCAGCAGGAGAGCAGAATCGTGTCTGTGGCTGGCCGCATCCATTTTGTGCTGCACAGGTCGAGAAAGCTGTTACCGGGTAGACCGGTGGCCCACATATGTCCCTTTGGATGGGTGGAATCATAGCTCTCACACCAGTTACTGGCGCGGAGGTAGGATTCCAGGGTGTTTGACACCAAACACAACATGTTTCTAAGCAGCCGTTTTAAAGTTAGCATTTACCGCGAGGTTATAATGCACTTAAACATATATGCCTGGCTGCATCACAGACAACCCCGTAGAATGGTCTCCGAAGTGTGCAGAGGGGCTCTGCTCATGCAGGGGCACCCTGTCACGTAAACCCAAGTACCCTGGCTTCAGGACTGTTAAGGCCTACCATAGGGGTTGTGTCAATTTGGATGGTCTCTCAGGGGCGGCACAATACATGCTTCAGCCCATGGGAGGCCTCTGGGGTACCTATTCCCTGGGTACATGGTGTACCATATACTGGGGACTGATAAGGGTACCCCTGAATCCAATCTGGAGTGTACCTAAAGTCCAATCCAATCCAAAAATTCTTTATTTCGGTCATATAGACCATAAAAGACACAATAAAAACATTACAGACAATAAAACATTATTAAAAATACATTTGAATAAAAACGGGTCTCCCAGCAAGGTATGGGTTAAAATTACATTTAGAAGATTCTTTAAAAAGTTCAAGGAGCTTCAGACAATTTTTTTCCTTCTAATCAACCAAATGGCCATAAGAAATTTGGAAACAGCAAACACAATGTGGCCCAGGGTACTAGTTTTCAAAATCCTGTATGCTTGTGCATACTCTCTGAATCCCAGGTTCTTACAGATTGGCGCTATCCAATATTTTCTGGGCCTTTGGTATGCAGGGCACACAAACAAAATATGGGGGTCATCTTCCACATGGTTGTTACAGCAGGGACATATTTTGTCACCCCCATTTGACCACTTCGAAGTGTATGAATTAATAGGTAGTGTGCTATACCTCCACTGAACATACAATTTCCTTGCCAGGATGGGAAAGATAAAATCCATAAAAGGTTCGAAAACGTAAGAATTTTTGGATTCTAAAAATTGCAAAGTTAAGGTGCCACTATTTTGAGCAGCCGTCAGATGTGCAAGGGACCTGGCTTTATAGATTTGTGCCAGAGCCTTGCGCGAGATTGCACGGCAGCCTCGTGCAGGGTCCTCCCACAGAACACGGAGATTAATGGCAGACAGTTCGTTTTCCACGAAGGTAAGCCAGGGGATTTTACCGCTAGAGTTTAAGCTCATGACATGGGTAAGATCCTCCCTATAATGATGGAGTTCGTCCGTAGACCAGAGCCTGTGCCAGAACTTCACTGGCTTTGACACAAGCTCCTCTGCGATAGGGGGGAGACCCATGTCCATTCTCAAAGGCTGGAGTGGCGTGGCACTTGGAAGGGCTAGAAGGCGCCTTAGAAAGCTATTTTCCACTATTGATAGGCCCTTCACCGTTTTATGTCCCCATAGCTCACTGCCATACATGGCCGCTGCCTTGGCCTGGGTCTTATAGGTTTCAAGGGCCGGGCTTATGGGCTTGAAGGAAGAAGTGTTAGCCACTTTCAGGATTGCACCCGAGAGTTGGGATAGTTTAGCCTTGGATCGTACTATCTGTCGGTCCCATGCCAAGTTTTCCTGCAATATAACCCCCAGATATGTGAAGGTGGACACCCTCTCAAGGCTAGCGGTCCCCAGGGTAGGATTAGGCCTAGTTTTAGTTGGTGGGTTAAAGATCATAAACTTGGTCTTTTCTGTATTCACCTCCAACCCATGCTGGTGGCAGAAGAGATCAAAACCATCCAGGATCCTCTGGATCCCCATTGGCGATTTTGAAAGGAGGAGGGTATCATCGGCGAACATGATTGCCGGTACCCTCCTACCTGCCAAACAGGGGGCGTCGTTGTCCTTGACGTTTTCCAGATGTGAGATGACATTATTGATGAATAAACAAAACAGGGTCGGTGCCAAGACACAACCCTGCCTCACACCTCGGCACACAGGAAACCTGGATGAGAGTCTACCATCCTTCCCACACCTAACTTGCGCATAGTTGTTCTCATGCAGCCTGACCAAGATGTTAAGTAGCTGGGGGGGAATACCTAACTTTTCCAACACCTCCCAGAGTTTCCTGCGCGGGACTAGGTCAAAGGCTGACCTCAGATCCACGAAGACCATGTACAATCTCCCGCCCTCGATCCTCACCGTCTTCCAGTAGAGGAGAACTAGGCGGAAGATCTGGTCCATGGTCGATGTGTTTCTCCTGAAGCCAGCCTGCAAGGGACTCAAGATGTCATTTTCCTCGACCCAGTCTAATAGGTGGTTCAGAATGAGGCGCGCAAAAAGCTTTTGGGGAACATCTATCAGGCTGATAGGCCTGTAATTTGCAGGACTCAAGGGGGACCCTTTCTTATAAATCGGAACTATTTCAGCCCCTAACCAGGAGAAAGGGATCGCCATACCTCCCAAGATGGCATTGAAAAGGACTAGAAAGTACTGGGCCCAAATGTCAGGGTGATATCTGAACAAGTCACCGGGTAACTTGTCCAGCCCTGGTGCCTTCCCCAGCGCTAAGCCCTCCAGTGCCAGCTTCACCTCCCCCAAAGAAAATTCCAAGGCCACATCTGGCAGGCAAGGGGACTCTACCATCATCCCCTCCGACCAGAGAGTGGATTCTTGATATAGAGACCCAAAATGAGCCTCCCAGACAGAGGGGGCAATATTGGGTTCTACTGCAGACAACAAATCCCCTGTTCCATTGTTTACAAGAGCCCAAAATTTTCTAAAATCTTTAGATTTGAGGGCTCCAGACAGGTCATGCCAGTGATTCCAATCCCACTCTGCCCTTGCGTTGGCCAGTGCTGCCTTGTACTCCCTCCTAAGGGCAGCGATCTTCACCTTATCACTACCATCTTTAATTGCAGAAAGAAGCTCAGACTTAGTTTTCCTACAAATGGAGGTATACCAAGTCGGAGCACGAATCTTTTTCCTTCTAATAGGCAGGGCCGGGTTGAAGACATCTGCGAGGTCCCTTACTAGGGCCTGGTGAAAACCAGATAGCCTCTCATTATAATCTGCGGGTCTAGATTGGTTGATGAGGGCGTCCACCTCCTGGAACCTAGGGAGTGCCATACCATAGAGGTTTGTTAAAGCTTCTTCTTTCTCAACTATCTTCCCCCATTTCACTCGCCGCCTGCTTGTGGTGAGTAATATGTCTCCCTGATCGGTTGCAAGATCAGTAGTTGGCGTCCCTAAGGCAGGGGCTGGGTGCTGGATCTCCAAGGAAAGGGCATTATGGTCACTGTCTATCCTCGGGATCACTCTAAAATCTAAAACTTTAGGCCACAGGGAAATATCTATAAAAATGTAGTCCAGCCTTGACTCATGGCCCTTTTTGTTGAAGGTGCACACCGAAGGAGTGTCAGAAGGGGTGCGCCCATTACACGCCCTTAGTGCAAAATTCAGGGTGAGAGAAGTAAGTTGTACTGCCAACGGAGACCAAGCTTTGGGGTAAGGTGATGAAGAAGGAGGGACTCCCCAATGGTCATCCTCGGCAGTAAAAGCACCCTCCATTAGGCCCTCCAGGGGTTCAAAGTGGCAATTAAAATCTCCTCCCATCACTATTTTCAGGTTGCCTGTCAATTGCCCCAAAAAAGATGAGAGATCAGCCAGAGTGGGAGATTCTTTGCCCACAGCGACAGGTCGAGAGTAGACATTAACAATAGCCCACGTGCTTTTGTCAGGCCAACTGAGGAGCACACACTGTATGTCCGGTGAAAGTGTATCCATACCAACCACCTGGCACCCAATGTGGCTCGCCACCCAGATTGCCAAACCTACCGAGGGTCTCCCTCTCCCATTCGATCTTGCCGGGATTTCAAAAATGTCATATCCCCTCCTAACCTGAGGCGCCCTGGCCCATGTCTCTTGAAAGAGGAGTATGTCACCTTTGCTAACCAAAGTTTCCCACTCTGGGATATTCACCTTACTGGAGATGCCAGCTACATTCCAGGACAGAATGGTCAAACCTGGGCCTTGGAATTGAGGACCAACTTCACTAAGTGCAGACGGGATATCAAATGCAGAATTACCCAAGTCACCCAAGCCAATGGTAATGGGCGGCCGAATGGGTAATTCAGCAAGCTCCACCAATTGCGTTGCAGCAGCAGATAATGTATTTGGTGGATCCTCATCTAACACTTGAGTGCTTCCCAATGTGGTCCCTCCATCTTTTGCAGGGGCCAGGGACCTTTTTTTATTTACGGGATCGGATGTACCTTCCCCCCTGGATGAAGACCCATAGGCAGAAATTATCGGGTGTTGCGGAATGACCCCCCTTATTGGTCAATCTACTAGGTCCAGACAGGAGAATCTATTCTGAAGGACAAGATTACTATGGACAGGCAGTGAATTAAACTTGGGTCTGTACCGTGAACCGTCTACGGCAAAGCCCACTCTAGTCCAACTCTGTTCCCTCCCCACTCCTAGATTGGAAACATTTAGATAGAAATGCGAGAGAGACACTACGTCTATGTTGGATTTATCCGGCCTTACCAACCAGTTGCAAATGTACGGAGCAACTAGTGGTCTTTTAAAGCTAATTATGATACAGTCCCCTGCCCTATTTTTGGGGGTAGTTCCAATCCATGGGATCCTTCTGACCATCAGCACATCACCTTTGATATTAGAAGGGAGGGGCCTGTTAATATTCAGCCAGCTAATTACTTTATTACGAAGTGAGTCCTGTGGCTCTCTGGTGCCACCAGTGAGCTCAGGAACTCCCACCATAATCGCTGTATAAGGCACAGCCTCGGGGGGCAAATTAACCGCCCTACGTCTACTATTAGGACTCATGGGGCGATCAGTATAATCATTATTGGCTCGCCCCCCACTCGTTGGGAGGGATGGTGTTGGTTGTTTAGATCTTCTAGGTGCCGGAACAGGGGGCCTAGACAGTTGTAGAGGGAGCAATGGGGGAGCATGGCTACTTGTATCACTATCTTGTGCCCCAACCGGGACCTGTATGCTTGTTCCAGCAGTAGACGGTCCAAACCCTGCAAAATCCAGGGGAGCCGTCTGTGCACCTGGACCCAACCCCCTGCTAGGACTAATCCTATTATGTGCATCTTCTAAAGCCTTAAGTCTATCAACTATGGAATCCAATTTTGCAGACAGAGGCTCCAACATGCTCCTAAGGATATCCCTAAAAGAGCCAATCAGAGCCTCTGCTGCATTTGGAGGATTTCCTCCGAATACAAACGGGGCAGAACACCCAGGTACCACTTTGACTAATGGCGGATCTGAATGATCACAGCCAATTCCTGGGGAGATAACCACGGAAGAAGCCGGAATGGCAGAGCTAGCATCTAATATTGGGTTGATTTTATCTACTTTGGCCCTTTTTGCCCCTCTTAGTTTCCTTAACCTTTTCCTTTTTGAAGGGTGGTAGACTCTCCTGCCTACGGGATCAGTTGGCGCTGCAACCTGCCCTTCATCCTGCACTTCAGATATTTCCGCACAATTAGTATGCGGAGTGGACTCCAGCACCCCCGAGGGACACAGAGACTCACTATCCCTCAATAGATTGGAAGGGGTCCTAAGTTGTTGGAGGACTGTCTCAATTGTCTGGTCAATACTATCCATAAGAGATAGATGGGTGGCATCAAAAGGTGTTGGAGTACTAATATCAATGGATGAAGAGTCCGAGGGGACCATTGATACTGACACATTTTCCACACTTGCCTCAGGGAGAATGACTGGTGGTGTGCGGCCTTTACTAGCCGCAGCACTAGTCTTAGGAAAGAATTTGTCCAATGTGCTAGAGCACTGTTGGGCAGCCTTACTCCTGGATACTCTAGTGGCCATGGCGGGCGGGACAGTCAAAGGCACAGGCTAATGGAGTATAAAAATGAGCCTTGGGATGATGACAACGTTAGAGAGGGGGCCCGGTCCGGTCTCTGCCGGCCTCTAACGGCCTAAGACGGCCCGCTCTTTGCCCGGTCTTCGCCCGCGCTGCGATCCGCGCTGCGAATTCGCGTGGACTGAACTAAGTAGTGAAGGGGGCGGGGCTGCCGGAAGAGGAACAGGTGAGCTGGATGAACGGAGCCCAATGCTCCCAGGTCCTCGCAGTCCCGGTGAGTTAGACAGTTCAAGGGCCCCACAAGCAGCGTAGCGTCCTGGGCAGAGAGAGCAAAAGGAAGACCCAACCTTCAGCGCGCCAGCCGAGCCTTTAAGTAGTGGTAGTGATGAAGCCTGCGAGCGGCACCCGTGCAGCGGGGGCCACGAGGCGTGGCGTCGGACTGATCAGCGGGAAGAGGAACAGGTGAGCTGGATGAACGGAGCGCAATGCTCCCAGGTCCTCGCAGTCCCGGTGAGTTAGACAGTTCAAGGGCCCCACAAGCAGCGTAGCGTCCTGGGCAGAGAGAGCAAAAGGAAGACCCAACCTTCAGCGCGCCAGCCGAGCCTTTAAGTAGTGGTAGTGATGAAGCCTGCGAGCGGCACCCGCGCAGCGGGGGCCGCGAGGCGTGGCGTCGGACTGATCAGCGGGAAGAGGAACAGGTGAGCTGGATGAACGGAGCGCAATGCTCCCAGGTCCTCGCAGTCCCGGTGAGTTAGACAGTTCAAGGGCCCCACAAGCAGCGTAGCGTCCTGGGCAGAGAGAGCAAAAGGAAGACCCAACCTTCAGCGCGCCAGCCGAGCCTTTAAGTAGTGGTAGTGATAAGCCTGCGAGCGGCACCCGCGCAGCGGGGGCCGCGAGGCGTGGCGTCGGACTGATCAGCGGGAAGAGGAACAGGTGAGCTGGATGAACGGAGCGCAATGCTCCCAGGTCCTCGCAGTCCCGGTGAGTTAGACAGTTCAAGGGCCCCACAAGCAGCGTAGCGTCCTGGGCAGAGAGAGCAAAAGGAAGACCCAACCTTCAGCGCGCCAGCCGAGCCTTTAAGTAGTGGTAGTGATGAAGCCTGCGAGCGGCACCCGCGCAGCGGGGGCCGCGAGGCATGGCGTCGGACTGATCAGCGGGAAGAGGAACAGGTGAGCTGGATGAACGGAGCGCAATGCTCCCAGGTCCTCGCAGTCCCGGTGAGTTAGACAGTTCAAGGGCCCCACAAGCAGCGTAGCGTCCGTGCCCTTCTCGTCCTCGCTCTGGCACCTCTCCCCGTACTCTCCTTCCACAACCAGGCAGACGTTAAGGTATCCAGAGCCCGTAGCCAGTTCCAACCTGCGAGCCCTGCAGCCTCCCGGTCCCTGGACAGCCTGCTCGT
This sequence comes from Triturus cristatus, assembly GCF_964204655.1. Lineage (NCBI taxonomy): Eukaryota > Metazoa > Chordata > Amphibia > Caudata > Salamandridae > Triturus > Triturus cristatus. The sequence goes on along the minus strand of NC_140592.1, from coordinate 508,264,340 downwards.
CCCCTGCTCGTCCCCAGTCCTAAAGTACATGCATATCAATTTAAGGGAGAAAGCAGATAGACTGGGGTCCTGGATAGCAGGATCCCAGTCAGACTAGGCCAAAAACAGTGTGACATCAGCAAAAAGTGGGGCTACCCATAAGAAGCAGATACTACTTTCCTACATGCGTGCTGAAGGAAGTGACCCGATTAGGGTCACCCGGGTCACTCGCGACCACCTCTCAGCCTTCCTCACAAATGAAGAGTCGGTCAGACAGTAGAGAATACAAACCAAAGATATTTATTGAAAGTACACTCAAGTGGAGTCCGGTATGACCAGCCTCCTTAGATTGCTGCAGATCACTAAAGACACGCCCAGACTGGAAATTTCCAGTCGGTAGCTAGTGAATAATGAAGTTACAGAAGGATGAGTTGCAATCCCAGGACCGGGTACATGTTATCTCAGAGCCAAGGTTACTCGGCCTGCACCTGCCGCTCTAAGTGTGGGAGTTGGCCTATCTAGCAAGAAAGGTATGCTATTACAAAAACAGTCTATTCATTAGCACAGTAAAGTTCAGCCTTGGAGAAATACAAAAAGAGAATTTAGCAGCTGCTTTCTATTGAGGCAGACAAAGTGAGACAGAAATTAGTTTCAATCATGGCTCAAAATGGCAGCTCAAATGAAAATGGTGCTGCGAATGCTAACTTTACACAGAGCAATGCACTAGCAGAATGAATGCATGACATTTACATTTCAACAGTGCTTTCACTTTTAAGCTTACTCCCTGGTCAATAGGCCATTGACCTCCAGAGCCCTGACCTGATTACAGGCCTGGTCTCACAATAATGTAGGTCCAATGTCTTCTCCAACAATGCTGTCATACCACCGAACAACAGCACCAATTATGCCACAGCTGCAAAGTGCCTTCTGGCCATATCTAACATGTGCTGTGAAATACATCTCTCATCCACCTACTAGAACTCAGATGAAGCCATCTAGAGCTGATAAATCTCCCTTGGTCCCTCATAGGAAGCTAAAGAAACTCCCCCTTATTGGACATGAACAACTGCAGTAGTCCCGTTTATTCAAACCTTGCTGATTTTCATGTGAAGGAAGGTTTCTGGCAGTCAGGCTGAAGTATGGTCTTCCTCCTGTGACTCCACCACCTCATTGCTTCTGTCCACAGACAGTCAGTCAGTCAGTCAATTATCTTTATTCGATTATTAAAAATCATAAAAGAGCAAAAATACATGTCACCATTTCATCAGATCACAAAATTTTACAAACAAACATTATAAAAGACACTAAATTTTACAATGAGACATACATAAATATTTAAAAAGATGATAAAAAGAAGGGTTTAATAAAACACAACTCATTCAAATAAATGAGAAAAGAGGAAATTCATTTTTCAGAGATAAAGTGCCTGTTCCTTATGCGATGCTTATTTAAGCGTGCTCCTGCAACTAGAAAACTGGCGACAGAAAAAGCTACTTTAATGTTAGGAAGATGTTGCAAAAACAGCAGGGCTGGTTTTACCTGAATAAATCCCTGATTACGTAAAATAGGAAACAAATATATTTTTCTGATCTCAATATAATGACCGCAAAACATAATGAAATGCATCGTATCCTGTGTTGAGAAATGATCGCAGTCACATGGTTCAGCATCATCAGGTCTAGTCCAGGTTCTGAAATTGCCCAGTATAAAATGAATTAAATCAAAACGAAATCTCGTTAGGAGAAAGCGATGGTAGGGATTTGTTACCAAAAAGAGGTATGATTCCATACCTGGAACAGAGGTAAGCATACAGTGTTTCCTTACCATGGTTTTTTTTAGCTCTATTGCTTCCCTCTCCAGTGCATATAGATTTGTCAAAGTATTTTTGACTAATTTTAGATCTTCATAGATTATTCCATCTGGAGATGAGAAGAGCTCCGGGCGGCCTGCTAAAATAAGCTGAGTTTTCACATATCTTAACCATGGGATGTTAAGGGCTCTGTCAAGGGCTAAACAATCTTTTAAAATAATATGATTTAGAGTAAGCTCCTGGTTGAGCCAGGTTTTTAGCCAGCCAATCACTGGGGCCAGTTTTAGAGTGTCAGATATATAGCCCAAGCCAAGCTCTGTGTGCAATGCGAAGGTCGGGGTTGATTGGGGAACAGAAAGCAGAGATCTCAAAAATTTATTTTCTACGTTCTGTATTTTGGCAGAATTAGTATATCCCCAAATGACAGAGCCATACTGGGCAACTGACAAACATTTTGCTTTATAAACTTTGATGATGCTTTCCATAGGGCGGGCGCCCAGTTTTTTGGCAAAGCCTAGCAGCCCTGCGGCCGCTCTAGCAACAGCGCTACTTTTGACCAAAAGCTGGGGGCCCCAAGTGCCCTTTTCGTCGAAACTTACACCTAAGTATGGAAAAGAAGGGACTCTCTTAACCTCCTTCCCCGCACAATAAAATGTTAGCGACTTTCTTTTCCTACCTGCTGGTCCAGCAATCATTACATGTGATTTTTCCGTATTAATTTTCATGTCCAGTGATGACATAAAAACTCCAAAAGATAAAAGAAGTTTATTCAACGCAACTCCAGAGCGTGCTAAAAGAACATACATAAACAAAGGGATCCACCCGCAAGTGCAATAGATCAAGAGACTCCCGTTCATACCATGTGTGTCCCACGGTCGTGGAGAATACACATTAGTTGTTAAAATACCCCTCACACACCAAAAGGGCCCTTGGTGTCATGCTTCATCATAGGGGTCTTCCCGCCCCTCTACGGGACGGGGCGTGCTACGACCAACGTATACGTGGGAGCACTGTTCTTAATGAGACTACTATGTGTAGTGCAAGGGTGTGCAAGGAAGGGTCAGGAGTGAATGGAGAGTGATTTAAAAAATACCTGGCTCACTGGACTAGGAAAAAAATTTTTATTCTGCCATCTAAGCTGGTATTAGTAAAAAGGTGGGGGTGGAGGGTGTATGCCTCAATGAGCTTGACCTCCTGGTGTCAACATGTTTCGAAGCTTCCCCAAGCTTCTTCGTCAGGACCTAAAAGATCCCTTCCAACGACGCACTGTGATGTGGTAAAAAATAGTAGGTGAAAAAATCAAAGAGGAGGTAAATAGCCTCCAAAAGTTGGTAACGCCCCAATGGGTCTTATATACTCCTATTAACCTAAAAGGAGAGAATGGTATGAATGAGAGATACACAAGACATTTTTGTAATATGGATAGAAGTTCATTCCGTCGTGTTAGAACAGTGATCTGAAAAAGGAAGTGAATGATGATCGTCTTCTAACGCTATCACGTGATCTGTGATAAAAATACTGTGTGACATACTACATCAAAAACATAACATAACAAAACACAACATAAAACACACACTCTATTCAGAAAGGAAACGAAGTTCCTGTAGGGCGAAATATAATAGTGGTTGTTTGCATGCCCAACAAAGCAAAGAGTAAAACATACTTGCTGCAAAAAGACCAATATCCTCATGAGCTCAATTACCGAGTGGTTGGAGTGCCAAAATTGGCTACCTAAGTAACGGGAGAAGAGACTGTAATCCAATCGTCAATATTGCAAAGGTACATCCTCCACCTGCCGGCTGTGCCGTACTTACGCCTCCAAGGATCAGTGTCCTGCCCAAATAACCACCCCGGTCGGCTCCGTCGATAAATTCAGACTGGAGATTTCGTAGTTTAAATACCCACACCAATCAGGGAATACGCGCCAAACAGCCCCGTTTGACGGACCAATAGAAGGCAACCTGCTCGCAAGTTAGTGGAAACCTGCAGGCGCTGCTTCACGGGACCCGGTGCCGGAAGTTACAAGCGGCCGGGTCACCGTGGTGAGATCGCAAAGGACCCCTAGGGGGAGAGAGGTGTCTATGTAAGATGCCTGATAGAACGCTGACGAGACACAATTAAGAAGAGGGAAACATGTTCCAAACTGCGTAAATAGACAGTTAAAATCACCAGATATAGGGAGAGGGGGTTAAGTGTAAGAAAACAAAAAAACAAATAAACTGGGAAAGGGTTCAGATGTGCATATATCGGTAGAGAAGTATCTCTAGGTGTCCATGTAGGATGCCTGAAACATGTTCCAAACTGCGTAAATAGACAGTTAAAATCACCAGATATAGGGAGAGGGGGTTAAGTGTAAGAAAACAAAAAAACAAATAAACTGGGAAAGGGTTCAGATGTGCATGTATCTGAGATACTTCTCTACCGATATATGCACATCTGAACCCTTTTCCAGTTTATTTGTTTTTTTGTTTTCTTACACTTAACCCCCTCTCCCTATATCTGGTGATTTTAACTGTCTATTTACGCAGTTTGGAACATGTTTCCCTCTTCTTAATTGTGTCTCGTCAGCGTTCTATCAGGCATCTTACATAGACACCTCTCTCCCCCTAGGGGTCCTTTGCGATCTCACCACGGTGACCCGGCCGCTTGTAACTTCCGGCACCGGGTCCCGTGAAGCAGCGCCTGCAGGTTTCCACTAACTTGCGAGCAGGTTGCCTTCTATTGGTCCGTCAAACGGGGCTGTTTGGCGCGTATTCCCTGATTGGTGTGGGTATTTAAACTACGAAATCTCCAGTCTGAATTTATCGACGGAGCCGACCGGGGTGGTTATTTGGGCAGGACACTGATCCTTGGAGGCGTAAGTACGGCACAGCCGGCAGGTGGAGGATGTACCTTTGCAATATTGACGATTGGATTACAGTCTCTTCTCCCGTTACTTAGGTAGCCAATTTTGGCACTCCAACCACTCGGTAATTGAGCTCATGAGGATATTGGTCTTTTTGCAGCAAGTATGTTTTACTCTTTGCTTTGTTGGGCATGCAAACAACCACTATTATATTTCGCCCTACAGGAACTTCGTTTCCTTTCTGAATAGAGTGTGTGTTTTATGTTGTGTTTTGTTATGTTATGTTTTTGATGTAGTATGTCACACAGTATTTTTATCACAGATCACGTGATAGCGTTAGAAGACGATCATCATTCACTTCCTTTTTCAGATCACTGTTCTAACACGACGGAATGAACTTCTATCCATATTACAAAAATGTCTTGTGTATCTCTCATTCATACCATTCTCTCCTTTTAGGTTAATAGGAGTATATAAGACCCATTGGGGCGTTACCAACTTTTGGAGGCTATTTACCTCCTCTTTGATTTTTTCACCTACTATTTTTTACCACATCACAGTGCGTCGTTGGAAGGGATCTTTTAGGTCCTGACGAAGAAGCTTGGGGAAGCTTCGAAACATGTCGACACCAGGAGGTCAAGCTCATTGAGGCATACACCCTCCACCCCCACCTTTTTACTAATACCAGCTTAGATGGCAGAATAAAAAAAATTTTCCTAGTCCAGTGAGCCAGGTATTTTTTAAATCACTCTCCATTCACTCCTGACCCTTCCTTGCACACCCTTGCACTACACATAGTAGTCTCATTAAGAACAGTGCTCCCACGTATACGTTGGTCGTAGCACGCCCCGTCCCGTAGAGGGGCGGGAAGACCCCTATGATGAAGCATGACACCAAGGGCCCTTTTGGTGTGTGAGGGGTATTTTAACAACTAATGTGTATTCTCCACGACCGTGGGACACACATGGTATGAACGGGAGTCTCTTGATCTATTGCACTTGCGGGTGGATCCCTTTGTTTATGTACGCTTTATTGGGAGGAAGTATCCACCTCCACCACTCGTTGAGTGGAACCTCTCTACTCCCCTCTTTGTTTTTCTTTCCGTGCTAAAAGAACAGCATCATCCGCGTACAGGAGGACAGGTATCTTTGTCTCACCTGCACGCGGGATGTCACTATGGGATGTTGACATTACTGCCTCAAGGTTATTAATGTATAAGGTGAAGAGGAGGGGGGCGAGTATACACCCTTGCCTCACCCCCCTCTCTGACCTAAAATGACAAGTGCATCTTCCTTCCCTAGTGACTCTAACTGAGGTCATAAGGTCCTTATGTAACTCAGCTAAGTATTCAACCAGAGGGGGGTCAAAGCCCATGGCCAAAAGGATCCCCCACAGCTTTGACCTGTTAACCAGGTCAAAAGCTGAGGAGAGGTCCATAAAGGCCATGTACAATGAGCCCCCCCTGGCGATTACGTATTTATTTAAAATTAATTCTAGGTTTAGGCACTGATCTAAGGTTCCTCTTTTGGCTCTAAAGCCATATTGTGCATTAGATAAAATACCCTTACTTTCTAAAATCAAGGTCAATCTACCTAAGAGGACTCTCCCCAAAATTTTAACACTCGAGTCAATAAGAGAGATTGGCCTATAACAGGCCGGGTCTGTCCTCTGTCCTTTCTTGAAGATTGGCTCAATGATCGAATTTGCCCAGCTAGAGGGGAAAATAAATTCCCTTGTGGCGTTAAAAATGTTAGTTAAAATTTTTGAGCTAAGTTCAGGAGCGCTCTTAAAAAAGTCTGCAGGGACCCCATCTGGCCCCGGTGCCTTTTTACAGAGTGTGTCTTTGATTGCTTGTTTCACCTCTTCCTGAGTAAAGGGAGAGATGTGAGTTGACGGTTTTAGGAGAGGTGTTTCGCGTTCTATAGTGGAATAAGTATGACTGTAGATATTACTAAAATGTGTCACCCACTGTTCATCTGGGATAATGCAATCAGCTCTCTGATTATCTAAACCCACAAAATATGGGTGATTTATGACTGCCCAAAATTTAGCACGGTCTCTCTGTATCTCGGGCAGTAGCAGATCATTCCAAGCCTCGTCTATTATCTCAGATTTCCTCTTCCTGATAGCTAGGTTATATTGTTTCCTCAAAAGCGCAATCAACACTCTGTCTCTAGGTTTAAGCTTTAGGGCTTTAAGAAGAGTTGAATGGGCCTTAGAACACTTTGTATCAAACCATTTGAGGCCCTTTGGTTTATTAAACTTTGCCTTTACAGTCAAATCTAAGTTGACTTGACGGCAAATAACACTATAAGCCTCAACCATAGTGACACTGGGGTTTTTGTTGTCTAAACAGATGGCTATTTCATCTGCGACTTTGGCCATAGTTTCCTGTAAAAAGGTTATTGGAGTAACTTGATCCCATTTGAGCCTCAGGTTTTGATCACTTAGCACAAGATCTGTCGCACACACTGTGTCCATCTTCCTGTTTCCCAGGACTCCTTGAGCTAAAACCTCTAAAATCACAGGATTGTGATCACTAAAAACAGAAGTTTCTACCTTAAAGACAAGTATTTCATGTAGAACTCTTAAAGATACAAAAATATAATCAATAATTGTGCCAGAGACATTACCCACTTATGTCGGTAACCTCAGATCATTTGGGCAGGTGCATGATTCATAAAGGTTGAGGGTAGCCAAGAATTCCAGAGCCTCTCCGCTTGGTGTATGTTCAAAATGCGGCGAGGAAAAATAAGAAAAATATTTCTCAGCTTCCCTCTGACAACCCGCCTGGCAAGGATGAATGTTAAAATCTCCCATAAGGATCACCTCGTACCCGTAGCAACTATTCTCGATATGAGTTGATAAGAGATCCTCAAGGGATAATAAGTGCTCGTTAGGAAATTGACTGGTCGGAGAATTATAAAAATTAACAAGTAAAATAGGATTACAATTTGGTGAAGTCAGTTCAACCATTAAGCAATTTTTAGATTTAAACTTAATATGTCTAGGTTTGCCTTTGACGTCAAGTGAAATATATACAGCCAACCCGTCCCTTGCTCTTCCTGCTTTGCTGGGATCTGCGGGTACGGAAAAATGAGAATAGCCATCTAGAGCCAAGCAATCTGACGTTTCCCAAGTTTCCTGAAAAGCAAGAATATCATAATTCCTGATTTTGTCCAACCAGTTCTTATCTTTAAATTTGGATCTAAGCCCAGCAATATTCCAGCTCATAAATCTGCAGGCTCTAGCGCCTGGAGAGGGCTGAGCCGATAAACCAAGAACAGGGTGTGGTCCTTCCCCATCATTGTCTTGACTTGGCAAAAGTCAATCATTTTGGTCCATAAAGGATAGTGGCGCAAAGCGGTTAAACAGTTCTAAGGGCTGTGTAACAGGGTTAAGCATAAAGGGTTGATGACGATGAACTGGTGCGTTGTTCCTTGCGTCTTGTCCCCATCTGGGGTGGGAATCCCAATTGGTATTCCACCCTGGGGCGGGAGTCCTTGGGATAGATACGTTCTGCTGTTCCCCATAAAAAAATTTCAAGGTGAGGGGGACCACGGTACCTTGTCTTCGTTGAGGGGGAAGAATGTTCGCAAGAATATTGGGGAGAACGTATTGATTCGAAAAGCTCACAGCCACACAGTCACCTTTAAATTTTTTTGGCCGATTTCCCAGCCAAGGAACCCTAGTTGCTGATTTAATTACACTTACTAGATGGTGCTGTCCCCCTGGAGCTAGCCGCATGTTACTAGTTAGCCAGTGTAGTGCTTTGCTACGCAGTGAATTAGAACTTTCCGCCATGCCACTTTCCAGCGGAGGGACATTTGCGAGGACTAGAACCACAGGTGTGGCTTCAACAATAAATTGCAGAGGGTCCGTAGTAAAAGTTTGAGCTTGTACTTGTGTTTGCTCTGGTGGAATATTAGCCGAAGGGGTTGGGTTTGTTGGAGGGCGTGGTAGCGTAGAGCCCTCAATAATAGCAGTCAAGGTTGATGGCAATGGATTCTCTCCAAGCAGTTCTGTTCCTTCACCAACACCCAAGTCACTTCTGGCGACAACTCCCCTAGAATTATTGCCCAAATGAGAAACTAACGCCGTTATATTTTCAATGCCACTTGTGACTGTATTTTGGAGGCCACCCAGCTTCTTAACCTCTGCTTGCAGTTTGTCAATCTTAGATATAAGAGGTTTAACAATGATGTTAATTTTAATCTCAATAAGATCTGCTATTTTCTCAAGAAGAACTTCTTCAATAGAACAGATAGGGTGATCCTCAGCGTGAGTCACTCGTAAGCATTTTGGGGTGATGGCCCTCTTCCGTTTTGACCCTGATCGTAAACCACCCCGTTTTAGAGGAATCTTTGTGCATTGACGCTTAGGTCTGACTGTATGACCTATGGGAGATTGGTCAAAAACAGAGACCTGAGACTGTATATCTTGGTCAGAGTCATTATCATTGTAATTATCTGCAATGCCCTCAGCGGGCGAGCCCTCCGAAGCCGGGGTTACATTATCCGGAGTGCCAGGTATAACTTGGGAAGCAGTGTCGACAATCGTGTCTGTACAATAAGCATCTTGCGTGATAGTTTCATCAGTCAGAGTAGTGACAAATGTGGGTGGTGACGGACAGAGCAAATCAGGAGATTGGCTCAGCCCCAGTGACTCCCTCCTTTGCATGTTAATATTTTGTACAGTCTGAACAAGATAATTATTAATCTTGTTTTGTTGAGCTCCAGCAGGTTTTTTAGGCATGGCTTGTAATATTACTAATATTAGGAAGGAGCGCAAGTAAAATATTGTATAGGCTAGGCTTACTCAAACAATGATAGCGGGAATGAATCCTGTAGCGTTTCTGGCCCTGCCCCTGCCTCCTCCTGCCGATGAGGGCCGTAGAGGGCCCGCCTTTTGCCCGGGCTTAGCCCGGCGCCGCCCGCGCGCGTCCTGCGACGCGGAGGAAGCGGATGGCTCTTAAGCGCCTCCGGGCGCGTGGATGACGTCCTTGTCCCGAGGGAGTCTGGGGGCTGTAGTCTCCCTCTGCTCCGAGCCGCGAGGTGCTGTGGCGGCGGCGGGGGAGGAGACACGCAGCCCAGAGATGCCGGGAGATAGCGAGCACAGGACCTGGCCAGCAAAGCGTCCGATGGCAGCCCCAGCAGGTAGGTGATCCGCGTTTCTAGCTAGGTAACTGAGAGAAGATGTGACATTATGGCCAGAGCTGCTGAATTTGGAGATGGGGAGCAAGGTTCGAGCTTCAGCGTCTGCTCAACATCCTGTGTTTCTCGGCAAATCACGTAACATCCTCATGCCTTGATCAGTTCATTTCTTTGCGGCTAGCGGGCGTCCATTCTCAAATACTTCACTTTGGTGTGTAGATCCTGCACCCCGGCTCAGATGTCAGAGGGCGGGCCCAGTCCAAACGCGGACCGGCGCAGACGGGCTCGCCCTTGGCCCGAGCTTTGCCCGGGCACACCCACGCGCGTCCCACGCTGCGGGAGCCCGCTGCTGTTTTTAAGCGCCACCTGGCACTGCCGAACCACGTGGGCGCCACCTGACGCTTAGGCTGCCAGTAGTTGCGGTCCCGCTGTGCTGGTCCCGGTGGGCTCAGTAGGGCTCCGAAAAATGCTCCCAAAGTGACGGTGTGCACGTGAAAGTGCAAGTGCTGTCTGGCAAAAGGGGTTCCCCACAGTCATATTGTGACTTAAAACCTGTTCCTCCACAGAAAACAAAAAGACTGAGTATATACCAAGACCTAAAAACATCCATAAATTACAAACCATTCTTGTATGTGTGGGTGACCGGACCCAGGAGGACACCTGTGGATTGCCACTGACAGAAGTCATTCTTACAAATGTTATGTAACTATAGGAGGGAACTTTCCTGGAGACTATACTAGTTGCTTTGAAAGGAGGCACTACATTTACAAGGGTCATAATCTCCTTTGTACCCTCTATCTAGATGCTAAAGATGTTACACCTATTGACTCTTGAGGCTGAGTGATCAGGGCATCTTCTACCTCTTCTATCCCTCAAGGCATGTAGTTAAAAAATGTTGATCCAGTAGATAGGATGATTATCCGAAAATATGCTATTTGGCATATATAATGCTCACTTTTTATGACCATGTCCAGTTGCCTATTTTGGGAAGAAGTCTAGGAATACCAGTGAATCAAATTTAATTCGGGGGGGGGGGGGTGTTGAGAGGAGAGTAGATGGTTTTTATACCATTATACTTGTCTCATCATAGCTCTAACAAAACCATGGCTAGGTGTTATGAGTAAACTACAATCGTCAGCATTTACCCAATCTATGTTGCTTCCTCCCTTCTGTAATATGGCCTAGTAACCCAATCCACGTGTAAAGTAATTTATGTGTTTCCTGAATACTAATCACCACTCTCCAAAAAGGAACAAATTCATTTGCTGAAAGATTAATACCAATTTTTTATGGGATAATATTTGATTGTATTAATGATTGTTTTTGGGTTACTGTTGCCTTTACCAATGATTGTTTGCTAAAACGAGAAGCACAGTCTCCACACGTGTTAACCGTTTTTTGGGAAGCACTTGTTGACTCACGTTTCTTCAATGAATGACATGCTTCATGTGTTTTTCAAATCAGGACCACGGATGCAGACACGTGAGAATCATAAAACGTGAAGCACGCCCTTATTCCGTGCAACTATAAAAACCCCACCCGTTTCCATCCCGATGCTTCGCTTACTCGTATCGAAGCACTCACCTGTTCCGGGATTCTGCTCAATCCGAAGACAGCAGCGCGTCCATTACCGGCACCTCCCTTTCCCGATTCAAAGAGAGCAGCGCGTCTTTTTCCGGCGCATCACTTACCTGATCCGAAAACAGTAGCGCGTTGGCTTCAGCTGGCTCCGGATTCTCCTGCGACCTGACGTCCTATCCGGTTCTCCGGTTTCGAGTCGGACCTTCCGCCGGCAGCTTCAGTCTTCAGTTCCTGCGGAAAAAAGAGAGAAAGAAACAAGAAGTTATTTTACGAGACGGTAATTTGCAATTATTAAATTGCTACTTCAAATACAGAAAAGCGGTAAGACTTACATCGTTTATTTAAACAAAAAAAGCGCAATTCAAACAAGTTGGGTTACCAATCTTTAGAGCCACTTAAAAGACTACTTCTTGCAACTATTATTGTAAAAAGGCTGATTTTGAATTTAAACAAAGACTGCCACATCCACGGGGACTTCTGTGTTTAGTGAAAATAGAGACTGCCAATAGTCAGAGGAATACTCTGAGTTTTCTCATGTGTTAATATTTTAGACTTACGTTTTGAGAGTGTATTGAAGCGCTTATAAAAACGCACTGTAGTGCTTATGAAAACGCATTGTAGCGCTAACAAAAACGCACTGTAAGGTCTAGAGAAACTACTTAATTCAGTGCACATTTAGTATTTTTTGTGTTGTCTATTTATTTTATTATCTTTCAGTTCTCGAATCCTTGAAGACAAGTCTGCTGAAAATGCAAGGTATGTTAGCACGGTTCAAAGAGCTAACAGCGCCAAAATTAACCAACTAACAACTAACAGTGTTACATTTACATTGGATTGACATTTTATGTCGTTTACCTTGAAATCTGATAGGAGTGACATTTTTTGTTTCTACAAAGCGAACAATGAACCAATCCTTTTAGGGTATGTTTTATGCATAAGAAAAAGAATGTTAATGTTTAATGCACAGTAGGGATTACGCCTAATCAGTATTATTTGTATTTTCGTAGATGTACGTCCCTTTGGTTCAGTGACGCTTCATTTTTGAGAAAACAGCGCATCTTATACCAGATGATAAACTGAAGAATCTTCTCAGTGTCTCTCTGTTTTTCTCATTCCCAATCCCCTTTCCCTTGGAGGTTTTTCAGAGTGGTCGGTACATTTCCTTGCCACCCTGTCTAGCCTTGAAGGGATTTGGGATCTATCGTCATCAAAGAAGAAACAATCAGAAGAGCAGGTGGGTGACTTCATAACAGAAAGCGAAGCCTAAAAAAGAACCCCTTCTCTTTGTTTCTTCTTTGATTTCAAAATCATGGATCTAGAGCAGGAAAGGTTGGACCCCTCACAACTAGTACAATTGGTTCGTAAATTAAATGAGGAAATGCAGGAGGTGCGGCAGGAGAATCAGGCCCTTAGACAAGAGTTGGACAGGACTGGATCCGGGTTTACATCTTGGAAAGATTCTCAAACCAGTGTGACTAAGCCCATAATAGCTCCTTCTAAATTCAATCCCACGGCATTCCCTTCCCAGCATTCTGCCGGAACTACTACAGATCAATCGTTACAAGTTACTGTGGTTACCCCAACATCTGTTCCCCTAGCAAATCCAGAAAGATTCCCAGGAGATAGTAATAGTTTTACTACATTCATGAGTCAGTGCCAGTTACACTTTTTATGTAAACCACAAGTTTTCACTTCAGACACTGCTAAAGTAGCTTTCATTATTTCGTATCTAGGGGGGGTAGCTGCTAATTGGGCCATGCCCCTGGTTGACGTTAATGATCCGTTGCTACACGATTTAACTGCCTTCAAGTCAGCAATGTCTAGTTTATTTGCTAAGCACGTCTTTATCCAGGCCTCTGATAATGAGCTTCTGAGTCTACGTCAAGGATCAAAAGATCTAATAACCTATGTAACCACCTTTAATAGGTTACTGGCGGAAACTCGTTGGCCTGAAGATAAGAGAGTTTTGTTATTTTATAAAGGCCTTAGGGATGAGTTAAAGGATTCCCTAGCCCATATTGTGAACTTACCGGATGATTACAGTGAGTTTGTTGATTTAGTGATTAAACTAGATCCTAGGTTAGGAGAATGAAAGAGTGAAAGACCCAGAGGGGACATAAGGAACTTACACTTTAAGTTAGAGAAAAAAGACGAAAACAATTCACACGTGGAGCCTATGCAAATTGGTGGTTTAAAAGGGCCGCTATCCATGGAAGAGAAAGAGCGTAGGCAGAAGAGCAATTTATGTCTTTACTGTGGCAAACCTGGGCATTATGCTAAAGATTGCCCAGTAAAATCCACTAAAAAGAAAACAATAGCTGCAATAGATGGGTTAGCTAAAGAGTCGGAAAACTAAAATTCTCGGGTAAAGAGGAGATCGTTTCTTCGAGATCAGAATCCACTCAGATCTCTCAGTACGCTACAAATGTTATCAACAACATCCCTAAACATTTCACGATACGAATTATATTTGTTATATCCAAACAGCAAAGACATTGATTACCTGTTTTGATAGATTCTGGAGCTACGGGGAACTTTTTTGATTTGACTTTGGCTCACAAATTAGGGATAACTCAGACACTAAAACCTGAATCGGAAATTGTAAAAGCAGTTGACGGGTCAGCTTTATCTTCTGGGTTAATCAGGTACCATAATCCACCTTTGACTATGGTCTGTGAAAATGGCCATACTGAAGAAACCAAATTTGACCTTATCGGTACACCTACGTTTGGAATCATATTGGGGGTACCATGGCTTGAATTACATAACCCAAAAATAGATTGGGTTAAGAGAACTGTGACTTTGGATTCTTCACATTGTAAAATTCATTGTTACTTAGAAACCCAAGATCCTGTTACACCTCTTTTTTGCGCCACTACAAATCAGGAATCTCTATCTATACCTGCTGAGTTCCAAGATTATGCCGATGTATTTTACCCCATTCAAGCTACTAAACTACCGCCACACAGAATTTATGACTGTAGGATCGATCTCATTCCTGGGGCAATTCTACCTTGTAGTAGGATCTACGCCTTAACAGAACCAGAGAATCAATACTTGAGAAAATACCTTGATGAATTACTAGACATCGGTTTCATTAGACACTCGACCTCTCCAGTCTCTTCGCCACTTTTTTTTGTAGCGAAAAAATCTGCCGATCTGAGAGCATGTATTGATTTCCGTGCAATCAATAAGGCAACTATTAAAAATCGTTATCCTCTGCCTTTGATTCCGGTATTACTAAACCAAGTCAAGGGATCTAGCATTTACACCAAGTTGGACCTACGAGGGGCGTACCATCTTGTCCGTATTAAAGATGGAGATGAATGGAAGACTGCCTTCCGTACAAAATTTGGTCTATTCGAATATACAGTGATGCCTTTCGGCCTTTGCAACGCCCCGGCGGCGTTTCAATATTTCATTAACAAAGTCTTACATGATCTCCTTGATGTATGTGTCATAGTTTACATCGATGACATATTGATTTATTTGAAAAATCAAGATGAACATACTGAACACGTTCGTGCAGTTTTGCAAAAACTACGTGAAAATTCACTTTTGTAAAGCTTGAAAAATGTGTGTTTAACACAACTAAGGTTGAATTCCTGGGTTATTGGTTGTCACCCGAAGCAATCACCATGGACCCCAAAAAGGTGGAAGCAATTTTAAATTGGCCATCCCCATTCTCTATAAAAGATATACAAAGAATCCTTGGGTTCGCGAATTTTTATAGACGCTTCATATCAAAGTTTTCAGAAATAGTCACACCCATTACTCAATTACTTAAGAAGGGGCAAAAATTCCAATGGACCTCTGAGGCGGAGTCTGCCTTTGTAAAACTAAAAAGAGGCATTCACCTCAGCACCAATTTTGATCCATCCTGATCCGGATAAACCATTCTTCGTGGAGGCAGATGCTTCCCAAACGGCCTTGGGGGGGGGTCTTTATGCAAAAAGATTCTGGAACTGGGCATTTGCATCCTATAGCCTTTTATTCGCGTAAATTACTGACTGCTGAACAGAATTACACCATAGCTGAGCGTGAATTACTAGCAATAAAAGCTGTCTTCCAGGAATGGGGACATCATTTATTAGGAGCCAAACACACCATCACAATATTTTCTGATCACAAAAATCTTCAATTCTTTTCCACGGTAAAGGCACTTACTCCAAGACAAATGCGTTGGTTGCATTTCTTTAGTGAATTTGACTTCCTCATTACGTATCATCCGGGCCCAAAACAACTTTTCTCTAATACTTTGTCTCGACTAGTTTGTGAAAAGAATAACGACATGACCACAAACCCTCAGAGCATTATTCCACCAGAAAAAATCAGTGGCTCTAACACAGATTCCCCAAAAATTATTCCATCTGAAAAAATCACAGCAACTACCCTGTCTGAGACCTTTTTGACCCAGGTTAAGAAAGAAGTTCAAAAGTTAAATCAACAACATTGGTTTGCTCAAAAAGACAATTCGATTCATGATGGGTTCCTTTTTCATAAGAATAAATTGTACATTCCCCACAGGGACTTGCAATTACAGGTTTTGAATTGGAACCATGATTCTTGTACAGCAGGACACCTGGGGGTCAATAAGACTCTAGAGTTATGTCAATGACATTTTTGGTGGACTAACCTTAAACAAGATGTCCAACACTATGTTAAGGCTTGTCCTGTTTGTGCACGACAGAAATCATCTCATCTGCCTCCCACGGGATTGTTACAACCTTTGCCAATTCCCCCCTTTTCCTTGGCACACTATTATTTTAGATTTCGTCACAGACTTGCCTAAATCACATAATTACACCACAATTTTAGTAGTAGTTGATTTATTATCTAAAATGGGACATTTAATTCCCTTATTTGAAACTACCATCAGCAACAGAGTTCAGTGACATTTTCTTGAATAATATTGTAAAACTCCATGGTTTGCCCAGTAAGATAATTTCGGACAGAGGCCCCCAGTTCGTTCTGGAAACAGTTGTGTCAACAATTAGGAATAGAAATAGCACTATCCTCAGCATATCACCCACCAACCAACGGCCAGACCGAAAAAGTAAATCAATATCTGGAACAGAGTTTACGTTGTTTGACCTCATCAATTACATCCCAATGGGATGAGGTTTTGCCTTCAGCAGAATTCTCATATAATAACAGTCATCATGCAGCCTTGGGTTGTTCACCTTTCTTTTTTTTAACTGGTTGGCATCCACGATCTGTTCCAGTACTATTTCCTGAAACAAATACTAACATGCCTGCAGTCACTGAGAGGTTAAAAAAATTACAGGACTTTCAGGAACAAGTAAGGAAACATTTAGTCAAGGATAAACAAAAGGCTAAAAAATCCACTGATAGACATCGCATTCCAACACCACCCTATAAACCGGGGGTTTTAGTTTGGCTATCAACTCGAAACATTCAGATTGAAGGCCCTAAAAAGTTGAAACCACGATTCATTGGCCCATTCCCTATTGAAAAAATTATTAACCCAGTTTCCATATGACTCACATTGCCCAAGGAGTATGTTATTCACCCGGTATTTCATGTGTCTCTGATTAGCCATACGATTCCAGTACTCGACCAGATAGTCCACCTCCGCCTATTGTACTAGGAGATCATCTTGAATATGAAGTACATCGCATTCTAGACTCTAAACGAATACGAGGTTGTCTACATTATCTGATTGACTGGAAAGGGTATGATGTGTCAGAGAGATCTTGGGAACCTGAATCTCACGTACATGCTCCTAGATTGGTAAGATCGTTTCATGCCCGTCATCCTGAAAAGCCCCGCCCGGTGAGGCGACCTTTGGGGGGAGGAACTGTTATGAGTAAACTACAATCGTCAGCATTTACCCAATCTATGTTGTTTCCTCCCTTCTGTAATATGGCCTAGTAACCCAATCCACGTGTAAAGTAATTTATGTGTTTCCTGAATACTAATCACCACTCTCCAAAAAGGAACAAATTCATTTTCTTAAAGATCAATACCAATTCTTTATGGGATAATATTTGATTGTATTAATGATTGTTTTTGGGTTACTGTTGCCTTTACCAATGATTGTTTGCTAAAACAAGAAGCACAGTCTCCACACGTGTTAACCGTTTTTTGGGAAGCACTTGTTGACTCACGTTTCTTCAATGAATGACATGCTTCACGTGTTTTTCAAATCAAGACCACGGATGCAGACACATGAGAATCATAAAACGTGAAGCATGCCCTTATTCCGTCCAACTATAAAAACCCCACCCGTTTCCATCCCGATGCTTCGCTTACTCGTAGCGAATCACTCACCTGTTCCGGGATTCTGCTCAATCCGAAGACAGCAGCACGTCCATTACCGGCACCTCCCCTTCCCGATTCAAAGACAGCCGCGCGTCTTTTTCTGGCGCATCACTTACCTCAGGGGTACTCATAGTACGGCCCGCGGGCCGCCAGCGGCCCGGCAAGCCTTCCCTGGCGGCCCGCGGAGCTTGCAGAGATCGTACCGGTGTTTTTTGTCATTTTTTAAATAAGTGTCACCAAACACCGCCGTTGCAGCAGCCCGGAATCCGAGAGGGAGCCGGCAATTCCAGCAATAGAGTGAAGCTGCGGGGGCGCTGAGAGGTGAAATACAACAAAGGCTTGTTAGCAAGTGAATGGTCTTTAAAGACCTGTGAAGTACTGGGGGCGGGTGTGTGTGTGCCTGGGCTGCCACAAAGGTGTGTGGGGGGGGGTATGCACTGCCAGCAACCTGCCAGGCCAGTGAGTGTCGTTGCAAATGTCCGATCCTGCAGCTTATTTTTCACAAGTAGCAAGTGTTTGTGATGCAGCTTCAGGTATAGGCACTAGGTGTAGTTTTTTTGGGGGGGGGCGGGAGAGGGAGAGTTTTATATAGCACGCAGGCACAGCATGGGGATTACTGTATGGTAGAGTTTCAAGCAGGCAGGACTCAAAGTAGAGTCCTGTATTGTGCATTCATTGCCCTCCCCCAAGGAAAACTGACTTGGAGGGTGCATATATATGTTCATAGGTAGGCGCATCTAAACAATCAGGAGCATCCACGGATACACGCGTGCACTTCAGCGACTCAGCAGCTTTCACTTTCTGTACTTTCTTACACTGAGGGCCAGCCCTTTACGTGATACAATAGTAACAGGTAACACTGGAGACTTGAAATAAAATACATATTAACTCCACAGATCATAAAGTATATACATTAAAAAAGGATTAACTGTCATGAATCTTGCATCATAAAAGTTAATATATTTATAAGGTATTTCATTTTAGTTAAACATTAGTTCAATTCCGGGAACAAAATATGTTATCAAAATTAAATCACAACCATGCTAAGAAGGTCATACCATATATAGAAATATTACCATGACCCTACAAATTGGCTCCATAAGCCCCCCAAAAAGGTCAAAGCAATCTTTCCAGAGTGGCCCCTGTACTGATTCTTCTCCCACTCTAATGCTGTTGCCCCATCTACTTCCTCTTTCTAAAGCTCACTTTCTAAGTTGTCATCACTTTACAAACCACAATCTGATAAACTACCTCTTTTCGAATCTTTAATTTACAATAAGAATTTGTAATTTGTGGAACAACTTTTCGTGTTCAGAGAGAGAGAGAGAGAGAGAGAGAGAGAGAGAGACTGAGACACACTGAGACACTGGACGAAGGCATCCGCTGCAGGGGCCTGTGTTCAAGCTCATGGTCACAGTTTTTTTTCTAGCCCCGCCCCCGCCCCCACTGACCCCGCCCCCACCGGTGCGGCCCTCGGCCACAAACCACACTCTAAATTTGGCCCCCGAGAGAAAGTATGTGAGTACCCCTGACTTACCTGATCCGAAAACAGTAGCGCGTTGGCTTCAGCTGGCTCCGGATTCTCCTACGACCTGACATCTTCTCCGGTTTCCAGTCGGACCTTCCCCCGGCAGCTTCAGTCTTCAGTTCCTGCCGAAAAAAGAGAGAAAGAAACAAGAAGTTATTTTACGAGACGGTAACTTGCAATTATTAAATTGCTACTTCAAATACAGAAAAGCGGTAAGACTTACATCGTTTATTTAAACAAAACCAAGCGCAATTCATACAAGTTGTGTTACCAATCTTTTGAGCCACTTAAAAGACTATTTCTTGCAACTATTATTGTAAAAAGACTGATTTTGAATTTAAACAAAGACTGCCACATTCACTGGAACTTCTGTGTTTAGTGAAAATCGAGACTGCCTATAGTCAGAGGAATTCTCTGAGTTTTCCCATGTGTTAATATTTTAGACTTACGTTTTGAGAGTCTATTGAAGCGCTTATGAAAACGCACTGTAGTGCTTATGAAAATGCATTGTAGCGCTAACGAAAACGCACTGTAAGGTCTAGAGAAAGCACTTGATTCAGTGCACAGTTAGTATTTTTTGTGTTGTCTATTTATTTTATTATCTTTCAGTTCTCGAATCCTTGAAGACAAGTCTGCTGAAAATTCAAGGTATGTTAGCACGGTTCAAAGAGCTAAAAGCGCCACAATTAACCAACTAACAACTAACAGTGTTACATTTACGTTGGATTGACATTTTATGTTGTTTATATTTCTTAAGGGGAGACACCTTGAAATCTGATAGCAGTGACATTTTTTGTTTCTACGAAGCGAACAATGAACCAATCCTTTTAGGGTATGTTTTATGCATAAGAAAAAGAATGTTAATGTTTAATGCACAGTAGGGATTAAGCCTAATCAGTATTATTTGTATTTTCGTAGATGTACGTCCCTTTGGTTCAGTGACGCTTCATTTTTGAGAAAACAGCACATCTTATACCAGATGATAACCTGAAGAATCTTCTCAGTGTCTCTCTGTTTTTCTCATTCCCAATCCCCTTTCCCTTGGAGGTTTTTCAGAGTGGTCGGTACATTTCCTTGCCACCCTGTCTAGCCTTGAAGGGATTTGGGATCTATCGTCATCAAAGACGAAACAATCAGAAGAGCAGGTGGGTGACTTCGTAACACTAGGTAGATCTCATTGATACAAACTAAAGCCATTTACATAATCATTCTCTCACCATTTGGTAGCTTTGGATAAACGTAAGATTTTTCCTGGAAGTGGTGGATGTGTACAAGAACTAAAAAAATCAATCAAGGAATTATTTTGAAAGAATGTAATTTCTAAATCGGTGTTGTAAAAAGGCAATATTTATTAGCTTGCCAAAAATTGATAAAGGGTTACTGCAGAAGAATGTTAGCAATTTCACTAAATGTTGGTTATCACATCTGTTAAAGGGAATACATTTCATGTTTATTCTGCAAGGACTGGTGATGCTGAGGACATACAGCCTCTGGAAAAGACAGTCATATCAGCTATTCAAGAAGGCGAAGGGAACAAAGCTAGGTATTTCCAGAGGGATGCGGAGACAGAAGCCCAAACCCAGAGCACAAGAAAGGACAGCTGCCAGAGGAGTGAGGGCTAAGAGTTGAGCTACATTCAGGGTGGAATAGTGGAGGTAAAGAATGACTCACTCTTTCCTTATAGATGGGGGAAGCTGAAGTTCAAATAGGGGATGCGTGGATTGATAAACAGTTCAAACATCACATGCAAGCCACTGGAAAAGGAATTAGGGAGGGTTAAGCTTTACATGCCAATTCCTCTTCCTTCGGCCATCCCTACTCAGTCCCTTGCACTTCCTTCTATGTTGCCTTTCTCCAGTGCTCAGTTTGTAAAATATTAAGTGCCCGGGCTCTGACCAGGAGGCCACTGCAGCTTGCACCACCCATCGCCCTTGTCATCGCTGCCAGAGCTATTACTAACCATCTCTCTTGCATGTAAATATGACAGATCAGATTATTTCAGGTCCCCCAAGCTATTGGAATGGCTGTGGAGGCAGGTATTAGCAATTTGTAATGTATATTGTATTCCCAAACAACCGTTGTTCTGCTCATCGCTAAATTAGATGAGTTGCGCCACCATGTGGTACACTGTTCTAAGTATGGTGTTGACAATTAGGTACCGTGCCGAGCACCGGAAACCAATTAAGTGCCGGTGCTGAGCACCGGAAAGCACCAACTCAAATTAGGCACTGCCTCTCTCCCCTTGATGAAAACTTCACACCCTTCCCACTCTTTGCTTCAGTTTCATTCTCTCCTTCCTTTTTCCCGAACCATGCAACACCTCCTTCTCCCACACTGAACTCTGCATTCCCTTTTGCATTAAATCTCTGGTGGTCCAGTGGCTCACTTTTCTCCTTATGTCATGTGTTAATTTAAGTGGCCTTATTCTGTCCCCTCAATCAATTGCCATTCACAAAAATTGCCCATTATGTAACCCCTATCCCTCCTCTTAAGTCATCATTTCCCACAACCTAGCAGTAACAGCCCCTACCTACTCTCCCTCCCCCAAAAATAAAGTCTGGTCCCACATGGAGACCTCGTGCAGCCAATGTTGTGGCTTATGACCCGCCCACCATCTGAACGATCAAAGGGTCTCACCATTTGTCACACTACCAGGTGGAGATGTTTACGGTCAGAGTGTTAGAAAGCAAAATTGAGTTTCTCTTCTAAGGGCCATTGCACTGACATCAGTTGCTCTATCCTAATTTTGATGACGCACCCTTGACCTGCCTGTGGTGTAGCGGGTGCACACCCCATTCCCTGCACCTAGCCCCATCCACATAGCCACTCTTAGTCTTAATTTGTGATTTTTTTTATCTCTTATAAACTCAGAGTTACAGTACCAGAAGGCAAATGTTTTTTTTTTATTAATGTAGAAAAGGTACTGTAAGAGTAAAGGTGTCACCATTTAGGCATTCGTGCTGAGTCATATAACCCAGTTAATCATGAAAGCAGATAAGAGATCTCTTCTTTTATCTTTACAAATTCCATGTAACCCAAGAGTCTTAATTGTTTCAAAGGAAGATACTTTTGGTGCAATGTAGTTTTGGCGATACAAGGAAGCACTTGCAGCTTGAAACAGTTATAGTGAGTTACTACTCGCCACTAAGTCGGAGATCTTCTTGATTAACATAGGAACAAATGACTCAATTTGTGGAGCTTCGACTTTCTGGTGACGTACATGAATTTGACACCCCTAAAATCCAAGGCCACTTTGACTTGCCCCATAATTCCGATGGGGCATATAATGGGGGTTACCAGACCCATCCAAATTATGGAATCTGCAGATCAGGTGTGTAAAATTGGGTGGAGTATGCCGGTAGATTACCTGGGGGAAGTGAAGAGAGATGGGACCAAGCGGGTTTCCATAGTTGGTCTACAGTGCAGGCATACTGGACCACTTAATAACGGAATGGCTGGAGATCCTTGCAGCTTGCATCAAATATCGATCAACCAAAGATCTTTACTTATGCAAGCTGCCGTAGAAGAGGAGATATAAACAGTAAAAAACACAGTAAAACAGTTTATAAGTACATAATGAAAAGAGAATTAATTAAAGAATCAGGTTTGTTACATTGCAAAACGAGTGAAAGACGAAAAAGAAATGTCAACATTTCAGTGAACATTGCAGTTAGTAACCCGACCAGGCAAGGGTAGAATATTATCTGGGCTCATAGATCAATTGAGAGACTGTGCAAAGGTAAGCAAAATGCAATGTTCTTCCCGCATTCATAAAGTGCAAAACTAGCAAAAGCGAGGCAAATCAGTTGCAGCACCATGCCTAAAGATTAGAAATGAACAATGGGCGGACTCTACCTCAGTGTCACCTAAATTGATAAATAGAGGACTACGCTTTTGCCTGAGTAGTCACATTGAATATAAATACCTCGAAACAGCGAAGACTATGTGCTGACTTGTTTCAGTTTGCAGAATTCTGCAGGCTTCCATGTGCTGCCTGGTACCTAAATTCGAGCATACTGGAACTACCCATTTTGCCCAGGCCTTCTTGTACACAGGGCAGCAAAAAAAGGATATGTACCATTGTCTCATTTGAGGTTCCACAAAATAAGCAAGCCTGTTCTGTTGGTCTAGTTTAACGGGCCCAGTTAGCAGTAAAGGAATGCAGTGGCAGGGTCCCAAGTTTAAATTTAATAAATTGCTTCTTAGCGAGTACGTGTTCTATCACATCTAAGTAATACTCTGCTTTGTGTCTGTCCATCAGGAGGACATTGTCTGTCAAAGTGCCTAGAGAAGACCCAGTTAAAAGTAAACTCACTTGGGGGCGTGGCTTGGCGCCCGCTGGTGATGGCGGCGTTCCGGTGAAGCTCCGAGGCAGCGGAGAGAGACCACCCGGTTCCCGTTCATCTAGCCTGGGGACAGTTAGCCGAGGGAGTGTCGGAAGATGCCCTGACACCCCCAATGCTCGGTGGAAGCATTCTTGGAGTCCCGCGAAGCTGCAATTTCTGTCGTAAGTTTTGACAGGAATCACTCGATGCGGCCGCCATCTTGGATTTGCCGAGTGACGCACATTTGCTGCGGTTTTACAGCGTTAGCCTAATGCTCCTCATGCCTAATTCCACACAACTTTAAATGACTTTCTTTTTGCCTGTTTTGTTAGTTCCTCTCATTTGCTTGGAGCCATTATATCACTGGAACACATGTTTTCCCTGAAGGGCGTATGGAAGCAGCTTCCACATGAAATTCTCCCGCTCCATACAGCTGTTTCTGCTTAGTCAGCTCAGTATTGACTCCATCGTTGCTGATATGGACCCCTCTTTGGCGTTTTACTAGTGACATGTTGTGATATTGTAGCTTACCTGGTGGCTTCCTGCGCTCAGCTTCATCGTTCGCAGTGGACACTTGTGAGGTGGGCGAGAGGTCTTTTCTCCTCACCAATTTTCCAGCCTCATTTTTGGTTGCGCAGTGAGTGGGTGCCATATCCCTACCATTTGGCATTGTATGGCCACTGTTTTTTCCCCTCACAGCTCCCTTGAACGGCTGTGAAGTTGTCTGCATTCTTTTCACGAGCTATCAGATATCATCGCACTTCTGTCATGTTATATCCTATGTAGCCTCCGTCTCTACCTCCTGTGCCCTCTGCTGAGTTAGCCATTTTACGGCTTTGTTATATGGGCAGATTTAAGTCAATGTCGCGCTTGCCTCGTTCCGCCAAGCCCCAGATTGCGAAGAACTCTAAGGTTTTTTCTGCTTTTTCACAATTGGAAGATTCTTTAAACTCGTCTGGCTCTGATACGCCAATGGATCCTCCTAGGAACCCACAAGACAACTCTAAACCTAACACGAAGAGACTCAAGTCAAACTCTCTTTCTCCTCCAAAACATTCAGGGCCAGTATCCATGGAGTTGTTGTTAGAGGAGATAAGATCCTTGCGCCCATTCATGGAAGAGACCAATATTAAACTCCAGGTTCTTACAGATAATTGGTCGCAAATGGAAACAAGAGTATCTTCAATTGAAAAGTCTGTTCAGTCCTATCAAGAGACTTCCTCTGCGGTCTCCACCCTGAAGTCTCAAGTCTCAGATCTTCAACAGCAAGTGGAGCAGCTGGAGAACAGGAATCGGCGCAATAACCTTCGCATTTATGGTCTGGTTGAAGGCCTTGAGGGTTCCGATCCAATCGTCTTTTTCAAGTCGTTCCTTCCCAAGCTCTTGCATCTGCCACAGGATAAGGTCCTCAACATTCAGCGTGCTCACAGGCTGGGTCGACCACCTCCTTCTACTTCTTCCTCTCAGAGACCCAGAGGGGTTATCATCTATTTTCTGGAGTACACCGACCTTCTGATGGTTTTAGCAGCAGCCAAATCTTCTCCAAACTTAACCTGGTCTGGTTCTTCCCTGTTCTTTGCACAGGACTACGCCAAGGCTACTGCTGCTCGGCGAAAGGCTTTCCTGAACTCTAGAGCGGATCTGCGAGCAATGGGGGTGCGATATGGCCTTTATCACCCATGTCTGTTCAAAGTCACCTACAACAACAAGACTACCACATACGAAGATCCAGTGCGCCTACAGAGTTTCATTAATGCGCACAGGTCATCTGCTATGGATTCCTCCGGACCTTCATCTTCTGCTCATGGCTGACTCCTATTTGTATTTGCCTCATATGGCTATTGCATTTTCTTCCAGTTCATCTGAATTTGTTCCGATTCTTTGTCTTCCTGCTGTGTTAAGTATTCATTATCTATGTATGATGGTGTTCCCTGTTCTCCCTGTAAGTCATGGCTCCGACAGGCTCCCTTGATATGTTTTAATCATTTGTTTCTCCCTTTTTTCGTATCACAGGTTTGTGTTCCCGTACGTGACGATGTCTCTCGATCCCTGCCTCGTTGTTCCTGGATGTGCTGCCCTACCCATGTGGCTCCTTCCTCCCTCCACCCTCTCTCGTATTTCTCCTCCATAGGTATGTTTTTTCCCCATTCCCTTCCTTGTCTTCCTACTGCATCCGTTGGTCT
The DNA here is from genome assembly GCF_964204655.1 of Triturus cristatus. Taxonomy (NCBI): domain Eukaryota; kingdom Metazoa; phylum Chordata; class Amphibia; order Caudata; family Salamandridae; genus Triturus; species Triturus cristatus. The sequence goes on along the minus strand of NC_140592.1, from coordinate 508,238,651 downwards.
TTCCTCCTCTTTTTCCCTTCTCCTTCTTCCCTTGTTCGTGTTTCTATTCAATTGTTTATATTGCAATTCAGCTTCTTTGACTAGACCCTCTTGTCTATATAAGGGTTACATTTCTTGTTCTTCTCAGCTTACCCATTTTATAATTTTTTTCCTCTCTCTGGTTTTTTATTCTTGCGTCCATAATGTTTCCCTATATTCTCCTTTTTATTCTCCTCTTTGTGCTAATGCCTTTGCTCTCACTTTTGTTACGAGTTGTACTCTTTGCCGTTCTGGCTACTCTTCTATTCCCACTTCTCCCTTACTTCTGGCTTCCTGTGTTATCTTCGACGCTGTTGCATTTTCTTCCTCTTTTCTTGCTATGGCTTGCGCTCTTGATCGCTTGCTTCCTTTTTTTCACTTCAGCGTGTTTGTACTGGCTTTTCTTTTATCTTTCTATCCCACTTCCTCTTCATGGGTGTTCCTTTCAATAGCTATAATATTTAAATGTTTTGCAGATAAGTTATTGTTATGTCATTGAATATAGTATCATGGAATGTGAGGGGTATTAATTCTCCGATCAAGCGTCAGCGGATTCTATCACACCTCGCCAAACTAAATGTTGATATTGCATTCCTCCAAGAAACGCATTTGAATGAGGTAGAGTCTGCTAAGCTTAAACGTGGTTGGGTCGGTGAATTGTTTTACTCACAGGGTGATGGCAAACGCAACGGTGTGGCAATCCTCTGTCGTAAATCTCTTCCCTTCCAGGTCCTGGCACATGAATCGGATGATTCTGGCCGATGGGCTTACGTCAAGCTATCACTCAGAGGTGCTCCAGTTTCACTCCTTAATGTTTACGGCCCTACTATGGGCGAGCCTTCTTTCTGGGCTGATTTTTCCCCACTTTTAACTAAATTTGTGGATCATAATTTTATTCTAGCGGGGGATTGCAATCACCCTCTTGACCCTTTTATCGATAGGAAGTCCATGGCCCCTTATATTCCTAACAAACCTCATAAGCTGTTCTGCCATGCTATTTCGCAACATAAGTTGGTAGATTCCTGGCGCCTTTGTAATCCAGGGTTGCGGGAGTATACTTTTTACTCTCCTTGCCACCAATCCCAATCACGACTTGATTACATCTTTGTTTCACACAACCTCACTCAATCACTCTTACACTCCGAGATTGGCCCGATATTACTCTCTGATCATGCCCCTGTTCTCACAAGCGTCAATATAGTCCCTAAAAATACTGGCCCTAGGAGATGGCGTTTTAATAACTCCCTCCTTCTCGATCCTAAGTTTATGTCCACCTTTACTTCCTTTTTTGATGAATTCTTTCTGATTAATGATGATGCCACTCTTCCTGATCACACTATTTGGGATGCTTTTAAGGCAGCAGCACGTGACTTTATTATTCGTTACGTTGCGGACAAACGCAGAACTGCTCGTAGACTCACTAAAACTCTCCTTTCTGACATCAAGAAACTGGAACATGAGTATTTTACCTCTCATTCTGCTGATAGCTTGACAGCCCTTGTTGCAGCAAAAATGAAATTTAATGAGAAGTCTACGGAGGATGCCTCCTTGTACTTACTGAAATCGACAGCTAAATTTTACGGGGGCCGGAATAAAGCGGGAAAGCTCTTGGCTAATTATTTGAAGGTTAAACATAATAAGTTGAATATTGAATCCATTTATGACTCCGATGACACTTTAAAACACATGGATGCCGACATTCTCGCTGAATTTTCACGTTTTTATGAAACTTTGTATACATCTGAAACCCACTCCTCTCCCACCTCCCTTGCCAATTTTTTCTCAAATATTCACGCACCACCCAACTTCCCAATTGATCTCTCTTCTTTAGAATCCGATGTCACTCAAAAAGAATTACTCACTGCACTGCAACACCTCAAACTTAACAAAGCCCCTGGCCCTGATGGTTTTACTGTCGAATTTTACCTTCACTTTTCCAAATTGCTGATTCCGCGACTGCACTCCCTTCTCCACAACTTTATTACTCTTGGTGCTTCCTCAGGGACATTCTCGGACGCCCACATCTGTCTCATACCTAAGCCTGGGAAGGACGCACAATATTGCAAAAACTACAGACCCATATCATTAGTCAATATTGACTATAAACTCTTCGCTAAGGCGCTGGCGATCCGCTTAGATCATCTTCTTCCTGATCTCCTAGGCGAGGAGCAGTCTGGGTTTGTCAAAGGCCGATATATCACGGATAACACTAGACTCCTATTCAACATCCTGTCAAAGTCTTCCCGTTGTCAGTATCCACTTGCTGCGATTGCCCTCGACGCCGAAAAGGCTTTCGATCGGGTCGAATGGCGCTATCTTTTTCATACTCTCACTTGGTTTGGTTTCGGCCCTAGATTTATTTCTTTAGTATCCCTATTATACTCTCATCCCAGAGCGGCGGTCTATGCGAATGGTCAAATTTCCTCTTATTTTGATCTTGGTAGAGGCGTTCGCCAGGGTTGCCCCTTGTCTCCCTTCCTCTTCAACCTCGCGTTAGAACCTTTTCTGTCCAGGCTACGTCAGAATCCCGCCATTCATGGTTTCCAATTTGCAAACACTCATATCAAACTTGCTGCTTATGCAGATGATATTTTACTTTTTCTTTCTAACCCCACAGAATCCGTCCCTGCTTTTATGGCCGAAGTTAGGCAGTTTTCCTCTATCTCTGGGTACAAGCTTAATCATGACAAATGCGAGATTCTTCCCCTGACCAAATTTACATTTAAACAGGATTTCAGTGAATCTCGGTTTACTTGGTGTCCTTCACATATTAAGTATCTGGGCCTACACATTACCCCCTCCATTTCAGACACTATCTCTTTATGCATGTCCAAATGTACACAAAAGATTGCAGACCTCACTGCTAGATGGCATCCCTTATACCTTTCTTGGTGGGGTCGTCTCGATACTATTAAAATGATGCTCTCCCCTATTGTTCTCTATACACTTTCCAATATCCCAGTGTCTATCCCAGCGAAATTCTTTACAAAAATTAACTCAGCATTATCCTTGTTTCTATGGAATTCCAAAAAACCTAGAATGTCCCTGGTCAGGCTCATTCGCCCTGCATCGGAGGGTGGTGTCAATTTTCCTGACTTTCCTGCATATCAGAAGGCCTTTTTACTATGTCAAGCCTCCCTCTGGTTACTTGACCCCTCTTCTCCTTGCCCTCTATGGGTTAAGGTCGAACGTACTCTCCTGTCTCCATTCTCCTTTGCAGAATATCTTGCTTTCTCTCGTAAGCCCTCTTCGATTCCTACTTCTATTCATAAATACACTCTTAAGCTTTTATTGTCTGTCACTCCTGATCCCCCAAAGACCACTGCTGACCTTCTTTCTTCCCCCATCTGGCATAATAAATATCTTTTAATTGGTGGTAAGCCCGTCTATTGGAAAACTTGGAGAATCCGAGGTTTGATCTGGATTTCGCAGCTCTTCTCTGGTCTTACCTTTCTCTCTTTTCCTGATATATGCTCTTCTTATGGCCTACCCTTGTCTTTTCTCTCTAAATATCTTTTGCTTAAGGCTGCTGTATTGGAGATTTTCGAGCGACTCTCGGTCCTCCCATCTTCCCCTATTTCATGTACTCCTACCTCTCAACTCCATTCTTTCCTTCGTAACACTCCTAAAGCATCCCTTATCTATAAGCGCCTCCACTCACATGAGTCCACTAGACCTAAATCCAGTGTTGAGCTTCAATGGGAAGTTGACTTCGGATTAGAATGGCCGACATCTCTTTGGGACAAAATCTGGGTAAAGCTGCGTAAAACTTCTAGAGCGGCTTCCCTGACACAATCATTATTTTTTATTTACAATAGACTACTTCTTACTCCCTCCACAATGCATAACCGATTTCCCACTACACCAGACAAATGTTGGTCATGTGATTCTCCCAATGCCACCTTATTCCACATGTTATTCCTTTGCAAGCACGTACATGCTTTTTGGTTACAAGTATGGGCTCAAATTAATGTTATCTTTCACACCTGTATTCCTCTCTCCCCGTCCCACCTTTTCTTAGGTAGTTTATCCCCTGATTGGGACAATGCTGACATGTGCGTTCGTATTGTTGATTTATTATTGGCCGTTGCCTTTCAACAGATTACTGTTAATTGGAAAAGCGCTACCAACATTTCTTTTAAGGCGTGGTGGTATAATGTCTGTCATAACCATAGACTTGATAATGCCTTTGTCTTTCCTATTCAATTAGCAGCTAGGCGAGCTGACCTATGGCTCCCCATTACGTTATATCTAGACAACTGTGCTGCCTGTTCAACCTCTCCATCACCTGTTCAGCAAGAGGTTCCTAAACCCCCATGATACCCTTCTCACATTCAGTATTTGTCAACATGTTGTTTTATTTTCATGCTCTTCGCTTATACTGATTTTTTTTTTTTTTTAATGACTGATGTAATATCCTTGTTTCTTTTTCAACACTCATGATTAATGTTTTACCATTTTTGATGTACACTCTCCTATATGCATTGTATTTTCCTATCCCCTCCCCTCCCTCTTCACCTTCTCCCTCTCTTCCCCCCTCCCTCTCATATTGATATTTTGTATTGCATCTCTCTTTTTTGCTGATCAATAAACTTCTTTCAAACTTAAAAAAAAGTAAACTCACTTTATACTGTTTAAAGTTTCTCTTAAGGATCTCTAGACCCGGGGATGTTCAGTATCTCCTTCAAGCCTTGGTGGTAGGAATACACCTCAGGGGTGGTCCAGGTTCTTCTCCAATATAGGATCGGTCTGACGCCAATCCCATCGGAGATTGGTCTGAGCTCCATATCCAGCCTAAGGGTAAGCTATAGGGTGCAATACGGGATTCCAACAGCAGCCGCTGGAACCAATTCTCCGAAGTCAACAGGGCATTAACATCCTTAAACCCCCATAGCTCAGCACCATAAAGTGCAGCACCCAGGGCTGTGTGGTTGTAGATTTGCATCACTGGAGATATTGGTCTGAAATTGTTGCCCTAATAATCTGATGTTCCAGTTTGAGACTGAACCTTGAGATGTGTAAAGCCTAATTTAGCTGTTCATTGAGGGAGATCCCAAGGTAATCGAAGGTGTGCACTTGTTCTGGAGAGGTCCCCTTCAAAGTAGGGTTCAATATAATTGTGAATCAGGGATTAAACACTATGTATTTGGTTTCATCCACATTAATTTACAGACCCCTCAGTCTACGCAAACTACTGAATTTATCAAATATTTTCTGAAGACCTGTTGGAGATTTACACAAGAGGAGCATGTCATCTGCAAACATTAAAGCGGGGGCCTTCATGTTATCTAACCGTGGGACATTGCTCTCGCATAGATTTAGGTGGGCTACCAAGTCATTGAAATATAATTAAAAAAGGGTGGGGTTAGGATGCAGCCCTGTCCAACCCCTTTATTGACAGGAAATGGCTGATCACTTCTCCATTCTGACCACATCTGACCTGGGCAAAATGATACTTGTGGAGCCTTGCAATATGTCCAAAGAGGTAATGAGGAACGCCCATGTCGGCTAACACTTGCCACAAAATGGACCTGGGGACTACATCAAAAGGAGACCCAAGGTCCACAAACACCACGTACAATTGTCCACCCTCAAGGGCCACAGTTTTCCATTATTGTAACTGGAGCCTAAACACCTGATCAAGGGGGGAGGTAAATAACAAAATCCCACCTGTAGGGGAGTAAATATATCATCAGCCTCAATCCAGTTCTGTAGTCTATCGAAAATAATTCTGCTGAACATTTTTTGTGTGCTGTCAATAAGGCTTATGGGCCTATAGTTAGTAAAAGAATGGAACCTGTATAATTTCATCCCTTGCCCAAGATGGGGTAATAGCCGTCCCTCTCATGATAGCATTAAAAAATAACGTGAAGAAAGGGCCCCAGACATCACTCGCAGCCAGGAACAGATCACCCGGGATCTTGTCTATTCATGGCGCTTTGTTGGGGAGAATTCTCTTGATAGGTGAGCACACTCTCTGAATCGTGATGGTCGGAAACTCCACGCTTGAAATCACATCACATGATCCTATCATGATAGAACCCATTTCAACCATTAAAGATACGCTATCTCCGCCAGGCAAACAATACAGACTGGAAAAGTGTGCTATCCATTCAGCAGTAGGACTGTTGTTCTCATTGGTGCAGTGTCCCTCCTTACTCCCTGTGGCCCCCAGATTCCAAAAAGTGAGGTGGTCGCCCTCTTATACAGCAGCCAGTAGACCTTCCCGCTTCCCTTGATGCCATTCTTTTTTTGCCTTAATAATGGCTTTTTTATAAGCCGCCCTGCCAAATTGGTTCCACCCTTAGGGTGGCTCCTTGTATAAATTGAAAAGAAAATAATTAACTTACCCTCTTGCTATGAGCCCTCACCTTCTTACTAGGAGAATATATATATATATATTAAACTAAACCAACAATAAAGAAAACATCCAGCACTTACAAGGGTCCTTGCTATTTTTTCTAGTCCGAGTAGAAGTTGGAAGCGAGGTGTTATATATATATATATATATATATATATATATATTACCTACTGGCGGTCGCCAGTAGGTAGTTATAGTTAGGACCGAGTTTCCATAGGAAATCTCAAAATTCTATTTTGAATAACTTTGGCGCCGATAGGCGAATCTTCGCGAAATTTTCAAAACTAATGGGGCGCTCCGTTCAGCTCCTACCCTGAAAGTCTCGGGTGATTCGTCAAGCGGGGTCTGAGAAAAAGGGGGTCCCAAAACACGTTTTCCCCATGGATTTTTCCATAGGGACTTTAGTCGCAGCTACAGCCCGAACGGCTGAGCAGAATTATGTGAAATTTGGCAGAGAGGTAGCCATAAGGTCCATGAAGTGCCTTTTGCAGGTTTGGTGTAAATCTGTAAAGTATTTCCAGAGAAAATAGCATTTAAAACAATATATATATCTATACGCGCGCAGGGTGCGCGCACCGTGCGAGCACACTAACGTGCGCGAGCGTAATTCTGATTGGTGGTTACATGTTAGTCAACGTTCGAATCGGTCAAAATCAGGAAGTGTTGGCCGCCATTTTGTTTGTTTTCAGTGCGAGAGTGAAAAAGGAAGGTGGCGAACGTGAAAAGGGGGCAGGGTAGAGAGTTCCTGACCCCCTAGCCTTTGTCAGGGGGTCCCTGAAGGACCCCGAAGGCAAAAAAAAAATTATTATTTTTTTTTAAATCGCGGGGGTGCGCGCACAGTGCGCGCACCCTGAGAACCCCCCCCAAAATTTTTTCTAATTTTTAATACGTAGTTTATTGTAAAATAAATATATAAAAAAAATAATAATACATAAATTAGCATTTAAAAAACCGTACAAATTCACTGAAAAAACCATAGGTTTCACACACGTTATAGTTAGGAATTAGCATTTAAAAAACCTTGCAAATTCACTTAAAAAACCATAGGTTTCACACATGTTATAGTTAGGTGGATATTTCACTCGTAAAAAACCAATGAAATTCCCCCGTTATAGTTAGTTCAGATAACTATAACTCGCGCGACCGCCACTCTATCACAAGGATGATGTCATCAGTGATGTCATGAGTGATGCCACTGGCCATGTCATGAGTGATGTAATATGTGACGTCATGTGCAGTGGATTGCGGGCGCGCGAGTTATAGTTATCTGAACTAACTATAACGGGGGAATTTCATTGGTTTTTTACGAGTGAAATATCCACCTAACTATAACATGTGTGAAACCTATGGTTTTTTAAGTGAATTTGCAAGGTTTTTTAAATGCTAATTCCTAACTATAACGTGTGTGAAACCTATGGTTTTTTCAGTGAATATATATATATATATATATATATTCAGTGAAAAAACCATAGGTTTCACACATGTTATAGTTAGCTGGACATTTTACTCGTAAAAAACCAATGAAATTGCCCCGTTATAGTTAGTTCAGCTAACTATAACTCGCGCGCCCGCAATGCACTGCTGATGACGTCACATATTACATCACTCATGACATGGTCAGTGACATCACTCATGACATCACTGATGACATCTCAAATGACATCACTGATGACATCACTGATGACATCATCCAGTGAATGTGGGTTTTTCTGAAAATTAAATATGTTTTATATATGTATATCTCAAGGTCGATGGAAGAATAAATGGGTATATAAGTGTCTAAATGGATGATTTGTTTTTGAAAAATTGATTGTTTAACTGACTGATTAAGTGTATGATAGTGAATACATGTTTTAGTGAGTAATGTTTAAATATGTATATATCTGTATCAGTCTCTCACTTTGTGTATAAGTGGCTGCATGGGTTGGTGAGTAGCTACATGGGTGTCTATATAGGTTATTAGTTGGTTTTTTGAGTATCAGTCTGAGTGTCTGCATGGTTCGGTGGGGGGTATTACGTAGTGCATAGGTGCATGAATGAGTGACTCACTGTTTGTATGTGTTGAACAGACCATGTGTGCAGGACTGCATGGGTGGATGAGTGTGTGTATGGGTGTGTTAGTGAGTGAATGACTGTCTCAATAGTGTCTTTATGAGTAACTACATATGTTTAAAACTAGTATATGTGACTATTGGTGTATATATGTGAGTATATGCAAGGGTGAGAGATTGGAAGAGTTCCTGTATGAATAAGTATGTGTTTCTATAAGTGATTGTTTAAAAGACTAAGTATGTGTAAGTTTCCGTAGAAGTAAGTATGGTGGTGTGTGTATAACTGTATATGCAAGTAAATGTATGTTTGATTCTTTATTAGCACGAGTGACTATGTGTGTGAGTAACTCTATGGATGAGTGGCATTGTGTAACAGGATGTATAGGTGTATGAGTACATATGATGAGTGAGTACATGTATGAGTGACTGTATTGGACTGTTGGTGAATGAGTGGATGTGTATGTGGATCTTAGAATTACTGAAGAGGTTGTTGTAAGTGGTATTGGTCTGTCCATTGTTTTGAAAATTTTAGTCTCTATTTTTGAATGTGTGTGTCAAAGGTTATATTAGGGTGAGAGGAGGTCTGCCACTCTATCACAAGGATGATGTCATCAGTGATGTCATCAGTGATGTCATTTGAGATGTCATCAGTGATGTCATGAGTGATGTCACTGACCATGTCATGAGTGATGTAGTATGTGACGTCATCAGCAGTGCATTGCGGGCGCGCGAGTTATAGTTAGCTGAACTAACTATGACGGGGCAATTTCATTGGTTTTTTACGAGTAAAATGTCCAGCTAACTATAACATGTGTGAAACCTATGGTTTTTTCACTGAATTTCTAAGGTTTTTTAAATGCTAATTCCTAACTATAACGTGTGTGAAACCTATGGTTTTTTCACTGAATTTCTAAGGCTTTTTAAATGCTAATTCCTAACTATAACGTGTGTGAAACCCATGGTTTTTTCAGTGAATTTGCAAGGTTTTTTAAATGCTATTTTTTTTTTTTTTTTTTTTTTTCTAACATATTTTTAATTTAATTATCTTACCTTTTTATAAAGACTATGATTACATTTTTAAAATTCTTTAATATGTTTTTTTAAATATATTTTTTAAAATAAACATGTAAAATTTATTTGCAGTACTTTTTAAAAAAAAAAAATATTTTTTTAGTACGCGTACCGTAAGCTCACGGTAAGCGTACGGTTTACGCAACGTCCGTAATCTATTTACGCTGCTTGCGTATAGTTACGCACTTAGCGTAGCCGCGTGTACTGCGCGTGGGACGCGTGCGCGCTTACGCCACACGCGCACGTTACGCGGAAGTGTCGGGTAGTGACTGTTATGCGCATGCGCGCAAGCGCGTGTCTTTTTTACGCGCATGCGTACTTTTTGCCGTAAGCGTACCGTAAGCGTACCGTAAGCGTACGGTAGGTCATGTGATCATGAAACACAACTTTTGATTGGTTGAAACTACTTTCAGTTCTAGAACTCTCCTACACCACACCCATTCCCCTCATTTCTGCTTGTGATCCCTTGGGAGAAGGAGCTGGTTTGTCTTTGGGATACGATGGCAGAACAGCAGAGCTCTTCTGAGAGTGAGGCTAGCACTAGCAGCACTGTCTTGAGGCAGAGATCGAGGAAACAAAAGCCCTCTTATGTATGGGATTATTTTACTTTTCCTGAAGGCCAGCAAAAGGTAAATGCACCCTTAGTGACTTGTAAGCTGTGTAAGCGTGTACTTTCTAGAGGTAATCCTAACAGGAAGTATTCCTTTGGGAATCACACCATGAAGAGACACCTCCAGGATGTACACAGAAGGACACATGGTCATCTTTTTGGAGGTAACTCTTCAGAAAGACGAGCCAGTACATCCACAGTAGCTCAGCCTGGACCATCATCTGCAGGGCTGACTCCTTCTTCTGCAGGTCAGGTGAGCCCTTCATCTGTGGGGGGAGAATCTCCTTTTGCTGGCCCTCTGGAAATGAACCCTCGATTTCGGAAGGTTGATATTCATTGCACATTTTGTAAAGATCTAATTTGCCATAGGGAGACCAGTGTTTCCCTAGTGAACAACAAAATAGATCAGCACATTTGTCGCTTTGAATAATTTTCCCATGCTTCCTTTCCTCTGTCCCTGCATGAACACAACGGTTCTTTTAAGAGCCAACCTTATCTTTCATCTTTTTTTACGGTGCGCGTACTTTTTTTTTTTTTAAAAAAAACACTAAAAATCATTTATCACATTACATTGTCCTTGAGAGACTACAATTATTATTATTGACTTACCATACTCACTGAAAAAATATTTATTCATTTGTTTTTTTAAAAAATAGTTTTAAAAATGTTTGTAGTTTTCGAAAATTTTCTATATCTATCTGGAAAAAAAGAAAAAAGTATTAATATTTTTAAAACATTTTATAATACAGTACACATATTTACATTTTTTTCCAAAAAATATTTTTGCCTTATTTTTGCTGTTTTCAGAATATATTGCATTTCACTATAAATTGTGAAAGCAATTGCATTCATCATTTTACAGCGGGCAAAAAAAAATACCAATCACAAAGATTGTATTAAAAATGCCCTGATTCTTTTTTTACTTAAACTTAACATTATAGAAATGCATAATATTGTAAAATAATATCATCTAATACCAATAGTTATTTCTTTAAAATACCGTCTGATATGTTTGTTTCAGAAGTATAATCACAATATTATATCTCAAATAACTCCAAAATACATCTGATTTCATTTCCTTTAGACCAAATAGTAATTTTAAATTTTTTTTTGGAATAAATTTCCAACGGTAATCCAATAAAATTCTAAAGTTTAATTTGTCCAGATCTCACCGATTCTCTGTAACATTTTGGTTCACGAAAATTTTTTGAATAATTTATTAAGTCCACAATAGAATTGGTTACTTTTCCACATGGCCAAATAGTAATTTTTTAAAACATTTTTGAAAAAATTTCCAATGGCAGTCCAATAACATTCCAAAATTTAAAATGTGCAGAAGTTACCGATAATCTCTAAATTATTGGTTTTTCAAAGTTTCATTAAAAATTAAAAAAGTCCACATTACAATTGGTTATCTTTCCATTAGGCCAAATGATAATTTAAAAAATCTTTTTTTTACAAAATTGCAATGGTAATCCAGTAAAATGGTAAAATTGTTTTGTCCAGATCTTGCCAAGTCTCTCTAAAATTTAGGTTTCAGGAAGATTAGATAGGAATTTGCTAAATCAAAAGGCAAACGTTGTTTGAAAATCAATTGGGAATCATTAAACAGTGTCCAGCCTTTTTCACATTTAAGATAAACTGTGTAATGTCCAGAAGTAACAGTAGGTCCATCATGGAAAATTATTGCAACAGTTACAAAAGTTTTTCCTGAAATTGATAATTGCTGTCCTGTAAACTTCTTTATTAAAGTATCCAATTTTGAACCATCAGCTCTACATCGTTGCATCATTAAAATTACATACTGTCCGTATTCCTTTAAAATTAATGTTGAAAACATGTCAGAATTACACTCACCACATTTCATGCTATGATTAGCATCTTTAACTAATTTTGCAAAAGTGACTGTTTTACTCTCTGGCAATGTCAAATAAATAAACCTTTCATTATCAACAATAGAGCCACATATATTATAACAATTATCACAACTATGTTCCCATTTATAAGAGAGACCAAAAAAAATGTCAATGGGAACTCCTTCTTCTTCCACTACCTGAAGAAAATACATCAAAAATTCATGTGCATCTTGCTGTTCATTTTGAGAAAACTGTGTTCGTCCTGAACATACATCTAAAAGTTTTCTAATGTCAGTAGCACTTTCTATTTGAGTTTTATCTTTACTCAGCTTTTGAAAAAGGAGACTCAGCTCTGAACAGAATCTTTTTCCCTGATTTACTATTATCTGCTCTTGCAAACTTTCCAGATAAAATGCAACATTCAGCACTACATTTGCGTAGCAGTTGACACCAGAGCTATTTTCAAAATGACATCCTACAACCTGTTCTTCATTTTCCTTTTTCTTTTTGCTTGCAATTACATCACTCCTCTTTTTTTTCCTCTTCTCTACATCTTCACTACAGATATTCTCATTTTTTCTTTTACGAGAAACTACACGTTTCTCCAACACAGGATACTGACCTAAATGAGGAGCATAGCTTCTTCTTAATCTATTATACTCCTTTACACAGTTTGTATCAGCACTAACTTTTGACTCATCAAAGTCTAATATGAATAAACCTGATAATGTTTTGACTCGTGACAAAGCAACATATGCCATACCTTCTTTGAACACAGTTGAACCAATGTTCACAAATGCACAATCTACAGTCAATCCTTGAGACTTGTGAATAGTTACAGCATATGCTAGAGAAAACGGAAACTGCTTCCTACGTACATATAAGTCTTTCACAAGCATAAAACGAACTGTACAATGACAAATATCTTTAACTTCATCTATCTGATCATATTTTATTTTTAAACATTCAACTCCTTCTTTTTTCTGGTAATTAATAAAACCCACAACTCTTCCCATCGCTCCATTAACTAAACCTTTCTCAACATCCAAATTTCTCCTTAAAAACACTCTACAGTTCATGCAAACATATAGATTTTTTTCTAATCCAGCTGTTTTGGAGATGTTCTTCTCTAGTGAGTCCAATTTATTTTTCAATTTGCCTGTTACTGTGACAGTAATTCTTCCATCCTCAATTTTGTCCACTGCTTCCAATTTCCTGATCTCTTCCTTTTCCAATTTCAAAAGCTCCTCATTGAATATTGAGCATTCACGTAGAGTTGGCATTAAGCAGATGACACTTTTGTTTTCTGCAATGTTCTTGTATATCTTCTCTGCAACTATTTCTTCCTTTGGAAATAAATTATGTAGCAGCCGACTCTGTAATGCTTTTTTGCCAACTTCTGTCAGTAGTCCAATCCTGATATCTTTCAGAATACTTCCATATTCTTCATCGTTTGCTTGCCTCATATTAGTAGTAAGTTCCTTGTACTCAAAGAAGGACCAAATATTTGTATTTCCGATGCTTCCCAATGACTTCTTCGTGTCTTCATGTGTCACAGTATTAAACACTGGTTGTCCTTTAACTGGAGTAAGTTGCAAAAGATCTCCAAAAACTATGACGTGTTTTCCACCAAATAACATGTCATAGTCTGTCTTCAAAATTTGCTGCATTCTTAAATGCACAAAGGCAAGCATTAGGTTTGATACCATGCTCACCTCATCAATAATGAGAACTTGCATCTTCTTCAATACTCTTGAAACTTCCAAGGATGCTTCTCCAGTTAGCTTGTTGAATTGTATTTTGTTCTCATGCTCCACTGGTAACATTAGCAAACGATGTAAGGTGATTCCTTTTATGTTATATGCTGCTAACCCAGTTGGAGCAGTAACCACACAAGACAAAGTAGAATCCGTTTTTTGCTGTAGGTAGCTTCTGATGACTTTTATTAGGAAACTTTTTCCAGTTCCAGCTTGTCCGCTTACATACATCCTGATTGGATGAAATGATGTGCATGAGCACTCTTTTTTTACATGTAGAAATCCGTGATCAATTTTGTTTTTGATCTCTTCATAAATTTGTTGCTGCTCTTGATTCAGTTGTCTTTCCAAATTTTCTAAGTCTATAAATTCTTCTTGAGCTTGATTCATAGCCGTTTCCACTTCATTCATGGCTATTGATGCTTCATTTTCAATGATTGGTTGTCCTAGGGGATCTTGACTGTGTGTTCCTGAACTTTGGCTGTCCTGAGAACTGTCTCTAGCTATTTCTGCTGCAATTGTAGTTTCCTGTTCAATTTCTTCATTTAACATTTGCAGATAAGTTGTGAATGTATTGCATTGTATGCTGTCTTTGCAAGCATTAAATGAATCTTCATAGCTTTGAAATTCTCCCAGTAGTTCATCCTCTGTACGCCATGGTTTAAACAACTGTAAAAGAGCCAAGTAGTAAAATTCTTTCTTGTCAGTAGTGTCGCAACTCAGCTTCCGGTGATTTATCAAACTTCCTTTTGTTTGCTTCACCAAACATCCTTCTTCACCAACGACTTTATATTTTCCATTATTGATGTCTTCTCTGGCTTTCCTTGAATAAATGTAGTTCTGCAGCACTTCATAGAGACACATGTTCTCCAGATGTTGACTTCTCTTGGGATAATATGTGTCCAACATGTTTGTTTTCAATATATCTGTACTTTCTGGGTCATTCTCGACCAAATATTCAATTTCTCCTACAGATTTCAGTACCCGATTTCTCATTGCTGCAAGGCCTAAACTTGCCCAAATTATTCTTCTTGACTTCGAGTAGAGACTTGCAGAAGATAACCTATCTGAACATTCGTAGGATCCAATTTCTCGATGCGATAACATCTTCAAACTGAAACTGTACAGCTTCTTACTGACAGTCTTCTCGTGAGAAATCTCTTCCCACATTTCCTTCAATTCTGTTTTTTCTGATTTCGTAATGTAAGACGTTACATATCGTGCAACAGCAATGGAATTGTCAGCTACATACTGTATATCCATGTTAGCGTTCCACATGGATAAAATGACTGGGTTGTAGTCATTTATATTTTTTGATTCTTCTTTTCTTTTAACCCCTTCAGTGCCCGCCCCTTTCCCCGCCCTGTGCCGGCCGTTGTATTAGCGGGCGGGGTCTATGACGAGCTGGACTCGTCATGGGCACAGCGCCACCGCGGCCCATGACGAGTCCAGCTCGTCATGGGCACTGAAGGGGTTAAGGTTGTAGGTATTCTTAGGTGATTTTCTTGTGATAGTATGTCTCACAGCTGACATAAAACTGTTTACTCTTCCATTTGAAAGAACAGGTCTAGGAAATCCAAATCGACATTTAGTGTAGTATTTTTCTTTGCTCTTGTATTTCCGTCGACAGTATTTTCCACACCGATGACTTTGGAAACGTAAAACTTGCTCCTTTAACTTGTTCTCTTCTGTGCTTTTTGGTATAGCACATGTTGCATATTCTTGAATGTAAGATAACACTGCTTCATCAGCATCTGTTCCAAACTTTGGGGCATCCTTGATCCACAACAGCATATGAATATGAGGAGCACCTCTTGCCTGGTACTCTTTTCTCCAAAAGAAATCCACTACTTCTCCAAGGGGTGGATTTTTTTTATTGCAGATGAAGGACATCATAGCCTCAAATCTATGATTGAAATATCTGCAAACATTAACCGGATCCAATGAGCACAGTTCTCCTGCTGTCTTGTATTCGATGTTTTTAATGTTTGAATTGGCCTCTCGTAGAAAATCCAGTAAATCATCCCAAGCGTACTCGGCACAGCTTAGGGTAAGGAACCATGTTGGTGTTCCTAAATTCCGTAACATGCATTTTAGTTCACCATGGCGTCGGTACCAATATTCATTTGTCCCACGCTGACAAGCCATCAGATTGATCAGTTGTGTTTCCAAATGATCATCTCGGTGCTGCACTTTCTCCATAAAATCCTTAGCAGACACATTTTGTAAATGTACTCCACTTTTTAAAATGTGATTTACTGCATAAGACAGTGCAGACAAGTCGCTTTCAAATAAAAGATGGAACAAATAAGGAATACTTTGTCGAAATCTGGGATCTTCAGCATATAGTCTTGTAGTCCGATACTCTGAAGCTGGAATCTGTTCTGGACGTTCATCGTATCGTCCTCCTTTTCCTTTAGGAAACAGCTGAGGAAAACATCGAGCTTCCAAGCTCTCCTCCCATACACTCACAGGAGTTCCTTTTGCTTTCTTCATCTGAAAGAGATCAATATTGTCTCCCATAACTTCTTTCGAATGAAGAGGATGTATGCTAAAATGTTCATAAATTTCTTCTTCCTTTGACTTGTCCACTTTTTCAATTTGTCCAGTTGGTGTTTCTGTGTCTTCTTGAAAATCTTCTTCTTCTTCTTCTATATAAATTGATTCATACCATTTGTTATTTTTTTTCAAATACAAATTTGCTCTTTGTACTTTCCGCACATCTACCAGCTCCTGCCAAATCTTCTTATTCTTTGTAGGTACACCATTAACCAGAATAATTAATGGTTCAGTTTCCAAAGTATCCGCATCAATAGTTTCCATATTTTTTTTCAAATCCAAGGGCAAATACACCACTCTACCTTTTAAACCTCTCAGTAAATCTGAAGGAGGTAATTTACCAGTTTTGGGCTCCATACGTACTATGGTCTGGAACGGATGAACACATTGAATGAGTATAGACTCATATGTATTTAATTCAGAAAGTTCAGCAGGAATAGCATCCAATTCTAAATTATTATGTACAGCTCTGGTCGGCATTCTATTTTCCTCTAACTTGTTGTAACAGTATTTACAAATACGCTGATCTTCACCCAATTCAAAACAATTTTCTAGAAATATATATGTGGCAAAATCCTTCCACTTATAATTATCTTCATTTTCACTCTTTCTGTAGAGATCAACATTCCTAGTTTGTTTTCTATAATGAGTTCTGCGGCAACAAATACAAGTAACATTTGGTCTTTCATTAGAGACTATTGCAAATTTTGTTATGTGATCATTAAATGTCTTACTTACAGAAGGTTCTACATTCTCTTCCACTTCTTCCTCATTTACTGTGTCCTTCTCTGCACTGTTTTGTTCAGGACCAAAGTAACAAAACTGAATTTCATCAACAACCTTCTCTACATCTGATACCGTTCCTCGGAACAGAGCCCTATTCAATTCATTTAACTTTATTGCTGGACTTTTGGCAAAATACAACCGTCTCACAAACTTTCTCATTCCAGTATGATGAACAGCCAGCATCCTAAAATGATGGAAAACACTATTGCACACTTTTCTAGATAGACAAGCCAGAGAATGACCCTGCAAACCAGTATTCTCTCTCACTCTGCATGGATCCAGACTTTGAAGCACCTTAATCTTCTGTTTTACACTTTTTTTACTATATTCTCTTAGAAACTCTCGAAATTTGTCAATAGATTCCTGACGCACAGTGCAAATACTACTACAATTCCAAGTGTACACTGGGGCTTTAGGACGTCTCCCCATTGCCTCATCTGCCATCACTTGTACCTCATCTCTTGGAACCATTATCTCCTTCTCCATTATGCAACCATTTGTTACTTCGTATGAACGACCTCTGGTGTCAACTGCATGCAGCAAACTATTACTTTGAAAATAGCTCTCTTCATTAAAAAAAGGTTCACTACTTGAACTATGCATCCACTTTCCTAAAAACACTTTACAAAAGTTTGTTCTGTTCACTACTCTTTTCCTTTTGCTATGTGATTTCAGTACATTAACCATTTTGTCTAATGTACGCATCCTATTCAAAATTAATATGAATAGTTTCCTTTTTAATTCTAATGCCTTTGCTGCAATGGCTTCAATTTCTTTTTTTCTCTTGTAATATTTTGCCTTTTGCTTATATTTCTTCACATCCTTTATCAAATTGGACATAACTCTTCTCTGAAACATTTTTCTACGTATCTCTTTAAACGCTGTTTTTCTGTTTATGTAAATCTTTTCAGTTGCAGAAGGTATATTTGCATTAACTAAATTCTCAATTTTTTCCTGTTCTCTTCCTTTTGTAACATTCTTTCCAGTACAGACATTTTGTACATTTTTCTTTGTTTTGAATATATTTTTAAGAAATTGTTTTTTCTGCTTACCAGAAGATTTTTTCTTTTTCCCAACATGAGCATCTTCTACTAACTTTGGTCCTCCAGTTGTTTTCAAATATAGTTTTTTTTTTAGCGTTTTTTGAACTCTGGATTTTGTAGGCATCTTAAATTTTGTTCACTGCTCTTCAGCAATACCTGAAAAAAACTAAAAAAAAAATCCTTTATTGTATTTAAATATATTACTACATTTCTTTTCACAATAGTCACAAAACTAAATTTCTTTGCCAATTTGAATGCACACAAACTGCTCTTTTTTTTGGGCAAGTGAAAATCACTTTTACAAACTGTCACATTATGAAACCACTTTTCAGATTTTTTAAAAAGCCCATGTCCAGAGTGCTACACTCCAGCAAGGGCAACCAGCCTTAGTGATGCTGAATGTATTTGCATTACAGACTGAAACCTGAAAACCCCACTCGCTTGTAAATACTGTGCATGACTATACATGGCAAGCACATGGGTGTGTGCTAAGACTCTGCTTCTTCCCCCAAAAATTCGCTCCCCCTTTCCATCTAATGTAACTGTGAAATCACCAGAGCAATACGCAATAAATCTCTGCCTATAATTCCTCTCTGCACACAGAGTCATGTTTTCACATTAGTCCCAAAACGAAATTTCTTTGCCAATTTGAAAGTACACTTACTGCTCTTTTTTTTTCGGGGCAAGTGAAACTCACTTTTTACAAGTGAAAATCACTTTTACAGACTGACACATTATGAAACCACTTTTTTTGATTTATTTAAATGCACATGTCCAAACTGTTTTTTCAGACCACCACCATGTGTATTCTCGGTGACTGCCTACACTCCAGCAAGGGCAACCAGCCTTAGTGATGCTGAATGTATTTGCATTACAGACTGAAACCTGAAAACCCCACTCGCTTGTAAATACTGTGCAAGACTATACATGGCAAGCACATGGGTGTGTGCTAAGACTCTGCTTCTTCCCCCAAAAATTCGCTCCCCCTTTCCATCTAATGCAACTGTGAAATCACCAGAGCAAGACGCAATAAATCTCTGCCTATAATTCCTCTCTGCACACAGAGTCATGTTTTCACATTAGTCCCAAAACGAAATTTCTTTGCCAATTTGAAAGCACACTTACTGCTCTTTTTTTTTCGGCGCAAGTGAAAATCACTTTTACAGACTGACACATTATGAAACCACTTTTTTTGATTTATTTAAATGCACATGTCCAAACTGTTTTTTCAGACCACCACCATGTGTATTCTCGGTGACTGCCTACACTCCAGCAAGGGCAACCAGCCTTAGTGATGCTGAATGTATTTGCATTACAGACTGAAACCTGAAAACCCCACTCGCTTGTAAATACTGTGCATGACTATACATGGCAAGCACATGGGTGTGTGCTAAGACTCTACTTCTTCCCCCAAAAATTCGCTCCCCCTTTCCATCTAATGCAACTGTGAAATCACCAGAGCAATACGCAATAAATCTCTGCCTATAATTCCTCTCTGCACACAGAGTCATGTTTTCACATTAGTCCCAAAACTAAATTTCTTTGCCAATTTGAAAGCACACTTACTGCTCTTTTTTTTTTCGGGGCAAGTGAAAATCACTTTTTACAAGTGAAAATCACTTTTACAGACTGACACATTATGAAACCACTTTTTTTGATTTATTTAAATGCACATGTCCAAACTGTTTTTTCAGACCACCACCATGTGTATTCTCGGTGACTGCCTACACTCCAGCAAGGGCAACCAGCCTTAGTGATGCTGAATGTATTTGCATTACAGACTGAAACCTGAAAACCCCACTCGCTTGTAAATACTGTGCATGACTATACATGGCAAGCACATGGGTGTGTGCTAAGACTCTGCTTCTTCCCCCAAAAATTCGCTCCCCCTTTCCATCTAATGCAACTGTGAAATCACCAGAGCAATACGCAATAAATCTCTGCCTATAATTCCTCTCTGCACACAGAGTCATGTTTTCACATTAGTCCCAAAACGAAATTTCTTTGCCAATTTGAAAGCACACTTACTGCTCTTTTTTTTTTCGGGGCAAGTGAAAATCACTTTTACAGACTGACACATTATGAAACCACCATGTGTAACTACAACAAAAACAATTTCCATTTCTATTATTCATTTCTTAAGTTACCACATACATCCCCTCTCAAACTGTAAACTCACCTTTAAAATTAGTTAGTTGTGAAAGAAATGTGACACTCAAACAGCAGATTATCAGAGCCAGGATCTCTGTTGTGTTCACCTCTCTCCTCTCAGCAGAACCAGATAATGGCAAACTTTCCCTCTATTTTTCCACACATATACTTGTAAGTTTCAAATCTCAGTGCTTCCCCCTTTTTTTCAAATGTAATCACACATTTCTATTGGTTGAAAACCAACCCTTTTCCAAAAGTACCCTTCCCCCAACTTGACTTCTGCCTAGTACCCTTCCCCCAACTTGACTTCTGCCTGCTACCATAGCAACAGCTCATGGAACACTGCTGTGTTGAGTTAGGTCAGAAGTTCGCCAAACAATGTTTCAATTCCACAGAGCAAGAGTGCTTGACTTTTCAAACCTAACAGCAAATCCATAGTACTGTTCTTTGGTTACACATTTTTTTTTACCAATACAAAACATGCTTCTATTAATTTACACATACAGCCTAGTTTTTATTCTAGAATGGTATGAAACAGCCAATCAGTTCTTTTTGTTTTGAAAAAAATATGTATGCCTCCATTTCCAAACTGTCTTTCTTTTCATATTGCCATTCTACTGAAAGACACCTCCTGAGTGCATCCAGTTCTCCTTTGAAGATGTTCACAGTGTGGATTGTAGGGCACAGCTATGTCTTCTGGAATGTGAAAAGTTTGCAGAGAAAACAGGTATGGTGAGAGACCTTGCTTTGCCAAATGTAGACATTAAATGGATTGGTCAGAGAGGGTTAAAGTGGCACCAATTGATGCCATTGGTGAAATCCTTCATTCAAATCCAACACCCTGACCTCATAATAGTGCACTGTGGTGGCAATGACCTAGGCACTTTGACTGGGGTAGGTCTGGAAATGCTTATGAAGGACACCTTTGCACAACTGTTTACACTTTTCCCTAAAACTGCCTTTGTGTTTTCCAACATATGCCAAAGGCAAAAATGGAACTGGTCCAATCATTTCTGTCCACAGATTGACAAAGCAAGAAAGCACGTCAACAAATCTGTTTCTGCTTTCCTCCGTGACTATGGTATGGGTGCCATTTACCACAACAACTTGCGTTATGACATGCAAGACATTTATAGAGGAGATGGTGTGCACTTCAATATGAAGGGAACAGAGTCTTCCTCTTGAACCTTAGACTCTGCATCGGTACTTACTTGTAGGTACCACTAAAAAAATGACTTCATAAACACAACAGCTCTTTTTAGAGCTCCCTAATATCTAAACTCTTAAATCTGCTTTTCATTTATTTATTTTTATTTTTTTTACCGTACGCTTACCGTAAGCTTACCGTACGCGTACCCCGTGATTTTTTTTAAAATCAATAAATGTTTTTTTTGTACTTTTCTGTCCTTCTTTGACCCCCTTACAAATGTTAGGGGGTCTGTAACTCTCCTCATTGCCCCCTTTCCTTGTTTTCACTCTTTTTTTTCAGAGTGAAATACACAAAATGGCGGCCGCCGCTTCCTGGTTTCGGCCGATTCGAATGTTTACTAAGATCTAAGAGCCAATCAGAATCGCGCTCGCGCACGCCACCGTACGCTTACCGTAAGCGTACGGTAAGCGTACCGTAAGCGGGCTCAGATATATATATTGATTTAAAGGCTATTTTCTCAGAATCTACTGAACAGATTTACACCAAACCTACAAAAGGCACTTCCTTGACCTAGGGACTACCTCTCTGCCAAATTTTGAGTAATTCTGTTCAGCCGTTCGGGCTGTAGCTCGTTCTAAAGGTCCTATGGAAAAATGCATGGGAAAAACGCGTTTTGGGACCCCCCTTTTATCTCAGCCCCCGCTTGACGTATCCCCCCGAGACTTTCAGGGTAGGAGCGGAGCGTAGCGCCCCACCTATTTTGAAAAATTCGCGAGGATTCGTCGACCGGCGCCAAAGTTATTCAAAATAGAATGTTGCAAATTTCCTATGGAAACGTGGTCCTAACTATAACTACCTACTGGCGACCGCCAGTAGGTAATATATATATATATATATAACATCAGAGTTCCCACTGCTATATTACCCAAGTCGGTAAAGAAGAAGGGACACGGACTCCAAATAGGTGTGTGATTTCCTTTCCTTTATTTAGATGAACAGACGCTTCGGCATGACGCGTTTCGCCCAACAGGTGGGCTTGATCACAAGATATATATATACATACAGTGTATCTTGCTGACCTCTATCTGCCCAATCGCTCAATGCTTTTTTCCCCCCAATACCTAACCCAAGGCTCAGATGATGCTCCTTCTACTGAATGAACAAATCACACAGTCCCTTTTGCCCTCACCTGATGTCTACATATTTCTTTGGTATTCCCAAAACCTAACCACTGATTATTATCTGCCCTTTTCTTCTCATATGCCCTACCTTTGTACTTTTTCTTTATGCATAATGCTGGTGCCACGGATTTTCCTAGCTCCACTCCACTTCCCAGCCACGGGTCTGCTCTTACCATGATCCCGATCCCTCTCCAGCTACTTCTTGGTCCTTACTGTTTAAATCCAGGAATGCCTTAAATATCCACAATTTTTATAATTCTGAATGCTCCATATACCACGATATTGAACACTGCACCAAATAACCATGCCTCCTATTTTGTAGTACTTCCCTTCCACAGTACCCCAAGCATCTCCAAATACTCAGTGATTACTTTTCTCCCAATCTTGTCTTTCACCTCATTCATCTTTCCACCATTTTCTGACCAAATCCACCATCAAAAGGCTTGTGTTCTCGGGATAATTTTTCATAGACATCAATGCCCACCATTGGTCTGCTTTGGTGGAGGGTGCCAAGACCTTTTCAGTTATTTTACATAGGAAACATCATCCACTCTCCATCTCTTTTGTTTGTCTACAACCACATAGACACACCATTACACCACTCTAGAAATGATGTAAGGAACATCTTCATGTTAACCCTAGTTCTAGACATAACTGTGATACAGTGTGGGAGGGGGAGGGTCATTCTCTTCCTCACTGCCATTTGCAGTAATACAATTTAGATGTCCCAGTAACTTCTCTGCTACTTTCCCTCCTCACTTCTTTTACTAGTACTGTGGCTTTGCCTTCCATTTCCTCAGCACCCCAGAATCTGTGACATTTTTTAAATCTACAATTAATCTCCTGCACTCACCTATGTCCTCCACCATGCTCACAAACAAATTATCAACTGCACTTTTTTTTGCTGCCAAGTGAACGTGCCAAATGGCTAAAAAATGTCACATGTCCTTGGACATCCCATCAGCAGGACTTTGTCAGCTAGAATCTCCCCCTCAGAATGTTCTGGGTGTAACAACAGCATCAGAAAGGTGAATTTGTCGCATTTCATGATTTCTGTATCAGGGCCACCGTCCCTTAAACTTTCAGTAGCCTCATCAATGTTACAATAGGTCAGTGAATGCTAACCCCGTTGCTATATGGTGATTTATTGATCTCCCTTCTGGCCATTCCAAGCACAATAAAATTCTCCTCTTCCCTTTTTTTTGGACTGTACCAAGGAATGTTATACTTAAATCGGCCTTCCCTCCTCACCAATTTTATCAGCTTATTTCTCATCAAGAACCTATTTTCTTTTTCAGATTTCAAATTCTGTGCCATCTCTCACATTTGGGTCCTCTGTTGTGGAATCTAGATGTCTCTAAAGGCTTCAGAATTGCCATTGGTCCATTCTATGTCTAGGCCATGTTCTGGCTGATTCCTCAACTTGTTCACCTAACTGGAATATGAGTCATTTTCAACAGTCTATTTTCCAACCCCCATTTCTCAAAGCCTTTACTGACCCCCTTGTCATGCTATAACTCTGCACCAGGTGGTGTCTTCATCTACATTTTGGACATTTGTGTTTGAACGAACATGTAAATCTTGGTCAAATCATCTTGTTGATTGCCCCGCAATCTTGCAGTCCTGTCCATTTAACCTCCCCAGAATTCCCTGGGTGGAACACCCTTGAAAGGATGGAAGAGAGGACTCCAAAGCAGGCCAAATTGGCAGCTGGTATCAGATAGGCACAGTCCTCTATTTGTTTCTTCCCACACTGTTGTGTGATCCTTCTTTATCCCTGATGTGACTTCCTCTTCAATCCTGGTTACCTGTGTTGTCTGTACCATGTCCTAAATTTAAAAATTGACATGCACCGGATAGTGATCTTCCCATGCTATAACTTGGGAAAGTAAAGAACATGGACAACTGTGTCTTTGAATATTTAGGTGTGCTTTATCTCCTTTCTAAATTCTTTCCTTCTCTTGGTTCTTTTTTATTCTCCACTTCTCTATGCAATAGTTAAAAGACATCAAGTAATTTTCCTGCCCAAGAACCTTTGTGGCCATCACTATGTGTGCCTCTGTTGGTTTGGAATCTCCATATATGACACTTTTCTGTCCTCACTGTTGCTTTCCCTTCCTCAGATAGAAAAAGATACGGGTAAAAAATATCTGTCTGTTCTACCTGCTCCTGCCTCACAGATGTAATAACTGTAGACTGGGAATTCCCTTTCCTCTTGTTTCTTTCACCTTTTTGAACATACCTCTGTGTATCCTTCTCTCTTCCCTTATTTCTGCGTTGTTTATTGTTTGTTTCTCCTATCTCAGGATTCTCTCCCTTTATTCTTCAGTTATTTGACCCACATTTTACACACTATCTTCAGATACCTAACCAATGCCTTTGGTAACTCTATCTACCGTCTCACTATATATACCACTATCTTTCTTTCTCTACCTTGTCTGACTTCCCCTCTCTCAGACCTCCAGGAATTTCGGTCAAACATATCATCTTGACCCATGGCACTCACCACCCATCTCATTAGTTTGTATTTTGGGCATTCCCTCTCATCACTAGAGACCAGGTGGAATTGTCTCTTTACCCTAACCTCCAATCTTAAATACGCCCCTTCTTGTTTTTACATCTTGCTTCTCTTTAAACCCAGCTGCACTTTCTCTTACTCCCCCCCCCCCTTCCTGTGTCATAATAATAGGCCCCACAGTGCAGGGAGGCCCAGAGCTCCAGGGGCCCCCCTCTGAGTACCGTGCACGGGCAGGCCTGAGAAATTCTGATTGGGTCATGAGTATGGAGGTCCCCCTCCATGCACTTTGCAGGGGACCCTCCATCAAGTTTCGTTACACCACTGCCTCCTTTAATGGGTGACCATCTGCTCCTCCATCCTGTCTTCTGTCAGTTCTCATTTTTGAGTATGTATTCTCTCGTCATTGAATTTCCCCATTTATTTTTTTATAGGTTTTCAGATGATCACCTTTAAGACTTTCAACACATAATCATTATCTGTTTTTTTTCATGTCACTTCCTTGACTAATAAGCCTGGAGGATGCCTTTCCTACACTAACTGGAGTCATTTCTCTCAGCCATCATGCTAGTGACTTGCACAGGGCATCATTCTTATAGACTCGACTCACTCCTCTTTCTATATTCAAGAATTTTATTGGCAGCCGTTCACTTTTCCATCTATTCCATCGTGTTCTCTTTATAATGCACGCTTCATTAGAAGTTTCTCAATGTGTCCAAGCCAGGGGCAGTCTCGTGCCACATTGCTCAGCAATTTTTCCTCCCCTATGAGACACAAGCAGAACTGTAGTTGAAATTTGGAGTTTGGAATAAAAACTGACAATATTATTATTTTGAAGGTTGTCCTTTAAGAGGTGATCCTAGAGGTCCATTGATGCCATTGACCTGTGACATGGGTGGGCTCCATGTTAGACTTGGCATCTTTTGGCGTGTTTCCCTAGAGTATTTGCTTTCTGACCTCCCGGTTTTTACTCTGTTTTTGCTGGCGTAGTGTTTGTGCGCACTTTTCTCACTGCTGATCAGTGGTAAAGTGCAAGTGCTCCTGTGGTAAATTGTATTATGGATTGGTTTTTCCATGATTGGATATTTGATTTACTTGTTAGTCCCTAGTAAAGTGCACTGAGTGTGCCAGGGCCTGGTAATCAAATGCTACGAGTGGGCCTGCAGCACTGATTGTACCACCCACGTGAGTAGCCCTGAAAAGGTAACTCAG
The DNA here is from genome assembly GCF_964204655.1 of Triturus cristatus. Taxonomy (NCBI): domain Eukaryota; kingdom Metazoa; phylum Chordata; class Amphibia; order Caudata; family Salamandridae; genus Triturus; species Triturus cristatus. The sequence continues at coordinate 508,212,330 of NC_140592.1, read as the reverse complement.
ACCCGCCATTGTGGAGTCTGCGAGCGGTTTGTAACTGACATGTTGACTTGGCCAGTGCACACACTTGCCAGTCCCTCACCTTTCCTTTTCTTACTTGTCCGCCACCCCTAGGGTAGGCCCAAGGTACCCCTGTGGGCCGCGTGCAGTGTATGTGAAAGGTAGGACATGCCCTGGTGTGTGTGGCATGTCCTGGTAGCGAATTACCACCAATTTGGTTTTTCGCTACTGCAGGGCTACCTTTCCCCATAGGACAGAACGAGGGTTTGTTTATAACATCTTATAAACATAACTGGCCCGGGGAATTAGGTGGGAAAATAAAGTTTAGTATACCTGAACTCAGAATCTAAAGATGCATCTTTTAGTGAAGGTGATTTTTACATTCTGTGTTTGAAAATACCACTTTTAGAAAATAGGGATGTTCTTGCTCAGTCATCCTGTGTGCCTGTTTGGAATGTGGATTGCCTGTCTGGGTTTTGGATGACAGAAGGCTGGGAAACAGGAGTGGCTCCAGATAGTCTAGGTGGGTCAGGAAAGGGCTGAATAGACCTGGTCCACAATTGGGGAAGGAGATTTCCTTGCACCTCAAAGGGCCTGGTCTGCCTCTGACCATGCCTTCTCCACCTCCTGCCAGGAAGTCATACCAGAGAAGGCAGAACTGGTTCTGGCTGGATACAGACACTCTCTGCCTAAGACAGCGAAGGATTTTGGTATATAAATATTGGGGCTCAAACCCCTGAACTTTAGAACTCTTTTGGACCAAGAAGACTGCCAAGAAGAAGAGCCAGAGAAGCTGTGAGGAGTAACTACCACTTTGCTGTGTGCTTTGCTGTGTTGGCCTGCAGTGGCTGCTTCTGTCTTGGGTAAGTGAAAGGACTGTACCGAACTTTCTGCAATCTACTTTGTGAGTTTCTCCAAGGGCTTGAGGTAGAGCTTGCCCTCGTTCAAGAAGTCTCAGGAACAGCAAAGACTTCAGGCTCTTCTGACCTCAGCACTGGGGACTGTGTGTTTTGTGCTGCATCAGAAGAAAAGCAACCCGGTGACGTCTAAGACGCCACTGCCGACTCCGTGTCCTGAAGGCACCGCAGAGGGCATCGCCGCACCGCAACCTTGGTCTCACCGCCGCCGCCACTGTGCCGCTGCTTGCGACCTGTGGGCACCGCACTCCACCTATCCTCGCCTCACGATGACACCTTGGTATCCCCGATGACGATGCTCCACGCCGAAATCTATGCCGCTGCTTGCACCATGGTTTGAGGGCACTGCTCGTAAAGTTACACGATGCACCACCCTCATCCCACACCGCAGTCTTGGCCTGCCGGCGCCATCGACTCCAGTTCATCAGCTGATGACAGCGCTTCAGCAACGACGACGACGCTGCTTGCACCGCGACCTGCCAGCACAGCGACGAACACTGCATTCACTTCAAACCGCGACCCTGGTCTCTCCGACGCCATCTGATGCCGACACCGAGTCGCTGCTCGCACCACGACCTGAGGGCACCGCACAACGCACCGCTGCACTTCGCACCGCAGCACCCGACGCCAGCGCTTCTGACTTCAACGGAGTGGAGTTCGATCTGCAACGCGTGTGACTTCGAGGGCCCCCGACGACTCCTGCACCGACCTCCGGAGCCGACGCCTGCGGACGCCTTGCTTTCGAAAGCTCAATGAGAGGGTGCCAACGCCCTGCATTTCTAAAAGGTACTGTTTGCGGGTCTTCCCTATACCGTAGCTGGCCTGCGACACCGCGGTCAGCCAGTACTGTTTGGATTTGTTTGCTCACAAAGCCGTGATAGCCCCGGACGGAGCTATCGGCATCAAGGAACTGTTTTTCAAGCATAATTTGATAACCGAAGATTTTCAAGTACTGTATTGTGGATTTTTATCGTATTTGGTCTTGTCTTAAGTATATAAAAATATTGGATATTTTTCTAAATTGGTGTGGTGTCCTTTTGTAGTGCTTACACTGTATTACTGTAGGTTACGTGCAAATGCTTTACACACTGCCTCTAAGATAAGCCTGACTGCTCGTGTCAAGCTACCAAGGGGGTGAGCAGGGGTTATTTTAGGAGTGTAACTCCCTTATCCTGACTAGAGTGGTGGTTTCTGCCTGGCTTTGGCACATGCCCTAGCCCACCAAAAATCCCATTTCTAATATTCCATCACTCCTGCACGGACATGATTCCTATTATCAGACTGACTTTGGTTAGGTCTGATGATTGTGGATCCTGCCTGCAACATAGACTCTGCAATACGTTCTCCCAGTCAAATCACATCTGTGAAGAGCGGTGGATTCTGCCCTCTGTTTTGGAGGAGGATTCATACACTACTGTGCCCTTTTCCTCCGGATCCACGGACACCAGAACACACAAATCTGGAGAAGAGCCCACTGGATGGAATTGCTGCATAATAAAGCAACTACTAGGCCTCACCTTGAGCTGTGCATGGACAGAGGAGGGGGACTGGGGACTCGCTCTGGTTGGATTCAGGAGACAGCCCTTCAAATGACCTCAAGTAACAGACAACAAAAAAGGTTCACATCACCTGGAGTTAGGTGGCCTGCTGACCTCACTGTAATCTTCTGGAAAGGAGAAGTTATATCAGGGCTGATGCACAAACCTCATTCTTCTTACAGGCACCAGCTGTCCCGGTTGTCACTCTGCCTGAGAGAGGAAAGTTTGAGGAGCGTGCTGTCAAGGGGGTCACACACTTCTTCTTGGGTGTCAGGAGTGAAGGTTCGAGAAGAGCTGCTGCTGTGTCTGCAAGCCTGGCAACGGGTGGCATCCGAATCGCTTGAGGGTTGCCCGTATTAGGTTAGGCAGCACTTTTGTGATGGGACAAATCTCTAGGCACTTAAGTTCCAGGGCAAATCGAACTGCTCACTGCATAGTGTGGGTTTGGCCTCGGTGTCCCTGTGATGTCTCAAAAGACACCTGCTTCTAAGACACGGAGGATTGCTCTGCTTTTCATAGGTTTACCAGTTATTCCAAAAGTCGTAGCGCCATCAAATACGTAGTAGCACCCCCTCAAAATAAGGAACAAGAAATTTTTTTAGAAACTCAGAAAGAAAAGAAATGTTGGTGTTGGAAAAATGTATTTTCAATGACAGTTAAAGAGTTTAAATAGAAATGTTTCTGATGTTATTTAGCATGACGCAAGGGGTAAACAATTCACAAATAATCCCCCATATATTAACTACTTGGTACTGCCTAACGAGATATCAAAACAATGGTCAAACCAAATCTAAACTTAACAAGAGTGCAAAGCCAACCCTGCAAACCCTAATCTCCATTTCTCATTATTTCAGTCTTTTTTCTCTCCCATAATTGGGGAAGATTTCAGCCAACTGGAGGAAGCTGGAGTTCAGAAAGAGGTTCAATGAAAAAAGAGCATTGCAAATAATTCATTAATCTTTCATAATAGATTTTTTCTTGTACTTACTCTTTTGTCACAAGCCTATGTGGCTAAAAGTGTGTTTGCACTCGATTGACTTTCATACCACACACCACAAACTTAGGGCCTGTGCCACAGGACATCACTCTTTGTGATGTTCCGTGGCGCAGGAGCCTGCTCCGTATTTACAAGACATATCCAAGTCACTTTTTCGGGCTTAATTCTGCCTCATAAATATAGTTCCCTTTAACACAGTTTTCTGCTTTAAAGGGGCTAAAATGGGTGTTGCTGGGGGCATTCCCAGCGACATCCATGGCTTTTTGACACAGCCCCAGATTTACAAGAAATCGAAACTTTGAGGCAGTGCCAAAAACATACGCCTCTCCAGGAGAGGCGTAAGTAAGGGAGGCACAACAAAGAGAAATATCTTTATTTCTCCTCGTTTTTTTCCTTTTTCTATGTGTTCTGTGTGCTGCATTCTGCAGCACCCATAGAAAGAGGGAAAAGCCTATTCTGATTGTTTTTGTGCAGGAGGAATCTCTTTCTGCTCAAAAATCATCCCTGCAACGCAGGCACCCTTGCACCATGGTGCAAAGGTGCCTGCGTTGGTGCAGGGCATTCCATTGTGCGCCGGTGCAGGGGAAAAGGACAGGAATGTGCTGTATCTGATAGATAGGGCACATTTCTGCCCTTTTTTTTAGTCATACCGCAGCGCAGCAGGAAGTCCTGTGGCGCTGCCCTATGGCAAGACCTCGTAAATGAGGCCCTTGGCTTCCTGTAAACGCTCCCAACAAGGCCATGAGGCTCAACGAGGCAAGATACATTGCCTGGAATAACATTATCCGGTCATATGGGGAAGTGGCGACTCAAACCGCTGTTCCATAGTCTCAGCCTGCGGTTTAATAGTCCACTTCGCCCCACTCTGTTCAGATCTTCACTTTGTTAGGTGGATGTTTAGTGGAGGGAAAGTGGCTAGGTCTTTAAAAAATTTTATCAAGTACTCAGAGGCAGATTTACAACCCCCTTGTGCCTCCTTGCACCACCATTGCGTCACTTTTTTTGACGCAACTGCTGCGTAAACAATGCAGCCTATTTACAACGTGACGCATCTAGGGAGATGCGTCACGTTGTAAAGCCCTGCGTCACATTATACCTGCGTCAGGTATAATGCATGCAGGGTGGGCATTCCAATGCATGAAGGCACCGTAAAAGTGACGCAGTGAAATCTACAATTTCAATGCGCCACTTTTAGGACGCCACTGAGTAAAAACCTTACGCCAGTTTGAAGCAGGCGTAAGGAGTGACGCAGTACACTAAGTATAGGCCTCAAAATACATTGCTGGAGTTGCGTCGTGCTTGCGACACAACTCCAGCAATACGTGACTTTTGGGCCAACAGATGTGCCAGAATTTCTGACGCATCTGTTAATCCTTGCGCATGGAGCACTGTACTGTAAATACAGCAGATCCAGGGTGGCGCAAGGACATTTGAAGCTGGCGCAAGGAAACGGACGCATCTATGCAGATGCGTCAGTTCCTTGTAAATCTGCCTCTCAGTATTCTGATGAATACTGCCTTCCCTCCATATTGTTTAGGTTTGCATAGTTGTTTTGTAGTATTATACGTGTGTCTTTTTTTTCCGGATAAATGTGTTTGACTTCATCACAAAAATTGCGCTCCCATCTGTCCACAGCTTTCGGGCAGCTTCCCAGATGTCAGTTCTTCGTCCTCGTCTGACCCCAGCTCCGTACTGTGGGGACTTACCAGGCTTTCACACACTTCATCGCTCGACGCGGAGCCCTTCACACCTTCGCGGCACCGGACGAGCCCCCTGTGACCTGACTGTGCCAGCATCGAGCCAAGATCGCTGAATGTGCCTACGCTGCCAGCGGTGCCTCGCATGGTTTCCTGTCTGCTAAGGACTGGCACGCGCGCACAGCAGCAGCTGCCAGAGGCTGTTCCAGCCGGAAGCTCCGGTGCACGCGACAACGCAGGGCACGCTAATGCGGGGTGGCAGCTCTATAAAACCATGAAAACGAAATGGAACATAAGTGTACAACAGCTCTTAAGAGGCAGTGATACAACTATACTTCGAGTTTTATTTTAGAATCTATGTGCGCGGGAAAAATACATCCACCGCCCCCAAATATGAGACATTTTTCACGCGACAGCGGCATGACATATTCTAAAACAACAGTTAAATGTCACATGTATGCAGACGTCAATCTCCACCAATTGCATCGGCCTCTTTCTTATTTTCATAGAATCTGAAAATAGGTCGCTCCAATAAGCGTGCTACGTCTGGCAAAATAAGACCATCTGTGCAGCAAATTAATCTTTAACGTTCACTGGCGTCTTAACAGTTTTTTTTTGTATGCACCTTATTGTATCGTGAGCCTGTGTTTTTGCTGAATTATTTTTCTCCTAATACTTTTTTTTTGTCTGAGTCACACTTTAAGTTTAATTGACTCTTAGCACTCCCAGTAAGTTTCAGCAACAGACAGAGAGCCACCAAGTGATTTGTCGGCAGTCCAAAGTTTCCTCAAGTTGGGAAGCCATGATTCAAATGCATGTCTCCTGTTACTGAGGTCTGTAAGTTATCCACTGGCCAGGCCAGGGCCAATCGTCTCCCACTCTTGCCACTCTCCCTAAATTCATTTACCTGATAAAGTCAAAGGGATTAGCACAGAAAGCCTCATTATTCTTGGTGGGGACAGTAACCCAGGCCAGCCACAGCGCTCCTGGCTCCACCTGTAATTACAAGACCTGCAGAAACAACGCGGACCTCTTGTGTTTCTTATGGAGGAAGCGACCGAAATTGCCGGGGACATTGAGGGGTAGAAAGAGGGATTACTGAGGAAAGAGTGACCCCCCCCACCCATAGTGATTCCTTATTATTCCAAGCATTCTCAGGGTTCAAGCCAGAATCCCTCTTAAATCTGCACTCTCGGATATCATGGGTTCCTTCAGTATCCCTGACACACCCTCTACCAGGACACACATGATGTGGCCCATAGTCTGGTATGGAATGGATTTTATTGTAGCATTTCTATTGCTCGTTCCTACCTCTTGAAGAGGCCCCAAAGGGCCTTCCTGGTTGTCGATCAAGTAGCCTCTTTGTCGTGCATGGCTAGATGAGGTCATCATCTAATATACTTTATTGGACTCAATTGAGCCATAAAAGTTTGCACAAAATCAAACAGATTTCCATACAGAATAATAAATAGACATTAAAAGGCTAGATGAGGTATCAGCTATGAGTGGTGCTTTTTGATGACGTGTGAGGCCTGAACATGTGCTTCAGTATTGCAGGGGCATGTAGCAGAGTGATATTCTTGGAACAGCATGCAAAAAGGAGTGTGACAGTAAGTTTCACGTGCTTATCCAAGCCTGGGTGACTTGTAGACTAAGAGGTCATTCTTAGGATTTTGGGAACAGCAAAGTCCATTTTGCTTTTCTAAATTCTAGGGGATTGTTGATGACCCTATTTTCTTCGGGAGCATGTTCCTGATTCTGCATGTTTGTCCAGAGAAAGAGCTCCCACCAATTTTTAATTGTTGTTAAATAATGGAAAATGATCAAGCGTGGAGCAATTTTGAGGGTTTCTTATTTAGCTGTATAGTTTGATTTAAATCATCAAACAGTGGGCCCTGTCCTATAGATTGCGCGTTTGTTCGGCAGAGGCATTTGAAAGAGATTTTGTTGCACCAGTATGCAGCTTTGAGGGCTGAAGTAATGTCTTGTCTGATCTGGTTCATGATCTGGCTGGCTGCTGTGTTCTGGATTACTTAGAGCTTCCTATTAGAATTTTATGAAGTCCGATGCATTTGCTATTCGCATAATCAGGTCAGTATGGCTAATGATGCCTGGGTTCAGTTCAAAACAAATGGGTCCTGTGAGATAGGCCTAAGTAAGGGAGGGAATATTGTAGCATTCTCTCATAAAGAGTGTATCTCTAGTCACTTTCTTTACTTGTGTTTGAAGTAAAGGTTGGAGTTTACTATCACACTAAGGTTGTTTGCTGCTTTGGATGGAGCTGCTGGTATTGTCAACTCACCTAGATCAAGCAGATAGGGTTATTCTGGCACAATGATCCACAGTTAAGTATATCAGGTGTTGATGAATGAGGTTTAAGATGGTTCTGTAGCATCAAGTGGGCTGTATATTTATTTGCAGTTCGGGCTGGACTGTTCCAATGAGGAACAGGGTCAAGACTGATTTGCATATGGCTGGGTCCAAACTGGGGTGGCATAGTGAGCAAAAGAACGATGGATTAAACCCAGATCTGTGACTGGGGGTGAGTGGTTAAAAGTTTGAGCATTCCGTCCATCATCTTGTTGAGTTTGCTATGTTCACCCTAAGTGGCCAAGGGTAAGCCCAGACGTTGGTCCCTTGCTCGCTGTGCCACTGGATTCAAGCTAGCCTAAATGATATGGGGTGAAACTCCGAAACCGGTCCTAGGGTGCTTGTTTCCAGTCCAGGGAGGACTTGGCCTCGCAGTTCAGGGTGGACTGTTCCCTTGAGGAACAGGGTTAAGACTGATTTGCATATGGCTGGGTCCAAACTGGGGTGGCATAGTCTTCGGGGGAGCAGTCCCCTGGGGCAGGTTGTATATGATACCCTAATTTACCTTAGTTGGGAGGTGGATTAAGAGGGAAAGTTAGTGATCTCTGAGGGTGGGAGTCGTCACTTCCACCAGGTAGGTGTAAATGGGATCACAGTCACTGCTCTGAGAGTCACAGGGGCTAGCCACGCCATGATGGTGGAAAGGCTAGTTTCTCCACAACACTACACCAGTCAGGTGTGTAGGGTAATGCCAGTCCATGGGCAGGACTTCTTCTTCCCTATGGCCATGGTATCCCTAGAATGAGGTGGGGAGGTGACCCAGAGGAGGGTCATAGTTAGTCCTCACATGCCCATCAACTGCATACTGAGAAATTAGTTGTCTCAAGCAACAGGGGAACTGAGAGGGAAGGCCACCATGTGTGCCCTAGCAGTTCAGGTGTCTGGGGGTACCTCCCCAAGTGCAAAGTCCAGGACACCAGAGTGAGGAACAGGGTGAGAACGAGCCCATACCTGTATCCTACTAAGCCGCAGAGTACAGACCCTCAACTGAATGACCAGTCTCAGGATGTCACCCCATAACTGGTGGGAGGTGAAGTGGAAAAGGGATGCCAATGCCATGCACCTGGGGCTACTGCCCCCGGCTTTGAGAAACCTCAGAGGTTGGAGACCCCTAGATTGCAGGGGGTCTGGCTCTGGATGCTGGCAGCTGTCAGTGACCGCTTCTGGTTGTTGTCCTTATGGACAGAGCTTTCCCTGGGTTGGGGACAGAAGGCAGACCCAAGGGCAGGAATGGGCCACCTCCCCTTTTTGGCCATGGTGCTACTATCTGCCTACTGGGATGCATCTGTGAGCAAAGTAAGGTTAGGTGCTTCACAGATAGGGTTCACAGATGAGGAAAAGGGTTCCCCATGGGTTAGCTCAGTGGTCCTGGAGAGCATAGATGGAGAGATACCCTTGGGTTCAGCGAGGCGTAGAACTGGAAAGTGCCCTTGCAGTTGTGGGCCAAGTCCAAGTTCTAATACCCTAGGCAGGGAAGTCCAGCAAGGTATTGCTCAGTCTACCCCGCCTTTAAGCTGAGAGGGGGTTATGTTGGACTTATGTTGGCATTTTTGGTAGGTTTTTCTCTGACTTTTTGCTCTTTGGCCTACTGTTTTTGACTTCATTGTTGCTGGTTTTAATCTCTCTCCACACTGTCGCACTGCTGTTCAGTGTTAAAGTGCTAGTGCTCCCACTGCAAATTGTGTTTATGTATTGGTGTTTCCATAATTGAGTTATTTGATTTACTACTAAGTCCCTAGAACATTGCACTGGGTGTGCCTAGGGCACTCACATCAAATGCTGCTAGTGGGCCTGCAGCACTGTTTGTGCCACCCACACAAGAAGCCTTTCAAAGGGTTCTCAGAATTTGCCACTGCAGTGTCTGCATGCAGTTTTTACTGCTATGTCCACTTGGCAAGTACACCCACTTGGCAGGCTCTAACCTTCCCTTTCCTTATATGTAAGACACCCCTAAGGAAGGCCCAAGGTACCCCTGCGGGCAGGGTGCAGTGTGCGTGAAAGGTAGGGCATGTACTGGTGTGTGTGATGTTTATGTTGTGTTTGAAAATGCCACTTTTAGAAAGTGGCCATTTTCTTGCTTAACTATCATGTTTTGCCATTTATGTATTCACCGTCTGGGTTCAGAGTGACATGAGCTTGGAAAGTGCATTCACAGTAGACAGACACAAGGAGTGTTGAGGTGTGTCCTTCTCTTTCAGGATGACTCATAGCCAAGCTAAATACACCCTTCTGCATTTAGAGTAGTGGGAGGAGTTGCAACTTGCAACTGAATGGACTATGGCTGCCTTCCACAAAGCTGTCTCCACCTCCGGTAGAGAACCTGGCCTGAGCCATGCAGAACTGGTAGTACGTATGCCAGAGGAACTTTGGTTGTACCAACCTCAAAGGGAAATGTAGTATAAATATGGGTGCCCTGACCTCAGAACTTTAGAACTCTTTGGGATCAAGAAACTTGCCAAGAAGAAGAGCCTTAGAAGCTGTGAGGAGGGACTACCACTTTGCTGTGTGCTTTGCTGTGTTGGCCTACAGTGGATGCTTCTGTCTTGGGCAGTGAAAAGACTGGACTGAACTTTCTACAAAACTTCTTCTGAGTATCTCCAAGGGCTTTAATTAGAGCTTGCCCCCTGTTCAAGAATTCCCAGAAAACAGCAAATCACCTCCTCTGAGTACTGCATCTGAGACTGGGTGTTTCAGTTGCCACAGAGGGAAAACAAAATCTGCTGCCGTCACCAAGACTGCTGCTGGCTCCATGGCCTGAAGGCACTGTAGAGGGCACCGTACCACTTTGCACCATAACCCTGGTCTCACCGACCACTGCCACTGAGCCGCAGCTTGGACCGCGACCTGTGGGCACCACACTACCTCACTTCCCTCCACGGCCCTGGTCTCACCGACGACTCCGCTGTGAGCTGACATCACCGCCGCTGCTTGCACTGTGATTTGGGGGCACCGCTCTGATGTACCATAAAAATAAACTAAAGGACTATACCTACCAATAGTCCAAACACCATAATCAAATAATCAGTCAGTTGGCAGTGAAGAAGGTTCAATCATTTATTAAGCAAAATACTCTATAGAGGAGCCCCTCCGAACCTCACCCATCAGGTCCGCTGAGAAGACTGTCGGCTCGTATTCAAACATGAGGTTATATACTTTTCGGTTCAATACATACAATCACTGTAAAAGGAAAAACACCAGTTGGCCCTCGAGCTCCAGGAAAGGACCATATATGGCACACATCAGATCAGTACAAAGGCTTGACTATCTATTACTGATGAGGTCAGGAGGGATGACTCCTTTTCGTCTTGGTGCCTTGGAGTGTAGACACGGCGCCTCTAGGAATGCGCTTATCGCCCCCAAAGCCAGATGCGACCTTGAGTCTTAGAACAGTTGAGTAAAACAGCCTACCTTCAGCTGCTACCAGTAACTCAACTGAAATGGGGCCTGACAATTGCACGTGATCAACGTGTGATCATAGCCCGTGCTCGCACATATGTTCAGAAGATGGCGTCTGTATGGTTCTCGGCCTACTCTTTTAGCAATAGATATACAGGATGGAAATAAGCGAGTTTCCTCCAAGCAAAAGCATATATATCAAACAGAGAGTATACGCATAGATGCATCATGCTAACATAATATGTGTCCGATACTCCTTATATACAGGGGATCTACTTTTTCATCCCTCAGCTCGTAAGTTACACGAGGCACCGCCCCGTCCCACACCGCAGTTTCAGCTCACTGACATCAGCCCCATCGACCTCCGCTCCTCGACTGATGCATTTGCTTCAAGCATGACCATCAGCACTGTGACGAGCACTGTCCCACTAGGCACCGCAGCCCTGGTCTCACGACACCGCTGGACGACCGCCACCAAGCCGCTGCCTGCACCGTGACCTGAGGGCACTGAATGCTGCACTGCTCCACTTCACAACGCAGCGACGAAGCCCACCACAGCTGCCTGCCCCTCCGCGGTCAGTGTGAACAAAAGATACTGTTTGAGGGTCTTCCAACACCGTAGCAGGGCCACACTGCCACTGTCAGCTGGAACCGTGGGATTTGTTTGTCCACACATCCGTGGTAGTCTCGGATGGAGCTATCCACTTCAAGGAACTGTTTTGACTGTCTATTTTTGAGCATTAATATTCTAGAATAACTGTATGCTGGATTCTTATCGTTTTGGTCTTGTTTTGCACAGATACATTTTGGCTATTTTTCTAAAACTGGTGTGGTGTCCTTTTGTAGTGTTTTTCACTGTATTACTGTGAGTTGTATGCATATGCTTTACACATTGGCTCTGTGATAAGCCTGGCTGCTCGTGCCAAGTTGCCAAGAAGGTGAGCAGGGGTTATTTTAGAAGTGTATCCCCCTTACCCTGACTAGGAAGATGGTCCCTACTTGGTCAAGGTGCAAACCATTGCCAACAAGAGACTCCCGTTCCTAACAAACGGTTTTCTGTTGAAGGCTAATTGCTTATGCTAGAAAATGGGCTTAAAGATTATCTACTGAATAGAAGAAGTGATCAAGCAAGGAGTTGCGAAGCTCCTAATTGTGTTCTGCGTCATCTGGGTTATGCATTTCAGAGTGTATTTTGAAGAGTATAGTGCATAACATATATGGTGCATAACATCTGAAATATGGCGCGAGTAGAGAGCTAGCTTGCATTCCTTTGGAGCCAGCTTTTCTGCTCTGATTGTACAGTTTGCTCCATTGTCTTTTACGGCTTCTGATTTCTGTTTTACATTGCTTTACATCTGTGTTGAAACACCCCTCTTCCAACAAAGAGGTCGATGATATGTTGGTCTGATTGGACCCACTTTGCTGAGAAACTTTGCCGGAAGTAAGTGGAATCGTTTATTGGTCTTTACAGTGTCTAGAGGTTGAGAGACAGAAAGATTTGCTTGGAGGAAATGCTTTCAAGGGCCTAGCAATCTTACTTACAGCTTGACATATTGGTTATAGTCTGTGTAAAGGCATCAACCACCATCACTATATGAGTGAATGACATAGTAAAGTGTGCCTGATGGCACATAGTTTCGAAAACAGGTCTTAGCCGCAGATGAGCTATGGTGCTCTGAGTTAAGTTCTGAGTATAGGAGCAGGTCTCTCGCGGTTGGGCATGTCCCAGTAGCAGGAGACCAGAGGGATGAATCCCTGGTCTGTGGTTTATTTTGAACTAGGAGGATTTCCGTTTTAGAGGTGTAATGCCTTGGCTGGAAAGTGGAAATTAGATGTGTTGTGATGGTTCTGATTTTTCATCAGTGGCGTAAGATTAGCCTCTCAGCCTCTGCGGGACGGGGGTGCGAGGGGAGCTGATCTCCAGGGGGCTCCCTCTGGCACTGTGCAAAGGCGGCAGGCCCCTGACCTGAGAGATCCTAACTGGGCTTGGAGCGTGGGGATCCCACGCCATGTACTTCCCTCAAGTTTCGTTACATTACTGTTTCATGTTCATGTTGCGGCATCAGGGCTAGTAATGTTGATTTCTTTTGCATAGTCAGCAGTCAAGAATCAGAAGATGTTGGGTAGGTTCAGAGATCAGGCATCCTGCAAGACATAAGGGCAACTGACAATGTTGGTGATGCTATAGATTGCTGTGAAAGGTAAAAGAACCAAGATGAATTTAGTGAACTGTCTTGCAAGAGCAGAGGACAATGAAGAGAATGTTGTGGAAAAGGTTAGACGGTCTTACAAGTTTGGTTGACCCTAATTTGGGTGTGTGTTCCAAAGATTGGTCTGATGATTAATTTAGTGTTTGCCCTGGCTGGTGTGATATCGAGGTTTGTGAGAAAGGAGTAATAAGTGGTTTATCAAGTTAGGACCCAGTCCTGCAGATCTGCACAAAAGGGTGTCCTGATAGAGGATGTGCTACAATGAAATCACAATGGACATTGGTCCTATTCGAATGTTAAAAAAAAAAAAGAAAACATGATTTTGGACTGGGTGTTAGGAATGCAGCAGTGGGGATACCCCTCGAATTTTCAGAGCAGTCTCTTGCATGCTGCCTGACTCTGTAGCCTCTGGTGCTGTGGTGACTGCATAAAGTGTGGTACAGATGCATTACCCCCAGGTCCCTCCGTCCTCGACACCGTCATGGACAAGTGAGATGTAACTATCTCGTGACAGAAACAAGAACGAAGGAATGCTGGACATACCCTTCCCCCTCCCACTGGGAGTACTTGAGGAGTACCGTCCCAGCATTCCTCCTGTTCTTTTTTCTGTCGTCCTGACAGTGTGTGGACGTGGCAGGAGCGGGGGCGCTCCTGCATTAGGTCTGGACTTACTTGGGGGCTGCTGGTTCTTCCTGGTGCCGGCGGTCCTTGGTGGATGCCTCTCCCTCCCTGCCGGGCTTGGGGGGAGTGGCGCGGGCCTCTTCATTTTCGTCAGCCTCGCGGCGGTGTAATACCGCGTTGGCTATATCTTGGCACGATGGCCGCCCCTCCTGGCCTGCCGGGCTTGCTAGGGGGCGCGGCCGAGCTGCTCCTCGGGATTGGTTGGGGCTGCTTCCCAGGCCGGATGTCGTCATGCCTGACTTCCGGTTTTTGAGCGTGTGGACGGAAGTCAGGCGCCTCGTGGTTACCGGCTGTGGGGAACTCGTTAAAACACGCGAGAGGGGTGAGTACCGCATAGCGGTTGTTATCTCTGGCGTTTTGGCTATTTTTGGTGTGTGGTATACGATGGGAAAGCATTCCAAGAAACAGCATCACAGGGAGAGGTCGTCCTCTTCATCTACTTCTAGTGCTTCCAGGTCGCCCTCCCCTGCCAGGTCCAGGCGTCGTGATGCTGGTGGCGATGCGCGTATTAAGCGCTTAATCAGGGAGACATTATCTGAGATGGGTGATGTTGGGTCCCGTCGCAAGTGCCCTGCTCCTGTTTCTTCTAACTCTAGTGGCGATGAGTCTGCGTGGTTGGGAGACGGCGATTTGAAGGGCAAATATGTGGACAAAGACGCTATGCCCGGTATCCTGAAGCATGTTAAAGAGAACATGGGGTTCCCTGACGAGGACGCTCCCAGTACCTCTAGGGGCCCTTTGTTGAGGCAATTTCAGAGTGCTGCCACTGTTGATGTTCCTGTTCATCCCATCATTAAGGATGTTTTGAAGCGCGAGTGGGCTGATCCTGATCGCATTTTGATTCCGCGATTTATGGCGCGGCTTTATCCCCTGCAGGATATGGCTTCTGATCTGCCGGATTCTATACCTATAGACTCCTTTGTGGCTAGTTTGGTGGGGCGCACTTCCCTTGCTGAGGACGCTGTGCTGAAGGATCCGGTTGACAAGAAGGCGGATGTGGAGCTCAGGAAGGTGTATTCTGGGTCCCACTTGGCCTTGCGGGCTGGCATCTATGGAACATATGTTTCCCAGTCACTGTTGTCTGACCTGAAGTCCCTATATCAATCTATGGACAATGCTACGGACTGTTCTGGGTTGCTTGAGCAGATTGAGCGTCAGGTGGAGCTTCTGTCTGATGTCTCTTTTGACGTTGTGCGTGCTTCTGCTCTGTCCGGAGGGGCTTGTGTGGCTGCTCGTCGCAGTCTTGTCCTTAAGGACTGGAAAACTGACTCTGCGCAAAAGGCATGCGCGTTGCGTTTGCCTTTTCAGGGTACAATGTTGATTGGGGGGGAGTTGGAGACCAAATTACATAAGCTGTTTAAGGAGAAGAAGCATTCTTCTTCTTTTAAAGTTTCTGCTTCAGCTCCTGTTCCTTCTAGATCTAAATCTTTCTTTCGCCCTGCTTCTCGTAGACAGTTTGTGAGGGGCCAGGGTAGATTTGCTTCTGGCCATGGTCGGGACCGTAAGGCTAAGTCCCCTCCGCCTGCCAAGCCGCGTTCCTGACTCTTTGGCGGTGGTTCCCGGGTTGTTGGTTGGAGGGCAGCTGCGCTTCTTCCTGGAGGCCTGGGTTCAGTCTTGTTCCGACGTGTGGGTGTTGGATATCATTCGCCAGGGTTATGTTCTGGAATTTACGGTTCCGCCTCCGGACTCCGGTGTTCGACCGACTCCTTGGCCTTCGAATCCTGCGAAGCGGTCTCATCTTTCTCTCGGGATTCTGGACCTTCTTCGGAAGGGTGCCGTTCAGGAGGTTCCTCCTTCGGAAATCGGGATGGGGTTTTATTCCCTTATCTTTCTGGTTCCCAAAAACACGGGGGGTTTCCGCTTGGTTTTGGATCTTCGGGTCATGAACAAATGGGTGCCCCGTATTCCTTTTCGCATGGAGACGTTGCAGAGGGTGATTCCTTTGGTGCTGCCGGGTCACTTCATGTGTACCCTGGATCTTCAGGATGCGTATTACCATGTTCCGATCCATCCTCTGTCCCGCAGGTTTCTACGATTTTGTGTTCAGGAGCGTCATTACCAGTTCATGGTGTTGCCATTCGGTCTCCGGGCGGCGCCGAGGGTGTTTACGAAGGTGGTAGCGCCTTTGGTTGCGTGGCTTCATCTCCAAGGGGTGATGGTGTATCCCTACTTGGACGACTGGTTGATCCATGCTCCATCTCGGGTCCTGTTGCTGGAGGCCAGGGAGGTGGTGTGCTCGGCGTTGCGGGCCCATGGTTTCCTGATCAACTTGCCGAAATGTCAACTGACGCCGTCTCAGGACATGGTGTTCATTGGGGCCCGCTTCCGTTCAGATCTGAACCGAGTGTTCCTACCCGAGGCTCGCGTTGTTACGTTGGTGTCCCTTGCCAGTCGTTTCAGGGAAGGGGGTGCCTTTCCAGTGCGCCTTTGGTTGCGTCTTATGGGTCTGATGGCAGCGACTGTTTTTACGGTGGCCTGGGCGCGTTTTCATCTGCGCCCCCTTTGGGTGTACCTCCTGTCTCTCTGGGACCCCCTGTCCCGCGATTTGGATGTTCTGGTTCCTGTGTCTCTGGTGGTCCTCCCGGTTCTTCTTTGGTGGTCTGTGAGGGGTCATCTGTCAAAGGGTCTTCCCCCCGCAGTCTTCTTTTTCTCTGGTGTTGACGACGGATGCCAGCGCCTTGGGTTGGGGTGCGACCTTGGGGTCTCGCTCCCTTCAGGGTCGTTGGTCCATCCTGGAGAGTCGCAGGTCTTCCAACTGGAGAGAGCTCACGGCGGTGTCCCGGGCTGTGATGGGTTTTCGGGGTCTTTTGCTGGATCGGAATGTGTTGGTGCGGTCCGACAATATGGTGACAGTGGCTTATCTGAATCATCAAGGGGGGATTCGTTCGGCATCTTTGAATGCGGTGGTGGTCCCCCTGTTTTGTTGGGCGGAGAGCCATCTGCTGTCTCTGACGGCGGTTCATCTTCGGGGAGTGGACAACTTTGTGGCGGATGTCCTGAGTCAGTGTTTTCCGGATTCTCTGGAGTTGTCACTCACCCCGGTTGCGTTTCGGCTTGTGTGCGGGAGGTTTGGGCGTCCCTTTCTGGACCTCTTTGCCTCCCGGCACAATGCTCAGCTCCCTCGCTTCTGCTCCCGGTTTCTGCAGGAGGGTTGCTGGGGGGTGGACGCGCTGTCCCTGCCTTGGCCGTCGCGTCTCCTCTATGCCTTTCCCCCTCTGGCGCTGGTTCCCCGGTTTCTGGCCCGTCTGTGTCAGGAAGATCGGGACGTGGTTGCAGTCCTTCCGTTTTGGCCTCGGAGGTCCTGGTTTCCAACGGTGCGTCTTTTGGCGGTTCAGGGTCCCTGGTTTCTTCCCCTGTCTCCGTCTCCCCTGCGGTCTTCCCCGTCCCTGTCTCTTCTCCTGTTGCGATTGTCGGTGTGGAAGTTGAGAGGCAGGGTTGGAGGCGGCGCGGTTTCCCGGAGCATCTAGCGGTGGCTCTTCAGCGTTCCCGGCGTCTTTCTACCCTCAAGGCTTATGATCGGCATTGGGGTAATTTTGATCGTTGGTGTTCGGCGTTGGGAGTCTCCCCTTTGTTCTGTTCCTTGCAGGTTGTCCTTCAATTTTTGTGGGAGGGTTTCGAGAAAGGGTTGGCGGTGTCTACTCTGCGTGCCCAGTGGGCCGCTGTTCGTGCTTTTCGTTCCCCGTGGGGGAATCTTTCGGATATTGAGGACTCGTCTTCTCCGCAGTTTCACTGTTTCTCGGCCTGTGCCTCGTCCTTCGTTTCCCCTGTGGGATTTGCCTTTGGTCCTTCGGGTTTTGATTGGTCCTCCTTTTGAGCCTTTGGATGAGGTGGATTTGAAATTTCTCACTCTCAAGGTGGTGTTTCTGGTGGCTGTCACCTCTGCTCGTCGTCTTGGGGAGTTGGGGGCCTTGATGGCGCGAGCTCCTTTTCTGTCCTTCACGGAGGGTGGGGTGGTGCTCCGCCTGGATTCTTCTTTTGTGCCGAAGGTTTCTTCGCAATTTCACAGATGCCAGGAGTTGGTGTTGCCTGCCCTGGGCTCTGTTTTGGATTCTCCTGGTGGTCCCCAGTGGTCATTGTTGGATGTGTGCAGGGCTTTGCGCATTTATCTGGACCACACGGCGGTGTTTCGCAAGTCGGACTCCCTTTTTGTCTCCTTTGGGGCGGCTTCGCTTGGGGGTAAGGCTTCTTCTGTATCCATCGGCCGTTGGTTGAAGCAAGTCATTTCCTTGGCCTACTCTCTGTCTGGGTCTCCTCCTCCTTTGGGGGTTCAGGGTCGTTCTACGAGAGGGGTGGCTGCTTCTTGGGCTGAGGTTCAGGGTGTTCCTCTCTCTGAGATTTGTAGAGCTGCCACATGGCCTCTTCTAATACTTTCATCAGGCATTATCGACTCCTCAATCTGTTGGGGGATGATGGAGGTTTTGCATTGGGGGTGTTGAGCTCTGTTCGCTCCTAATGTTTTTTCTGCTTTATTTCCAATAAATCTCTGGGTTTGTTTGCTATCCTGGTGGTTTGTTGTGTTTCTGGTATGAATGCCGGTGTTTGCTTTGGTATTTCTCACTTGTCCATGACGGTGTCGAGGATGGATGACCTGGGGGTAATGTCCTATTACTTACCGGTAATCTTCATTACTCCGGGTCCCGTAGTCCTCGACACCGTCATGACTTCCCTCCCTCCCTCCCTGTCTGCCGGCCTTCATTGTGGCTTGGTATTTCAGGAGGAATGCTGGGACGGTACTCCTTAAGTACTCCCAGTGGGAGGGGGAAGGGTATGTCCAGCATTCCTTCGTTCTTTTTTCTGTCATGAGATAGTTACATCTCACTTGTCCATGACGGTGTCGAGGACTACGGGACCCGGAGTAATGAAGATTACCGGTAAGTAATAGGACATTAATGATTTACTGTTGTGTTTGTTACATTGTAGAGGGTTTTTTCCCATCTTTGCTCCACCATTTCATGCTATTTAGACACAAATATTCAAATTTTCGCTGATTGTAGGCATTTACATTGCGGAAACCTAGAGAGTGGTGCAACAGAGGTTAAGAGTATTTACAACAGTATAAGTGGGGAGGCGTGCCCCCAATTACAAGATTGCTGCAATCCTATGAGGCCCCTAAAGGCTTAGCAACTTCTTCCTCAAAGTACAGATTTTGGAAGTGAAGATCTTGTCTCATGGCCTAACTCTTGGAGAACCTGTGAACCCCTGGAGCATGAATCTGACACCAGCGATTTGAGGAGAACAGTGATCCACTGGTGGTCACAGAAGTTGACCCTCCACACTTGAAGGACGAATATGTCTATTACTTTTGCCTCTTAGCTCAGGGAGGTTTTATTCCCCTAGTCCATGACTTTTCCCTTCTAGGTCCATTCAATTAAAGCTGTGGTGACTAGGGCTCTGGATATATTTTTTTGTGAATCCATATTTGTGTGGAGTTCTGCCTACCAACATCTGTTTGTGTAATTATGATCAATGGTTGTCACATAAATGCCTGTCTTGATCATGCAATGTTCTTGCGGGTGCACGTGAATAATGGTTCTGGGGTGCTGTTATCGAGCTACTGGAAACATGTTTTGCGTCTCCCCACTCTATATTTATTCACCAGTGCACTTAGAAAACTTACTCTGTGCCCTTTCCTCTGTGTTAGGTCACAAAAAACATAATCTTCCTTGAAAAAAGGTTTGCCTCGCTCACCTAGGGACATAGACATAAGGGTGTCCCCGAATAGACTTAGAGCTGGGAGCAGTACAGGCATGCAGACTGCTTGAAACTAGTAATAAAGGGGCATGGGCTAGTATGTTAGGCTATGTGTGGCATTTCTAAATATCTCTCACAGCAAGAAAAGCTAACACTGATGCTTGAGATGTCCTTAGGTGACATTTTGGAGATAAAGACTAAGGGTCTCACTTAGAGCTTAGCAGGCAGGTTACTCAGTCACAAACGTGAATGATATCCCATCGGCCATATTACAAATGCCATAAAAATTAATGCTCTTGTGTAATAAGGTGGACGGGATATCCATTATGTTTGTGACGGAGTCTCGTCTGCCGAACTTTAAAACAGGCCATAAGTCACAAGTATCAAGTAGCTTAAGCAAATAACTAAGATTTAACTATCTGTGGACAGGAATACATTGGAGATGGCTCGCAGAGAAAATAACGGCGGTTCCTAATAGATGGAGCAGGTACTAAAATAATACATCTTCAAGCTTTCATCAAAGAAATTGAGCAACCCTTAGGAAAACATGGTTCTTAGAGATTCCCACAGTGGTTGCATTTGTCTTATGAGACATCAGACCTGGTCACACCTTCCCACAACCAGGTCTTCTTGGTGGTGTTCTTTAGTCAGTGCCATTTCAGTCCCATACTGGCACCATACATTGCTGGAAACTGTCCACTTTGGCCTCCAGATCACTCTACTTAATTGGAGTAGGATGGGATTGTCATCAGGGTACATGTGGACGTGAAAGCCTGGGACCAGATGAGCCTAGCAATTGGTCCAAGGTGCACATTAATAGGGCTAAGTGGAGAGATGACCTCTTGGAGGTGCCTCAATCAATATTCTGAATGCTGGATGTGAGGGGAGGTCACCGGACTCAAGAAGACAAAATGATTCATCCCAAAAAAAGAGAGATCTTTCCACATCACTGTCTTGAAACTGTCCTAAGACTTCATAGTCACTAGTATTATACTTGACAAACACATTCAACTGGACCAAAGCAAAGACACTTCCACCCGTCAGCCACCATACAAAGGTCATTGAAAACTGACATTGAAGGAAAGTCTTAAATAGTGCCCATAAACATTGACACTCAGAACCATGTCGAACAACTGTCCAAAACAACGAAAACCCCACTATGCGTGCACAGGGTTGGCAGCAAGGCACATAAATATCCAGATAAAGAGGAGCAAGAACTTAAGCATCAGCATTGTTCAACAGTTGACATCTTCTTCCCAAGAGTTTCCCTTCTGTCGATCATTGCCGGAGGCAGTGAATTGTGAAAGAGATCCTGGCTACCATAAGGGGAATTGTTGAGTAGCTCCCTCCTAACATTTCCCGTTTGTCCTGTCTGCTGTTGGAAAGACTTCACATGGACAATATCAATACTTAGTGTGCTTTGGGCTGGCCAGTTGCTTGCCACTGGTTGGCTTGGTTGACAGTCTCATTTGCTTGCTTCTTAGTCTCTTTCTCCTCTTGTGTTTGCCCCTTCCCAGGAGCATGACTTGGTTATTATCTATTTGATTGGGTGGCTTATAGCCTTCCACTGCTCAGAGTTAGGAAATTGCTTTTTTCTGTCTTTTTCAGTAGTCCACAACAGTGCATGTGTGTTCTTGCTGTCTCCCTCAAGTTCCGCAAAGCAGCGACAAAAATGATTTTTTCCTCTTTTTGACTATTCTGAATAGCATTGGCAAAAATTGTTGACAACGTCAATAAATCTGTCGAAGGGAAGATCTATTGGCTTTGCCAGTCCCCCTCTGCCTCGGTGCATGATGGAGGAAGGAGCAAACAGTTGGTAATAGGTGCTGGGGGAGGTGAGGACAAGGACAAGACATACTATGAGACTGCACATCTTGTATGGGTCAGTCATCCTCTTTACGTACATTACGGATACTCCGACACCAGATGGATTACCGGTCTTGAATTCCTCCAAGCCGCAGGTTATGATCAGAAAGTTGGTTTAAATAAATGTATAAGCTGACATCCTACAAGCATTGGTGGAGGGAGCTAGCTCCCAGCGTTCCTAGATATTAGGCCGCTTCAGCTGAATCTCATGGACTGACTATTGGATGCTTTTGATCCTTTAGTGATAAAATTTGCTTTAAAGTAATCAGATTGTGCGTTTTTAGACCGTGAAGGTGTACACGCAAGAATATTTTTAAATGTAGAGTTTGACTAATATGAAGGATTATGACAATAATTCGCTTGATCTCTTATAATGGGTAAAAAGGTATCTTAAAATACATATTTACTGTTTTCCAACAACTTTATTTTTCCAGAAAAGCCAAAGAAGAGGCACAGTTTTCTTAAATATATCGCAAAGCCCAAGCACATCATAAATAGACTGAATCAAGGATCTACACAGTGTATTATGTCCATAATAAAAGTCCACCCAAGAAAGGGTACTATAGTTGCTCAAGAGGGAATACAAAAGGGGAGAAGTAGAAAAAAGATAACAGATGTCAAGAATGGAGGCGTACAGTTCCACACCACTCCTCCATCCCGTGGAGATTATCACTTTCAAATCAGAGCATGAGCTTGCAACCACTCTCTATTCCCTAAACAGAACTTCTAAACTGCAAAGAAGTGTAATTATAGCTTGCTTCGGCCTTAAGGTTCATCTGGATTGTGCAAAGAGGTTTCAGCTTCATCCGCTGGATTGAACTCCAATTTTCTCCCCTAATAAAACACACTTAGGCCCTAATTACGAGTCTGGAGGTCCGAGGACTGCCAGACTCGTGCAGCAGTAGTGGCCTAACGCTTTGGCAGTGCAAGGGTGGGTGGTACACCACTGCCGCACCCCCGCACCACTGAGACTCGCCGACGCCTGCCCACCAGATTACGGGTGGCACGGCGGTCCCAGGGTACTGCCTCCTACAAAGGCAGCGGTGCACCGCATGGACTAGAAAGCCCATGTCATGCAGGAACTGTTGTGCATGCACACAGGGGAGTACATGTTATGCCCCCTGTGTTCATCTACAAGCGCAGGGGGCCCTGTAGGGCCCCCTTTGTTTCCTCTCCTCCACGGTGTATATGGAGGAGGAACCTCCATGACCGCACCGGCGGAGAGGAATCTCGTAGTATGCGTGGCATGACCGTGGCGGCCCCTCCAAGCACATTGCAGCCTCCTGACGGCCACACCACTTCCAGGGAATGGTGGCTCCATGGCAGCGTAGACAGTCCCAGGGCGGTCCAACCACCCAACTCGTAATGGGGCGGTCTGACCACCGGTGCGGCGGTCGCTGGACTGCCACCACCGTGCCCGAGTCTGGCAGTCCTCGGAACACCAGACTTGTAATTAGGTCCTTAATGTAACTGGCATGCCTACCGAGGATTGTAGACCTCTGGCTACAATGTTTGTTTACCTCTATTAAAGTTATTTTTCTGACATGAGTGTCAGGATATAAGTCAGGAAAAATCAAGAGAGGACCACCTTAAACAAGCATTGGCATAGCCAATAGGTCTCGCCTTTGGGACCTTATAAGTGTTTAGCCATGCAACAGTTACATAACTAAATACTTATAAGGTCCCAGAAGCGTGACCTATTGGCTATGCCAAGCGGCCGCAAAAGTGATCGCGATTGCGATCAAACATCAAAGCGGTAGCGAAAGTGAAAGTAAATTGCGGTAAAGCGCGGCGCGCGGGCCCGTGCACATGCACTGTAGCTCTAGGCTGGCCTGGTATCACTTTTTGGAGCCCTCTCAATAAGTCTCGCCAGACCAGCACATGCGCTGCGTCAGGCGAGACCTAAAAATTACCCACTTCTTACATATTTGCACCGTAGGATTAGAGTGCTTAATTTGTTTCCAGTATTTCCGGTGTTCGAAAGCGGCATTTGCTTCTTAATACTGCTTCTTAGTGCTGTCTGATTATTTTCTAAATGAGCACATCAACAGTCTTGACAATTGAACACATTGAAAAAAATAATGGAAGCGCTTCCAGTCCATTTTTACAGTTTTGGGTGACCTGGAATAGCCCAAACTGTCAGATTTATAGGAGTGTAATGGTTAGTTGATAGCACTGGTACTGGCATTTGACAGCATTGACGGGGGCAAAAGGTGATACAAGTTACAGTGGCCTCCCGAGAAATACCTAGAGCCCTGACAAATACTTTTTCACAAATCAAATTACGGCTGTCAAAGTAATCAATTAAGCAGCGGACCGCATTATTGTACCCTGGGTATATCCTGGGCGGCTACCCCGGATGATGTGTTTCCCCTCTAGCACGTTTTGTTGTCTGATATTTTCCAAGCTCAAGGCACAGTCTGGTGCACACCCTTTTTCACGCACTATCCTGGAACCCATAAGTGCGACAGGAGCCACGAGAACGTTAGGGAAGATAGGAAGCTCTGGACACCCACTTATTCCACACCTTCTCTAATTTGCAGACTTATTACTTTGGACGTGACCACCAGTTCTGTAATGGGATTGGGAAACAATTTCCAACATGCAGCATCGAGCCTCATGACACTGCGAAATTGAGGATATCTTGGCGTGATCTGAACTTCCCTGGAGACTTTGGCTGTTCTAAGTACCTAGTCTAGTGAAACATCACTAAAGTCAAATGAAGAACGGCAGCTGAAGGAAAGAGACTCCACTCAGGAACAAGAACAATGGAGAGAACAGCATGGGCAGACCTTCATGCTTTACACATCATTTACAAGTTGAAGCTGGCATCAGTGGCTGGAAGAGTGAGTGGCTGATGGGTCGACTGGATTGGAGGAGTTCCATTGTGTGGGTGGGGCACCAAGTGGTTCTCTGGGTAGCATAGAAGGCCATGAGCTTAGGCGTTGCTTGTGATAAGAAGATAGTGTAAAGGGTGGAGCGGACTCGTATCCTCCCTACATACATACCACAGCGATGCATGACACTTAAAATACTAGTTACAGATTCCATGATTTGCAGCGTCTGCTAGCTCGGGATTGGCTGGTCAGTAGAGTGACTGTTTGAAGTCAGGCCTAGTAGGTACTTGTGAGCAGCCACCTCTACTAGGCGTCTTTGTAAAGGATCCATGAGGTGAGTGCAGTGTACGGTGGTTTCTCTTAAGAACTGAACGAGAACTGGAGTACAAGTGTCAGGAGTAGTGGCAGTAGTTGTAATATGAATTGTAGTATTTTGAAAAGTATCCTTAGTCTCAAGCTGAGGCAGACAACTAAATACACACAGAATTCATCTCTTTCGTTTCCTCAGAGTTATTGGACCTAAAATCATTGTTCGGATGCATAGGATGTGAAAGTTCACTCAGCTTTTTTTAAGCTGAACAGGTGGGCTGCAGAGAATTTGTGACAGCCAAACAGAACCGGTGCAGCAGAGCAGTCAGCTGAGGTACCCCCTTGTTCTGTCTTTGTCTTCTCCTCAACTGCTGGTAGGACTGTGTGCTTGGCCAAGTCACACATGTCAACATTTGGAAACTGCTAAGTGTATATAGTGACATCATATCCTGGAGATGACATTTTTAATGGTGTTATTATAAGGTCAAAGTAAAATTTAGGAAAGTTGCATGGAGGATTCATTTGAGATTGAGTCGAATTATGGGCCCCAGATGGTCCAGTTGTTATAGACTCAGAGCTGCAGTAGTAATTTTCTGTCCTTGTTCTTTAGAAATAGACCCAAAGATGGCTTCCATGATGCTCCTACACCTTATTTTCTGGAGAGAAAACACCACGCAGTGCTGCCATTACAGTGTTAAGCTGTTGACTTCAGCCTTAGGCTTGACTCTTAATGAGATAGGTGAGGAAGATTAACAGGAAAAAGAGGAGCAAAAAAGCAAAACAAGCCAGAGTGGGTGCATAGTCACTTCGAGTCAAGGAATTAAACAAAGCTCCAAAATGTACTTTGGCTACTTTGCAGTAGGACTTTGGTTTGGATAAGACTTTCACTATAAAGACTCTTTTTTTGCTGGACATTAAAGTCTATTATTAGTTGGAAGATGTCCACTGGACACAAAAAGACTGCTGAACATTGATGGAAGATTGTCTTTGCCATTAGTGCTCCGGATTTTTCCTGCAAAGTCCTAGAGCAAAAGAAGAGTCTACCAGTGCAGTCAGTGACTGAGCGCCTGTCCATCATCTGCGCCTACCTCATTAAGGAGGAGTCTGGGAGGCCATCATCATGGCGCCTTATTGGCAGCGTTGTATTAGCGACTGTCAGTCACAGAGTGGAGGTGTCTTATGGGCTCCAGTTATCGCCCTACACCCGAGGAATGACAACAGGACTGAGGTCGTGTATCTGCCATATATAGCGGATTTATGAAAAACAGGCAGAATTTGCCATAGCGCTCTAACAGATTGGGGAAAAAGGCCGTCTTGCTAAAATACTTTTACACTTGGTAAAATATTCTGACATGTGTCAGTGATATTTTTATGCCAAAAAAAGAATTCTCGCAATTTATGTAAGATTATTAATTCCTCACCTCCTTCACATTTATTGGCAAAGAAAAATATTATTTTTCCGGCAGGAATCTCATAATGAGTCTACTTGTCCTGAATCAGAACATGAGAAAAGTAAATGTCACCTCGAAATATAAAGCTCTTTCATTTGCTTTACAGCGTACAGTATTCATTTTTGATAAGAGAAAAAGACCCATGCCACTGAAAATCACCTCATGAGATAAAATTAAATGTGGATTTTTAATTATACATGAAAGATGTTTGTCTAAGGACTGGCTGCCTGTCAGATCGTGTGCAGGGAAGAGAGCTGGTGTGTGCAGTGCTATTCTCAGACGTCTTACTGATGTACACCGGCTCCTGGTCCTCCTGCTCACCAAGGCTGAAGCAAGCCAGGATGAGTTATCCATCACAGTGCAGCAATGCAGATTACCTTTCTCTATTTCAGCTGCTACCATAGCATTGTATCCTGCTGCCGAGGGCAATGCTGATCGTTAAAGGACCTTATTCCAGGTTATAGGCCTGAGCTGCAGATAAGGGCCTATAACGAGGCAGAGGGCCTTTAACAACTGGGATAGCACGAGGCAGAAAAGCTATTAGAACATTCCACACACCGAGGATCGACTTTTATAAATGAAAAAGAGAAAGACAAACATTGGAATGTATGAACAGATGGCCTATACCAGCCAAAATAGGCCCTGAGCCATTCCGTTGTCAACAGAGGAGCTCTCTACATTTATTTATTTTATTTATTTATTTATTTATATAGCGCCAGAATCGACTCCCAAAGGGGTATCTCTGCACTTCGGACAGGCAGCATGGTTGCGGCGCTACTACAGCTGAATCGGAGACAGAAAAGATTAGTCTTGAGCAGCTTCCTCAGTTGAAGATGGTCAGGGCATTGTCTCAAGTGCAGGGGGAGCTCGTTCCAGTAGCCTAACATTCAGGGCCTAACATTGCATAATCGTTTCTACATCCTACCTGATATGTCCTAATACAGTGATGTGAGGCACCGTGGGTTAAGCATCCTGACAGACATAAATATGCGGAGAGGAGGAATTGCAAAAACCCCTGAAGCAGGATTTGGATAGATAAAATGTTGCCCTCTTTTTCTCATTCAGCCTCAATAGGAATTGATTGTTGGTGTACAAGATCCACTGTTGCATAGGCTGAGGCGACAGACCGTTCTTGTATTCAAAACTCCTTTAATGTCCTAGCTAGGACCACCTGATTGTACTGATGCCTGTAATTATTCTCTTGACATCCCTTGTTTCTTTCCCTCATTCACGTTGTCTGACCATGCCCCTTGCTCACACTTCACTTCCGTTTCTCCTATTCTGGCTCCCTATTGAGTCCCGTTGCACAGTATTACAACTGAGCTACTAGAATGCCAGAGATATTGACAGAGATATTTAATTACTGAGGAGCCAGCTTTGAAGGGGGCATCTGAGAGGCCTTATGTACAAGTTTCCTATGGTGTACTCGGCCAGTGACCATTCCATGAAGAAGCCCCACCTTGACTGGATAAAAAATAGAAAATGCAGTTTGGTTGCCGACGTAGGTCCTCTGGTAAGCTGTCATGAGCTTTTTCATGCAGATAGGCGTGTGTACAAATAATTGTTTCCACTCCATCTCTTTCTCATGGTCCTCTGCATCTCTACCAGACAACATTACCTTCCTCCTCCGTCTTCCTTGTCACAATCGCCTCTGAGCACTATGTGTTCAGGGCACAGTATTCACCCATAGAAAAAAATCCCTACCCAACACGGCAACCTGACAGGAAGTATCTATCACCTGACCTATAAGGGTGGGACAAACCCATGCCACATGCTGTTTTGTGCTTCGTGTTCCGGCAAGGAACACCCATAGACATTCACTCCTGGCACCGTTCGCCTTTGAAAAGTGGTAAGTATAATTTTATTTATGGTTTCTGTAGGTGTAGGCTATAGCATCCACGCCTTTTTGTTACACTGTACCTCTGCTCCCGCGCTGAGCGTTTGGATGCAGCGGTGTCCATTTATGTTTGGCCCACCGCTCCTGTGGTGATTGATTGGGTGCAGCGGTGATATTGTTTTTAGCTCCTATGTTTTGTATGTCTCTTTCGGCTGCTGTGTAATGTCCCGCCTGTGAGGCAGTTTTTTATGATTATATGGACATTGGTTGCCATCAACAGCGTGCAGTGTCAATGTGTCTGTCTGTTGCCTAGCAACAGTGTCTCTCAATTGTATTTAAGGAAGTTAAATTCTTCTGCCATGTTGGCAGTTGTTTCATGGTTGCAGGCATAGAGGGGGAAATACACTGAGAAGCACAGGCATGATTCTTCTGGCTCTGAGTTGTTGTTAGAGCTTGCCTCCTCGTATCAGCTGGGGGCATGGATCTTGTTGTCCTTCAGGCCATGATTAATAAAACTGTGGTTTCTGCTTTTGCGACACTTGAGCCTAGTGCCTAAGATCATTAAAGATTCCTCCCAGTCCTAGACTCTGATGGGTCGGATGAGAAACAGAGGGGATGCTTTGTGAAGGGCGCAGAATTGATGGAGGTGATGACCCACTTAAAGGAAAATTTGGCCTCACCTACAGTGGTTTCTCTGAATGAAAAGTAGGATTTCTTCTCGCAGTACAGTTAGAAGGAGCCTGAGACTCTTCCCATCCATAAAGCAATCTGTGGGGAATTTTGTCAAGAGAACGGGCAGGCTTTGAGAAAGCCGGGTTCCCTAGATTCCTTGCTAAGAAGTATTGTTTTAGTAATTTGCTGACTGAGTCCCCCCCTCAGGTGAAGGTGGATTCTCTGATGGTGAGTCTGGCTTCCAGTAGCTCCATCATCTCTAAAAACGCCTCACCTAGCGACCTGGTTTATAAGAAGCTGGACATTGCTACTAAACAGGCATACTCCACCTCTAACTTTTCAATCCGGGTGGGGGTGTACGCCACATATGTTGTTCAGTCCCTCCTGCATGACTTTCAGGCCTCATCTGAGGCACTTCAGCAAGCGGATGATGTCAATTCATGTCTTTCTTTTATGGAACTACAAGTGCGCTTCCTGTCAGACATTACCTTTGACTTTCTGTCCGCTGCTGCAGCCATTTCTGGTTCCATTATCTCGACTAGACGTCACATATGGGTAAGTTCATGGAAGGCAGAGACGTCCCAGAAGGCCCTCCTTTCCCGTTTGCCCTTTGATGGGGCAAAGTTGTTTGGTCCTCAACTTGAGTAGATTTTGAGAAAGTCTGTGAAGGATCGTAAGGTCCTGACACTTCTGAGGCCTGGGGTGAGAGGTCGTGGGTTTGGTTACAAGCGGGGGTTTGCAAATCCCCCTTCAGCTGGGAAGGGGCACATTTAGCCCTTTTGTGGGAGCAGACGAGGCCGTCGCTCCCCCACCTCTGATAAGTCCCGGCAACAGCCTGCAGGAGTTGCCCAGGCTAGTTCCACTCCAAAAGCATAACTATTAAAGAGTGGGAGGCCATATCAAATTGGTGGAAGAAGGTTATTCTATCAACTTCTCTTCTTGGCCTCCAGATCTTTTCGTACCAACCGAATCCTTTGAAGCTCCATGGTCTACAGAAGGGGATCTTCGAACTTATCGATAACGGTCCCATCATTCCTGACCCGGAAAAAGAGTTGGGTCATGGGTTATTCTCTGATGTTCCTGATCCAGAAGGCATCTGGGGGATACCGCCCAGTCTTGGATCTCAAGCCAGTGAAATCCTATGTTCCTTACCAAAACTTCAAGATGATGAGTTTGCAGAAGAGTTTACCCCTTACTTCCACTGGGGCCTTTTTGGCGTCCTTGAACCTTTTGGATGCTTATTTCCATATCCCTGTGCATTCTCTTTCTCAGAGGTATTTGAGGTTCTTTGCCCCAGGGTGGCATTTCCAGTTCTGGGACCTTCCCCTAGTGTTAGCCTCAGCCCCTAGGGTGTTCATGAAGGCCCTTGCTCCTCTGGAGAGTCTGTTGCATGTCCGGGGGGTGTTTCTGTTTCCTTACATGGATGGTGGTGCTTGCTGCCCGAAAAACTGGCGAAAGGGGTGCCCTTGGGCTCTCCCATACCCGGTGTCCTGACAACCGATGCAAGCCCTTGAGGTAGAGGGGAGCTACCTTCTGAACTCTTTCATCTCAAGGTACTGGGTCACCCAAAGAGAGCTGGATGTCTTCAAATTTGAAGGGACTAGCTTCAGTTTTCAAAGCTCTTCTACACTTTTCCCCCTCTTCTCAAGGACAAGTTGATGCAAGTCAGGACATTCAATCAGGTGGCCCGGGCCTATTTGAACCATTTAGGGGGAAACTTATCCTCCTCTTATTGCTCTCCTGGCAGATCAGATTGGGGCTTGGGCAGAGGCTAATCTGTGGGATCTGGCTGCCATCTATCTGCCGGGGAGGGAGAATGGGCATGCGGATCAGCTGAGTCGTCTACTCCCTACCTCGGTGTATTTGTCCTTGTCTCCTCTGATCTTATGGGAGAGTTTGGCGAGGTTCAAAAGACCCTGGCTGGATCTCTTTGCTTTCCCGCAGGATTTTTTTTACCGAGGTTTGCACCCTTCTCCCATGCAGGGAGGCTTGGAAGGTGGACTCCCTGAGTTTCCTGTGGCCTCTGGGTCTTCTCTTTGCCCCCTCTTCTCATCAGGGTATTGGCAAAAATCAGGAGGGAGAAGGTGGTGGTGCTGTTGGTAGTCCTATTTTGGCCTCGTCAACCATGGTACTCCATACTACACAGTTTGGCCATAGCTCCTCCTTGGAGGTTACCACTGTCCCCCTTCTCCGCTTCGGTTTCCTCATCTGTCCCACCAGGCACTCAGGCAGCTGGATTTCAGGGTTTGAAAATTAAAAGGAGAAGGCTAATCACTTCTGGCTGCCCCTCAGAGGTGATTCTTTCCATTCAGAATTCTCAAAAGTCAGTACTCTTCACGTTTATGAATTGCACTGGAAGAATTTCTCTGGTTGGTGTTCTTCGAGGGGGTTTGTCCCTGACTCTTGTGAGGGGAGTTCTGTTCTTAAGATCATCCAGGATGGGTTCTTGATGGGACTGTCAGTCTCTACTCACCATAGCCGCCATCAAAGTATCAGGGGTGCCTCTCCTTTGAGTCCTTAGCCTCTCGCCGCCTTCGGAGTTTCTACCTAAGGAGGCCGGTAGTTCCCCGTCCTGTTCCCCTGTGGGATCGCCCTCCGGTCTCTAATGCCTTACAGAAGTCCGTGTATGAACCACTGCCTTCTGTTTCTCTGGAGTTTCTGACCCTTAAGGTGTGTTTTCTGGTGTCTGTCACCTCAGGAAGGCGTTTGTGGAAAATTTGCACGTTGCTTTGTCACCCTCCTTTCTTGCATTTTTTCACAGACAAGGTTGTCCTTCTCCCTGACTCAGACTTTATTCCCAAGGTTCCTTCTCCTTTCCATTTGGCCCATTATTTAGTTCTTTCTGCCTTTTTTGCCTACCCGCTTTATGGCGGAGGAAATTCTGCCTCATACACTTGAATTGACAAGGCCTCTTTTTATTTATCTAGATTGAACTGCCTCTATTAGCCAGGTGGATTTTCTTTTTGTCACTTTTGGGGTTGCCAG
This sequence comes from Triturus cristatus, assembly GCF_964204655.1. Classification (NCBI taxonomy): domain Eukaryota; kingdom Metazoa; phylum Chordata; class Amphibia; order Caudata; family Salamandridae; genus Triturus; species Triturus cristatus. Next base: position 508,180,879 of record NC_140592.1, on the reverse strand, counting down.
GCATGGTAATCGCCCTACGACAGCTACTATTTTTTGTTGGGTTAGATCGCCCGTTTCCTTTGCCTATCTTCCTTCACTGGGTTTTCTCTGTCCTGTGATTAAGGGCGTTTAACCAGAGGTGTTGCTGGCTCCTGGACATCTTTTAAGGGCGCCTCGTTGAAGGGTGTTTGTACAGCTACAACTTGGTTTTCTCCTACCTTCATCCCCCATTATCAATTGAGGATGGGGGAGATTTTTCTGAGGATTTTGGTTCTTCTGTTCTTACTGCTTTATGCTCATCTGCTAATAAAGTTTCTTGCCATCTTTTTGGATTTTGGTTTTCTTATTTGTGTCGTCGCGCACTCTGGTATACACTCAGAGGTGACTGTGATGAGTAATACTGAGGAAGATGGTTATGAAATAGGTTGCTTACCGGTAATCTTTATTACTCTGAGTCATAGTCTTCCTCATCACAGTCCTGTTCCCTCTCTCCCGCCCTCGGGAGTTGGGGGCATAACAAAAGCAAAAATGGTGCATTCTAGTCACTGCGCTAGTTGTTGGGGCTTCTTTTCTTCTCTGCTTTAATTCGTTTATTCTTTGTTTGCTGTGCTTTCTGCTCTGTTGGATAATACAGGATGTGGCATGGGTTTGACCCGACACTTATAGGTCAGGTGACAGGTACTTCCTGTCTGATAGCCATGTTCGGTGGGGATTTTTTTCAATGGGTGAATGCTGTGCCCCAAACACATAGTGCAATTTCCAAAAGCAGTAGTTAACCTGAGACAGCACAGTAGATTCTCAATATACTGTGCCTACTCCTAGAGTTCCTACTGCCCACAAAACTTTATATAGAACCTAAATGTTTTTTAATAGGAGGGCAAACGTTTTTTTCCTTATTCGCATTGAACAGCCAAGCTGCTGTTGCTTTTAGCTGCAATCACTTTTTAGATCCGAATATTCATATGTCAAGTCTTTCTTTTTGCTGTTAATTAATCTCCCAACGCTGATATTTTTCTCATATAAAATTCTTTATTGTTAATCAGTTGGGTCTGCCAAAAGAGATGATTGGAAACTGATTAACAATAAAGAATTTTATATGAGAAAAATATCAGTGTTTGGAGATTAATTAACAACAACAAAAAAGACTTTACATGTGAATATTGGGATCAAAAAAATGATTACAGATTTAAGCAACAGAAGCTTGGATGTTCAATGAAAATAAGAAGAAAAACGTTTGCCCTCCTATTAAAAACACACTGAACACATAGTGCTCAGAGGGGACTGTGAAGAGGAAGACTTTGACTCGGAATAATGGAGATTACCAGTAAGTAACTGAGTCATCACTAACCCTTGGATAAAACATGGGTGTCTTCTCTCGCTTTCCTTCCGCTTGATGGCTTGAAGTAAAGTTTGGGCAAAAGTGATGTGCTTCCTTTGATCTTTTCCAGAAACATTAATCTGGATGATGAAAGCTTCTTCTTTCAGATTGTTGTCTGATGTAATGAACAATTGCAGGCCCATTTTTTATTATTGTTTTTGTTTTTTGGTGTTTATTTGGAGTCATTCGAATTTGTTGTCATTGTGCTTTAATATTGCATATTATTTCAGCAATTGAGTTAAACAGAGATAGTTCGTGCCCAGCACCATTTCAGATAGCATTTTTGGGATAACCATATGCACAGTCAGAGTGTTCATCCTTTCCTGTTGATGAGAACTCGTACATTTGGGTATAATTTGTGTGCATTTTTAGCACACCATAAAGAAACCTGCTTCACTAGAGCCTTGAGATCCTCTATATTTTTGAATGGCTGAACATTCTCTCATCTCATCATCTCTCCCTTAATTTGAAGTATGACATTTTTTTTGGGAACAAAAAGTAATAAAAAAGGGAATTGTCCTTTGATTTCCAGAATTCCTCTCTCTTCCTCTGACGGCGAAGTGCCTGAGTTTGCCATATATAAAGCAAAGAGCCAGTGAAGGGAACAGGAGAAGAACTCTTCCTAGTGCTTACCTCATTCTTCCCCATCTTGGGATATCAGAACCTGTCCTTTGATTATACAGGCCACTTTAGGGAAAAAAACAGTTTTTGAAGTGGTGGCATGTTTCCAGGATTCTCTGTGAAAGGTTGAGCCCATGTCTCTGAGGATGAGAGACCCCAGGGTGAAAAGACTGATGAAGCTCTGGGCTAACCTTTCAATTTTATTTAAGTCAATGGACCTTTGTTGTAGCCTGAGAAAAGAAAGGGGCTACTGAGAAGTTTAGATAATTAAACTGTGTGACCAAATGTGACCACACATTAAGAGTCAAAATCAGTATCTTAAAGTTGAAAAAGGAAAAATATATTGCGAACAACGTTCTCGTTCAATGTTAAATGTCCTAACTGATTCTGCAAAACCGTAGCCCTTATTGCTGCCATCTCTGTATATACAAGCAGTAAAGGTTTTGCAGAACTGGTGGTTAGCTTACCACAACTTTCTAATTTTTTTCATCATTCAAACCTACTCCCACAGACCGAATAATAGCACCAAAAATGTATCCTAATACTTCTGCTGCGCTTGTACCTGTTTTTGATCTTGGTTTCTTTTCCCAAACAGGTTCTTTAAAAGTTCAACATGATAAATCTTTGGAAATGCTGTACCTAAATAACAAGTGCCATACCATGAATGTGGCAGCTTGAAACAAGCAATCTGTCCAAAAATGAAATAATCTCCAGGAATCACATGATCTTGTACTTCCAGTTAACGAGGATGCCTAGCTCTAGCTTCAAACATGCTCACAGTCACTTTCTTCTAAAAACAAGGGATCTAAATAACTTTGATCAACATGTATGCACAACTTTCCCTTCTGTTGCTAATCTCTTGGTGTTCCTTTTCTACATCACTCCACTTGTGATCTTTAAGACTTGTATCTTCTTCAGTTGTCACTTCAGATAATGTACAACTCAAATTATGTCTCAACATATGCAGTGTCTAAGGTTTTTAGTGACGTAATATTTTCCCGCAAACTCAGCACCTTTAAAATAAGGATTCTTATTTAAATATTTAATAAGAGGAACTTGTTAAAGAACAATATCATGATTCGAAAGATAATAGTAAAAACATCCCTGTTCACAAAATAAACTTAACTAGAGACTTCAAGAAAAACCATATGTCAAGGTGATAGGTTATATCCTCTGAAACAGAAGCAGGTAATTAGGAATAAACATAACAATCTCTAGCACTCATAGTGTCTACATATTCATAAAGCAACCTAAAAAAATACATTTGAAGTATAGCCCCCTTTAGACGCATCTGTGTGTAACTCTTCAACTCTATACAAAACACAAAGAGAACGGATCATCTACCTATTTATGATTTGGTTACTCAAGTCTTCTTTCTTCAGTCCCTTTTGATGTGGTTTAGGGACTTGGAACCCACAGAGTGTTTAAGAAGAACCCTCACTCACCTACCTGGCAGGTGCCATGCTTCATCATTGGGTTCTCACCCTGGTTGCCGAATGCCCCCATGGTATGCTGCGACGCCAGATTACTGCAGACCTGGTTGTTTTTATGTGATTACGTCAATGTGACGTGGTGATTTAAAATTGGCTCAGGAATTCATATGTTTCAAAGTTCCCAATTTTATGGAAGCAGGCCCGGATCGGACTAAGGACACTTATGTTGCCCTATCATCAGGGAGGGCTCGACGTCCCGAATTTTCAGAAATATTATGACTGCGCCCAGGGCCACTTCGCGGTTTACTGGCTCCACCCTCCCCCCTTTATGGCCCACCTCGCAGTTGAAGATGGGTTCATGAGGCCTGCGCAACCATCGGGGTATCTATACACAGTGGTTCCTCCGGGGACCCGCGACCCCACTACGGGCGATTGCACAGTGCAGGCCTGGAGGCGCCTGGCAGACTACATGGATGTCAAATTTCTATATTCTCCCCGTATGGTCCTGGCGCATGACCCCAGACTGAGTGTTACTTGCGAGGAGCTGGGACGCCGAATGCTTACTCGGTTGGCGATCCACATGTGGGGAGACCTATACAACCAGGGGAGCTTTCGATCGGCTGCGCACTTTTTTGGAGACGCTACCCCATCGGCAATGGACACATTCCTCTACGTCCGCCTTCGGCAAAATATCAGAGCTGTCACGCCGCAGTTCCCTGCTGAGCCGGGGACTGTGGCGACACTACATGCTCTGCTCCAGACACCTGCCCCGACGCATGTGGTCTCTCTGCTATATACACACGTGCAGGCGGCTCCCACCCCCCCCTCGCTCAGGGCGCGGAGGGATTGGGACAGTGATCTGGGCGATCCCATGTCGGATGACCAGTGGGAGGACAGCTGCACCCACATCACTGCAGTGACGGGAAATGCGCGTCTTCGATTGGTGCATTATAAATTTTTGCATCGACTTTATTATACCCCTGCCAAATTGCACCGCTTTGGACTCCGGGATGACGACCGTTGTCAGCGGTGCCGGGAATCGGGTGCGGATTTTATACATCTGGCGTGGTCCTGCCGTGCAGTGGCTACGTATTGGACTGAGGTGTTCGCTGCCCTGTCCGTGATGGTTGGGATGGAGATAGCGCCCTGCCCCGCCGTTGCCCTCCTGGGTCGCTCCTGCCCCGAGCTAAAGGCACATCGAAGGTTCCTCGCGCTGGGGCTCTTGCTGGCTAAACGGCCCGTGGCGTGCAGATGGGGACGTGGACGAGCGCCCAAATTTAAGACTTGGCTGTCATCGATGTCGACCTGGCAGGAACAACTTCACAATTACGCGGACTTGTTACCCCGCAAGTCTCGTCCCAAAGACTTATGGGGACCCCTCAAGGCATATCTTTTACGCTCTCCGGACGCGACTGAGGCGGGAGGGAGCCCGCGCGGAGATTCGGGGAGGGATGGCCCGCCCATTTCAAACTGACCTACACCTAGCCCCAGTTGCGCTCCTCGCTGCTGCACCTCCTCACCCCGCTTTCCCCCCTCCTCCTGGCACGCACCGCACACGACGCCTCTTGACACATCCGGGTCGGCTGCACGCTCTCCGGGGTACTCACATATCGCAGACCTGCGGCTCGGGGGAGATGTGCGGGAGCTCTGCGGTCCCCCCTGGCTCCGGGGACAGGTGACCCTTGCTCCCTACTGGGATAGATGGCATGGCATCCTAAATGGTAACTCCACTTTCTTGGCTTCCCGACTGGTTCATACCTACCCCCCCTCCCAGAACAGCGGTGCTGCTGGCCGGGACTGCGCTGCGCCACTTCCTGCTCCTACTTTCTTCCGTGATGTGCTGCGCGGTGCCGCAGCCCCGTGCTGTAAGATACGGCATTCCACATACTGTGTATGGTGGACACACCCTGGGAGGGTGTTGTTGTTGTGATTTCGTTGAGTTACTTAATATAGATAACCGAAACCTGGACTACTCCTTGCTTGACCTCATCTGGCTTTCTCCTATGCACTCGCTTCCCACATAGGTAGCCTGTTATTTCTATTCTGCTGCCGGCCCATAAGGGTTGTAGGCATAAGAGCTGTGTTAAATGGTCGATACTTGCCCTGCAATGCCTATCACTCTAGATGCTGAGTTGTCGCTACCGGCCTGTATCAATGCAGGATGTAGGTAACAAGCTGTGTACAATTTGACTTATGCAATAAAGGTTTTCAAAAAAAAAAAAAAAAGTTCCCAATTTTATTTGTATATTTAGGGGTTACCGGTTAATGTTAAAAAAAGTGGTGGATCTGTAAGGGATAGTTAATTTGTCCCATGCATCCTTACTGCAGTCATCCTGGGTGTGGTCTACATGTTTCAGCTACCATTGGTAGCTTAAGAGGGTCTAAAAGAGAAAAAGGTGGTATGTAGGGTGAGGAAGAGAAACCTACTGTACGTAGTGGAAAGGAGGAAGCTCCAAAACCATGGTCATACAATCACCGTGGGTAACTAACCCCATCACATGGGATTTTCATCCCAAAGAAAATCTCAAAATCTCAAGGGGCAACAACGCCCTTTTGTGAGACGTGAGAGCTTTGTGCTGTAGGTATAATGCACCAAGAAAGGGAATAAATCCACAATTGAACCTGAAGTGAGTGGGGGTTGCACACCCGCTCATGATATGTAAGCCACCATCCCTTCAGCAGTCTTACATTTTCTTTTCAGAGCGGTGTTCCTTCCTGAGCGGTTGCCAGGTGGAGGTCCTTTAACCACCCAGTTTGCACGGGTGAGTGGCTCTTGCTTTAAGTTTACAACTCTCATATTTGTCACGACTGAGCAATTAAGTTCCACACATATTTTTACATTGTCTCCCTTTTTGTTGTCTAGGTGTTGTGTGTATCTTTGAGGAGACGTGCACCCTACAAGCAAGCTGAGGGTGCCCAACATATCCTTTGTCACGTTGTTTCTTTTTTGCAGTAGCTTCCAGGTCCTGATGAAAGCCGAGCCTATTTAGGCGCTATGGCTGAAACATGTCGACCACTTTTTCTTTTGTCGCTTCATTGATCAAACCGGATTAGTGTTGCCCCCACTCCTTTTAATCTAGTATCGGTACGGCATTGTTCAACAGAAGTCTTCTGGCCGTCCCGTCACTATTTTTAATACACTCTCTGTTTTTGGCACTACTAGTACACCAGCACTGCAACCCCCACTCACTTCAGGTTCAATTGTGGATTTATTCCCTTTCTTGGTGCATTATACCTACAGCACAAAGCTCTCACGTCTCACAAAAGGGCGTTGTTGCCCCTTGAGATTTTGAGATTTTCTTTGGGATGAAAATCCCATGTGATGGGGTTAGTTACCCACGGTGATTGTATGACCATGGTTTTGGAGCTTCCTCCTTTCCACTACGTACATTAGGTTTCTCTTCCTCACCCTACATACCACCTTTTTCTCTTTTAGACCTCAGGATTTTTCTGTGTTATATGTACTTCGATGGGGGAATCAATCCTGCACGGTCTTTAAACTTGCTCCCTCTGACCCTCCGGTGTTCAACCGTCTCATATTAAGCCTAAGAGGGTCAACATGGCTTTCTTCAGGACCAGGTTTTATGTGTATGCATGCGCACTAAAGCATTGTTCAATTTACATATGTTTTGTATTGTATGCTGTGAAGAAAAAAAGTTAAAAGAAAGAGAGACAATTCGGTACCAAAATGTGGTCACGCTTTTCCAGGACCCAGATGGTATACCCGCCAAGCCTGTTTCAACAATTGTTCATCCAAAGAACAATAAAGACATTTTTTAAAAAATCTGTAGCGAACTGAGAGACTCTATTGTTAAAGGAATGCTCACATTTGTCTATCGAAGCGCATATTCTTGGGCTGCCAAGAGAAGTAATAAGGATCACCATTTGCGGAAAAAGATAAACATTTTTTGCCAGAAATTAGATTCTTGATTCCACTCACATTTGCCCATATTAAGGTACTGTGGCCCCCATAAGAATTCATAATACGCCAAATTCTATGCACAGTATATGGGTCATACCACTCTTTTTCTACAGGGCAACAAACATTGATCAATCATGCGTGCATACAAGTTATAGTATATTCTGCATGCAGTGCTCTCAAACACATACAGTATGTGTGCCTCAGTAGCTCACGAGTGCCTATGAATCCAGGTGTATACACCACTCAACACAGTGATGGGCAAAAAAACGATAAACAATGGGCTCGGGAATAAAATTAAATGCAAAAGGCCAATTCACTAACGTTATTATTAGTGGGGAAATTCTCCATGGGATACTGCTCAGACATGGGCTTCTCTCAAAATTCAGCAATAAGCCCGTAAAAAAGAAGAGTTTAATATTAAAGGTATCTAACCCCCAGTTCCACAGAATGCGAAACTTGACTCACAGGATCAAGCTCTCCCCGTGTCACCTACTTCATTTGTCCTCCTCACCGTCCATGGCACCTAATATTCTCCTTGCAGCCACATGTTTAAGAAGGACTGCCGGTGGCTGTCGTTAAATAGGGAATCAGTTTTCCCGCTTCCATTGCTGGCCCCTGGTCCGGCATTGGTCTTGCTTCCTCATGGGGCAGGGCCTCACCACATGTGTGACTACTTCCTGCATGGGTGGGGGCAGACCGCCACACTTGGGTGTGGTCCCGCATATGATTGGGACTAGTTCCACAATGGGCGTGGCCACCCCTCAACATGCAGAAGTGGTCCCGCTGTCAACGAGATCCCGTCCCTGTGATTGGAATCCCTCACTGGGGTTTCTGGTAAAAGTAGTCCTGTTTGTGATTCATGGCTATTTTCAAACGTTGGTCAGACCTGTCAAATCTACAAATACACCTCATTCCATAAGCTTTGAATCATGGCAATTTACAAACGTTGGTCAGACCTAAAAATGTACAAATAATCCTCATTTAATATGAATTGGCTCATGGCTATTTTCAAACGTTAGTTTGACCTGTTAAATCCACAGACACTCTTTATTCTATATGATTCACAGTTCGAAGTTGAGAAATTCTTCAAACTTGGAAGTTATTCAATGTCAAGGTTTATACTGCAGAGAGTAAGCACAATATTTTTCTTTCTCCTTTATGTTGTGCCCCAGTGATTTGGTTCGGGTCAAGGCTCTACTAAGTTGTTGGTATATACCTCCACATCTAACAGTACTAATGAGTTCTTCAAATTGAGGAGATATTCGGATTACATAATAGATGGGTTCTAAGGTCCAGAGGTAGATATTCTGCTGTTTTCATTGGAGACATTCCACCAGGCAAATTCTAAGTTGCCTACTTGAAAGCAAGGTCTTCATCATGCGTCTGTGACTGTATCACTTTGGGGATACAATAATAAATGGGGCAATTCAATTTGCACAGTAAGTCGCATCCTAACAAGCTTACAGGATTGGAATTACAAACTACAAATTGATGATTATCCTCAAAACTCCCTATCTTTGTCTGGAACCAGCTTTTCACTTGGAGATATTTAAACCCCATGACTTTAATGTTAGAAGCTTCCACAAGTTCGTCCCAGGAGATCAGCTCTCCCTCTTCCACCAGGTGTTCCCATCTCACCAGACCTCCGCCTTTAAAGGAACTGGCAGGATGTCCTTAGTCCATTCGGGGGAGACTGCAGCATCCCATATAGGTGCTAACCTGCTATTATAATTGAGTTTAGTCTCCTTTCTAATCCAAGACCATATACAGCCATGCTCTATAAGACCTTAAGATGCACCTTCTTTTAATATTTTGGATCACCAAACTTATACATGTATCCCTTCTCTCCTCCTCTTATGTCCAACAGCATGACTCTTAACATCTGCCAATATAACAATCTGGCTCCCGTAATAGCATCTTTCCATACTTCAACAGAAAGGCCTAGGCATATTGACGCAAGCACGACAGGGATAGACCTCCTTTGTCTTTCTTCCTTCATAATTTCTTCCAGGCTAGCTTAGGGCCTTTTGAGGCCCAAATGAAGCTGCTGATCTTGCCCTGCATTTTTGTCAACCACTCATTATTAAATGTTAGGGGTAGTGCCTGAAATAAAAAAAGGTATTTTGGGGAGGATGGCCATTTTAACCAGATTTATTTTCCCTAAATTAGTTAAAGGTAAGTGGGACCAACTCAACATCAAGTTGCAAGCTTCCTTCATTACTTTAGAAAGTTAACCTCTGGTAGAGCCTTAATATCCTATGTAATTTTAATACTTAAATATCTTGTGCAGATATTGGTACATCGGGTGATCTGTAGACCAGTCTAATCCGGGGGTCACCAAGAATGAAGGAAGTCTCTAGATGGTGTTGGTTACTGGTAGATTTTTCGGACAGGGTCTTCAGACTGCCAGATGAGCTGTGGGAAAGTCGTTAGCCAGGGATACAGCCAGAAGACTTATGACAAGTATCTTTTAATACTCTTTACTCCACAGTCTATGCTGCCAATTTAAGGAGAAACCACCTCTTTTGTTTACTTAGGTTATATTGGACCCCTCTAAAGCTATTGAAGTTGGGTAATGGAAGAATGCAGAGATGTGCAAAATGCAGTCAAGAAAAAGCTGATGATGTCCACATGTTTATGGAATGTTCAGGGATCAAAAAAATCGGGGGCGATGTGAATAGATGTATGACAACCATTCTTGATATGGCATACCAGGTAAGCTTGACTCTTATAATCTATGGGGTATTAGCACAACATGAAAGTCTGATGAATGATAAAAAAAATGGATCTTCTATTTAATCCTCCTTACACGGAGGGAGATTTGTAAAGATTGGATCAGTAATTTTCCACCTATGGTGTCAGACTGGGTAAAGTCTATTAAATATACTATCAAGTTAGATAGAGCAGTAGCAAGAAAGAGACATGAATTTTGGACCCCAGCACTAAAATGGTTGGAGTTAAATGGATGGAGATCTACGGAAACAACATGTAATAGGGGACGGTCCAATGATTACGCCTTTTCCTGGTCTCTACTTCTTTCATATGTTATGTAAATCGGTCTGGAAGGCCAGGGCAGAAATTTAAGGAGAAGATCATGGGATTCTATGCCTTGGGTATGAATGATCTATTGAGGCAAGGCGCTCATAAAGGGAGATCCTAGAGGTTACACCTAAGACGAATGAGGACCGAAAAAAAAACCTCCCTATCTTTAAAGGTACTTCTTCAGAGATTGGGTTTCTCATTTGTTGGTTAGCAATGTCTACAACTTAGATAGTCTTTGCGAGAGGGGTCGGTTTGAAACTTTCACTGTTCTTACAGTAGAACGAGTAGCACCAGTGTCCACCAAAAGCACAACATAGTGCCTCTTTACCTCACCATCTACAAATAGGCCACTCTGGTCTACCTCCAAGACTGTGGCAAGTACGCAATCTTTCTCCCCCCTCAGGCACTGTCAGTCGGACTGATGGATGTCTCTAGTTCCATCCATCTCAAACAAAGGAAATTGCTGATATGAGTTAACATTATGGCCATATTCTGATTCATATTTGGGGCCTTATTTGTGGAAAATGTAGGACCACCTGTAGCCTGCTGTGGCATTGGAGATTGGGGAACCTGCATCACTGGAGCTTGTGATCCAGTAGAATTCTGAGATCTCAGTCTGGGTACTTTTTATTGCTGCATAAGATTATTCTGAGGTGTACCAGCCCCTGTAAACTAGCCCTGATTTACAGATTTTGCAGGATTAAAATGATATTCATGCTCCCAATGCCCCAACCTATTGTAATAATGATGCGGATTAGACTTCTTCAATGTAGCCACATCAATACCAGTGCTCGGATCTATTGAAATGCCTTGACCTCTACATTGTGTCTGGAATCCACCTCCTGCCTGCATTACCGGAATTCCTTGTTGATATACTCCCTGCATTGGAAAGGTATTTCCTGTAAACAGTTCATTTTGTAATCCTTTCTGTGCAGCCTTCATCTGTGCTACCATCAATTTTTCTTTCCGTTTTTTCTGCTTGATCTCAATCTCATCATTACAATATTTTACATATCACAGAATTTCATCAACAAATTTATTTTGCCAGCCCATCAAATGCTGCAGTATCATCATGCTAATCTCTGGTCTGAATCCTGTCACAAACCTGGACACAAAATGTCTTGTATCTTTAGGCTCTAACATATTCATCCATCTTTACTCTTTAAAAAGCCCACAACAATCTCTCATCGTAAGCTTGAATTGTCTCTTTCGGTTCCTGAGTCATACGGTCAATCTTGACCCAATCAATGGCCCCTTGGACTTCAACCATGTCATTACCTGTTCATACTTTCTCATTTTTATAGCCAAAGGGCCATTAGTCATAGAATCCCTTGGTGGCTGTTTCTTCTGCCACTCTACATGTATCTTCAATGCTGTTCACAAATCGCTTGGAACAACAATGTCAAACAAAGGTGCCGATTACGATCCGGCAAAAACCGGGTACGAACCGTCGGACGGAGCATATTCCCCGTCCGACGCGTACCCGGTCGTGTAAATATACAAACATGGAATTACGATTCGGACGGAAACACCTTTTCCATACGAATCGTACAAAACACCGACCGACGAAAATCTACGTACAAATGCGATCCGGGAAAGCGCCGACCTGACGTCGGGACGCACGCAGCCTGCCATTCACGAACCAGGAATTACGATTCGCACCGACGTCATCCCGCACGGTGAATATTTTCCGGCTGCCAAAAACTGCCGGGAAATCAGGACGACGCGAACAAGGAGTACCAGTACGCGACGGACAGACAGGACGATGTGAACAAGGAGTACCAGTACGCGACGGACAGACAGGACGACGCGAAAAAGGAGTACCAGTACGCGACGGACAGACAGGACGACGCGAAAAAGGAGTACCAGTACGCGACGGACAGACATGGACCCGAACCTACGTGTCATCCCGGCCCTCATAGCAGTCGACCTCCTCTACAGGTTACGACGCAGACGCCGCAGAAGGTCAGAACAACTAAGGGAGGGGGGAAAGGGGGGGAAAGGGGGGGGCAGGAGCAGGGGCAGGCCACAAAACCCCCACCATAGTCACACAGCACACATGCCCTGGACATACCTGACTCCCAGGCCCTGGTCACTACGAGGGGGTGGGGCCTTGTCCAGCCAAGCCAGCGACCGCCACAACGGAAGTCCTTGACGACGCGAACCTGCAACACAACCAGACAGGTACGTCCCGTACCCACGCCTTAAGAGCGTGGGTACGAGTCGTACCACGCCCACACCTATGTCACCCCAACAATGGCGGGACGGCTCGTACCCACGTGGCAAAGGCCTGGGGACGGCCCGCACAAGCATCACATAGCGTGGGGACGGATATGTACGGACCGTACCCCCACCCCGTATGCATGGAGCGTACCCCCAACCCCAACAGTGCAAGTACGACACGTGCCCTCACCCGCGGACATATGGAGCGTACCCCCACCCCAACAGTGTAAGTACGACCCGTACCCCCACCCGCGGACGTATGGAGCGTACCCCCACCCCAACAGTGTAAGTACGACACGTACCCTCACCTCGAATGCATGGAGCGCACCCCCCACCCCAACAGTGTAAGTACGACCCGTGGCCTCACCCGCGGACGAATGGAGCGTACCCCCACCCCAACAGTGTAAGTACGACACGTACCATCACCTCGAATGCATGGAGCGTACCCCCCACCCCAACAGTGTAAGTACGACCCGTACCCTCACCCGCGTACGTATGGAGCGTACCCCCCACCCCAACAGTGTAAGTACGACCCGTACCCTCACCCGCGTATGCATGGAGCGTACCCCCACCCTAACAGTGTAAGTACGACACGTACCCCCACCTCGAATGCATGGAGCGTACCCACATCCGTGTATGTAATGAGCGTACATATTGTGAAATGGGAGAGGTGTGTGCAGAGTCCTCCCAGCAGTGCCCTGAGACAGGAGGGGTGGGTTCCTATCACTCCCAGCAGTGCCCAGAGACAGGAGGGGTGTGTGCAGTCTCCTCCCAGCAGTGCCCTGAGACAGGAGGTGTGGGTGCAGAGTCCTCCCAGCAGTGCCCTGAGGCAGGAGGGGTGTGTGCAGAGTCCTCCCAGCAGTGCCCTGAGACAGGAGGGGTGTGTGCAGAGTCCTCCCAGCAGTGCCCAGAGACAGGAGGGGTGGGTGCCTAACACTCCCAGCAGTGCCCTGAGACAGGAGGGGTGGGTGCAGATTCCTCCCAGCAGTGCCCTGAGACAGGAGGGGTGTGTGTAGAGTCCTCCCAGCAGTGCCCTGAGACAGGAGGGGTGGGTGCAGAGTCCTCCCAGCAGTGCCCTGAGACAGGAGGGGTGGGTGCAGAGTCCTCCCAGCAGTGCCCTGAGACAGGAGGGGTGGGTGCAGAGTCCTCCCAGCAGTGCCCTGAGACAGGAGGGGTGGGTGCAGAGTTCTCCCAGCAGTGCCCTGAGACAGGAGGGGTGGGTGCCTATCACTCCCAGCAGTGCCCTGAGACAGGAGGGGTGGGTGCCTATCACTCACAGCAGTGCCCTGAGACAGGAGGGGTGGGTGCAGAGTCCTCCCAGCAGTGCCCTGAGACAGGAGGGGTGGGTGCCTATCACTCCCAGCAGTGCCCTGAGACAGGAGGGGTGGGTGCCTATCACTCCCAGCAGTGCCCTGAGACAGGAGGGGTGGGTGCAGAGTCCTCCCAGCAGTGCCCTGCGACAGGAGGGGTGGGTGCAGAGTCCTCCCAGCAGTGCCCAGAGACAGGAGGGGTGGGTGCCCATCACTCCCAGCAGTGCCCATGGAACGCAAAGGGTGCAGTAGCCACAGATACCATGCCCACAAATGTCAGTCAGGTGCACAAAGACCCTGCAGTACATGTACCACATGTGTGCGAGGCTGGGAGTATACGCATGCATAGGGCCAAAAAGAAAACATGTCCACCTTAAGTCATGTCAATAGTCCACATACACAAGTACAATGACTACCAAGGATGCCACGAATGATGCAGGTGGAGAATGGCTCAGCATGCATGTGCAAAGGTGAAGGACTACGTCACACACCCAGCTAATGTACACACAGCTCTGCGCTAAAGTCAGGGGACACCCTGCAGGGAAGAAGTCAGGGTACACAGAGGAAGGAATACACCTTGGGACAATTGCAACATGCAGCAACTGCTTACATGAATGGAGAAAGGTAGCTAACACCGTGTGATGGCACACAGATCCCAGGGTCCCCCCTATGAGCAGCACACTACTACATTTCCCACACACCCAACACATGACCAACACCCACAACCATGTAGCAGCCCCACCAACAGCAATGCCAGCAAAGCAGGAGTGTTCTAAGGGCAAAAAATAAATAGCTTTATTCAGCATGAGCAAAAAACTAGTATGAAGTAAGTCCAATAATTACAAAGCCCATAGGGCAGTCCAGGAGTCACAGCTGGATGGGGGACACAGTGGGATGCGTGTCCCCTAGCTTGCCTGCACAGTTACAAGCCGTTGTCTTCCACAGGGGTGAGGGCATCATGTTGGGGGTAAGGAACAGGCACCGCAGGGACAGGAGGGCGAAGGGTAGGCGACGTGGGTGCAGGGATGGAGGACTCCACCACAGGGGGTGGGGCAGGGCCAAAGGTGGATTCTAGGAGCGCGCTGCACACCTCGGCAAGGTCCTCCAGGGACTCCCCTGCACCCGAAGGAACCACAGGCCCCAAGGAGGGGGGGGGGGGGTCAGAGGGATGGGTCGCAGCGCCACTGGGGGAGGGTGTGGACAGGGGGGGGACTCAAGCACCCTGACCGTGGACTTCCTTGACCGCTTGCGGGGTGGTGTCACTGTGGGGCTCAGGGACAGAGCGGCCATGAAGGAGTGGTGTCACTGTGGGGCTCAGGGACAGAGCGGCCATGAAGGAGTCTTTGGGGGAGATCTGGCCAGGAGAGCTGAGGGGAGGTGATTTGGAGGGAGTGGATTGGGTGGAATGCGGACTCCCACTCTGGCTGCGTGTCACACGTTTGCCCCCCGACCCAGTGGGTGTGCCTACTTCACCCTGTGTGTGCGTGTCAGGAGGTGTGCGGTGGACCTTCCCTGCTGGTGTGGTGCCTGTGTGTGTTGTGGTGGGTGCATGCTTACGTCTGGGTGTATGTGGGACAGGCATGGGAGTGGGAAGTGTGGAAGGGGCAGGGGTAGGGGGTGGGACGTAGCACTGCAGGAGACCCACTGCTGCAGTCAGTGTGGAGTCTATGGACCTCAGCAAGTTGCGTTGGTCAGCCTGCGATGAATGAATGCCCTCCAAGTATGCCTCCATGTTGTTGAGGACCTGGCTGTGGGCATGGAGGACATTAAGGATCGCAGTCTGACCAATCTGCAACTGCCGCTGGATGTCCACAGACTCAGCATTGGCGGCAGCAGTGGAGACAGGGGCAGGGGGTGCGGTGCCTGGCAGGAAGGAGACATGTGGTGACCGGGCACGTTGGGAAGGGACACGAGCACGTGGGAGGCGGCTGATGCCAATGGAGGGGGCGGTGCCAGATATAGGGCTGCTGTCAGATGGTGGTGCAGCCACCGCCCACTCGGAGAGATCATCCTCAGACCCGTCAGCTTCATACTCTGTTGTGCCAGTCGACAGGTCCCCGGGTTCACTCTCCTCCGCCTCAGTCCCACTCGAAGTGCCAGCCCCGATGTCACCGCTGGCACTGGTGCTCGGTCCCTCCGCGCCGTCTGTGTCCATGTCTCCCTCCGTGTCCCCCGACGATGCTGTGGGCAGGGTGAAGAGACAGAAATTAATCATACACCTGTATACATATGTCACATGAGTCAAATCTACTTAGGTTACAGTGCATAGCCTGAAACAAAGGAAGAGTTACAACTACAAAACAAGGTACATATGTCGGCCCTGCAAGACACAGTTGTGTGACCCAGCATGCCATGGAAAAACTATGGAGAGCATGACACAATAGCAAATGAGATGACATGGAATTTTGACTGAGGAGCAAGGCCCTGGGGACAATATAGCACTGCATCTGCACCACACAGCGTGGCAGGAAATTGGGATGAACAGGGACCATATCCAGGAACTAGAGGCACATGCAGCATAGGTAATACTGATGACATGCCCACCCTGACTGGCACACTGCACCTTGAGTGTATGTCCAGACAAACATCACACACTGGCCAGTCCTAGCAAGGAGATAACAGGTCTTGACATGTAGGCCATGCCCGCACCACCCACCCCCTACATGAGACAAATCTGTGGAGACACAGGAAGCACCTACATCTCTTAGTCTGGGTGAAATATACATGGGATGCAATAATTCAAGATTGCACACCAAATACCCAAGGTGCGCCTGTCCAAATAATCATGTACAAATGGGCATCATCAGATGATTGCAACAAGACACACAGGCAATGGCCACCGTGAGTATGTACTTTGAAAATCAGGTCAGGCTGGACAGTGGACACTTGTAATACATCTCACGTCAAGAAACATGGTGCCAGGGGACAATGGCACAGAGCACAACCTATGCTGTAGACACAGAGATTGTCGACATTCTCGGATTACACACATGATACCTAGGAAAATATGCCCCTGGGGACAGTAGTGGCCACACAACTCCATGCTCCTGAATGGGAATGACTGCAACACACGCTAACATCCCTGCACTATGCGTAACGCACACTCATGCACATCATGTCACAGGCCACCACATGGGACATGCCTGCTAGAAGGCCTGGCACTCGAGAGATTAACTCCCATGTCTGGACTCAGCATTAGTGCCAACTGAGATGGAACCCACAGGCCAGAACTGGACATGGCACAGGCAAGGTCACAAAACCTGTAACACACCACCCCCACACATGATGCTGCAGGCATTGTACACTTGGAGAAGGTGTCAGGCTACATAACCTTGTGATGGAGTGACTACACAAAGACCAGGAAACACATTGCAAGGAGGGGAAGGGAGGCAGGAGAGCACTGCAATACTGTGGGGAACAGGATCTGCACAGCACCATAAACCCTGGAAGTGTATCCATGGAACAGTGCACTTACAAATGCTGGTGAAACACAACAAACACACACATGTACCTACCCCCTTCCGGCTGCTGCATGTCCTGTAGACGCCTGTCCAAGTCAGGAAAGACCACCGCCAGCACACGTTTCTGGATGTGTGAGAGACGGCGGCGCCCGCGGTTCTTGTGGTTCTCAGGTGAGTCCCCCAGCAGGACCCGTGTGATCCTCCGCGTCCAGCACCAGATATCCTGCCAGCGTATCCTCACCTGGGACAGGTGCCGCCTCCGACCATCCGCACTCCTCACGGCGCTGACAGCATCCAGCCATATCTGCTCCTTGGCAGAGGCGTCTACCTGTGAGGATGAACAAGTGACACTACATCAATACACCTTGCACATGTCACAGGGACACAGATTAGAACACATTTGCTGTTTACAACAAGGCATAGTGTGCATCCAATGCATTGCACCTTTGTCATAGGGACATGATCCTCTGGGGGAAGGCCAAAAGCAGTACGTGCCATTGAAAGGACACAGGTGGAATGAGGGCAACTACACAATCAATGATCCAGGCTCACACTGTGCATCACACCCACCCCTCCTGTCTCAGGGCACTGCTGGGAGGACTCTGCACCCACCCCTCCTGTCTCAGGGCACTGCTGGGAGGACTCTGCACCCACCCCTCCTGTCTCAGGGCACTGCTGGGAGTGATAGGCACCCACCCCTCCTGTCTCAGGGCACTGCTGGGAGGACTCTGCACCCACCCCTCCTGTTTCAGGGCACTGCTGGAAGTGATAGGCACCCACCCCTCCTGTCTCAGGGCACTGCTGGGAGTGATAGGCACCCACCCCTCCTGTCTCAGGGCACTGCTGGGAGGACTCTGCACCCACCCCTCCTGTCTCAGGGCACTGCTGGGAGGACTCTGCACCCACCCCTCCTGTCTCAGGGCACTGCTGGGAGTGATAGGCACCCACCCCTCCTGTCTCAGGGCACTGCTGGGAGTGATAGGCACCCACCCCTCCTGTCTCAGGGCACTGCTGGGAGGACTCTGCACCCACCCCTCCTGTCTCAGGGCACTGCTGGGAGGACTCTGCACACACCCCTCCTGTCTCAGGGCACTGCTGGGAGGAATCTGCACCCACCCCTCCTGTCTCAGGGCACTGCTGGGAGTGTTAGGCACCCACCCCTCCTGTCTCTGGGCACTGCTGGGAGGACTCTGCACACACCCCTCCTGTCACAGGGCACTGCTGGGAGGACTCTGCACACACCCCTCCTGTCTCAGGGCACTGCTGGAATGACTCTGCACACACCCCTCCTGTCTCAGGGCACTGCTGGGAATGATAGGCACCCACCCCTCCTGTCTCAGGGCACTGCTGGGAGACATCAGGCATTCCCCCCCCCTGGGACCCCCCCTACAGTACATAGCATGTGTGTCACACCTGGACACAATGGCAGGAGTCACAGTCACAAAAAAGGGACACAGTCTGTGCCAGTGGAGACTGCACTCACCTGATAACCTGGTCGCCCATACAGCATGGGGTACCGTGGGAGGATCACTTCCACCAAAGCCATGTTCTCCTCCAGGGTGAATGGCTGTGACCTCTCCACAGCCCTTGACATGGTTCCAGGGAATCAGTAGCAGCAGCTGGGTCGTGGAATACAGAGATGTGCAGGCAAGTGCTCCCTCATGGGACCTGGCTGCCTTATATCTGCCTTGCTGGCCCATCTCATGCACAGGAGTACAGAGTGATTGGTCACTCACATTTGCATCCTATGTTTCCTCCAATCCCTTCAAACCTAGCAGTCTGTGGGTTCTCAATCTGTTTTTTTCTCCTGCATGATGTCAGCCCCACAAACACATTGCAACAAAGTAGATTAATTCCAACTGACTTCTGCTGTGCACCTTCCAGAACAAATTCAAAATTTAAACTTTGTCTCCATGACAACCAGCATGCATGTGTGCCTTAATACTTGTCCCTCATGTGTCCCCTATGTAATTTGGAGCTTCACACACAGGTACGGTGCGTTCCGGGGCCCTAGGGCACCCCAAATGCATTGCAACGGCCCGTACACACGTGCCTACGTTCACTATCACTATGGGTGTCCTCGCGTATGCTTACTCGTAGTGGTACGGGCCGTACACACGCCTGTACGCTCCCTATCACTATGGGTGTCCTCGCGTATGCGTACACGTAGTGATAGTGAGCGTACAGGCGTGTGTACGGCCCGTACCACTACGAGTACGCATACGCGAGGACACCCATAGTGATAGTGAGCGTACAGGCGTGTGTACGGCCCGTACCACTACGAGTACGCATACGCGAGGACACCCATAGTGATAGGGAGCGTACAGGCGTGTGTACGGCCCGTACCACTACGAGTACGCATACGCGAGGACACCCATAGTGATAGGGAGCGTACAGGCTTGTGTACGGCCCTACCACTACGAGTACGCATACGCGAGGACACCCATAGTGATAGGGAGCGTACAGGCGTGTGTACGGCCCGTACCACTACGAGTACGCATACGCGAGGACACCTGTTAGACCTGGCACCTTGGCGTGAGTTTCCCTTCCACTTTTTGATGGTGTGCCTCGATTGTTTTGCTGGTGTTGTCCGCTCAGGGCACTGCGCCACGGCTAATCCGTGCCGCAGTGCAAGTGCTCCCTAGGTAAAGTGTACCTGTAATTGATGTTCCTGATTGGTTTATTGGATTCACTGTCAGTCCCCAGTAAAGTGCACCAGGGGTGCCAGGGCTTGTGAATGCCAAGGCTGCTGGTGGGTTTGCAGCGCTGGTTGCGCCACCCACGGAAGCGGCCGTGTAAAGTGTGTCTAGGGTCTGCCACCGCAGACCCTGTGCGCGGTCCGGGACCGTCGCACTGACTGCGCAAGTGTCCCCACTTGCCAGTCCCTAAACCTTCCCTTACCTACATATTAGCCACCCCTATGGTAGGCCCACGGGCAGGGTGCATTGTAGGCATAAGGTAGGACCTGCCCTGATGTGTGTGGCATGTCTTAGTAGTGAATTACAGCCATTTTCGTTCTTCACTATTGGAGGCTACCTGCTCTCCATAGGCCAGAATGGGCTGCTGGGATCACGCCAACGCTGTGACCCCAGTGGACTCAGAGAGCATGGTAGAGTGTCAAGTTTAGTATGCCTGAACTCAGAATAATAAAATACTTCTTGTAGTCAAGTTTATTTTAATATCCTGGGTTTGTAAATACTACTTTTAGAAAGTTAGTATTTACTGACCTGACCATCTCAGTCCGCCTCTGGTGTGTGTGTGTGTTCTGCCTAGCAACAGTAAGGAGCAGGGTGGGGGGGATCCCCAGAGACAGGTTGGCTGCCAGGTGGTGGGTAGAGAGATTACACCAGGATGGGTGGGAGGAGTACACCTTGACTCTTGAATAGACCTGTGCTCTGCCACCACAAAGCCGGCGCCGCCCCCTGTGGGGCGGCTGATGTCTCTGCCCTGCTGCTGAAAGGAAAGAGCAGAGTCACCATAACACAGTGCTCCAGAACTGGACTGAGCCAGGCCTAGGCCCCCTGGCGCTAAAGAACAAAAGAATCAAGGTATAAAAGTAGGAGCCTGGCTCCTAAGAAAGCAGAATCCTGTTTACCACAAAGAACCTCTGCCCGACTAGAAGGAGAAGGAGACGCTGGAGGAGCTGGCCTGCTGCCTGCCTTGCTGAGAAAGGAGAGGAAGAGACTTACTGAAAAGACTTTGCTACTTTGTGCTTGAACATTCTCCAAGGGCTTGATCTGAGCTTGCCCCCTGAACTGAACCCCAGGAACAGTGGGTTCTCTGTGCTTCTTGCTCGTCCTCCAATTCGAGCCGTGTGTGCATCCCGCTGGAAAAGAGACTGCGCCCCTCATCGCCCCTCCTAGGGCCGTGACACTCAGAAGCTCGCCTGCCTCCAACCCGTGAGAGCCCCGCTCCGTCCCGAGCCGCTCTCTGTTCCCGGGCCAGGCCGCCTGCATCCCTGTCACCGCCTGCCATTGGAGTGCGCTGAACGCGCTATCACCCCTCCTGCCGGAAGCCGTCCGACGACTGTGATCTACGCCGGGTCATCCAGCTGCACTGACTGTGCCCTGTGACCCCGCTTCGCTATCCCCGGACATCTCAGGCCGCGCCGCCCCCGCTGTGGAGACCCTCCTGCACCGCCGTGCTACAGGGTCGCTGGCCGCGCCTGCCTACGTGCCCACACCTGCTGATTGAGGACCCAAGAACACTCCCCAAGCTGAGAGTCGCACCGACCTGTGCCGAACTCTCCACATCACGAAAGAAGTTCCAGTATCGGGCTCGGGGCCCGCAACGCCTTATTTCCCCGTTCGCAGGAGCCGATCTCTGTGAGTACTGGAACTACAAGTAAAGAGACTACAAAGTATCCATTTGAAACTACGAACCCAGAACATTTGCCTGCTGTATAACCTGGCGGCCTAGCGAAAACGTTATTGGTCTTGTGATAAGTCTGTTGAGATATATATACCTTATTTTTACATAAAGGATCGTATTTTTATATATATCCAAGTCTGGCGTCCGTTTCTGGGGGGATTGATGTATTTACTGTGTGTACGATTGTAAGTGCTTAACCAACAACGCCTGAGGAATCGCCTTGGCTGCTCACGCCACGCACCTAGAGGGTGAGCAAGGGTCATTCGCGAGGGGTTATCCTGCGGCCTGACGTGGAGGAGAGGGTTCCTGCTTGACACAAGGGCAACCTTGCGCTAACCAGAGATCCCCGACTCTAACATTGGTGGCAGCGGTTGGGATTTCGGATTTGCACTTGTAATTTGCATACAGTGAATTATTAATCACCAGATAGTGAGAGCAGACCAAATAACGCAGCCACAGGTTTTCATTTTTGGAACTTTGTTGAGACATCTGCCATTACTGCAACCATGCCTGGCTCGCACTCCGCTGGAAGAGCACTCTCTGTGATTTCTGGAATAGATGAGGTGGATTGGGAGAGACTGGAAGGCTACTCGATGGAGCAATTGAAAGGCTACAGTGTAAAATTCCGAGTCCCCCATGCTGGATTCAAGAGGAGAACCCAGTACGCCAAGGCGCTGAGAGCCTGGAAGGAGTCACGAGACCCACGGAATGCGGGGGACATCGTTCCACCCGACAACCTTGAGGAGCCCAGCAGAGTCCGGTCGCCAGAGGAGCTGGCAGACAGGGCAGCCGACAGGGCGCATGCAATGGAGATGGCAAAGTTGGCCGGACAAATGGAAATGGAAAAGCAGAAGTTGGCCCTGGAGGCACAACAACGCCAAATGGATCATGACATAAGATTGAAGGAGTTGGAGCTGAAGGCGAAAAGTTTGGACACCGCTCCTTCTGGTGGCAGCACTCCACCAGCGCAGGTAGAGTCCAAGGTGTACATCCCCAAAGATGTAGTAAAGGAGTATTTCAGAAAGGATGACATAGGGCAGTGGTTTAGGGCCTACGAGGTGGCCATGTCCTCACACCGGGTCCCTGAGAAAGACTGGGGAGCGGGGTTGTGGGGAAGGTTCCTTGCTGAAGGGCGTGACACACTGTTAGATTTACCCTTAGATCTCCAAACCTCATACCCCCATATGAAGGAAGCTTTAATGACCAGGTATGGGTTAACTCCGGAGCTATATAGACAGAGGTTCAGGGAGACCAAGAAGATCCCTGAGAGTACGTATGTGGAATATGTGACCTTTTTCTGCAGAGCGCTGGATGGTTGGGTGAAGGGTAGCAAAGCGAATGATTATCAAGGGCTGCTTGATTTAATTGCATGGGAGCACTTGTCCAGTCAATGTTTTCCTGAGCTACGCCAGCACCTGATCGATAGCAAGCTGTCCAACCCGAGGAAGCTTGCTGAGGAGGCGGACCGCTGGCTCAGCACCAGGGTCCACAAGGGTCAAGTGGGAGACTCCGCCAAAGGTGGGCAGGGTCCCCAGCAGAAGAGTGGGGGGGACAAGGGTAAACAGAAGGGGTTCCAAAAAGGCCCCCAAAGTAATTCCCAAGGGAACCAGCAGAAGGGTTCTCAGCCTCCCCCACCCCCGCAGCAGAACGGGGCCCCGACAGGTAGACCTGTTCCAAAGGGGCCCTTCAATTGTTATAGGTGTGGTGATCCGGGTCACATTGCCTCTGATCCTAAGTGTCGCCTGTTTGGTAAGACCGCACCCACTGGTGCTCCACCCCGGCAAGTAGCTAGTGTTAACTTTGGGGAGGAAGTAGCAGTCCAGGAGGGTGGGGGTCCCGGGCAGATGACCCTAGTCTCGCTAGGAGACAGTGAGATGGTCCCTGTAACCTACCTGCCCTCTAACACTAAGAAATATGGGCAAGTGGTGACCATCAATGGAAGGAAGGTGGAGGCTCTCAGAGATACAGGAGCCAGCGTGACCTCGGTGAGGCAACACCTGGTGTCTCAAGAGCAGATTGTACCCAATGCCTACTGTAGGGTTGTCAATGCTGACAACGTAGAGAGTCGTTGTCCAATGGCTCAAGTTCCCTTTGAGTGGGGGGAGGTCTCTGGTACTCTACAAGTCGCTGTGAGAACTGACATGCCTGTAGACTGTCTGCTGGGGAACGACCTGGAGAGTTCCCCTTGGGAAAAGGTGGAGAAGACCACGCATCTGAGGATGGTGGGTCTACCCGACTGGGCGTGCGTGACCACCCGGTCCATGGCAGCCAGTAGGGGTGTTGAGAGGGTCCTGGAGCCTGAGGGAGAGGTCCAGGAACCGGCCTTAGGGAGAAGGCGCAGGAGGCGCGGGAAACCGGCCCCCGAAGTTCCCACGGCCCAGGAGGAAGTAGACCCTGAGGGGGATGCTCTGGAGCCTACCGGGGAACAGATTGCCGAACTGGGAGACTTGCCTGAGCTGACCCATTGGCAGCAAGAAGGAGGTCCCTCCAGGGAGGAATTCTGCAGGGAGCAGAAAGAATGCCCTTCTCTCGTGGGTATGCGGCAACAGGCTGCAGACCAGGCCAATGGTGTTCAGGCCAAAACACATTACGTGTACTGGGAGAGTGACCTCCTGTATTCCGAGCCTAAGGCTGCTGAACCTGGGTCAGCCCGTGTGCTGGTGGTACCCCAGAAGTTCAGAACCTTCCTACTGGGGCTGGCTCACGATGTGCCGTTAGCAGGACATTTGGGGATGGACAAGACCTATGACAGGCTTGTCACCCACTTTTACTGGCCCCAAATGCATAAGAATTCAGATTCCTACTGCAGAACCTGTCAGACTTGCCAGGCAAGTGGTAAGAGCGGAGGGAAGCACAAGGCTCCTCTGCAACCTTTCCCTGTGGTCGGTACGCCATTCCAACGAGTGGGTATTGACATTGTGGGGCCTCTGGACCCCAAGACAGCCCTGGGCAACAGGTTCATCCTGGTCTTGGTGGACCATGCCACCCGGTACCCTGAAGCCATCCCTCTGAGGACAGTGACGGCCCCCGTGGTGGGACGGGCACTGATGGGAATTTTCTCCCGAGTGGGATTCCCTCTAGAGGTGGTGAGCGACAGGGGGACCAATTTCATATCCACGTATATGAAATCCCTGTGGAAGGAGTGTGGGGTAACTTACAAGTTCACCACTCCTTACCATCCCCAAGGAAATGGGTTGGTTGAGAGATTCAACCGAACCCTCAAAGGCATGATCATGGGCCTGGACGGTCCAATGAGGCGTAAGTGGGACGTCCTCTTGCCATGCCTGCTCTTCGCTTACCGAGAGGTGCCACAGAAGTCTCTAGGGTTCAGCCCCTTTGAGCTTCTGTACGGTCACCCGGTAAGAGGACCTCTGAGTTTGGTAAAGGAAGGCTGGGAGCAATCTCCCAGGAAACCTCCCCAGAATGTATATAGTTACATGCTGGCCTTCCGAAACCAGACTCGGCGTTTCAGGCAACTTGCTGAGGCAAATCTGGAAGCCAGCCAGGAGGAGATGAAGCGGTGGTACGACCGGAATGCCACTCTGGTAGAGCTTCAACCTGGACAAAAGGTGTGGGTCTTGGCCCCAGTGGAGCCGTGTGCACTTCAGGATAAGTGGACAGGTCCATTTGAGGTTGTGGAGCGCAAAAGTCCTATCACCTACTTGGTGGACATGCAGACTCCCAGGAACCCTTTGAGGGTCCTACATGTTAACCGCCTTAAGCCCCACTTAGAGAGGACCGAAGTGGGCATGCTGCTGGCCACTGATGATGGAATGGAAGAGGAGACCGAGCCTCTTCCTGACCTCTTAGTGGCCTCTGAGAAAGATGGGTCAGTGGATGGAGTTAACCTCTCACCCACCCTGACGCCCGAACAACAGGAAGACTGCCGCCACTTGCTGGGACAATTTTCCGACCGATTCTCCCTGGTTCCTGGTGTCACGGATTGGTGCGTCCATGATGTGGACACAGGAGACAGCTTACCTGTGAAGCACAAGGCTTACAGGGTAACTGACAGGGTCAGAGCTTGCATTAAGGAGGAGGTCTCCAAAATGCTTGCGCTAGGGGTGGTTGAGTCCTCCAGCAGTCCTTGGTCCAGCCCCGTGGTCTTGGTCCCCAAAGCTGCTGCGCCGGGAGCCACACCTGAACTCCGGTTCTGTGTGGACTACAGAGGACTCAATTCAGTCACGAAGACTGACGCGCACCCCATCCCCAGAGCTGATGAGCTCATTGATCGGCTGGGGGCTGCCCGGTTCCTCAGTACGTTTGATTTAACGTCTGGGTACTGGCAGATCGCCTTGACCGACGGGGCCAAAGAGAGGTCAGCATTCTCTACACC
This sequence comes from Triturus cristatus, assembly GCF_964204655.1. Classification (NCBI taxonomy): domain Eukaryota; kingdom Metazoa; phylum Chordata; class Amphibia; order Caudata; family Salamandridae; genus Triturus; species Triturus cristatus. The sequence continues at coordinate 508,154,803 of NC_140592.1, read as the reverse complement.
AGATGGGCACTTCCAGTTCCGAGTCATGCCATTTGGGATGAAGAATGCCCCTGCCACCTTTCAGAGGTTGGTCAACCAGGTACTGGTTGGGCTGGATACGTTCAGTGCCGCCTACCTGGATGACATCGCAGTGTTCAGTGCCACCTGGCCTGAACACCTGCGCCACCTCTGGGAAGTGTTGATGGCGCTGCGCCGAGCAGGCCTCACGATCAAGGCAAGCAAGTGCCAGATCGGGCAGGGTTCCGTGGTGTACTTGGGACACCAAGTGGGGAGCGGCAAGGTGGCACCCTTGCAACCCAAAATTGAAACCATCCTGGCTTGGGAACCCCCCAAGACGCAGACCGCAGTTAGGGCCTTCCTGGGGCTCACTGGGTACTACAGGAGGTTTGTCAAGGGCTATGGAACGATCGTTGCCCCCTTGACAGAGCTGACTTCGAAGAAGCAGCCCAGGAACGTGATTTGGACTGACACCTGTCAGAAAGCTTTCGACACCCTGAAGACTGCCATGTGCACGGCGCCCGTGCTCTTGGCCCCTGACTTCTCCAAGGAATTCCTAGTCCAGACAGACGCTTCAGAGCATGGTGTAGGGGCTGTTCTCTCACAGATGACTGAGGAGGGCTGGGACCAACCCGTAGCCTTCATCAGTAGGAGGTTACTTCCACGGGAAAGTAGGTGGAGTGCAATTGAGCGAGAAGCATTTGCTGTGGTCTGGGCGCTGAAGAAGCTAAGACCCTACTTGTTTGGGTCTCACTTCCGGGTTCAGACGGACCACAGGCCCCTCAGATGGTTGATGCAAATGAGGGGTGAGAACCCGAAGCTGTTGAGGTGGTCCATCTCCCTACAGGGTATGGACTTTACGGTGGAACACCGTCCTGGTACAGATCACGCCAACGCTGACGGTCTGTCCAGGTATTTCCGCCTTAGTGACGAGGAACCCCCTGGGCAAGGGTAGTTCTCCCCACATTTCAGCTGGAGGGGACACGTGTTAGACCTGGCACCTTGGCGTGAGTTTCCCTTCCACTTTTTGATGGTGTGCCTCGATTGTTTTGCTGGTGTTGTCCGCTCAGGGCACTGCGCCACGGCTAATCCGTGCCGCAGTGCAAGTGCTCCCTAGGTAAAGTGTACCTGTAATTGATGTTCCTGATTGGTTTATTGGATTCACTGTCAGTCCCCAGTAAAGTGCACCAGGGGTGCCAGGGCTTGTGAATGCCAAGGCTGCTGGTGGGTTTGCAGCGCTGGTTGCGCCACCCACGGAAGCGGCCGTGTAAAGTGTGTCTAGGGTCTGCCACCGCAGACCCTGTGCGCGGTCCGGGACCGTCGCACTGACTGCGCAAGTGTCCCCACTTGCCAGTCCCTAAACCTTCCCTTACCTACATATTAGCCACCCCTATGGTAGGCCCACGGGCAGGGTGCATTGTAGGCATAAGGTAGGACCTGCCCTGATGTGTGTGGCATGTCTTAGTAGTGAATTACAGCCATTTTCGTTCTTCACTATTGGAGGCTACCTGCTCTCCATAGGCCAGAATGGGCTGCTGGGATCACGCCAACGCTGTGACCCCAGTGGACTCAGAGAGCATGGTAGAGTGTCAAGTTTAGTATGCCTGAACTCAGAATAATAAAATACTTCTTGTAGTCAAGTTTATTTTAATATCCTGGGTTTGTAAATACTACTTTTAGAAAGTTAGTATTTACTGACCTGACCATCTCAGTCCGCCTCTGGTGTGTGTGTGTGTTCTGCCTAGCAACAGTAAGGAGCAGGGTGGGGGGGATCCCCAGAGACAGGTTGGCTGCCAGGTGGTGGGTAGAGAGATTACACCAGGATGGGTGGGAGGAGTACACCTTGACTCTTGAATAGACCTGTGCTCTGCCACCACAAAGCCGGCGCCGCCCCCTGTGGGGCGGCTGATGTCTCTGCCCTGCTGCTGAAAGGAAAGAGCAGAGTCACCATAACACAGTGCTCCAGAACTGGACTGAGCCAGGCCTAGGCCCCCTGGCGCTAAAGAACAAAAGAATCAAGGTATAAAAGTAGGAGCCTGGCTCCTAAGAAAGCAGAATCCTGTTTACCACAAAGAACCTCTGCCCGACTAGAAGGAGAAGGAGACGCTGGAGGAGCTGGCCTGCTGCCTGCCTTGCTGAGAAAGGAGAGGAAGAGACTTACTGAAAAGACTTTGCTACTTTGTGCTTGAACATTCTCCAAGGGCTTGATCTGAGCTTGCCCCCTGAACTGAACCCCAGGAACAGTGGGTTCTCTGTGCTTCTTGCTCGTCCTCCAATTCGAGCCGTGTGTGCATCCCGCTGGAAAAGAGACTGCGCCCCTCATCGCCCCTCCTAGGGCCGTGACACTCAGAAGCTCGCCTGCCTCCAACCCGTGAGAGCCCCGCTCCGTCCCGAGCCGCTCTCTGTTCCCGGGCCAGGCCGCCTGCATCCCTGTCACCGCCTGCCATTGGAGTGCGCTGAACGCGCTATCACCCCTCCTGCCGGAAGCCGTCCGACGACTGTGATCTACGCCGGGTCATCCAGCTGCACTGACTGTGCCCTGTGACCCCGCTTCGCTATCCCCGGACATCTCAAGCCGCGCCGCCCCCGCTGTGGAGACCCTCCTGCACCGCCGTGCTACAGGGTCGCTGGCCGCGCCTGCCTACGTGCCCACACCTGCTGATTGAGGACCCAAGAACACTCCCCAAGCTGAGAGTCGCACCGACCTGTGCCGAACTCTCCACATCACGAAAGAAGTTCCAGTATCGGGCTCGGGGCCCGCAACGCCTTATTTCCCCGTTCGCAGGAGCCGATCTCTGTGAGTACTGGAACTACAAGTAAAGAGACTACAAAGTATCCATTTGAAACTACGAACCCAGAACATTTGCCTGCTGTATAACCTGGCGGCCTAGCGAAAACGTTATTGGTCTTGTGATAAGTCTGTTGAGATATATATACCTTATTTTTACATAAAGGATCGTATTTTTATATATATCCAAGTCTGGTGTCCGTTTCTGGGGGGATTGATGTATTTACTGTGTGTACGATTGTAAGTGCTTAACCAACAACGCCTGAGGAATCGCCTTGGCTGCTCACGCCACGCACCTAGAGGGTGAGCAAGGGTCATTCGCGAGGGGTTATCCTGCGCCCTGACGTGGAGGAGAGGGTTCCTGCTTGACACAAGGGCAACCTTGCGCCAACCAGAGATCCCCGACTCTAACAACACCCATAGTGATAGGGAGCGTACAGGCGTGTGTACGGCCCGTACCACTACGAGTACGCATATGCGAGGACACCCATAGTGATAGGGAGCGTACAGGCGTGTGTACGGCCCTACCACTATGGGTGTTCTTGCGTATGCGTACTCGTAGTGGTACGGACCGTACACATGCCTGTACGCTCGCCATCACGATGGGTACACATACGGCAGCACTCCCATAGTGATATGGGAACGTACACAGGCCCTCTTCGCAGCAGTACAGCGGTTTTCACACATCACAGTGGTGACAGGCGGCACACAGGTAGGAATAGGGCGGACATACTTGTCCATGGATGGACATACTTGTCCATGAATGGACATCAAGGCATCGTCTGTGCATTACTACATGTGTGGGGCACAGGTGTGACAGGCTGTGATGTGGAACATTACTCCTGAGTCGAGAAGGCACCAGATGTATGATGAGATGTGTACAGATGTACTGTGTGACGGTGCAATGTGTGCCAGGCATGCCCTTGACTCCTTTGACATGTGTGCATGTCGTACTGCACACTTGGGATGAGCGTCACTGGCATGGCACGGACACCAACACACGGAAGTGTCCCCTGATGCCCGGTACAGTGGTTACCACACCTGACTTGTCACTACCCACGGTGCACAATGTGACTATCTGTCACTTATATTGATTTTAAATCACCTTGAGCTCACCTGCTAAAAGCGCCGATCTTAAACGCGCTCTGACAGCCCTTCGTGACCACCCCTGAGACAGCGACCCCACCGCTGAACAGGGAAACGCCCAAAGGCGGTAGCCACGCCCACTGCGAGGCCGCGCCCCCTCCAACGAGTACAAAAACGCTGATTGAGAGCGGATTTGGCACTCTTGTGTTGTCATCCTCTGAGGCGGAAGCCGGAGGACTGTATCTGCAACTGTTTTTAAAAAATTGCACTGTCTGTCACTTATATTGATTTTAAATCACCTTGAGCTCACCTGCTAAAAGCGCCGATCTTAAACGCGCTCTGACAGCCCTTCGTGACCACCCCTGAGACAGCGACCCCACCGCTGAACAGGGAAACGCCCAAAGGCGGTAGCCACGCCCACTGCGAGGCCGCGCCCCCTCCAACGAGTACAAAAACGCTGATTGAGAGCGGATTTGGCACTCTTGTGTTGTCATCCTCTGAGGCGGAAGCCGGAGGACTGTATCTGCAACTGTTTTTAAAAAATTGCACTGTCTGTCACTTATATTGATTTTAAATCACCTTGAGCTCACCTGCTAAAAGCGCCGATCTTAAACGCGCTCTGACAGCCCTTCATGACCACCCCTGAGACAGCGACCCCACCGCTGAACAGGGAAACGCCCAAAGGCGGTAGCCACGCCCACTGCGAGGCCGCGCCCCCTCCAACGAGTACAAAAACGCTGATTGAGAGCGGATTTGGCACTCTTGTGTTGTCATCCTCTGAGGCGGAAGCCGGAGGACTGTATCTGCAACTGTTTTTAAAAAATTGCACTGTCTGTCACTTATATTGATTATAAATCACCTTGAGCTCACCTGCTAAAAGCGCCGATCTTAAACGCGCTCTGACAGCCCTTCGTGACCACCCCTGAGACAGCGACCCCACCGCTGAACAGGGAAACGCCCATAGGCGGTAGCCACGCCCACTGCGAGGCCGCGCCCCCTCCGAGTACAAATGTGCCGGCCACACCAGCGCAGCGGACGAGCGCAGCGGGAGCGCCTAAGGCGCGCCTAAGGCGCGCCTAAGGCAAGCCCGTCTGCGCCCGTCCGCGCACGACCAGGCCTAGGGCCAGAATCCCTGCCGAATCCCATCGCAACTAAGGTAAGCTACTCTCGCAGAGAGCTCCTCAGCCTCAGACCCTCCAAAAGCAGCACCTGCCACGCAATGCACGACCCTAATGGTCCGTTTACCAGCTGCAGCACGTGTAAACCAGGACAGCGACTCCTTCCCAAACCCTCAGCCCCACCCCCTGCCCTTAAAATTTCGACACTAAACTGCAGATCGCTTCCTAAGCATGCCCTGCTTATTAACCACCTCATTGTCGACCTTAGCCTGGACATACTTTTCCTTACGGAAACGTGGATCACCGAGCTCTCTAATTCGGATATAGTATTGGCCTTACCCCCAGGCTTCCTTATCACGTCTCATCCACGCCCTCTAGGCAGAGGAGGTGGACTAGCTATCATCCACAGGGACCACTTCGCCTGTCGATCCAACGAAATTCAGACCCAGGAGTCAGAGAGCTGCCTCTTCATGATCCAGTTATCCTCGACTAGCTCCCTGTCAGGCCTCCTGGTGTATCGGCCTCCCGGCCACCCCGGCCCCTTCTCGGCCACCCTTTTGGAAACCGTCTCTTCCTCGGCCCACCTAACATCTAACTTCCTAATAACAGGAGACCTGAACATGCACTTCGAGGACCCTTTAGACACAGGCGCATCGGAGCTAATTCGCGACCTAGCAGCCTATGGCCTTCTCCTGGCCAACACCGGGGCAATACATACGAAAGTACACCTACTTGATCCGGTGTTTTCTAACATCCCTTCTCTCCAATTCATTAATTCCCAACCACTCCCGTGGACGGACCATTTTCTGGTCACAACCCACTTACCAGGGGCTTTTAAGAAACCCCACACACCCACCACCCTCACCAGAGACAGATCATGGGCCAAACTCTCGGTGGAGGACTGGTCCAAAGCCCTGGACTCCTCGATCCCTAGTCTCTCGGAGGACCCCTCCACCGCTGATACCCAATTTAGAGAGTGGATCTCCTCCTCCCTCGACAGTATCATCCCCATAAAAAATCGTGAGTACAAAAACAAGACAAAGGGCCATGCCCCATGGTACAACTCTGAACTCAGAGCTCTGCGTAAAGAGTGCAAAAAGGCAGAGAGACTGTGGAGAAAGGATTGGCTCCATAACAATAAGGACAAGTACAACTGCTCGGTAAGACGTTACAAATCTGCCCTAAAGCTAGCCAAGGCCGCATTCTACGACAATAGAATAAAAAACGCCACCAATTCTTCCAAAGAATCTTACCTTATAGTCAAAGAACTTCTTAACATCCCTGTGGCACCCGCTGCCTGCCCCCCTCCCCCAGATAGAAGCAAGGACCTAGCCTCCTTTTTTGATGCCAAAATATCGCGTATACTGGAATCCCTCCCCACCATCAGCCCCCATAACCACACGGCTATGGAGACTTGCCCCAACAGCCCGCAGCTGCAGTCTTTCAGAGCAGTTTCGCTTACGGAGGTCACCTCCACGTTGGCCAAAATGAAGAGTGGCTCCCCCCTTGACCCAGCCCCGGTTAGATTCTTAAAAACCGTGTCACCCAGTATAGCCCCCTCTATTAGGGATCTCATCAACACCTCTTTTTCCCAAGGCACAGTGCCTCCCAATTGGAAGAACGCCGTTGTCAAGGCGTTACTGAAAAAGCCCCAATTGAACCCGGACGACATGGCCAATTATAGACCCATATCACTCCTCCCTTGTATCAGCAAGATGGCTGAGAAACTAGTGAATGTGCAGTTATCCCATTTCCTTGAGACTAACAAACTCCTTCGGCAATCTCAAACAGGATTCCGGCCATGGCACGGACACTGCCCTCCTCTCCGTCATCGAGGAGGCAAGGTGTATCCTGGACTCAGGAGGATCAGTGGCAGTGATCCTCCTGGATCTCAGTGCCGCCTTTGATACGGTTGATCACCGTGTCCTTCTCCACCGCCTGCATAGGGCTGGAATCACGGGAACTGCACACGCATGGATTAACTCCTTCTTATCCAGTCGTTCCTTTCAGGTGTGGGACGGCAATTCACGATCAGACCCACTCCCACTCACGTGTGGTGTCCCTCAGGGGTCCTCACTTAGTCCCACCCTGTTTAATGTCTACATGGCCCCCCTTGAAGACATCGTGACCCCTTATGGGATAAAAATAGTTAACTATGCCGACGACACACAACTTGTCGTCTCTTTGTCCCACCTGGATAAACACCCAGACAGCCTGCTGAACTGTCTCCAGGATATTCACACCTGGATGTGCGATTCTTCCTTGAAGCTTAACGGTGCAAAAACCGAAATCATGCTCTTGGGTAACAAATGGACCTCCATCCCACCATCAGTATGGCCGGATGCCTTTGGCGAAATCCCCACACCTAAAAAAGAAATTAAGACACTAGGGGTATGGCTTGAACCTGACCTCACCATGAAGACACAGGCAACCAAAACTGCTGGAACATGCTTTGGCCTCCTGCGGTCAATTCGCAAGATTCTCCCCCTCCTTCCTCCCCTATCCAGGAAACTTTTGGTTCAAGGGCTCATCTTAGCCCGGCTGGACTACAGTAACGCCGTTTACCTCGGCGCCCCCGAATTTACCCTGGCCAAACTCCAACGGACTCAAAACGCGGCGGCGCGGCTCATCATGAACCTTCCTCCCAGAGCCTCTGCCAAGCCTGCTCTTAAAGCTCTTCACTGGCTTCCTGTCCGCCAGCGTGTAGAGTTTAAAGACCTGTGCACCACCCATAAACTCATCAATGGTGTCGGTCCAGCAGTCCTGAAAGACATGGTCACCCCCTACAAGGCTCCCAGACTCCTTCGCTCTGACGGCGAACATCTGGCCACAGTCCCTAGGTTTAAGAAGGCACGCACCGGTGGCCGACGTTTCTCTGTCAAAGCCTCTTTAGGATGGAACTCTCTTCCTCGCAACTTGCGTCTGGAACCCTGTCACGCCCTTTTCCGAAAAAAATTAAAAACCTTCCTCTTTCCCAAATAGGTCCCTCTGTCTTCCTCTCGTGGTTCTCACAAAGTTACAGCGCGTGGATGCCTACGGGTCACCAGGCGCTTTATAAATCGCAAAATAAAATAAATAAATAATAAATATGTCATGTATGTGTGGGGGCTTCCCATCAGGTTGATGTTGGAGCACCCTCAAAAGCTGCAGCTGTTGCAGCAACCAACATGTGTCTGTGTGTAGATTGACATTGCACACTGTTCCGCACACCATGCCACATGTGGTATCGGATGTGAGGTGCACATGTATGCATGGGACACGGAGTAGCGTGACAAGGACATGTCTGCATCCTCTCAATGAATGTGTGGTGAGTCATGACATGAGCACCTTCATGGCAAGGTGTGTGGGCTGTCCTAGTGTAATGTCATGTGACCTGTGGCTCTAGTGTTCCGCTACCAGTCTCTGCAATCGGCATCCTACTTCTGCTGATGTGTGGGCGTATGTCACTCCTGTCTTGCGTCTGGCTGTTCACTTGCACTGGGACACAGCTAATCCCATGGCATGGCATGGGGAGGTTCTCAATCTCCGTGTGTAGCTGGGTCTTGGTAGGAATGTCACCTGGCAGCCATACGTGTCCAGGGCATGTAGCACATACCTGACTCCCTATGTAGCATATGTGTATTGACAGATTAACATGTGCTCAGTACATATAAATTGTTGTCGTAGTGCACTCACTCTTCCTTGTCACTTCCAAATTACTGCAGAGCGCCGCCTCTTGCCCGACCAATTCCGGACTTGGCTGCCATGCGGGAGAATGACAGTATCCGGTGCTACCGCTTCCCCCAACCGTTGATTCTGGAGTTGACGGCGAGACTGGCACCACACCTGCAACCGCAGCACAGGTATCCTACGGCACTGACACCCCAGCTGAAGGTAATGGCAGCCCTACATTTTCTTGCCACGGGTACCTTTCAATATACCATAGCTCATGTTGGTGGCATGTCCCAGAGCATGTTCTGCCGTGTGCTGCATGATTTCTTAGAGGCCATGTTGATTCACCTGGATGACTTCATCAAGTTACCAACCCCTGAAATGTTGACTGGGGTCAAGCGTGGATTCAATGCCCTGGGAGGGATGCCCCATGTCATTGGGTCCATAGATGGGACACATGTAGCTTTGGTACCACCACACGCACGGGAGGTAGCGTACCGCAATCGGAAGCACTACCACTCCATCAATGCCCTTGTGGTGTGTCTGTCCAACATGGTGATTTCACATGTCTGTGCTCGTTTTCCAGGATCAGCACACGATGCCTACATCATGAGGCATAGCAGGATGCCTGAAATGATGATGCAGCTGCGCAACGAAAGAGCATGTGTTGTTGGTGGGTACAGTCTGTCTGTCCTGTATTTTGCATAGCCTACCAGCACGACCGCTTCACCAGTTCTAACGATGTCCATGTGCTTCCCATGTAGGGGACGCTGGCTATCCCAACATGCCATGGCTGCTCACACCTCTCCGCAACCCCATCACACCGGCTTAGCTCCGCTACAACACCGCCCATGGCCAGACAAGGCGAGTGATAGAGAGGACGTTTGGCCTGCTGAAGAGCCGATTTCGGTGCCTCCACAAGACCGGCGGCGCGCTCCCATATGCCCCAGCGAAGGTCTGCAAAATCTTCATGGTCTGCTGCATGCTGCACAACATGGCAGTTGAGAAAGCTGTGCCACTCATCCTGGATCAACATGACGAGGACCATCCACCCGTGGAGGACGAAGGGCTTGGCAATGGGGCTAGAGATGTGGAGGATGTGGAGCCGCAAGAGGACATCCGGACTCGGCTCATACGCGACTTCTTCGCTTAGTGGTGAGTACCAGTGTCTGATTGTGCACGCATTGGTCCCCGTGTGGCATGTGTTGTGATGTGTGTCTCCACCTGCATGTATGGCACGTGAGTCAGAGGTGTGTGTGGGTGTGTCACTGGAGTGATGGTGGCAGTGATGGTTGTATTTCCCCAGTCATAATTGTGACCTAGCATGTTGTCATCCATACATGTGTCGAGTACATGCACATGCAAGTGGCTGTGCTTTTAGTGGCTGACTTCTTGTGTGTCTCTCATCCCCAGGTATTTGCGCATGCCGTCTGCTGGTTGCATTGTTGTGGCCCTGCTATTCCTCATGGACACGTCATGGCGGACGGACAAGTTTGGAAGTCTCCTTAGGGTAAGGGATGCATCAGGGGTGTATTGGGTGTGGCAGTTGTTCACGATGTATGCACACTGCCCCTGCCGATGTTTGGTTCCTCTGCAGCCATGTAGCATCACCATGGGACACGACATGCAGCTGTGTACACCTGAATAGATGGTCTGACTGGTTGACAGTCATCAGTGATGGGATAGTGGATTGTGATGATGGCATCAATGTGTGTAACACTGCCCTCGGACACATACGGTTTGCATTGGCTTGACATGGTGTGGGACTACTACATCAGCGGATCAATGGTGTATGGCTGTCTCTCCGTGAGCAGCTGTGGGTGTTTAGCTGTTGGCCGACTTTTGTGTGCCAGTTCCATGGCTATCACGCATTTGTGCTGCAGAAGGGGGGTGCCAGTTTTGGACCCACATGTTACTCCACATGACGTGTTCATGTGTACTTCGAGTTGCCTCTGCAATCCAGAAACATGACTAATAAAGGTGTCCCTATGCCTCCAAGGTGCCTCTTCTCAGTCAATGCGGGTGTATTGCCACGGTGCATCCAGCATGTCTGGCGTGGTTGCCCCTGATAGTGGCCATGTGTCTATGTGTCGAGTAGCAAGATGCAAGCTGTGTGTGTGGGCTGAGCCTGTGTATTATGCATGATGTCCATGAGTGTGTGGGTATTGTGACATGTGCCATCCCCATGCATCCAACGTTGGCCAGGCCCCCATTCTCTGCATCCACCAGACTCACGCTTGCAGGACATGGTTCTGCCACCTGTCTACACATACCTGGGTGCCCCCCAGGACACTGGACGGGATCCCTGACCTCTGCGCATGACTGTTGCTGTACTCAATGTGTCTGTCAGCACGGTTGTGCGGCCACCCCCTCAGCTGGTTGGGCCCATCACGGGTGTGTATGGTGCTCCATGTCTGTCTTGCCTAATACACTGTGGCCCGTGTGTCCTGTGCCAGACTCAGGCCCCAGGGTGTGGATGGTTGAAGTCAAAAGAGAACTCAGGCATGTTTAGACTTTACTAGACACATGTAAGGTAATAATGCAACCAGCAGGCATCTTCTCTTCATGGTGTGAATTTTTATTTTTTGGGGGGGGGGGGGGGGGTGTATGACGTGAGGGGCTTCCCGGGAGTTTGGAATCCAAAGTTCAGTAGGGGAGTTGGTGTCCTTGCCATTGGAAATCCTCAGAGTCCATGCCACAGTCTTTGTCCACATTGGTCAGACAGTGACCAGCAAGGCCATGTGGCAGAGAATGTCTCTTGATGCTGTGATGCTGTTGCTCCAGTGGGCCAGGTGCCAGGCCAGGTGTCCTGGGAGATGGTGATGTAGTGCCGACCCTCACGGTCCTTTCCGTGGACGACCCGGCCTCCTGCGGGGACCCTCAGAAGCAGGCCGTGACGATGTTTGGGATGCTCCATCGGATGTTTCCTCCTCCTCCTGATCCCTCCCTGTGGGTGGTGATGTTCTACGCCTTCTGGCACAGGGAGGGTTGCCCATCCGACGGAGTGTATCGTGAATCCCCTGGAACACCGTCACTTGCTCAGCCTGTCTGTCCTCCATCCTCCGTTGGTGTTGCAGTAGACAGGCATGTTGCTGGGCCTGCTGGGTCTTTATCTCATCGAGGGTCCCCTTGATCTCATTGAGGGTGGACACAACCTGGGCCATGCCCGTGGTGTCCTGCCGGTATGAGTCCAGGATGTTATGGACATGGGAATATACCGGATCCCCAGCCAACTGGTCAGGCTGGCGCCTCCGCCGTCCTCCACTCCCACCACCCCTGCCCACTTGCACCTGGCCTGCCCTTGTGGGCACATCGGGTCTCCGGGACCCCTGAGGGGTGGCATTGGCGTTGTCGCCTGCCTCCTCCTGGGTGCCTGGGACACCGTGTCCCTCCTGGCCAGCCTGGCTGCTTTGTGGTGTTGGGGCAGGGATCCTGGGTGTCTCCTGGGATGTGGCAGGAGTGGGGGTGGTGGTTGGCCCCGTTGTACCTGACGCAAGTGCTGCAGGTGGTTGGACACCAGAGGGGCCAGGTTGGTCGGGGTCGTCCACAGAGTGGTGAGAGTCGTCGCTGCCGGTGGGATCGGGCTCCCGCAGATCCGGGTCCTGTGAGTTTTCCCCCCCCAGTGTTGGGGGGTGAACCACGACGTTGACCTGTGTGTGAGAGAGACAATGTTAATTTTGGTTCATGCAACATCCATGTTTCATCAGTTTCAACGTTGACACCATTCCTCTTGGAATTAGGATCTGTCTTGCATTCCACTCACAGTGCACTTGTGCATGGGTGTGTCCCTTGGGCACCACTTTGGCCCCTTTCACTATGTGTGGCACAGTCTTACTTGCTGCGTCAAGTGTGACTGCAGTCAGCAGTGGAGTGGGCAGGTGTGGCGAGCCATGCATTGGCGCCTTCCGTGTAGCACTGTACATGTGCACATGGAGTGGATCCACACACTTATATAATGCAGGCAGCTGTCGTTGTGCTCGTGAACAGGTTGTGACATGGCCCTGTGTTTTGCCATGGGGAAGAGGGGGGGTTCTGGCACTGGCCACCCTTGGCTACATGCACGCAGTCTACCTGCTGACGAGCAGACATTCCCACACACCACACAGCTGATTTGCTCTCCCTGTGTCTCCCTCCCTCTCTGTCCCCCTCTCCCTCCCTCCGTGTGTCAGCCTCCTCCCTCTGTCCGTGTCCCTGTGTCTCCCTCCCTCTCTGTCCCCCTCTCCCTCCCTACGTGTGTCAGCCTCCTCCCTCTGTCCGTGTCCCTGTGTCTCCATCCCTCTCTGTCCCCCTCTCCCTCCGTGTGTCAGCCTCCTCCCTCTGTCCGTGTCCTTGTGTCTCCCTCCCTCTCTGTCCCCCTCTCCCTCCCTCCGTGTGTCAGCCTCCTCCCTCTGTCCGTGTCCCTGTGTCTCCCTCCCTCTCTGTCCCCCTCTCCCTCCCTCTCTGTCCCCCTCTCCCTCCCTCCGTGTGTCAGCCTCCTCCCTCTGTCCGTGTCCCTGTGTCTCCCTCCCTCTCTGTCCCCCTCTCCCTCCCTCCGTGTGTCAGCCTCCTCCCTCTGTCCGTGTCCCTGTGTCTCCCTCCCTCTCTGTCCCCCTCTCCCTCCCTCTGTGACCCCCTCTCCCTCCCTCTGTGTGTCACCCTCTGTCACCTCAGCCCAGCTTCCTGGGCACACACTGTTAGCAGATCTTTGAATGGCCCTTGGCTTGTTGATGTGAGTTTGTTTGTGATCTCCAGGCACCCATTGGGTGTAGTGTCTGTCTCTTCGCTGCTGCTGTGGTGGTGTGTGCTGCCACTCTTTCACAATGTTGGCTGTTAATTAGCTGCTGTCATGTGCAAAACAGTGCCTTCACCCCCATGTGTTGATGCAAGGCGTCCGCCATTTGCTGGCGAGTCTTTCCTGTGTGGGGACACAGTGTTTGTATGGCTGTGACCTAGGCCATATGGGCAGAGGGCATTGTTGTCTGCTTCTGAGTTGCACTATGTGAATTTTGGGGCCCACCCTCCCGCCATCCGGGTTACCGTGTCATGTGTTGGTGTCTTCTGTGGCCTGTGACTTGACATTGTCCAGCTGGGTGCATGGGGCATGGTGGCACCAGTGGCATGTGCATGTTCATGGAGTGTGGTTGAGTCATGCGATAGCTTGGGGTGGTTGCGTGCCTGTTAGTGATTTTGGTTGTGGATGACGTTCCCCCCATGTGAGGTGCGTTGTTTGTGTACTCACCCGGGTCTCGGAGTCCTCCTAATCCTTCGACAGCCTCCACCGGCTGTATGGCCATCACCCTCTCCTCCCAGGGCTGGTAGTGTACGGGTCTGCGGGAGGGCCCTCCTCCAGTGGCGTTGGCCTGGTTGTGTTCCTCCAGCATCTTGGCTCGGACCCTCCTCCACAGATCGTACCACCTGGCTTGGCATTCATGCCTGGCCCTTCTGGTGTCTGCAACAGCATTCACAGCATCGACGATGGTCTGCCACATGGCTGTTTTTGCTGCAATGCTGGTCTGTCTGACCAATGTTCCAAAGAGCTGTGGCTCGACTCTGAGGATTTCATCAACAAGGACCTCCAACTCTCGGTTACTGAACTTTGGATTTTTGTTAGTGGGCATGGTGAGGGGTGTGGGTGTGGATGGGGGGGGGTGTGTGGATGGTTGTGGGTGTGTGGGTGTGGTTGTGCAGGTGTGTGTGTGAATGTGATGAGGGTGTGTTTGTGAAGGTGGTTGTGTGAAGGTGTGCAAGTGTAAGGTGTGGTGAAGCTTGTAGTCGGGTGCTGTAGGTTGTCTGAGGGGTCTGGCAGCAGTGAGTCTGTTGCAAAGGCTCATGGTTTTTGTGTGTGGGCCCTTTTTATTGGTTCATTGGTGGGTGTGGCTGTGTTTGAAGTTTGGGTGGGTGTGTTATAAGGAGTGGTGGTGTTTTGGGCCTCTGTTTGTTTTTGGCAGTTGCAGGTCAGTGAATGTGTTTTTTTAGTGTTTGTTGGACATGTTTTGTGGCTTTGTGCCATTCGAATGGTGTATTCTTGTGTTGTTTTGTTTTGTCCTGGTTGTGTACGTGCGTTTTTAGCGTGTGTACGGTGTGTACATGGGCCATTTGGTTGTACGGTGCTGTCCTTGTGTGTGGCTTGGTACGACTCGTACATGCGGTTGTGATGTTGTGGCCTGGGGTGCGCTCCGTACTTAGGAGGTTGTGTTGGGGGTGCGACTGGAACGTACTGGGGTGTACATTGACGGTGGTACGACACGTACAGGGGTGGGGGTAAGGCTCGAACGTACTGGGGTGTACATTGACGGTGGTACGACACGTACAGGGGTGGGGGTAGGACTCGAACGTACTGGGGTGTACATTGACGGTGGTACGACACGTACAGGGGTGGGGGTAGGACTCGAACGTACTGGGGTGTACATTGACGGTGGTACGACACGTACAGGGGCGGGGGTAGGACTCGAACGTACTGGGGTGTACATTGACGGTGGTACGACACGTACAGGGGTGGGGGTACGACTGGAACGTACTGGGGTGTACATTGACGGTGGTACGACACGTACAGGGGTGGGGGTACGACTGGAACGTACTGGGGTGTACATTGACGGTGGTACGACACGTACAGGGGTGGGGGTAGGACTGGAACGTACTGGGGTGTACATTGACGGTGGTACGACACGTACAGGGGTGGGGGTACGACTGGAACGTACTGGGGTGTACATTGATGGTGGTACGACACGTACAGGGGTGGGGGTACGACTGGAATGTACTGGGGTGTTCATTGACGGTGGTACGACACGTACAGGGGTGGGGGTAGGACTCGAACGTACTGGGGTGTACATTGACGGTGGTACGACACGTACAGGGGTGGGGGTACGACTGGAACGTACTGGGGTGTACATTGACGGTGGTACGACACGTACAGGGGTGGGGGTAGGACTCGAACGTACTGGGGTGTACATTGACGGTGGTACGACACGTACAGGGGTGGGGGTAGGACTCGAACATACTGGGGTGTACATTGACGGTGGTACGACACGTACAGGGGTGGGGGTACGACTGGAACGTACTGGGGTGTACATTGACGGTGGTACGACACGTACAGGGGTGGGGGTACGACTGGAACATACTGGGGTGTACATTGACGGTGGTACGACACATACAGGGGTGGGGGTACGACTCGAACGTACTGGGGTGTACATTGACAGTGGTACGACACGTACAGGGGTGGGGGAACGACTGGAACGTACTGGGGTGTACATTGACGGTGGTACGAAACGTACAGGGGTGGGGGTAGGACTCGAACGTACTGGGGTGTACATTGACGGTGGTACGACACGTACAGGGGTGGGGGTACGACTCGAACGTACAGGGGTGTACATACACGGGTGGGGGTGTACATACACGGGGGGTACGTCTCGGACGATCGGGGGCGGGGGGGAGTGTTGGGCGCGTATGCGGGCACATGTCTCCATGGTTGCTATGGGAGTTTGGTGCGGACGGTGTTTTTTCCATACAGTTGTAACATCGGACGCACGGGATGGATCGTGATTCCTCGGTCGGACTTGACTTTTCACATTTGTACGGTAAATCGTCCCTTTTCTCCACCTCCAGGAGGAGGCAGCTCTCTCATCATTCTCTGAGGAGTCATCCTTTTGGACCATTTAGCTTCCCTTTTCTCTTTTTTGTTTGAGTTTATTGAAAACCAGAAGAAAAAGTACAGCATTATATTTTAGCATACTTTTCAGTTAACATAGAAATTATGAAAGAATAAGGAAATCATGCTGTTTGCAGAAAAGGAATACTTCTGAAATAGAGAGAAAAGGGGAAGGGAAGGGAAAGGGGGTGAAGAGAGGGTGGGGAGTGAACAATATATTACGACTCTACAAAATATTTGAAGAAAAACAGGATATAAAACACTGTAGGCACAATAATACCTAGGAATTAAATATCATAATATAAAAAACATAGGTATGAACAACAATATCTTAATATTTTAAGAAAAACACAACATGGTGTATTTACCGTGGTTTCCAGACATCATCTAAAGCGTTAACAACATTAACAATAGAAGCAGGGGACCAGGATAAATACGTAGTAAGTGGAAGCCATAAAAGATCTCTTTTAATTGCTAAAGAGAACGGGATGCCATAGTTGGTATCGAGTCTGTGATGAAAACACACAGCATTCCACCAAGCTCTAAAAGTAACTTTATCTGCTTGTTTCCAATTTGAGGTTATTAAGTGTAAAGCTACAGCTAATAATAAATCTAACAGCTTGAAGTTTGATGGTGATTGAGGCCATTGAGATAAGGAAGCTAAGAAAATGTTAGATAAAGAAAAGGGAATATTAACTTTTAAAATCTTTTTAATTTTGGACCAAACTAGTTGCCAAAATTGAGAGATACTAGAACATTCGAATAGCATATGCTTTAAATCAGCATTAGAACAGGAACAGGACCAACACGTAGATGGAGTGTTAGGTGAAAAAGATGTTAATTTTGCAGGGGAAAATAATAGACGTCGATAAACAAAATAAGGGGTTTGGGAAGTACTAGCAGCTCTTTATGTTTTGTGAATTTTAAGCCATAATTTATCCCAGATGGAGGTTGGCCAGCATTGTTGTAAATCCTTTTTCCATGCCAATTCAGTCTTTGACTTGAGTCTATCTGAAGGTGATAATGAACACTTATATATCGAAGATGCAGAGGGGGAGGTATCAATATGCGAAAAAGAGAAGAGTAGAACAAGTTGTAGGAAGTTTGGGGTAGTTGACAGCGTAAGGAGATATTGATTAAGAGAAGGAAGAAGAAGGTTATATTGTGTATTGAAAGAATTAGGTAGGGAAAATTTTGTTTGAAGATCAGTAAGGGATAGGGGATTATTATTAGTCAAGAGCTGGGAAATCCAAAGCAAACCCTTGGATCTCCAAGATCTCCAATAAATTGTACGGTTCTTGATGCGTAATAATTTATTATGCCAAATGGGTTGTTGAAAAAGAGAAGGCATAGAAGGATAAAAAGATTATAGAAGAGGGGTTAAAAGCTTAGGAGTGTGAGAAATAATGGGAGAACGTATAAAGGAGATATTATTGGTTAAGGCAAGAATTTCCTGAAAGTCAAAAGGGGAGACTAGAAATTTCTCTATAGATATCCATACTAGTGGATGCGTGGGGAGTTCTGAGGAAAGCAAACTGGAAGCTTGTTTTAGAGAAAAGGCAGAATGATAAGATTTGAAGTCCAGGAATTTAAGGCCTTCATTAGGTTTGCCTTTTTTTAAGGAAGACAAGGCTATTCGAGGAGGTTCGTTTTTCCCAAGAAATTTAGTTAAAAGCAAATCATTTTTCTTAAAATAATATCCAGGAATGTGCACAGGGATCATAGAAAGAACATATATAATCAGAGGAGTAAGCATCATCTTAATCGAATCCAGATGTCCCCACCAAGAGAGAAAAAGAGGGTGCCAACGTGCATTAGTATTGTTTAGCGTTTAATTTTAAAGTCTCAGGGACAGACGAGGAGAACCATAGGCCTAGGTATTTTAGCTTAGAGGGATGCCAGGAAAATCAGTATGGGTAAAGTAACTCTTGAGGCATAAAACATTGAGAGGTAAGACTTCACATTTATCCGGATTAAGGCGGTAGCCTGATAGTTGAGAAAAAATATCAACTTGATGGAGGAAAGGTGGGAGAGAACAATATAAAAGAATATCATCTGTGTAAACAGACATTTTAACTTGATGTGACCCAAGTTGAAATCCAGAGATCCGAGTGACCTGTCTGATTTTAGTTAAAAACGGTTCCAACACTATTACGAACAATAGAGGTGATAAAAGACACACTCGACTTACCCCTCTAAAAAGAGAGAAATAATCAGAGACTTTACCATTAATGAAGATAGATGCTCTGGGACCCAAATATAATAAGAAAATTAAGGATATCAGTTTGGGGGTAAAACCTATCCATTTTAAAGCATGAAACATAAAATCCCATCCAATCCTGTCAAATGCTTTCTCAGCATCTAAAGCTATAACAGCAATAGGATAGTCTAAGGAGGAAGCCTTGCTAAGGATATTGAAAAAGACTCTAGAATTATCAGAGGATAATCGACCTTTTACAAAGCCAGATTTGCTCAGGTCCAATAAGTTCAGGTAGGAAAGGATCAATGCGTAGTGCTAACATTTTAGCAAAGATCTTATAGTCTGTATTGACTAATAAAAAAGGGTGATCATTTTTAGAAAGGGAAGGGTCTTTATTATCTTTTGGGATTAAACATATCAAGGCTTCTTGAAAAGTGACATGAGACGAGCCGTTTGTAATAAAGAAAGAAGGAGCTTAGCAGAATGTTCACAGAACTCAACAGTGAACCCATCGGGTCAAGGGGCCTTCCCTCGTCGTAATACCGATGCACATGGGTAATTTCTGCTAAGGTAATATCAATTTCCAATGAGTCAAAATCAATATGTTGGGAAGAAGGAGAATTAATAGATTGAAAATAAGAGGATAAATCTGTTTGAACTGGTTGTGTCTCTGGAGTATATCGTTTTTTATAAAAAGGAAACAAATGTGTTTAAAATATCGTTGTCTTTAAAAAGTGGAGTCCCAGCATTGCTCTGCAAAGATTCTATTCTAGTTCTTTCTCTCCTTTTTTTAAAAGTAATTGGACACTAATTTCCCCATTTTATTTTGTCCTCCATAATAGCGAGCGCTGCTTTTTAAAAGGTAGGAAGAAGCAGCTTCTGTGGATAGTCTGTCAAAAGTGCCATCCACCAGTATGTGGAGTAGATGGTATCAGATCAAAGTCAACAAAGACCGGGGCATGATCCAATATTAAAATAAATCCTATCTTGGAGTGAAGGGCATGCTGAGCTAAGGATTTACTTAAAAAGAGGTAATCAATACAGGATTGTGGTTGATGTGGAGGAGAATAATAACTATATTCCCGGAGATCCGGATGACAAAGTCTCCAAATATCGACTAGAGACTTACGGCGTATGGTGGAGGCAAACCGTGAGTGCATTTTAGTGTTTACAAATTTAACTGGTGAGTGTCTATCCAATCTGTGGTCATGAATTTGATTGCAGTCACCACCAAAAACAATATAGTCATCATCTTACAAAAGTAGTTTAGCAGAGATCTGTGTCCAAAACACCTTGTCAACAGAGACTGGGCCATATACATTCAAAATAACATAGGGAATTTCATCAATAAGGAGTTTAACAATAACCCAATGACCATCAGGATCAGATTCTTGGTGAACAACTGAAACATTAATTTATTTTATGGCAGAGAATCAAAACTCAATTTTTCTTACCTAAGGCCGGAGAAGAAGATACATTGCCTACCCGCATTTCTTTAATTTGGAAGCTTCAGTTTCAGATAGATGCGATTCCTGGAGTAATGCAATGTCAGTTTTTAATTTAGCTAAATGGGTTAGCACCCGTTGTCTTTTAATAGGATTACCTAATTCCTTAATATTCCATGTAGTAACTCGGAATGTAACCAGAAGGTATTAACATGAACAATCGTTAAGCGTACAGTGATAAAACCAATCTTAAAATTGAGACAAAGTGAAAGGTAAGAGTATAGAGAAAAAAGAACTGTTTGATCAGGAGAGAAAGGAAAGAGGGAACAACAGAATAAGTACTACGAAGAATAAAGAGAAATAGAGTAGTGATATAAAGAGCCTGGGGAAAGGAAGAACATAACAGAAAACAAAGAGACAGTACAAGTCATATAAATGACTGAAGAACTTACCTACAACACACAATACGACTGGGGTGGGCCACGCCAGGCAGCGACAAATACAACATCCAAGCCCCACCGGATGACAGGGCAGCTTTGGAATGAGTGAGACATCAACACAATTGAGGAGACCAAATGAGAAACGGGGGATGAGAGAAACACCTGTAGCAGGGAATGAAAGAAATAATGTAAAAGATTAACTAGAACAGATATACCAAACAGGAATATACATAAATTATACATAAAAGCAGACAAAGGGTAACTAAGTAACAATTAAGAAGATTTTGTAGTGTCCATGACATCTGTTCCAACTTGTAGAAAAAATTCTTTCAGAAATGCTGGATCATCATAGGTGGTAGTCTTTTCTTTATAAGTGACCTTAAACAGACAGGGGTGGATTAGTCCATATCTAGCATTTATGGACCTTAATTGAGGATGAAGGTCGAGAATTCTTTTCCGGCGATCTGCAGTAACTTTCGCCACATCCTGTGAGAAGATCAAGCGATGACCTTCCCAAGTGATTTGTTTTTAGGCTTTGACCTTCGACAAGATTTGTAACAAATCTGTATACTGCAAGAAATACAGGATGACACCACGAGGTTTTGAAGAGATCTTGGGACCAAGCCTGTGGGCACGTTGTATATGATACGGAGGACGACATATCCAGAAGCTTAGGTAGGAAAGATTGAAAATAAGCCGTCAGGGTTGAGCCCTCCATATTTTCAGGAAGTCCATAAATAAGTAGGTTGTTCCTGTGATTCTGATTCTCCAAGTCCTCAGTGTGTTTCTTAAGGAGAGCAATTTCTGATTCTAATTGAGGAAGACGAGAGCATGTAGACTGTAAAAATATTGTGGATTGTTCCATGATAAGAAAGCGTAACTCCAGGGAAGTCCACTTACTGTCCAGAAGTTGCAAATTTTTAGCAGTTTCTTCCATGAAAGGCTTTAATGCACAAATTTCCTCCAGAATCAGATCCATAGAAACAGAAGGAGCATGCACTGAGGATGGAGGGTCCTTTTTTATTCATTTAGTAAAGCTCACAAGTGGTTTTGTGATGGATGCAGTTTTGAAATAGCTCCTGATAAAGATTCAGGTTTGTGAGGATTGCTGTCCTCCATGTCGTTGTGGATGGAATCAGGATCTGAATGAGACTGTGAGCCTGAGATTCCTTAGTCTCCCCATAAAAGGGGGGGAGAAAGTTATATGAAACACTGCAGTGTGGCAAGACAGACTCAGTCTAGGAATGAAAAAAGTTTAAAACCACTTTTCTGTGAGTTCAGCGCAGACAGAAATGTATGAAAGCTGATATGTATAATGAGGTCAAAAACTGCTTTCAGTATTCGAAAACTTAATGTCAAAACATCGAAGGAAAAGGATCCAATAAAGCAGTGATAAGCAAAACATCTCACAGGAAGTGAAGGAATAAACCTTATTGTGCATGATCACTGTAGAGAACCTTCTTTAAGAAAAAATGAGGAGAAAAAGGGTTGGTACATCATTTTGTAGCATCCGACAGTGAAAAAATGGGTTATGGCACTGGCGCAGAGTAGTTAGAGCATTCCAGCAATAAACAAGCATTTGCAATGCAATAGATCTCACCTTTATGCAAGTTTAAGCTACTGGCATTGTAAATGACAATGCCTTTTATTTATGTTTTGAAAACCAAAGCATAAATAAAAGGAATTGGCGTTTACAATACCAATAGCTCAAACTCACGTAAATGCGAGACCTGTTGCATTGCAAATGCTTCTTATTATCAAGCTTGCGAATGCCACAGAAACAGTAGTCTGTGCTTTCTGTTGTTTAATGCAAACTTTCTAAAGTTAAAGTCCTGGAAAGCAGCTAAGGGTTTGGACAAACTCGTCGTAATGTATTTTAAAAATGCCCTCTTACAATCAAAAATATTCTGTCTTATTGATTGCAGTAAACAATTTAGAGCAAATTCGTGCTGTGCTTTTACTCAGTTTTCGAAATCCCTAAAAGTACTGAGCCTCAGGCGCAAAGGAAACAAAGATAATGTATTACATTATTGATACTAAGGTATTACAATTTAGAGGAAAACAAGTCGACCAAAATAACACCTTTTTGTGTAGTATGTAGATTACTCAACAACATGGCTTTCACGCAGCAAATAATGTTTATCATTTAATAGCCATTCGGCGACTACATTCAGGGGCCACGCCCTGACAAATTATCAATGGAGGCAGGGATGGCTCACTCGAGTAGCTGATAGCAGGGTTTTTCCAAATGTATTTTACAAACAGCCCCGCCCCACTTTGCGCAGAAGTGTACATTGGCACACATTACACTTGGTTATTTTCCATGAGCGGTATTTTGAGCTTTAAGGGGGTGCCGTAATAAACGAATTTGCAGGGCTACCATAGCAGTTCACACTCACATAACCTTCCAGGAGTAATGGCACATCAAATTAGATCCCTTGAAACGGCTGTCTTATATCTAGTGACCAATAGCGCTCTGAAGCGTGCACTGGGCAAACTCTTAGCCAAGGAGCTACAGAGATGGTATGTCGTGCTCGAGAATCCCAATTAGCAAGGAAATGGTGTTCAACCTAACCCCTACAGTCAAGCTTGGGAGTCAGTAACACACATGCACACAGAATCACACTATTTTCGAAGGCTGCGTGACGTGTGTGTGAAACCAAAACAAAATACGAACATGACACATTCAATCAGACACTGCGGTAGTAAATATTGTTCTATAGTGTGTGTGTGTGGGGAGGGGGGAGGTGTCTTTGCCACTAGAGAATACCACAAGTGCACTATACACAAGTGGCGCTGTGGCTGAACAAACTCAGAGCAGCAGGAGTGCTTCGAAGCAGAGAGAGCGAGGTAGTGTTCATTTACCAGTCCACGATGGCAGATGCGATCTATTGTTTATGAAAAATGTTAAACCTTCCATGGTTTTTTGCCATTGAAGCCTGCTGCCCCCCTGTGTTTGTTTAAAAGCCTGGAGGTCGACAGAATCAAAGGCGGCTGACAAGGGCAAAACCTAGGTTTGCGAGCGAGGATGGAAACAGGGAAGGAAGAAGGGAGAGCAAACTGAGGAAGGGAGGGAGGAAGTAAACCAGAAAAAGAGGACTGAGAAAATAGCAAAGCAGCAGCGGTGAAAAGGAGGAAGGAAACAAGATGGTAATGGGTGAGTAATTGGGAGAGAAATAGGATGAACCGGGCAGAGAAACGAAAGTGGGAGCAGGGAAAATGAGCAGCATCGATGCACAGGATGAAGGGCGGAAGACAGGGGGTAGCGAATGAAGGAAGGGAAAGAAGAAGGGAAGGGCTCTTCATTAGTATTTGCAGCACAGCAGAGATCCGTGCGGCGCACGAAGGCTGCAGCAGTCGGGAAGGACGGATGCCCGCTTCTGGATTGCCTTATCACAGGAGGCATCAGTGGAATACGATACAAATGAGGCCCGGTACTGAGCGCGCCCAGCTCAGCCCCGAGCAGACTGAGATGTATCGTCGGCTACTATCGCACCGCAGCAGGACAAGGCTCACCGGAAAGAAACTTAGATTTAACAACAAAGGCGGCCATTGTCCGAACTGCTTCGAAAATTAAAGTGGGCGTGGCGTGCCGATTGTAAGCAAGACATGTTGTCGTGCCTGCAGAAGTTCAATAAACAAACAAGTTGTCCCTAAATGAATAGTTAACAGCCAGCAGCGGAACTAAACTGTAGTTGGTCGGTGCTGCTTCCTGCAAAACGGAGCCAAAACGGAAGTGACGTATCGGATGAAAAGCCAACCATAAGCCAGATAAGAAGGCCAATGTCAGAATCAACCAATGGCAAGCGACATGAGAAATTGCCCTCCATATTTGTGTTTACTGTAGGTCTTGCAACAGCGCATGCGCTGTCTAGGCGAGACCTAAAAAGGAAGGAAACGCACCCGCCATTCAAAATGGCGGACGCAACCTTTTCATTTGAGGAGAAATCCCCCAGGGCCGTTTGGCCAGAAAAACTATAGGGGGAGTAAAGCTACGGCACTCCAGCGACTCACCATATCAAGATGAGGAGAATCCCCTCATTCTCCTTCCTCGGCGAGTGCCAGAGCGGTCTCTAAATTCAATTAAGCTTCCTGGTCCGCGGGAGCTCAGCGCCCCTCCGCCATCTTGTGACGGCACCGAAAGCACGCCCCCAGCTTCCCATTTCTCTAATTCACTCTAAACGATGATATTGTGAATCAATTCTCAAATATGCATTTTCATTCCTGGTATTCCCATATGCTCCATGTACTGATCACTGAAGGCGAGCCGATGGCTCTTCTGCAAAGCCTTTGTCCCTCCCAAATCAATCTCATATTTCTGGGCCAAATCAGATAATTTATCACATGCTTGCCTTGCTCTTCTAGTGACATCCTTACTCATGAACAAAAGCTCATCCTGTTGATATGTTTCTATTCAATCCAATGCAGACCACCCACTAATCATCTCATCTCATCTCATCCAATTCCAGTTTTAATTTCCCAACATCAATCAAATTCACTTTCAGTGTGGACTGTAAAGTTTTCTGACTCGCTTTTATACTCACATTTGATGTGGCATTAATAACTTTCAAAAGATCTTCCAATTCCCAGAACTTAAGACCCGAAAATTCATCCGGGGGTTTAGATACCACCTTGGCTGTGCTATTCTGTAGGTTTAAAAGTAGTTCCCAAGCACGTAAACTCAAGTCTGGTAACCCATGGAAGGACTTCAAAGGTCCAAATGCACCCTGATGTACAGATTGATTGCACAAGCGGCATAAGAAGAACTCGCATCAATTGGGTCTAATGGAACAAATTCTCCAACTCTTTGTCTCTGTAGTTTGTCGTTGATTAGAGCTAACTGAATTCTCTGTCTCGTCTCCTACTGCCCCAGGCTTATCTACAGAAACCACAGGTCCAATCATAACAGGAACTGTATGTGCATCTTGAATAACACATCCTGTGAAGGTCTCTGGAGTGTAAGCCCCCTGAGTTTCCTCCCATCTTTCTTTGACTTACTGTAACAGTTTCCCTCACACTCAGTTCTTTTTGACCAGGTGAGAACCCTATGACATTAGAACTTGTACTCACTGGTGAGCACTCCCGTATTTCCTCTGACAACATCTCTCTCACCTTCTCCAGTTCAAGTTTATTTATACGGAGGTGGATGTTCAGACATTAATACATCTAAAAGACTATCACTAGTGTCACTATTACTATCTTCAGCTTTTTACCCTGCTTCATTAGTATTGTTTTTCTTCTTTCCAGTCACTTCTTCACCTTCTAATAGTGTATATAATTTCACTCCTTCTATCATGTCTGTCCTCCCGTGTTTCTGCTCAGTATCCCACTTTGCATCCGCATAAGTGCGACTGCCTTTCTCACGCAACCCCGAGATTTTTCCCTGTCTCTCTCATGGGCTGAATGTTCCCAAATGTTAAGCGCTTCGAATCATGTAGATCTCGGTTGTTGTTTCAATTCATATAATATTCTCCTTAAATTTTCAATGATCCTCACATTACACATACCATATTGGGGAAACGCTATTGCACCTTCTTTCTCAGTGATCCTGTGCCATTGTTCAAGCCATATACATGTATGTATCCCTAAATTTACTGCCATGTAATGACCTGCAGTATCTTTCGATGGGTCTCTTCCACCCGAGAGGTATCTGCACATCTCCTCTAAGCAAATCTCATACGACTTTAAAGCATTTCATTTTCATACAAGCATACAATTATTTCTCAACCCAAATGCAATATTTTGCTCCCAAATCTCACTTCAGATCATCAACTAATAGCAGTGTGGCACCATGTGACGTATACACCTAATAACAGCGCATTTCCACACCTACTGACCTATCCAAGTATTGCACACTATGGGGAAAGTCTCACACCTCTCAGCAGCTCACCCTCCTTTACAAATTCACACATACACTCTCTCATCAACCTGCTTACAGTGAAATATAAGACAACAGCAAATCAACAGAATACAATCACACAAGAGAGATCAGAATAATACTTCCCAGTCTATGCCAAAACACATACGAATGATATCTCGACCAGCGGGGAGTCACCCTGATCAGTGCAGTTTTCCTCTGGGCATAGGTCTGCCACACTAATCATACCTCAATACCTCACTTTTAAACCAAGAAAAATGTCCCAAACTTGTCCGCAATGTCTTACAAGAAACCTCACAAAACTTCAGCAAACAAATACAATATGGAGTCTCTTACACCTTCATATCGCCACAGGATCTAAGACCACGTCGGACCCAATAACAACTTTACCACAATAGACACTATGCTCACAGCACCACTCAACCATTACACGCAGTCTCTGTATACACCACACAATTACCACGGCATGGCAAGCTACGTATAAAGCAGTTACACACAACCCTGTTGATACTCATTCCTACGCTGTTATAGCTTGTCTCGAACCTCTGGAACATCACAGATTCTTCAGGTCACTGCATGGACATCTAAGGCCAATAGAAACTAAACTACTCTAAATTGGGACACATCTTGACCCTTCTACCTCAGGTACAAACCATCCTCAGTCTGCTACCATCTTATGAAGCTCTGGGCCAACCTATCAATGTTCTTTAAGTCAGTGGACCTTTGTTGTAGCCTGAGAAGAGAAGGGCTTAATGACAAGTTTAGATCCATAAACTGTGTGACCAAATGTGACCGCATATTAAGAGTCAGAGTCTGTATCTTAAAGTTGAAAAGGCATTTATTATAAACTCAAAGCCAAGGTAATATAAATCAGATGCAAAAACATACAGTAAATATACAGAATGATTACAGGAAGACCAATTGATGTATAATACTGGTCCTTAACAGCAAACAAAAATGAATCCAGATTTCTGTAATTGCAATGCAAAAGATTAAGAACAAAGTCTGATGAGTAGACAAATGGTTTCGATCCTTCTCCCCATACATGGGTAAGAATTGCAGTATCTAGCTATCTCTATGCTAACCTAAGAGTTAAGGAAACCCTATTAATCCGGATGCAAGAACAGGTGTCAGCATCAGAACTTCTGTAAGTTCTGTAAGCAAACAATCATGTATAGCATAAAGCCACACAATCCTCATGGCATGTGCATGTGAGTGCCGGTAGTTCTGCATGTGAATTGTTTTCCAAAAAGAGATTGTTTTTTAAGAATTGTGCTTAACTTTTTTAAGGCATTGTGAATTTTAAAATTTGAACTGTTGGGAGGGCTTGCTTTGAGCATTACAATAACTCAGTTGAGAGTTTTATGGTCAAGGGCAGTTCCCGCTCTCACTTTTAATTCTTTCTTTCTGTGTTTCCAGTGTGAGGCACCATTTTAGGTTGGTGCACGCTGCAGTGTTTCTGAATCACTTACTTAGCCTATAAAATGGATGCTGGTAGCTGAAAGCACAGTGGCTAGCTCTGCATGTGAATTGTTTAACAAAAATATCTATTGGGAGATTTTTTTTTAAAGAATTGTGCCTAACTTTTTTAATACATTGTTAATTTAACAATTTGAACTGTTGGGAGGGCTTGCTTTGAGCATTACGATAAATCTGTTGGGGCTTTTCTGGTCGAGGGCGTGGGACAAGCAGTTCCCGCTCTCACTTCCATTCTTTCTTTCTGCAATTCCACTGTGAGGTGCCATTTTTGGGAGGTATGTGATGCAGCGGAGTTTACCAGCTCTACACGTACATACACAAAACACTCATTTGGGCCCATATACATTCATACACTCAATGAGTAGCAAATATCCGCTGTACATCAATTTTGATTTACCTTAGGGAACCTTTATACCAGTATTCTTACCAATCCTGTCTCCTAAGTAAATGTACGTTGTCAAAAGATCTAGTAGTAGATTAGAATAGGGAGGAAATTATAATAGTAATAACAATACATTTAACTTTTATTCAATGAACCACAGACTCAGAAGGAGTTTCAAAGATTTATCTGAATTAATCATTTTGTGAGTCAATTCAAAATACAAGTAGATACACCACAATCCTCCATCAGGTAAAAGTAGCACAGTTAGCTTATAATTCAAATCACAGTAATTAAATTCTTGTGATGACAGTACCTGAGGAGAGAAAGAATAGAGAGCAAATACGGAACATAACCCCACAGAGCTATATTTACCTAGAATGGTGTGAGGACCTAGACATCAGAGTATCAAAGATTCAGGACAGGTTCAGGACTGGGAAGGTGATCTCTTCTAGTGTAACGCCAGCGTTACAGCCCTCTCTGGTGCTACTCTCTCCGGCTTGGGCTCGTCCCGACCCCTTCTTAGATGTGCCTCCTCGGTTGTTCCGCGATCTTTCCCTAGTGTTGGATTCTTCAATCAGATTGCAGCAAAATCGGGCAGCATCTCAGCATAGCATCGGCATCAAGTGGGTCGAGTATGTCTAACTAACTAGAACTTACCTCTGTTATACCAATTCAAATGTATTATCCACCCCCAAATGTTTCAATTCTATGTACACCCCTCAATTTGATTGGGCCAGGCAGTGGGGTGAGGACATTACACCATACTAAGTGCAATCACTTTCTTTAGTTCAATTGTTTAATTCCCCGCCCCTTAATTTTAATACCCACAAGCTTTATTCCCACAAGCATTTCATATGTGGATCGATAAATCTATAATACAATGTTTCGGCTTCTTCCTCTCGTAGGGTCAGAAGTTGATCTTCCCATGTCCTTGCTGGGCACATGGATTGACAGCCATTCAATGATTTCATTAGTTTCAGAACAAGGAGGTTGCACGTATGTGTAGTTGTTGCAAAGGATAGGGACATCGGCCACCCTTCAAGGCTCAAATACGAGCTATTGATAAAGTCAGAGAAGAACATGTTAGAATACAAAATTAAATGATTCACCGTATACCACTTACTTCTACGCTAACCCCATGTACTTAATATATCTTTTGCATTACTGGCTTAGTAAAACTTGCATAGGTTAGTTTCAGCACGGCATGTGCATTAACCCCTTCGGTGCTCATGACGGAACGGTTCCGTCATGAGCCACGGTTGAGCTGTGCTCATGACGGAACCGTTCCGTCATGACCACGCCCGCGCAAGAAACCGTCAGCACAGCGGCGGAATTCGCGCAGCATGGAAGGGGTTAATGCAAAGATTTCGAGCAGCCATGTTAGAAGCTATTGCGCAGCTGCAAAGATTTCCCACCAAGCGACAGGAGACGTCATACCACGTAGATGTAGTAGACGCATGCGCAGAAGAGTTCCCGCATCTTTATCGGCCATTTTAAAGACACTCGGGTTACTCATTAGTAAAGCACATAGAAAAGCTTCCCCTAGATACAATAAGTAAAATGTGATGCAAAGTTAGTACTCACAAACAGGTTGGTTATACTGTTACAGGTTATTTGAGAGGATTGCATACGAGCAAGTTTCTTTTTACACAATACCTTGCTCCATCATATGCGCTCCAGTATTTCTGAATCGCTTACGTAGCCTACTAAATGGAAGCTGGATGCCGGATGCACAGCGGACTCGTGCTTTAGAGGAGCTCAGCAGGCTCACCACTGGCGCGCTGATGGCACACCTGAGGCAAGCCCATCTGCGTCCGGATCGCGGCCAGTGATGCTGCCGGTAAGCCTATCCATACTGCCACAAGTAGAACCTTTTCCAGAGCTGAGCTTTTAAATTTGAACAAGGGTGTTTGTAATCTTCACACTTTTGAACCGAGGTTGCTGAACCGAGGTTGCTGGCTGAGCATGAGGGTTTTAGCTGCACCGGTTGTTCTTTTTCATTAGATGGTCCCTCTAATTCTGTCCTACCTATTGGTGTGGGGCCTGGACCTAGACCCTCATCTAATTTTTTTCCACCCTTCTCTGTGTGTGTCATAAACTGTCACTCCTTACCCAGGCATGCGTTGGATATATATAATTTGCTTATGGATAATAACTGGAAATTTATATTTTTGACTGAAACATGGCTTAAGGACTGGTCTGCGGTGGATATAGCCTTATCCATCTGCCCAATTGTTCAATTAAGCATTTTAATCATGCAGGGAAAAATGTTGGTGGGCTTGTTATTGTACACCGCTCCCCCTACTCATGCTCCATCTCTACATTAGCGACTGGTAATGTCATTGAAGGTTTGTCCTTCACCATTGTTCTATCCCCTACCTTTTCTCTGTCTAGTGCCCTTATCTATCTTCCTCTTGATGCATCTGCGGACTCTCTCCTTTCGCTTGTGGATACCCTTGGGCTCTTTCTCCCTTCACGCAAATTTTGTGCCTTTAGCGGATTTCAATCTTCATGCAACAATTTGTGTCTTCTTTGGGAGGTTTTAATTTGGAACAGTTGGTCAAGGAACCCACCCATTCAGGAACTGATACACTTGATCTTCATTTTTCATCTGCTGATACGATTAGGGTCAGACCGGCTCTTAAGCTTTCTTGGTCCAACCATTTTATGATCCCTTTTGACATTCTCTCCCCAGTCCTCAATCAAGGACCAATCTTGAAAACTTCCAGTCCTTGGGCCAAGATAACCGAAGCATCTCTGATGCAGGCCCTATGGTCTAGTTCTTATGTTAGCAATGGAGTTTTGGAATCTGATGTTGCCAGCTTAAATAACTGGTTGATCTCCGCATTAGACACTATTGCTCCCATCAGAACAATCTCCTCCAGCAGACTATCTCCTTCCGCACCGTGATTCTCTGAGGCTCTAAAACTGGAAAAATCATGATGTAAAACACTAGAATGGCGCTGGAGGAGGGTCTTTGATAATGAGGATAAAGTAATGTACCTATCCATGTTGAAATGCTACCACTCCTCTATCCAGAAAGTGCAGAAAACTTTTATTGCTGACTCTATTTCTGAAGCAGCTAACAAGTCACGTGAACTTTTTTTAAATTAAAAAAAAAACAATTCTACCTCGGCCACAGTAATTGCTTCTACTTCCACAATGGATCTTTGTCAAGACCTCTCAAACTTTTTCTATGAGAAGATTCAAACCTCTTTAACCAGTTCCCTGATTCCACTTCTTCTGATGTGGGCTTTTGCATGATTCTCAATCTCAATCGGTTTTTCAATTGGGCTACAGTACTGAATCCACTCTGTTCTTCATTGTTGCTCATGTCGCTGGATCTGACTTCTGTCTTTTACACCATGTCTCATGTCACCTTACTTAATAGAATTGAAAGAATTGCTGTCAGAGACCAAGCTCTGCATTGGTTGAAATCTTTTCTGTTGCATAGTTCCCAAACAGTCTTTCTTTCTCCTTTCACCTCCTCCTCCAAACCTCGGTATGTGGCATACCCCAGGGCTCAGCACTTAGCCCTACTCTTTTTAATATCTATCTGGAGCCTCTTGCCAAATTGATGGAAACTTGGGAGGTGTGGTTGGTGAATGACACTCCGCTCTTTTTAGCTTCCAGGAACATACACCTTCATCTCTAAGCTCTTTTAAGCAGTGTTTGAAAGATGTGGTAGCTTGGCTAGAGGAAAGCTATCTTAAACTAAGCACATTCCAGCTGCTGGTCTGTGGTGTCTACCTGAATTTGGAGCTCTCCCAGCCTCTACTTCAATGACCAGAAACCTTGGGGTAAATTTGATTCGCATCACACTTTTGATCCTCAAATCACATCGTTCTCTGTCTCCTGTTTTGTCACCCTCAGATCTCTTAGAAGAATATTCCACCGCATTCCGGAGGACTCCCTGAAAAAACGGTTGTCCACCGTTTGGTCACAGCTAAATTGGAGTATGCCAACAGTCTCTATTTAGTCCTTCTGACCTTCCTTATTGAACGGCTTCAATACATCCAGAATCCTGCCAGTTGCCTCATTCTGAAGATCCCCTCTTGTTTATCTATCTCTCCTCATTTGCGGCATCTTCATTGCCTTCCCTTGATTAAGAGAATCCAATTTAAGGCACTCACTTTAGTTTTTAGAGCCTACACCCACAAAGGCCCTCTATATCTCAGGAGACTGAGGCCTTACTCCCAGTCCAGAGTCTTGAGGTCCAAAGATCTGAAGCTTCTGTATGTTTTTCGCATTTGTAAAGCCAGACAATGCAATCGTTCCTTTACTTACCTGGCTTCCAAATTTTAGAACTCTTTGCCACTCAGTCTTCGCTGCAGCCCTTCGGAATCAGTTTTTAGAAGCAATTTCCACACTTTCCGGTTTGATACTTCTCTTATGGGCATGTCATTGTCACTGTCTTCATCTCTCACTTGCTGCCCGCTAGCACTGGGACACCTCTGCGGAGGCAGCTGTGCACTTTACAAATGCCGTGAAATCTAAATTTAAATTGGAAATCAGGAGTCAGGAGAGCTGTACCTCTCGAAGTCTAAAAGACATCTCTATAACTACAAGGTAAGTTCACTAAAAAGAAACACACAGAGAGTTCGAAACACATGACCTCACATTATTCAACCTCTTTATTTCAATTGCCCATGAAGAGTTCCAGCGCCTGGTATAATACTTCTATTTTCCAGTCTTCGCTTCTGATGCGTCCTTGAATTCCTCCCTATGTCAGATATTGCCTACTGGTAGCACTCCCTTGTTCTTCTCATTACATTTAATTGACCTTGCAAGTTCTTCCTCACCTCACTATTTTAAAATACAACGTTCTTTCACTATCTAAGAATGCTTTGGTCTGAATTGGCAAGAGGGAAAAATATATTGCTAACAACTTTCACATTTAATTTTAAATGTCCCAACTGTGAGCTTAAGGCCCACGGCCACACTAACTTAGTAAGTTACTTTTAAAAGCATATAATTGTGCAACACACATACAATCCTATAAATACATTAGTACACATAAGGCTATTCATCTATATTGTTCTTTAGCACATGAATACTCGTTTATTTATTAGAACAACTGACCACGTTATAGGCACAAAACCAACACTGTCATGAGTCATTCTTTCCTAACCTATGGGGAATGCACTGCATCAAATGCATTTTAGCACAAATCCAGTAAAACTTTGTTCTATAGATGAATTTTGTCAATGGTCCAGCTGTTCCTAAAAGAAAACTAGTTAATGCACATACTCATTTAGAACACTCCATTACTGCACTTTCTATACTAGTGCATATTGTATAATGATTATCATTGTATCATGCGAATACCGGATGTATGACGATAGAACGCAAACAAAAACAACGAATGCCATTACATCGCATTTTTTACATCGCATTCCCCTTCACATGCATGCAAAATACCTTTTCAATGCACACAAATACCACGCATTCAATTACATCGCAAAATTCCCCCTAATGGCCCCCCAAATACTAATATAGGAACCTACCAAACACAGTACAACCCCCTAACACTACCCTCAACCCTAAGCCTTAAGCCCTAAACACTAAAGCCTATAAAACGGCCCTACACTACGACCTCAACCCTAAGTCCTAACCCATAAAGCCAAAAACAGTACCTTACTCTACTATTAACCCTAAGCCCTTAGCCTTAACAGCTAAAGCCAAAACCAGTATCGTACAGTACTCTTAACCCTAAACCCTAACCCATAAAGCCAAAAACAGTACCCTACACCACTCTTAACCCTAAGCCCTAAAGCCTAAAACACTACTATATACTACTTCCTCAACCCTAAGCCCTAATGCCTAAAGCCTAAACCACTACCATATGCTACTTCCTCAACCCTAAGCCCTAATGCCTAAAGCACTACCATATACTACTTCCTCAACCCTAATCCCTAAACCCTAATCCCTAAAGCCTAAAATACTACCCTCCACTACGCAGCCCATCAACTACCCTAAACCCTAAAACACTACGAGTCCAGCGTCGTCCTTACCTGTCTCTCGTCGTGGTTCCAGCGTTGTCTCCCCGTCCCGGGGCACGACCTTCCCGTAGCTCGTCCTGGCGCATGACCCGTCGGTGTAAAAGCATGCGTTGTAACGTCGCATGCGATGTAATGGCGTGCGTAGTGAACGCACGCGTCATAGCGTTGTGTGCGTTGTGACGGCACGTGACGTAAACGCATGCGTTGTAACGCATGCGTTGGGATGGTTGTTCGCCGCGAATACCTGAGGCTAAAAGTACACCCATCAATGTGGCCTGATCAAGATAAAAAAGCTAAATTATGCTACTCCACCACATGTGCATTTGAAGGGAGAGCTCCTGCTGAAATTGTTTCTGATAAGTCATCTTCATAGCATAGGTTTTGGTACAGCTACTAGCTGAAGCCACTAGTCGCTAGAGTGCTTGTGGATGTACAAGGCTAGGGGAATATTGTCCAGATCAGGCTTCCCTCACCGTGCTTTCGTCTTATAATATTCAGAGCGAAGACCACATTGCTCTAGGGTGACTTTGTTGATACTCAAACAATATGGAGCTACAGAGGGAAAGAACAAACAGGTCGCCCCCCACTCACTATACTGTAAATAAATAAATACAAGACCTGTTCATTAATAGGCTCCTCCTCTAAAGGTTAGACATATAAGCCGAGGAAGGGGTTCCTTCACAATTTTCCTTATACTACTCCTCACTTTCCATCGAGGTAGTATCCTCACACTTTACTGCCTGTAAATTTGCTACTAAAAATGTTTTTATATATTAAAAAACGTTATTTATATTTATACACTTGACAGTGACAGCATCTTAATCCCAGATACATGAAGGGATATATACCAAATCAGCAGCACAGTTCCTTCAATACATGTGAACCAAAAAACCCTGTAATTATAGTGAAAGAAAGGGGAAAAAAGGAAACAACAAGATGGCACCTCACGTGCGCACCACCAAAGGAGCTTGCTGATTGGTACTTCCCAGCTATGCCCACTGATATCATCATAGGTAGCCATCTTGCCAAACAAAAAAGGAGAAAGTGCGTCCCAAAAAACAGTGCAAGAGTATTAACTACTCTGGTGTATTTGCAAGAAAACAAGACCCCGTGATTTTAAAATTGAAATAAGTGTCACAATTGCCTACTTTATTAATTCTATGTGCCCTTATTCAAAATAAAAACTGGTTGCCTAATAGCAAACCTTTATGTCGACATGTTTCATTGCCACTCACAATTCTCGGCAATTTCGTCAGGACTGAAGGGTCTTTAAATCACCATTCAGGGAAACTGGTATATATATATATACACGTGACTGTCAAGGATAAATAATGCTATGGCGTTGTGCGCAGCCTTCTATTTCTACCTGTTTTAGAACCTGTATAATTACAAAACCAGCAGTGTGATCTGATTGGATTCTGTCTGGCCAATCATAGTGAAGCCGCACTTTTTGCCCATGATCTAGACCAAAGTGGATACAGCCTGATCTATGGTTGTCAATGATGGTGCTTATCTGGTAAAATGACTCGTGGTGTCTCGGTTGTTATGTGTGCACTTCTAGCACATTCCCTTGAATAGGAAATCAGCAAACACCAGGTACATGGATACTGCACCCTGTGCACAGCCCCACGCGCAGCTACCTTAGGTACGATCTTCAGAGAAATGCAGAGCACTGTTGTTGCTTTATGATTCCATATCACTTCCGTGTAGGGCCAACTAATCTCAATAGTTCGCGTTTCATCAATGTCAAATGATCATTTTAACCATTGATTGCGTTTAATACCTGATTTCTGTAGTTTTCCAGTGACTCTGAACGCTAGTGTGTCTGCTGAACATTGTTGTTCGACGTTTTCTACAAGATGCATCTTTTAATAGTCATGTTGCTTCTGTACCCCAGCCAAATTCAGGCGTTTAAATTCCAATAGCTAACTTTGGTGTCTGTTCTGTCTTCCTGGCATATAGCACTTAAGTAATTCCTAGCGCCAACGTCTGTACTTGTTTTAGAGCTCACTTGGTACACGAATAAGGTTGTCCTCTCTAGATTAACAACACTGCAGCCTAATGATGGTTCTTCTATACAGGTTAAGCCCAGTCTATGGCACTTGGATGGTTTGGGGGTTAGGATTTTTCCATATAGCTTTTTTTCCTGATGCAGATGTCTCAGCCTTTTCACGTTCTTCTCCGATGTCGCTTCGTAGAGATGATTATAGTTTGCTCGTATTGATGCTTCAGTTTGTGAGTTTAATACTTCTTTACTGCTGCAGACAAACGTTTGATTGGAAGCGACTGGTCTTGCCAACTTTTGGCCTCCTTGATTAAAAACATATAAGTATTGTCCCTAGTCTATCTTGATTGGCATCTGCCTTGGAGCATGCACTTCGACTATGGATCGCCATAAGTATGGCCCCTGGAATTACGCAGCAGGAGAGAACGAAATTATGTGGCAAGGTTGACTAAGTTATGAGGCAAGAAAAGACAAACTATGTGGCACATTCTGTGCTAATATTACTTCATTATTTTGTCATTTTTACTCATAGTAACACTGTCTGGGCAAATACTTCCCCTCAATAGTACCATTTTAACAACCAAATACAGCAACAAACAACTGAAAGATGAACAGTTGGGTTTTGAGAAGGGCCTTTCACTGTGCAGAACACATATTACAACGCTTTTAGATTTTTTGATCTGTTTAAGCTAGAAACTACATTTGTTGTTAAAATCTTCATATTATGCAGCAGATGATGGATTATGTGGCAAATGTGTCAAATCCATAATTATGCGAAAAACGCCATGACCTCAGAATCACATAATTCCGTGGCACTGACCATAAGCCAATCCTAGAATGGTAAATTCTGTAACAAACATAGGGGCATATTCTCAAGGAGCTAACGCCGAGTTATCGGCACTTTAGCGCAGCCAAAATCACGCTAAATGTACCGCCCCAGTCACAAACTGGTGCTAACAGCCGATATCACCAGATTTCCAGCGATAGCATCCCCAAAAAACATTGCCACAGATTACACCTGCATCTATCGCTAATGAGATGCAGAGTAGGAGTTCCTGTGCAAAAAGCCGTGACAACACCACTCCGCAACATTCACAATGACCAGTCACATCGGTGAAAAGAACCCAAAACATGCGATACGGCGCGTTAGCAGCAGGAAATTAACACCTGCTCCGACCTGGTGCAAATCCGGATGACAACCGACAGCACAAAGGGAGCCTAGCCCTGAGCCACACCTGAAGATCAACAGATGCCATGGAGCTACTCATCATGCAGCTCGGAGCCCCAAGAGGGACAGAACACCCACCTCCACCACCCCCAGGACCGCCACCCCCACCATGAACCCCACTGCCCCCCGGACCACCACAGAGGCAGCGCAAACAAAGACAGCAAACCTTCAGGAAAAGCAGCAGCCTCACAGACTTAACATCAGAGCATGTCATTGCCCACTACAGGCTCAAAAGGACAACCATCTTCCGCATCCTGAATATCATTGCTCACAGGCTGACGGTACCAACACAGCGGGCAACCAACATCCCTCCGCACACAAAGCTGCTGGCTTTGCTGCACCTGTTGGCTCCTGGGACATTCCAACCAACAACCGCCAGAGTCGGAGGATTCTCACAGCCAGCCCTATCCAAGTTCCTCAAACCTGTCCTGGATGCCATCATCAGCTTGGTACCCCAGTACCTATACTTCTCCCACACCACGCAGGAACAGCTGGTGACCAAGCAAGGATTCTACGCAATAGCTGGATTACCACACGTGTTGGGGGCAATTGACTGCACACATGTCCAACTTGTCCTCCCTGCCGACACTGCACACAATTATCACAACAGAAAGCACACGCATTCCATCAATGTGCAGGCAATAGTGGACCACCGGGGACTCTTCACCAATGTCGTCGCCAACTACCCAGGCATTGTGCACAACTCATACATCTTCCAACAGTCCATCATCAACCCGCACTTCCAGGATGGCACCTACGGAAATGGAGTGCTCGTTGGTAAGTACCAAAAGTGCACACCACACACCTCAACTCCACAATCATGCAACTCACAACCCTGGCAATGCACGCGTCACAAACCCACATACAACATGCCAAACAACATGCCCACCCACCAGACACAACAGCACAACTTACTGTGGCAACCTGGGCTAGCCATGTACATGAGCCACCAACGGCATGGCACATCAGCCACACACCAGCAGAATGTGTAGGTAGGTGGGAACCAGGCATGTGCGAAGGAGGCTAGTGACCCATGAATGTGAATGAACACATTGCCAAGTGTGGCGTGGATGTGCTGGACAGACTGCAGTATGCAGGCCACAGACATATCCATGTCGACATACACTGCTGGTGGTGGTAGTGTTGTGGATAGTCGTCCCCCCTGTATGCGTGTGCGGAGTGGGTTTGCCCGGCATATGCCAGGCTAGCGTAGGGGTGTGAATAAAAAGCACGTAGCCCTGGGCGTGGTTCTCTTCCGGAAATGCCAAAGTGGCTGCCAGGGCAGTGCCTCTCACCCCGCCAAGAGGCTGCCACCGTGTGCAGCGGTACCTGCGATCATGTGCGACTTTCGCAACCCGGGCCGCTGCACCCCGAACCAGTCTCATCCGCCCCTGCACATCCAGGCCTCACTGTTCACCTGCCGACACCAACGTGTCTCCGAGAGTGCCCACCACATGTATGTGCTAGCTCCATGCCTGAGGCCCGCGACCTTGGCAGCCTCCTCAGACCATCACCGCTTCCACGAGCAAGGCCCGTGGTGCTTCTTTCCCATTGACGCACTCCACCGGCATACACAGCGGACAAGTAGGTTGCACATTTGGAACTGAGTCTTGATTACACAAAGGCAGAGTACATATTTAAGGCAGAGCTTAAATCCCTATAGTCCCTTTGATGTGGTGCCACCAACTCTGTGCATAGCATTCCAACCACACATGTCTGTGGGCCCTTGCGGACTGCTGCCTTAGGTCTACACACCTGTCCAGCAGGCCTCAGACAAATCCTATCTAGTCCGTCCCAGCCAGGACACGGCATTGTCACAGACTACCCCCCCCCCTGCTCTGGTGCCTCCACCAACCAGGAAACCTCTCCACATGCCATTCCAATGCGGTGTGTTAGAGACCCAGGAGGAGCTGGCTGCACAGTGGCTACCCCACGCTGACCGCGGCCTCTGGTACACAATGCAATCGAGTAAGACACACATTTGGAACTGACTCTTGATTTGTCAATTGCAGAGTTGATATCAGTGTATAGGCCTCATCGCAGACTGCATCCCCTTCCAGCTCTGGTGCCACTGACTCAGTGCCACGGGAATCATGGGCACTCTCCATTGGACTATGTTGGCGTCTGAGTCCATGGCCTGGGGGTTGTCTTCATCATGTAGCTGATACTGACATGATGGAACGAGGGGACTGTAGCATTCATCTCCTCCATTGTGCCTGTTTCTGCTTGCTTCTGCCCTCTGCAGCATGCCCTGGATGGACACCTTCCACTGTCCCCCGTAACACTCCGCGACATTCTCCTGGGACATCAACGAGGACCTGCTCAGCTCTCGTGGCCCTGTCTCAATGCACCACAAATCACCGTCCCTTGCGGGTGTGCCTGCCACAGTGCATCCGGGGCCACTAACTCTGTGCAGCTCAAGTCATGGACCCTTGCTGTTGGTACTTTGGACTGCTGATTGTCAGATCACTGTTGTAGTTGTTGCCAGCACCAACCAATCCCTGAGGGCTTGCTTACACCACCCAACACCCTTCCAGCACAGGTGTCACTGGACGTGTGACCCTGGCAATAAAAGGTGCCCATACCACAAATTGTCTCATTGTGTCCGTGTGGTCATTATGTACGCATGAGGGCCCCAGGCCATACCACATCACATTGTGCTGTGTACAGCGTGCGCAACCTTGTCACCTCAGGCAGTGGTGTAGACCTTGGACATGTGGCTATGTCAGACCCCCCTGTGAGCATAAGTGAGTTGACCGGTGTGGGGTGTGGTTTTTCGACACATGGCTCTGGGCGTGGTTGAGGTTAGGCCTTCAGAAAGATGCATCTGATGCGTGTGTCTCTGTTGTAGTGTCTGCGCCACCCGTCACGCATTGTGCAATGTTGCTATATAGCATTCCCTGTGTGATGGCTGCTGTTTTTGCGGGTTCCAGCTGTGCTCATGAGAGAGAAGATTTGTTAATCGGTGGCAGGCAGCTGTGAGGCTGGGGTGGTGGCCTGCCACCTTCTCTTCCGGGTCCGCTACCATGCTCAGGGGGGAAGAGGGCAGCCATGCCAGACTACACCATGTATATTTGGGTGTGTGCCCTGAAGCAGACACCTGTGTGCAGGGTCGGCTCTAGGGCTGTGAGACCGGTGCAGCTGCACTTGCCGCTTACCTGGCTGGGTAGTGCTGCGTTAAAAATTACATAGGTCTAAAAGCACCTGCTGCAGAGTTCCTTGTATGCCCAGAAGTTTTCAGGCAACAATAAAAATGGCATCATACCGCTGGCGATTAATGTTCCTGCTGGAGATAGATTGAGTTTTGTCTAGTTTAAGTTTTGACTCACCATGAAGTAGGGCAGATGGCTAACAAGCCTGCCTCAAAGAACGAGTCACAGAAACCCTTTTGTTACTTGCCGTTCATATGTTACAATCCTAATATAACACAGTTGCCATTGAACTGTCAACAAAGAGCTGCATCTTAATTGCATGGTGTAGGTTAGCATGTCTCTCCTCCCAAATCTTTCATTATGTTCTACGCCGTCATAGAACAAAATGGGCTTGGGAACAAATTTCAAAATGCAATTAAAAACATATACAGGTGTCCCTATACGAGAATTTTAGTCAACGGCCTTTTTACCCCCATCTAAAAATGGCTAGATGTACCTGCCAAGGTTGCCCCTATCCCCCCTACTATTTAACATATACGTTGAGCCTTTGGCAAGAAGAATTAGGGGCGAGCAGAGAATTTCACCATTTCAATATCAGGATTGGATCAATAAAGAGACTTTATACGCGGATGATTTACTTATCTACGCAAAAGATCTTAAAGTTACTCTCCCCATTATTCTGAATGTTCTGAATGACTTTGGGAATATAGCATGATACTTGGTTGATGAAAAAAAGACGGAGGTAATGTCCTCGACTTTATTAGTAGATGCTAGCTTGGAAAGACATGAAAAAAGATTAGGTATCTAAGAGTTCAAATGGTTAAAAAACTAGAAGATATGGCTCAAGTAAACTGTACAAGACTAATGAGAGAAACTAAGCAGTTAGTAAAGCTGTGGTTTCATCTTCCCCTATTCATTATAGGTAGAACAAACATGGTTAAAATGATGATTCTACCTAAGTTCACTTTCCTATTTAACACACTACCTCTGCATTTTGAGACTAAGTGGATCAAAAAGTTACAAGGGGAAGTGAGCAGTTTTATATGGGCTAATAATGGCTTTAGAATCGCCTGGAAAAAAAATATACAAGATAAAACTTGATGGTGGGATAGCCCTTCCAGACTTCAAGCTGTACTCTTGGGCCTTCCAATTAAACATTTTTAGATAATTGTTAATTAAGAACTACCAACAGCTCCACCCCGGTTATAGTGCTTTAACAGATTTGGCAGATCAAGGAAATTATTTTCTCTTTAAATTTGGGCACCCTAAATACTTCAAAAAGGTACAATTAAAAGAGCTAACATCAGCATGTAAACTATGGATCCAGATTAGGAGAATCCTAGAAATGTCATACGACAGCCAACTGGCCTCAATCTGTAACTCCCCTGGTACTCCACTCTGTCTTCAAGATTCGTTAGCTATTCCATTAATGAACAAGGGAATATAGATATGGGGTGAGATCACAGATGAGGATTCTGTAATATCATAGGAATTTCTGAGAAGGAAAACACATAATAGGCTGTCCAAGTTCAAATATTTCCAACTAGTTAGCTATGCTCAAGAGGAAACGAATGTGGGATTTATAACCGACTGGGAGGAAGTAATTTGTAGCAGTAATCCGCAAAAAAAGGGGATGGCCAGGTGGTACTGGATGTTGGTGTAAGATGAAGACTGTCCCAACACACTGCCAGAAGATAAATGGAAAGAAGATCTATCAGCAGCAGATTTAACATCTCTTTGGTCATTTGTTAGATATGCACCTTTGATAAGAAACCATCTGTTCAATCTACACAGGGCTTCCTGGTCCCCCAAGAAATTATCCAAACTGGGAGAGAAAAAAATCAAGTGTTGCACTAAATGTGATTTGGAGAGAGCAGACGATATACACATATTTTGGCAATGCCCCAGAGTTCAAATGTTTGGGCAAGAAGTGGGTAAGGTCCTGACAGCATTTTCTAAAAAAGAGAACAGAGGAAAGCCTCCCCTTAATTTTATTTGGGGTTACAGACGAAGGCGGATTTAATGGGAAGAGAGTGAAACAGATAGATCAACTACTTCTTACCTTATTAAAAACTAGCTTGTAGGGAAATCTGCTTAAACTAGGTCTCCAAGACTGCACCATCATTTTTGAGCTGGTTAATGTCAGTAAAACGTAGTGCTAGATTAGATTGCATAAGTGGATCTAAAAATGGGGTTCATGTTTGGGAGCCTTTATTCTCTTATTTTTCAAGTATGTACAAAGTTAGGAAGTCTATTGGTCCAAGGATTAAGACACACATATCCACGGAGAGGTAGGGTGGGGTGATCCCACAACCTCTATAAATTGGGTTGGAAGAAGGTATATCCGGAGGAGGTAAGTCCCAGCAGGCTGTGGGTCTATGAATTAGGTATCTGATCATACATCTTTTATTCTTTTGTCACATATGAGGACCCCCAAAAAAATAATTGGGCCTGTGGTGGAAGATGGGAAATACATGCATTACATCGTAATGATTTTCCAATGCAGCCATTGCAACAAATGTGCCATTACAAAACATGCTATTACAGTACATGCCATTACAACGCATTTGCCATTATTACGCAGGCTATTACATCGAGAATTAGGGTAAGCGCTTAGATAAGTACTAATAAATATTTTAAATATATATTTTATATTTATATTTGAATACCTGGGTATTATTGTGTATTACATTTAATATTCTTTTTAATAATGTATTAATAATTAAAAATAATATTGTTAGGATGTAACACCCTTTCTCTGATGCGGGATACAAAGTAATAGGAGTTTGGGTGGTGGAGTGTATTAATACGTGGGTATTTATTTTAATACCTGGGTATTCATTTATATTACCTTTGATATTATTTTTAAGTAATTTAAAAACAATTAAACATACACTTGTGAGGGTGTGACACCCTT
This sequence comes from Triturus cristatus, assembly GCF_964204655.1. Classification (NCBI taxonomy): domain Eukaryota; kingdom Metazoa; phylum Chordata; class Amphibia; order Caudata; family Salamandridae; genus Triturus; species Triturus cristatus. Next base: position 508,111,411 of record NC_140592.1, on the reverse strand, counting down.
TCTCTGCTATGGGATGCACGCGAAATATGGGTTTTGGGTGCGGGAGTGTATTAATACTCGGGTATTAATTTTAATACTTGTTTTGTAATTTAATTTGATAATATTAATAGTTAAAAATATTTTTACTAGTTTAATAAACCAATAATGAGGATTTAACATTTACAATGTGGCATGTTAAGATATTGAAATAGATAATTTGTGAAAGAACAGTTGAACTGCAATAAATTGATATATCTTTTAAACAGAGGTAAAAATGCTTACATGTACACTCCAAGCATTTTTTTTTTTTAAACAGTACACAATATATCAATAAAAAGAAATTTCTTTAAAAAAGTTAAATAAATGGTACACCTATAAGTATTTAATTAAAATATTTTTTTATTTGAAAAAATATATATAACTCTGATTTTGATTTTTTTTACTTAAATATAAACCTGTAAAATTATATATTTAAAAAAAAAATAAGGTTATTAAAGGAGTACATTGAAATATTATAAACATTTAAAAAAAATATTTCCCACATTTATTTTATTTATTTATGTATTTATAGAGCGCGACAGCTACTTCCAACGGAAGTGTCCTGGCGCTAGCGTCCTACAGGTGCAAGGGATAGAGCAGGGAGAGGATAGCAACGATCTCTAGGGCATTCTGAACAACCAGGTCTTGAGTGCCTTTCTGAATGGCAGTTCCCTGTCCAGCTGTCTGATATCATTGGGTAGGGTGTTCCATAACATTGTAGTTTTCACTGTGAAGGCACGCCCACCTGTCCTAGCCTTCCTAAACCTTGGAATGATTAAAAGATTTTGGTTGCAGGATCTGAGAGTTCTTGCGGGAAGATATTTCTGAAGTCTCTGTCTCAGATAGTAGGGACCAACCCCTCTCATTGCTTTGTGAGCCAAGACAAGGGCCTTAAACTGCACTCTTTTCCTTACCGGCAACCAGTGCAGGCTTTGCAGATGAGGCGAGATATGATACCGTAACGGCACATTCCTCAACAGCCTGGCTGCTGCGTTTTGAATACGCTGCAGTCTACCCATCAAGAAAACCGGAAGGCCAATATACAAACTGTTGGCGTAGTCGAGTTGGGACGTGATAAGGGCATGCACCACTGCCTTCCTACAGTTCATAGGAAGGAAGCGTAGGAATCTTCTAAGTGTCTTCAATCTCCAAAAGCATTGAGAGGAGATATGCATGACTTGAGCCTTGCCAGACCTGACCCCTAGATTCCTAGCCGCCGTTACCGGCGTTGGGGGCGGATTCAGTTCTTCAGGCCACCACAGCTCCGCCCGGGGAGGAGCGGATTGGTTGAAGAATAGTACCTCCGTCTTATCAGCATTTAGCTTAAGACAATTTTCCGTCATCCAGGAGGAGATGTTAGAAAGGCATTGCTTAAAGTTGATAAAGGCAGTATCACTATTTTCCTTAAAGGAGAAGATCAGCTGCGTGTCGTCTGCATACGAGACAACTCGCACCCCCCATTTCTCAATAGTGGCAGCAAGGGGTGCGAGATAGACATTGAAGAGCGTTGGACTCAATGCCGAGCCCTGTGGCACCCCCTGCGCCAAAGATCTAGGACTGGAAACATGAGGGTGCATAGCAACCTGTTGTGACCTCCCCTCCAAGAAAGACTGAAACCAATTCAACACGGTCCCCGTCACTCCAATTCGGTGTAATCTATGTAGGAGAATCTCATGGGAAACCGTGTCGAACGCAGCAGATAGGTCCAACAAAACCAGCATAGAACTTCTGCCTTGATCCAAGGTTTCACGGATCGACTCAGTGACTTCCAGTAGGGCAGTTTCTGTGCTATAACCCGCCCTAAACCCTGATTGTGAATCATGAAGGTGATCATTAGATTCAAGGAAGTCCGAGAGTTGTCTCTGGACTTCTTTTTCAAGGATTTTAGCAGGGGCTGGCAATAATGAAATGGGCCTGAAATGTTTAAGCTCCGAAGGGTCAGCACCTTCTTTCTTAAGAATTGGTCGGACCAGTGCCTTTTTCCATTCCGATGGGACGATACCCGTCTCCAAGGAAGAATTCCACAGTGAATTCAAGGAATCATTAAGAAGAGGAGCTAGGAGTTTAAACACTCTGGCCGGGCAGGGGTCCAGAGGGGAGCCAGACTTAATTTCCTGAAGTTCCTTCAAAGAGGCTGCCTTCTCAAATCTGCAAAAAGATGACCAATTGGCTGCCGTACTGGTCAGAGGTAGATCGCGAATACCTGTTGAAGGAAAGGTGGAATAGATCGTCAAAATTTTGTCCTGAAAAAAAGTGGCCAGTTGCTCACATAGGTCCAGGGAAGGTGTGATAGTACTCTTGATGGCTGTAGGTTTCAGAAAGCCCTCCACTATCCTAAAAATCTCTCTGGAAGAATTATCAGTGTTCATAATTTGTTTAGCCATGTAATCTCTCATAACCTTACGTTTTAGAGTATGGAATTTTTTTAGGGCTATCTTATAAACTTCTTTAGCCGTGGAGTCATAATGTTTTCTCCAACTCCGCTCAAGTCTCTTACAATGACTCTTTTCGCAACGAAGCTCTATATTGAACCAGGGTGCAGATGGTTTATTCCTCACCACCTTACAAGGTTTAATCGGGGCCAGTATGTCTAAGGCTTCCTTGACCCATGTACTGACCAGGGAAGTGTCCAGATCCGGGATCCCCGACAAAGTTGGGGAGGTCTTATCGAGTTCTTCTCTCATGGATTGCAGCGTAACTTTCTTCCAATTCCTCCTGTTTTCTATCATAGGTTTGCTAGGATTGTTAGCACACTTATAACTCATCCTAAACAGGACTACCAAGTGGTCAGACCATCTAACCGGAAGCAACTCTTCAACTGTAAGAAGGGGATCATTGGTGAAGAGAAGGTCTAAGGTATGACCGGCTGCGTGAGTAGGAGAGGATATTTTTTGCGCTAAGTTAAGACTACTTAGGGATTCTTCTAGTTGGTTGGCTAGAGGGCAGCTAACATTGTCCATATGGACATTAAAATCACCAAGAACGGTGAAATTAGAATAACGTAAAGATAGGTTGGCAATGCAGTCAAATAACATTTGCCAATAGCTGGCCAATGTATTAGGGGGTCTGTAGACCAATAATCCCGCCATTGAGGAATTGTTGGAGAATTTGATGTGAAAGGCCATGGCTTCAATAGGTCCCAGGCCTTCAGTTACCATATAGCTTATATCCCACTCTTCCCTTAGGATTATAGCGAGCCCTCCTCCCAACCTATTGTCTCTCCTATTTACATTACACAGCCTATAGCCCACAGGGACTGCTAAGCTAATATCAGGGTTGGAGCATTCTCTTAGCCACGTTTCTGTCACAAATAGTATGTCCCAATCATGGGACTTCAATAAAAGCCAGACGTCTGCAGCATGTTTGGGGAGCGATCTGCAGTTGATCAGACCGGCCCTAATCTGCTGATCGTCCTTCCGATTGTGAGAAAAGACAGCACGAGATGGCCCCCTATCCCTCTCACGAGTCCTGACCTCCCTCCTGACACCTCTCTCAAACTTAAAATTGCAAGACTGACAATGGAACTCTACCTGTCCTCTGCCTGCAAATGATATGGTGTCTAGATCGCAGCGCATAGGCGCGGAACATTGAGGCATTGACAAGGCGAACATTTTTCCATTGGAGGGAGTGGATGAAATTGTCCTTTTTTTTTCTATTTACTTTTAGAGATGACTACGTGGTTGAGCATTTGTTTCTACCGTCAGTTGAGCGTCGCGGTCAAGATCGGAAGCAAGGAAGAGCTGCGGTCAGGTAAGACAAACTTTATTTAATAGAGATTGTGGGTGCCATACTTTATTGCGAGGAGAGAGGAGGAAGGTAGTTAGAAAGATGTTAGTATTTGGAAGTATGTTTTTATGTTTTTAACCACAATTTAATTCCTATACAGGTAGCAGTTGTAGGCCCACAACGGGGTGATTGCTTTTTTTACACTCTTGGTTTAAAATAAAAAGTATGTGGATAGAATTATTGATATTTCTTTTAAACCAATGTGTAAAAGAAGCAATATATTTTTTTAACTTTTTGGTGCGTCCCATTTAAAAAAAAAAAAAAGAATTGCCTATTCATGGATGTTGGAGCATGTGTAATTTCGGAGAACACAGATGGCATGGATGGCCGAATGGATGTTTTGGACACTTTGGAATTTTTTTCTTAATAAATTTTAAGTTAATGCATGATTTTTTCAGCATTTTTAAGTTTTGATTTTTTGACTTTTGTTACACCTTGGACAGAAAATGGATGGAAAGAGGATAGCAACGATTGATTTCCTGTTGAGTATTTTGACAAACTATTTTCTTTTTTTGGGATTTAAGTTTACACAGTTTATTTTGCATCATTTGGTTTTGCTGTAAAATTTGGCTATGTCAATCTTTGTCTCTTCTGATAGTTATGAACGTGCTTTGGATTGGATAGTGGATTATGGTTTGAGACTTTGGATAATTGGTGAGCTGGAGACTCTTGCTGAACTATGGAATTTTACAGAAGAACATGAGTTGAAGAAGGAAGAAACTGAAGGTAGTTTACCTTTTTTTTATGGTTTTGGAAAAATGTATTGAAAAATGCCAATTTAATTTAATTTAAAAAACGCAGACAGGCAAGTAAAATAGAATAGCTGTTACTGGTAGTAGAAATGTAGTATGTGTGCAATATTGTCTACGTAGTCTGAAGCCACCAGCAACAAAAATTGTTGTATTTGTCCCAATAATCTCTTTGACATTTTTTTTGTTCTTTTGGAAATTCCTGGGTTCAGACTACCAGTCAATGATTGTGCTATACTCATGTCTTGGTAAATTTACTCCTTCTTCAAAATTGCCAAGAAATGATAAAAGTTTGGGTAAGGTTTTCCGATTGATTTATTGAACGAGTTGTGCCATTCCTCTGTGGCAGTATTCGTCTTTGCTCCTCCCTCGAAGCAGGTTGTGCAACAGTTCCACCACTTTACAGGAAACCTTGGATTCCTCCTGCGACCTGACCTGCTTATATGGCCAATACATGTGTCCTCAAAGTAATTTAGTGGGGCGCCCAATTTGTCTTTATATGTAGTAAAATAGTCAGATTCAGTAATTGATGTGTAGTATTCATCCACACAGTCAGGCGGAACAAAGCCAAAGGCAGTTAGCTTTTTTAATTCAAATTGCAGTTTAAGGTCTGTTATGTAATTCTCACCTAAGGATGTTGCTGAAAAATGTCGCCAATACGCCTGTGAAAAGTGAAAAAAAATCCTTGAATTTCAGTTTCGGGATACATTTTTGTTATGGAGTTAATCATTAATAATTCAAAATCAGTTATCACTTTTCTAGGACTTTTATTTTGTGTTTTAGATTTAAGCACTTTTAAAAATTCAGCGTAAGTTGAGGATTGCTTATCTCGGAGTAAACTGTACACTAAGGGAACTACAGTGTTATTAATGTAGACGTGAATAATGTCTATTTGGGTGAATAGATGAGGTATGGATTTAAACGTCCCATCCATCATTGAAATATCACTAGACTCCAAGTTTAGAAGGTTACAGGGTGTGCTAAAGATTAGTATTCTTTTTTGTGGGTTTTTGTTGTCATGCAAAAGAAAGCTTTCTTTAGTAACAGTGACAGTTCAGGAGGAGTGTTAATATCAGAGTATGTTTGGGGTGTTACACGTTGGGGGTTACTTGCCTATTTTATTTGCTATATAATTCTGCATAAGTTTGGAATTGTGGGCATACAACTTGCTACATGCACAGGAATATGTTGGGATGCCTCCCTCAAAACTGCGTCACAGGTTAATTGGAGGTGGATGAAAGTTCTTTCATTTGGTTTATGTTTTCTCTAACCTCAATCTCCATTGCAGAGGCAGAGTGGTTATGCTCTGTGGTCTTTTCAACAGTGTCCCCAAGAGTAACCGCTCTGCCTGTGCAAAGGGATGAGTAATATTGCACACACCTCCAATGACTCCTGTTCACAGTTAATCTCTCCTACCAATAAAGGTAGCCACCGTGTTTCAGGAGTCGGTTTCCTCTTTTGGATTTCACATAAGTAGCTTGCCTTGCTGATGCCAATTTTGAAATGTCTGGGGAAAAAAGGAATACAAAGATTTTTTTTAGTTTATTGTTTTTCTTTGAACTTTTAACCTGGAAAGAATTATTTTTTTTCTTAAACCTGTTTGGTTAGTGACATTTCAGAATTATTTTTACAATGTATTGCTGCTAATATGTGCTTTTGCAATTTGATATTGGTTAGTGTTTTGAACCTGCAAAAAAATGATTAATACTTTTTTAGTTCTCAATTGAGTTTTTGAAGAAAATGTTCTTTGTTATATTGTTTGTTTTGGATTTTGCGCCTTGTTATTTTCTTATATGGTTTGTAGTTGATTCCTGTTATAAGAAAAAGAGGCATTTCATTTAGTTTAAGTTGCTTGCCTCACCTTTCAACGGTTCCCTTGTTTGCGTGGTCGTCTTTTTGCTGTTCTGGAATTGCTTCCTCTGCTGTTTTTGTGGAATAAACATCTTCTCTCCCTTGTGGTTGATGTTGGGAAGGTCTAAAAGAAGAAGTGGATTTTTAATGATTAATGTTTGCCTAGCTTTTGGCTTTGAAAAAAAGTGTTTTGGTTAGTTTTGATTGCAGGATTAGGGTTTTTGGTTATTTTAACTGTGAAAGGCTTTCTTGTTGTCAAACTACTGCTGGAGATGATGTTTGCAGTTCAAATGAAGGTTTTCAGTTTATTTCAGCTGTGCAAAAAAAATGACTAAGTTTGATTTTTCATTGTTTAGATTTATTAAACCAAAAACTGATGAACACCTTCTCTGATGCAAGCAACTTTTGAGCTAGAATAGTAAATTTAGCAACTTCCACTGACCAGCACCTTCCTTGAGCCTAGCACCCTGCAGAGTTAGAATAGTAATTTTGCTCCCCCCCACCAGTGACCAGCATGTTCCCTGAGGCAAGCACCCTGCGGAGTTAGAATAGTTATTTTGTCCCCCACCACTGATAAACACCTTCCCTGAGGCAAAGACATGGGGAGTTAGAATTGTAAATTTCCTCCCCTGCACTGACCAGCACCTTCCTTGAAGCAAGCACCCTGATTCCCTGATGAGTTAGAATAGTAATTTTTCCCCCCATCAGTGACCAGCACCTTCCCTGAGGGAAGCACCCTGCCGAGTTGAAATAGTTATTTTGCCCGCCACCACTGACCAGCACCTTCCCTGAGATAATCACCCTGCTGAGTTAGAATAGAAATTTTGCCCCCCACTACTGACCAGCACCTTATCTGACGCAAGGACATGGGGAAGTTAGAATTGTACATTTCCACACCGGCACTGACCAGCACCATCCCTGATGCCAGCACCCTGCGGTGTTAGAATAGTAATTTTGCCCCCCCACCAGTGAGCAGCACATTCCCTGAGGCAAGCAACCTGCAGAGTTAGAATAGTAATTTTCACCCCCACCCCCGCCCCCCAGTGACCAGCACCTTCCCTGAGGCAAGGACCCTGCGGAGTTAGAATACTAATTTTGCCCCCCACTACTGACCAGCATATTCCGTGAGGTAAGCAGCCTGCAGTAATTTTGCCTTATTTAACACTCTAATACAAACACTTTACAGTGTACTTACAAAATAATTTGCTCTGAAATCTCTTTCAGTTTTGATTGTTGTGCGAGTAGAAGTATAGTCAAAGTCTGTAATCTATTTTTTTTTAATTAATTTGTAGGTTTGGCTTTTTTTCACTTAAGGTGAATTCAAAATTATTTTGAACATACATTTACTTTTGACAGAATATATGTATTGTATTGTTGGATGTCTTTCAAGTTCTGAAAATATATTAAAAATGTTTAAAAAAATGTAGGCTTTTTAATTAATTGTTTTATCTAAATGTGCTTCATTTTAAACTTACACTTACTTTTGTCAATAGATGGCAGTGTCTACAGTCGAAGCTGGCAGTTTTCTCCTGCCACTGTAGATGCGTGTGGTTACCAGGGAAGTCAGTACATCACTGACAACAAAATAGTGGCCGGCTTAATTGATACGTTTGTTAGGGGTAAACGAAAATTAAAATATGTTTTGAGATCTATTTTTTCCGCATGATGCAGAACCTGACAGAATATGTATTTTTTCTGTTGCGTGTAAAATGTTGTTTTTAACGTTTTCGTTCAGAATGCCAGCCATTTTGGGTAGACAGTGGTTAGGCAGATGTAGTGGAAATGATGGAAGGACATCATTTGTTATGGAGTGGATCATGACTAGGATGTTTTAGTGGAAATAGTGGAAAGACATTGTATTTCTATGCTTTGTTTGTATATGCTGGTCTTAATAATGAATCCACACAGTTTTTTATATTCTTAAAAGTTTATGTATGTGTTGAAATATTTCATTTAAAAAAAGAATGTTTGGAAATTATTATTGTTTCAATCTCTACTTTACTGTTTTCGCACGTATTATATGTGCATGTTTTACATGGTATGATTATTATGTGTTGTAATGGTATTTGCTGTATTGCTATGCGTTGTAATGGTTGTAGGTGTAATGGCACTTTTTATGTATCTTTATCAACATGCGTTGTAATGGCTTGCATTGTAAAAATATGCGTTGTAATGGTAGTTGCGTTGTACAATCGGTGTGGTAAAAGCATGCGTTGTAATGAAATGCAATGAAAAGTAATATATTTGTGGAAGATACAGCAGACCCTATATAAGGACCCAGTGGCAATGCTGAGCTCCATGGTAATATCCCCACCTTCCCAGATATGATTCTTCAAGAGATCTATACTTCCAAGCAGGCGCTAGAAGCCAAGACAGTGGAAGTGAGGATATCTTCTCTGGGAATAGCTATGCAACACAGTTGGTTGAGTCAACTGACCGGGACTTCAGTACACACACTGAAGCCACTGCGTGTGACCTTTGCTGAATTGATGGCTCAGGTAGAAGGTATGTAGGGCCTCTTGAGCCCTAATAATTTGAGGTTTGTGAGCTTTTCAGAAATTGTGGAGGGCCTGAGACCCAAATAAATTATTGAACAATGACTAAAAGAGTTTATATGCGAAACAATGATCTCTTACTGTTTCCTGGTAGAGTGTGCACACCAATCCCTTGACTTGAAGCAAACTCCCAAGGCTTCTAATTGCCAGTTTCCTAATTCATAAACTACGGATCTGATCTTTTGAACAGCGAAGAAGAAGGGAGTGGAGTACTTTAAAGCGCATCATAGTGATTTCTGACCATACAAGATTGTTCCAGAAACAAAGAAAGTCATGGGTAGAGGAACAATCCCACCATATGCACAGCAATAGCCTGCGGCAAGAATACAATAGAACCTCATTTTAGGTTTCTGAAGTAAAGGCTGTACGGAGGGAGGGTGTTCTGTTAAAAGTGTTATTTTTTCCCCTTATGTCACAAGCCAATTATGACCACAACCCACATTGTTTCCCACTGACATGAGCCTCTGACTCAGCAGGGCCCATTTAGAATTATCACTTGGAATGCAAATGGGCTACTGCATTGGATCAAAATAGATGAAGTTCCAAAACAATAAAACGAGATAGGGTAGACATGATGCTTATGCAGGAAACTCACCTGATGGCAACAACTGCTTCTGTCTCACCTGGTGAGGGTTTTCCATAGTGTCCCACGCAGGCTACGGGAGAGGATTCAGGAGAGGCGTCGATCATCCTAAGGAACACACTCCACTCCTCGTTATGCCAGACTCGGGGCAACTCACTAGGATGCTATGTCGCTTTTACAAACAGTCCCCAGGAACAGACTGCCTCATTCGTGAGTGTTTATGCCCTCCACCCTTGACCCTTTCCTATTTGCAGTACCTGGGATCCTCCCTTGCACAACTACCAGAAGGCAGCATGATTATAAAGGGTAACCTAAATTGACTGGTAGATTGGACCAAGGACAGGGCGGGCCTGAGCGCCTGTCCCTAAGGGTACGACGTACCTCTCCAATGTCATTTTATCCATGGGCTTGATTGATGTATGGCAACACTTCTACCTTGACCATGGGGAGTTCACCTATTACTAAACAGTGCGTTGGTCATTTTCCAAGCTGGATTACCTGCTTGCCACAAACATTGAGCGTCCCTCAGTGAAAAAGGTGCTGCGTCTGACGAGGGATCACCTGGTCCATGTCCCTTTGGAAACCGAGATCTGTCCTGATAGATTTTAAACAAAGCTGATTATAAACAAAGCTGATACTTTGGTGCCCGTTGACCCCATAACTGATAAGTAGAGCAGCCATTTGGCCCTCCTCGTATGTTATACCAATTTTCTTAAGAGATTCTGTAATATTCTGGAATATTTAAAGCATACGACCGCAATGGGCAGCAGCTTTCTTTGGGAGGGTAAAGTCCAGCTTATCTCTATGGCTAAATGTTATAAATACCCGTATGACGGTGGGATTGAGGCTGTAATTATGTTGTTCTGCTATTGTTCATCCCACCTACTCATGATTAAGCATTGCCTAAAAAACACAATTACAGACCCCTCATTCATGAATGAGTAGTGGGTAACAGAGGCCACACATTTATTGCACGACCTATAAGGGGTAGACAGAGCTAGACATACCCACCAGCATTTATTGCAGTTATTAAAATATGGAGGGACACCCTGTGTGCCCTTGTATGTGATTGCAGACTGACCAAGGAACCCGCATGTGGTTGGGCACCTGGCTGGGACAGATGAACTCCTAAACTGATTCCAGGCTCCGAATGCCATTGACATGTCCAAACAAGGGGACCTAGTTACAGTTCCCATACATTTCTCCTTTTAAAACCTCCAGAGAGAATGAAGCATCCATAAAACCCCGTTCTTCAGGTTCTTCCAAATACAACATGAACTCATGCCACAGATCAGAGACCTCGAGATGGCACCTGAGGAAAGCTGCTGTTGGAAGACTTTGACCCATGGAAGGTCATGTTCCTGTGCAAGACGATGGTCTTCTGTTCCCCTACACATTAAATACATTACAAGGATTTAAGGAGGGGTCTGTCGGTGAACTTGTGCATGCAGAGAGGCAGATAGTCAGGGTGGTCCTATGAGAGACAGCTATAGCTACCCAATTCAGTACAATTCAACTAAAATACTTCCACAGGACATACATTACACAACAGGACCCAGGGAGGTACGGGTGTGAGGCGTATCTGAACTGCCTGTGATGTAAAACACAGGTGGCGGATCTCTTTCATACCATTTGGACATGTCTTCACGTTGCACCACTCAGGGAGAGGATACATGGCATATTGACTGAAGCCACAGGGTTGTTAGTTGAAGCTAACCCTAAATTCAAACTTATGCACATCACCTCAGAGTGGAAGAGGAATGATATAAGCTGGCACTCTTCCTCCTGGAATGAGTCTCGCTAAGAGACGTAGCTAAGCACTTGTGAGATATCCTCAGCTTGGCAGCCCAACATGGCGAACGTGCCCTAGAGGAGCTCCGTCTGCCTAAGCCAAGATCCGCCATTATCCGCACCTTATACTGACCCCAGTGCCCTAATTTTGCATCGCGGCCGGAGGAGAGGCCACCAGGCACCGTGGATGCCAGTTTCGCTGCCTCATCACCCCACAGAGTGGTCCGGCGGTGGCGAGCATGAGGTCATCAGGGACGCGGCCCTCGGGATCAGTGAGAGAAGCGTCTGCTGGGCCTAGCCACGAGGCGGGAGCCCGTGGTCTTACTGCCTGCACAATCTTCAGCAGCCGGGAGTCCAGCAATCGGAGGAGAGTATCTGCCGTAGTCTCACCCTGTGGACGCTGCTGACGGCCCTGAGGACGGAGAGGTTGCTGGCGTAGGGTCTCTGAGTGAGTAAGGAGATCATCACTCTCCCCTTGGCCCAGTGGCTGCGGAGACCAGATGCCCGGGCTCCTGGCTTGGGTGGCACTTTCCAGCGGCCTGGTTCTTCCCCCCCACCCTCCCTCATGGATTCCACATAGATTGCCTTGAGGGACCGGTCAGTGCGGTGCGCAGAGGATTCGCCGCTGCGTTCTGCGGAGAGCTGGGCCGGGCGCGGTGTTCGAGAGCGCTCGGCAGGATTGGCCGGTTGCGGGCCTCCCGTCTTTGCAGTGGGATTATTAGGGCCCTCGGCCACCCAGCGCATTGCGAATACTTGCAATTTCCTGGAGGAGTCCGCCGGTGGAGGACACACGGGTCTGCTGGGACCCAGCCATACGGGCCCTAGAAATACCGTGGCGCGCACTAGACGGGATCTGGTTGTGCACTCAGTCTGCCTTGGGCCATACCTGGGGGGCTCCATGGGCCTATGATGGATCACGCTGTGACCATTACCATCTAATCACCAAGACCTGTGAGTTGGTGACCTCGGATACAGAGCTAAAGCGCGAATCCACTGGGGTGGCTACTAGGCCAGGGGTCCAGCGAGTCCGGTCCCTTTGGGGGGCCCACTTGGCCTACCTCCTCGGGCTGCAGAAGCGGCCAAGTAGGCTTGGTGCGGCTTGCGGTCAGGGAGGCCGGATTCCGTGTGGCCTGGCCTGGGGCCCCGCCCGGTTGGGGATATCAGAGACCTCAAGTGAAGCAATATGCCCTGACATTAAGGACTGCTATCCTGCGGCCCAGACCTAGTAGTGTCATTGGGGAAGGGGAACAGCCGTCATACACTTGCAAGTTATCTCCGACTGTACCGCCCCCTCCCCTCCACCATGGGCAAAGACAAGTCGGGAGCACCCGCTTCAAAGCAGAGCACCCTGGATCAATACAACACCACCGGCTTGGGAGGAGAGGGTTTGGGAGGCCCTTCCCTGGACAATGCACCTCTGTTTGTGGCAATTACCCAGTCACGGGAAGCACTCGAGGCGCATATTGGCGCCGTGGGGTCTGAGGTTTCCTTCCTGCGTCAAGATCTTAGCAAGGCAGTAGATCGAATCACCGAAGCTGAAACCCGAGTCTCAACGGTGGGGGACACAGTGTCATCTCTTCAGAAGAAGGTAAACAAGCTCACAGTTGTGACGCAGGAACTGGCATCACGCGTCGAGGAGGAATAAGGCAGGGTCCAACGAAACAATATGCGCCTGGTTGGCTTCCCGGAGGGATGCAAAGGCTCATCGATGAATACTTCCCTCACAAAATGGCTCAAATCCCTGCTGCCTGAAGAATCTATTTCCACCTCTTTGTGGTCGAGAGAGACCTCCGGGCTCTGACAAAGAAGCCGCAGCCCGGCGAACGCCCGCGGCCGGTGATTGACACACTTCTTAATTACGTGGACTGAGACGCCATACTACAGTTTGCGAGAACCCACAAGGACTGGCTGCTCTTCAACTCGCACCCCATCATGGTATTCCCTGACTATACTAAGCTCGAGCAGCAGCAATGACAATCCTTTGTAGCCGCGAAGCGTAGACTCAGGGAGCTAAATGGTTCCTACATGCTGCTGTATCCTTCCAGGATAAAAGTGATTTTCAATTCCAAGTCCTACTTTTTTGACTCTCCGGAGGCTGTGTTCTCCTGGGCCAATGAAACGATATGCCTTAAGCCACATTCTCTGCTGCCGTTGGACTCAGACTCTTCCCAGGACTCACATAGAGGCAGACAGAACAGAGGCCACTCGAAGCGATGAAACAGATCTCGTTCCAACTGGAGAGCCCAAAACCAAGATGAGGCGGCAGAGTGATTCCAGATCAATATGACTTAGAGGCCAGATGCTCTGCCTGATGCATCTGTATGTATTGTTCACTATTTAATGCTGGGGTCTTTCACAATGGCTTCTGGCCACAAATGGATCGTACTTGCCCCTCGACATTTGGTACTATGTTGTATAACGTTGGGATAGTTGGGCATGATTGGTGGAGCTCCCTGGGTCTTCCAGGTTGGGCCCCAGAAAAGTACTCCTTGTTTTTGGAAGTATTGAGGTGGGGGGTGGTGGGATGTGATTTGTTGGTTTTACCTTGTTTGTAAAGTTGTAGACACCGAACCCACACTTAGATCGTACACCGATACACCAGTAATTGCAGACAATTACTTTATGGTTGCTCGATGACACACCACAAGCGTAATTCTCCGTTGGGAGAGCTGAACATAATATCATGGAATGTTAGGGGGCTTCTGAATAAAATCAAGCAGGGAGCTATGCTTCACTTATCAAAGCGCTATGAAGCAGACATACTCCTACTCCAAGAGACCCATCTTCTGGGCAACAAAACCCCATGCCCCAGCAGATTCAGATATGCCACTGTGTACCATTCAGGGTTCGCGCGCGGCTCTCGTGGCACAGCGTTCCTTATACATCACCGTGTGCCATACATTATCTCTAAAAACTGGATTTACCCGGGGGTACGCTATACTGTTGTCACAGGCACAGTAGCCGGGGAACAGTTAACTATAGGTAGCATATATAAAACACAGAGAAAAAGGTCAGGGCAACAGAACCCTGCACCAGTCGTTATAGCGTATCATGGTTATTATGATTAAAATTTGAATTAGGTGCAAAGAGCCCAGGACGTGACCTTCATGCGTCCTCAAAGGGTGGTCTACAACCTCCCCACACAAATTTTAACAAGAATGGTCCTGCAAAGGCTTTCGACCAAGTCAGTTGGTCCTATCTCTGGGAAACATTAGCTGCATTTGGTATGCCATCGAACTTTATAGCCTCGATTCGATCCTTATATTTTAGTCCCAAAGCCAAAGTTTTAGTGAATGGTTTTCTTACCGATTGGGTACACATATTTCGTGGTACCAGACAGGGATGTCCCCTTTCCCCTCTTTGTTTAATTTGTATATCGAGCCTTTTGCTATTAAGTTGAGATCAGACTCGACCTTCAAAACTTTTAAGATCGCGAGTTTGGAGCTGAAGTTTGCTCTTTATGCGGACGATCTCTTAATGTTTACATCGAACCCAGAAGAGGCCATCCCTAGACTCTTTGCATGGGCAGAAGACTTTGGAGCAATTTCTGGTTATAAAATAAATAGAGACAAAACCGAGTCTATGCAGTGGAACCCGGCTAAAGAATATCCGGCTGTTAAACTTAAGATGAGATATCTGGGAATCCATCTAGTTCAAGATATAAATCAGACAACTAAAATAAACTTTGATAGAATTAATAAGGAAATTTGTCATCTTCTTCAACGTTGGTCTGGTCTCCCGCTTAACATATTTGGCAGAGTGAACCTCATAAAAATGACTATTTTACCGAAAATTACCTTTTTATTTAACTCTATCCCGTTAACTTTCGACCCAAAAGATATAGCTAAATTGCAGGGAAAAATAGGTTCATTTATTTGGAACACTAAATCTCCGAGAATATCATGGAAAAAATTGACGAGAAAATTAAAATTTGGAGGCCTTGCCCTTCCAGATTTACTTATCTACTGTCATTCGTTCCAATTAAAAAACTTCAGACGAATGGCAGATAAGGCAGATACTACTGTTTTAGGCTTCCTATTTCAGGCTTTGTTACACAGTCTACCCCAGGGCCAGGAATATTTTCTGTTCAAATTTGGAGATCCCAGGTTTTAAAAAAAAGTTAGATTAAAGATTCTGATAGCTGCCCTAAAAAATTGGTTTTTTTCAGGAAAAAGCTGGGAACCCCCTACTATGCTCCCCAGGCCCCGATCTGGGACTCACCAGGGACCCCAGAGTGTTTAAAGGATCAGCTAGCCCGCCCTTTGAGGTTGGCCGGTATTACACACTGGGGAGATCTTCTAAAGGATACACAGCTTATTGACTGGGATTCTCTCTATACTTTGACGGAGGGTTCTCTCACCAGGTTCAAGTATTATCAACTATCAGGTTGGTGGGCTACTCTTGCGCCGGTGT
Organism: Triturus cristatus; assembly: GCF_964204655.1. Lineage (NCBI taxonomy): Eukaryota > Metazoa > Chordata > Amphibia > Caudata > Salamandridae > Triturus > Triturus cristatus. Next base: position 508,095,665 of record NC_140592.1, on the reverse strand, counting down.
CCTGTACATCTAATCCAAGTTTTGACCAGGTAAACAGGAAAGGGACCTGGAAAAGAGAGTTGGCATTTTGGTATTGGGCTATGATGGGAGAAGAAGTAGTTCCGGAGATCGAACTCCTAAAAATATGGGGTGAACAGGTTGATTTAGATCATAATAATCTTAAGGAGTTGTGGGAGGATTCCTTCACAATGCTACACATTGTGGTTAAGCCAGCTGCACTTAAAAGGAACCATCTGCTTACCCTGTATAGAGTATATATCTCGCCCAAGAAACTTGCAAGATTCACCAACCTAGAACATCGGTGCCCTCGTTGTAGATTTCTCGCCGCTGATGACATACATATGTTTGTGGAGTGTCGCTTTCTGGCGCAATATTGGCTAGATTAGGCGAATTCATTGCAGCAGTATTAAATATACAATTTACCATAAATACAAAGACAATCTTGTTTGGGTTAGTTAACAATTATCAATTATGTGCCATTGATTCTAAATTTATTTTCTATACTATGTTGTTAGCAAGGCGAGAAATATGTAGGGCGTGGAAAAACGAGAAGGCACCTATATTTTCAGATTGCTTGAAACACATTATGTTCACTTGTGAGTCAGATATTGCCTGTGATCCCTCTAGTGAAGCAAAGGTATGGGCACCCTTAATGGCCTGGCGAAACAGATGATGAAAGTATTCCGATGATTTTACCTGGGCACTGTTGGGGCTCAATCTCTAACATCGTCAATGGGCCTCTCAGTGAGTAAACGTTGGAGTGGACAGAGCAAACAGTAAAATGCTAGAGGGGTTAGACCCCTCTCTCTCTCCCCCAGGGTCTTAACATCGGAACCGTATTTTATCTAGTGGGGGTTGAGGGGAGGGGGCTTCCCCATCTGAATTGCCTTTCCCATCTGCTGGTATATGAGGAATAAAAAACAAAAAAAAAAAAAAAAAAAAAAGAATGGTCCTGCACTCAAGTGAACAAATAAGTGATTAGTAAAAGGATGTTAATGTCCATAATCCATTGCACAAAGGCACAGTTGTATCTTCCCAAATGAAAAGGCATAAGTCGGCATTTTTGTTGAAGAAAAGGGTTCCTTATTCTTTTATTCCTTTGAAATTCTTTAAAATCACGGCACCCATTAGATAAGACAGCTGACGCGTTTCGTCCCTCATAGGACTTCTTCAGGGCTTAACGAGTGAGAGACATGTACCATATGCTCTTTAAAGTTGGTCCTTAAATGAACAAGGGAAGTAGTAAGGGGACAAGTGAATCTGTATGATTGTTTTCCAGTAAATACATGTGGATGTCAGTGGCCAGCTTCAGGGTGTGTAGTTATTCTCTATCGCCACCCGTCCTGCCGATTGGGTGATTCCTTCTCTATAGATTCACTTGTCGCATTACTACTTCCATTGTTCTTTTAAGAACCAACTTTAAAGAGCATATGGTACATGCTTCTCACTCGTTAAGCCCTGAAGAAGTCATTTGGGAAAATACAACTGTACCTTTGTGCAATGGATTATGGACATTAACATCCTTTTACTAATCACGTATTTGTTCATTTGAGTGCAGGGCCATTCTTGTTAAAATAGGTAGCATATATGCCCCGCCCCCGCTGGGAAAAACATTCGCAGACAAAGTCACACAGCTATGGGTTGTCCGCCCTGAGGTCTTGACGATCCTAGGTGGAGACTGGAATGATGTTATGGCACCCCAGGGCAGATGACATGCTGCAAGACAGGACCCCTTTCCCACTAAATCCAAACTTAACCTTCTGGCAAATACACTGTGTTGGTTGGATACATGGCGGGCTTTCCATCCCTCGAATAGTGGGTTCACATATACATCAGCGGTACACGACACACTATCGCGACTTGATTACATATTCCTTCCCCATAGCTATACCCATAGGGTGTCACACACATCCATCTTACCCCGGGGACTTTCGAACCATTCGCCGGTCCAGCTTAAGCTACACATGACAACCCAACGGGCACTGTACCGATGGCGCATGTCCCCCTGGCTTCTCAGGGATTTTAACTATCAAGAGGTTCTAAGACAGGCCATCACAGGTTACCTCCTGTTTAACCTAGACACAGCCCCGTTGATAATCACCCTGTGAGAAGCCCTTAAGCCCTCGATCAGGGGAGTGAATATAAGCTTACAAACTGGCAAAAAACGCAAACGCCTAGCCCAAATACTAGACTTGGAAGATTGCCAGCGATCATTAGAAGTGCAGGTGATATCCGAGACTGCCCCAGGATCGTGACGGAACCTTCTGCTTATCCAACAGCAAATCCACCAATTCCTCACAGACGAGGCTAAAGAGACCTGGTTAGCAGCACAACACAGGATATATCAATGGGGCGATAAGTCCAGCAAAATGTTACATCGGCTATGCCAAGCCAAAACAGCTCCTGAGCCAGTGCTGATACTGTGCGACGCGGATGGTGCGCTTTGTACCTCCCCAGAGTCGGTAATCCAGGCTTTCACGACATTTTACACCTCGCTATACCAGCAACGGGAGCTCATTTTGGAGGCCCTAATTGACGAGTTCTTGTCAGATATTCCCCCTGCAAACTTTCCAATCAAGTTAGAGACTTATTGGATGCCCCCATAACTGTAGACGAGTTAAGAGCAGCACTGACCAACACCCACCCCGGTAAAGCGCCGGGACCGAATGGATTCCCCAGCGACTTTCTGCGGCTGCATATGACGACGTTGGGCCCACACCTATTAGCAGCATTACACGAAGCCCTCGAGCAACACATTCTACCCACTGACTGACAACATGCCGAAATTGTAATTTTTCTTAAACCTGGTCGCCCTCCAGAGGATCCGGTCTAGTATCGTCCTATTTCATTGCTTAATTTTGAGTCCAAACTCCTGGGCAAAGTCCTCTCGGACCGCCTTCGATCATGTATCCAAGACCTCATTCACCCGGATCACTCTGGGTTTATGCCACAACGTTCCACCAGACACAATATGAGACAAGTCCACAATGCGATTGCCAGGGCCCCAGGGTTCGGCCGTCCAGCTGCGATTCTGCTCGCCCACATTGATAAGGTATTTCACTCCCTAAGGTGGGTATACCTCTTCAAACTCCTACGCGCCATAAACGTAGGTCCCCGCTTTTTAGCGTACATACAGTTGCTTTATACCGATCTCTCGGCATCAGTGCGAGTAGCGGGACATCGGTCGGCATCCTTTCCCATCCATATGGGCACACCGACAGAGCTGCCCCCTTTCTCCGTTGCTTTTCACTTTGGCCATAGAGCTTCTGGCTGTGTGGGTACGACAGGACCCACTGATCCGCGGGTTTGAATGGACACAAGAATATTCTGATAGAATTGCACTCTATGCTGACGATGCCCTATTTTTTCTGAAATATCCATGGTCCTCGAGACCGCGTGTCCTTCAGATGCTTTGGATATTCAGGGAAGCTACTGGGCTAGGAACTAACCCCTCCAAATCTTTATTATTTCAATTATGCGGCGACCAGAGACGTCAGGTCTGGGCCTCACAACTATCACATGCCAAAGATGGTTTTAAATACCTGGGAGTATTTATATTGCCGTGTCCCTCGACCTCGTGGTCGCATAATATCATTCCATTGCTCCCCGCGGTTCGTAATGAAACTACTGGTGGTCCCAGCTACCCCATCCTTGTATGGGCGTTCAGCCATTTTTAAAATGGTATCTCTACCACGTTTGTTATATCAGCTCCAGAACGTTCCATACAACATCCCCCCTTCATGGATCATACAACTAAATGCGATCCTAAATAGGTTTATGGCACGGAGGGGCGATCCGGGTCGCACTCCACACGTGCACACAATCAACATACTGCGCCTGGTAATTAACGAGTGGTGGTACGGGTCTCAGTCTGATCCAGCCTACGCAGTGGAGCGGCTGGCAATGATGGACACTCCCTTGCAGATACTTCTTTATAGTCGGGCTAATCTTGACACCCTGCCCCCAGCTTGTAAGACTGTCTTAAAGCTATGGAGACGTACAGTGAAATCCATGGGCGGGTGGGTGAGATTGACACAAACTACCCCCTTCTGGCAGGGCACGTATTTACGCTCCGTCTCTACTCTGGTCGGCTTCCGTAAATGGGATCTCATTGGAATCTCCACGTTGGGAGACATCATGCAAAGCAATACACTTAAGTCTTTTCAGCAGTTGCAAACCAAGTTTCATTTGCATAAATCCCAGTTCCACCGCTACCTGCAACTGTGACACACTCTAGACCCTCACATCCGTAATCTGGAGACACTTCCCGAGTTTCACCCACTAGAAGGCTGTTTACTGTTGGGAGTCATTTGGGCGCCCAAGATCAAACAAATCTAACAGACGTTAACTACTCACACACACAACACATTACATAGGACTACCCAATCCCGGTTATGGAAGAGGGTGCTATCCAGTTCCCGTAATGCCTTTGATGCACCAAAGAGGAGGGCTCTTTTCTCCACATGGTATGGAGCTGTGTTGTGATACAGCTATTTTGAAAGAAGGTCACGTCCTGTCTGGGCCGGGTACTGGCCTGACTATCCCACTCGACCCCAGACTGCTGCTCCCTCATAGCACAGAAGAGATTGGAGGGAACCGCTACAAGCAGCACCTCCTGTTTTTGGGCCTAACCCTAGCTAAAAGAGACATAGCACAGAAATGTAAGGCGACGTCCCTACCGAGCATAGGGGGTTGGAAGAAGGCAATGGATAGGTGCATGGGTGCTGAAATTGTGGTCTTTCAAGCACGGGGATGCCCACAGAGGCACAAAAGAATCTGGTCCCGCTGGGCGACATATAGGGGCATCGACTTACACCCATTACCACACTCAGACTCTCATAATCTCACTGGGCAATTCATGGGTCATATTCCAATACCATAGTCCGACAAAATTGATCACTAACAGATATGTTTTTTAGCAACAAGCAATTGTGAATACTTTGTAGAGTTCGGTGTAGTTTGTTACTCATTCGGCCTGGTTTTTTACAGGCCAAGCTGTTATGAAATGATAACATTCGGTACTCTATGTCTTTAGCATCGTATGTAATGTACCACTCTGTACCTTTAAAAACGAATCAAATTTGTTGTGAGAAAAAAAAAACACTTGTGAGATAGAGATCATCCCAAAATAGAGGAATGGGCAAGGGGAGCGGACCACTGTATGGCTTTGGAAATCACTATTTTTAAGTACGAAAGGCTGCAATAAACATGCTAAGCTTTTGGGGAAGTGGAAGGAAAACAGTAGCATGAGAACTGAAAATTATGTCGATGTAACGTCTGCTGGAGGTGGGGAGTATTGTGGGCATCTTTATTGCACTCATTGGCACAACATTCTGCTGTTTTATTATTGGGTTTTGAAATTGAACATACATCATTGTTATAAAAAATAAACGGTGATGTGTAAATGTTATCTTTTCTCAAATTGTAAAATCAAATAAAAATGTTTTACATAAAAGAGCATCCAAACGCAGGAAGGCAGTCTTCTTCATTATATGTAGTGATAACCTACTGTTAAATAGCATAAGGTGTCTACTCAGGCTTTGCTTTCTGGTCACATACAGTTCTGCAGTTTTGTTTATGAAAATCATTGCAAAAATATATATTCTAATTGAAGAAGCCCAGGGGCTTGTTGATTTTCGGATATAAATCTATCAGATGTTTGTTATAGCCAGTACATTTGCTGGTACTCAACACAGTGATTGTTCCAAGAATGTTATATTGATAGACAATCCTATGGCTTCTTCTACATTAAGGTATGCCCAGTGTTCCACTCACAGAGAAAATCTCGCCTTCTGCACCAGTTTAGCTCTGCATTTCATTCACTTCCTATGACAATGGAGAATGTCCGCGTCCAGTTTAACGGGATCCACCGCCAGCAAGATCTTTTCAATGTTGGAAACGTGAGCCTACTCTGGATGCCAGCTAAAAGTCTGCTATTTTACTACTTCCGGGCTAAACAATGTCATGGTTGGGGACCCTGGCCATTGCAGCATGAATGTTCATTGATCTGAGATCATCTGTGGGTAAGAACTGTCTTTGTACCAGTATTCTTCCCAATGAGGCATCTCCACAAGTTCTCCCACGGCTTGCTGACATGTCCTTTCCCAGACTCTACTTTACTGGTCTTCTATGGTAAGGTAATTCATGCAAGCTTGGACATATATCACTTTCCAAAGATTATTCATGTATTTCAGTGAACTCCTTTTTTCATGCAGGCTTGGCAGACTCAGAAGATGCTTTGTGATCGAGATTACCTAGTTGGTCCATTTGTTACTCTGTATGTCTTCCTGGGCAGCAAAACATGGTGAAAGTGGTTCACTTGGCAGACAGAGCTCACTTTCCATCTTCCTTTATCTTGGTGATGAGTCCAAGAGTGCACAGGTCAGTCTTTTTGCCCTGAACTATGCAAATGTAATGAGTATGTTTGCAAAGAGTATATGAAACCCCTTGTAAGGAAATTCTTCAAAAAGTCAATTTGTTTCATACCCCTCAAAACATATTGGTGCACCCATCCTCTGTATGACCAATCCAAATGTAATGTTACAGCCATCAGAGGTCTATCTTTCTTGTGACAGATTTCAGAGTTTGCACATCTTGTAGACCTATGGGGCCTCTAGCCTGAATCTCTCTTTTTCCTAATGTTAAGGAAACAATTTGGCTCATTGTGGACAGCCTCCACCAACTTTTATATTATCAGCACCTTTTGCGATGATCTCAGTCGGGTCCATTATCACCATATATTTCACAGAAAGGTCATTATTAGCTCTTGATAACTTATGTCTACCCTAACTCTCTGGTCTCTTGTGCATTTTAGTACTTTTATTTGCCACTCTCAGTAAAATTAAAACATTTATTTAGATTTTACAATAACAAACCAATATTCAGCATTGACTTTGGCAGTTGGACTATACCAAACGTATATCAAATCAAATGGAGGGAGAAAGAAGGAATTGTGATCCATTCAGCTTCCTTACATTAGTAATCAAAATCAAATGAGAATGGCTCACTTGACCTGAGTAACCAGGGTTTGCAAAGTTCGTGTAATATACCGATAAAAAACCCTCATTCACGTACACAAGTCGGAAAGGCGGTATATCTTGATTCTCCGCCCTGCTTTAAAAACATGACAGCATCATCATTGGGTTTATTTTGTATGCTTTCTTCATCCGGAGGTGAACCACTGGTTATTGCAGTAGTGATCAGAGAAAGGTGAGGGTGTTCTGGTGAAGTGAATATCAAAAATGTGGTGTTAAAATCTCGTATACCTAGATGTGTACATTTAATTAATCTAGGTTTGACATGTTTAAAAGCTGTATCGTGCGTAGGGAGACTTGTTATTGGTCTACCGCACTAAGGGCCATAAAAAGGTCGACATGTTTCAGCCCTTGTGATTGCCTGTGTGGGTCAAGTGGGCTTTCTTCAGGACCTAGAAAAAATGAAGAAATGGAGGCCGTGTCTGGTTATAGTTTCCTTGAATCTGGGTGTAATTGACCCGATTCTCAAGTGGTCAAATAGTACCTTGAGTCCTAGTATGCGGACTTCATCAGGCGGCCAGGGAGCTTTTACCTGCTGCTACGCGGTGCAGTACGACTTGTGCTGGCTCTTTCTCTGACAGCCTCCCTGTAATTGACTAACACGCCAGTACTTTCCAGACCGGCTTCTTCCAAAATCATCTCTGCCACCCTTGGGCACGTCCCGATTCTTTCTACTAAACCAGATCTCATTAACCAGAATCTCGTGGACTCCCGGAGTGATTCTACCCCCGTGAAGACTCACGCCGTACCTGTTGCTGCCAATAAGGACCGATTTACTTCTTCTGTTTTGCCTTGACTGCCTCCTCGTGTTGGACCAGCCAAACGCCACCTCCCGGGCCACCACATGCTCAACCTCATGCACTACTCCCTAATCGAGTGACTTTTGTCCTGATGATGACCTGAAATTGACCTGGTCGAAACGCCGTCGACTACTCAGCTCAGAACTCTGGCACTTATGTGGTCAAACTAACTCACTCAATTGCCCTGTATTGACCTTGTAAATATTTTTTATCTTTGACCACGTTTAATCGCTTCATTGTGCCGTTCACGCTGTTTTTTCACCCTTGTGTCACTGCGCCGCCCACTGTCACTTGCACGTTCAGTGCACACTTGTATGGTATGGCCACGGTTTTATTTAACTATATTGTAGTGCTGATATAACTACTTATATAAAATAATCCTGTTTTCTGCACCAATTCCGTTGTAGTCTCCCTTTGTTTCCCCTCCTTCCTTGCGACTTCTGCTACCTAACAATTGCCTTTTCTAAATGTTTTCCAGATGAGATATGAAAACCTCAGCAGTGCTTTGGCCTATCCTTATAGCTTAGCACACTTTATCTATAAACCTCTATCCAGTCCATCATGTGCCTGTGTATTCTTCATCAATTAAATATTTATGAACTGGATCAAATGTGTCTTCAGGGCAAGAAACGTGTGCCACCAGTCATGCATACATGTCAGATGTCTCATTACAGGACAGGACAACCAAACTCTTATCATGGTACTGGGCCTCTTACCATGCTTAAGAGCAACCCCCTCATGGCCAGCAGCTACACCAATGAAGAAAAGCATGGACAATCTCAAAAGAGCCTATCATGTCTGAGGGTATACTGTAAAGCTGTAAGCCAGAAGCAACTGGCATGTCCGAATCAAATGTGTGAAATCAGTTGCTGGCTCTTGACATGTACCAGAGCCACTACCCATCTTCAGACCAAAGAATTTCATCCTCTGTAGAGTGTAATATATCCTATGTAAAAATCTATAATTCAGTAATGTGTGCCTGCTATTGGCAGTAATATATCTTTAGTATGAGAACAGCAGTACCCCCCTCTGTTCTAAAAGTAATTACCAGCCAATATCCCATTGCCTGCTAGAAAGCTCTGATTCGGTTATTTTAGAGCAGTAAGTCATAGTGTAGACCCAGGAGATGATCGATTGAATTTAGGGTACATGCACCTTTATGAAAGGGCATTTTGTATTGGGGCTTCTGCTTGGCATGGTGGGGAACAGGTCTGAAGTGTAATTCAGATTCTGAAATAAAGAAAGATATCTAACACATTTCTGTCTCCCAGAATTTCAGCTTGTGAATATACCATTATATATATAATTTATCTTTGACGATCCTAAGTGACAGGAGGCACGCCTTAGGCTGTGATGCTAATAGAAGCCTGGTTCTATCCAACAGTAGAAACGTAGGCGAACATAGAATAGAAGAGTCAGTATATTTGGCTAACTGATGCCAAGCCCATACAACACATGCCACTGTATTTACCTGGGAAGTTGGTCTGTGGTTGAGCCATAACTGTATTCAGGGGACAGGGAGGCCCGCTTCTGTCTCAACTACAATGTGAAGCAAAAGAGTCACCAGTTTGTCCCATTAGTGAACAAGCTGTGTCCATGCATGAATGTTCCATATTTGAAATCAACATTTTCCAACTCTGTCGGGGCTGTTTGTTCGCTCACACCAGCTTAATCAGCATCAAGTGTAACTTCAAGAAGAAAGCCCTCAGTTAAGGGATTCAATATATTAACAAAGCAGGAAAGGGGCTTCAATAGAATAATAATTTATTTTGATGATGTCAGTTCTTCCTGCAACAGATAGAGTTAGGACTATCCAGTGATCAATTGACTCCCGAAAGTTGGATATCACTGGGCCATAGTTATCCCTGAGTACCACGTCCAGATCTCAGTGGATCATTCTCTCCAATTATTGTACAGAGTCCAGTGATCTCTTGGATGACTGATCAGAAATGAAAATATGAATTCAAAGTAGTGAACAGTGGATTCAATTTGGTTTACGATGATGTCATCGTCTTATATGGCGTGACGCATCCTGGGACTGATATTATTTGTATATCAGCGATTTCGATGCATATTACTGACGCTATAAGGATGAAGCGTACACAAAGATAGCTCCCCTTAACGAATAAACTCAGATGAATTTTCTAAAAAGAGGTGTGCGAGGCATAAACTTTTGTCATTGTTTACACAGTCATCCTAGCTGACTTAGCACCCCAGAACGACACGAATTTTCGGAGAAAGTTAATCATTTACGAACATTCACCTAAGTACAAAATCAAAGTATTGCAATAATGGACTCAAGAAAAACAATCATATTTGTTGTATTTTTCACTTTGCTCACATTGTATCTTGATTCAACATTTTATCTTGATTCAACAAGTTTTTGCCGATGAAGAACAGTTATGCAAGCAGCGCAGTTATTTAATATCTAAGGGAAGGGCGGGGCATAGAATTCAGTTACCGAAGGTGGTTTGATAATGACATGTGCAAGTTCTGAGTGGAACGAAGAAACTGAAATAGTGGCTCATGGGAGTTGTATATTTTGAATAACATGTAGAGGTGAACGGTCACGTAAGGGCAATTATGTGGGTGTGTTTAAGGAGTTTAAAACCATGAGTCTAAGCGGGAGGATGAAAGGGACAACATTTTGGAAGGGAAGTTGGGAACGTTATGTTCGTAGTTGACTAGTGAATAAAGGTACCATAAAATACTTTATATTCGATAGTTAAGAGCCACAGTTAAATATATACAAAGCCCAGAGATTCAGTTTAATGAAAGTTCTTAATGGAGATATTGCAGATTGTTATTACAACTGCAATAAGTAAGATTGGTTAAACCCATTCGGTAGCATATTTTGATAGCATTTTTGTACATTTATAGAGGGAAAGCGCTGTTTACGGTAGGGCTAGCTTGGTGAACAATAGAGCGTTGTAAATAACTCAGTGATTTATACTTATGTGTGTAGAGAAGCACATTATGTTACTGGCAATATTTTTGATTTTAACTTCACAGAAAAGAACCCCTGACGAAGGGCCGTAATGGCTTGAAATGCATTGGGTTAAACATATGTATTTACTCTTGGAACAAGGGATTTTAACATGCTGTATTAAAGGGGATTGGGCATTATACATGCACTTGAAAATTGGAATCACCTTGTTTCGGAAAATTCAACAAACGAACAATAAAATGAAAATATGAATTCAAAGTGGTGAACAGTGGATTAAATTTGGTTTACGATGATGTCATCATCTTATATGGCGTGAATCATCCTGGGACTGATATTATTTGTATATCAGCGATTTCGATTCCTATGGGAAATGCCACATCCTACTATTCTCATCAGAGGGAAGAGATATTCATAGTAACCGAGGGGAGCGGTCAGACAGTATGTGAGGCTAAATTTCTACTTCCGTCGCCCTTGTGCTGTCATGCCAAATGAGTGATCACTTATATATTTGAATAGTCATCTAGCCACCGATCATCCATGTTTTCCCTTAAATATGGAATAGAAACATTGTAATATACTGCGAACAGTATCAGCTTATAACTTTACAATGTGCACAATCCCCCTCCAATATAGATTCCCCCAACTTTTAGTGAGCCTTCCCATTCCAAACGGATCCAAAAATATGATTAATACCATTATGTTACCATGTTAACTCAACCTTGTCAGTGGTAACATTTTGCACAATTCACAGTAGAAATCCACACAGGTCAACCTTTAGCATCTAGATAACAACCAGGAGGAATGGCCCAACAGAGTGCAGAGTGTTGCCACAGATTCTATGTGTATGTATTCAGCATGTTTTGCATTCCATTCAGCCGATTCACAAACTTCTACCTTGATATCCTGATAGGCAACTACTGTCTACAATGGGTAACATAGGCCAGACAAAATATGCATTATATAGATAAGCAGAAATAACTGTTATAGCTTGAAGATATGAGTGACAGAAATTAAATAGTTGTGCATACATATAAAGCGCATATGTTTTACAATCAACTATGCATGCTGTTGTAATATGCCAGATATTGAGGCAGCCAATTTTAAGCATAATTCCTTATTCCTCAAGTTGGAAGATACCTTGATAGGTGACTTCCTCACCCAGGGGCACACCTCAGCTTCCACCTGTGTTTTAAGGTGTTTCATGGCTGCCTATGGATCCAGAAACACATCAGACTTGTATTTATGGGTAATTAGAATTGTTTGCATGGCCACAGTTAAGCCCTTAAAATGGGTTTTGATGTGTCCTTGTATTACACAAACTGTTTATCCTGATCTTTGTAATTCAAAAGATGGGCCATACTTGGGCTCAGAGGAGCTCCGTGAGCTGGCCTCAGGACAAGAGAGCAATTGGCCCTCTCTACAATAGACAGTGCTCACTAGAAGTTTTTCTACAAATGTTTCCATTTTTCCAAAGTTTGCTGTTTCTGATATTCCTATTATGCATACAGTCAAATTTATTTATTTCGGTTGATAAAAACCATAAATGATACAGCCACACAAGTCATGATTAAGACATTCTAAGCAAAAAGGGAACGTTCAAAAGGGAAATGGACAGTTAAAGGATAAAAAGATGGCTCTGGTTAACATAATAAGCCAACGTGGAAAAAGGCATGTGTATTACAATTCCCAAATAATTCATAGTTGAGTTGTCTCTGGCTATACAAGGCAGGGTAATTAATAATTATTCTGTAGAATGATTACTAAATGTATAGCCCACACATAAAACGGCAAAACATAATTGCTCCATATCCCTTAGTAGTGCCCTTCCTCTATATCAACAAATGACAAGATTAAAATACATAAAATATTGCCATAAAATCAGCTCTTTACAATAAAAATAACAACATTGGGTATTGAACCTCACTTGTCTGGTCATTCCAGATTCCATTTTATCAATCAGGGGCTAACCATTTGCTCCTTGGTTTTGTATAGGCTTTGCAGGCAAAAAAAGGCATGGCCTATTGGTTCATGTGGGCATGGGCTGGATGGACAACCCTTGGGTTGAGATTTATTTATCAGCCAGGAGTTGGTAAAGGCGTTGATTGGTAAACTACCATGCCTGAACTGTGTATTCAATTTCCTGTCGGCTAACACCTTAATGATATCAAAGTAGCTTTCTATATGAAAATTGGTTTTCAAGTCAATGAAAGCATCTGTTAGGCTGCCATGTTGGCTTTTTCAGAAAATTGTTCTGCTCAACCCATGCCCAGTACAATAGCTTTACTTGGCCTCTGGAATAAGATAGTGATTAGCTGGTAACCTGTTTTGGCAAGCCGATGCTTTACTAGAGAATGTTCACATGTTTGATCCAGCCAATCTTTTTGGTAGTATCCAAAACATAGACCTCGCTAAAAGCAGCAGCATATAGTGCCAGATCAGGAGTGGTGACCAATCTGTGCCAAAACAACAGTGGGCGAAGCCTCACAAGATCATTAATAGACTTAATGCCCAGATCAAGTTTAAGAGGAAGGAGTGGAGTGCTTTGGGGAAGGGATACCATGTTCCTAAGGAACTTGTTTTCCACTGCTGAGAGGTCATTTGCAATTACTGTGCCCCACAACTCTGCCCCATAAAGAGCACTGCTCACAGCCTTACAGCTGTACAATTTGAGATCAGGTGCTACTGGCTTGGCGTATGATAGGCGATGCTCCCGCCTCAGGGCCCCAGTTAGCTGGGAGACTTTCAAAAATGCCTTCTCAAGATGGTTCTTCCAAGCCATTCCCTCAGACAGCTTGATACCCAAATAGTCAAATGAGCTGACCCTCTCAAGCGGTACATTGTCCAGGAACAAATTTCCCTTGAAGGATTTGTGAGGGTTTAGCATAATTAGCTTGGTTTTGGTGGTGTTAATAACCAAGCCCCTCTCATTGCAAAAAGCCTTAAATTGATTCAATAATGGCGCATGGGGGTTTTAGAAACCAGGAGGGTATTGTCAGCGAATAGTAGTGTGGAGATTTTATGGTTCTCCAAAGACTTAGCTCAGCTGGAATGGAGCACAAGAGATCAGCTACTTGATTAACATACAGGGAGAAAAGGGTTGGGGCTAAAACGCATCCCTGTCAGACCCCCCGCTGGATCTTAATGGGCTTGGTGGTTTGTACCTGGTTTCCCCATCTCACACGGCAAATATTTATTCGAGCAACCTGATTAGAAGTTCCAGGAGTGCCAGGGGCATTCCCATATCCCTAAGAAACTGCCAAAGTAAATCCCTGGGCACAAGGTCGAAGGCTGTTTCTAAATCTATAAAGGCAAGGTATAGAATTCCCTTGCCCAACACAACTACCTTCCAATACAGCATAACAAGATGAAATACTTGATCGATGAGGCCAGTCTTCCGCTAAAAGCCCGCTTGTAGTGGAGAGAGAATGTCATTCTTATCCATCCAGTCCTGGATCTTAACTAGGAGAGAACGGCAGAAGACCTTTTGGGCACAATCGATCAGGCTGATCGGATGGTAGTTGGAGGGCTTCGACCTATCCCCTTTCTTAAAAATGGGTATTACTTCAGCCCCTTTCCACGAGTCTGGGATACCCCCCCCACCAGCTAAGTCATTGGCCAGTGTTGTAAAATATATTGCCCAGTTGTCCCTGTCTGCACGGAAGAGGTCGCCAGAGATGCCATCTGGCCTGGGGCTTTCGCAGATATATTTGCGTCCAAGGAAGACAGAATTTCCTCCCTGGTAAATGAGAGGATACCTACTTGGTGCCCTATGTCATAAGACATCTGGGGTGTCATGAGTGTTGGTTATAGAATATAGATCACTAAAATGCTTATGCCACTCTACAGCTGGGATGTTGTCGGCCAAAGGGGCGATCTTTCAATATTACCCTTGGACAAAAGGGACCAAAACATCCTGCTATCTGGATGCAGGATGGCCTCCCCAAGATCTCCCCATCTCCTTTCATCCCATTCTCTCTTGGCTTTCGCTTGTGCCTGTTTATATTCCTTCCTAACTTGACGTATCCTGGGTTCATCCCTGTTTCTGATGGCTACAGACAGTCTCCCTCTGAACACCCTACTCTCCTTGTTTAACCACAAATTTGTTCCTAGTAATCTCCCCTGCTTTGGCCTAGTCTTATTAATGTGAACATAAAAAGATCTGGCCAGATGGTCGAAAAAGTCCCTGTGAAGGATGCTGGAGCTAATCTGTGTGGGCGGGTCATAGGTCGCTATTGACAGAATCTCCAAATGCTTTTCTAGATCGTTTTTGATTAATTTATTCTTAGGTTCATCTGCCATAATAGCGGACCATTTGAGCCGGCGTTTATCATTAGTAGGGATTACCTCCTTAGTGCTCAATGAGATAGGAGATACCCTACCCTTTTCCCCCATGGATGTTCAACAGTCAGGCTAAGGGGGTTATGGCCGCTATCACAAGACAGGATAATTACCATGTCCCGTACTAGAGGCCATAGGGTGAGATCCCCTAGTAGGTAGTCTATCCTACTCAACCCATTCGGTCCACTAAAGGTCATCTCCCCTCCCTTATCAGAGCTGGTTCTCCCATTGGTGGCCCTTGGCCTATGTTCCAAGGATATAGCATTCAGCTGCAATGCTGCTTGTGACCCTTTTTTAATAGGGGTGAGCTCCTGAGGCGGTACCCTCCACACTTTATCCTCCTCACTCACATCATAGGACTCAACTCAGTAAAGTGGCTCGTATGTAACATTAAAGTCACCACTGACTATTGGGGGATGGCCATCATACCTAGCTTCTAATAAATTGTTCAGGGCATGGAGAGTTGGGGAGCTACCCCCTCTAGTACTTCTAGCGTATACATTGTAAATATCAATGGACTTGCCCTTGCCACTATCTAGCCTAATCCCAAGGATATCTGGGCTATTGATGACCAGTTCCTTAATATGTTTAGATGGAATGCCAGATCTATAAAAAGTAATGAACCCAGGGATGAACGTGGGGGACAGGCTACGTGTTTCCTGCAATAAGCAGATCTCGTGTTGGTTGATAAACTCGAGCAAGTGGGGGCAATCGATTTTCCCCCTTATGCCCACCACATTCCACGACACTATTTTCAGTGTACTGCTGTTAGTTATTGGGGAGTGAGCCTGGGGAGATGGTGGGACAGTTGGATGAATCGTCTTTATTGAGGGATAGCTAAGTATATCTGAACCACTGGCCTGCACGTGATCACTCATCACTGGCATTGTGGCTATAGCTAAGACCGACTGTAGGTTTGATGGCATGCTCTCTAGCTCTTGGAAGGGGCCCTCTTGGTGAATGTGTGCTATGGGGGAAATGCACGAAGAATCTATACAAGAGATGCACATGGGTTCCGTAGCATAAGATAGAAGTAGTCAATTATTCTGAGATAAAGTTGAAATGGGTGAATCCCCAGGGGGCTGAAGAGCAGTTGTAGCTCGTTCAGTTGTAGAAGGGATGTTTTGATTCAGCAGCATATTTGTAGAGGGTGGTGGATAGGTTCTAGCTTCCAGGGCAACTGGATTATGCACCAGATGGTCACTAACTAAAATAAGCTCTATTGCATCAGCTGAGGTGTGTTTAAGAATGCATCTTTTTGCCTGAACGATATCATCCCTTATTATAGATCTACAACCCCTGGTGTGCCTCAGCCAATGTATAGCTTTGTTTTTAAGGGCTTCACCGTTCTCATGTTTGAAGCTGTTGTTGTCCACCTTGGGGATATTGGTCAAATAAATAGGTGTGGGCAGGGGAACGATGTGCATGGGGTGAGGTAGTTGGGGTTGTTGTGGGGGTAAGGACGCCCTACTACAGCTTCTATTCAATCTCTGAGGCGCTTGCTTTGTCAGCATCCCATGCCCAGCTAGATCCCGTGGTGCACCCCTATGTATCCCACCGTGATCCTCCTGATGCCTGTGATGGACAGATAGTGAGGTGTCAGGTGCCCTATCATTCCAATCAAGTGGGCCGAGCTGGAAGGGGAAGATACAGGCCCTGTCCTCGAATTAGCATGATTGAATGAGGGGGGCACTGATGGCTGGTGGCTGGTACGTTCTTCTAGTTTTTGGTAGATTTTTGACACTAAGATGGTCAGAGTCTCAATAGAACCTTTTAAGGCTGCTATTTCCCTCTGGAGATCTAGGTTAGAGGGTGCCAATTCGTTGACAGCCTCCCTTTCTCCCTGGAAGGAGTTCATATTTACCCTATTGTCAATTTTAATTGCATGCTCTGGGTCACTATGTACATCGTTTGTGGCAAGTTTTTCTGTGAGAGGGGCAAAATGATTACTCAAGGGGAGATCAACAAATGTAACACTATCAGAGGGGCATGCTTCACTTAAAGGACTCAGAAGGCTATAAGAGCGCTCTTTGGGTGCCTCTGTAATTGGCGGAGGCTCTGATATGTTAGCCACTTTCTTAAATAAATTTGGTATGTTCCCATACCCTGTGTTGATGGACCTGATAGAGGTGTGTGAGTGGGAGGGCTTAGTGGTGGTTTCAGGGGTGAGGGTGTTAATAGCTGCAGCAGATGACGTGAGCAACCCCTCACAGTCAGCAACAATGCTCTCAATGCGGTCTACCACATTCGCCCCTTGCACCTCTTCATTCCCAAATTCATGCCCTGGAGCCCGGCAACATTTCTTGGATCTCTTCTTTGTGGCACCTTCCAACCCAGCCTCAGTCCCTTTCCTTTTCCCCCATACCAGGCAGTCAATAGAACAGACAGTAGATCAGCTAATCAAATCTGCATGGGATGATGCAAAATATATGGTGAAGCAGATATAGAACAGAAATAGAGTGATTGGTAGATAAGGATCAATGTGCCAAACAGTACTTTAGAAGTTAACAGTCCAAGTCCTCGAACTAGAAATGACAGGGGGGTGGCCCAGCTCAGCCTTTTCCGGGCAATGACAGGCAAGGACGGGCCCGCCCTTGGCCGGGTGTGGCCCGCGTGCGTCCCATGCTGCGGGATCCCTCCAAGGTTTTTAACGCGCCTCCTGGTGCAGCTGGTGATGCGGACATGACGTGGGCGGCAAGGGACGCCCGCGATGCTGCTGGGGCTTTGAGTCCTGGCCCCCGTCCTCTGTTGTGGCAAGAGTGGCGTCAGTAGAGAGGCATACATTATTCTGCTGGGACAAGACTTCCAGGTCTTCATTTTTTTCACAAACAGCCTCCAGAACTTTCTCCATCCTGAGCAATTTTGTGCCAAATGAATTAGCAATGCCTTCCACAGCTGAGATACCACACTCTACCATACCTGTGCTAACAGCATGTTTATTCAGCTTTTCCTGAATATGGTCAATTTGCATGGAAAGCATGTCCATCTTTTCAAAAACCATACTCTTGCTTTTCAGCATGTCTTATCTGTATTAACTCATTCCAGAGTTGAGGTGGCAGTCTGTTCATTCTTTGCTAAAAGCCCATCTAACATTCCTAAGCTTAAAGTTCATTAAATAGTGTTGTCAGTTGCCTTTCCTCGTGAGCTGGAGCAGTAATTCAGTGGCTACATTTATGTTTTAACAAATCCAGCATTAACTGAATGAGTCCTCTCACAGCCCATATTGTATCCAACCTCAGACAGGAGGTTGCGCACTTCATTCCAACATTCCCATGCACCGCCACTGTGACTCATTTGGCAGCTGAATGGCCGACCCTAGTTCTGATTTCCCCACTTACAAAGTTTAATAACCTTGGCATCACACGTAAACATGAAGATTGCTGTCTGGATCTTAGTAGGCATGTAACCACAATCAGCAGAAGTGCATATCTACATTAGCTGATGCACAGCCTCAGGCCAACTCATGACTTTGGTCTAGCTGAAGACCTGAAACGTTTCTCTTAATCTACCACTTCCCATCCTCAATGTGATGCAGTCTCGGAAGAATCAGGGCTCATATGTTAGGCGAGTTGGAAGAATACACTACTGCCACATTGTTTTCCACTTTACATTGCATGCGAGGAATAAAAAGTCTCACTCCCCTCTGTGGAATATCTCACATCATTGCATCCTTCTCTGTTCGTAAGAGCCTCAGTCCTTCAGCCCCTAAGTTTTGCTAGGATAAACACAGCACTCCCAACACGGATCACACAGATCCAGAAGTTTGCAAGATGCACCTCCAAATCAGCATTCCTCCCTCACAGTCTTCAGTCAGGATATCATATTATCCTTAAAGGTTGCAATGTGGGGCCAAGTGACTTCTCCAGTATCTGAGGCCTTATGTCACCATGAACGCCTGATAGGACTAAGACCCGAAACCCAGAAGGTGCCCTCCCCAAGCTTTTCAACAATCTGAATGGACTATGCACATCTCAGTCCCTCAGTGTGTCGTTTTTTGCAAACCAGCTCAGTTTACAGCTGGCCTCCCCTATCACAAAGCCTTCTCAGATCCAGATGTCACTGAGAGGGGGTACGGCCATTTGTGTGAATTGGATGTCTATGTTCATAGGCGCTAGTGGGTGAGAGATAGGTAAACACTGGATCTCCTGCTATATGATGGCAGGAAGGCAGTCAAAGTCCAGGGTGTCTGTTAGTCCGTATTGTGTAGGAAGAGCAGTGAGGCCGACATTGACCTGCAACAATGTGGCCATCTTGGTCTCTGGTGATCCTCTTCTCCATCACATCCCCAAACTGCTTTGTGATGAGATTTTAAATCCACAAAGCTTGAGTTAAGTACATCTTCCAAACGTTCCTCCGTGTTCACATCCCTGAGCAATTCAGGATAGAGAATTGGATTTTTGTATTATCAGTTTAAAATTGAATAACTTCGATATTAGTGATTTGGCTACAAAACTCCTCATTCTATCTGCACCAGTCTAACTGCATTCACTTTATTCACTTTCTGCCCCTGGTCGGTTCACCCCATTCTGCCACCAGAGAAACAGAAACACCTTCTAGAAACCAGAACATGTGAAACAGTGGTGCAGGATGCTGGTCTGTTGTGGCATTGGGCTTCATCACCAACTACTTTGAAAAAGTCCTTTCTGCAACACTCATTATCCGAGCAATAGCTCAATCTGCCCCAGAAAGCCCATAGCGGCTGGAAGTCCCACTGGGTATTGGGGAAGGATACAAAAATGATGAATGGAGTAGGGGTGGGAACTTCCTGTCACTGGTTTGTAACCCACCCACCAACCTATCGCCTTGTACAAAAGACCCCAGCACAGCAAAAAGACATTATAGAAATCAGGAATCTTTGTTTAATTCAAAAATAGATACAAAGTAGCGATCCAAGTTTTTGCACACAGGGCGTACCACTCTCTGGCGTCTACTTATCATGTAAAACTCCAGGCATTTTTTAAAACTATAGACCTAGATGAATCCAAAGACGTGTGGCTTGCGTTGATTCCACTAGTCTTCCATACAGATAGATCTGGCGCTAGACAAATGTAACAGAGGTCGAAAAAGTGAGTTATTTTATGGGATTTTTTCAGCCACAATACCAAGGGAAGCATAGGACCACAATTTCAACCTACTGCATGGCTTCCGCGTCTCTATGTCTCTATTGTAAACGTTTACAGAAAGAGAGCTTGTATATGTAGCATGGACGCTGTAGCATGCGGAGATGGAGATGAAAATACTCTGATTAAGGACTTGTACCACTGCGACAACAGCTGGACACAGGAGCCTGAGCAGTAAATAGCAGACATAAGTCTGACCGATCCTAGTTCTACAATAGGACTACAGACACAGAAGAAAGAGATCCAAAATAGAAGAGGCCAACATCTTTACTACAGAGGGGAATGAATTAACACTAAAAAGAGTGGCACTTAAACACGTGGGGAAGCCAAGCTCAAACCCAAAGGGAGACTGGGGCTAAGATAGTAGAATAACCGAAATCCTGTAATGACTACTAAGAACAGTGAAACGGATCTAGAGTTTAGGAATTTGACAGGTTTTTTGGGTAGGAAATCCCAAAGAGACGACAAAATGTTTTTGATTAACCACTGCACCAATCTGTGCAGTTATTGGAATAACACACAGACAACAGGGATAGGATAGCGATAACCGAGACCCTGTTAAATACTTGAATGAAGCCTGCAGTGCGGGAACTGTATCAAGTAAACAAGAACAACAAAAACAATCCAAGATCTGCCCACATATCTTCCCTCAAAGGCAGTAGCCAGCCAATAGGACTACATAGGGGAACACTACCTCTTGCAGCTTTCACACACAAAAATTATAAAGCCCACACAATCTTAGAGTTCTTTGGCCAGAAAGAACCAACAAACTGCTACACAGGATCAGCATTGGTCTCCATTCACGATGATGGGAAATCCGCGACCACAGTAAGGCTCTTGAAGTCTATGGCAGTGCAGATATACTAGAATACATAGTTATGGATGGTTAATATTATAAGAAGGGTGGCAGAGGATCCAAAAAGTGTGCTGCACCTATACCGTAATCTCCTACGATGTCTGTTTACAGTTCCCAAAGTATACCATTTGCTGTGTGCACTCCCTGTAAGCACCCTCTGCCAAGAGATGCCATCCTAAACTAGAGAATATTTATGAATATAGACAACAGTGGTGCACCACATATACGATAAATAAGAATGATTGATCATTTCAAAGTCCATAAGGTGAATTATCTTCTCCTTTATTGTCTTTTTCTAATAAGTGCTTCACATATACTCAGGAAAAACACACAGATGGACTTCATCAGGGCACAACAGGAGTCGGAAGTTCCATTGTGTGGTTCTGTTTTGCACCAAGTGCGGTATATCCCATTGGAACGTCAATCCTGATCCGAAGATTCTTAGAATGCTACATGAAGATGTTATGAGCAGAAGCTTGTTGGCTGACATTTTTTGCTCTATATGTGTGAAGCAATCATTATAAAAAGACAATGAAGGAGAAGATAAATCATCTTATCGACTTTGAAATGATCAATCATTCTTATTTATTGTGTGTGGTGCACCGCTGTTGTTTATTTATATTCATTAGTTATGGACGGTGTTCATCAGGATGGCAGAAATATGGAGATTCTGATTCTTTCAATTCATATGTCCACATACATTGTGGAGAAGGCAATGCTTCTTTTCTTTGTATCCCGAATTATCAACGCCCTGGAGCATCATTTTCCATGGCTATACAGTATAACCAAGACCTGCTCCTCATACAGGCTATGGCTAAAGCAAAGGATTCTGACAAATATGAGTTAGTTCCTTAACCTACTGCACTTATTAAAGAAGGCCACTGTTCACATTGTGATTTGTGTGTTAAATTATCTATCGGCTTGACAATCTGTTTTACCTCTTCCTATCTCTTTCTCTGCTTTCCTCTCATTCACTTCCTTCTTCATGTCCCTATCTATATTTCACTCCTTAATACTTTTCTATCCTTCTGTATTGGTCCATTTCTATTTTCCACTTCTCCCTTTTACATTTATTTTTCTGTTTCTTTTCCATTTTGCTACTTTCCTTTCCTTTCTCGTTTTATCACTGATCATCTTTTATTTCTGTTTCTTTCTTTATCTTCTTGTTCTTTTTGTTGATTTCATTTTTGATAAGTGTCCCTCCTTTCTCTCCGAGCTTTCTGATCCATCGGCTTCTTCCAATTTATGCAATAGAACGATGGATAGTTGTGGTAACAATTATCGCACCTCATATGGAAGCAACAACAATATTTGTGAAGAAAATTGTAAGTAGAAAAAAGAGCTAAGTATAACAGAGTTGCTGTAATGGTTGGAGCACCCTACTACCAAAGGTGCAAACAACATACTGGATACAGGTCAGTGTGTGAAACATGAGTCATACATGAGACCACCACACTCTCCAATGTATTCAGAATAGGAAATGTAATGTCCAAACAATAGGGACTTTTTAACATACAACGATTCCTATTTATTATTACACATACATGACAATAAATAGAGGTAATTATGCCATATGGTTGGTGAACTTATGATCTTCAGAGGAAGCACAGCCATGTTTCGTCACCTTGTGACTTTTTCAAGGCTCGAGAAGAGAATGTTTAAGATATCCGAATCCAATTAAAATACAACAGCGCGCTACATTAGTAATTCTTGACGGAAACTTGGCAACAAGGCCAAACAGTTGCGTTTATGAGATTCTTATTAGTAGTATCCTGACATGAATAATAGGCACACACATGTTAAGTTACACTAATTGGTATTATGCCCAGAAAGATCAAACCCATCCATTCACACTACCACACACGGGGGAGAAGAGCGGCTCAGATACTTAGACGCCCTTCAGAGACGGAGGTTGGAGCTTACTATGGACTAATTACTAGCTTAACGAGCTATGACTTTTACACACTGCCTGCTCTAGGAAACCGGGGGATCCTAAACCTAAGAACTTGCTATTACCAGAGCGACCGGACGGGTTTGATCTTGCTGGGCATAATACCAATTAGTGTAACTTAACAAGAGAGAGGTAGGCTCGCCAACCATATGGCATAATTACCTCTATTTATTGACCACATTGTCATATAGCTATTATAATAAATAAGAAACTTTGTTCAAAAGTCCGTATTGTTTGGACATTACAATCTTCCAATGTATCTCACCTTGCGTTTGCACTGGTCTAGCACCCTTGTAAATTCTGGGAGAAGACAGCAGTTGGAGGAATTTGTTGGTGTTTGAGAGTTATTGAGTGATTGGCGCATAAATCAAGTTGTGCAGTTTTATGGAAGTAATTTCATAGTGGGGGCATAGAAGATACGTTTTGACTTTGCCAGAGGATCAGCAGTTCAGAAGAATTTATTTTGACAATTAAATGTGTGATATGAAAATAATTTTCCACAGGAACAAGCAACGTCTCATGAGGTAAGTTGATTGTTGCACTCAATGCAGGATTGGTTCGCACCCACATATCTGTTCTATCACTTCATGACTCAGGGCCGGCTTTAGTGCTGGTGGCGCCATGTGCGACAATGTTTGTTGGCGCCCCCCTCCCCCCCAATGACCACCTCCACCTCGGATTCTCTCACTAGCACACTTTAACAGTGACCAAGTCTCCATAACCACTCTCCCTCAGATGCATTGAATTAGTTATATAGCTCCACTCACACCAGTGTAGGATGTCCGAGCACTTTGCATCACACACACATTACAATCAATCATATGTGTGTAAATCAGTGTATAGGAAATGTTACATAAGCCAAAGGACTAAAAGTGTAGGAGTCACATGTCATCCATACTGGCAGGCTATATAGTTTGAGTGCTTGGTGTGGAGAAGCACAAACTCAGAGTTGAAAAAGAAGCAGCATAGTTGGGAGTTTTCTTTAATAATAAAAATCGATTTCTAGCCAAATTAACCCTTTTTGCAACATTAATCAATGTTCTAATAATGTATACTTTGCAGTGTGTATGCAGTTCTAGGATAAAAGTTAATAGCTTACTATTCTATATTAGGACTTTAAGTTATAAATTGCAAGTAACAAAAAAGATGTCTCTTTTGAAAGCAGTAACCTGCTGATCTGTTTACATCATACGCACTCTGTAATCTACTTGCTACACGTTCTTTGCAGCAGGCATATTAACCCTCTGCACTAACTTCACTTAAGTCAAAACCTCAACTATACAAAATTCTGATCTCTCTGCAGGAAGATAATTAATTACACGAGTTATCTTGACATTTATGTGAGGCCTGGTAATTGCCGGGGGAAAGAAACGCTGCAGCCGGTGCTTCAAAGCATAATAAACTTTCAAACACGGCGCCCCCAGGAAGCCAGCACCCGGTGCGGTGGCACCGGTCGCACCGCCCTAAAGCCGGCCCTGTCATGACTGTCCAAAGAAAAAGAGACCAATTTCGTCATAAGATGTGCGACTATGCGTCTGAACTCTCACAAAGTAAGTGAAGCAGCCTATGTGTATAAATGCAGGATACTTTGGGGAAAAGTATCACACACGTGGCATATGTTGTTCTGTCTGGCGTGGTGTTTTTCTTTTAATTTAATTCTCCAGGTTTATGATGCACAACTCACGGCAGTCGGTCTTCTGACGAAGTTGTAATTCTGACCTAAAAGCGGGAGTTGAATTTCTCGTCCAGGTGTGGGGGTAATCATCCCCTCAAGGGTACCACTAGGCCTTGACAATACAGCTCGGCCTTGATGCCCAGTCAGTCCCAGCCTGGAACCCCCACTCTGAGGCACCGCATGCTAGGCCTGCTGTTTGTGGAGGAAGCTATGTCCTTCCCATGGGCAAGCTTAGCTGAGCTGTTTGATTTGGGGTGTCCAAGCAGAGACTGATAGGTCAAGGAGTGGGCCTGCAGCCTCCCATTGCACCTCTGGTGCCTAGAGCCAGTGACTGGAGTCCCAAAAGCACCCTCCACACAGGCCCGGGCCTTTTCTAGGTGTTGTATACCCTATAACGGACTGTGGAGTAGTGTGGCTCACTGGTTAGAGGCAGCAGACCCGGAAGCAGAGGACGGCCCGGGACCAGGGTTCAATTCCCGACGCAGCAGGGTCTTGGACCAGGGCCAGCAGACTCGATAATTCTCGCCTCGGTGCCTACTCCAACCAGGGATCACCCTCGCAACTCTGGGCATTAGCTTGCCTCATCTCCACAACGGCCCCCCACATTCGCCGGGGATGCCTGGTTTCACCTTGGAGATACCCATGAGGGACCATCTCACAGGGATAGCCAGGACGGGTTCCCCAGCGGTCTACAGCGCCACGACGCCTCGGCAGCAGTGCGCTTTACAAAAAACACATACATACATACATACAAAGCCACGCGCAGCCCCTGTGTAACAGCCAGTTAGTGTAATGTAGAGGTATGCTTCTGTTCAAGTGTGTGATTGGGCTTGGGTCTGATCTTTCTTTTCTCTTTATTAGCATGTGTATATGTGCAAGTCAACACGTGAACACACTTGCATGTGTGGACGTCATGCTCCGATGGAAAGGGACAATACCTGCTTCCATTGGAAATGCAGAAACTGACAATAGCTGCATTCATTTGGCACTGAACACTCTGGCAGTAAGTGCCAGAATAACTGTGGAAACTGTCAATAACTTTATATGGTAACTAGTAATCTTAACTGTACTGGCCTCTGCTCACTGGTAGTTCAGTGAGCAAAACATATGGATTATAATGCAGCCCTAAAATAATTTCCTTATGCTCAGATTAATTCAAGCATTTCCACCTAATCACGTTCAGGTCTGCCTTGGTAGTTTGTTTTGCGGCAAAAGATCACGTCCTTTAAAACGTGGCATGGGACCCCAGAGAGGGCTTTAAGTCAACCCCCTTTACCCATTAGCTTGGTTACATTTTGGTAGCAACCTAAGGTACTCACTGCAAGTTTACATTCTTGCTGCATACAGTACAGTTTGCCTCGGTGATAGGTTCCAAGTACACTTCTCTCCTTGAGTAAACAGACACACATACCCTGTTATTACTTATGGTGGTTTTCCCTGAGGCATCCAACCATTGGGGGGGTGGAGTACTAGTGACAGCAGCAGCACAGAGCCGCAGTAAAAAGAAAGCACTATCGTAGTGCTTTTTTGGTTGGCAAGAGGAACATATGGCGCCTTCTCAGTCAATGTGGCGGCTTGCTAAGCCCACAAGAAGAAGCAACTCTTTCCTGGATGTTCTCACTATATGGCATGGGGGTGCGTGCTCCATGCTGCTTTTCTGAGGGGCAGGAATTCCATGATTCTCATTTGTGTTAACTCCTCCCCCTCTTTCGGGTCCAGGACGCTGCAGCAAGGGTGACCAGACACCCCAGATTTGCCCGGACAGTCCCAGGTTTTCGATGACTATCCCGGCATCCCGACACTTCAATCAATCAATCAATCAATTAAACAGCATTTGTAAAGCACAACGCTGTCACCCTTAGGGTCTGGGCGATGTGTCTCAGTACAGGTGTCTAGCGGGTTGGTGGAAGTTCAGTCGATGGTTGAGGTAGGCAGATCCTAGGTCATGGATGGCTTTGTAGGTGTGCGTGAGAATCTTGAACTGGCAACTTTTCTGAATGGGGAGCCAGTAGAGATCTCTCAGGTGGGGGGCGAGGGTGATGTGGGTTCATTTGGGGAGGTCCAGGATGAGTCGGGCTTCAGCGTTCTGTATGCCTGGAGTCTTCTGAGGAGTTGGATTGGAGATACCGGCTTAGAGGGCGTTGCCGTAGTTGAGGCGGCTGGTAATGAAGGCCTGGGTGATGGTCTTTCTGCTGCTGTTTCGGATCCTTCTGAAGATTCTGCAGAGCAGTCAAAGTGTGTGGAAGCAGGAGGCAGCGACTGTGTTAACTTGTTGTTTCATGGTCAGTTGGCTTTGAGGATGATGCCAAGGTTGCGTGCATCGTCGGTGTTAGAGTCGGGGATCTCTGGTTGCCGCAAGGTTGCCCTTGTGTCAAGCAGGAACCCTCTCCTCCACGTCAGGGCGCAGGATAACCCCTCGCGAATGACCCTTGCTCACCCTCTAGGTGCGTGGCGTGAGCAGCCAAGGCGATTCCTCAGGCGTTGTTGGTTAAGCACTTACAATCATACACACAGTAAATACATTAATCCCCCCAGAAACGGACACCAAACTTGGATATATATAAAAATACGCTTCTTTATGTAAAAATAAGGATATATATCTCAGCAGACTTATCACAAGACCAATAACGTTTTCGCTAGGCCACCAGATTGAAAAGCAGGCCAATGTTCTTTGTTCGTAGCTTCAAATGGAGACCTTGTAGTCTCTTGCAAATGTTACTTGTGGTTCCAGTACTCACAGAGATCGGCTCCTGCGAACGGGGAAATAAGGCGTTGCGGGCCCCGAGCCCGATACTGGAACTTCTTTCGTGATGTGGAGAGTCGGCACAGGTCGGTGCGACTCTCAGCTTGGGAAGTGTTCTTGGGTCCTCAATCAGCAGGTGTGGGCAAGTAGGCAGGCGCGGCCAGCGACCCTTTAGCACGGCGGTGCCGGAGGGTCTCCACAGCGGGGGCGGCGCGGCCTGAGATGTCCGGGGATAGCGAAGCGGGGTCGCAGGGCACGGTCAGTGCAGCTGGATGACCCGGCGTAGATCACAGTCGTTGGACGGCTTCCGGCGGGAGGGGTGATAGCGCGGTCAGCACGCTCCAGTAGCAGGCGGTGACAGGGATGCAGGCGGCCTGGCCCGGGGACAGAGAGCGGCTCTGGACGGAGCGGGGCTCTCACGGGTTTGAGGCAGGCAAGCTTCTGAGTGTCACGGCCCTAGGAGGGGCGATGAGGGGCGCAGTCTCTTTCCAGCGGGATGCACACACGGCTCGAATTGGAGGACGAGCAAAAGCACAGAGAACCCACTGGTCCTGGGGTTCAGTTCAGGGGGCAAGCTCAGATCAAGCCCTTGGAGAATGTTCAAGCACAAAGTAGCAAAGTCTTTTCAGTAAGTCTCTTCCTCTCCTTTCTCAGCAAGGCAAGCAGCAGGCCAGCTCCTCCAGCGTCTTCTTCTCCTTCTAGTCGGGCAGAGGTTCTTTGTGGTAAACAGGATTCTGATTTCTTAGGAGCCAGGCTCCTACTTTTATACCATGATTCTTTTGTTCTTTAGCGCCAGGGGGCCTAGGCCTGGCTCAGTCCAGTTCTGGAGCACTTTGTTATGGTGACTCTGCTCTTTCCTTTCAGCAGCAGGGCAGAGACATCAGCTGCTCCACAGGGGGCGGCGCCGGCTTTGTGGTGGCAGAGCACAGGTCTATTCAAGAGTCAAGGTGTACTCCTCCCACCCATCCTGGTGTCATCTCCCTGCCCACCACCTGGCAGCCAACCTGTCTCTGGGGATCCCCCCACCCTGCTCCTTACTGTTGCTAGGCAGAACACACACACAGCAGAGGCGGACTGAGATGGTCAGGTCAGTAAATACTAACTTTCTAAAAGTAGTATTTACAAACCCAGGATATTAAAATAAACTTGGCTACAAGAAGTATTTTATTATTCTGAGTTCAGGCATACTAAACTTGACATTCTACCATGCTCTATGAGTCCACTGGGGTCACAGCGTGTAGCGACTCCAGCAGCCCATTCTGGCCTATGGAGAGCAGGTAGCCTTCAATAGTGAAAACCGGAAAGGGCTGTAAGTCACTACTAAGACATGCCACACACACCAGGACATGTCCTACCTTATGCCTACAATGCACCCTGCCCTTGGGCCTACCAGAGGGGTGGCTAATATGTAGGTAAGGGAAGGTTTAGGGACTGGCAAGTGGGGGCACTTGCGCAGTCAGCGCGACAGTCCCAGACTGCACGCAGGGTCTGCGGTGGCAGACCCTAGACACATTTTACACGGCCGCTTCCGGTGGGTGGCGCAACCAGCGCTGCAAGCCCACCAGCAGCATTGGCATTCAGAAGCCCTGGCACCCCTGGTGCACTTTACTGGGGACTGACAGTGAATCCAATAACCCAATCGTGAACATCAATTTACAGGTACACTTTATCTAGGGAGCACTTGCACTGCGGCACGGATAAGCCGTGGCACAGTGCCCTGAGCGGACAACACCAGCAAAACAATCGAGGCACACCATCAAAAAGTGGAAGGGAAACTCACGCCAAGGTGCCAGGTCTAACACGTGTCCCCTCCAGCTGAAATGTGGGGAGAACTACCCTTGCCCAGGGTGTTCCTCGTCACTAAGGCGGAAATACCTGGACAGACCGTCAGCGTTGGCGTGATCTGTACCAGGACGGTGTTCCACCGTAAAGTCCATACCCTGTAGGGAGATGGACCACCTCAACAGCTTCGGGTTCTCACCCCTCATTTGCATCAACCATCTGAGGGGCCTGTGGTCCGTCTGAACCCGGAAGTGAGACCCAAACAAGTAGGGTCTTAGCTTCTTCAGCGCCCAGACCACAGCAAATGCTTCTCGCTCGATTGCACTCCACCTACTTTCCCGTGGAAGTAACCTCCTACTGATGAAGGCTACGGGTTGGTCCCAGCCCTCCTCAGTC
This sequence comes from Triturus cristatus, assembly GCF_964204655.1. Taxonomy (NCBI): domain Eukaryota; kingdom Metazoa; phylum Chordata; class Amphibia; order Caudata; family Salamandridae; genus Triturus; species Triturus cristatus. Next base: position 508,066,023 of record NC_140592.1, on the reverse strand, counting down.
ATCTGTGAGAGAACAGCCCCTACACCATGCTCTGAAGCGTCTGTCTGCACTAGGAATTCCTTGGAGAAGTCAGGGGCCAAGAGCACGGGCGCCGTGCACATGGCAGTCTTCAGGGTGTCGAAAGCTTTCTGACAGGTGTCAGTCCAAATCACGTTCCTGGGCTGCTTCTTGGAAGTCAGCTCTGTCAAGGGGGCAACAATCGTTCCATAGCCCTTGACAAACCTCCTGTAGTACCCAGTGAGCCCCAGGAAGGCCCTCACTGCGGTCTGCGTCTTGGGGGGTTCCCAAGCCAGGATGGTCTCAATTTTGGGTTGCAAGGGTGCCACCTTGCCACTCCCCACTTGGTGTCCCAAGTACACCACGGAACCCTGCCCGATCTGGCACTTGCTTGCCTTGATCGTGAGGCCTGCTCGGCGCAGAGCCATCAACACTTCCCAGAGGTGGCGCAGGTGTTCGGGCCAGGTGGCGCTGAACACTGCGATGTCATCCAGGTAGGCGGCACTGAACGCATCCAGCCCAACCAGTACCTGGTTGACCAACCTCTGAAAGGTGGCAGGGGCATTCTTCATCCCAAATGGCATGACTCGGAACTGGAAGTGCCCATCTGGTGTAGAGAATGCTGACCTCTCTTTGGCCCATTCAGTCAAGGCGATCTGCCAGTACCCAGACGTTAAATCAAACGTGCTGAGGAACCGGGCAGCCCCCAGCCGATCAATGAGCTCATCAGCTCTGGGGATGGGGTGCGCGTCAGTCTTCGTTACTGAATTGAGTCCTCTGTAGTCCACACAGAACCGGAGTTCAGGTGTGGCTCCCGGCGCAGCAGCCTTTGGGACCAAGACCACGGGGCTGGACTAAGGACTGCTGGAGGACTCAACCACCCCTAGCGCAAGCATCTTGGAGACCTCCTCCTTGATGCAAGCTCTGACCCTGTCAGTTACCCTGTAAGCCTTGTGCTTCACAGGTAAGCTGTCTCCTGTGTCCACATCATGGACGCACCAATCTGTGACACCAGGAACCAGGGAGAACCTATCGGAAAACTGCCCCAGCAAGTGGCGGCAATCTTCCTGTTGTTCGGGCGTCAGGGTGGGTGAGAGGTTAACTCCATCCACTGACCCATCTTTCTCAGAGGTCACTAAGAGGTCAGGAAGAGGCTCGATCTCCTCTTCTATTCCATCATCAGTGGCCAGCAGCATGCCCACTTCGGTCCTCTCTAAGTGGGGCTTAAGGCGGTTAACATGTAGGACCCTCAAAGGGTTCCTGGGAGACTGCATGTCCACCAAGTAGGTGATAGGACTTTTGCGCTCCACAACCTCAAATGGACCTGTCCACTTATCCTGAAGTGCACAAGGCTCCACTGGGGCCAAGACCCACACCTTTTGTCCAGGTTGAAGCTCTACCAGAGTGGCATTCCGGTCGTACCACCGCTTCATCTCCTCCTGGCTGGCTTCCAGATTTGCCTCAGCAAGTTGCCTGAAACGCCGAGTCTGGTTTCGGAAGGCCAGCATGTAACTATATACATTCTGGGGAGGTTTCCTGGGAGATTGCTCCCAGCCTTCCTTTACCAAACTCAGAGGTCCTCTTACCGGGTGACCATACAGAAGCTCAAAGGGACTGAACCCTAGAGACTTCTGTGGCACCTCTCGGTAAGCGAAGAGCAGGCATGGCAAGAGGACGTCCCACTTACGCCTCATTGGACCGTCCAGGCCCATGATCATGCCTTTGAGGGTTCGGTTGAATCTCTCAACCAACCCATTTCCTTGGGGGTGGTAAGGAGTGGTGAACTTGTAAGTTACCCAACACTCCTTCCACAGGGATTTCATATATGTGGATATGAAATTGGTCCCCCTGTCGCTCACCACCTCTAGAGGGAATCCCACTCGGGAGAAAATTCCCATCAGTGCCCGTCCCACCACGGGGGCCGTCACTGTCCTCAGAGGGATGGCTTCAGGGTACCGGGTGGCATGGTCCACCAAGACCAGGATGAACCTGTTGCCCAGGGCTGTCTTGGGGTCCAGAGGCCCCACAATATCAATACCCACTCGTTGGAATGGCGTACCGACCACAGGGAAAGGTTGCAGAGGAGCCTTGTGCTTCCCTCCGCTCTTACCACTTGCCTGGCAAGTCTGACAGGTTCGGCAGTAGGAATCTGAATTCTTGTGCATTTGGGGCCAGTAAAAGTGGGTGACAAGCCTGTCATAGGTCTTGTCCATCCCCAAATGTCCTGCTAACGGCACATCGTGAGCCAGCCCCAGTAGGAAGGTTCTGAACTTCTGGGGTACCACCAGCACACGGGCTGACCCAGGTTCAGCAGCCTTAGGCTCGGAATACAGGAGGTCACTCTCCCAGTACACGTAGTGTGTTTTGGCCTGAACACCATTGGCCTGGTCTGCAGCCTGCTGCCGCATACCCACGAGAGAAGGGCATTCTTTCTGCTCCTTGCAGAATTCCTCCCTGGAGGGACCTCCTTCTTTCTGCCAATGGGTCAGCTCAGGCAGGTCTCCCAGTTCGGCAATCTGTTCCCCGGTAGGCTCCAGAGCATCCCCCTCAGGGTCTACTTCCTCCTGGGCCGTGGGAACTTCGGGGGCCGGTTTCCCGCGCCTCCTGCGCCTTCTCCCTAAGGCCGGTTCCTGGACCTCTCCCTCAGGCTCCAGGACCCTCTCAACACCCCTTCTGGCTGCCATGGACCGGGTGGTCACGCACGCCCAGTCGGGTAGACCCACCATCCTCAGATGCGTGGTCTTCTCCACCTTTTCCCAAGGGGAGCTCTCCAGGTCGTTCCCTAGCAGACAGTCTACAGGCATGTCAGTTCTCACAGCGACTTGTAGAGTACCAGAGACCTCCCCCCACTCAAAGGGAACTTGAGCCATTGGACAACGACTCTCTATGTTGTCAGCATTGACAACCCTACAGTAGGAATTGGGTACAATCTGCTCTTGAGACACCAGGTGTTGCCTCACCGAGGTCACGCTGGCTCCTGTATCTCTAAGAGCCTCAACCTTCTTTCCATTGATGGTCACTACTTGCCCATATTTCTTAGTGTTAGAGGGCAAGTAAGTCTCGGGGACCATCTCACTGTCTCCTAGCGAGACTAGGGTCATCTGCCCGGGACCCCCACCCTCCTGGACTGCTACCTCCTCCCCAAAGTTAACACTAGCTACTTGCCGGGGTGGAGCACCAGTGGGTGCGGTCTTACCAAACAGGCGACACTTAGGATCAGAGGCAATGTGACCCGGGTCACCACACCTATAACAATTGAAGGGCCCCTTTGGAACAGGTCTACCCGTCGGGGCCCCGTTCTGCTGCGGGGGTGGGGGAGGCTGAGAACCCTTCTGCTGGTTCCCTTGGGGATTACTTTGGGGGCCTTTTTGGAACCCTTTCTGTTTACCCCTGTCCCCCCCACTCTTCTGCTGGGGACCCTGCCCACCTTTGGCGGAGTCTCCCACTTGACCCTTGTGGACCCTGGTGCTGAGCCAGCGGTCCGCCTCCTCAGCAAGCTTCCTCGGGTTGGACAGCTTGCTATCAATCAGGTGCTGGCGTAGCTCAGGAAAACATTGACTGGACAAGTGCTCCCATGCAATTAAATCAAGCAGCCCTTGATAATCATTCACTTTGCTACCCTTCACCCAACCATCCAGTGCTCTGCAGAAAAAGGTTACATACTCCACATACGTACTCTCAGGGATCTTCTTAGTCTCCCTGAACCTCTGTCTATATAGCTCAGGAGTTAACCCATACCTGGTCATTAAAGCTTCCTTCATATGGGGGTATGAGGTCTGGACTTCTAAGGGCAAATCTAACAGTGTGTCCCGCCCTTCAGCAAGGAACCTTCCCCACAACCCCGCTCCCCAGTCTTTCTCAGGGACCCGGTGTGAGGACATGGCCACCTCGTAGGCTCTAAACCACTGCCCTATGTCATCCTTTCTAAAATACTCCTTCACTACATCTTTGGGGATGTACACCTTGGACTCTACCTGCACCGGTGGAGTGCTGCCACCAGAAGGAGCGGTGTCCAAACTTTTCGCCTTCAGCTCCAACTCCTTCAATCTTATATCATGATCCATTTGGCGTTGTTGTGCCTCCAGGGCCAACTTCTGCTTTTCCATTTCCATTTGTCCTGCCAACTTTGCCATCTCCATTGCATGCGCCCTGTCTGCCAGCTCCTCTGGCGACCGGACTCTGCTGGGCTCCTCAAGGTTGTCGGGTGGAACGATGTCCCCCGCATTCCGTGGGTCTCGTGACTCCTTCCAGGCTCTCAACGCCTTGGTGTACTGGGGCTTCCTCTTGAATCCAGCATGGGGGACTCTGAATTTTACACTGTAGCCTTTCAATTGCTCCATCGTGTAGCCTTCCAGTCTCTCCCAATCCACCTCATCTATTCCAGAAATCACAGAGAGTGCTCTCCCAGCGGAGAGTGAGCTAGGCATGGTTGCAGTAACGGCAGATGTCTCAACAAAGTTCAACAAATGAAAACCTGTGGCTGCGTTATTTGGTCTGCTCTCACTATCTGGTGATTAATAATTCACTGTACGTAAATTACAAGTGCAAATCCGAAATCCCACCCGCTGCCACCAATGTTAGAGTCGGGGATCTCTGGTTGCCGCAAGGTTGCCCTTGTGTCAAGCAGGAACCCTCTCCTCCACGTCAGGGCGCAGGATAACCCCTCGCGAATGACCCTTGCTCACCCTCTAGGTGCGTGGCGTGAGCAGCCAAGGCGATTCCTCAGGCGTTGTTGGTTAAGCACTTACAATCATACACACAGTAAATACATCAATCCCCCCAGAAACGGACACCAAACTTGGATATATATAAAAATACGCTTCTTTATGTAAAAATAAGGATATATATCTCAGCAGACTTATCACAAGACCAATAAAGTTTTCGCTAGGCCACCAGGTTGTAAAGCAGGCCAATGTTCTTTGTTCGTAGCTTCAAATGGAGACCTTGTAGTCTCTTGCAAATGTTACTTGTGGTTCCAGTACTCACAGAGATCGGCTCCTGCGAACGGGGAAATAAGGCGTTGCGGGCCCCGAGCCCGATACTGGAACTTCTTTCGTGATGTGGAGAGTCGGCACAGGTCGGTGCGACTCTCAGCTTGGGAAGTGTTCTTGGGTCCTCAATCAGCAGGTGTGGGCAAGTAGGCAGGCGCGGCCAGCGACCCTTTAGCACGGCGGTGCCGGAGGGTCTCCACAGCGGGGGCGGCGCGGCCTGAGATGTCCGGGGATAGCGAAGCGGGGTCGCAGGGCACGGTCAGTGCAGCTGGATGACCCGGCGTAGATCACAGTCGTCGGACGGCTTCCGGCGGGAGGGGTGATAGCGCGGTCAGCGCGCTCCAGTAGCAGGCGGTGACAGGGATGCAGGCGGCCTGGCCCGGGGACAGAGAGCGGCTCTGGACGGAGCGGGGCTCTCACGGGTTTGAGGCAGGCAAGCTTCTGAGTGTCACGGCCCTAGGAGGGGCGATGAGGGGCGCAGTCTCTTTCCAGCGGGATGCACACACGGCTCGAATTGGAGGACGAGCAAAAGCACAGAGAACCCACTGGTCCTGGGGTTCAGTTCAGGGGGCAAGCTCAGATCAAGCCCTTGGAGAATGTTCAAGCACAAAGTAGCAAAGTCTTTTCAGTAAGTCTCTTCCTCTCCTTTCTCAGCAAGGCAAGCAGCAGGCCAGCTCCTCCAGCGTCTTCTTCTCCTTCTAGTCGGGCAGAGGTTCTTTGTGGTAAACAGGATTCTGATTTCTTAGGAGCCAGGCTCCTACTTTTATACCATGATTCTTTTGTTCTTTAGCGCCAGGGGGCCTAGGCCTGGCTCAGTCCAGTTCTGGAGCACTTTGTTATGGTGACTCTGCTCTTTCCTTTCAGCAGCAGGGCAGAGACATCAGCCGCTCCACAGGGGGCGGCGCCGGCTTTGTGGTGGTAGAGCACAGGTCTATTCAAGAGTCAAGGTGTACTCCTCCCACCCATCCTGGTGTCATCTCCCTGCCCACCACCTGGCAGCCAACCTGTCTCTGGGGATCCCCCCACCCTGCTCCTTACTGTTGCTAGGCAGAACACACACACAGCAGAGGCGGACTGAGATGGTCAGGTCAGTAAATACTAATTTTCTAAAAGTAGTATTTACTGACCCAGGATATTAAAATAAACTTGGCTACAAGAAGTATTTTATTATTCTGAGTTCAGGCATACTAAACTTGACATTCTACCATGCTCTATGAGTCCACTGGGGTCACAGCGTGTAGCGACTCCAGCAGCCCATTCTGGCCTATGGAGAGCAGGTAGCCTTCAATAGTGAAAACCGGAAAGGGCTGTAAGTCACTACTAAGACATGCCACACACACCAGGGCATGTCCTACCTTATGCCTACAATGCACCCTGCCCTTGGGCCTACCAGAGGGGTGGCTAATATGTAGGTAAGGGAAGGTTTAGGGACTGGCAAGTGGGGGCACTTGCGCAGTCAGCGCGACAGTCCCAGACTGCACGCAGGGTCTGCGGTGGCAGACCCTAGACACATTTTACACGGCCGCTTCCGGTGGGTGGCGCAACCAGCGCTGCAAGCCCACCAGCAGCATTGGCATTCACAAGCCCTGGCACCCCTGGTGCACTTTACTGGGGACTGACAGTGAATCCAATAACCCAATCGTGAACATCAATTTACAGGTACACTTTATCTAGGGAGCACTTGCACTGCGGCACGGATAAGCCGTGGCACAGTGCCCTGAGCGGACAACACCAGCAAAACAATCGAGGCACACCATCAAAAAGTGGAAGGGAAACTCATGCCAAGGTGCCAGGTCTAACAGTCGGTCGGTGTGGGTTTGAGTTCTGCAGATTGGTGTTGGAGGGGTCCTTGGTGAGTGAAATGATCAGTTGAGTGTCACCTGCATAGGAGATTATGTTGAGTCTGTGGGATCTGACTACGTCTGCAAGGGGGGACATGTAGATGTTGAATAGTGTGGGGCTAAGGGAAGATCCTTGTAGTATGTTGCATATGATGTCTTTTGGTGTGGAGGTAAAGGGAGGCAGACGGATGCTCTGTGTTCATCCTGTGAGGAAGGACGTGATCCACTTGAGAGCATAATGAAGTATGGCTATGTTGTAGTGACTTGATGAGTGTGTTATGGTAGACATGTCGAATGCTGAGGAGAGGTCGAGGAGGGCCAGGGCCACAATTTCTCAATGGTTGAGGCATGTTATGATGTCCTCTGTGACAGCGATCAGCATGGTCTTGGTTGACCCAGAATCCTGATTGTGAGGCATCCAGTAGGTGGTTTTGTTCAGTGAGCTGCAAGTTGATGGCGCTCTTTGACCCGGTAGGGAAGCAGGGAGATTGAACGATAAATTTGAGTTTGCTGGGGTCGGCGGGGGCTTTCTTTAGGAGGAGTCTGACGTCCACTTGTTTCCAACTGTTTGGGAGGGTTGAAGTGAAGATAGAGGTGTTGAGGATGCTGGTGAGCTATGTACTGATTGGGTTTGTTGTGAAATTGAGAAGGTGGTGGGGGCAGGGGTCAGCGGGCACCCTGCTGTAGACGGAAGACATGATGACTGATGTCAGGGCAGTGACCACAGACCAGGTGGTGATGGTCTGGCTGATGTCCGCTTGATGGTTGAGGTCGTTGGGGTTGAGGGTCGCGGGTTGGATGTTGACAGTTTTGTAGATGTTGGTGATCTTGCTGTGTAAATAGTCTCAGAGGGTGTCGCAGAGTTCTTGAGAGGTGTGGATGGTGTTCTCTACGGCTTTTGGCTTGGAGAATTCCTTGACAATTTTGAGGAGTTCCTTTGTGTGGTTGGATGCGGAAGTCATGCGTGTGGTGATGTCTGCTTTCTTGGCTTCCTTGATCTGCCTGTGGGCTGCTTTGTGAGCTGCTCTGTCGGTGGGGTTCTTAGTGGTGCACCATTGTTTCCCTGTTTGGTGGTAGTTGCGCTTGGAGGTCCTGAGTTCTGGGGTGTATCACCTTGTATGTTTAGAGGTCTTGCTGGCTTTTGTAGGTTGCAGTGGGTGACTCTGTCGGTGCAGTCATTGAAATTCTGGACAGCTTTGTTGAGGTCTGAGGAGTCCGCGGGTTGGGAGGTGGTGATGGCCTGTGACTTCTGAGTTTCGGTGACCTTGCTCCAGCTGCAGTGGGGTGGATCTGACGCCTAGTAATGGTGTGCAGTGCATCAGCGAGGGTGTGATCCGCCCAGGTGAGTTCTGTGGTGTGGCTGAATTTGATTCCGTTTGTGCGTGGGTTTGGTGACCAGTTGGGTGAGGCAGATGTTGTTCAGGTTGTCTAGGAGCTGATGGAATTAATGTTGTTGGGGTCATCGATGTGGAAGTTGAGGTCTCCAAGAGAGGATGTAGTGCTGAGGGTTGAATACTAGGGGGGCGATAAGGATGGAGATGGGGTTGCAGAATGTAGTTCAGGGTCTCGGGGGCCTGTAGGTGAGGATGTTTCTTATCCTGGTCTTTGCACCAGTTTATAGTAGGAAGTTGAGGTGTTCCATGAGAGGTGTGGGTACGTCGTTGGTAATGGTGCATCTGATGGTTTCCTTGAAGATGATCGCAATGTCTTCACCTTGATTATTGGTGCGGTCTCTGTCTATCATCTTGTAGCCTTTGGGAATGGCAGTTGTGAGGCTGGGGTTTGAGGAGGGGATGAGCAATGTTTTAGTGATGAAGGCAACGTGTGTGGAAAGGGTGGTGATGGTGTCCCAGATATCCGTGGTGAGTTTGAAGAGGGAGCGGCTGTAGAGTAGGATACAGTGGAGTGGCTGCAGATTGTTCTTTTGGGCAGGAGTGGTGCAGGATCTTTTGCCAGTAATGTTACATACGTCTGCTGCGTGGCCGAGTGGGAGCTTTCATTGGTTGTCCTTGTGTGTGGACCCGTGCCCCTGTGCACTGGGCACGGGTCTGGGTAGGGGGACACTTGTTACAAAAACAGGTAAATGTCCTGGTTTTGAGCGAGGGTCAGGTGAGTCTGCACATTTATCACTGTGCTCCGTAGGCTCAAGTTCACATGGGCCCTCTCATGACACCATGAACAGAGTTTTGTTGAAAAGACTCTCATGCTGTGCTGTCTGACTTAATTCAGGCAGCACAGCAGGATTTAATGCTGTGGGGGTGAATCAACCACTGTAGAGCCCATCACCTGAGTGTAATCACAGAGCGCCCCTTGCAACACATCACAGAATGGCCGAGGAAGTTTTTAATTTTCATGCTACAGAGGTGTGTGTCTCTGTAGCATGAAAATTAAATACTTCCTTGGCCATGCTGTGGTGTGAGTGAGTGAGTGAGTGAGTGAGTGAGTGAGTGAGTGAGTGAGTGAGTGAGAGAGAATGTGTATAGCAATTGCTTAGAAATAGGACTAAATCTTGGTCCTAGTCAGCACAGTGTCAACATTTAGTCCAATTTCTATGTCAATGGTTGTCCCGGTTTTTTGTTCTGAAAATCTGGTCACCCTAGCTGCAACTCTCTTGACTACTACCTGGGACAGGATAATGAACAAGACAACTATAGCTGTCTGTGTGGCAAGCAAATGTAGCCGGTGGCATCCTCTGGTTTTCAGGCTGAGGAGCGCCTCCACTCTCTTTCTGTGCTGCAGTGGTTGCAACACCATTACCACATTGAATGTTCACTGGGTGGTTTGGGCAGCAAAGGCAGCTGGATACAGCTGTGCAGTTCAGGTGACAGTAAGTGGGGGCAGCTCTTGGACCTTGATCTACACACACACTTGCACCTTTGGATACAGTTGATTGTAAGTGCTTCATGGCTTTTGGTTATGTGACAAAAGGACCACCTTAACAATTTTGGATTCTCACCCCTCATCTGCATTAGCCACTTGAGGGGTTAGTGGTCAGTTTGAACCAAGAAGTGGGTGCCAACAAATTTGGCTGCAACTTCTTCAGGGCCCAGACCACGGCGAAGGCTTCCCACTCTTTCGTGCTCCGCCATAACTCCTGTGGGAGTAACCTCAAGGAGACGAAGGCTACCAGCTGGTCCATGCCCTCCTCATTGAGTTGAGACAATACCGACTCAATACCATGCTCGGAGACATCCGTCTGAACAATCAACTCCCGGGAGAAGCCCAGGTCCCAGAGTACCAGCGCTGTACTTGTGGCCTGTTTGAGGGAGGGAAATACCGTTTGGCAGGCCTCGGTCCAGATTGCAGTTCTGGGCTGCTTCTTTGACATCAGTTCCTTCAAGGGGTTCACAATGGTACCATATCCCTTCATAAACCTCCAGTAGTACCCAGCAGGCCCAAGAAGGCCCTGACGCCCTTTTGGGTTTTAAGGGGCTCCTATGCCAGGATAGCTTCACACTTGGTCTGGAGGGGTTGCAACTTATCCAGGCCCACCCAGTGTCTCAAGTACACCACCAGTCCTTGTCCTGTCTGGCACTTACTGGCCCTAATAGGCAGGCCTGCTTGCTGCAGGGCCTGAAGTACTTCCTGAAGGTGGAAGAGATGATCCTCCCAACTGTTACTGAAGATGGTAATGTCATCCAGATAAGCAGCTGAGAACTCTTCAATGCCAGCAAGGACCTTTTTTCACCAAACTCTGGAAGGTGGCTGTGACATTCTTGAGTGCAAAGGGCATGACCCTGAATTTGTAATGACGTTTGGAAGTGGAGAAGGCAGTTTTCTCCCTCGCTCCTTTGGTGAGGTCGATCTGCCAGTACCATGAGGTGAGGTCGAAGGTACTTAAATACTGGGCCGCGCCCAACCTGTCAATCAACTCATTTTCACGTGGGATTGGATGGGCGTCCGTCCGGGTCACCAAGTTCATTCCCAGATAGGCCACACAGGACCTTAGTTCAGGTGTGGTGCCTGCTGAGGCGACTTTTGCCACCAGCCACCGGAATGGACCAGGGGCTGCTGGAGGGTTCTATGACCCACAATTCCAGTATCTTAGACATCGCCTTGATGCTGGTTCTCACCTTATCCAATAATTGGTAAGATTTGCTCTTGTCAGGGAGGTTGTTATTCAAGTCCACATCATGGGTGCACAGGTGGGTTGTCCCTGGGATAAGGGAGAACAGCAAGGGAAACTGTCCCAATACTCGATGACAATCCCTCCGCTTCCATCGACCCATCCATCTCCTGAGAGTGCAGGAAGTTGGGGAGAGGCTTGCTCTCCACCTCCTTCTCCTCCCTGTCTGTTACCATTAGCATGGGAACCTTGGACCTCTCAAAGTGTGGCTTGAGGGGATTGACGTGCAGTACCCAAAGGGGCTGCCTCAGGGTCTTGAGATTCACCAGATAGGTGGTCTCCCCCTTCCTCTCAATCACCTTGTAGGCCTGGACCAACGGCCCTGAATGGCTCCCGGTTCTACACGTTATCTTCCGGTCTCAATTCCACTAGAGTGGCGTTCTTGTCGTTCCACTCCTTCATGACATCCTGGCTGGCTACTAGGTTTTGGGTGGCTTGCTTTTTCAACCGGGCCACTTGGTAAGGCAAGCATGTAGCCTACTATATCCTGGGGAGTTCTCTTGGGAGACTGCTCCCAGCCTTCCGTGACCAATCTCAGATGTCCCCTGACTGGGTGCTCAAATAGGAGTCTAAAGGGGCTAAACCCTACTCCCTTTTGCGGGACCTCCCACTAGACAAACAACAGGCATGGAAGGAGGACATCCCACTTTTTCCTCAGAGCCGCTGACAACCCTCAAATCATGCCTTTTAGGGTCTTGTTGAACCTTTCCACAAGCCTGTGGTATCAGGGTGATATGGGGTGGAGAACTAATAGGTGACCCCACACTCCCTCCACATAGTCTGCATGTATGCAGGCATGTAGTTTGTGCCCCAGTCAGACACCATCTCTTTGGGGAATCCCACTCAGGTGAAAATCCCCATCAGGACCTTCGCCACCCCCGGTGTGGTCGTGGTCCTCAGAGTGATTTCCTCTGGGTACTGTCTGGCACGATCCACCAGCACTAGGATGTACCGGTGCCCTGCTGCCATCGACGGATCCATGAGCACAACTATGTTGATGCCCACCAGCTCAAATGGGGTGTCGACAATGGGCAAAGGGTTCAGGGGAGCTTTAAACTTCTGACTCATCTTGCCGCTGGCCTAGCAGGTCACACAGGTCCTACAGAACTCATCCGAGGAAATCCTAAATTGGAACCAATAAAAGTGAGGAGCAAGTCAAGCAAAGGCCTTGTGCTGGCCCAAATGTCCTGCCAGGGGGATGTCATGGGGCAATCCCAGTAGGAAGAGCCAATAACACTGGGAGACCACCAGAGCCCTTTAGGCCCCCTGACCAGGTGCTGTACAGTAAGTCATCCTCCCAGTGTAGATGATGAGTTCCTGCTTGATCACCCACTGCATGGACCTCGGCTTGTTGCCGTAGGCCGTTGAGCATGGGGTACTCTCTCTGTGCCCTACAGAACTCCACCCTGGTGGGGGCCCCTCCCAAGTGCCAACCGGCAAGCTCAGTAGGACACCGTGGACAGCAATGCCCCCTTCAATTGATTTTGGTGGGGTCTCGGCCAATTCCGCATTCATCTCACCGGAGGTACATTCTGAGGTGGGCCTTCCTCTTCCTCGTCCTCTCCCCTTCATAGCACTGTCCCAGACTCCAGCAGCTCGGGATCTTGTCTCGGGTAGCCATGGACCATGTGGTAGCGCAGATTCAGTTGGGTAACCCTAACCTCTCCACATGAGCCTGGAGCTCCACATGAGCCTGGAGCTCCACTTCCTTCCATATAATGTGCTCCAGGTCATTACCCAACAGGCAAGCCACTGGCATGGCAGAGCTTACACGCCCTTCAATAGACCCGACACCCCTTTGCATACAAACGGCACCTGGGCCACCGGGAAATGAGCCTTTTTGGTTGTTGGCCACCACCGCCTGGTGGGTGGCCTGGGGAATTATATGCTCTGGGAAAGCCAGTTCACTCCTTACCATAGTCTTAATGGCCCCTGTATTCCTCAGAGTCTCTACCCTCTGCCCCTTCATGGTGACCTGTTGCCTATACTTTGCTGTATTCTCAGGCACTTGGATCCAGGGAACCATCTCATTGTCACCCAGGGACACTAGGGTAACACCACTAAACTCCCTTTCATTGCACTGAACCACCTCCTCCCCATGGCTAGGCTTGCCACCCCTGGCACCTTTCCTCCAGTGGGTGGTGCCACACATTTTAGACGCTTGGGGTCTCCTGTGTAGTGCCCATGCCCATAACATTCATAGCACCTAGGGGTCGTCTGTTGCAAACTCTGGTCCGGGGGAGGTTTCTTTGGGGAACTGGACTGGGAATTTGGGTTTGCCCTTTTTCCCGTGGGAGACGTCCAGGGGCGAGCAGAAGACTCCTCCTTCTTGCCACCCCCCTCCTTCTTCTGGTGGGGACCCTGGCTCCTCTTTTGGGATCCCCCCCCCCAGCTATTTTCTTAGACACTTTGGTGCTGACCTAGAGGTCATCTTTTTGAGCTAGTTTCCAGTAATCAACAAGGTTGCTGTCGATCAGGAGTTGGCGCAGGTCGGTGAAACAGGTCTTAAGGAAGTTCTCCCTCATGACTAAATTATGCAATCCCTCCTAGTCCTTGACCTTACTGCCCAACACCCAACCCTTCAGTGCCTTACTTGCATAATCTAAGAAGTCGACCCAATTCTGAGTGGCATGCATTTTACTGGGTCAATCAAAACTTGTTTACCAACACCATCTTCATGGCAGGGTAGCTAGCTTAGTCACCCACGTCCAGTGTTAAGAGGGTGTCTCTCCCCACTGAGGACATGTACCTCCATAAACTACCTACCCAGCTTTATTAAGGGACCTGGTGCACCTTCACTGCCAGCTTGTAGGCTGCCAACCACTTATCAATGTCACCCCACCTTGTAATCTTGGACCATATCCTTTGGGATTCGACCTCTATTCTCATTGTTAGACACTGCTGGAGTGCTGCCACCATTGCTTCGGTTGGACCCAAGTTGTAGGGGTCTAAGTTCCACCTCTCTGAGGCTAAGCTCATGTGCCATCTTTTTCTTTCCCAAGGCTAGACTTTTTTCTGCCAGGGCTAGCTCTTTGTCTAAATCGGCAAGTGCTAGGGCTTGCTCTTTGTCCCGCCTGGCAAGTTCTGACATCAATTTCCTTTCTTCCCTCCTGCCCTCCAGTTCCTTGGAGGACAAGCTCCTTGAGGACATACTGCTGCTGGGTCTAGTTTGGTCCCCGGAGTCTGAGAGAAGAGGGTCCCCCTTCTATAATTGGAGCATCAGGGACCAGCACTAACCCTTCCTCCTGATGCGATTCTCCTCCACCGGTCACCTCTTTCTCTGGATGGGTCTCTGTCCAGGCCCTCAAGGCTTCCTGCAAACCCGCCTTCTTGGCTTTACCCCTGCAACAGTAGCAGCCGGTGGTGGGGGTGCTGCGGGCGGTGGGGGGGGGGCGGGGGAGGAACCCCACCGCCCGCAGCACTCCCACCACCAGCCGCTACTGCCCTGCAAGTTACCCCCTTTCCCCGACAGGCCTCCTTTAGCTGTGCCACAGTGTAGTTTTCTAACTCAGCAAGCTTAACCTCTACCTCAGGTACGCCCTCCGGCTGAGGCATGTTGGCAAACTAATAGAAGCAGAAAGAGAGATCAACGAAGACACAGTACTCACTGCCCCCCCCGAGACTTCTCTGTCCCTTCTTGGGACCCCTTGGGAAACAAAGCAATTATTTTGAATCTGTGAAGTTGAGGCATGTAATCAGCCACCGAGCGCTGCTGTGCAGATGCAAGTCCTATCCACCTCTTGACTGCCCAATGTTGGAACCGTCAGTGTCTGGTTGGCAGAAGGGATGCCCCTAGCCGTGCTCAGCCTTGAGTATCTTGGAACTGAGCAGTCAGGTTCACTGCAATGTGTAAAGCAAAGACACAGCAGCTACTTGCGTTAAACGCACGGAACGTCACAAAAGAGACTTCACACAGTATGTATGTAAAAACAGTTATATTCAACACACTTTTCAATCATTATAACATGACCGTCATATACTTTTGGGCATAAAACACAATCTGATATATATCTATTTGCACTAGGCCCACTCCCATGGCTATGCTTTCACTAGAATGCACACTATGGACAATTCCTAATCTAACCCCCCCCCCAATTGAGAGAGAGTGCCCTTATGCAGTGCACAATTTCAGGATTATGTACATACACAAAACATGGAACACTTTTTAGCAGCACCGCAGACCAAAGCAACGCTTAAGTAACCCATTGTCAAAAGGTATTGTGCTTTTGGCACCAATCAACGTATAAGGCGGATCAGCCAGCCAGTGTCGTGAATCACAGGCAGTCCACACACGATCACTCCCACTCACCGACACTTACTCCACACCACTATGCAGTGCAATAGGCATCAGCCAGTCCATAGGGTTCACTCTTACATACACACTCAGCACTCTAATGCGGTGCCACTGGTACCCAGCAGTTATATGGTATACTCTCTGCAGACTCCGTGGCCCAAGTCTCTCTCCACCCTCAAGTTCACCCCTGTTGTCCTATACCCCTGGATGGAAGATGACCAGCCTCGCCTCCCAGACACTGGGCTGCACTCGGTCAAAGTCACACTTAGTCTGGGTCCTCGGGAAGCAGATGGGAATATGTAACAGTTTTAATTAGAAGGAAGATGTAAACAAGGGAGAGAATAACAGTCACACAGGAAGTTCACCCACAGGTCTCAAAACAAAAAGAAGTCACGCTGTCTCTTTACCCAATTCCAAACTATCTCAGAAGCATTTCTTCAACCCCATCAATCTCTCTCGCTACTACCTGGTGCCACGATATCTTCGGGAGGGGCCTGGTGTGGAGAGGGTAGATGGTCTGCCACGATGAGAGTCAAAAAGGGAACAACCGATGAATGGGGAGTATCACAAGGGAGCCTCTTGGTAGGATGAGGTGACCTGATCAGTAGTCGATGATCCAGGTGATGCCTGGCAATCCGGGCAAAGTGATTGATGTGCATAGGGATGAGTTGCATCAGGCACTTTAGATTTCAATCACGATAATTAGCAAATTCCTCACCTCCCTGGTCAGTAGGCAAAATGACCAGTGCAAATTGAGTTGGGATTCACCTAGCAATTCCGGTCACACATAGAGCGAACAGTTGCAATCCTTAATTCTTTTGAAATTAAGCACAATGTCCGGTACACAATGATACAGGCTGCATCAGACCAGTCCGGTCATACGCAAATAGGCTCAATTTCAGCAGAACCTCATGAGGCAGAACGGGTCACTACTCCAGGTACACCACCACGTCCGACAGTCGCACCTTGTGAATCGGACACTGCACGCAATTAGCATGCATTAAGCCTGTCACATAGGAGGAATGTTGCATGACCGAAGAAATGGGCCATGTGTGTCCCGCAACCAGTGATTCTTCTCACCAGCACTAGATGCTTATGAGTGTTGCGGACCACGCAGTATGGGAACCCCACACCTCAGTTGCGGGCAAGATTTCTAGGGCTCCGCACTAGCAATCCAGTATACAGACACAAGTCTTAAGTCCATGTTCACACCAGGCTACCAGTTTGGATTTAGTAGCCGAGGTGGGCACTTGAGAGGGCACCGCTCTCCAGATGTCACAGGTAGATGGTGTAGGTCCCTAGAGGAAGATCTTTGATGTTCCTCAGATCTACAGGAGAACAGGAGTCCCTTGGATAGCATACTTCAGGGCTCCCACACTTCATCAGGTCCTCGGCCCAGGCCAGCCTCAATTTGGGCATTTATCCTCCATGTGCACAACAGAATCCTCTGACAATGTTTGCCACGCAGTCCGGGTTCTCTGGTCCTACGTCCCCAAAAGTGTACCTCCCCCTTTGCTGGATGATGACACCTGTAGTTCGACTTTTGTGTGTCTTTGAAGTCAGGGTGGTTTAGGGGTTTTCCCTTTGAATCACAGATGTCTCCCCTAAATTGTAGGCTTGTCTGTCATGGGGCCTTGGAATGCAGATCTTAATCTTTAACCATGATCCTGTTCCTGGGGGCTAAGTGTCACAGCCTCTATCTTCAATCTATCCCATTCGGCCCTCAAATGGCAGAGGTCTGCTGATCCAATGGGATGCCCAGGTTTAATGGCTGTCGATTGGGTAATGCACAGAGGTGCTCCCCCCAACCCCTGGTGTCCCCTGGAGCCAGACACCATGGTCCCCAAGACTCCAGGAGCATAGGAATACCCATATTCTATAAGTAGAATTTCTAAGCAAGTTATGCCAAAACCCCCTTTCCAATGGAAACAGTTTGGAATCGCAAATACATTGATATGAAACATCATGAGGCTGTTCCACTGCAATCCACCACCGTAGTGCGAAGCATGGTTAACCATTTCCCCATATTACCTTATGGGCAGAGCAGGCCTCATAGGTAGTGAAAACACACACAGGTATTCCTCACTACCTGGGCACACATGCGTTACTGCGCACCCGACCTGCGATGGCAGGATGGACACAGTTCCCAGCACCAGTGGTGCCAGTGGACCTGCCCGAGTCTGCACAGCAGACTAGACATGAGTTTAAACAATGTGTGTGTCTATGCGCATATTGTCAATGTTGACTGATTTTCAGCAGCTTCTCGGTTGCCCAGAGAAGCTTTCATCCTAGATGACTAACATTAGTTGTCTATAGGTGTGGTGCTAGAGAACCGCTTGTGAAGTAATAAGAATCAATCAGATACTATGACCTTGGTTCTCACATCTCATGTGAAATCTGAATTGGGGCCTTGACCTTTGCTTTCCAATGACATCAGTGAGACAACAAAAACCGGACCAAAGTTTTTAAGTGCAGTTCACCTAATGTGCCACTGCTGTAGTGACTACTAGTAGACCGTATCCCCTGCCAGTCCTCATCCAACACCTCTTGTCGTTCAACTACAATTGCCACTGGAGATGTAGGTCTGTCTCCAAGGGAAGGGACAACACTCCACATTCCTCAGTTCCACTTAAAAATATGGGTCAAAAGAATTGCAAATCACAGGTAGATTGTAGATAGCTCTGCTTGGAATTGATTTAGAATCCAAAGCAAAGGAGGAGAACTCGTACCAGAAGCGCGTCATTCTCTGTCTAAAGGCAAGTACGTGTGTACATATCAACCATTTGTGAAGGGTCAGGAGTATTTGAATTCATGTTTCCTTCCAAACAACCTTCACAAAGAGTAGTTTTGTTTTTAAAGCATGACTAGGATGAGGTTGTCAAGCCTCATACTAAGAGATTTCACTATGGTAATTAACAGCCGTGAGGAAGAGGGCAGCATGGGATGAGGCATACTGTCCCTTTTTGTTCGGTATGATGACCAGTTTCTTGCACCTTTTTTTATTCCACCTTATGTTTGGTGGGCATCCTGTCAATAGAAACCACTTGCAGCTTTGGGTACTGTTAGAAATGGGGGTCTCTAGTTGGCAGAGGTAGGTACCTTTGTCCAAATAAGGACCCTTGCTTCTAGTCAGGGTAAGGGAGATACACTTCTAAAATAACCCCTACTCACCCCCTTGGTAGCTTGGCATGAGCAGACAGTCTTAGCTCAGAGGCAGTGTGTAAAGCAATTCTGAACACATACAGTAATACAGTGAAAACACTACAAATGGACACCACACCAGTTTAGAAAAGTAAGTAATCTTTATCTAAACCAAACAACAAAAATCCACAGTACAGTAAGAAAATTATGACTTTTAAATGGTAGAAATAGTTCAGTTCAAAGCAAATTGCAGATGCAACACTTTTCACACAAAGTACCAAAATGCGTCGCACACACAAACAAAAAGGGCCGCACGGAATGAGATGCGTCTGTTCCTTACACTCAGGGAAGGTGCTGCATTGGTTCCTTGCTCCGGGGGAGGTGTTGTGTCAGTTCCTTACTGCTGCGCAGAGGTGGTGATGCGTTGCTTCCTTACCGGAGAGGAGATGATGCGTCGGTTTCTTACTGCGTGGGGAGGTGATGCATCGGTTTCTTACTGCATCCCCCAACGATGTGAACGACCTGGCACCTCGATGTGATGCGACAATCCAGGACGATGCATGGGTTCTTGCAGCCGCACAGCAGGGCTTGCGTCGGAATCACTGTGGTGATCTCGGACTTCAGTGCACTCGATGTGGTGTGCAGTGATTTCTCGAGCAGCGGGTAGACGCTGCGACAATTTCTTCAGCGATGCATACGAAACAGGTGCGGATGCGTCACGCTTCTACAGGCACCTCTTGGCAGGTCAGAACTCCCAGCAAGGAAGTTCAGGGGAGCTTATGGTGAAGTCTTTGTGTCCCTGAGACTTCAGAACACAGGATACAGACTCTCATAAGCCACTGCACATCTCCAACCCCTGTCACTCCAAAGCCAGACAGTCAATACACTTCCCAGCAGAGGCACACTAGATGGCAAAGCAAGATAATACCTACTTTCTAAAAGTGGTATTTTCAAACACAGAATGTAAAAATCACCCTCACTAAAAGATGCATTTTAGCATTCTGAGTTCAGGCATACTAAACTTTATGCTCTTACCTTGTTCCCAGGGCTAGTTAGGCTTATGAGATGTTATAAGCAAACTACCCATCTATCCTATGGGAACAGATTGCCTTGCAATAGTGAAAAACGAAATTGGCAGTATTTCACTTTATGGACATGCCACACACACCAGGGCATGTTCTACCTTTCACATACACTGCACCCTGCCTAGAGGGGTACCTTGGGCATACCTTAGAGGTGACTAACATGTAAGAAAAGGGAAGGGTAGGACATGGCAAGTGGGTGCACTTGCCAAGTCGACATGGCAGTATTAGACTACACACAGGCACTGCAAAGGCAGGCCTGAGTTACATTTACAGGCTGCTTATGTGGGTGGCACAACCATCGATACATGCCCACTAACAGCATATGATTTACTGGCCCTGGGCACACACAGTGCACTGTACTAGGGACTCACCAGTAAATCAAATATGCCAATTATGGAAACACAAATCCATAGCAACAATTTACAGGGAGAGCATATGCACATTAGCACTGATGAGCAGTGGTAAAGTGCCCAGTGTCATAAAACCAACCATAACAGGTCAGAAACAGTAGGCCGCAAAGCAAAACGTCTGGGGATAAACCTGCTGTATAAGCCAGGTCTAACAGTTACATTTATACAAAATGGCAACTGCCACAACACTTTGACAGTATTTGGACTACAGTGGCACATGCAATATAACAAGCAGTTTACCACAGGTACTGCGCTCTGAAATTGGTCTTCAGATGTCTGCTGAGCCACTGACGAGATCTGAATGGCAAAGCTATGTGAAGAGCATGATAGGTTATAACCTGTCATGTACCAAATAGACAGAGTGGTTACAAACCCACCCTCACTCAACTGGTTCTTGGCTTATGCGTGTACTGAAAAATGCAAATATAAAATAGACACACACTTTTATACAGTTACCACAAGCATTCCTTTGTAATGTGTGCTTACTGTTAACTAGTTTCTATGCTCTTAGGTTTATACATGAAGTGTGTAAAGGTATGTTCCAAGAGTTCTGTGTCACTGTGGCTCTTATTTGTCACTGCCTGCTGTCATTGTTGCTGTATGAGGCCAATAGACCCATGCCTATTTTCCAGCATCTGTATTCAAACACAAGAGAAGTGGGTATCCAGCACGTGTGCCTCATGGTCCATACGTATGGTAATACGTCTTGCTCCCTTTGTGATCCCACCGGAAATGTATATGGATGATATATGTGGGATGACCTTCCAGGTATGGATTCTAAGTATTTAGCAGGGCTCAGTAAGTTGCATCACCATATGTATGTCCAATCTTCTTCCTGCTGGGCTACAGTTTGATAACTGAATCTTAGAGTTAGGTACCTGTTGGCTAATTGATTCCCCTGTGAAGCTAAATTTGAGGAACCGATTCAGAGAACACAGGAAATGTGAATGGTGATGTAATCGTATTGACCACCAAATGATTTCTGTTAAGGCTATTTGTATGCAAAATGATCCATTTTGGATATTCTGAAAATCTGAAATGGATTCAGCCCTCTTGGAAAACAAGGTACACCCTTAATACATAGGCACGGGTTGGTGGTAACGTTATGGAGTTGTATGTCTCAAAAATCACTTGAAATGTGCTTTTTGTAAATACTTGTTTTTTAAGAGACCATTGAGCATATGATGTCTCTTGGCAATCCTAGAGTGTCCTTAAAATGCCCTATCCTTTATTTGGGTCATCCGACTTCTTAATGACATGTTCATTGGTGTTGTGATTGATTCCACCTACCTTCCTTCTGGCCATCCTTTCTCTTTTTCCTTCAACATCCTCCGACTTGATTTGATGAAGGGATACATTTGTTTGTTTTCCTGACAGTTCACATTATTCTTAGAAGTCTCCTCCAATACCACAGTTCAATAGCATTTTTGCTCTTGCTGTCCTGTTTCTTCATTGTCTAATTATTACATCCATAGAATGTCACAGGAATACCATCGCCAGTGCCCGATCCTAATCTGTGGAGTATGTGTTGCCTGCCAGAAGGCTGGACTGATGGAACATATGTTTTTGATGTTTGATCTCGGAAGACAAATGTTCTCCACATTTTTCAGGTCTTCAGCATCACCTTTAAAGTTGTTTGATATGTCTGCTCCTAGGTTTGGGCTCCCTGAAGTACAGTTTCTGCACTTACCCACCCATTCACGATTTTATGGAACTTTTGTTGGGGCCTCACTTAAATGATTTCTGTTTAACTCCCTGCTATGCTGTACTCACAGAGAGCTCGTCTGTTGAAAGAAGGGTTTTTCTTTCCACACTGGTGTTTGTAAGAAAACTGTGGGTTTTTTTTTAGATAACCCTCACCCGCCAGGGTTTCCCCTTGGTGGCATGCTTCATCGTCGGGTTCTTCCAGTTCTGCTGCAGAACGGGCATGCTATGACCAATGTGTTACATGGGAGCACTTATTGTTGGTAAAATGTATTTGAAGGGAGTTTAAAAGTGTGAGTGGGGAGGGGAGAAAGAACTTAAAATACCTGGCTAGTAAGAAATGGTTCTTTACTTGTACCTCTAATCGGTATGATTAAAAAGTTGGGAAATGCAGGAACATAGAGGGGACAATGTGCCTCAAGTCCGCTGGTCGACATGTTTCTAGCCCTACCCCAAGGCTATTCTTCAGGACCAAGATTGAATGTTCCCTGGTACCACTCTGATGACTTCTCTTAGTCAGAAGAACACATTTGTGAAAAAAGATAAATATGATCAATGCATACAGCACCAAATGGTATTCATGTCAGGATACATCTGTAAAAAAATATTAGTTGCCTCCGATTTGCAACATGAGACCTTACGGGAGAAGGGACTCCTGTAGTCACACTTGTATCAAGGCTACTCCCTTGCTTGAGGTTTGGTCATTAGGGTTGTTTGAGTTACAGCCCACAATTAGAAGGATGCATCCTGTATTATGGAACTAACATAGCCACGTGGCATGTGGTCAGTGGATGGTTTAAGGGCCCTGGCTCTACATACTCTGACTGGTTGCAAAGTATGGTTAATGTGAATGAACTTGAGGACACTTAATGCTCCTTTTAGTGGGCTCAGCCAGGCCTAAACTCATTTGGTCAGACTTTACTGCATAATAGCTGCAGCTGACAGTGACCATGCACCAATTGATATCTGAATGTGCTGAATCTCTTCCCCCTATTCACCTAAATTCACACATCATGCTGGTTGCCAGATTTTTTTACCCTTACCCGACGTATTCTTTACCAACAGTTAGTTGGTTGCCGCGGCTGCTAACTCATTAATAGTTCCTGCCAATGCAGAGCTGAGTTCCTCCTAGCAAAATTCATAACAGACCTTGTTAAAATAAGCTATTTGTCACTTAAGTAAAAAGCATTTTTAAGCTCAGACACCCATAAGTAGTGCCTGGAACACACAACACCTGGGTGCATAATGTGGGAGATTGGGACATGCCTAATGTTTTGTCTGGTATGTCCCTTTAGTGATTGGATACCAAACTGTTTTCAGTGCATAGACTATTATAGCTTTTCATATAGCTAAACCTGCTTGCACATAAGTTATTTATTTTTTACGTCAAGCTAGGAAACTAATACTTAGACCATCCAGGCACTGAACACAATTTTTCAGAAAATCCAATTCATTGCGGAACATAAATGTTTGTTAAATATATTGCTAATCTGCTTTTATAAAGCCTGGTTTATTTCTGTATGAGAAACTTGAGTTTATTGGCTCTCTTTCTTCTCTTCAGTGGCAGTAATTTTCACCTTGATGATGTGTGAAAAAGTCTTCTAAGACTAAAATAGGCCTGGGCCTGCTGGCAGGAAAGGTGAAATAAGCATTAATTACCAATTATCTTGGAATGTAGGAGAAGGCAGAGGACAGAAACGGAAGAGGACCCGGAAAAAGTACCAGCTGGGCCATTACAGAGTTGCATCTCTCTAGTAAACAGTGCCAGTGTGTCAGTCAGCCTTTGAAGCTGCTCTGCTCCCACTTAGCGTTTGTGTATTTCCAGCAGGGGTAACCCCCCAGTGTTAGCTTAAGGGATGTGTGTTTATGTTCATAAGACATCCCCTACATGGGTGGGTTTCAAGATCTTTGTATAATGGCACAAAGGGTCTGCTATTTTAGAAGAACACTGGACTGGGATCGATTTGCAGCGAAGCAAGAGAAAGTACTATAAAAGAGGGTAGATAGGTGTGGAAACGTTGTTAGGATTGGATTTCAAGTTGTAACCAATCACTATCTAATGTGCATTGTAAAATTGACTCCCAACACCACCTCCTCTGAAAGCTACGGAAATTGATAGGGACCAAAAGAAGAAGAGGTGGACTTCTACTTGCCAACTCTTGGCCTGCCTATAGAAGGACTACGGAGAACATGTAATCATTGCACCCTTACTATGGAAATACTAAAGGGTCAGTCTGGCTGGCCTTGTTCAGCCTCAGGGACCGAAACAGCCTGACAAGAGAGGCTCCTCTGTTCAAGAACCAGTTGGAAATGGACTGGACTTTGCTGAAGCCCTTGTTGGAGTGAATGGTTGAGCTGGTCTCTGCAGAACTGAGATCTTGACTCTAAGAGCTCCCCTGGTTGTTTGGGAACTGTAGATGTTACCAGGGAGATATGTACTGCCATCTTCACAAGTTGGAATATTACATCCAGAATGATGAGACCAGATACAAAGTCTACCCTGGTAAGACATAATCTCAATGCATACGATTTTCAGGTTTATTCCACTTATAGCTGTTTGCTGGGAAGAAAAAGGCTTCACTGGTACTTTGTGGGCTTTGTTCTGTTCTCAGGTAGCGTTGAACCTTGACCCTCTGGATATTTTGAAGCCACAATTATTTGACTAAGTATGAAGGTAAATCTTGGCACCTGGACATGGTGGCCAAGTTACTCCACCAGCAAAACCGTCTATGTTTGTCCAGCTTTGAGCATTGCACCCCAAAACTGAAGGCTTCAGGGGGAGCCCAGGCATGACATATTCAACTTAAAGGGACCCCGCTGGCTACAGTATGTTGCCTTGCTCTGCGAGATATCTTGGACATCCATAAAAACCAGTAACTCCCCATGTAAAACATTTGATAAGTGCAACCCGCTAGGCTGAACTGATCCCCTGCTCCATTATGATGGGCTTGAAATTGCACACTCACTATTTAACTTACATTAGTGATTTGTGTTTTCTTGATACCTTTGACTTACTTTTTAGAAATTCATATAGCCTCTTCCCCAATCTACTTTCAACAGGTCTGTGTAATTTTGTTCATTCAACTTTTCTCCTTTTTATTTAAATGCTTTTGGAATTGTATTTGTTTGTTTCTCAAATGTGCATTGTTTAGAAATTCTTCATGTAAAACCTGCTGCCTGGAGCAGTAACTGCCAGAGGTTAAGCCCAGTTTTATCCATTGATACTGTTGTTTGACACAACAAGATACTAGATAACTAGTGGATCTATCCACCTAATTATTAATCCAGAATCCCACCCTATGTTGCTTTTCCTTGTCTTTTTGCAGGATTTAGCATTATCCGTCATTTTTACTTACCTGTTTACCAAAAGAGCATCGCTACTTAATTTAATGCAAGCAACCTCCATCTTTGAGAAGTCTTCCAGTGACTGGTTCTTTTTCCTTCTGTCTAGTTCTCTCTCATCCAACCTCACTCCTTCCCACCTTCTATCTTCTTTCCACCTTATGTCTCCTTTCTCTTACTGCTGTATTTATTTTATTTATTTATTGAGTTTTATATAGCGCTGGCTAGACCCAGAGGTATCAGAGTGCTTTAAATGAGGAAGAAACATTGTTTCAGAACAAGGTTACAAAGTTACATCAGTTACTGGAGCGTAGTTACAGGAATAACATGAGTGCAAAAGCATAGCATAAACATGAGAAATAAAATAGTCAAGGAGAGAGAAGAATTAGGGGAGAGAGGTAAGGAGGCAGACGGAGAATAATGGAGGAAAGAGGAGGGGGAGGGTGTAGGAGGTACAACGGGGGAGACGAGGAAAAACAGTGTCCAACGTCCGGCTGGGTAGGTGACGGCCGAGGGGTGAACCAGAGCCAAACTCCTCTATAGCTGCGCGGGACAGCTCCACCGGTCATCGGTCAAAGGTTGCTCGGGCACCACCGTACATACAGAAAGGTTATAGTTTCTGCATAGTCCAAAAGTTCCATCGAGCACGCGGGTCACGGTGTACAGTGCTGTGCTCCCAGAGGTAATGGTATAAAAACCCAGGCCTCCACTGGGTGAGACTCCATTGTCGCTGTGGACTCTCTCAGAGGGGTCTCTGAGACTCCAGGGAATAAATGCTGGATCCATCCCCAACAAGGGGAGAATGAGTGCTTTGGAAAGGGGCTCACTCATGGTGTTTCTTGCGTTCTGCGGTGCCGATGCTCTTTTGCTCGAGGTATGCCTCCTGGATTCCGGTTTTACGGAATCTTTGTACGGGTGGGAAATCACTGCGGTGGAACACCGTTCATGAGGCAGGAATGTCACAGCCTAGTTCTTAATTCTTTATACGTGCCATAGAGCAAGTTACCGGCATCAGTATAGGAGCAAAAAAAACAAATCTATAAGAGAAATCCTGCTACATCAACATTATTAAAAAAAGCATCCAAAGTACTACAGAGACCTCTCAGTCGCACCTTTTAGCTCCTTTCCTAGAGGATCGGTGGCCCAGGACCTTTTAGGGACGATTGATTTAGCCACAAGGCTTCCACCTTCACAAGATGGGATCAGTGGCAGCCATCTGAGGGTCAGGCGCGGTATGATGCTCATTCCCCTTGTTGGAGACAAGCCAGCTCCCAGGATTGTGTCTTTGGGCGATCCAGAGACTCCCTGGTGGTCCAGGGGGTACATCACATGCTGGAATGGGTCAACACTGTCCCTCCAGTAGCTACAGCAACATGGGCGCCATGTTGGAGTCAGGCGCAGCTTGGGATCATTATTTCTCCCGTGTGGGGACGAGCCATTTTCTTACAGGGGAAGGCTCAGTCCACCTCCGGAGCTTGCTCTGGGCCGTCCAGGTATCTCCCCGTACACTCCACTCACCGCCGTTGAATCACTCCTCGTTCCCCAAAATGGCGAACGAGGTCCACTCAGTGATAATTACAAAGGCTCAGGCGGCAGGCAGAGCTCATTAATCAAGAGATGGGGCTCTGGCACAGCGGACAGGTCTTGTAATTGCTTCCTCGCTTCCTTATTCCCTATAGCTTAATCATTGGGATTACCTCGCTCCCACGCAGCAGTTACTGTGACCGACAGGCGAGGCGATGGCGGTAAACAGTAACAGTAACTAAATGACAACCAGTGTTGTGCAACTAAAACATTTGGCAATAAGATCCTCAGGCAATGCTGGCTGTCTGATGGTTGCTTACTGTTTTCACAAGCCAGGGATTGTTCTAAGTGCCATTAATCTGTGGTGGGTACCGGAACAATACAGTATAGGCTGCAGTCACGATCGAACACGGACGCCATCTTGAGGTCAGGCCACACGCAGTAAGATATAGTCAGTTATGCATAAGGGCGCTCTGTTCCCTCAGCGGCCGCCACACTGTCAATAAATGCCCATTTGCTTAAATAATGCAGCGTGAGTCCCAAGGTGAAGGATGAGGCGCTCGCCGTATCTCATTTAAACACCCGCCATCTTAGGGTCAGGCCGCATCGGTAAATATTCACGCAACTTTAAGTTCCTTCAATGCTGCCTCAAAGGTGAAATTACCTTAACGAAGGTCGAGGCCTGAAAATCACTGAGGGATGAATTCTCAGATTTGTGATGCGGTCTGATGATCACTCGTAAAGACGATATGGATGTAACTCGTCCGCCATTTTGCTGTTACTTATTTTCCTGATCGGCGAAAATTATAGCAATGGATGCATGAAAAGCAGAGCTTTTCACTGGGCACCAATGGTATATTTAGAGGCAGCACTCCATCTGGCTCCACATTCTGATGTCCAGCTCCATCAACGATCCCAGAAACTCCGGATATCCGATTGACATTGTCCGGGTCGGTCAGAGTGACAGGATCAGGCAGCCATTGGCTCCAAGCCACGCCCACGTGACTGGTTCTTTTTCCTTCTGTCTAGTTCTCTCTCATCCTACCTCACTCCTTCCCACCTTCTATCTTCTTTCCACCTTATGTCTCCTTTCTCTTACTGCTGTGGGTTACTGCAGCTGATCACAACGCTTTGAGGACCTCCTAGCATGTCCTGCTACTATCACTCTTAAGCCCTTCCCAAAGGTGACCAACATAGGTCCCAAGCGTGTACATTAAATCTGGGTGTCAAGGAAAGGGCAGAGAGCTTAATAGAGTTTCCTAAATGGGACTGGAAAGGGCCCACAGGCATATCCCTGACTGAATACTTTTATAGTGCACCTGTACCCATCCTCCTCTGCCCATCTACCCTAAGTAAACTATCCACATTCTATCCATAGTATTAGCCAACTTATGCCTACTTATTGGGCTCACAGTGGCAGCCAATTGTGAGTTCTGTATGCACTGCTACTGTTTGTTCTCCACAGACCACTACGGTGATCTCTATGGTGTTCCTTTGGGTTCTTCCTATACTGCTTCTTGTTGAACTCCATTGACCACTATTGTATTGGGTTGTAATTGTATTTATACAGGGCTTGTTACCCCTGATGGGGTGTTGAAGCTCTTTTTTTGGCGAGTAGCACGCTACTCCGGACACCCATAAAGGATTAGTGGTGAATTAGTATGGTGAAATATCAAAGTAATTTGAATGGTGGATTTTAGTCAGTTATTTGGAGTGAGAAGGATAGCGGAGGGATTGAAGGGGAAGAAGGTTTGTATTCATATATCACCTGTTATCCCTGATGCGTGTTGAAGCGCTTTTCTAGCGAGTAGCACGCTACTCCGGAACTCATAAAGGATTAGTGTTGAAAATTAGAATAGTGAAATATGAAGTAATTTGAGTAGTGGGTGTGTTATTCAGTTATTTGGATAGAGAAGGGTAGGCGGCAGGATAGAAGAGGGAAAGAGGTTTGTATTTATATTGCGCTTGCTACCCCTGATGGGGTTTTGAAGCGCTTTTTTGGCGAGTAGCGCGCTACTATGGAACTCATAAAGGATTAGTGTTGAATTAGTATAGAGGAATTTGAAAATTTGAGAAGTGAACATGTTAGTCAGTTATTTTGATTGAAAAGGATAGTGGAGGGATAGAAGAGTGAAGGATTTAGGCTTTTTTTTTGGGAGGTCATAGCAGTAGGAGGAGGCTTTTGGATGAGTAAAAAGGGGTTGTGGAGGGGAAGAGTCAGAGGGAAGAGTTTATAAAGGTTTTTTGGGGGATCGGTATAGTAAAAGCGGTGTCAGATGATGCAAGGGAGGGTAGAATAGGGGCGAGTCTAGAAAGGGTTATTTTGGGGATCATAGTAGTGGTATGGGGTTTGGGATAAATGAGATAGTGGATGTAGAGGATATATTGATAGATGTATAGGGTGAGAAATAGGGTAGTGCATTGGAATGAGTAGTAGAAAGAAGTTTGAGATGAGTCAGAAAGTTGGGCTAGAAGATATATTGAGAGTAGTATTGAATGAGAGATGTGGTAGTGCCTTGGAAATGCTAAATTAGAAGAAAGTGATAAATATATAGATCCATAAGTACATTGAAAGTATATAGATGCATAAAGGAGGTAACAATATGTAGATTAAAGAGATTGATGAGGTATGGGATGAGAAATAGGGTAGTGCATTGGATATGCTTTTTCAGTAGAAAAGTAACAAACACGCAGATCCAAGTACATGGAAGGTACATAGATGCACAATAGAAGCAAGTACATGTAGACCAAAGATGCACCAGATAAATTCCGGTTTTCAAGTGTTATTGTACTTTAATTTTTTTTTTTTTTTTACAACATAATTATTCTACATGTTTATACTTAGCAATACACAAAGATATGTACATATCTATAGTGAAAATAAATGCTTATATACAGAGGGATATGCTGTAAATTTCTGTTTGCGTATGGTGCTTATGTGGGGAAGAGCCAATTCTTGAGTAGTTTTCTGAAGATAAGGTGGCTGTCTTATGTAGGGGGGGTAAAGAGTTCCATAGTTTGGCTGCTTGAACAGAGAAGGATGTGTCACCCCTGGTTTTTTTCTTGTATCTTAGGATTTTGAGGTGAGGTGCCCCTTTAGAGCGGAGGTTCCTTTGTTGAATGTGTTTGGTGATTTTATTCATGATGAAGAGTGGTCCCATTCCATGTATTGCTTTTTGGGTGATACAAAGTAGCTCGAATGTGGATTTTCTGGCAACTGGTAACCAATGCAGGGCTTTCAAGGCAGGTGAAATGTGGTTTTGCGGTTTGATATGCAAGAGTATTCTGGCGGCCAAATTCTGAATCCGTTGTAGTCTTTTCATGGTCGTTAAAGGTGATCCGTGGTAGAGGCTATTGGCGTTATCGAGTATGGACAGCACAAGGGAGATGGTAGCTTGGACCTTGTGTGGAAATCCCAAATTAGGGAAAATTTGTTGCAGCGATTTTATAGTGACAAAGCTTGATCTTGCTAGTTTGTCCACTTGGGCATTCATCGATAGCGTGGAGTCCATGGTCTTTGTTTTGTAGAAGAGTGAACAGTTTTGTGTGGGTTTGTAGCAGGGGTGTTTTAGTGCTGGTATTAGCTGTATTAGGATAGCAATTGTGTAGCAATTCTGTATCATGTTCCTCATCCAGCATGCTAAGAAGGCATTTTGATGGGTCTGCGTGTGCATGTGGTGGAGATGGTGTTTGAGAGTGAGTTGGTGTGCTGTGTTGTTATCGTGGTCTGACATTGTTGTGCAGTAGTTTTCGTGGTGTGACATTGTTGTGCAGTGGTCTGTGTCTCTGAGGTGTCTATGGTATTTTGCTTCTATTCTGCACCCACCGTTACTGTGTCAACTCAGTAGACCTGAACCCTTGACTGTTGTATGCCTGGATCGCCAAAACCACTACGTATGTGTGGACTCCATAGACCAGAACTAATGTCGTTTTAATGTTCCGGCACAACAGCTCCCTAATGCCCGCCATAGTCCCAATATGATGGAATGTGCTGATATTTCTTTGTTGCCTGCCTCCGCCATTCTTACATTGACTCCATAGAATCATTACAATGGTGTTGGTGCTGTTCCCTTGATTCTTCTGCCACTGCTTCTGGGTCAGCTGCATACACATTTCTGCTTTTGAGTGTCCGCAGCCTTGTTCCCCGATCAAGTACCTAGTCACCATAACCAGGTAAAATTGATATGGTAATATGAAAGGTGAAGTCCAAAGTCACTTTATCCCTAATATATCTCATCACTTCAAGTCATGCATAAGCACAGCTAAATGTCTGGTGCAAACTGTTTAAATCACACTTCTAAGCCTTATGCACAACAACAAAACTCTTCCCACTAGATGACTGTGGGAACTGCTTATGGGGTGGAGGGGGGTCCAGAGGACACACGTGTTTTCCTGGGCACCATTGGTGTCAATTTGAGCCTTTCACTTCTGAGTTTCGCATGATCTGACCTACTAGTAGACGCAGAACAGAACACTCTAATGTACATGCGTATTTCACAATTATGTCTTCAGAGTCTGTGTAGAAGTAGAGCAGTCTACGTTTCGACCCCTGGCACAGAGGGTGAGGGTGAGTTAGTCCTCACCTAGGTATTAGTATTAGTTACCCTATCCATCACTTCGGCGCTAATCCCGCCATTAGCTGCCCCTCTCTCATACCCACATTCTCGATTATTCGCTGGTGCTCGCTATGACCTTGTCCTGATGAAGACCCCACCGTGAGGACTAACTCACCCTCTGTGCCAGGGGTCGAAACGTAGACTGCTCTACTTCTACACAGACTCTAAAGACATAATTGTGAAATACGCATGTACATTAGAGTTATGTGTCTATCCAGGAACTATTGACCAATGTTAGGCCGGAAAGGTCGCATACTATGTACAAATGATGTATATATGTCATGACACCCTTTCCTTGTCCTCATTCATCCACCACTCCCTAACCATTCTCCCTTTTTTGCACTCACTAAGAGCACTGTATTTTTATACCACAACGTACTGGAGCAACTGCGTTGCCAGAATATGTAATGCTTTGAATTTGAATCGCATTCTTTCTAAGTACCTATTTGAAGATAGTATTAAACTTGATTAAGGTAGCTAAAAATCACACAATGTGGATTGCGCTTTTGTAACTAATTTTGTTTTTCCAAATGATTGCTACTACGACCATTTATATACTGTACTGCATTATTGACCCAGGCCGGGTAGTTTCTTGTGGGCTCCCCCATTGAAACTCAACACATGCACTTGTGACATCACACCTTGACTATGCCAACAGCCTCTATATGGGTCTACCCACTTTTATGACCCACAGACACCAGATCATACAGAAGGCGGTGGCCAGGTTGATATGGTGGGTCTCTTTTTTGCCAACACATTTTGCCCCACTTAAACTAGCTACATTGAGTACCGGTGGTTAAAAGAATTACATTTAAGGCCATCACCCTGGCTTTTAGAGCCCTTGAGGGCAAAGGTCCTCTCTATTTTAGAAACCGACTTGGCCTGTACCAACAAGAGATATCCTTGAGATCTAACAACCTCTGGCTTATACATGTTCCCAGAATTGTTAGTCAGACGTGGTGACAGGTCAACCACGGCACTGACGGCAAAGCTTTGGAATACTTTACCAATCAAACTTTGTTTGGCCAGGTGTGGGCACTGCTTCAGAAAAGGACTAACATCCTGTCTCTTTGGTCAAAACTAGGCATGATAGTCCGGTATGGTCTCAGTTGCTGCTTTGAGCGCCGGGACGCTTCTTTCGAAGCAGCCAAACACTTTACAAATGCACTTGATTGATTGATCTAGCTGTAAATGTTCACTTTTATAGTCAAGTGTTTGAATCTTGATAGAGAGTCCCACCCTTCAGTGTCAGGCTGTACCATACTGAGTACACGCTTGAAATTTTATCTGGCTCCCCACCATCACATAGGTGCAGGTCACAGGGGGTTTTCTACAATGACCTGTACTGAAAAAGTGAAGCAAGTGTTGCTCTGGACAAATACCGGCTGCTGCATTCCCATTCCTTAGAGCTATGGATGGACATCTTCCATGTGAAGTTTAAGTAGCAAGTTAATGCAGGTCCAGTTACCCATCACTCAAAGTATGGACAAGCCCACCTACTGCAAGGCAGATATCCAATTCAAGTTCAAGTGGGATGTATAATAGAAGTCATTAGCTAACCAGGCACCAGGTTGCAGCATTGAACACACACTTGGGTGCAATAGAAGGTGATCCGATCATGCCAACTGTAATGATGGGAAACCAATCATGATTACTTAAGTATCTCACATGCAACAGAAGTTGGGACGAAGCAGACACAGAGTTGCAGTTTGGTCTTTGCTATTCTCCTGGAACAAACTATCTCCACCCAGGTCTTGTACCTACTGGAGACATGGCTATCACTACAGTAGTAGAATGGGACTGCAGTCAGCGCACTCCAGAGGAGCATCACCCCCCTGCTGCCAGTGCAGCAAACGTGAAAAATAAAATGGTAATACAATGAATTACTGTTTTATTCTTCACTGCTCCCAGCCTGAGCAGTGTTTGGGGGTGGGGCTGCTGCTGACTGGAAGTATGGGAGGGGTGCTCACTCCACCAGTTTACACTGCGCAAGTCGATTTTGCCGACTGTCTTGCGACGGTCAGCCTGATATGCACAGTGTAAACTTCTTCACCTAGCTGTCTCAGACATCTGGGTGGAGAGCAGGCACAGGCAGGCTGCTTCAGCCAATCCTGGCTCTGCTCTCATGCTGCTCATCTGCAGCATGAGAGCAGCTTCAGGTTTTGCAGCAGGGGGTTGCCTGAGGCTCCACAAGGTGTCGTCGCTCTCCTTTGTCTTTTTCTTCTTTCTTCTTGCATGCCGCAAGAAGAAAGAAGAAAAAGACAAAGGAGAGCGAAACATGATTAAGTACATTTAAAACATTTTTTCAACTTTTTGGCCTCCAGTCGGTTTGGCTCTTGGTCCCCTCAACACCCCTCTAGTGTTGAGGGTCACTGCCCCCCACTGACTCTGGGCAGGTCACACAATTCCCAATGCCACTCTCAGTGCACTGTTGGTGGCTTTCAGTACTTTCTGCACAGCTCCTCCTCTTTGAAAGGCAGTGGGCTGAGGTCACATTTCTAGGCAACTCTCCGCTTATGGGATAACTCCTAGACCCCTCTACACTCGGTGACAGGCCCAGACTGGCCGTTGCGGGCACTGGGCATTTACCCGGTGGGCTGCCAGGTTTGGGGGCCGGTTTTGGCCCCTGGAGGCCGATTTTGTTACAGGGCCGTTATTGTGCAATATCGGCAGCTGTAACGAAACCGGCCGTGGCAAACAGCTCGGCCGCACCCCCACCCCTCGGGGGTCTGGCTGAGCACTTTGCCAGGGCCGGTTTTTGTTCCCAGTCCGGCCCAGTCGGTGATAGCTCCTCCCCTCAAGCACCAGGACATTAATGTCTGTAAATAACCTAAGAAGGGGGTAAGCTGAAAAACACTCCCTCTTTGGAGCTCAGCCATATTCTGTAGTGCGCTCCTGTGGAGCACCTTGCACTGGTCAGTGAGAAATGGCTGGAAAACGAATCTTGGGATGACATCTTATTTTTGTGCTGGGCTAGCAGATCAGAGCACCTCTCAGTAGTGATTTCCATCGGGTCGTGAGAGTGGGTTTCACTTCACACAAGCTCTGAAGTCATTTTCCATTGTTGAGCAGATCTGCCAGCCAGATGGGTGGGCCTTTGCGTTCCCTGACGAGAGCTTGCTAGAAAGACGAAAAAGGAGACGAACTTTCCTCCCTCACCTGCCTAATACATAAAGACTACCTGCACACAGCACTGGAGAAGAATGGAGCTGAAGGGGGCAGAGACTGTTCTTTTATTTTAAAGGGACCCCTGCCTCCCTCTTCCCTTTCACACAAACCTGATCCACTTGAAATGGCTCTCAAGAATGTTTCAGTGCCTTTCTGTAATTCCCATCCTGTCTGCTTTACATTGCTGGAGGAAAGGAATGGGTGAACGGGAGTGGCAAAATACTTTTTTATCAGGAGAGGCCAGAAAGCCCCTATACCTGTGCAGGTAACATGGAAAGGCCTGTTCCTACATCTAAAATAGGTTGTTGCAACCAACAACCACTCAAAAAGACAGCACTCTACCAACCCACTGAATAGACTGTCAATCTACCACCCAACAACTCTTTGGGTCCTTTTATTACGTAGCAAATCTCTTTTCAAATGCTACAATAGAAAGCAGTGATCACAATTAGATTTTAGTTCTGCTTGTACGTCTGGTCCTTTCCTAGTTTTTGGGCTTCGAAAGCTGAGTCGGGACAGCAGCACCTACATTAGGGTTGTCTTCTGGCTGCACTTCTTGACAGTGCTTCTCACCTGTGCTTAATTTGTAGAACAGTAAGTGCAGGTGAGAGATCAGAAATGTGTATCCTACTTGGTGTACCTGTTAGGAGTGCAATGTACCCGCTTGTAGTATGCACCCTCGTATTATTCAGTGTTATGGATGTAAGTAGAAGGTAGAAGAAATGTGAACTAATTAGCCTATATTTGCAATATTAACGTGATTCAATGTGAGTTTAACAGATGGTTTAAAGAATTTTAGTGACTGCATATAAAATGATGAACTACACTTATATAGGCCTTATTAGTGAATGTTTATTATGTTTATGATGTAGTTGAATATGTGTATTAATATAGTTTAGTAAAGGTGTCTATTGAAGATGCAATTGAATTATTAAAATGTTAAACATGAATAACATGCTGCCTTTGCTATTTTAGCATAAGTTGTAGGCCTGAGTTCACAGAACATTGAATGTTCTCGTTTTTGAAAGCAATGCTTAGGTTTTAATGCAAATTTGTTTAGTGCTACTTGTTTTTTAGGTCTCGCCTGACCCAGCGCATGCGCTGGTCTGGCGAGACTTATTGAGAGGGCTCCAAAAAGTGCTACCAGGCCAGCCTAGAGCTACAGTGCATGTGCGCGGGCGCGCGCGCCGCGCCGCGATTACTTTCGGTTTCGCAGCCCCACGGCCGCTTTGATGTTGATCGTGATCACTTTCACTTTCACGGCCGCTGTGCATAGCCAACAGGTCTCGCTTTTGGGACCTTATAAGTATTTAGTTATGCAACTGTTGCATGGCTAAACACTTATAAGGTCCCAAAGGCGAGACCTATTGGCTATGCCAATGCTTGTTCTGCTTTGCATTGCAGATGGACAAGGGTGCAGTTGGTGAACAGTAAGATTATTGTTTCCTTTACATAGCTGAGGTATGAGGGAGTTACAGTTAGCCTGGCGAACATAAGGTGGAAGGAGGTGCGTTCGCACGGGAGAAGGAGAAAAACCAAGGAGGAACTGTTGAAAGGGAGTTTACATGGCAAAGGCTGTGGAAGGAATCGACGTCATGGGAAATCCTGAGGCGGAGTCTACTGTTTAGAAAGTCGAGAAAAGCATGATGGGACTTCTATTGAATGGGATTTTGTGTACATGATGCAATGTAGTGAGCGATCGGAACCCCATACCATCTTGCCTTTCTGACAGAAAGCACCTGAGTGCTAGCTTGTCTCTTTCTGTTAGTAGCTTTATGTTGCTCTACCAATCTGATTTTAAAGTGACTCCTTAGGAAGACTAACCACTGACACCTTTTTATCCGAAATGCTAAGCAGGGATGCCACTTTAGATTTAGAGTAGGGATAGAACTAAATGCTTTCCTCTAATGAAGTGCAGATACAGGGAAACCTTCACTCTTGCTTTTTGATTACCCGCATAATAAATATATAATCATAGAACTCATTGTCTTTTTGCTACAGCATCGAGTGAATCTTTTCCGAAGATTTGGTTTCCTTTTGTTGCCACTGTACTTTTATGCTGCGATTCATACAAGTCCAACTATTTCTGAATTTGTTATAAATATTGACTAACCTTCAGTTGGTTTTCGCATTGGGTTATTGTGTAGCTACGAATTGGTTACACTGTATACTAAATTGGTTTATGAAATGTTGCTCCCCTTTACACTTGAATGCTGCACAAAATGACCATCAGAGGATCGAAATCAGAGAGTTACTGAGTAAATGGGCCCAGGCCCTTTCACTGGTTTCTAGTGCTTAGAAAGGCGCAGCTCGTGCTTTCGAAGGATGGGGTTGCCAAATACTAAGCCTACAAATTCTTAATTTCACTTTATGCCTCTTTAATCAGGCACTAGGGTCGGACTAGGCCAGAAAATAGCCCCAGGCACCAAACTAAACATTGCACGTGTTGCTGAATCAGATAGATACAAAAGAAAGTGACCCCATTTGCAAATATGGTCCGTTTTAAGTTTGTGAAAACATGCTGTAAAAGTATTTTGCAAGGCACGGGAGACTGCATGCATTTGATCTTGCTGCAGACAATGTGGCTCTTCGGCTGAACCGGAGCTGCACCCCCTGCCCCGCAGCGCCTTGACACCCTCAGGGGTGAGTAGCGAGCATTAAACCTCCTGTTTGATGTGAATATAGGGGAAATCAGTAGCAAAATCCTGCCCACCTGACCCTAAAACATAGCCAAAACAAGCATTTACAATGCAATGGTCTCGGCAATATTATAGGTAGAGCTTTTGGTATTGCTCATTATTTTTTTTATTATTTTTGTATCCCTAAATAAATGGCATTGTCATTTCTATTGGCATTAGCTTTTTTTTGCATATGTGATACCTATTGCATTAGCAGAGAGAGAGAGTGAGGTAGTGAGACAGAGAGAGAGAGAGTGAGGTATCGAAATAGAGAGTGAGGTAGTGAGATAGAGAGTGAGGTAGATAGAGAGTGAGGTAGATAGAGAGTGAGGTAGATAGAGTGAGGTAGATAGAGAGTGAGGTAGTGAGAGAGTGAGGTAGTGAGAGAGTGAGGTAGTGAAAGAGTGAGGTAGTGAAAGAGTGAGGTAGTGAGGGAGAGGGATGTTGTGAGGTAGTGATATATAAGCATAGAGTGATGTTGTGATGTAGTGAGATAGAGAGAGTGAAAGTAAGTTGGTGAGATAGAAAGAGTGAGGTAGTGAGATAGAGAGTGATTGAGGTAGTGAGTGAGAGAGAGAGTGAAGTTGTGAGGTTGTGAGCTAGAGAGTGAGGTAGTGATGTTTTGAGAGAGAGAAGTTGTGAGATAGTGAGGTAGTGAGATAGAGTGGAGTAGTGAGGTAGAGAGAGTTATGTAGTGAGAAAGAGTGAGGTAGTGAAACAGTGAAACAGTGATGTAGTGAGGGAGAGAGGGATGTTATGAGGTAGTGAGATGTAAGCAGAGTGGTGTTGTGATGTAGTGAGATAGAGAGAGGTAGTGAAAGAGACAGTGAAAGTGAGTTAGTGAGATGTTGCAGAGTTCTGATCCCGTGATGAGGAGCACACACGCTGCTGAACTTGGCTCCGGTGGGAGTATAACTTTTGCTTGTTTTCGTGTGCAGTGTTTGTGCAAGGTAAGTTTGCACATTCAGGCTGGATGCGTGAGAAGCCACGGTTTCCTATCTCTGCAGTCTGGATGATGGTGTGTAGGAAACTGATCCAAGCGATAAGAAATAAGAAATCCGTCCATGGCCAAACTGATGCCCCGCATTACAACACTACGCTATATAATCAATTACATGAGGGTCGATATACAATCTCAAACGTGACTAATTTCGTTTTTCCAAATGATTGCTACTACGACCATTTATATACTGTACTGCATTATTGACCCAGGCCGGGTAGTTTCTTGTGGGCTCCCCCATTGAAACTCAACACATGCACTTGTGACATCACACCTTGACTATGCCAACAGCCTCTATATGGGTCTACCCACTTTTATGACCCACAGACACCAGATCATACAGAAGGCGGTGGCCAGGTTGATATGGTGGGTCTCTTTTTTGCCAACACATTTTGCCCCACTTAAGCTAGCTACATTGAGTACCGGTGGTTAAAAGAATTACATTTAAGGCCATCACCCTGGCTTTTAGAGCCCTTGAGTGCAAATGTCCTCTCTATTTTAGAAACCGACTTGGCCTGTACCAACAAGAGATATCCTTGAGATCTAACAACCTCTGGCTTATACATGTTCCCAGAATTGTTAGTCAGACGTGGTGACAGGTCAATAACGGCACTGACGGCAAAGCTTTGGAATACTTTACCAATCAAACTTTGTTTGGCCAGGTGTGGGCACTGCTTCAGAAAAGGACTAACATCCTGGCTCTTTGGTCAAAACTAGGCATGATAGTCCGGTATGGTCTCAGTTGCTGCTTTGAGCGCCGGGACGCTTCTTTCGAAGCAGCCAAGCACTTTACAAATGCACTTGATTGATTGATCTAGCTGTAAATGTTCACTTTTATAGTCAAGTGTTTGAATCTTGATAGAGAGTCCCACCCTTCAGTGTCAGGCTGTACCATACTGAGTACACACTTGAAATTTTATCTGGCTCCCCACCATCACACAGGTGCAGGTCACAGGGGGTTTTCTACAATGACCTGTACTGAAAAAA
Organism: Triturus cristatus; assembly: GCF_964204655.1. Classification (NCBI taxonomy): domain Eukaryota; kingdom Metazoa; phylum Chordata; class Amphibia; order Caudata; family Salamandridae; genus Triturus; species Triturus cristatus. The sequence goes on along the minus strand of NC_140592.1, from coordinate 508,027,119 downwards.
TGAAGCAAGTGTTGCTCTGGACAAATACCGGCTGCTGCATTCCCATTCCTTAGAGCTATGGATGGACATCTTCCATGTGAAGTTTAAGTAGCAAGTTAATGCAGGTCCAGTTACCCATCACTCAAAGTATGGACAAGCCCACCTACTGCAAGGCAGATATCCAATTCAAGTTCAAGTGGGATGTATAATAGAAGTCATTAGCTAACCAGGCACCAGGTTGCAGCATTGAACACACACTTAGGTGCAATAGAAGGTGATCCGATGATGCCAACTATAATGATGGGAAACCAATCATGGTTACTTAGGTTTCTCACATGCAACAGAAGTTGAGACGAAGCAGACACAGAGTTGCAGTTTGGTCTTTGCTATTCCCCTTAAACAAACTATCTCCACCCAGGTCTTGTACCTACTGGAGACATGGCTATCACTACAGTAGTAGAATAGGGCTGCAGTCAGCGCACTCCAGTTCTGGGCAGCAGTGACCCCCCCATTAGGACAGAGGAGCATCACCCCCCTGCTGCCAGTGCAGCAAACGTGAAAAATAAAATGGTAATACAATGAATTACTGTTTTATTCTTCACTACTCCCAGCCTGAGCAGTGTTTGGGGGTGGGGCTGCTGCTGACTGGAAGTAGGGGAGGGGTGCTCACTCCACCAGTTTACACTACGCAAGTCGATTTTGCCGACTGTCTTGCGACGGTCAGCCTGATATGCACAGTGTAAACCTCTTCACCTAGCTGTCTCAGACATCTGGGTGGAGAGAGCAGGCACAGGCAGGCCGCTCCAGTCAATCCTGGCTCTGCTCTCATGCCGCTCATCTGCAGCATGAGAGCAGCTTCAGGTTTTGCAGCAGGGGTTTGCCTAAGGCTCCACAAGGTGTCGTCACCGACGGCATGCAAGAAGAAAGAAGAAAATGACATAGGAGAGCGAAACATGGGTAAGTACATTTAAAACATTTTTTCAACTTTTTGGCCCCCACTCACTTTGGCTCTTGGTCCCCTCAACGCCCCTCCAGTGTCACTGCCCCCCACTGACTCTGGGCAGGTCACACAATTCCCAATGCCACTCTCAGTGCACTGTTGGTGGTTTTCAGTACTTACTGCACAGCTCCTCCTCTTTGGAAGGCAGTTGGCTGAGGTCACATTTCTAGGCACCTCTCCGCTTTTGGGACACCTCCCAGACCACTGTACCCTCGGTGACAGGCCCAGACTGGCCGTAGCGGGCACCGGGCATTTCCCCAGTGGGCTGCCAGGTTTGGGGGCCGGGTTTGGGCCCCTGGGGGGCGATTTTGTTACAGGGCCGTTATTCTGCAATATCGGCCGCTGTAACGGAATCGGGCGAAACCGGCCGTGGCAAACAGCTCGGCCGCACCCCCACCCCTCGGGGGTCTGGCTGAGCACTTTGCCAGGGCCGGTTTTTGTTCCCAGTCCGGCCCAGTCGGTGATAGCTCCTCCCCTCAAGCACCAGGACATTCATGTCTGTAAATAACCTAAGAAGGGGGTTAGCTGAAAAATACTCCCTCTCTGGAGCTCAGCCATATTCTGCAGTGCGCTCCCGTGGAGCACCTTGCACTGGTCAGTGAGAAATGGCTGGAAAATGAATCTTGGGATGACATCTTATTTTTGTGCTGGGCTAGCAGATCAGAGCACCTCTCAGTAGTGATTTCCATCGGGTCGTGAGAGTGGGTTTCACTTCACACAAGCTCTGAAGTCATTTTCCATTGTTCAGCAGATCTGCCAGCCAGATGGGTGGGCCTTTGCGTTCCCTGACGAGAGCTTGCTAGAAAGACGAAAAAGGAGACGAACTTTCCTCCCTCACCTGCCTAATACATAAAGACTACCTGCACACAGCACTGGAGAAGAATGGAGCTGAAGGGGGCAGAGACTGTTCTTTTATTTTAAAGGGACCCCTGCCTCCCTCTTCCCTTTCACACAAACCTGATCCACTTGAAATAGCTCTCAAGAATGTTTCAGTGCCTTTCTGTAATTCCCATCCTGTCTGCTTTACATTGCTGGAGGAAAGGAATGGGTGAACGGGAGTGGCAAAATACTTTTTTATCAGGAGCGGCCAGAAAGCCCCTATACCTGTGCAGGTAACATGGAAAGGCCTGTTCCTACATCTAAAATAGGTTGTTGCAACCAACAACCACTCAAAAAGACAGCACTCTACCAGCCCACTGAATAGACTGTCAATCTACCACCCAACAACTCTTTGGGTACTTTTATTACGTAGCAAATTTTTTCAAATGCTACAATAGAAAGCAGTGATCACAATCAGATTTTAGTTCTGCTTGTACGTTTGGTCCTTTCCTAGTTTTTGGGCTTCAAAAGCTGAGTCGGGACAGCAGCACCTACATTAGGGTTGTCTTCTGGCTGCACTTCTTGACAGTGCTTCTCACCTGTGCTTAATTTGTAGAACAGTAAGTGCAGGTGAGAGATCAGAAATGTGTATCCTACTTGGTGTACCTGTTAGGAGTGCAATGTATCCGCTTGTAGTATTCACCCTCGTATTATTCAGTGTTATGGATGTAAGTAGAAGGTAGAAGAAATGTGAACTAATTAGCCTATATTTGCAATATTAACGTGATTCAATGTGAGTTTAACAGATGGTTTAAAGAATTTTAGTGACTGCATATAAAATGATGAACTACACTTATATAGGGCTTATTAGTGAATGTTTATTATGTTTATGATGTAGTTGAATATGTGTATTAATATAGTTTAGTAAAGGTGTCTATTGAAGATGCAATTGAATTATTAAAATGTTAAACATGAATAACATGCTGCCTTTGCTATTTTGAAATCAGGGGAAAGTGACGTCTCTCACTTCCAAGTAGCAGGTGCGCACAATTATCCTTAGACCCGTTAAGGTCTAGTCATATTTAATCTGTTTTATAAAGAAATCCATTTAATCCATTGTGTTTATGTTCATTTCATTTATTATTCTTATTCTTCAAATTGTCACGTTTACTCATTTCTTTAGTAAAGCAACTAAATCTTTTTACATATTCACATGTTCACACTACCCAATGCATTTCGGGTCAATGAAAAAGACCCTTCTTCAGGGGTCTGTAACAGAAAAATAAAGGAAATATAATGAGCAATTCAGTCGTCTAATCATACTCTTTCAGTATTTGACTCTATCTAATATACAAAAATTGTCAATGTATCTCGTTGCGTTATTCCACAGCTATCTAGAATGGGAGAATGGTTTCTATGAGCAATGTAGCGGAACTTCCATGGGTTTTGCGGGGGCACCGTCCTACGCCAATACCTTCATGGCAAAATTTGAACATGATCACATACTGAATAATTCACAATGGAAGGATGGCATCATGATATTCAAACGTTACATAGATGACATCTTTGTAATCTGGAAAGGCACCAAAGATCAACTTATTGAAAACATTCACACACTAAACCAGGTACATGACAGAATCAAGTTCACTTATCAAATTGACTCCAATGAATTGGCATTTTTGGATGTGAAGATAACAATTAGAGACGGCAAAATAACAACCAATGTTCACATAAAGGAAACTGACAGGAACAGTAGTTTACATTTCAACAGCTTTCATCACTACTCATTAAAGACACACCTACCACTATCCCAATTCATTCGATTTAAAAGAATAACATCAGATCCGAATGACTTATCCTCCACCATCGACAATCAGATCATGAAATACTTAAAACGAGGATATCCTGAAAGTATATTACAACACACCAAAAACAAAGTTCAGTCCATGGACAGAGAATTGCTACTTCATCAAAAAGAAAGATTGGAGAAAAAACTTACAGTATGTGTACTTAAATATTCAGCTCAATCAAAACAGATCACCACCATCATGAGAAAACACTGGTCACTCATCACTGAAGAACCTGACTTACAACCCATAGTAGCCAATCACATCACTTTTGCATATAAGAGATCAAAAAATCTAAAAGAATTAATCAAGAAACAATCAAATCAAGATGTTAAGACGATTCACAAAGGCATGAAAAGATGCGAGAACTGTACACATTGCAATAATGTGATAACTGGTCAACAATTCAGACATCCGATGACTGGACAAATGATTCCACTCTTACATTCAAGCACGTGTGACACAAAAGGAGTGACAATTTGAAGAATAAGAATAATAAATGAAATGAACATAAACACAATGGATTAAATGGATTTCTTTATAAAACAGATTAAATATGACTAGACCTTAACGGGTCTAAGGATAATTGTGCGCACCTGCTACTTGGAAGTGAGAGACGTCACTTTCCCCTGATTTCATGTTTCATAAATAGTGTTCCTAGACAAAACACTAAAAGAGGGAGCAGCACACCATAAATAAGACGAAATTACCAGAAAACGTTAATAAGAGTGCCGGATGGATAAATAAACGAATTATTCTAGCCTTTGCTATTTTAGCATAAGTTGTAGGCCTGAGTTCACAGAACATTGAATGTTCTCGTTTTTGAAAGCAATGCTTAGGTTTTAATGCAAATTTGTTTAGTGCTACTTGTTTTTTAGGTCTCGCCTGACCCAGCACATGCGCTGGTCTGGCGAGACTTATTGAGAGGGCTCCAAAAAGTGCTACCAGGCCAGCCTAGAGCTACAGTGCATGTGCGCGGGCGCGCGCGCCGCACCGCGATTACTTTCGGTTTCGCAGCCCCACGGCCGCTTTGATGTTGATCGTGATCACTTTCACTTTCACGGCCGCTGTGCATAGCCAACAGGTCTCGCTTTTGGGACCTTATAAGTATTTAGTTATGCAACTGTTGCATGGCTAAACACTTATAAGGTCCCAAAGGCGAGACCTATTGGCTATGCAAATGCTTGTTCTGCTTTGCATTGCAGATGGACAAGGGTGCAGTTGGTGAACAGTAAGATTATTGTTTCCTTTACATAGCTGAGGTATGAGGGAGTTACAGTTAGCCTGGCGAACATAAGGTGGAAGGAGGTGCGTTCGCACGGGAGAAGGAGAAAAACCAAGGAGGAACTGTTGCAAGGGAGTGTACATGGCAAAGGCTGTGGAAGGAATCGACGTCATGGGAAATCCTGAGGCGGAGTCTACTGTTAAGAAAGTCGAGAAAAGCATGATGGGACTTCTATTGAATGGGATTTTGTGTACATGATGCAATGTAGTGAGCGATAGGAACCCCATTCCATCTTGCCTTTCTGACAGAAAGCACCTGAGTGCTAGCTTGTCTCTTTCTGTTAGTAGCTTTATGTTGCTCTACCAATCTGATTTTAAAGTGACTCCTTAGGAAGACTAACCACTGACACCTTTTGTCCTAAATGCTAAGCAGGGATGCCACTTTAGATTTGGAGTAGGGATAGAACTAAATGCTTTTCTCCAATGAAGTGCAGATACAGGGAAACCTTCACTCTTGCTTTTTAATTACCCGCATAATAAATATATAATCATAGAACTCATTGTCTTTTTGCTACAGCATCGAGTGAATCTTTTCCGAAGATTTGGTTTCCTTTTGTTCCCACTGTACTTTTATGCTGTGATTCATACAAGTCCAACTATTTCTGAATTTGTTATAAATATTGACTAACCTTCAGTTGGTTTTCGCATTGGGTTATTGTGTAGCTACGAATTGGTTACACTGTATACTAAATTGGTTTATGAAATGTTGCTCCCCTTTACACTTGAATGCTGCACAAAATGACCATCAGAGGATCGAAATCAGAGAGTTACTGAGTAAATGGGCCCAGGCCCTTTCACTGGTTTCTAGTGCTTAGAAAGGCGCAGCTCGTGCTTTCGAAGGATGGGGTTGCCAAATACTAAGCCTAAAAATTCTTAATTTCACTTTATGCCTCTTTAATCAGGCACTAGGGTCGGACTAGGCCAGAAAATAGCCCCAGGCACCAAACTAAACATTGCACGTGTTGCTGAATCAGATAGATACAAAAGAAAGTGACCCCATTTGCAAATATGGTCCGTTTTAAGTTTGTGAAAACATGCTGTAAAAGTATTTTGCAAGGCACGGGAGACTGCATGCATTTGATCTTGCTGCAGACAATGTGGCTCTTCGGCTGAACCGGAGCTGCACCCCCTGCCCCGCAGCGCCTTGACACCCTCAGGGGTGAGTAGCGAGCTTTAAACCTCCTGCTTGATGTGAATATAGGGGAAATCAGTAGCAAAATCCTGCCCACCTGACCATAAAACATAGCCAAAAAAAAGGCCCACACACTGACCTATCATACGAGCCCTTCGGTCACTGTTCGACCCAGCCAGACACTCCCTCCCACTTTATCATGCTCATTTAGGTTCTTTTTCACCTTCGCATTCTTGCTCTGTCACTGTTTTTCTCTCTGTTTCTTCCTCCTTCTTTCTTCATTTCGTGTTTTTCTCTCTTTCTGTGGGTCAAAGTCTGATGAGGAAAAATAAGTGTTTGTCCCCAAAAAATGAGTGCCGTGGTGGCCCATCTGCAACCACTGTCTCAAATTAAGCACTGCTTCTCCCTCAGCTTGCTCACTGAATGAACCTGGCTCCATTACAGTGCCACTACATCTCCTACAGCAAGGCCACCAAAACTGCGAACAGAAATGGAGCCACTGGAATGGTACTTACTTGGTCTATTCAGACAGAATTTCATTCTGAGGAAAACAAATATACCCTATGGGTTCCATAGAGCCGGGTTAAGGAGAGGAATTCATACAGAGGTAAGGCTAGCTACCAGTTCTGGGGAAGGGGTGGTGTTTCTTCTGAAATAAAAGGTTAGAAAGGGATAAACGAAGATATTTCTAGACGAGGTTGATCCTTCATGAGGAACTGTAACAATGCAGGCGAGAAGGTAATGTATCTGATTTTTGTAAACACCCTACACTAAATGGGTCAAAGTTTTTCTTTAAAATGGAAAGTAGGTATGATGAATATTCTAGCGGGAGGGTTTCATAGCCCAGTACCATTTACTACATTTTTCTGTAAAATCTTATAAACGATTAGTTTACTACATATAATTTCAATCACAGTTTATCCCCAAAAATATGTTTTTTATTGACTCGAATACTTCGTGGGACAATGTTTTAGTAAATCTAGTCATTCGTACTAAAGCGTTTTAGCAAAGACTCTAAAGAACATTCATATGCTCTGTATGTGTCTCGTTAAAGTATTTAACATTCTTTTTTGGTTTTGCAAAGTTCGTATAGTTAGCATTGCTTACTTTCTTAGTCTTCTCTAAAATAGATGATTTGTGTACTCTCAAAGCATACAGGGCTCGCTGTGCTAAGCTTTTTACTGGTATCAAACTCTTCGATCCGCTAAATCAGAGGGTTTGCAACCAGTAATAAGCGTTTTGTACTAAACCAATATTGCGATTCGGAAACTTTTTTTCTGAAACGCCAAATTGGTTTGGAAATGTTCCCTGGTTCACATTTTGGAAGGGTCATGTTTGGAGGTGTAACTTCCAAACTGCAAAATCGGTTATCTATGTATCAGTGGTTTGCAATCAGAATCCAGTTCGCAACAATTGACCAGTTACAAACTCCCAAGTTGGGGTGAAAGCTGATTGGCAAAGTTGAAGGAGTCCCCTTTGGAGCCCTTCCCTCCGGGAATCATGGTGGCATCTTCAGGGGGTAGTAGGAAGTGGTCCACGAGACCACTGCCTCCTGACTAAAGTATTTCAGAATGGAAAAAGTTTTTTGTTTGTTTTGAAAGCAGTTCTGTTTCCTTAAAGAAACTTGAACTGTTTAAAAATTCTGAAATACTCATTCAGGGATGGTTGTCTGCTGTCCTTTAGAAGCCGCCATCTGTTTGAAAGTGGGCAGTTGGTAGGAGCCACAATTTGCATGTGCCTAATTAATAATGAGCAAGCCTTTCTGGGCCAGATGTACGACCCTACCAATTTGTGACTCGCAATTTGCGACTTGCAAATTGGAATGTACAACAGTGTCTCAGACACTGTTTGCGATTCCTAATGGGGTCGCAAATTGCATGCCTTGTTAATATTCATGAGGCAAGTCCAATTTGTGACCCCATTAGGAATGGCTAGGACTCCCAGGGATGGTGGCCTGCTGGGGTCAGCAGACCATGTCCGTGACTGCTTTTTTAAATAAGAAGTATTATAAATGGGGTGACCCGTTGGACCGCTGGACCCGGGTAAACAATGGTACATAAATAAACGGTCACAGCGGAAAATTGATTATAAATTTACGTATGTAGAACCAAATTCAAATACATTAAATAATTCAAAAGTCACTGAAAAGACAGATGATTTCTTGTGATTTAATTTGCATCACAGAATCGAAATTAATCAAGACATAAGAATATGCGATTAATCAAAATTGATACACATTGGTGCTCAGAGTAAAAAGGAAGGGACGGGGTGGGGTTTGTGAGGGATCCAGGAGAAATGAGTGATGGTGTAAAGAAATGGAAAGGTAATGTGGTTCAGATACATCCAAGTTTCTTAGATCCAATCCGGCCTTTTACTTGGCAAACCAATAAAGTAACAAAACATAACATCATAGGTACAGATAAACATGTCACTGAAACTTGGATGTATCTGAACCACATTACCTTTCCGTTTCTTTACACCATCACTCATTTCTCCTGGATCACTCACAAACCCCACCCCGTCCCTTCCTTTTCTCTCTGAGCACCAATGTGTATCAATTTTGATTAATCACATATTCTTATGTCTTGATTAATTTAGATTCTGTGATGCAAATGATATCACAAGAAATCATCTGTCCATGCTTTTTTAAATAAAGCAGTTTTTTTTTTTTTTTTTTAAATGAAACCCGTATTCGTTACAGGAAAACGGGATGCATTTAAAAAAGAAAAATGAAACATTTCTATTTCATTTTGTAAAGGCAGGCAGTGGTCCCTGGGACCACTGCCTTCTCTTAAAAAATATTTTCGCATCCATTCACAAAGGAGAAGAGGTCCCCTGTGGATCCCTTCCCGTTTGCTAGTGGCTTACCACCTACTTGAAGTAGCTGGTAAACTGCAAGTGTTTTGCGGCCGTATATGCGGTCGCAAAACAATAATACATTCCATTGTGACTTGCTATTAGGAAAGGACGCCCCTTCCTAATAGCGAGAGTCCCAAATGCACGTCACCGACTCGCAAAATTGCATTTGTACATGCCAGGACCCTTTTTTGCGGTTGCAAATGGGCCGATTTCCAGTTTGCGACCGCAAAAAAACAGTTGTACATCTGGCCCTCCGTGATTCCTCTCAAATTCCTTAAATTGCGAACTAACCTAGTACATTAATATATTTGCAGCATTTAATAAAAAAAACATTTGTTCTGTATTGTTGGTAAAGGTGTTTGTATTGCACATCTCTTTTATTTGAGACAATAACTATATTTTATTTTGGACAATCTGCATATACTGAATTTTCACTTGGATATTTGTCAATGTATAGAACTGATTGAAATTCAAGTTATTATAGGCACTGGTAAATTGAGCCCCTGAAAACAGCATTTGCTATGGTAAGCTATTTTTGAAGACTTTTTCTAAGGGTTTATCAGTTAAACATATGTGATTGTTTTAGGCAACCGTCTCTAAAGCTAAAGCTTATTGTTAAGACAAAAACATCTTGTTCATTGAGACACAAAGTTGGCCTCTGGTATCTCAAGAGTGTTTTCCTCTTTTTGTCAACAGCACTGTACTTCCTGTCTCTTTATCTCACTCTTGACCATTCATCATCACCCCTGCTTTCTTCTTTTGCTACTGTTTTGCTTTCCAGTGCTCATCACCAGCAAACACCAGCTACAATTAAGCAATGCCTCCAGCATCCCATCGACCAACACTTGAATTCCCTACAACCAGAAGGGCCAACCAGCTGTTGTTTTTCATAATTAGGGGTTTGTTTCGTTTTCTAAGATCAAAGCGGACACGTTTGTGTGTGATTTACACTTACATTACCATGTGCATCTTTCATCCGTCTAATATTCTGGATTTAGTTTAGGATCAAGTTTCAAATGTGGTTTAACCCATTTGTTCCCTACACTTTGGAAACACATTTCTGTCAGACCATTAGCTGGTAAAGGGGCATGAAAATCGTTGGCCTCCATCCCTCTCATCCACTCATTCCAATACCACAATCCTCAATAAATCCAAGCCTCAAATGGTACACCATCTGCTCTCTTGCTATCCTTAGACATTCATAGGTACTGAGCTAGCTTCAGCCCCGACCTTCTGATGAGAGCCTCTTTCATTCGCTCATAACTCATTTGCTTAAGAACAGGCATCCTTCCAATGGTTGCTGCTCCCTCAATGGTCAGCGACTCATGAGTGACTGCTTTGGACTCATCATTCAAAGCCTGAGCTTCACAAGCAATCTCAAAACTCCCAAACCATTCTCCGATATCTTCAGCCTTCACATACAGATACACAAGTTCTTTTGGATCTTTTATAGAAATGACTGAAGAGCTGAAAATAGAAACACTTTTCCCAGATGTAGGTCTCTCAGCTGCCACCTGGAGCTTTTTTTTCTTCTTTTTCTCTAATGCTCTTCTCATTCTTAGAGTCTTTCCCGCCTCCTTTCCTCTTGTTCCTGGCCTCCTAGTCTCTGCTTCTCCATCTAATTCTCCTTGGTCTTCTACTCTTCCTCAGCCTTATTTCTCTAGAGAGCCAACTGCAAGTCCAGAGTTTCAGACAACCTTAATCCTCTCAAAAGAATCATTAATTGAGCTGATGACAATGGTACCCTGGAAATCGGTGGTAGTGATTATCCTGGGGAATGAGTGAAAGGGAATTGTTGGATAAGCACTGGGTATATCTGGGGAAAACCTGTGCTAAGGGTCTAAGAAAGCCTGGTGCTATAGCCTCCTTAGGTTCCTATCATGGTACCCTCCCAATAGTCCATCACAGCTTCTTCCATTTAACTAATTGGCACCTAATGTAACTCTACCTTGTCCTTTCTTCTGGTAACCTTCCATCTTCTACCCAGATCCCTCAACTGCTCTAGCGACAGGGTGTCAGGCTCAACTCCTACCAGAATTTGTATTTAACATCATGTTGTGACGGTAAATGTGAAACTTATTACTTTGTTGATTCAACTTGAAGCTTGTCTTTGTGGGATCTCACACCACTTGCAATCAATTTTCAGTCACCTTTTTGGGGAGGCTACGGGGTTATTGTGCCTCAGCTGTGGGGGATGGGGTTGTTTGTCTCTAATGCCCCAGTTCCTTCCTTTGATGGCTCTGCATACTGAGCCAAGTACAGCACTTGACTCTCAGTGGTAGTAATGGCAAGCAGTCATAGGCTTCTCAGGGAGGTTATTGTGGGGGGTACCACAAGCTCAACTCTCAATGAACAGCCAGCAGTGTAATAACTCAATTATCTGGCCCAATGATTATCTTTAGAAAAGAGAAGTACTTTAATACACTTTAAAATGTAATACATCATGCTACAATACTCAGGTACTAAGAGACTCTCGCACACTGCCACTGCCTTGCAGGTGAGGACCTCCCCACCATTTGCTACACCCTCCCTCCAGCTCCCTCATTCTTGTCCTAGCATTGGGGTAATATTGGTGTGAGTCTAATTCACAGGTACAGTTCTACTTGCCTCTTAGGCAGAGTTGTGCACTCAGTCTCTCAGTCTTAGATCTCTCCACCAGACCTCTTTGGGCATCCTCATAGCTCATTTGGGTCTTCCTCTTGATGTTGGATGACCCTCCGGCCAAGGGTCACAGCCCACTGCTCCAAGCCTGGGAGCACATGCAGAGCCTTGCAGCGGAGCCCAGAGGCTGGGCAGGCACAAATGTGGCTGTCTTCAGATTGGCAACCCTGTTCCAAGCCCACTGCAAGTCAGCTGGTGCGTAGTGACTGGGAACTTCAGTTAGGCAGATCTCCCAGGGGTCGAGATGGGAATGTAGCCTCCGCTTTGGTTTCTGGTTCAGATGGTAACAGTTGGACCGCTTGTAGACGCTCACAGCTGGCCTGTAACGGCAAAGTCAAATTGGGTGCTCTTCTGGTCCGCCCCTCGGGCAGCTGAAAATCTACCTTTACATGCAATGGAAAAGTGCCTAGAGGCAGCAGTTTCACATACAGCGGTCTAGTCCACTCGGGCACATTTGGGCAATTGCTGGTGGTAACCACCCTAAGTCCTTTCAAGCACACTTAAGCAAATGCAACGGACTTGGCAACAGTCAATTCTTCAATGGCACAGGTCTCTTGGGCACACTTTTGCAAGTGCCGCCGGCTGCGATAATACCAGTCTGTTCAGACACACTTTGGTCAAGGGCCACAGGCAGGTTTTGTTGAGGTGATTCACTTATGCACACTTTGCCAGTGCCACAGATCCATCTTCATCTCAGGTGACAGGAGGACATCAGTCACATTACTGTGCATCTGTGGTGACTGGACCCTCAGCCCTGAGGTCAGCCAATCTTGTCCATGTTAGCAATCTGCTTCTTCTGAGGGGTTGGTTTTTGCTGCCCTCTTTTTTTCAACAAGTCACCTCCAAGAGAGGCTAGACTGGGAAGACAATTCTTCCTTGCAATCATACTCCAGGTGCTATACCCTCAACTCTGGGAAACATGCTTTCTTGCAGACACCAGTCCTTGTTGTGCAGTAGTTCTCTGGGTATTCTGCATAGCTCCCCCCGCCACCTTGGTCAGAGACAACATGGAACTGGAAAAACAAGATGGTCAGGAGTTCACATTTTTATAGAGGTTTTGCTGACATATGTGTATTCTCTGTCTACACTTTCTCAACCTGTTTGGGTCAGTTCTCCTTTTTCAAAAAAAATTATTTTATTTATAGAAACTTACACATACCATACAGGAAACAAGATGATACATTTGATAGCAGACAAAGGGTTTGTCCTAGCGAGAGGGTCCTCACAGCAGGGCTGTCTCCAGGCTGCGGCTCCCACAGCTAAGGCACACAGAGGTATGGGCATTTTCCACCTTACTATCAACAGCCTCACTGGCAGTGGCCAGGAAGAGAGACAATAGTCTGGCCTCTTCTAAAGGACCTGTCACAGGCTGAACAAAAGAGACTACAGTTCCACCCTACGCCAAATGGCTGTACCTCAGGAAAGCTAACAAACAATACTTTACAACGTAATGACCTATTGAATTACTATGGGGAAGCCTACCTCCTCTAATGAACTTCAATGTCTTGGTTCCCTCAGTTCAGTCCCAGGAATGTCATAAAAGCATTTCCATTGTCTCGGAAAGTAACCTTGCCTTCATCTTGGGCACATAAACAGACCAGAGACTTCTAAAATGAAACCAACAGGCCTCCTTCCTTCTGGTTCATTCAGACAGACATGATGCATGTACTTTGTGGACTACAAACAATCTTACATTTGGATGTTAGAACAAGTTCTCGGCCTACTGTGTAGCAGTGGAACTTTACATGAGCGGGCCAGAAGGCCACCACTCTCATGATGCACATAAAAAGGTCGGATCACATCAGTTCAGTTGAAGTACTGGGTATTTTAGACCCAGCGGTGCAGGGGCACACACCCTATGACTTCTGGGTTTCACCCTGTTCCGGACCTACAGAAACACAGAGTCTTCTGGGTGAAGTCAAAGAATCGTTTATTGGCTGCAGACCAATGACAGGTATCCTAGAAGTACAACAGCGTGTATGTTCTCAGGAGACTGCTGAAAATCATAGGAACGGACTTCATCTTAAATACGCTTTTCCTTGCCTCAAGCATACATTCCTAGGTTTTATGATACGGCAATATACAAGTGTACATTACAAAGAAAAGGCAGAGTCATGATGACCATCCCACATTCCAGTTCGGCCAGCCCACAATGATTTATACAGTAAGGTTCAGATCCCACGTTTGATGTAAACAGACCCCCCAATAAACATGAGCATCTCCTGTTTTGGGAAACAAGTCATAAAGCAGGAACAAGCAGGTGTGGAAGAGATTAGCCGGAGGATTGTATAGAATGAAAGGGTTTTATGACGGGTCAAGCCCTGATGCTAATCACAGGTGAACGGAGGAAGGGGAGCTCGTGAGACCGGTTTGACCCAGGGCAGCAGAGCCAGCTGCCCAGGTCACAGAGAAGTCAGAGGGAAAGCCCATGTACTGTAAGGCCCGTATTTACTCCATTATAGCCTATGTGAGGGCAATGACAAGATGGCCACTGCTTCCAAAATGGAACCCGCGTAGTGGAGCAGAATAACGTGTACACAGTGCATTCATAGCTAGAACGGTATATAAAGCACTCGTACATGCCGCATTTACCATTTGCGGTTCGCTAATACCAAGATAGACAGGGGTAGGGCCCTGTCCCCTACGCGGTCCCGAATATTAAAGTACGACAGACCCTCCTTTTGCCCTTACATAGGCAATTACTATACTCATCTTAATCCGAGTCTAGGTCAATGTTCACGAAGTCATGGAGATGTTGCTGTAGCATCATCCTATTACTTAGCTCGTCTCTTGATACAGGTTTCCTTACACATAAGGTAGCACAGAGGCCACATATCGCAGGAGCACACTGTATGCACAGACAGAACAGGAACAGAATGGCTAAGATCATTCCAATGACCATCAGAACTTTCCAACCCCAGGCAGATATCAATTCCCAGAACCACCCCACCAGTGACCAATCTCCCTTATCCACGTGTATGGCTTCAGATATTTTATGGAGTTTGGAGATGGCTTGATACACTGTTGGAGCATTATCTGGTATGAAAATGCAGCAACTGGATTGGATGACCTTGCATACCCCACCGCGGTCTGCAAGAATAACGTCTAGAACCATGCGGTTCTGCAGAGTCATAAGGCGATCCGCTTGGAGCTCAGCTGTCAGATTACTAAGGGCACCAGCCGTTACATTGACAGTGGATTCAACCACACGTGTCAGCTGTCTCAGGTTCCTACTATTGACCATAGGTCCCCAAAACGGCAGGAAACCCAAGAAGAAGTCTCCTGCCTCCTGACCGGCAGTATCTTCCTTACTAATCACACCTCTCACAACTCTGGTCTTGTGATAGTCAGAGGCAGCAGTAAATGTCGGCGGTAGCAAGTTCGCAATATAACATGTGCCCGAGAAATCAGGGGGCAGCCATGTATATGCTCGGTCATGACAGATGAAATATGTGCCCTTGGCAGCTAGAAACGCAGGGGAAAACTGTGACGGGAAGGTGTACGTTTCAGTACAGTCACTTCTTCCCAGTTGAGCTCTAGGATTCTGACCATTACCCTGTAAGCAGAACCGACCCATGTGGGGTACGACCCAGATTGGAGATGAGATTTTTCGCTGTCTTTCACCCAGACTAATACTATACCCCGTCGCGTTCCATCCTACATAAGGTCTCAGCTCTTCTTTGGGAATGGATGAGTATGCATCAATATCTCTACTCATATCGGCAACTCCTTTCATCAAAGCCTTATTATTGGTGATAGGTCTGATGGAACGCGGTTGGCGAGGGGAGTATGTATCTAGGGCATAGAGAAACATGGTTTGGAATGCCCATGACGATCCATTGTAACTGTACGGTAGCACCAGGTAGGGAATACCTTTGTTAATGGTATGTGGCATTAACCCACACACCCAGCAATTGGTCGTATTCATTACTAGTTGGTGCTGGTGCAAGAGTTGGATGAACGAGTTATTTACAAACTCTGATCGTCTGGTCTGTTCGTGCTCAGGCAAAGGGTGAAAAGAGTGAGAGGAGGCAGTAGAAAGAGATATAGGCTGTTGAGTGGGTGCAATGGGCTTTTGAGCGGAGAAAAACACAAATCCTACAATAAACATTATGATACTACACAGTGTAAAAAGGCACAAAAAGACAAAACATTTACTTTTCACAATTCTACACATCCTTGCGTTAGAGTTCATTTCCTCAATCGGTCTCTCCATCTTAAAAAACTCCATCCTCTACTCGGGCCGCTCGCGGTGGATGAGTTTCTTCTGCTAAAGAGTACGCCTGTCAGTCCAGGGAAACGCCCTAGACCAACCAGAACCGTCGACCTAGCGTCTTCGGCCTGTACCCCAAAGTCTTGGCACCGCGACCCTGCGGCAGAACCCGGATGGTGGTTCGAAAAACAAAAATCAAGAAAGTCCTTCAGATGGGAGAGCAAAAAATGTTAAAAAGGAAATAGTGAGGAAATCTTTATTTGTCCATGGGCCTAGGTCTCAAATTATAGCGGAGACGGCCAGGTGCTGTTTGGTCTTGAAACAAAAGTTCAGGCTCAGTGGTGTCCAATCGATTTGATGGTGGCACAGCTTCCTGCAGAATATTGTCACTCTCTTGGTCTGAAACTGTGCCTCTTAAGCATGCGTCACTGAATGGTACAAAGCGAGGTACAATGTCTGTCTCTGAGTCGGCGATACCCTCCTTGACCCACTGGTCATATGGCAGAGGCAAGGGGACTATTTTGCAGTGGGTACCATGAATCCAGTGCTTCTTCCCTTTCACTCGCACTGCTGATCTTGTTGAAAGAAGAACAAGATGAGGGCCGATCCAGCGAGGCTCGTCGTTGCTCTTGCGCTGGAAATTCCGGACCAGGACCCACGAGCCAGGGTTGATAGGGTGTCCAGGAGGTTCAGAGGCTTGGGGAAGAGTATCATGTACCTGTTGGTGCAAAACACGCAGTTTAACCGTCAAATCATACAGGTAATCGAGCAGTACTGGATGCTCAATCTCACTGAACTTCGTAGGTCTCGGTACACCCCATACGTTGGCGGGACGGCCAAAAACGACCTCGTAAGGACTAAGTCCCACTCGTGAGTGTATGGTCATTCTAGTGGACAGGAGTGCTAAGGGCAGAGCGTCAGGCCATTTAAGACCGGTGCTCGCCTGGATTTTAGCCAGCTTGAGCTTTAAGGCTCCATTGTAGCGTTCTACTAATCCAGCTGATTGGGGGTGATTTGCAGCGTGGAACTTCTGCTTTATCCCTAGCCCTTCACATACATTCTTCATCACCTTACCCACAAACTCACTTCCATTATCACACCACACCATTCTTGGTATCCCAAACCTAGGGAAAAACTCTTTCACAAGGGCTTTGGCTGTGGATAGGGCAGTGTTATCTTTCAGAGGATAAGCCTCAATCCATTTTGAGAAAGCACAAACAACCACCAGTACATATTTCAGGTTGTTGCATCTTTCCATGTGAATAAAGTCCAGCTGCAAAACTTCGAATGGACATGATGGGGGTGCAAAGTGACCAGCCGGAGTTGGGGTTCCCCTACCAGGGTTGTACTTCAAGCATACTATGCAATTCTTGACCACGTTCTCTGCACACTTGGGAATCCCAGCATTCTGCCATACTGGAGCCAACAACTTGCATATACCTTTCGTACTGATATGTGCCATTCCATGTGCCATAGTAACCACTGGAAGCACATATGCATCAGGCAACAACCATCGCCTATGTTCTGTCAGATCAATCCAACAACCATCCTCATCCAACTTACCCATACTTTCTCTCCACTTGCTTAACTCTTCCTCTGTGGCTTCAGCCTGAAGCGACTTCACACTCTCTATTGTGTTCTCACACATTCCAACATCATTAACCCATCTTGCAGGACCTGCAACATACATTCTAGTCTTCACATTCTGTGCTGTTTCTCTCGCGGTCTCATCAGCAAACGCATTCCCACGTCCAACATCATCTGTGACTTTCCTGTGCGCACTGCATTTCATGATCGCAACTTGCAACGGTAGGGTCAGTGACTCAAGGAGATCATTTACCAACTTGCCATTCTGAATTTTAGCTCCATGTGACGTCAGGAACCCACGCTCTTTCCACAAACGCCCAAAATTATGAGCCACGCCAAAGGCGTAGTGGCTATCTGTGTATATGTTCACTCTCATTCCTTCAGACAACACACATGCTCTCGTGAGGGCGATTAATTCTGCTGCTTGGGCCGAATTATGTGGCACTCGTGCAGTTTCCACGACCGTGTGCAAAGTCGTGATAGCATAGGCAGCAGTCGTGTCACCATTAGGGAGCTTGAAACAGGACCCATCTACCCATAAAGATCCATCACACTCAGTCAGGGGAGTATCTTTTAGATCCACTCTCCCTTTCGTCTCTTCTTCTGTTCTGAACAGACAGTCATGTTGCTCAATCTCATCTGAGTCTGCTGGAATTGGCAACAATGTGGCTGGATTCAGCGTATTACATCTCTTTATGTGTATGTGATTAGCTAACAGTGTAAGTTCATAACCTGATAGCCGCGCACTAGTCAAATGTTGTGTCTTGGTCCTATTTAATAATGTGTCTACAGCGTGTGGAACCATGACAATCAATGTGTTGTCCATTACCAAACCAGCAGATTGTCGGATAGACATCGCTGCAGCAGCTGTCGCTCTCAGACAGCTTGGCAATGCCCTCGCTACAGGGTCCAAGGTGGATGAAAAATATGCGCATGGGCGCGGTCTGTCACCAAAAGGCTGTGTTAACACTGACAACGCACATCCATCTTTCTCGTGAACATACAATGTAAAAGGCTTACTGTAGTCGGGGGTACCCAACACAGGTGCTGAACATAATGCATTACGCAATTCCACAAAACTTTTCTGGCACTCTTCAGACCATGGGATAGGATTCGGTGTGTCTTTGCATGTTAAGGCTAACAAAGGTTTTGCCAATAAAGAAAAACTAGGGATCCAATGCCTACAGTATGAAGTGATGCCCAAGAAAGCACGTACTTCTCTCTGTGTTTTTGGCACACTCAACTGTGCAATGGCTTGAATTCTTTCTGGGGTCAGTTTCCTTCCCTCCTTCGATAAGAGATGACCTAAGTAGGTCACTTCTTGTCGACAATATTGCAGCTTAGAGAGAGACACTTTGTGATGGAAAGCGGATAAATGGCGCAACAGTGACAATGTGGCTTCTTTACAGATCTCCTCAGTATCCGCGGCGATCAGTAAATCGTCCACGTACTGAATCAGGATAGCGCCACTAGGTAAAACAAGTGCATCAAGCTGCGCCTTCAAAGCCTGACTGTATATGGATGGACTCTCACAGTAGCCCTGGGGAGCGCGTTTGAAGCGGAAGCTTCGGCCTCCCAGACTAAACCCAAAAATATCTCTACTCTCTTCTGCAATTGGGATACTAAAGAAAGCATTCTTTAAATCGATCACCAAAAACCATGCAGCAGAGGCTGGAATCATCGTTAACAAGGCAGTTATATCGGGGACAACTGGAAACTGTGGTACAACAATCTTATTAACCTCTCTAAGATCAATCACAAATCTGTAAACAGGTGGCTGTGAAGGATCCGTTCGTTTTAAGACAGGTAAAATCGGACTATTGCAAACGTTGCCTCTTGTCTCTTCAATCACACCCTTATGAATCAAGTCGCTGACAATGTCTAACAATGCTTTCTGCCCTTCATTAGAGATCTTGTACTGGGGAATACGTGGCAGTCTGACATTAGCCTTTAAAGTCACCACGTATGGCGGTATCTCCAAAAGGCCCACATCATTGGGACCAGTAGCCCAAAGGGCATCCGGAAGGGATGACAATTCAGGCGGCATTATGTTTTTAGACAAGTACATTGGGGAAATCACTTTCTTGCCTAATGTAAGTTGTACTCCTGAAGGAGAACAATACAGTGTAGCGTGTAATCTTTTCAACAAATCTAATCCCAGCAAATTCTCACCACAACCCGTTGTCAGGATCAGGGGTGCTTTCAGCTCGCAAGGTCCAACAGAAAGTGACATGGGACTAGAAATCGGGTTCCTAACTGGGGCGCCAGAAAAACCTACTGAAACATTTATCTCGCCAGACAAAGGTGCGCCAGGGAGTTTTGAATGCATGATTGAACTCTTTGCAGCACCAGTGTCTAGCAGAAAAGGCTCCGTTACATTTGCTGTCGTCACCTCAACATACGGTCCACTCTGATCCACTGGCACTGAAACAACTCCCTCTCTCTGTCTACGGCTGTCCTAGTAACCATTACTTTCTGCATCACCGTCCTCTGCATAATAATCATTATTATAATACTGGGCCGTATTACTAATCGCGTTAACTTGCTGATCAAAGCTATTGATGGCACTTTGAGGCGGCAGAGGACGCGCGTTCTGGGGAGCATTTCCACGCCCTCTGCCTCTAGGAGCTTGCTGACCACCCCTACCTCTTGCGCCATACATATTACCGTTCCGCTGCATTAATTTAGGGCAACTATATTTAAAATGACCTTCCTCTTTGCAGAATGAAAATTGGTTGGGACCTACAGGGACACGTGGTTGATAATACCCATTCATTTGCTGGTTGTTCTGAAACTGTTGGGGTTGGTGATAGACACCTTGTGGTTGTCTATAATTATTCTGACCTCCACGTGGCGGATAGGCCTGCTGTAGAAGGACCTTTGTCTTTAATTCCTTCGTTTTCTTTTCTGTTCTATCTTTCTCGTCCTTATCTCTATTTTCATAATACTGTGCAGTAGCCAGTATTTGCGCTGAAGAAGAAACAGCCCAGGAACTCTCTGAATCTTTTAACTTTTTACACAGGTCAGGAAGTAGATTCTGCACAAACTTATCCACAAATAACCGTTGGCCACCCTCAGTACTCATATCCTGCCCACTGTGGTCAATAAACGTTTCTTCAAACCTAGTAAAGAAGTCTGACACTGTCTCATCTTTCTTCTGCTTGCATGCAGATAACTTGTCCCAATTTACGCGCATCGCAGGCATTATTGTCTTCATATACGTGATGATTCTACCAGGCAGTTCAGCTACTAAAGGTTCTGGTTTCGCACCACCAGTCTGTCTAGCATCAGCAGCAACAATGTTGGCCCATGTATCCCCTAGTTCTGCATTGTGATCTACATTACGAATTGATCCCCATAGAGGCTGTGGAACAACATTGCCAAACAACATGTCTATATCGGCCAGATTCATAATACATGACCCTGCCGTCTGTGACAACTCTTTATAATAACCTGCTGGGTTCTTACGGGGATCAGGTAAGGACTGCTTAAGCGCTAACACCTCAGAGCGCTTCCATGGAACATGCACCCAAACACGCTGGAAATGCGCTGCCACAGCGGGATTACCACCGACAGCTGCAACCGCTTCCTTCCATACCGGGGGAACTTCTCTCATGGGGTATTGTCGCGCTTTTGCCTTTTTCCCCACAAGGACATCTTGCTCAAACAATGATTGTTGGCAATCGTCATTCCTAAGTGACAATACAACCGCAACTGCTTTATCTACTTCGCGGTCCACAATTATACCAGTTCCAAAATCGAACCTCACTCTACACAACTCCTGCGGGTTCGGATTTTTACCACTATCCTCCAATTCTTCACAGAGAATTTCGCACATTTTCTCGAACACATATCTCTGTTTAGGGGCATCCCATTGATGGAAAGTGTTGACAACTGACTCCACATCATAAAGTGAAGGAAAAACGATCCATCTACGCGCCATGTGATCTATTACCTTTTTCTCATCGGGGTTAGGCAATTGGCTGCGCAACTGCTTACGCTGTACACCAGGAGTTGCACCAGATGACCCAAAGAGAGGAGACATTAATGTAGTAACCACATTAGCTAAACGCTGTCGCGCTGAAGGAGAAGCTGAGGCGAGAACGGGGGGAAAAACAGAGGGAAGAAAAGAGGATGTAGAGACAGGTACTGGAGTGGTGGAAGGAAGAGTGTTAGGGGAGGCAGTTACTGGATTAGGCAAAGTCGCAGGAAGTGCGGGGGCAGTTGGAAGCACAACTGGCGGCGCTTGAGAGGGCTGCGCTACAGGAATAGGAACTGGCTGCAAAGCAACTGGCGGTTGCGGCAAGGCTTGCAGTATATGCACTGGAGGCGGCATATTTACAAGCTGGGGAGGCGCCGTGGCAGTTTGAGCATACGGGGGTGGCGAACTCAACAAATGTGACATCAAGGGATCATTCTCCTTTTCTTCTGACTCATCCTGCTTAGAATGTGGCAAAGCTGGGTAACATTTGTCAATCCCTAACTTACGCTGCCTGTGCAATTGCTCATTCATTTGCTCCTCTTCATTGTCTTTAAATTGTACAGCTGCTTGCATTACTGACATACCTCTCTCTCTCTTATTCTTTTTCGCTAACTTAATTTCTTTCTGTTTGGCTTCCTTTCGCCATAAGCGGAAAGAGTCAAACATCGCCGGCCGGGCTTTCTTCTTAAACAATTTAATTTCCAGATTATCTAAAATATCGGTATCAAAACTACCATTTTGGGGCCATTTTAAAACACCATCTTTCCTGGTGTAGTGGATCCACACTTCGTTATATGCAATGGGGCCTACGCCATGTTTCACATAGAGCTCATAAGTTGGAGTTCCAACCGGAGGAACCGGACATGATTCCTCTAGCTGGAAATCTTTTCCACAACCCAAACAGAATAATCTACCAAATAGTCCAGAACCAGGCATCTTCGCTCACTAGTCTAGATCCAAACGTCAAAGGATTATCGATTACGATATTCTCGTGAATACACGAGTCCTCTGGTTTTGGCGTTTGCAAACTCCAAAGTACCAATTCAAATGATCCCGAAGGATACCAAAACAAATGGGAGACGCTCCACTTATACTTAACTGAATATTGCTGATCGATGGCGTCACCAGAAGACTCTCTCGATTGTTTCGCTCTCTCAAATTCGTCAAGGGTCCAAAACAGGTCGATTAATCAGGGCAGCAGTCCTTCGTAGCCGTCGGGACGCGGAGAACCTCGCAGAAAAGACTTTCGGACCACGTCGACATGCAGGGGTCGATGAAGTGGCGGCCTTCCTCCGGAATTTCCACACGAAGCTCCTCACGAACCTCTGGCTTGGACTGGTACCGCTGAAATCATCCCGAGTTGGGCGCCAAACTGAAGTACTGGGTATTTTAGACCCAGCGGTGCAGGGGCACACACCCTATGACTTCTGGGTTTCACCCTGTTCCGGACCTACAGAAACACAGAGTCTTCTGGGTGAAGTCAAAGAATCGTTTATTGGCTGCAGACCAATGACAGGTATCCTAGAAGTACAACAGCGTGTATGTTCTCAGGAGACTGCTGAAAATCATAGGAACGGACTTCATCTTAAATACGCTTTTCCTTGCCTCAAGCATACATTCCTAGGTTTTATGATACGGCAATATACAAGTGTACATTACAAAGAAAAGGCAGAGTCATGATGACCATCCCACATTCCAGTTCGGCCAGCCCACAATGATTTATACAGTAAGGTTCAGATCCCACGTTTGATGTAAACAGACCCCCCAATAAACATGAGCATCTCCTGTTTTGGGAAACAAGTCATAAAGCAGGAACAAGCAGGTGTGGAAGAGATTAGCCGGAGGATTGTATAGAATGAAAGGGTTTTATGACGGGTCAAGCCCTGATGCTAATCACAGGTGAACGGAGGAAGGGGAGCTCGTGAGACCGGTTTGACCCAGGGCAGCAGAGCCAGCTGCCCAGGTCACAGAGAAGTCAGAGGGAAAGCCCATGTACTGTAAGGCCCGTATTTACTCCATTATAGCCTATGTGAGGGCAATGACAAGATGGCCACTGCTTCCAAAATGGAACCCGCGTAGTGGAGCAGAATAACGTGTACACAGTGCATTCATAGCTAGAACGGTATATAAAGCACTCGTACATGCCGCATTTACCATTTGCGGTTCGCTAATACCAAGATAGACAGGGGTAGGGCCCTGTCCCCTACGCGGTCCCGAATATTAAAGTACGACACAGTTCAGTTCAGAAAGCTTTTATTCGGTTTGCATAAAACAACCATATAAGCTGGACAATTACATTCAACATTTATAAAATCCTCTACGTGTATAATTATTACAAATATGATATTGGCAATATCCCTTCAACTCTACAGTTATTAAAATACATGTTCATAATAAAACATCAAAGTGCATTGTGCTAAACAGTGCCAGAGTCCAGATATACAAGAACTAATTTGTATAACTATTACAATACATAAGGCTGTGCAAATTCGCTATAAAGTGACATAAGCTAATGTGCAAATTTGCGATATTTATCCAACTATTACGTTCTAAAAAAGCTGTGCAAATTCGCAAAAAGTGACATAAGCTGAGGTGCAAATATGCAATATCTATCCAACTATTACAGTACATAAGGCTATATAGGTTCACTTTAAAATAACATATGTTAATGTGCACATTTGCAATAAAAACTGGGTTTTCAGAGTACTATCGACCTTCTGGCAACTCTGCATTTCATTATAAAATTAGCCACATAAAAACAGATATCTGGGCTCTCCAACTTACATAATAATTTCATAGCATTTATAGTTGAACGGGTGTTATATTTTTAAAAAATCGGTTTTAGATAGTATTTCCTGAGTGATACATAAAATTTGCAAAAAAGTAAAAAGTGGCAGCAACTCTGGTTAGAGATATTATCACATGGGCACTTCACTTTGGAACCTTTTCCCATATCCGGGAAGGCTACGAGGTGGTGAACAATTCCCAACCTAAGAAGAGATAATACAAAACGGCGTGAAGATCTTGTCACATCTACTAAATACTGCTGGAAACCACTTTTAAGTTCAAGTTGCCTATAAAACACAAGTGTTCTTTGGGTCCCTATTAATTTATTATCTCGTTCCCCCCTCTTATAGGACAGAAAGGAGTCTTTTATCTCTTTTTTTGATAATGTCATTGAGTATTCGGACTCATCAAGGATATTACAATCAAATAATAAGTTATACCAGTGGTTGATATAGCTTATCCACGGTATACGAGTGCAGAAGTCCAGCTTTAAACAATCTTTAATTATGGACTATGTGAACTCAGTTTCACTCTTGGACCAGATAGATCGCCATAAGGTTAGAGGCAGTAAAGCAGCCAAATCAGAAATATAATTAAGACCGGTTTCCAAATGAATTAACTCTGTCGAAGCTGAGACAGGGGCACTTAATAGCCGTTTAAGAAAACTATTTTCGTCTATTTGGAGTTGGTCAGCAGGATAATGGCCCCATATTCCGGCCCCATACAGGGCTGAGGAAACACATCTTGCATTATATATGTTCACCATATCCTTTGGCCTCCGGTCCCCCAATTTGGCTGCAAACCAAAATATGCCATTTGTATTCCTAATCATTTTATATCTAATATTTTCATGTTCATTGGTCCATTTGCCGTTTCTGGCAAAAGTAATGCCTAAATAACAAAAAGAGGTAACAGCATGAATTTTAAAACCATCTAAAAAAAAGGGCCTTGATGAGTTCCACTTTTTGCCACATGTAATAGTATAAGTTTTTGATTTATTAATTATAAGTTTCTTGCCTTTAATAAAATCTGTAAAATTATTAATGAGCCCTTGAAGGCCTATTGGGGTACCTGAAAGTAAAACAGCATCATCAGCATATAATAATACTGGGACTGCCTTTTTGTCAATCATAGGTGCGTCTGCTGGAATCTGACTTAAGACCGTGGCTATTTGATTAATAAATAAAGAAAATAGGAGGGGGGCCAAAACACACCCCTGCCTAATACCTCGTCTTACATCAAAAAAGGGGGTTCGTTCACCAGTTGGCCCATATCGTACACTACTGGATAATCTCTCGTATACTCGTGCCAAAAAGAATACTATCTCTTTCAGGGCCCCAGATTCAAGCAGTACTGTCCACAATAGAGAGTGGTCCACTAAATCAAAGGCGCTGCTTAAATCAGCAAAACATAAAAACAAATTACCCCCTTTCACTGTTTTATATTTATTAATTATTAAATCCAGATTCACACATTGTTCGAGGGTACCTAGGCCTTTCCTAAATCCGTATTGAACAGGAGTTAAAATCTTGTAATCCAAGGCCCATGTTTCCAGTCTTTTCAATAGGACCCTGCTCATGACCTTTATTGAAGAATCCAATAAGGATATTGGACGATAATTACAGGCTTCAGAGCGGGAACCCTTTTTAAATATTGGAATAATAAGTGATTGACCCCAGGATTTAGGAAAATTCCCTGCAGCCGCAGTGTTAAAAACCCTCGTAAGAATTGGGGCCCATAAATCCATTTCATTTTTCTATAGATCAATCGGAACGCCGTCCGGACCTGGTGCTTTTCCCCCTTTACTATTTATTAACCCTTCTTGTACTTCTTCCACATCAATTAGTAAAGACAGGGTGGGCCATGTAAAATCATTATTTAATAATGTGGTTAGGGGCACCTTCTCTGGATTAAAAATATTAGTATAGTGTTCAATCCATTCTGTACAATTCACTTGGGACGTTAATTCTGGAGTACATTTATCTCTTAAAAAGGGACTATTTACAGTTTCCCAAAAGAGTTGGCTGTGATTGGTATTAGCTGCCAGATTTAATTTGTCCCAAGCATCCGCTTGTAGTACTTTTTTGTGAGCCAGTATAACTTGCTTATATGCAACTCGGCACTCATGTATATATAATTTATTTCGAGGAATGGTCCGTAATGCCGATT